>NC_064641.1:109016924-110342424 GCF_023864345.2 Schistocerca serialis cubense | reverse complement strand
CTGACAACTCTATGCAAACACCTCATACCCTTTCTTTCAGGAGTGCTAGTTCTGCAAGGTTCGCAGGAGAGCTTCTGTAAAGTTTGAAAGGTGCTGGCAGAAGTAAAAGCTGTGAGTCGTGCTTGGGTAGCTCAGTTGGTAGAGCACTTGCCCGCGAAAGGTAGAGGTCCCGAGTTCGAGTCTCGGTCCAGCACACAGTTTTAATCTGCCAGCAAGTTTCACCTCATTCCTTGGCCGTTAAGTGAAGGCCGTCGGCCATTACGACGTCCTTAGTGACAGGTAAAGCCTGAAATTTGGTATTCTCGGCACACTCTTGACACCGTGGAGACTGGAATATTGAATTCCCTAACGATTTCCGAAATGGAATGCTCCACCGACCATCCAGCGTACAAAGTCTGTTAATTCCCGTTGTGCCGCCCTAGCCACGTCTGACACCTTCCCACATGAATCACCTGAGTACAAACGACAGCTCCGTCAATGCACTGCTGCCATCTGTGTATGTGCGCATCGCTATTTTGCCATCAGAGTGTATGACGAATAAAGAAGTAGTTACATCGAAGGAGACGACAAACAATGCAATGTACAGGGTGTTACTAAAAGGTACGGCCAAACCTTCAGGAAACATTCCTCACACACAAAGAAAGAATATATGTTAGGTGGACATGTGTCCGGAAACGCTTACTTTCAATGTTAGAGCTCATTTTATTACTTCTCTTCAAATCACATTAATCATGGAATGGAAACTCACAGCAACAGAACGTACCAGCGTGACTTCAAACACTTTGTTACAGGAAATGTTCAAAATGTCCTCCGTTAGCGAGGATACGTGCATCCACCCTCCGTCGCACGGAATCCATGATGCGCTGATGCAGCCCTGGAGAATGGCGTATTGTATCACAGCCGTCCACAATACGAGCACGAAGAGTCTCTACATTTGGTACCGGGGTTGTGTAGACGAGAGCTTTCAAATGCCCCCATAAATGAAAGTCAAGAGGGTTGAGGTCAGGAGAGCGTGGAGGCCATGGAATTGGTCCGCCTCTACCAATCCGTCGGTCACCGAATCTGCTGTCGAGAAGCGTACGAACACTTCGACTGGAATGTGCAGGAGCTCCATCGTGCACGAACGACATGTTGTGTCGTACTTGTAAAGGCACATGTTCTAGCAGCACAGGTAGAGTATCCCGCATGAAATCATGATAACGTGCTCAATTTGGCGTAGGTGGACGAAACTAAAATGAGCTCTTAACATGGAAATTAAGCTTTTCCGGACACATGTCCACATAACATCTTTTCTTTATTTATGTGTGAGGAATGTTTCCTGAGTTTGGCCGTACCTTTTTGTAACACCCTGTATACATTCTACAGTGAAGCGCCAAACAAACTGGTATAAACATGCGTTTTCAAATACAGACATATGTAAACTGGCGGAATACGGCACTGCCGTCGGCAACGCCTGTATAGGACAGCAAATGTCTGCCGCAGTAATTAGGCCGCGTACTCCTGCTGCAATGGCAGGTTGTCAAGATTTAAGTGAGGCTGAACGTGGCGTTATAGTCGGCGCACGAGCGATGGGACACATCATCTCCGAGGTAGCGATGAAGAGGGGATTCTCCCGTACGACCATTTCACGAGTGTACCGTGAATACCAGGGATCCGGTGAAACATCGAACCTCCGACATCGCTGCGGCCGGAAAAAGATCTTGCAAGAACGGGACCAACGATGATTGAAGAGAATCGTTCAACGTGATAGAAATGTAACCGTTCCGCAAATTGCTGCAGAAATCAATGCTGGGCCATCAACAAGTGTCAGCGTGCGAACCATTCAACAAAACATCATCGATATGGGCTTTCGGAGCCGAATACCCACTCGTGTACCCTTGATGACTGCGCGACACAAAACTTTACGCGTAGCCTGGGCACGTCAACACAGACACTGGACTGTTGATGACTGGAAACATGTTGCCTGGTCGGATGAGCCTCCTTTCATATTGTATCGAGCGGATGGACGTGTACTTGTTTGGAGACAACCTCATGAATCCATGAACCCTGCATGTCAGCAGGGGATTGTTCAAGCTGGTGGAGGCTCTGTAATAGTGTGGGCAGTGTGTAGTTGGAGTGATGTGGGACCCCTGATACGTCTAGAAACGGCTCTGACAGGTGACACGTACGTAAGCATTCTGTCTGATCACCTGCATTCATTCATGTCCGTTGTGCATTCCGACAGACTTCGGCAATGGATGACGATGCGACACTCTACGCGTCCAGAATTGCAACAGAGTGGCTCCAGGAGCACCCTTCTGAGTTTAAACATTTCCGCCTGCCACCAAACTTCCCAGACATGAACATTATTGAGCATATCTGGGATGACTTTCAACGTTCTGTTCGGAAGAGATCTCCATCCTCTCGTATTCTTGCAGATTTATGGACAGCCCTGCAGGACTGATGGTGTCAGTTCCCTCCAGCACTACTTCAGACATTAGTCGAGTCCATGCCACGTCGTGTTGCGGCACTTCTGCGTGCTGGCGGGGGCCCCACACGATGTTAGGCTGGTGTACCAGTTTCTTTGGCTCTTCACTGTGGTATGTAGTTATACACTCCTGGAAATGGAAAAAAGAACACATTGACACCGGTGTGTCAGACCCACCATACTTGCTGCGGACACTGCGAGAGGGCAGTACAAGCAATGATCACACGCACGGCACAGCGGACACACCAGGAACCGCGGTGTTGGCCGTCGAATGGCGCTAGTTGCGCAGCATTTGTGCACCGCCGCCGTCAGTGTCAGCCAGTTTGTCGTGGCATACGGAGCTCCATCGCAGTCTTTAACACTGGTAGCATGCCGCGACAGCGTGGACGTGAACCGTATGTGCAGTTGACGGACTTTGAGCGAGGGCGTATAGTGGGCATGCGGGAGGCCGGGTGGACGTACCGCCGAATTGCTCAACACGTGGGGCGTGAGGTCTCCACAGTACATCGATGTTGTCGCCAGTGGTCGGCGGAAGGTGCACGTGCCCGTCGACCTGGGACCGGACCGCAGCGATGCACGGATGCACGCCAAGACCGTAGGATCCTACGCAGTGCTGTAGGAGACCGCACCGCCACTTCCCAGCAAATTAGGGACACTGTTGCTCCTGGGGTATCGGCGAGGACCATTCGCAACCGTCTCCATGAAGCTGGGCTACGGTCCCGCACACCGTTAGGCCGTCTTCCGCTCACGCCCCAACATCGTGCAGCCGCCTCCAGTGGTGTCGCGACAGGCGTGAATGGAGGGACGAATGGAGACGTGTCGTCTTCAGCGATGAGAGTCGCTTCTGCCTTGGTGCCAATGATGGTCGTATGCGTGTTTGGCGCCGTGCAGGTGAGCGCCACAATCAGGACTGCATACGACCGAGGCACACAGGGCCAACACCCGGCATCATGGTGTGGGGAGCGATCTCCTACACTGGCCGTACACCACTGGTGATCGTCGAGGGGACACTGAATAGTGCACGGTACATCCAAACCGTCATCGAATCCATCGTTCTACCATTCCTAGACTGGCAAGGGAACTTGCTGTTCCAACAGGACAATGCACGTCCGCATGTATCCCGTGCCACCCAACGTGCTCTAAAAGGTGTAAGTCAACTACCCCGGCCAGCAAGATCTCCGGATCTGTCCCCCACTGAGCATGTTTGGGACTGGATGAAGCGTCGTCTCACGCGGTCTGCACGTCCAGCACGAACGCTGGTCCAACTGAGGTGCCAGGTGGAAATGGCATGGTAAGCCGATCAACAGGACTACATCCAGCATCTCTACGATCGTCTCCATGGGAGAATAGCAGCCTGCATTGCTGCGAAAGGTGGATGTACACTGTACTAGTGCCGACATTGTGCATGCTCTGTTGCCTGTGTCTATGTGCCTGTGGTTCTGTCAGTGTGATCATGTGATGTATCTGACCCCAGGAATGTGTCAATAAAGTTTCCCCTTCCTGGGACAATGAATTCACGGTGTTCTTATTTCAATTTCCAGGAGTGTATAATACAAGAAATCCATACGAGAATCTATTGGAATAACAAAATTTCTTATTAATTTATAAAAAATACAACTAAAATGTTATAGAGACAAAACACTTATAAGGCAACTGCAGTGTGGAAACTGTTGTGGATTGGCAAGACAGCCGACCCACTAATAGGAAGCCGAAAGGCACGCGTTTAAACTCACGCAGGCTGGCGTGAGGTCTGGAACAGGACACGGAAACAAGACTAGTAAAAAACGTACGTAGCTTCTGGAGTACTTAACTTTAATCCATAATTGGTGAACATCGCTCTTGACGGTACATGTTTTACAGCATTAATAGTAACTGGTAATGGTGCCTTGCTAGGTCGTAGCAAATGACGTAGCTGAAGGCTATGCTAACTATCATCTCGGCAAATGAGAGTGTAATTTGTCAGTGAACCATCGCTAGCAAAGTCGGCTGTACAACTGGGGCGAGTGCTAGGAAGTCTCTCTAGACCTGCCGTGTGGCGGCGCTCGGTCTGCAATCACTGATAGTGGCGACACCCGAGTCCGACGTATGCTAACGGACCGCGGCCGATTTAAAGGCTACCACCTAGCAAGTGTGGTGTCTGGCGGTGGCACCACAGAAACTATATACCATTAAATAAAATTACATTCGATCGTTCGAGGTCTAGCTGACAAGAACATAGAAGCACTGGACGAAGTACATATGACAATATGGCAACAAAGGGGAACATCTAAAAACGGCGTTCTTAAAATGCCGTACACAAATTATAGTATTATAGACACACATCAGTAGAATACAAGGTACAGGTGCTGGCGCAGCATGGTGCTCGAAGACTGGGTGCTAACGTACCACAGTGCTCGAAGTCTTGGTGTAATAAACATCTGGTATAAGACCAGCATTTAAGTAATGAATAAGTGCATACAAATAATGTGCAATATAGTGATGTAAGTACAGTGTCAAAGTGACTGTGATTGCATAGTATAGATATTAGAAAACAGCCATAAAATATCATAGTAGTTCGAGATCTAGGTGTCATATGTAGGACAAGGAAGGACATCGGTTATATGAAGTATGCCGATAACATGTACCGCACTACAGTGTTCAATTGACATAACGTCAGAAAAGGAGAATACATAATCCTGTAACAAAAAAATAAGTTCGGTGTAATAAATTCTCTTTTCTCTGTGAGATTTTGGACGGATTAAATAAAAGGTTGTGAACACTAGGTGTTTTCTTTTATTTAACGAAGGCTTCTGACTGTGTTGACCACAAAATATTACTGCAGAAGTTGGACCATTATGGAGTAAGCGGAGTAGCTTACAATTGGTTCGCCTCTTACTTTAAGAACAGAAAGCAGAAGGTAATTCTCCGCAATATTGAGAGTGGTAGTGATGTTCAGTCCCAATGGGGCACTGTTAAGTGGGGCGTTCCCCAAGGGTCGGTGCTGGGGCCACTGCTGTTTCTTATTTATATAAATGATATGCCTTCTAGTATTACAGGTGATTCAAAAATATTTCTGACACCAGCTTGGTAGTGAAGGATCTTGTGTGTAATATTCAAACAGTATCAAATAATGTAGTTCATGAAATAAGTTCGTGGCTTGTGGAAAATAATTTGATGCTAAATCAGAGTAAGACTCAGTTTTTACAGTTTCTAACTCACAATTCAACAAGAATCGATATTTTGATCAGACAGAATGGGCATATTATAAGCGAGACGGAACAGTTCAAGTTCCTAGGCGTTCGGATAGATAGTAAGCTGTTGCGGAAAGCCCATATTCAGGATCTTGTTCAGAAACTAAATGCTGCTTTATTTACCATTACAACAGTATCTGAAATAAGTGGCATTTCAACACGAAAAGTAGTCTACTTCGCGTATTTTCATGCGCTTATCTCGTATGTTATTATTTTTTGGGGTAATTTTTCTGATTCAGAAAGGGTATTTTTGGCTCAAAAACGGGCTATTCGAACTATATGTGGTGTAAGTTCGAGAACCTCATGTCGACCCCTAGTCAATAGTCTGGGAATTCTGATATTGCCTTTACAGTATATATTTTCTTTAATGTCGTTTGTTGTTAGCAATATTAGCTTATTCCCAAGAGTTAGCAGCTTTCACTCAGTTAATACTAGGCAGAAATCAAATCTGCATATGGAATGCACTTCCTTGACTCTTGTGCAGAAAGGAGTGCAGTATTCTGCTGCATCCATTTTCAATAAGCTACTACAAGAACTCAAAAATCTTAGCAGTAACCCAAAGACTTTTAAGTCTAAACTGAAGAGTTTCCTCATGGCTCACTCCTTCTATTCTGTCGATGAGTTCCTGGAAGAGCTGAAAAATTAAGCAAATTCCAGTGTTACATTGTTGATATTCTTTATTTAAACTTAAGACTTGTTGCCTGAATATGTTTCTTATATTTCATTTTATCTGTTTCTACTATCGTGTTACAATTTCATGTATTGACTCATTCCATGACCATGGAGACTTCTCCTTAATTTAGTCCCACGGAACAATAAATAAATAAAATAAATAAATGAATACCTAATATTATACCAGAAGTTAGGTAATGAATAAGTGTATACAACTAATTTGCCACATAGTAAAATATGTGCAATATCAGAGTAAGTGTGATTACATCAAATACAGATATACAAAAAAACTCTCAAAGATCATGGTAACTCGACGTCTAGGTCTCTTACTCTGAAACAGAAGAATGGTAAAAATGTCAGTGTGTTCGAAAGAGGAAAGACAATGACAACTGCACGCCATGTTGAACATTGAAAGATAAGCCATATTTGTAAGTTGCATAACGGAAAGACCTGATGACACTGTTGCCACCACTTCCTCAACAGCACAGGGCGTTTTAAAGCAAAAATTGCAACTCCGATCCCAACAATGAAGATGTGAAGAAAGAGGTGTCAATACTAAGAGAGGTTTTCAAGAATTCAGTTTTGTTATTCTCTTGAAAAAATGCAAAAGAAGTCAATAATGTGTTTGTAACCTTTCCGCATGAAAAATAAAAATGATACATTTTTTTATATCTTAACTCATGAAAACTGATAAATTTTGACGTAAGCAGCCCTACGCCATGACCCTGTGAAATCAATCTGAATAAACTGAAAAATTCTTACCTCATGATGGAGTCTCCGGATAACGCTGTCTATATGTCTGCTCGTGAATGGCACAGCTTAGTGCAATGCTGGCCTATCTACTAATACTGGACAACATTTGTCTGAGATCTGAATTATTAGAAAAACTGACTTTGCTTACCGAAATAGCTTCACAGCTGGTCGTCTGATTATTAAAGAACACATGACTATGATCTGAGAAAATTTCTGAAATATTTAAATTTAAATAAATGACTGGGTCGGGACTGACAATGACTTAAGGCAAAATTATTCCTTCCTTTTTGTAGACTGGTAAAAATTATATTCTGAAAATCCTTTACATTACCGATAAAGGTCTGTAATCCATTAGCCGACCGGAGTGGCCGAGCGCTTCTAGGTGCTACAGTCTGGAACCGCGAGACAGCTACAGTCGCAGGTTCGAATCCTGCCTCGGGCATGGATGTGTGTGATGTCCTTAGGTTAGTTAGGTTTAAGTAGTTCTAAGTTCTAAGGGACTGATGACCTCAGAAGTTAAGTCCCATAGTGCTCAGAGACACTTTTTTGTAATCCATAATATGAAAAATTGACTATTACTAATTTGGGTCAACTGGTGCTGACGACACACAAAAAGATTGAAACAAATTCATATTAACATCTCAGACAAGTGACTTAACTACACGCATGCCAATAAAAATAATAAAATTTTCCTTACAGTACATGGATATGAATTGCGCTGTACAAGCGACAAACTACAACTGCACTGCAGCAGCGAGCGACTGCAACAACTGCCGAGACTGCTCTGACCTGCGACTCTATTGCAGCAAAGATATTTTCTGTCGCAAGCAGCGCGTGAGCAATACATCGAAATTACAGTTGCTCCAGAGGATGGTGAACGCCTTGCAGGTTTTTGTTGGCTAAATTTGTACTAGGTAAGATATAGCTGCCGTGTTTCTGTACTTCTATTATCACAAATGAGCTGTAGTTCCTCTGTGTTAGTGGCACTTGGAACAAAAATTTTCTTCTTGTCACTTACAGCCAGAGAGTTCCCTGGTGTGGCACTTAAAAAGTTCTTAATAAATAATTTATTTTCTAATTTGTCTCTTTAGGTTTTGCAGTGATGAGGCGGGCAAAGCAGTCTGTAATATTACAAACTTTCTCAATTTTGGATGCAAGCAAGTTGGGATACATTGTTTTTTGATTCTCCTGACAAATTTGAGATTTGGCACTTACATAGTTTTCTGCTTCCACTCTTCAAATGACACAAAGTTAGAGGTTGTTGAGTCAAGTACGTATCTAGGGACTACCGTTATGGACAACTGAAATGTTCTGCACATAAGACGAACCAAGGACTGAATTTCATTTTCAGGGCACTTTGGAAGTTCAACAAATCCACTGAAGAAGGTACTTGCACTACCATTGTTCGTGTTCTTTTAGATTATTTCTCTGCAGTGCGGAATCCTTAAGGGGATACGGAATCACCTATCCCCGCAATGTTAATATATGCCTACTATAGGGTACATTTTCTCACAAACTACTGGAGACAGAGAGGTAAAAATTTTACTGTATGTGCATTCATATGTTACAACAATACTGAAACAACAGTTTATTGTCAAAGTATTTTCTTACAGAGATATTGTACATTTATTTTTAAGTAAATTTTTTCCATCGCTCTTTACTAGACTATCACCCCTAAGTCTTTTGTAAATCAAGTAATTAAAAAATCGTTGTTTCAGTATGTAATAGGGACCTATGTCACTACGTCATAAAAATTTCAGACTTCTAGGTTGACCAGTACCTGAGATAATGTTCCTAGATGAAGTAAAAAGTAAACTTACGGGAAACGGAGAAAGAAGATTAAAACATTCCTGATCCGTAGCTAATACCCCCTTCACAGTCTTCATAATCATCTTCAAGTCTTCTTTTGGCACCCCTCTGCACCTGTCTTGCTTTTTTCACTAATGTCTTGATTATATTATCAGCATGCTTTAGTCTGTGCTGATCTAAAAAGAACATAGCACGTACCGTACGGGAACCAACACACATACCCAACTTTTGAAGGACCTGGCATTTAGTTATATTTCCAAGATTGAAGGTTGCCACAGCATCATACACACCAAAATGTAGTGTATTAATTCCGACAAACACTGTTTTTGGGAGACGATGCCATATCACACTATTCAAGCACTCGTTGGGGTTCTGCGTTTTTCCGTGAAGACATTTCATCAGAAGACTTCTGTCAGCCAGATCTCTGAAAATGGGCTTTATTTCTGCCATGATGGCTGATGGTAGACTGTGGTGGTGAATGTATTTCTCTCCTGTTGTTAGTCCCCTATTGTATTTACACCAGCTGTTTTCACCTTTGGGGCACAAACCATGTTGTGGATGCTCATCCGTGGATGCTGTGTGGAAATATAAAGCCCATATAGTTCTCCTCATTTCTTCAAGATTGCCTGTATTTTGCCTGATTGCAAGGCCATAGCAGTTCTGAATGTGGTCTATTATGGAATCAGTCAATCTTCCTCTGCCATCCAAGGTTTTCCCATCATCTAGTTTTTTCCCTTTCATAACTGATTTTCACCTTCTCAGCCTGGCACCCATTCTCTTCTGCACATGTCCTATACATTCAAGTTTGCTTATATTTACACTGTTCCCATATGGTTTGCTTTCCAAAACTTCTTTGAATGCTTTAGAGTCACCATCTCCCAGATATTTGACATAGCGAACATTATACCACTGTGAAGAGCGATGAAAAATTTTCTTCACCCCAGCAACCTCCATGCCACCACTACTACCATAATAATTAGCAATACAGTCATCACTGTGTTCATTTTTCAGCCTGCCTGTGCACCTACAGTATTTAGACATTATTGCAACATCAATAACCTTGCCAGTATCAACACTAGTTGCTGTTACAACACCATTGTTGGAGGTGTGGCCCCTTTTCTGCCACGTGCCATCAAACGCCACTGTGAGGTCACGACTGCCGTCATTTTCTTCCACTGCTTCTTCCACAGCAACCTGCATTGACTTCTGTGCTACATCTTCAACTGCAGATCCTAGTACATAATTGTAAGCTTCAAACTTTGAAGGTGCACTTGGAAGATTTAGAACACCACATAGCATATCACCAGCTGCTTTGCCCTTACCAATTGCTCGCAATCCATAAACTAACCTAATATTTACACTATAAAGTTCAGTTTTCTTGTATCCATTATTTACAGTTACTGAAACCGAACTTGGAAACTTACAGCTGTATTTACAAACACTGCATATTAAATTAAACTGGGCAGCCAGGCCAACATGGGATTCTACTTTCAGAGAAACGTTTCCATGACATTTTTTGCAGCACAAACTGTTTTCAAGAGCTTCACACAATATATTCGTATCAATGAGTTCAAAAACTTCATTCCCTCTATCAAGTAAATTATATTTCTCTTCCAAATCTCTTAGTTTTTTATGAGAAGCACTGTTTCCATTTGGTGTAAGTTCGTTCGGCAAATCAGTAATAAGTGGATTCACATTTTCCAACAGTGATGATGATGAACTGCTTTGCTTTGCTAATGAATCATTATTTCTTTTCTTTTGCCAGTTCACACGCTTTTTAAATACTTTTGCTTTAGCTCTAGGCATTTTCACTGCGAAAAATGAAGCACTAAATACGAAATAACTCAACAACAACTACTTTCTTATATCACACTGTTTACAAAACAGTCCCGCCACAAAGTCAAAGAGTAACTTGAGGAAACCAGAGAGAAACATTTTCGGGCAACTAGTGTATAAATAGTCGCTGGAAACCGGGATATTTGAATTCATGTCACTTTTAAGGTACTGCCAAAAAGTTCATGGTCAGCCACGAGAGACGTGTATAACTAAAGCGCAATACCCGATCTCACAAATATATAAAAATAAAATAGTTATAATTGTAGTAGAGCTATGTATGATACGTCATTTTAAAGAGGAAACATGGCAGAATATAATACGCCAATAAGAAAAAATTCGATTTTTTAACCCAAAATCCGATTCCGTATCCCCTTAACAGGTAGGATTGACAGAAGGCATCGAAAAAGTTCAGAGAAGGGCGTCCCGTGTTCTGTTTTCAGTAAAGAGGGGGATGGGAATCATCCAGCGAAAGGTGTCTGTACTGCAGCGAATACTTTTCACGTAATTTCGGCTAAAAATTCCTGCTAGGATAGTCAAGACATTTACGCAAAAAAATGAAACACCTAGAGCCATCGTTTTAATGTAATAAAATAACAATGCAACCAGTTTCGGTGATTAATACACAACCAGCAGGCCTTAACTGACACTAAGAGGGGGGGGGGGGGGGGGGGGGGGGAGATTCCAATCGTATACACGATCCCATCAGTGGCCAACATCTGTGAACTGGCTTCCGTAGAACACTGTAAAACAGATATTGTGTCTTCAACTATCAACTAGTTTAGTATTAAGAAAACAGTCTCAATCGCGATTAAGACTGTTCTCTTAATTCTAACTTAATTTTATATCAATCGCTGTTACTCCACAACCATGTTGTCGAAATATCAACTAGGTGTTGGCCACTGATGGGGTCGTGTATACGATTGGAATTCAGCCCTTCAGTGTCAGTTAAGGCCCGATGATGGTGTACTGAGTTGGTTGAAATATAATAATATTTATTACGTAAGAGAAAGACCAATGACCTTTAGGCCATCAACACAAGGATGGACGTACAAAACGTCAAGCCAATTAAACGGGACGTCATCACAATGAAATATGATAGTTCAAACTAGCACAAAAAACTTAAACCTTCATTTTTTCCACAACTATTCCAGACTGAGGCCGTACAGAAATGGTCTGAAAGCGATACTATAAACCCTCTGCTAAGCACTTGAGCGTGAACTACAGAGTAATAGCGTACACGCAGGAGCAGGATGGGTGTGGGATGTAATGGCTGTGAGTTCCCCAAAAACCACTTCGGCAAAAGAGATGCTTTTTATACACGTATTCATTTTTGAATTTCTCAGATTCCTTTCATCAAGAAGCATGAAAGCAGAGAGGCTCTAAAATGAGCAAATAGCCTAGAAATTACAAGCTACACTATCTGGTCAGAAGTATTGTAAACCCCTACGAAATAAGAAATTGAGCACTAAATGTACCGGGAGATAGTCCTGTTAGGTTAAAAGGAATCAGGAGTATTGTTCTGTCAGTAGGGAAGTGGTGACAGCATGAGTAGGCAGGTCAAGAAAGTGTCAGGACCGTGATCTAGTTACTGGGTGTCGCCTGGGTAAAAAATCATGATTGACATTTCAACTCTTGTACAGCTGCTCAAGCTGACTATTGGTATGTCATTGTTAAGTAGATATGTGATGGTGCAATCACTGCTAAACCAAGACCAGGAAAGCCCTGTATACTGACGAACAGGGATTGCCGAGCTTTGCGTATGGTGGTTACAAAACATCGCATGAAATCAGCGAAAAGAATGGCTAGTGAGTTCCAAAGTGCAACCAACAGTCCAGGTGGCGCCATGACTGTGCGTAGTGAGTTAAAAATAATGGGGTAAAACGGGTGGGTAGCTCTTCACAAGCCACACATTCCTGCATAGACACTTGAGGTGCTGTGAAGAGTGGCACCAATGGACACTGGGTGACCGAAATTGATTAATCTGATGAATTACGCTATTCGTGGAGCAGTCAGGCGGAAGGGGTTGGGTTTGATGAGTTCCTGTTGAGCCTCATTTCCACTCATGTGTAGCGCCAATAGTGAAGTACATAGGAGGTGGTGTTGCATTATGGGTTTTTTTCCGTGGTTAAGGTGGGTCCTTGTTATTGCACTTAAGAAAACACTTAAATTCAGAAAGATATGAACACATTCTATAGTATTCTGTACCACTTACACTGCAGGAACAGTTCGGAGACGATCATTCTTTCACATATCAGCCTGACAATGCACCCTGTCATACATCAGCATCTGTTAGACAATGGTCTGTGGACAATAAACCTTCCTGAATTGGACTGACCTGTCCAGAGTCATGACCTGAACTCAATGGAACACATTTGGGATAATGTAGAGTGTCCACTTCATACTTCGGCGTCTGACATCACTGCCTTCTTCTGATTCATCTCTTGAGAAAGAATGGGATGCTATTGCTCCACAGACCTTCAGGCATATTGTTGTAAGTGTTTGTAGCAGATCTGAAGCTGTCATAAAGATGAAGGGTGGAAATACCCCCTATTAATGCCCACCAACACGTATCCAGATATTTTTGTGCAGATGGTGCTGGTGTAAGCTGGCGCCAGCACTTCGGCCAGCAAAGAGGCTGTGAAAAGATCGATGGTAGGGAAAGTAGCGCGCCTGTCAGGAGAGAGGCCAAAGATAGACCGCAGGCAACAAGCCGCCAACACCCTCTCGGCCGCCAGTATTTAGATTACCACCATGGGCCAGAGGCCGCAGTCAGTCATTCAGCGAGTCACTGAGTGCGAGTCTTCGGTCGCAGTTAGCTCAGCTTCTAGCTCAGAGTCAGTCAGTACCTAGCGACCAGAGTGGTGCATATAGCGGGACTTGTACTTCTCCAGCAGTGAGGCTAACTTGGACATTACGGAAGAGCTTGTACCACCACACCTGGACTATTGTAAGGGGGATAGGAGTCAAATGGGCCAACTTCGAGCAGGAGAGGCACCAAAGGACATTTTAATCTCCACTGTCTATACTATTATAAATAAATTAATAAAACCAGGAAGGATTCAGGATTCACACTCATAGCAGTGGAACTTTGAAAACGTAACAAAATGAATTTTTTTACATGTGAAATTTCATCATTTTTTCACTCACTATTGGCTGCATTTGTTGCTGTAGGTACACTTTTCTTCATAAGTAAGAGAGATTCTTCGATGAATTTTGCACAGCACACAAATCATACTTACAGGTGTATGAAACTCTAGAATTTTCCAAATCTATTAAAAACTGTGGTAAAAATTGAGATAATGAACTATAAAATTTCAGTTTTTTCTAAACATTAAGTTTAAAATGTAACAGCTCACTCAGTTTTTCATAAATTAGATAAATACTAGAGTTTCATACACCTGTAAGTGTGGTTTGTATGATGTGCAAAATTCATCGAAGAACCTCTCTTACTTGTGAAGAAAAGTGCACCTACAGCAACAAATGCAGCCAATAGTAAGTGAAAAAAGATGAAATTTCACAAGTAAAAAAAAGTTATTTTGCTATGGTTTTGAACTTCCACTGCTATGAGTGTGAATCCTGAATCCTTCCTGGTCATGCTGACCAAGTTTTATGAATTTATTTCTAAAAGTATAGACAGTGGATATTATAATGTCCTGTGGTGCCTCTCCCACTCCAAGTCAGCCCGGTTGACATCGTACCCGCCTTAAGTAGCTTCCTGTTTAAGTTAATAAAGAATCCTATTGATACATACGAGCAGTTGTGTCATAGAAAGAGGATACCGGCCACCAAACAACATCCTTTCCTTGCTTCCCATGGTACAACTCTACAGGGACAACGAGACGACACAAAACAGATAGTGTGTGTTTAACACGGGATACATAAACTCACTGGACAATATATATATATATATATATATATATATATATATATATATATATATATATATATATAGTGGCTCCTAGAGAAATTACTACCAGCACCATTTAATACCTTGCAATTCGGCCGCTGGACCTAATAACCCCCTGGATTCGGTCAGGAAGTAAGTCCGCAACGTTGTGCAGGTATATCGCTTCCAGGCTAAGCCACTCGCTGAGGTTTCGGCGGCGCAATTCCACCAAATCGCGGGGATGCTTATGTCACCGTTTCATCCCCTACTCCAGTGGGTCACACAAATATTTACTGGGCGTCAAGCCAGGTGATTTTTCCGGCTAATCCTGATGTAGTAGGGTGGGGTAGCCTTCAGAAAACCAGTCACTTATTCTTCCAGCCCCGAGAACTTTGCTGTTGCCTTCATTATGTGCCTGTGTGAGCAATGGCCTCTTTCGAGGTTCAGAAATGGTTCAAATGGCTCTGAGCACTATGGGACTTAACTTCGGAGGTCATCAGTACCCTAGAACTTAGAACTACTTTAACATAACTAACCTAAGGACATCACACACATCCATGCCCGAGGCAGGATTCGAACCTGCGCGGTCGCGCGGTTGCAAACTGTAGCGCCTAGAACCGCTCGGCCACCCCGACTCTTGCGAGGTGGCCGACTCCAAATGTTCACGGCATGCAGTTGCCGTCGCAATTTTTTCTGTCGCCAACAGGCTGGGACGGACCTCCGTTCACTGCCTGCAGCGATTCCTGTCGGATTTGGAAGCGATTTTGATTCAGAACTGTGAAAAGCGTCGCTGGTCCCTCTGAGTCAAGATCTTTTTCCGACTACAAGTCTGAAGCTGTGTTTTGTGGCCACGTGAGTTACACCACTGCTTGTACACACGTTGAACAGCTGGGGCGAAACACCGACAAGTCCAATAATTTCACGCTCCGTTTGGCCACGGAAGCGGATAAACACTATTGTTCCTTTTTGCCACTGTGTCACATCCTTACATTTACCCATGTGTGTGCACCATGTCCGCTACAGACGTAAATACCTCATTGGTCGTCACTGCCTTATGCCCACCTAGAGTCAGTACGAGCGCGGTTGAGCACGTGACCCGATTGCTACGCCGTCAACATAAAGGCCTAACGATTCACCTGTTCGTGCGCTCTGGAATAACTATTGTTTTGTCCGGCCAGCCTACGAGTTTCTGTTCCGAAGTGACTGCTTCCAGCTAAGATTCCAGGAACGAAACGGCGCGCAGTCACTGGCTGACCGCAACTGGCGTCAACAACGAATCCAACACAGATCGTAAGTCCACAGGTAGAACCTGCGACACATATGAAGAAGTGTAACACAAGAAAGAAAGGGGAAAGCAGTAAAGCCGTACACTAAGATGGGGGGGGGGGGGACGCAGGAAATCTGGATTCTCAATCTTAGACGAAATGACCGACGGAAACACCATTCTCCTCATTCACAGGCTCTCACAAGCGTACTGCTAATATCCACACACTTCGATTTTATATAAATTAGGACGTAAGGGTTGTGAGAGTTTGTTCTTGTTGTAATTATTAAATTAACTGCATGACACAAGCATTTCTGAAACTTTTGAACGATACGATGTATTTCTCTGAATTTCAATTTCTTGGAAGCTATGCTAAAGACCAAAGAAAGCAGGTATCGACAGGAGTGAAAATTACGGAGCTATCAGTTTAATAAGTCACGATTACAAAATACTGACACGAATTCTTTACAGACGAATGGATAAACTGGTAGAAGCCAACCTCGGGGCACACCAGTTTGGATTCCGTAGAAATGAACACGAGAGGCAATACTGACCCTACGACTTATCTTAGAAGATAGTTTAAGGAAAGGCAAAACTACGTTTCTAGCATTTGTAGACTTAGAGAAAACTGTTGACAATGTTGACGGGAATAATTTCTTTCAAATTTTGAACGTAGCAAGGCTAAAATATAGGGAGCGAAAGGTTATTTACAATTTGTACAGAAACCAGATGGCAGTTATAAGAGCCGAGGGCACGAAAGGGAAGCAGTGGTTGAGAAGGGAGTGAGACAGGGTTGTAGCCAATACCCGATGCTATTCAGTCTGTATATTGAGCAAGCAGTAAGGGGTACAAAAGAAAAATTTGGAGTAGGGAATGAAATCCATGCAGAAGAAACAAAAACTTTGAGGTTTGCCAATGACACTGTAATTCTATCAGAGGCAGCAAAGGACATGGAAGAGCAGTTGACCGGAATGGACAGTGTCTTGAAAGGAGGATATAAGACGAACAATAACAAAAGCAAAACGAGGGTAGTGCAAGGATAATAAAATCAGGTGATGCTGAGGGAATTAGATTAAGAAATGAGACCCTTAAAGTAGTAGATGAGTTTTGCTATTTGGGGAGCAAAGGAACTGATGACAGTCGAAGTAGAGAGGATATAAAATGTACACTGAAAATGGCAAGAAAAGCGTTTCTGAAGAAGACAAATGTGTTAACATCGAGTATAAATTTAAGTGCCAGGACGGATTTTCTGAATGTATTTGAATGGAGTTTAGCCATGTACGGAAGTGAAACATGGACGATAAATAGTTTAGACAAGAAGATAGTGGAAGCTTTCGAAATGGGTGCTAGAGAAGAATGCTGAAGATTAGATGGGTAGGTCACGTAAGTAATGAGGAAGCACTGAATAGAACTGGGGAGAACAGGAATTTGTGGCGCAACCTGACTAAAAGAAGGGATCGGTTGGTAGGAGACGTTCTGAGGCATCAAGGGATCACCAATTTATTATTCGAGGGAAGCGTGGAGGGTAAAAATCGTAGAGTCAGACCAAGAGATGAATGCACTACGCTGATTCAGAAGGATGTAGGTTGCAGTAGCTACTCAGAGATGAAGGAGTAGCATGGAGAGCTGCATCAAACCAGTTGAGGCGTAGCGCCGTATACCGATCCTGCCTTGGAGGCGGTTAAGTGGGAAATGTGTCTCAGAGCTGGATAGTGACAGATGGTGACGCGAGACTGGACGTACACATAGTTTATGTATCAGCCGATAGAGGACAGTATTGGATAGGGGACGGTGATTTAGTTTCGATTGTGCCCACTAGAGTGCACTAAAGTTGGTTCAAATGGCTCTGAGCACTATGGGACTTAACATCTTAGGTCATCAGTCCCCTAGAACTTAGAACTACTTAAACCTAACTAACCTAAGGACAGCACACAACACCCAGTCATCACGAGGCAGAGAAAATCCCTGACCCCGCCGGGAATCGAACCCGGGAACCCGGGCGTGGGAAGCGAGAACGCTGCCGCACGACCACGAGCTGCGGACTGCACTAAAGTAATAGAATGTTTTTCATAAACTGTTCTAGTATTTTCATAAAGTGTTATTATGTCTTTTTGTGTATGCAAAATGTTATAAATATGTTTTAGCAGTATGAATGATGTATGAGTGTGGTTTAAGGTTGATATGAAGATAGTTGTTTTACGAGTTATGTAGTGGAATTTAGTGTGGGAACATTTCGAAGAAGCATGGATGTTGACAAAGGGGATTTTTGTAGAATAGATTTGTAAAGTACGTGTTGTGGATTGGCAAGAGAGCCAACCCGGTTTTGAGAGGAAGCCGAAAGGCATGCGTTTTAGCTCACGCAGGCTGGCGTGAGGTCTGGAACAGGTCAAGGAAATTAGACTAGCAAAAAAAGGACGTAGCTATGGAATACTTAACTTTAATCCATAAATGGTGAACATCGCTCTTGACGGTAAATGTTTTACAGCATCAATAGTAACGGGTAATGGCGCCTTGCTAGGTCGTAGCAAATGACGTAGCTGAAGGCTAGGCTAACTATCGTCTCGGCAAATGAGAGCGTAATTTGTCAGTGAACCATCGCTAGCAAAGTCGGTTGTACTACTGGGGCGAGTGCT
The DNA here is from genome assembly GCF_023864345.2 of Schistocerca serialis cubense. Classification (NCBI taxonomy): domain Eukaryota; kingdom Metazoa; phylum Arthropoda; class Insecta; order Orthoptera; family Acrididae; genus Schistocerca; species Schistocerca serialis. Next base: position 110,323,874 of record NC_064641.1, on the reverse strand, counting down.
AGGAAGTCTCTGTAGTCCTGCCGTGTGGCGGCGCTCGGTCTGCAATCACTAATAGTGGCGACACGCGGGTCCGACGTATACTAACGGACCGCGGCCGATTTAAAGGCTACCACCTAGCAAGTGTGGTGTCTGGCGGTGACACCACAGTCAGTTTATGTTAAAGGGAAAGCTAATTCAGGTATAAATAACAATAATAACTAACTTTATGCATAAACAAAACTTCAGCATATTGGATAATTACGTCGGTAAAAAGTGCAGTCGTTAGGTTTACTATTTTGCGATTGGTTATTGATGAAAAGCGCGGACTGACGCGGGAGAATGTTGTTTTGCTATTGGCTGTTGAGTAAACTGACCAATGGTGAAGCGATATTCTTCACGCGCCATTCTCTGCTGGTAGAGAAGACTTAGACTATTCTAGAGAGGAGATGGAGCCTAGCCATGAAACAGTTCGGACGTGTGTTGTAGTAGTTCCGATGGAAATGATAAGTTGCCGTATCTAGCAGTGTTTCTTACATCAAAAGTGGTGTAAAGTGACGGCATAATTATTCCGATGGGTGTGTAGAAATTTCGGAATTTTTAAGTGAATTTTGTGACGAGAAAAGACATAAATTCCGCATGGTGTATTGAGCAGGTCGGTGGCTAAAAACTGTGACTGCATTAGGTACCGACAGACTTAATATTTGTCGAGTATTCTCAATCAATAACGATCCGCATTTTTGTAGCTATTACGTTTTCGGGAAATGCAACACCATAAACTTACTAACGTGAGTGAAAGGGGTTATGAGTGACTGTGTTAAGACTAGTACGGGCTTGGCAGTGATACTTGCTCACCTAAGTTTCAGAATATATTAATTAAGGACAAAATTTCCAACCTTTCATTTCGTGTGAAAACTTTCTCCCGAAACGTAGATTAGTGACTTTAATTGCAGCCTGGTTCACGTCGAAGTACAGTAGATTTCGCTCGGCTTCCTTGCCGATGATCGGCTGAGACAATGTTCACAGTTAGGTGCAGGTTCGTCGTAAAGGGACGGAAGGAACCGCGCCGCCGCACAGTCTCTGGACCGAAGACCACAGCAACAACAATGATAAAGTCACGTACTAAGCAATGAGGTAAACACGTTAATATTATTATCACATTATAAAATTTTACCCATCATACTCTAATCAAACAATTTATTATTTCTATGACATTAAAACATTTTAAACATTTTATTGTTATTATTAAGATCGTAGGCATCTGTGGCACCACAAATGTTATCTTTCGGGACGGAGAGAGGAACAAACATACCGTGACAACGTCAGAACCGAATGCTTGCTCCGTGCCTGGGAGTGCACGGCAGTCAGGAACAAGCTGTTGCCCAAGCAGCCGTGGGCGGCGGAACACGTGTCTGCTCGGTGGAGCCTGAGAATCGTCACGAGACGATTCTGCGGTCGCCAGCAAGGCCGAAACGTTTCAGATTTCTAACCGGTCGACCTTCTGTCTCGGCTTCTGTGTGCCGACTTCTCTCTCCTGGCTATCCTTCCGCCTGGCCGTCAGTGGAGGGAGCAGACGCTGTTTGCTGCAGCTGATGAAACAGTTTGTGACTGCCAGTCCTGATCTCTAGTAGTAGATCACGTCACCAGTAGAGTAGAGGTGCCAAGTCCTGGGTACTTCAAACAGTGCAAAAAATCTGTATCACTAAATGGGGGGATCAGCTCGCGGCGGTGCGGTGCGTTGCAAAATTCCAGTCACCCCTTGATCAATCTCTTCCAACACGCACGCCTCCGTGAAGTTACTGAAATGTCGTTCTCAACCGGAAAAAGCTATAGAAGAAACGGTTGTACATCTCGTAACCAGAAGTAGCACTAAAAATTGTTTTGTCTTTGTCACTAACAGGTCTTACCCTAAGCTCTACAAAGTCCGTGCCGTTCACACTCACACACAATTCATAACCGTAGCCAGTTTTTGATAACTATGAACCATTCTTCACCGAAAGTTTACAAACTGATTGTTTATTTTAGAACAGCTCGCTGAAATGTTGCTCTTATCAGTCTCACGTCACAAAATGTTCACGTTAGCGACTAAGCAACACACCACATGGAATTTAGTTATTTAAATGTCACCAAATGTTACGAATTTCGCACTGTGCTTTAAATCGAACTCCGTTCCACACTTTACGACACTTTTCAAACATTTTAGTAGCGAAATATCACACTATTAATAATTTTCGACGGAGCATATATCAGTAGGTCTGATCACTATGACATCGAAGCCCCGACTCTACTCATCTCTCTCCACAAAAGAAGTTCCTAGTTCCACAAAAAGCACGCGAATATGCTAATTTATGATTGGCAGAGAAACATCATAACCAAGCGGAAAGTAGCATCAAACTCTCTGAATTACGCGCATATATACAGAACCAATCAATATATGTCACTGAATCACAACAGTAAATTAAAATAAATAAATTTTGAAAGCCCACAAATATAAAATTAATTTCCTCTTAACAAAACTACTTTAGCGAAAGCATAATCTCATTTCCCCAGTACCATAAATTGACAAAACAGTTTATAACAAATTCCCTGGTACGAATGTCTAACATACACGTCATTCTCGAACATTCGTCATGTGGCAAATTACTTCACTGTATAGTATAAAAACTTTACATAAAACAGTATATAACATTCAACCTCCACTCAGTCATAAAATTGACAGTGTTTTGACTGCAGCTTAAACAGTATCCGTCAGCTATGACCTCTACTAGGTCGCCTGCAAACTACATGCAAACCGGCATCTCACGCCATCTGTCCTGCACGTGACTCAAACTGCTGTAATGTCCAATATGAATAGGTACGATGTAGAGGCGCTACGCCTCGAGCTAGTATACGACACAACTACAAACGATTCCTTCTTTTCGTCTTCGAGCTACACTAAATACAGGGACCAAACTACTACAATTTGTGGAGGCACCAGAGCGTGGCTATAAGAGTCGAAGAACATGAAAAACAAGCAGCAGTTGAGGACGGAGCCAGACAGTGCTACAGCCTAGTCCTAATCTTATTCAATATACACTGAAGCGCTAAATAAACTGGTATAGGCGTGCCTGTTCAAGTACAGAGATATGTAAATAGGCAAATTATGGCGCTGCGGTCGGCAACGTCTATATAAGACAATAAGTGTTCGGCACAGTTGTTATATGGGTTACTGCTGCTGCAATGGCATGTTACCAAGATTTAAGTGAGTTTGGACGTGGTGTTATGGTTGCTGCACGAGCGATGGTACACAACATCTGCGAGGTAGTTATGAAGTGGGTATATTCCCATACTTTTATTTCACGAGTGTACCGTGAATATCAGGAATGCGGTAAAACATTAGTCTCCGACATCGATTCGGCCGGAAAAAGATCCTGCAAGAACGGGACGACTGAAGAGAATCGTTCAACGTGACAGAAGTGGAATCCTTCCTCAAATTGCTGCAGATTTCACTGTTGGGCCATCAACAAGTGTCAGCGTGCGAAGAATTCAATACGCCTCGCCTGTGCCCGCCAACACCGACTGGAAACGTGTTGCCTGGTCGGACGAGTCTCGTTTCAAATAGTATCCAGCGGATGGACGTGTACGGGTATGAAGACAATCCCAGAAACCCGTGTACCCTGCATGTCAGGAGGGGACTGTTGGAGTGGTATGGGAACTCTGATACGTCCAGATACGACTCTGGTGGGTGACATGTACGAAACCATCCTGTCTGATCACCTGCATCCATTTATGTCCATTGCGCATTGCGACGGACTTGAGCAATTCCAGAAGGACACATCCAGAATTGCTATAGTGTGGCTCCAGGAACACTCTTCTGAGTTTAAACATTTTCGCTGGCCAGCAAACTCACCACCAGACATGCACATTATTGGGCATATCTGGGATGCCTTGAAGCGTGCTGTTCAGAAGAGATGTCTACCCCCTCGTACTATTACGGATTAATGAACAGCCCTGAAGGATTCATGGTGTCAGTTCCTTCCATCACTACTTGAGACATTAGTAGAGTCCATGCCGCGTCGTGTTGCGGCACTTCTGCGTGCTCACGGGGCCCTACACGATATTTAGCAGGTGTGCCAGTTTCTTTGGTTCTTCAGTGTATACATAGTGATCGCACCCAAGGAGAAATTTGGAAAACGCATTAGATTTGGTTGGTTGTTTGGGGGAAGAGACCAAACAGCGAGGTTATCGGTCTCATAGGAGTAGCGAGGGATGGGGAAGGAAGTCGGCCGTGCCCTTTCAAAGGAACCATCCCGGCATTTGCCTCTAGCGATTTAGGGAAATCACGGAAAACCTAAATCAGGATGGCCGGACGCGGGATTGGACCGTCGTCCTTCCGAATGCGAGTCCAGTGTGCTAACCACTGCGCCACCCCGCTCGGTGAAAATGCATTAAATTTCATGGTGAAGCAATAAAGACTTGACGGCTTACCGGTGACATTGTTATTCTGTCAGATGCGATAAAAATTTGGTAAATCAGTTTAAAGGAATGGGTAGTGTCTTGAAAAGAATTTACACTGACCCCTCATATAAGTTTGACCAACTGTTAAAGTCCTGAATAGTCAACTTTTGCAGCGCGGACCGCTGCTAGAGGTGGAGGAAGAGCGTCTATGAAGTTCTGGAAGGTACGGATAGGGGTGTGGAGCCATGCCGACTCCAGTCCCGTGGCCAGCTGCGCTGGGATCCATGGCGCGAACAGCCTGATAGAGATGGTGTCACAGATTCTCCATTCTGCTTAAATCCGGGGAGTCTGGTGGTCAGGGGACCAAGGTAAACTCATTCTGGTGCTCCTCAAACCACGCAGTACACTGTGCGCTGTGTGACACGTTGCATTGTCCTGCTGGTAGATGCCATCGTGCCGAGTGGAAAAAAAACCTGCATGTTGTGTGGAAATGGTCCTCAAGGATAGACACAGACTTGTGTTGATCCATTGCGCCTTCGAGAATGACGAGATCAGCCAGGGAATGCCACGAAAACATTCCCCAGCCCCTAATGCTCTCTCCTCCGACCTGGGCGCTTACAACGATTGTTGCAGGGTGTGTGCCTTCAGCCCGATGGAGCATAAAACGTGATTCATCTGAAAAGGAAACCTGTCGCCATTCAGTGGACGTCCAGTTGCGTTATTGGCGGGCAACTTCGAGCCTTCGTCCCCGACGTGCAGCACTCAGGATAGGTGCATGAAACAGGTGCCTGTTGTGTAGGCTCGTATGCAGCAACGCACACTGGACAGTCGTTCAGCGGCCGGGAGCCGCTTGGTTCATCTGGCCGGTCAGCTGCTCAACAGTTGCACGTCTACTCGCCCGTACACATCTCAGCAGCCGCCGTTCACCCCTGTCACCTATGGTTCGTGGTGCCACAGTTGCCTCGGCGCTGGTTGCAGATAGCACCATTTCGTCATGCATGGAATGCTTTAACCACGGCGGCACGCGAACAGTTTACAAACTTAGCCATTTCGGAAATGCTTCCATCCTTGGCCCGAAAGCCAATGATAAAGCCCTTCGGCACGCCAGATAAATTGCTCCGTTCCTGCAATACGACAACAACTACACTGTTTTCCACGTCTATCCCACATACTTTATATACTTTTTCAACAAGGAAATTCGCCAAACAGTCGTGTAATTTGAGAAGTTATTTTATTTTCGCCGGCAGTTTCGGTAATTCAATATGCCATTTTCATGCCCCATCGACAGGGCTCTCATGCCGCTATCGACAGGGGCTCTCAAGTTGATTCCGTATTTCTAGATTTCCGGAAAGCTTTTGACACCGTTCCTCACAAGCGACTTCTAATCAAGCTGCGGGCTATGGGGTATCGTCTCAGTTGTGCGACTGGATTCGTGATTTCCTGTCAGGAACGTCGCAGTTCCTAGTAATAGACGGCAAATCATCGAGTAAAACTGAAGTGATATCAGGTGTTCCCCAGGGAAGCGTCCTGGGACCTCTGCTGTTCCTGATCTATATAAATGACCTGGGTGACAATCTGAGCAGTTCTCTTAGGTTGTTCGCAGATGATGCTGTAATTTACCGTCTAGTAAGGTCATCCGAAGACCAGTATCAGTTGTAAAGCGATTTAGAAAAGATTACTGTATGGTGTGGCAGGTGGCAGTTGACGCTAAATAACGAAAAGTGTGAGGTAATCCACATGAGTTCCAAAAGAAATCCGTTGGAATTCGATTACTCGATAAATAGTACAATTCTCAAGGCTGTCAATTCAATTAAGTACCTAGGTGTTAAAATTACGAAGAACTTCAGCTGGGAAGACCACATAGATAATATTGTGGGGAAGGCGAGCCAAAGGTTGCGTTTCATTGGCAGGACATTTAGAAGATGCAACAAGTCCACTAAAGAGACAGCTTACACTACACTCGTTCGTCCTCTGTTAGAATATTGCTGCGCGGTGTGGGATCCTTACCAGGTGGGATTGACGGAGGACATCGAAAGGGTGCAAAAAAGGGTAGCTCGTTTTGTATTATCACGTAATAGGGGAGAGAGTGTGGCAGATATGGTACTCGAGTTGGGATGGAAGTCATTAAAGCAAAGACGTTTTTCGTCGCGGCGAGATCTATTTTCGAAATTTCAGTCACCAACTTCCTCTTCCGAATGCGAAAATGTTTTGTTGAGCCCAATCTACATAGGCAGGAATGATCATCAAAATAAAATAAGAGAAATCAGAGCTCGAACAGAAAGGTTTAGGTGTTCGTTTTTCCCGCGCGCTGTTCGGGAGTGGAATGGTGGAGAGATAGTATGATTGTGGTTCGATAAACCCTCTGCCAAGCACTTAAATTTGAATTGCAGAGTAGTCATGTAGATGTAAATGTAGATACGCATCTGGGGCCTGAAAAAGGCACATTGAATTACCGAAACTGGCAGCGAAAATTAAATAAAGTAACTGCTCAAATTGCAGGGCTGTTTGGCGAGTTTCCTTCTTAAATATTTGACCAGCCGCCGTCCCACGTCCACACTGAGTCTACAAAGACTATTTTATACACGGTGACTTTTTCCACTGTGTACAAACTCTAGGGATTGATGGGTGAGAGGGTATGGAAGAAAGATCTAATGAACTTATGTCCTGAAATGCATGGTTTCCGTGCTAAACGCCATTTATTCAATTCGAGTTTGTTACAGAGACTGCGGTCTAACACGCGCAGTACCATGCAGCCACAGTTACAGTATGCATGGTTTCCTCCTAGAGGGTGGTACTGTTCAAAATGGCCCTGAGCACTATGGGACTCAACTTCTGAGGTCATCAGTCCCCTAGAACTTAGAACTAGTTAAACCTAACTAACCTAAGGACATCACACACATCCATGCCCGAGGCGGGATTCGAACCTGCGACCGTAGCGGTCTCGCGCTTCCAGACTGCAGCGCCTAGAACCGCACGGCCAGTTCGGCCGGCGATGGTACTGTTCCTCATACGTCATGCCCTAGCGTTCTCTCCTGCCGGGCTTATTGGTAATGTTGCGTCCGAGTCACTTCTCTTGCTGACTCACCTTGTAGTGGATGTGATACAGCGTTGTACACAATGGTTCTGTATTCGAATCGAGAGCTTGCCGACACTGTGTTCGCTTACGGAAAGGCAAATGGCAATGGGTGACGGGCAGCAAGATTGTATCAGGAAACTTATCCCCGCCGACAACAACAGTGTTTGCAACAGTGTTTCGCCGTTTGTCTGAGAGAGGATCGTTTCAGGAAGGACTTACCCGAAATGTTCGGACACCAGACTTGGAGGAAAATGTGATAAACACTGTGGAAGACGACCGCCGTGTCAGTACCAGGCAGTTGGCCCACCAGTACAGGGTAAGCCAGACCCCCATGTGGAACATTCTCCATGACAGTTGTTACTACCCTTATAATACAGCGTATGCAGGGCTTACGAGCGACATACTTTCCACATCGGGAACAATTTTGTCACTGGTTTCTTAACCCACGATTCTGGGATCTGTGTCATCCATCCTATTTTCAGATGAGGCCACCTTTATGCGCAGTGGTATCTTCAACTTTCATAACAGCCATCTGTGGAATAGTACGCAAAATTCCCATCGTATGGTGACAGCGAACCATCAGCGTGAGTGCAGCCGGAATGTGTGGGCCGGGACCAGTATTCCTTACACGTCGCCTAACAGGCAGGAACTATCGGCGTTTCATGCAGGTGACTGTCTCCCCTGCTGGAAGAAGTACCACTGATGGTTGGAATGGTAGTGTGGCTGCAACGTGATGGTGCTCCATCTCACTTTGCTCTTAACGTCCGAACGCATCTCAATCGTGGCTTCCCTGGTCAATGAATGGGACGTGAAGGTCCAGTAGCATGGCCTGCTCGTTCACCGGATCTCGACTCTTGAGTTTTCTGGTTATTCGGCCATCTCAAAAATATCGTGTATGCAGAGTCCATTCCAGATGCGGAGACACTGGAGCAGCGTATTCATGCTGCCTTTGCCACAATTTGGATACAACGTAGCCGATGTGAACGTGTCAGACAGAACATGCTACGGGGCGTACAGGCGTGCGTTGAGGCACATGGAAACCATTTTCAGCACATGCTGTAACTGTAGCTGCATGGTACAGCTCGTGGTAGACCGCAGTCTCTGTAACAATGTGTGACAGAATCAATGGTCTCTACCCGGGCATACGTTCATTAGACCTTTTTTGTTCCGTATCCTCTCACCGATCAATCCCTAGAGTATGTACACCGTGGAAAAATTCACTCTGTGTAGTGTGTACTGTTCACTGCTGCGCTGGCACCTGCCGCCTGTGTGTGATTCGTGCGTGTCAACGTCGAACATAGGTGGTGGTCACATTAACGTCAGTAGACTGTGTACGAGTAAATAGAAGAAAAAATAATGGAATGTGGTCGAATGAAGTCGTACGTTGCTGAGGAACTCAGATTAGGAAATGAAATACTGGAACTAGTAGTAGGACTTTTTTATTTAGGTAGCAAAACCGACGACGCGACGGAAGAAATGAAGATGATATAAGGTGTACGTTGGCAGTGGTAAGAAAAGTTTTATTGTAAGTGAAAATCGAATGTAAATTTAAATATTAGGCAGTTTTCAGAGAAGGTATTTATTAACTGTGTGGCCTTATGTGGAATTGAAACACAGACAGAGAATAGAAGCTTCTGAGATGCGGTGATACAAAACAATGCTTAGGATTAGGTTGGTAGGTAGGATAGGTGATGAGAACGTGTTACATTATATTACATTACATTACGTCAGCCATATTCTATCTGTTACTTGCAGTGGTGTCTCTAGGATGTAGAAAGAAGTCAAAGCTGAATAACGTTTTATTTCAGTGCAATACGATGAAATGACGTAACATTATGAAATAACATTTTATTACACTGGTAATACTAATTACAAAATAATCTAAAACGCTTTGTTACACTGGTAATACTAATTACAAAATAATATAAAACGCTAATTTTAAGACTTCGTGTGAAGATAGTGTGGTGTCACCGCCAGACACCACACTTGCTAGGTGGTAGCTTTAAATCGGCCGCGGTCCATTAGTGCATGTCGGACCCGCGTGTCGCCACTGTGTGATCGCAGACCGAGCGCCACCACAAGGCAGGTCTCGAGATACGGACTAGCACTCGCCCCAGTTGTACGGACGACGTAGCTAGCGATGCACACTGACGAAGCCTCGCTCTTTGCAGAGCAGATAGTTAGAATAGCCTTCAGCTAAGTCAATGGCTACGACCTAGCAAGGCGCTATTAGTAACATTGCATGTATCTAAAGAATCTCACTTGTATTGCCACAATCTCCAGATGTACCAAAAGGATGGATTAAAATTAAGTATTCCAGAAGCTACGTACTTTTCTTTATAGCATTAATTACGTATCCTGTTTCAGACCTCACGCCCATCTGCGTGAGCGTAGCGCGTGCCTTTCGGCTTCCTCTCATTGTGTCTAGGCTGTCTTGTCTAGACACAACAGATAGTTTTCACTGGGGTAGAAGAAGTTTCCCAATGGAACTAATTTCCATCATACCATCCCTAATAAATTTCGTACAAAATGGTTCAAATGGCTCTGAGCACTATGGGACTCAACTGCTGTGGTCATAAGTCCCCTAGAACTTAGAACTACTTAAACCTAACTAACCTAAGGACATCACACACATCCATGCCCGAGGCAGGATTCGAACCTGCGACCGTAGCGGTCGTGCGGTTCCAGACTGTAGCGCCTTTAACCGCTCGGCCACTCCGGCCGGCAAAATTTCGTACAGTCTGTCTCGTTGTTGAAGACATTCCTATGACAGCAAAAGTATACAGACACCAATTGATGGGCATTAATATGGGATGTATCCACCCCTCACCTTTACAACGGTTTCAGCTCTGCTGGGGACATCTTCAGTGAAGAATATGAAGGTCTGTGGAGGGATGACAGCCCGCTCTTCCTCAACAACCGAAATCCGAGAACGTTATGATGTTGGATGGTTCGGTTTGGAGTGAATAAGACGACCTGTCTCATTCCACAGGTGTACCACTGGATCCAGATCGGGACGCTGGGGATACGTGGAATGTTATTGTCCACTGAGCCGTGTGTCGGCTCTCAACATATATCGCGCTGTTAAGATTTTCTGAGTCCTTCCATTCCATCGTTAATTGATTCTTTCATATTTATCGTTATGCTGCGTACGATTCTGTCGAGATTCCCCTCTGGCGGCGTGTCTGGTCTTATCGATCTTTGAGTCGTTGCTTCCTGTTAGCCATGTGTACGGAAATATGATCTTTGGGGGATGGCCGGTTGGTTGCCTAGCGGTGACGAGTCGGTCGGTCGCTTTTTAAAATCTGGAAGGAGAGACTGTCGTACGATTAGACCGCGGCGTGGCGTGGCGGTGGAAAGTTGGCTGTTGTTCCGAGAAGCCGCGTGGTCTGTCCTGGCGGTGCGAGACGTGTGGAACGAGTTGACGGGACGAGGCTGTAAGCTCTTGCTGTGAACACCCGGGGGTCACGGCAGTGGTTCCGAGTCACTACTTGGTGGAAGCGGCAACGGATTTTAAATTTTCCGTCTGGAGGCGGGAATGATTGACTAGTAACTCGCCTACCCTGGGGAGTGGTATTTCGCCGCCGTAGGTGCAGAGAAGACGAGGGCTCCGGTGACAGAGCGCGTGGCTGCGTGACGGTGCCCAGTTGGGTACGCTGGCGACGTGGACACGGTCGGGTGTGAGGAACCTTTGCATCGGCGTTAACCTGCTGTTTCTCTGATAAACTGCAAGTTAAGTTGGTTAAAGGTTTAGATATTAACTGAAGAATTTTTTTTTGTGCAACCAGCGTCTTTTCTGCCTTGTGGCCTCCTGCGTTCGGATTTCCTGTCCCTTTTGCCGGTGTAATTAAAGACAGTGATCGTTTGACTTCTTATTAATACTGCCTGGGAGGAAGTGTATTTTTGGGCAGGGATTATGGTTCCTGATTTGATTCCTTCTCCTCCCCTGGCTTCGCGTGAGGTCGATGTGATTGCTGAATGTGAGGCGTTGTGGGTCTGTTGGTCCGCTTCTACCCTGAACATCCTTCGGGAGACAATTGTGGCCGCCCTTACACGCGGTCGGTTAATTATTTCTATCACAGGACAGTTTGGTGGCAGGATATGGTATGAAAGTTGTTAGTTATTGTAATATGTTAAATGGTTGTATTTTACTCTGATTGTTTTGGCCACTGTTTAAAAAGTTTAAGTTTGTCTTTCATTTGTGGGTTTTTTTAAAATTACGTGGCTTTAAATTTGTTAGTTATAGTAAAAGGTCAATCACTGTATCTTTACTTTGATTGTTTTAATCTACTTGGCATCCTTTGAAAATGCTAGTTCTGCCTTCCTGTTGGCGAGCGCTTGTAATTTAATATCTTGTTGTGCCAAAATTTAAAAGAAGTGGCTCCCTACACGTTCGGTAGCGAAATTGTATGCAAATTGGTGTTTTTCTTTGATTACTTGGAGAGTTTTAATTTTATTATTAAATGCTTTATCAAAGTCTGTTTTAAGTAAAATGGCTTGGCTATTAACGGTAAAGTAAAGTTTTTAATTTCATTACTTGGAAAATTTTGATTTGTTATCAGATGTTTTATCAAAGCCGGTTTTAAGTAAAATGACTTGGCCGTTAACTGTAAAGTAAATTGTTTTAAAAAGGCACTCATGCCTGCTAGCCTTTTTTGGATCTGTTCCTGGTCAAGTGGTAAAGAGATGACTTTTAATGGTTGAAGTAATCAATAAAGGAATTGTAAATTGCAACTCGACAGTAACCAACTAATTTTGGCCCCGTTTCCCAACTTGGGGTTTTCCTTGATTAATCGTAACACCCGTCTCATCCACAAACAATTGCCTCATGCACACTGCTTTACGATGGGATGCATTTATATGCTGGTACAATCATCGACTTTGAACCGTTGCTCTACTAAACACAGTTCACACTGCTGTAAAATGTATTCGTATCCTTCCGCACTTAGGATTTTCTTAAGCGCAGTAAGGCACCACACCATAACCGTGAAATAAACCCCCGCACCCTGTAACATGAAATACTGAAAGAAACGAATGAGCAGCAAAACGTGGTTAGCTTCGAAGGTAATCATGACGGGAACCACGGGAAGTGCCACAACCAGAGTTGGAGGCCTCAGTTTGCTAGCAATAATAATCATGATCGTGGTAACGACAGGCGTGGGCGTCGCCCTTGGAGCCCACGGCGCACTGATAGAGGTTGGAGACGCTTTAGGGAAGATCGGCCCTGGACCGATAATGGTAGTGTGTTACACACAACGGACCGGAGGTCAGTGGAGCCACACGATAATTCCCGAGGCAACAATAAAACGAAAGTAGGGACGCGTGACTAGCAGAACAATGAAACTTAGGACGTCAACGCAATGTGCTTAGAATTCGAAGACATCCGGGACGTGTTACTAGAGGAAACGACAGTAGTAAACTCGGTCACATGCCCTTCAATCTGTATAACTATTAACGGAATTACGATTCCCTGTCTACTTGACTCGGGAAGCGAGGCATCGGTGATGAGAGAAGATGTGTTCGCGCGGTGCAGCGGGAAGAGTCTGTGTGGCCGACGCTTTCTTTACAGAAAAAAAGAGTGCATGGTGCCGTATGGAATAAGAGTGTAGAGACGAAAGAGCAGGGGTATATCGATTTTACTTGTCAGTCGTACGACCTTACGGCTGTGCTGCTGATAGTACCATCACTATAAGCTGAGGCAGTGCTTGGCCTGGACTTTCTGGGACATTATAAGGCCGTTCTTGATTGTGATAATATGTGCGTCCATTTGAGCGTTCATAAAACAAAGATGACTGTTGCTTTCGATGAGGAACGCGTAGAAGAAGGAGTGGCATGTGCGTGATTGGCGAGGATGATGACGCCAAAGTGCGCATATGCATGCTAGATACAGATGAAGGGGATCGGGATAACTAGAAAACAGTAGATGAGGTAATCCGCGAGAAAACGCGGACAGAGATAGTGGAACAACTATTTAGGGTTCTCAAGAGATATCAGACCGTTTTTTCAGACTCACCTGGGACCATAGAAAATTTCCAGTACGAATCTGAAATGAAGACCCATACGCAGTTTGCTGCGAAAACTTATCCCATACCTGCTGTGCACCGTGTGGCTTTAGAACAAGAAATTAAGACTATGATGGAGCAAGGTATAATAGAACTGGCGGTAAGCTCATACAACAGTCTGATACATCCGGCTGTGAAGAAGAACGATTCGATCCGTTTAGTTCTGGATTCGAGGCAGATCAACACTATTATTGAGACAGAAACCGATCGGCCAGAGACGCTGGACATCTTGCCCCAGAAATTTCATGGCGTACGTGTGCTCACGTCGATCGATTTGCAACCCAGCTTCTGGCAGATCCTATTGGCAAAGGACTGCAGGAAGGACAAGGCATTTCTCTGTTTTGGTAGCTCTTATCAGTTCCGACGGCTTCCGTTCGGATTAAGTGTCTCTTCTGCCGCCTTCATCCGTGCTTTGGTCACAGTTTTTATCGGAAACCCTCCGGAAAAGAATTACGTGTTATATTGTGTAAGATGGCAAGAACTATGCCCCTTACATGAAGTCATTAAAGATCACCGAACTCACGTTGAGCGAACAGTAGGGCTGAACAAAAATGACTGACAAGGCACAATGCATCTTGTACAGGGTATAGCATGGACGTATTGAAATAATTAATGTCGGGTGATGGTTTTGAAGTAATTCACGCAACGTGAAAACTTTGTGGAAACGCGTCGATTTACTGGAGGCTAGTTTATCCCAGGGAAGTATTCAGAGTTGACTGCGGGCGGGTGGCGGCGCGCGAAAGGAAGCGACAATAGGCTGCTTAGGGAAGCTCAAACTCTGAGAAAGTGGTAATGGGGCACGGCCTCCAGCTGCCTTAAGATGAGTGAGGGGTGGTTGACCCCATGCTGGTGTACCAGGAAGCAGATGGAGAACGTGTATGCCTGTTGATAAATGTCCGTCGTCACGTTTTCAGTGAAACATGCGAGATAGCCGCGCAAAGCTACGGTGGAGTGGTCAACAGAGGCCGAAATATGCGTGTTCGTGACATAGCAACTTCACGCTCAATTCACAGTCCGCAGAGTCTGAAGTAAATCAGGTGAAGAGCGACAGAATGAAATACGCCGGCCTCTGATTGGAACACAGGACCAAGGAATTTGAAGTACACTCCTGGGAGTCAGAATTTCGGAAAAATTGGTGTTTTATGCAGATGCTAACCTTGATGGGTGGTCTGGGAGGAGCTAAATAGCAGAAGTTGAGAGGAAGGGAAATTTTGTGGGAATTTGTTGACTTCCCAGAGCAGGCATTGGTCAGCGCCGGGAAGCGACGCATAATTAACGCGACTTGCGCTGCAATTGATATAAGTGATTTTGCTGGAGGGGAAGCCGAGGTGAAGGGCGGACTGGCAGAAGACTCCGTAGATGTTTTTTCCGTTCCCAGCTTGCTTAGAGTGCGGATGTGGCGCTCTTTACTCAGCTTGCCTGAGAGAGAGTGAGCTTCTCTGCAGTTTAGGACTTAACAAACGGAGCGATTGAGCTTGGAGATAGAAAGTTTTGGTTCAGCTATGTACTGAGCAAGACAGCTAGCAGTGAATAGACGAGCGCAGCCTTGCAGCACCACGAGGCCGGCCGACATCCGCACAATGACGACGCCCAGCCACGCTGAATTCGGTGATATTGCGCCCGTTCCGGCTTGAGTTAGGCCACTGATTAATTTGTTGGATCACGTCGGCAAAGTTTCCACGACTGTTTCATGAGCCGTGTGTTGTAGAATTCTTCTCGCACTGCGCATTACGCCTGGGTCAGTCGATAGGAATTAATTTTGATTTATCACGCTTTACTCCACGTAAACGCAATTTATTCCCACTGCCTGTTAGGAGAGTCATATAATGTGATGATTGAAGGTCATGAGTTAAAATAAATTTGTGCTAATCGACTGCATCTGTTTTCAATCAAGTAGTTGAAATCCCAAGTCACTTCCTTAATTAATTTATGTTCAACATTTGCATCTGGTGTTCAATAGTTGAATGTAACATCAATGTGCACCCGTTTTTAATTAAAAGGGATCAGTTCTGAATCAATTAATGTCAGCACTGCCACCGCAGTTGAATCACGAGTCACAGGGGCTTATTATTTTCTTTGCGTTATCCGATATTGCGGCAGGCAGTTTTGCACTCTCTGTCGATCTGTTAGTCAATTAGCTGGGGTGAAGACACATCAAAACCAGATAAGTGACGGGTGGGGTGTTACAATTGATGACGTGTTAATCGCGGAAGAATCGTTGTAAGAGCACCACAGAGTGCTCACGTCATTATTAGAGACGTCGAGAAATAGAAAAGTCAGTGTCAGCCTAGCCAAATCTGAATTTGGGAGAAAGGAAATTCACTTCCTGGGAAATACAGTCTCAGCAGAGGGTATCCGACCTGACCCCGATACGCTGCAGCCGATTAAAGAGTATGCGACGCTCAGAACAAAGCGCCGATTACGTGTGCTCCTCGGCGTAATAAACTTTTACAAACGGTTCTTTATGACAGGAAGTGTTACCACCCCGCGACTGTGCCAACTAACGGGTAAAAGAACAACCTGGAGTTGGGACAGTAAAGCACAAGAGGAGTTTGACGCATTGAAAAGGGCATTGTAGAATGCGCCCATCCTGATTCACCCAGTCTTGGGGAAGGAATTTTGTATGTCATTCGATAGTTCCCAGGATGCCACAGCAGTTACCATTTCTCAAGAGAGTAACCAAGACGCCAACATTGTCCCGCAAACTGTGGCTTTCGCAACTTGTGTTTTAAACCAAACTGAGAGAAACTACATGGTGACCGAACTAGAGGCATTAGCCATTGTATGGTGGTTCACCAAGTTTCGGTATTACCTGTGCGGTCGCACTACGAAGGTGTATTTGGACCACAAGACGTTGCCGTTCAAAATGGTTCAAATGACTCAGAGCACTATTGGACTTAACATCTGTGGTCATCAGTCCCCTAGAACTTAGAACTACTTAAACCTAACTAACCGAAGGACATCGCACACATCCATGCCCGAGGCAGGATTCGAACCTGCGACCGTAGCAACGTCGCAGTTCCTCATGACGGTGAAGCTTACGCACAGTCGCCTACTGCTCTGGGCGTTAGATGCCCTATCGCGGGATCCGATTGGACTGACGCAGGGGAAAGATAAGAAGTTCAAAGGAATGTATATGAGCCCGGATACTTTTGAAAATTACTTAAGTGCGGCCCTCAGCAGTACAGTAAGAGAACAAGACAAAGTTGAGGTGTGGAGCTCAGTGAAAACTAAGCTGCAGGACGGTAGCATCGGAGAATGGCGTCGGTTCCACTCGCTAAGGAAGAGCGTGTTGTTTTCCAGACGTGACATCATCAGTGACGAGTGATTGGTCTATGTGCAGGAAGAAGTAATTAATAAATTAATATGGTACACAGCTACGGCCACTTCGGGGCGTAAGTTCTGTATGCAATTGAAGCAAATGGTGTATTTTAACAGCATGGAACGTAGGGTCAAGAGAGTGCTTCGAACGTGTAAGGTTTGCCAGAAGGCAAAGTATTCGATCCAGTGTTGTCGAGCACCCTTACATCCTATTATACCGAATAGATTAAAGGAATTAGGAGCGACGGACCTGTTTGGACCCCTCCCACAAACCACACAGGAATCGTGAAGGAGTTAGTCTCCAAGTACTGCGACCGGGAAAACGGTAGTGATTACACTTAAGAGGAATTTCCTCAGAGAGGTAGGAAGCGTAAATCAATTAATCTCGGACAATGGTCCACAATTTCGGTCAAGGTCTTGGTTTCCTGCCGGAAAACCCACATCGAGGGTTATAAAGAAGTTAGCGAAACTATACAGAATACACTGCCACAATAAGCACCGTCAGTGGGATTAATATCTGGCCGACTTCCAGGGGATACTGGGACCACGAATCTCAGCCCCACACTAGTCCTGAGATATCAGTCACTTCCCAACAGAGCAAGGGAACTGGTAGATTGGCCACCAGATAGGCAACAACGACACAGGAAAGTACTGAAGTTGGCAATAGAGAATATTAGAAACGAAGCGCAAAGTGGGAAAAGGCGACAAAAGGGACGTATAAGACAATTAACCCTTGAAATACGAAATAAAGTTCTCGTTAAAACTCATAAATTGTCCAAAAGACACCAGTATAATAGAAGCAAATTTTTCAATGTCTATTCTGGACCTTTTTGGGTGAGGTGTGTTGTTAATCACTACGCGACTGAAATAGAAACGGTCAGGTCTCGTAGGCCCAGAGGCTTGCATCACACATCTAATGTCAAGAAATGGATCGAGTAAGAATTAGGGGCAGAAGTGTCATCTCTCGTAAACAACAAATTAGTTTTGTATAAAAAACAGTTCTCTATAACATCTTGTGTAAAGGATTTGGTACTCTTTGCTGTCTTTGCCTGGTCACCTATTACACTACTGGCCATTAAATTTGCTACACCAAGAAGAAATGCAGATGATAAACGGGTATTCATTGGACAAATATATTATACTAGGACTGACATGTGATTACATTTTCATGCAATTTGGGTGCATTGATCCTGAGAAATCAGTACCCAGAACAACCACCTCTGGCAGTAATAACGGCCTTGATACGCCTGGGCATTGAGTCAAACAGAGCTTCGATGGCGTGTAAAAGTACAGTTGCCCATGCAGCTTCAACACGATACCACAGTTCATCAAGAGTAGTGATTGACGTATTGTGACGAGCCAGTTGCTCGGCCACCATTGACCAGTCGTTTTCAATTTATGAGAGATCTGGAGAATGTGCTGACCAGGGCAGCAGTCGATCATTTTTTATATCCAGAAAGGCCCGTACAGGACCTGCAACATGCGGCCGTGCATTATCCTGCCGAGATGTAGGGATTCGCAGGGATCAAAAGAAGGGTAGAGCCGCGGGTCGTAACACATCTGAAATGTAACGTCCACTGTTCAAAGTGCTCTTAATGCGAACAAGAGGTGACCGAGACGTGTAACCATGGCACCCCATACCATCACGCCGGGTGATACGCCAGTATGGCGATGACGAATACACGCTTGCAATGTGCGTTCACTGCGATGTCGCCAAACACGGATGCAACCATCATGACGCTGTAAAAAGAACCTGGATTCATCCGAAAAAATGATGTTTTGCCATCCGTGCACCCAGGTTTGTCGTTGAGTACACCATCGCAGGCGCTCCTGTCTGTGATGCGTCGAGGGTAACCGCAGCCATGGTCTCCGAGCTGATAGTCCATGCTGCTGCAAACGTCGTCGAACTGTTTGTGCAGATGGTTGTTGTCTTTCAAACGTCCCCATCTGTTGACTCAGGGATCGAGACGTGGCTGAACGATCCGTTACAGCCATGCGGATAAGATGGCTGTCATCTCGACTGCTAGTGATACGACGCCGTTGGGATCCAGCACGGCGTTCCGTATTACCCTCCTGAACCCACCGATTCCATATTTTGCTAACAGACATTGGATCTCGACCAACACGAGCAACAATATCGCGATACGATAAACCGCAATCGCGATAGGCTACAATCCGACATTTATCAAAGTCGGAAACGTGATGGTACGCATTTCTCCTCCTTACACGAGGCATCACAACAACGTTTCGCCAGGTAGCGCCGGTCAACTGCTGTTTGTGTATGAGAAGTCGGTTGGCAACTTTCCTCATGTCAGCACCTTGTAGGTGTCGCCATCGGCGCCAACCCTGTGTGAATGCTCTGAAAAGCTAATCATTTGCATATCACATCATCTTCTTCCTGTCGGTTAAATTTCACGTCTGTAGCACGTCATCTTCGTGGTATAGCAATTTTAATGGCCAGTAGTGTAGGTATGAATTGTAATAACGAGTGCTGAAGTAAGATATTCGTACGTTTTGGTCGTGACTTGCTCTGGAGGAGCGATTATCAGTTGAAGGGAAACAAGAAGTAATTACGTTAGGAAAGGTAAACCTTTTGCAACGTATAATTGAGGGGGAAACGCGTCGTAGATGCGCTTACCTGTATGTGGAGTAATGGCTGGCGCCGAAGTAGCGACGGGACCAATTATCAGTTGCAAAAGGCACCGACTCATGTGTGTTGTTGTATTTTTGTTATAGTAGTGTGCAGAGACGCAGCACTATAAGGTGTTACTTACTTAGGCAGTGATGACTTTGAGAGACCCCGAGGGAGAGAGCAGAGCTATAAAGAGTGCATGGCAGAACATACCGAGGAAAATCAGACGGAGGCAAGTTAAGGATCCTGGAGGTAAACCATCCAGAGGAATGAAGGCAGGACTAAGTAAAGAGGAGGTCCATGGAGGTAACAGAAGGGAGTACTGATTGTAGTCATGAATGACACCCATTTGGCGAAAGATGATGATACTGGTAGAATAAGAAGTATATCTACCTGTAAGATGTACCCTTAGCTTTAAATAAGCTGTATGTGGTATGCGGTATCTGTGCTTGGTTTTGTTTACAGGGAATAAAAGGCACAAAATAGGATGAGATGCTGATGATGAAAGATTGAGATAGATTGCGAGTAACAGGAATTGGTGCAATGACTAAAGTGGAGGTTCTAACAACCCTACCACAACAAAGGTCAAACTTTAATAACGATTGTGGTGTTGCTCACGCTGCTAAATACTGCATTTTCGGGCAACTACAGTCATATTATGTGGCAGGTGTCATTAGAGCACAGTTAATAGTCATTTCATGTAATAATGAAAAAAACTAGGCACTCATCTTTTTGTGTTTCCCACGCTGGTCTCGTCGTAAAATCATGGCTCAATCGTTGAAAATCTAGGTGGTTATGATTCCAAGCTCGGATGCAAAGATGCCTAGGTTTTATCGTGCTATATTCAAAAGTTTTGTAGATGCGCATCACAAACCATTCTTGAAGATTACACTTTTACTGGACAATGGAGATGTAAAAAAAATAATCAGCACTCCGAATTTAAGTTACACTTCCTTTTAATTACAATATCACGTGACACACGAACATCACTTCACAATACAAAACATACTTGAAAACATCTTCCTCACATTTTATAAGCCAACTATAAAATGCATCTTTCCAACATGACGCCCAAGACTTGACCTTTTCAAGGTCCGACTCTCTGACAACTCAACAACTAACTAACTAATAATCGCTTACGCGCCCAAAAATCAGAGTTACAAGTACGTCAAAGATCATAGTGACAAAAGAAAGAATATACATAAGAATAATATCATTGCAATATAAACATATCGATGTATCAAAAGTGAAAACAAATCTGAATGTTGTCTCAGAATATGTTAAGTAGTTAACATAAATACAGTAGAATATTACTGGTATCGAGAGGTTCAGGTGAGGTACCATAATGGTTACGTAATTGAAGTACCATTACAAGGTATAATGTTTTTATGAGATTTTTCAAGTGAGCAATGCCGTAATGATTTCCTTAGTGAAATAAACTTGATAGAATGGAGAGCAAAATATTCGAGTTGGGTAATGTATGAGTGTGGTCTGAGAGGTAATAACTTCAGGTGGTATCGTTCCAATGAGTTTTGATTTTGTGTATTATTCTCTAGTTCTATGTATTTGTCTACTTAGCATTTGATGGTGCGTTATCCTGGTCGTACCCTCATGGATGAGCGAAGACGTCACCTGTTTTGGCTGTTTGTGTTCGGTATAGGAACTGTATTAAGGCATCTAAACTGTTTAGGAAGTAGATTGAGGAAAGGGTGATTGTAGAAAAGAATATGTAAGACCATATTGTGATTTGTAAATGTTCTGGGTAATGAGGATGTATCTTAGACCCAGATAATCTAGGAGATGTGGGCATGCAGATTCGTAGGACATGGAGATGTAGACAGTGGCGGTGGTGTACTGAATTTCATACCAATCCTCACAACCCGTGACACCTGTTCTGATAGACTCCGCAATTTGCTCCTTTATGGGCAATCAACTACATTTAAATAAGAAATAGGCTAGTTATTTTAGGACGTCTCCAACATTGTAAAGACTTCTAGAGATATATTTTCTCTATTTAATTATTACTCAGGGATCAAAAGATCTGTAATGTTAATTCATTTGGTACATGTAAAGTGCCTCAAAGATGAGAATGGACATTTTAGAGGCCTGTGTTTGTAAGTAAACGTGTATTTAAACCCACAAACTCTTGGAGGTTGTAGAGGACTTCAAAACAATTATTTTTCCCTAATGTCATTTTTTTCCTATGAGGAGTATTTAAACCGGTAGAGAAAGACATCTCTGGCAGCAAATTAGTTAAACCAACAAACACTTTTCCATTTTTTTATGACCAAGAGACAACACATTAACACAATCCAATTTCAATTACAGTAGACTTTCAAAAATGTCTGCATCGACGCGTAAACAAAGGTTACACCGTCGGATTATGTTCTGTGTGATACGGGCAAAAACCCCAGGAGTACCCCGAATTGTTCCTGTTGCTGCTACTATCCGGGCAACCAGATCCTCTTCTGATGCAACAGAAGTTGCGTAAACAAGTCCAGAGGGGACATATCTGGGGATCGAGCAGGCCATGGTACACCTCTGCCAGTCCACGTTTCTGGAACCGTCGGTGCAGGAATCGACGCACACGACGACTGAAATGTGCCAGCGCCATGTCATGTTGGAACCACATGCGTTGTCTTCAAGCAATGATTTCAATGCTCTGGCGAGAAAATTGTAATAGAGGCTGTCATTTAATGGCCTAGGTAGCAGATACAGCCCAATTAAACAGTCTCCAACAACACCGACCCACACATTAACAAAGAACCGCACTTGATGAGCGCTGGTAACTGTGG
This sequence comes from Schistocerca serialis cubense, assembly GCF_023864345.2. Lineage (NCBI taxonomy): Eukaryota > Metazoa > Arthropoda > Insecta > Orthoptera > Acrididae > Schistocerca > Schistocerca serialis. The sequence goes on along the minus strand of NC_064641.1, from coordinate 110,301,575 downwards.
CATGTGGGTTACCCTTACTCCAAACATGCGAATTGTGCATGTTGAAGCCTCCATCACGCCCGAACGTTGCTTCATCGGTAAACAACACAGAGGATGGATATGTAAGATGGATTTCACACTGTTCTAGGTACCACTGCGAAAACTATGCTCTGGGTGGATAATCAACTGGTTCCAGGTTGTGGACACGCTGTAAGTGAAATGGACGTAACAATTGCTCTCGAAGGACTATTCTTACATTCGTCTGATTCGTCCCCATGTCACTTGAAATTGCACGAGTGTTGATTGAAGCATCCCGCTCCACATGCTACAAGACAGCTTCTTCAAATTGCAGCGTTATTACCGTGCGACGGCGTCCCTGTCCAGGTAATCTGCTAAATGACCCGGTCTCACGCAGCAAAGATCGTATGATACGGAATACGGCGATTAGGATATTGTTGTTGATAAACCCGCTGTGCAGCTCGTCCGTTGTGGTGTGCTACGTAGTACGCACCAACCATATCAGTGTACTCACTCCAAATGTATCGCTCCATTAGTAAACAGAGACAATGCACTACTACTCTGGTGGACACCAGTTGCCTACAACTGATGAGCGTAATACGCCCTCTAACAACTGAAGATCGTAATACGGCCTCTAACAACTGAAGAGCGTAATGCGGCCTCCACCGTTTTAAATAATCCTCATAGGAAAATATGAGATTAGGGAAAAATATTTGTTTTGATGTCCCCTACAACCTCCCAGAGTTTTTCGGTTTAAATACTTTTCACCTTGTATAGCGATTTAAGATTGTTTTATTTTTTTAACAACTATTCGCCATTAATTGCAAAGTTCTGGCAAAATCTGCGGATAATTAAGTTTCCATGTACAGTAGGTTAAGTGAAAAGTGTACTTGATACAAACAACAGAGGAATTGAGGACTCCTAAAGTTCAAGTGAGTGACAACTGTTCTATTTAAATGTTGCAAGGTGACAGCGCAGAGAAAAGGGCAGCCTGACGGCTACAGAGGAGAAGGACTCGGGCAAACCTGTTCCTGTCAAAGAGCTGATCCTGTGAACGTGAGCAGTAGCCCGGGACTTATGAATGGAGTCTGGCGCTCCCCCTTCCCCCCCCCCCCCCCCCCCCCAAGCGGCAGTGGTGGCGGCTGAAAGGGCGACAGCAGCCACGCAGCACACGCTGACGCACGGCCCCGAGCTACAGCGTGCGACGACTCTGGTCGGCTACCTGGGGAAAGGTCATGGCCGGTCAGAGCGGCTAAACTCTTTCCACTACAAGGGAGACCCCTGTTGTTATCGCTACAAGGCATCTTGTTAGACGGAGATCACAATGTCGCTCTGCCAGGACACAGGAGGCTGCGACTTTGGCAGAAGCTGTTAGCACTACTGAACCTGTTAGTTGGTGACGGAGAACACTGTAGCTTTTGCAAAGGTCAAAGGATAAAGGACAAAATACTAGGGACTGCTGGCCTTATTAGTAACCCTTGTTGGATGCACGTACACTGAGAATAGGGAGAACACGCAGTAGAACTTTCAATACAAAGACAGCAGACTTCTAACTTAGATGATAAATAAGCCCATATTTAATTGAGTAAAGTGTGTGTGTGTGTGTGTGTGTGTGTGTGTGTGTGTTGTCAGGAGGAATTTCACTTATGTTTTGGTGATCCATGAGGGTAGGGGTAGGCACAGATAGCAGTGCCAGACTAGAAACTGTCCATCACAGAACTTAGGCCCATAAGGCATGGCAAATTCCTGTTATGGAATTTCGAAGTAGACTGAGGACAGTAAATAGGTCAACAACTTAGAGACACGTACGTGCAGCGTAGTTGTCTGACAATCGGCTTTATTTAGATTGCTGGAACTGATGTACTGTTAGTCCAATCCATTCCCCTAGAGCTAATAATAGAAAAAAAAGGCTAACTGGTTACTGACTTTGTGTTGACTGCAAATGAAAACTACTTTGGCTCCATTATTTTGCAGATGGGAATTGTCTAAAGTACAATAAATTTAAGGAGACAGCATGGGATGAAGGAGAGTCCTTTGGAAGGAAGCCCTCCCCGACGATCATCCTAGACGGTGTGAATGTGACTTCTTAGTGCCGTGTGACTACTCAAACGTAGGATGTGCCAAAGAATAAACGAACCAGCGTGAGAGCTGGTCCTTTGATGATGTGCATAATGTGGATCTTCATCAAGATATCCTTATATTAACATGCTGTGTTTTTGTTTATGACTTAGTTGAATATGTTGAGTAGAATATGAAATGTTGTTTGTCTTGTCATTAGTGTTTCCTTTCTTTGCTGACATGTGCAACACAACAGTACCTTGTTTACTTAGTAATAATTTTGAGCAAAGGGGAAAGAGGGAATGTTTTTGTTTTGATAGAAAGAATTATCTCTAATCTTAGAAGCGTGATCGGGGTATGTTGTTTTCTGTCATTTATCAGCCTGAAAATGGAGCAGTGAGATGAACAAAAAAATTTGCTGGCACAAGGCAAAATGTCGTCTAGTAACTCAACAGAAAGTAGGTCTACGGTGTTTCCCTCATTCCTGTCTAACCAGAACTAAATTTGTTTGTTGACAAGGAGGCCCTAAGCCTAAGAATAGTGGATATAACGTAGTGAAGTGTTTTCTGATCATAATGTTTAAAATGACTCTCACTCTGTGAGTAACTATAAAGACAGATCGCTACATTGCTTTCATGACATACATAACTTCATTCCTAGTCAGTAAGGAATAAATTTCGTAAAATTTAATAATGTGCTAGAGCAGAAAGTTGCTTTTCCAATGAAATTTGTGACCTACATAATGTACCACTGTGTAGCTTTGTACTAGTATAATTTACGATTTGAGGTCTCAAATACTTTATTTAGAGTTACATTACAGTAGTGATCTGTTTGTAACCTTCCCACTAAAAATGTAAAGAAAATAATTAAATCTGAATGGTCATCGTGCTGAACGTAGCCTCCCAGCAAATTTTAACAAGACAACAGAAATGTTAATGTGAATAGAGCCAAGTGTAATCTTCCCACAAAAAATGTAAATGACAATAATTTCCCCGCAAATAATGTCAAAACAATAACCTCCCCGCAAAAAATGTAAAAGACTATATTTGAATGTTAATCGAAATAGAGCCAAATGTTGTTAAGCTCCCACAAAACATTGTCAAATAAAATAAAAGCGACTGTACCTTCGCTACAAAAATATTGAAAAATAATGGCCCAATCTAAACTCGACACAAAAATTGAGAAATGAACATTAATCATTAAACCCACAATAATACGGCAGCATCGCTGACCTTAGGCCCTGTGCAATAATTAATCTGATAAATTGATTCAGGGAGGAAAAGCATAGGAAATATTGTTTCAATTGGAATGATTCTCTTTTTTTTTTTTTTTTTTTTTTTAAAACGATTGGTTTGAAAACAGAATTATTATTGGGGCATTTCTTGAACAAATTAATTACAATTAACATACATTACATTATCAGATGTGCGCAATGCTGCTTCATTACCTTATTTAACAATATACCTCGTCTCGAACCTTGACCAGAGACCCATGTCGACGCCCGCCGACTCCTCACACACTACTCCGACTGAGTACAACTCGCAACTGAACTCTCGCGCAGTCAAGCGCAGACTAGCAACGATAAACAACTCTCTGGTCAGAGATGCTGTCATGTCTCGCCATCGCTGGTACTGAATACATACGCGTTTCATAACCCTCCACTGGGTGGGGGGGGGGGGGGGGGGGGGCAAAAATTTGGCAGCGATGGTGAGTCATTTGGACTTGCCAGGAACAACAAATTTTTTCATAATTAATTAACTTTACAATTACAGCATATATACAGATATAGAACATGAAGTAAATGTGGTGCACATGCACCGAGTACAAAACATATTAGACAATAACAAAATGTGAGTACAAAACATATTAACAAATGACATAAGTGCACACGCACTGAAAAACTCCTTAGCATTTTCACATCAAGTAAATATAATGGCAAAAAAAAATCATGTTGACAAGTGACATAAGTGCACATGCACTGCAGTTCAGAATATATCAGCAAATCAAAATGTACATACAATGAGTAGTAATCATGTTAGAAAATGACAAAAGTGCACTCGCACTGTAGTTCAGAATATACCAAAAAAAATGTATAGGCCATGAATATAAATCATTTTAGCAAAAAAAAAAAAAAAAAAAAAAAGATTTTCACTATGTTACAAGAATTAGGATAGGAAAGGGAAGGATTGCATCATGGTTGTAGCACTTTAGGTTGCACGCAGCTGCACTGAAAGTCCATATCTTTCCACAGAAGTACAACACCAAGTGAGACAATCTGAAGTTCTTTTCCCAGAAGTGTTTATCAGCGTAGCCAAGACACTGAAATGTCGTAGTAATATTCCATGTTATCATTTTGGCAGTACATCAGGCACACCAAACAGTGGGGCCATAATAACGTCTCCATCGCTCACGGTGGTGGACAGCATGTCGTGTCAACATCACGCTCTTACAAGGCACACCAACGTAAAATTAGTGCAAAAACCAAATATAGTGCTCCATGATCAAGAGGATATACTGGACAAATGGATATTGCGGTAATTCAAGGTAATTAGGTCAGAAGGTGAAGGACATTAAGTCACATACTAGTCTTCATTGGGAATTACATTAGTAGTTTGCGGCACTCATAGCCCAGTTATTGAACATTTCTGTACCATGTGTGTAGTATTACAGAAAAATGTTCATTAATTGTTTTACAGAGAACATTGGCACTCATTCTCTAATTACAAATCATAGAATTCATTCGTTTTACAGAGAACATTTTACAGAGAACGTTGGCATTGATTCCCTAATTACAAATCATCAGAAGTCATTACTTAAAACAGGAGGTAGTCAATAACATAGTATTACAGAATAATGTTGGTAATTAATCATTGGTCATCCTAATACAGTAATCAGTAGCATTCATTTCCCAGTTACAAAGCATTATTAATTATTCATTGGTCATCTCAATACAGTAATCAGTAGCATTCATTTCACAGTTACAAAGCATTATTAATTAATCATTGGTCATCTCAATAGAGTAATGAAATTATGTGCATCGTATTTAAGCATTCATTATTCAAGTGACGTACTATTCAGAGCTAATCAGAATTACTCAGAACTCTCTCAAACTGGTATCATTATTTGGGACTGGTAATACATTTTTTTGTTAGCAATGCATTGCTTTGGGTATTTATAGGGGAAAGCAAGAAGAGAAAAAGAAAAAATTTGCTTCTGGGTTGTTTCTGTAAATGAAAATGTGTAATGTCATTCGTCATGAGTCAGCTGTAGCAAGGTTATGAAACAAGTATAATCACATTCATAAATGACATAGATTTAATGAACAACTGCTTATAGCACATTAATTTCATAAATAATTTCTCCTGCAAAAATATATAAAAAATGGATTATTAAGCTGAAAGAAGAAACACATTTTATGCTGAAAAGTAGTGAACTTCGAATTAACAGGTAGTGAAATGTGTATAAAGATGTGTTCCATGGCTGTCCTTTCCAAAACCTTCAGTCATCATACTATGCAATATAATACCTACTGTCAAAACGAACTGCAACAAATACTTAAATAACTACATAGCATAAATACATAACTTCAACAATATCCTCATCTGTAAAGGAAAAAAAAACTTCATTATCCATCACTTCATTATCTATATTATCATAACTCCATTATTATCATCACCTGTAAAGATAAACTTCATTATCCATAGTAGCATATTCTTCATCATTATTCATCAGCATTCATTATCATCTGCAAAAAATCACTTAATTACTCATTATACAACTATTCCTTATTTCTATCATATTTCATGACTAAAACTAAGATGTGTAGTTCTGTCTGACAGCCTGTATCAATCGCCTTGTATTCTGAAAGAAAAAATTAGTTAAGACTGCTATTCTACGATGTGTATAGTACATTATTGTTAATCCTGATCCATTTACTCTTCCTCACGAGGTTTGCATCTTCTTTCGATCATTCCGAAGGTGAAATTCCCATTTCTGTTTAATTTATTTCTTTCACGCATCATTTCTTTCTGAAATTGATGAACAGAGATTAATGTCTTGCATTTAAATCATATACTCATTAAATAATGACTGGTTTATGGTAACATAATTAAGCATACAGCATAACATGACAAAAAACGTAATATGTGAAAAAAAACATAGATAGTGTTCAGAGGCAAAAATGTACCCCGTGTATCACAATGTAGCAGTAAAGTAGTCACGATGTTGAGATATCATAAGGCAAAATGTCAAAGTCAACTGGTTTTTGCTATATTTTAACTATTTCATAGTGCATACAAACAAAATATGAAAACAATCGTACAAACATAAAAAAAATGATGACAAGAAATGTGACCGTCTTTGTGTTCAGCTTGTATGTTGTGTAGTTAATAAAGGCGAGAATTAAAGACTTTAATGGGGAGAGAATTTAAAAAAATTAATATGTCACTAGATAAAATTGCATAATTATTCATAAGATACGTAAGTTTATCTGGAAAAATATGCACAGTCTGATGTGTAACGACAAGAAGAGCGACCTGCTAATCTTACCTTGCCGGACACTTGCCAAGAAAAAATTACGATAATCATCAGTAAGTGTTCATGTGAATATAATTGCATAAGTGGTCATAAAAAAAAATTAAGAAATCGCATTACAGTGTGATAAAATCATAAAGTATTTTCATTCAATAAAAGGTTTGGCGTTCGACACGTGGTGGTTTCCTTTCGATTTTCTGGTTCTCAAAGTTTCGGCGTGTACTACATTGGGGTGAGGAATGCTGCGAATCCGATATGGACCTGCGTATAGAAGTTCAAATTTACTGCACCTACCTTTTACTTTGTTGGATAAATAGTGTGTACGTACTAATATCTTCTGTCCAACGTGAAAGTCACGGCGTATACAAACCTGTTTTTGTTGTCTTCTCCGGCGCTCTGCGGCACGTTTGATGTTGTTCAGCGCAATGTCAATTATTTCGTGGTGTCGTAATCGACGAGATGTAGGAAAGTTTACTAATTCTTTAATTTTGTTAGGTGGTTCAGCATTTTTCAGTATAACAAACGGAGATAGCATAGTGGATTCATTTGGTATGGAATTAATTACATCTTGGAATGAGAATATGTGTGTGTCCCAATCAATATGTCTTTTGTGGCAGTATATTCTACACAGTTTACCAATTTCTTTCATTAATCGTTCACAAGGGTTCGAAGAAGCATGGTACTTGGATATATAGATCGGAGAAACGTTTCTAGTTCGTAACATACGTGTCCATATAGCAGAACGAAATTGTGATCCATTGTCGGAAATTACTTTCAACACATGCCCTAAATGAAATAGAAAATGTTTTACAAATGCTTTCGAAACAGTTTTAGCAGTAGCTTTGCGTAACGGAGTGAAGGTAACAAATTTTGAAGTGAGTTCAACAGCGACAAAGATGCAGCAAAAACCTCTATTAGTTCTGGGAATCGGACCAAAAATGTCTACAGCGGCCATATGTCTTAATTTAACAGGTACAATGGGATATAATGGAGGAATATGTGAAGTCGTGTCTGACGTAGCTTTCTGGCAGATTTTACATGACGCTAAAACTCGTCGTATACATTTCTCCATGTTGGCAAAATAACAGTTCTGTCGCAGTATAAGAAAACATTTTCCAGCTCCGTAATGTGCGTAACTTAAATGAGTATACCAGATTAATTTGTTAACAAGCTCGTCAGGAATGCATAATAACCAATTGTTGCTGTCAGGATGAGAGCGGCGAAACAGAATGTCATTGCGTACAGTGTAATGGTTTCTAATCGTAACATTATTCCTATCTTGCCAGAGGTGTTTAATTTCTTTCCACACATTGTCTTTATTTTGCTCTTTTGCTATGTCCTGTAATGATGACGAAATAAAATTTTCAAATGCAACGTGATGAATGTACATGACGCTGATTTTTGCTTTGCAGAAGTTGGTTGCGATGTCTTGCTGATTGTTGCTGAGAGAACGAGATAGTGCGTCTGCTATAATATTTTGTGTGCCGGGAATGTGAACTATTGTATAATTAAATTCCTGCAAGTAAAGTTTCCATCTGCTTAATCTGTCGTGAGTAAATTTAGCTGAAACTAAAAATTGTATAGCTCTATGGTCTGTGTAAACGGTGGTGTGTCTTCCATAAAGAAAGTGCCGAAATCTCGTAAAAGCCCATACAACACATAATGTTTCCAGTTCTGTAACGGAATAATTTCGTTCAGCAGGTGACAGAATGCGACTTGCAAATGCGATGTTTTTAATTACTGTAGAGCCATCTTCTTCAATCTCCTGGAAAATATGTACTCCTAAAGCGGTGTTAGAACTGTCGGTGGCAATGGAAAAATTTCTGGTAAGATCTGGGTGCGATAAAAGTGGTGCATTCAACAAAGCATGTTTCAGGTTCATAAATTCAGAATGTGCTTGCTTATCCCAGGACCAAATAGTGTTTTTACCTGTCAATTGACATAATCTAGGCGTGTCTAAAGCAGAGTGATGAATAAATTTACGAAAAAAGTTAATTAAACCCAAAAAACTGCGTAGTTGCTTCGTTGTAGGAACAGTAATATCACGTAGAGCTAGAAGTTTTTCCGGATCAGGCGCAATGCCTTCTGCTGAAATTACATGTCCAAGAACTTTTATAGAAGTTTTGCCAAAATGCGATTTACTGAGGTTAACTGTGAGTCCATGTGCACGAAAAGTTGGCAAAAGTCGTTCTAAAATCACATTGTGTTCAGACCAGTTAGCTTCTGCAATAAGAATGTCGTCTACGTACGTCGTGATTCTGTCTTTAAGTTCTGTCGGAAGTATTGTGTTCAAACCGCGAATAAAAGCTGCAGAAGAAATATTTAAACCGAATGGTAATTTACAAAATTGATAACTGTCACCGAAACAGAGAAAAGCTGTATACGTTCTGCAATTCGGATGAAGCTGAATTTGGCAGAATCCCGATTTTAGATCTAATGTAGAATAAATAGCAGTACCGTGAAATTTCTGTAGAAGTTCCTCTAATGTCTGTGGTCGATCTGTTTCATTAATAATTATGTCATTGATGTGACGCGAATCAAGTACGAGGTGAAGTGAGCCATCTTTTTTCTTAACAATATGTAGCGGGTTTATGTACGGACTAACTGCCGGTTCAGTAATTCCTTGGTCAAGCATAGCTTGCAATTCTTTCTTGACCTGTTCTCTATGGATATATGGAATGGGATAATGCTTTGCTTTAAATGTGTCGTGTTGTTTGACTTGAAATTCATACATAAATCCGGACACAGTACCAGGAACATTGTCAAAAACTGGAGCTTGCTGTAAAAGAATTTTGTGTAGTTGCGTGCGTTCGTCGTCTGTATTTGCACAGCTCTGCTTAACTTTATTAGAAATCATCTGCATTACGTCATAGTCAGCTTCGTCTGGAGTATTATAGTTATGTACGTACGTATCTGTGAACAATGTGGAATTACAGTCTATGTTACGTGATGCGGAAATGACCTCTGTGCGATTAATTGTTTGTTCTTCCGCAGATAGTGAGTGCTGAAATTCTAAAGCCAGTTGTACATTTTCATCCTTTAACATTAAATAGGAATTTTGAAAATCAATAACTGCATCGTGTTGTACCAGAAAATTCGTACCTAGAATAACGTCTGTTGTCAATAAAGGAACAATCCAAAAATTTGAGTGAAAAGTATGACCTGCAATACAAAATGATAAATGTGTCTGTAATTTAACGTCTACTCCTTTACTCGATACTGCTCCTTTCACTTTCGTTTTGCCTAATGGTAATGTAGGATAGGTATTCTCTTTGTTACATTCGTTGAAAATTTCTTCATTTATTACAGACATAGGTGATCCGGAATCGATTACTGCTGAAAATTTCGATGATCCTATTTTAATTTCGATGACAGGATGTGAAATGGTTTTCTGAACAACTGGTCTTTCCTACAAAAGAGTGTCTCGGATGTCGTCAAAAGTAATAACATTTTCGTGAACAACATTCTGCGTGTCTAAAGTAGTGCTTGTGTTACTGGAAGATGCGACCTGTACAGTATCTAGTCAGATCCTATCTGACGTGTTATTATTTTCTGAAGGATGTTGTGGCATTTCGACTATTTGAACTGTTCTGTTATTTCTTCCAGACGTATTACGCTCTGGATGATACCTACTGTCTGGTTCATTCATGAGAATATGTTCTTGCGGATGATTTTGCTGTTGGTAAGACCGACTGTTATGATATGTACGCTGGAAATTTTGCTCATTATTTTTACGTCTGTCGTGATAGTCATTCCTATACGGTGCACTGCGATAGGAAGTGAAGTACTCTGTTTTCTGCACGTAGTTATTTCCTTGCTGCCGTGCGTTACTATTTGTTGTACCCTGGACTATACGTGCACGCGGCAAAACATTAAAGCTTGGTTGACCTTGTGCTTTACATTGTTGGTTAGCTATGCTAACCGGCTGGCTTTCATGCTGTTGTGGTGAAAAACCTCTATTGTTACTAAAATGTGGTTCTTCCTGCTGATAATTTTGACGACCTTGATAATTAAAATTTTGTCTGTTATTAAAGTTCTGGTGGTTGTCGTTCCTAAAGCGTCTGTTACCTTTGCTATTGAAATTACGTGGCTGATCGTCATTGCTGTACGTTTGTTGACCGTTGGTTAGTATAAGAAAAATATTTGTTTATAAAGGAATAATCCGATTGCTGTACTTCCAAAAGCTGTAACAGATCTCTGAATGCCGAAATGTTTTCCTTCTGCTGACCTGTTAAAAGAGACACTCGTAATGATCGCGGTAATTTAGAGATATGTAGTTGAATAAGTGCAGATTCACTATAAGGTTCACTTAAGTACTGGTTTTGTTGGACCATGTGCTCAAAAAATTGCGTGACAGTGGAAAAATTAGAGTTCTCATAATTTGGCAAACTAATTAATTGATCCTTAATTCCGCGCTGTGTCGTCTTCGACCTATACGCTGACAGAAAAGCATTCTGAAATTCTTCTACCGAATAACATTGTCTCGCGATCGGTCTCATACGAGTTGCCGGTTCACCTTCCAAGAAACTGCAAATAAATTCAAGTTTATGCGTTATGGGCCAAGTCGGTGGAAAAGCAAAGCTAAATTGTTGTATCCAATCCAGTGGGTGAATCTGTGTTCTGTCATTTTTAAACACTTTAAATTTTCTCACTGACAGAAAATGTTTGTAATCAAAATTATCATCTCTGTATGACGGAACAGGTTCAGGATTGTAAGAGAATCTATTTGTCTGTTTCTGTTCGGAATCTAAGTCGTGTACCCTTTGTAGATTACCTAAATTATACGCGCTGCATGAGTCTGACAAATGTTCGCAAAGTGGCGTCTGCTGTGATGTGTTATCAACTGAAATACTTTTCATCTCTGTTACTTCTTGTTGTAAACTTGACAACTTTCTACGTAATGTATTATTAGATGAATCGATTTCATTGATTGTCTGCTGTAAATTTTGGAATTCAGGTGTTTGGTTAAACGAGATCGGTGCAGTATCGTCTGATTTGCTGTCATTATTATTTTCTATAACGTCAATACGACTGGCCAATTCATCATATTTTTCAGTCAGTATTTTTACCTGATCATCGTTTTTAGTGTCAGAAGTATTAATCTGTTTTTGTAATTTACGTGTGGTTTCGTTCAATTTTTTAACGTCAGCTTTGATGACATCGCAATCCTGTGTTAGTTCTAATTGTTCGAATCTGTCTGTCACTGTCTGAATATCTGCTGTGTGTGTATCTGTTTATGATTTAAGATCGGAAATTTCATCACGTAATTCTGTGTTCAACTGTTTGATGGTATTAATTTCGTCGGACACTGTAGCAATATTGTTGTCTACGTATGTTTTTGCTTTCGCGAACAATTTACGTTTGTCTTCCTGTCTCTGTGCAGTGATTGTTTCCATGACTTGACGTTTTACATTATTTTGATCCTGTATAAATTTGCGAAAACGCGTATCACTGTTTTGTATGTGATGATTAAAACGTTCATCAATCTGAGTATTCTGTTGGTCGAATTTCGCGTCTATCTTTGCATCCATTGTGCGCGAAAGTTCAGCTGTCATTAGTTTAAACTCGTCGCGTAATTGTGTAGCTTTTTCAGAGCGTTGTTTACCGACTGTACTAATTTCGTCTCTGAGTGATTCTGTTGCAGCTGTTTGCATATCCCTTAACTCTTGAGCAACAGATCTAATTTCTTCGCTACTTTTTCTTGAACAAGCCTCAATTTCCTCGCGTAACTGTTCCTTAGTGTCATGACACTGCGTGGCAATGGCTCTAATTTGTTCACTAAGCTGTTGGAATCGTTGTCTAATTTTTCATTAAAGTGTTGTTTGAGTTTTTCATTATCTTGTTTGATATCTTCACTCTGTTGCCTGACCTGTTCACTAAGTTGTTTGAGATCTTCATTATTAGTGTCTAGTTTTTCATTAAGATTGTCTTGTTTTTCATTCTGTTGTCTGACCTGTTCACTAAGTCGTTGGAAATTTTCATTATTGTTCTCTAGTTTTTCATTAAGTTGTTTGAAATTTTCACTAAATTGTTGTTGTAGCAATTTTGCCATAATTTGTTCCAAGTCAAAATTAGCATTTCTATTCTCTGTGCTGTTTAGTGGTGTACCTGCAATTGTCACGTTTTGTGTGACCATTTGGTCATTCTGTAATTCACAAAAAGGTTTACTTATCGCATGTGTACTGTTGGTCACTAAATCGGAATTAAATAAATCCGACGCATTCCAATTACACTGTTCGTTTTCATTAGACAAATTTGTCTGTTCATCACTAGGGTCAAAATCAACATTGGTGGTCGGTACACACTGATTGTCACTAAATGGAGGATTGTCATCATTACATTGTATGTCACAATTACTATCAGTCAAGTTGTTTAATTTGGTTATTTCACTCATTATACCTCATGATGCACTATTAATAGTCTTTCGTGGCATTTTTTACACTAGTCACAATTATTCACAAATGAGACAAAGACAATGCACAATCCAACAAATACAAATACAACAAAGAGCAACGAATTGCCGATGATCTGAGGAAAGAAAGTCACAAAATTAGTAGAAGCGTTGCGCCAAATGCTAATTATATTTTAGTAAATAAGAGCAGATATCTGACTACTTTTCAGAAGATTCTCAAAGAAATACGATCCTGGCAGGGTCGCCAAGTGTAACCTTCCCACTAAAAATGTAAAGAAAATAACTAAATCTGAATGGTCATTGTGCTAAACGTAACCTCCCAGCAAATTTTAACAAGACAACAGAAATGTTAATGTGAATAGAGCCAAGTGTAATCTTCCCACAAAAAATGTAAATGACAATAATTTCCCCACAAATAATGTCAAAACAATAACCTCTCCGCAAAAAATGTAAAAGACTATATTTGAATGTTAATCGAAATAGAGCCAAATGTTGTTAAGCTCTCACAAAACACCATCAAATTGAAATAAAAGCGACTGTACCTTCGCTACAAAAATATTGAAAAATAATGGCCCAATCTAAACTCGACACAAAAATTGAGAAATGAACATTAATCACTAAACCCACAATAATACGGCAGCATCGCTGACCTTAGGCCCTGTGCAATAATTAATCTGATAAATTGATTCAGGGAGGAAAAGCATAGGAAATATTGTTTCAATTGGAATGATTCTGTTTTTCTTTTTTTTTTTAAAAAACGATTGGTTTGTAAACAGAATTATTATTGGGGCATTTCGTGAACAAATTAATTACAATTAACATACATTACATTATCAGATATGTGCAATGCTGCTTCATTACCTTATTTAACAATATACCTCGTCTCGAACCTTGACCAGAGACCCATGTCGATGCCCGCCGACTCCCCACACACTACTCCGACTGAGTACAACTCGCAACTGAACTCTTGCGCAGTCAAGCGCAGAATAGCAACGATAAACAACTCTCTGGTCAGAGATTCTGTCATGCCTCGCCATCGCTGGTACTGAATACATACGCGTTTCAAGTTTCAAATATGTATTTTCTTTATTAGAATTTCTGATTAGTGACTAGGTAATATGCATAACAGTAAATGTTTGTGGAGCCATTGAAGGCTGGATGTTTTGTATTATTAATTGCGTTGAAGGTTTACTAATTTTTTAGATGTTGTTTGCATAATTATTCAGTAGGGAATAGACATAACAGAATGTTTTGAAGCCATTGTAACTTGAGTGTTTTATATAATTGATATTGATTGCGTTAAATGCTTACTCCTTTTTCAATACTTTGCATAGAACATATTGTGTTTTTGTTGAGATACACTAACAGTCATACTTGTTATCAGTATTTTATTCTTATTTCTTAGGATAATTTAATGTGTTTACATAATGAGTACCAACCAGTATTGGATATAAATGTGATTAACTGCTTAAGATGTTTTCATTTATAGAATTTTTGTAATGTTATGAATATTTGTGCAAATGGTCACTGTGTCAATTGTATTCTTTTATGTGGTTTTTTCAAGTTAACTATTTCAAATGATGTACTTTGAGCCTTGCAAAGCATAACCAAAATAGATAGTAATGATAATAAACGGGTTGGTGTAGTGTGGAGATAAGGGTCTCCTCTTTGTGGCACCAATTGAAAAATGCCCTGGACTGCCGTTCCATCGGAAAGACTGCTTTGAGTCCAATTTCTACGAAAATACCGGAGGATGATGAAACGGAATTTGTACCGTTGCATATTTTTCCCAATAAATCCCGGTAAAGGAGAATTATAGTGAGAGTGTTTTTAATCGGCAGAAATAAATTAGTGGGTAACAAGCAGGAGAGAATGGACCAAGCGGTGTTTATTTATTTTATTTCATGTGTGCCACGTTTCCCGGCATCCTTTCCCATGTGCGATCTGGGCTGTATGTATGAGATATTAGGTGAAGTAGCAGAAAGCTTTGGTCAGAGGTTGTAGCATTGCATGAGTAGAGTGGTTCTGTGGTAGGATAGTACCGACCACTAAACGTGAACAAGTTTGGCAAAGAGGATTAGCATGTCAGGTCAGAGAGGTCACAAAGGCACGAGTATTGGCTCTGTCAGGTTGGCGAAACATCCCCACCCCCACCTTTTGAACGAGCAACGGTTAGGCGATATGCCCGCAGGCCCACTTGTTCCTGGGTAGCGGTGATGGACAGACGTGGAGACGCAGCTCTCGATTTTGGTAATGTTAACAAAGGTATTAGAATGTCTCGAATTGCTCGTTTATATGGTCCAGATGTTGAAATCAGGTGTGATATTGCCACGAAACCCCCATAAGGGAGTTTATTTTCATAATTTAGTCAAATTTCAGTAGAACTTTGTGTTTGTGCCTTGGTCAGGCCACGCACCATTGGCCTTAAGCTCACGGTAGTATTATTGCTTTGTGCTTAACAGAAGTTCACCCATTTAATATATTTTAACATGGTCTTTCTTTTATAGTAATAGTTTGGGGAATTTGTTCTTAAATTTTTGATGTTTCCTTTGTGTAGTTACTTTCCCGCCACGTGGTCAGTTGGAGCAACCACCACATTAGTAAAGTGCAGTTTCGGTCTGAAAATGTATAGTAGACGAGTGAATAACCATACGGTAGTGGGTGAGTGTAAGATAGGGAAGGAATAATCTTGTGTGTCCGTATTCGTTTTTTTTTTTTTTTTTTTTTTTTTCGGCTGGCTACCGCATCTTGGCCACGTGTGTGGAATAGTATTAATGTGATAATGTTTCTTGTCTCCCCCATAACTATTTGATTTGCTGGTAATGTTGCAGGTCCCCATTGTTCGTTCTGAAATGTTTGTATTTTATCCCGTATTATGTCCTGGAGTCTGTGACAAAAAAACTATACAGGAATTGGATTGGGAAGTCATTCCGCACCAACCTCATTCGCTTGATGTTGGCCCTCAGATTTACACCTTTTCCGCTCTCTGTCGGACAACCTTCAAGAAACTTCCTTTCCACATGAAAATGTCCACCGAACAAGTCTGGACGAGATCTCCGCCTTGAAACCACGTGACTTCTGCAGTCGCGGAATCGAGAAGTTACCTCAGCGTTGTCAGACTGTTGTAAATATTGAAGGAGAATGTATTAGTGGTGAGTTATGCACTACCCCAATATATCACAGGAATGTGCTGGAAACAATGGGGGTGACATATTTATCTCGATAATATTTAGTAACGTTATATCGGAAGCCGAACGTGAAATAATATGGATAAAAGGAGGGATGAAAGATGGATCAAACACAGTATAATCGGATAAATTTCTAAACCAGTTTCGTCAGGAGCTGCAGTGGCAGAGCGTTTGAGAGAGAACTTGCAGAATACAGCGCGTAAGTTTCCCGATCGCCCCATTCTGATAGAGGGAGACCTCGACTTGTTAGCTACTGAATGGGAGGTTTGTGGGATTAAAACTGGTCGCAGAGAAAGGGGTTATTATGAATCTTTTGTGTCAAAAGTATTTGGAGGAGTTAGAGAATCGATCACTGAGGGTAAAATATTAGACCTGTGAATAACTAAAGGCCCGAACTTTTCGAATCAGTTAATGTGGAGGAGGGCGTCAGTGATCATAAGGCTGTTATAGCGTCAATGGCTACACGTGTTAAATGTTTACTTTTTGTGGTGCATTTTCGTAGGCCTGATGTTGTTTTTGTTTTTGGACTGAGTCATACACTCTACAAGGTAACCTACTGTCCTCTTACTTTTGCAGTATTAAACATAGAGACATAAGGACATTAATGGCATTGATTGCCGTTTTGGCTATCTTATATATATATTTTACAGCAACCAGTTGTAAGTTTGCTATTTAGGTTTCTATGTTGGTAACGCCACGTAGCGCTCTGTATGAAAATCACTGACTTTGCTGTGTGCAGTCTGTGGCTGGTTGGACTCATTGTTGGAATATTCGTTTGTGTAGTGTTGGGCAGTTGGATGTGAACAGCGCATAGCGTTGTGCGGTTGGAGGTGAGCCACCAGCAGTGGTGGATGTGGAGAGAGAGATGCCAGAGTTTTGAGAGATTACTATAAGCGGACGACCTGGACGTGTGTCCGCCAGAAAAAGGTAATTTGTAAAGATGGATATCATGAATTGATAGATAAATCTATGATGACTTTTGAACACTATTAACGTAAATACATTGTTTGTTCTCTATCAAAATCTTTCATTTGCTAACTATGCCTATCAGTAGTTAGTGCCTTCAGTAGTTAGAATCTTTTATTTAGCTGGCAGTATTGGCGCTTGCTGTATTGCAGTAATTAGAGTAGCGAAGATGTTTGTGAGGTAAGTGATTCATGAAAGGTATAGGTTATTGTCAGTCAGGTCCATTCTTTTGTAGGGATTATTGAAAGTCAGATTGCGTTGCGCTAAGGAAATACTGTGTGTCAGTTTAGTGATGATCAGAATAAGTAAAGAGAGAAACGTCTGAGTACGTTCAGTTTTGCTCAGCTGTTTGAAAATCAAATAACGTAAGAGGTTTTCCAGCACTGTCATTCTTTAATTTTTCTAATGTGACTTTTCACAGTGATAAACGTTTTAAGCAGATAAACAATCTTGGCTGCTAAACAGGTTTTGTTATTATATATTTTGCCAAAATGCGTTTCGCCTTGTTTAAGGCATCTTCAGACTGGTCTACAAAGATAAATACAAACATTTCTTAGACAATGGCATGACTCCGATTTAGTAAAATTTCATACTACCAAGGGAAATATTAAAACCAACTTACTGGCATGACAAGGGTTGAAGACATATGCTGCCGTCCATGCTAATGTCTTAGCAGACAAACACTGTCGTCAGTAATTTAAAAGCCAGTGCGAGCGCCTGGTCTCTATAAACTCTAGAAGGACAACTAGCTGGTGAGGTTCTTATGTATTTTAAATATGACATCCTGTGTATTCATAACCATTTTATATCCATAAATTGGTTTAATACATTTTTCTGTTATGTGTATTTATGCCTTTGTTCAGTTAATGGCTTATGAATACTTTAGGCTATTATATTCAATTTATTTTCGTTTTAAGGGGCACCTTGCAAAGTTCTTAAATTATTGACAACAGTGTTTGTCTGCTGAGACATTTATATGGACGGCACCAAATGTGTTCAACACCTGTTATGCCAGTAAGTTAGTTTTAACATTTTCCTTGGTAGTACAAAGTTTTACTAAATCGGGGTCATCCCACTGTCTAAGAAAAGTTTTTATTTTCCTCTGTAGGGCAATCTGAAGATCAGGCAAGAAGAAACTCAGTCTTCAGTTGTAAGCTAAATTTTTTTTAGTTTATCGGGGTTTAGATGCCAATGATGGTATCTTCTTAAGAACAAAAACTAAATTATTTTGTTGGCCGAACGTTGGCCATGTCACAGAATAAAACTAATACAGAATAAAGATGCATAATCATAAGATTATGTCTGGCAATACTAAAAACAATCAGAAAAACGTAGACGGAGCTACGCTGGGCCAAGAATGAGGGTCACATGTAAGCATCAATGGTCACTGAAGGTTGAATTTCTTATTATCTGAACATTTCACAATTGCTGCAGTGCTGCAAAAAATGGTACAAATGGCTCTGAGCACTATGGGCTTAACATCTGAGGTCATCACTCCCCTGGAACTTAGAACTACTTAAACCTAACTAACCTAAGGACATCACACACATACATGCCATAGGCAGGATTCGAACCTGAGACCGTAGCGGTCGCGCGGTTCCAGACTGTAGCGCCTAGAACTGCTCAGCCACATCAGCCGGCGAAGCGCTGCATTATGTTAAAGATCTGCTATCTGAAGATACCTTAAACAAGGCGAAACGCAGTTTGGCAAAATATGTAATAATGGAGGTCGTTTCGCATCTAAGACTGTTTATCTCCTCAAAACATTTATCACTGGTTGCTGTACCATACGACCATGAATTGTAAAAAGTTCTGTTACAAGGAAGTTAAAAAAATGTAGGAAATTATTTTTTCTGAGCTAGTAGAATAAGAAAGGGGGAGGAGGGGAGAGATGATGATGGTGATGATGTTTGGTTTGTGGGGTGCTCAACTGTGCGATAATCAGCGCCTGTACAGAGTCCCAATTTTCACACAGTCCAATTTTGACACAGTCCAGTTTCGACACAGTCCAATTTCGACACAGTCCAATTTTCACACAGTCCAAATTTCACACAGTCCAATTTTAACACAGTTCAGTTTTAACACAGTCCAGTTTTAACACAGTCCAATTTTAACACAGTCCAATTTTAACACAGTCCAATTTTAATACAGTCCAATTTTTACACTGTCCAATTTTTACACTGTCTAGCCACTGTCACGAATGAAGTTGAGGATGATGATGAGGACAACACAAACACCAAGACCCCGGGGTAGAGAATATCTCCAACCCTTCCAGGAGTCGAACCTGGCACCACGTGATCCAGGAAGGGAGGGAGTCACTCCGGAACGTCGTGTACCCTCTGTCAGTGGCCATACTGTGGAACCAGACTGCCGACTACGCCTGTAGAGACCTGAGCCAATCGCCACCGCTGGCCGGGTGCTGCCTGGTCCAGCTGTCGGGGCGACGGTGCGATGTCCTGAACAGACGCAGATGCGGGGGCAGCGAGGTGGACCGGACCAGGGGCACCTGTTGCTGACGGCGGCGGCCTGCAGGCAGAACGCCGGCCGGGCCCTGTATTATCGACCCCTGTGGGCCTCCATGCAGGAGGGGTGCCCGCCTCTCTGCGCTGCGCTGCACTGGACGCCCACGCAGCCGGGCGGGCGACCCCTGGGCACTGTGTGGTGCAGCCGGCCACGGCGGCTGCAGCGGCAAGTGTCGGTGCTCACAGCGGCAGGCGCGCTGTCTGCACGAGTCTATCAGCTGGAATAACAGGGTAGGCGTCGAGCACGTGATCTGGGGGCGCGGGGGGACAGTGCTACCTCAGAAATACACTACTGGCCATTAAAATTGCTACACCAAGAAATGCAGATGATAAACGAGTATTCATTGGACAAATAATTTATACTAGAACTGAAATTTGGGTGCATAGATTCTGAGAAATCAGTACCCAGAACAACCACCTCTGGCCGTAATAACGGCCTTGATACGCCTGGGCATGGAGTCAAACAGAGCTTGGATGGCGTGTACAGGTACAGCTGCCCACACAGCTTCAACACGATACCATAGTTCATCAAGAGTAGTGACTGGCGTATTGTGACGAGCCAGTTGCTCGGCCACCATTGAGCAGACGTTTTCAATTGGTGAGAGATCTGAAGAATGTGCTGGCCAGGGCAGTAGTCGAACATTTTCTGTATCCAGAAAGGCCCGTACAGGACTCGCAACATGCGGTCGTGCATTATCCTGCTGAAATGCAGTGTTTTGCAGGGATCGAATGAAGGGTAGAGCCACGGGTCATAACACATCTGAAATGTAACGTCCACTGTTCAAAGTGCCGTCAATGGGAACAAGAGGTGACCGAGATGTATAACCAATGGCACCCCATATCATCACGCCATGTGATACGTTAGTATGGCGCTGAGGAATACACGCTTCCAATGTGCGTTCACCGCGATGTCGCCAAACACGGTTGCGACCATCATGGTGCTGTAAACAGAACCTGGATTCATCCGAAAAAATGACGTTTTGCCATTCGTGCACCCAGGTTCGTCGTTGAGTACACCATCGCAAGCGCTCCTGTCTGTGATGCAGCGTCAAGGGTGACTGCAGCCATGGTCTCCGAGCTGATAGTCAATACTGCTGCAAACCTCGTCAAACTGTTCGTGGAGATGGTTGTTGTCTTGCAAACGTCCCCATCTGTTGACTCAGGGATTGAGACGTGGCTGCACGATCCGTTACAGCCATGCGGATAAGATGCCTGTCATCTCGACTGCTAGTGATACGAGGCGGTTGGGATCCAGCACGGCGTTCCGTATTACCCTCCTGAACCCACCGATTCCATATTCTGCTAACAGTAATTGGATCTCGACTAACGCGACCAGCAATGTCGCGATACGATAAAACGCAATCGCGATAGGCTACAATCCGACCTTTATCAAAGTCGGAAACGTTATGGTACGCATGTCTCCTTCTTTTGTGAGGCATCACAACAACGTTTCACCAGGCAACGCCGTTCAAGTGCTGTTTGTGTATGAGAAATCGGTTGGAAACTTTCCTCATGTCAGCACGTTGTAGGTGTCGCCACCGGCGCCAACCTTGTGTGAATGCTTTGAAAAGCTAATCATTTGCTTATCACAGCATCTTCTTCTTGTCCATTAAATTTAGCGACTGTAGCACGTCATCTTCGTGGTGTAGCAATTTTAATGGCCAATAGTGTACTTTGTGGCCAGTGGCAGTGCCCCATTGGTTATTTCAGGTTTTTGTCTGTGAAACACTTGATTAGGTACACTGCATAAGAATCTGTGAGTCAGCAATGACGCGTTATAAAGAACAGTTACAGGCAAACACTTAGATTCCTTCTCCCTCTTCCTAGATTTCCGAGAAGGCACTCCAACTTTGACGAATTCGACCACTGACAACGACAGTACCATCGAACGGGAGTGGTTTGAAAAGTTCTGGGAACGGAAAAAAAACGTACTTTTTTATTTTACAGTGCTGTCTCCTTGTAGATTAACGCATTTGATCCAACGATGTTTCAGTGGTTTCATACCATCTCGAAAATGAGTTTCCTCCGAGCCTGCAAAAAATTGTCAACTCCGGCTATCAGTTCTTCGTTTGAAGTGAGTCTTCACCCACCAAAAACAATTTCAGCTTTGGGGAGAGGTGGAAGTCTGACAGAGCCATATCAGGTGAATAAGGCGGGTGTGGCACGATTCATACTTTATTTCGTGTAATTTTGTCATGGCGACGGCACATGTGTGCGGCCACGCATTGTCTTGATGAAAGATGACTATCTTCCTTGCCAAATCTGGCCTTTTTTCGCGTATCTTATTTTGCAATTTGACCAGGAGGTTAGCATAGTATTCGCCAATAATTGTTTGCTCAGTGGGGAGACAATCTACAAGCAGAATCCCCTTCGCATCCCTTCTGCTGGCTGCTGTAGCCGAGCGGTGCTAGGCGCTTTAGTTCGAAACCGTGCTGCTGCTACGGTCGCAGGTTCGAATCCTGCCTCGGGCATGGATGCGTGTGATGTCCTTAGATTAGTTAGGTTTAAGTAGTTCTAATTTTAGGTGACTGATGACCTCAGATGTTAGGTCCCATAGTGCTTAGAGCCATTTGAACCATTTTGAACTTCGTTTCTGTAAGTGGTTGCTCACCGACATAAGTTGTTCAAAATACTGATGTAATACCAGCGGCAAATTTCTTTAGTTTCGAAAATTCAACATCAGATAAGCAGCGTTAAAATTTAACGAGTTTTCTCTCTCTGTGCTCCTTTTTAACCAAATCGGTGAGATCAAGTGTCATATCATCAAGGTCACAGTCAAATGGATTGTGGAATAGAAGAATGCCACTCTCAGTGTTGTCAAGATCTGAAAATCTCTCTCGAAAGAAATGCTTCTTTAAATCACGAATAATTTTTTCGGACAATCAAGTTGACATATTCGGGGATTGTAGCACAAAACTCTGTGAAATGAAAACGAGAAAGGTTTTCTCCTTGCAGCTGAACTTCAAACAGTGACAGCTTTCTCCTAAATCTTTTATGATTCTGTAGAGAACACGAGTTTATCCTTTTACGGAAGTGCCAAGTACAGTTCATGTGACGTGTACAGAAAATAATGACTTTGAGAGCCAGTCAGGATCTGACAGATGTGGATCACCTCTCTTTTACAGAGAGAAAAACATGTATTTCGTTTCGGGGCTTGTAAAAACGAAACAGGACTTTACCGCAGCTGAGATGCGTCATTACTATTTAATAAGGTCAGCCAAAGAATTCTTCGTCAAGAAAAGTCTGTAACTGACGGCGTCAAATGAATTTCGTGCGGGACGAAGCAGGATTTGACGGAGTCTGCAAGCAACGTGACCCGAGAACACGTCCACAGATTCTTGTGTACAACGATTTCCCGGTCCATATGACGGATCTCGGCGCCGGGCGACATTCAGAGATAGAACTCTTGACTTGCCGAAGTTGGAACGACGGTTCTTGTGCCGGGTGGCCACTCTGTTGCTGGTAAATTTCTGAAGAGAGTCTGAGTGGTTCACCACACACGAGTTCTACTGCAGAAGCTACAATGTCAGGCTTAACAGCTGCACGTAGTTCTAGTAACACCAGCAGTAAGGCAGACCCGTCTCGTGTTCCATACGTTTCATGGAGGAGTTTTAAGTACCGTCGGCGGGGCGGATGAACTGACGTCAAGGGCGGCATCCGGCCTGCAGGTCGTAGTTTGGAGACCCCTGACATATTGCATTATACTGGACAGAGAATGTTGAACAGAGCAGAAAGTAACATCGGGTGTTATTCAAGGAAGCGTCAGAGGACGTGGTGTTCTCAGTATACCAAAGCGATTTATCAGATAGCGTCAGCAGAAACATAAGATTGTTCGTGCACGGTAGTGTCATCTGCAGGAAAGTGTTGACGCAGGAACATACTTGCACACAATTTTAAATTGATATAATGAGTGGCTGGTCTCTTTGAATTCAAGATAACGCATATGCGAAAGAAATCGGTAGCATCCGATAACAAGGTCAGCTCTAAATTTCTTGAGCATGCCACACTTTTAAAATATCCATCGGCGAAAGCGGAGTGAAGTAGGGCGCAATCGTGAAATAAGTAGATTTGTTAGAAGCGTTGTGGGAAAGGAAATCGTATAAACGACCTAGAGCGACCTATTCTAGATCACCGTTATAGTGTTTGGAGTTTTTGTCAACTAGGCATGAGAAGACACGTCGAAGGAATTCAGATCGGTATAACTCACAGCAAAATGTAACAGAGATTCTGGGCAACGTTAAGGGAGTAGCCCTCTTTGGAGACGTGAGAAATAAATGTCCTTACTGATGTTTTTTCAAGAAAAATAAAAAGTAATACTAAATCTCATGGTATAGTTTTATTCCTTACACTTTTGTCATTAAGAAATTACTTTGCGTCCACATAAGACGCTCACTTTACCCGTTGCGCCAGGTCGAAGGACCCCTTGCACACAGAACATTGGGCATTGGTGAGAATTCCCAAAGCCTTCCTATTGGACATGTAACAAAATAGTCATTTTTAATATATTTTTCATCCGCATACGATAAAAATATGAAGTACTAATAAAATGGCAAGTGTCGAAACAAATGTCATTTTCCTCGCCCACAAAATCGAGACAAGAGCGTGCACCGAAAATTGACTTTTGGAGACTACGCTGTAAGGTAGCAGATTTTGCACCTACACCGAATAATAATTGATAATTGGCCCACCGGTAGGAGAGAATGGACACAGAAAAGGAAGTTGTGTGTGTCATGTCAAACTAACGGAATGGCTGCGGCCGGACCCCTTTGTCGGCTGGCACTTCAGACCACCAAAGACGTTGGGAGAGGCTGGTCCATCACAACAAGAAGTGAGAAGGAGCTATATGCGAAAGAGAGAAAGAAGATTTCGCGCCACAGTGGAAAATTTGCGGAAGACTGTGACGGGATTGGCTCAGAGCGCGTAGAGATACATATTAAAAGTTTGCGGCAACAGTAACCGCGGGAGAATTCTGTGTAGTGGTTGGTACAAACGCGCACGGATACATGGTAGTCTGTGTCGTGATTGGCTACCAACGCGCACGGATCCATGCGACGAAGAACGGCCAGGTTTGGAAAAACTCTGAGTTCGGCAGTGGACTAGAGCAGTCGCGGTGTCTGGCTGCTCTG
The DNA here is from genome assembly GCF_023864345.2 of Schistocerca serialis cubense. Lineage (NCBI taxonomy): Eukaryota > Metazoa > Arthropoda > Insecta > Orthoptera > Acrididae > Schistocerca > Schistocerca serialis. Next base: position 110,276,773 of record NC_064641.1, on the reverse strand, counting down.
CTTGGAGAGCGTGGAGAGAAGTAGGTTGAAGAAATTACCGGCATTGAGTCCAGTGGTTACTCTCCAAGTCTGAATAGCGTAGAGCATACGACTCCACACATGTAGCATTATCTGTTACTCTGAGGAGAGAAACAGATTTGTACTAACTTGTAGTGTTCATATGCAATCTGAAGTGTACCTTTGCTGCCGCACACTTGAGGCTACCAACTACTCTTGGCATATGTGCAAGTAGCTTGTGTATTGACTAGTGACGGACTCCGCAATTGAACACTTACGTACAGGAGTTTACGGACGCAAACCACGTCCATGCTGGAGATTAAAGCCAAACTCGCTCACGGGAAAGACGACATCACGACGTTGGCTGGGCCGACCGTCGTACTCATCACGGAGAATTACGGTGATATTAGCAATCATCAGCCAAAGTAGGGCACCGTAACTCTAAATGAGTTCGTATTCCGCTAGCTCTTTGACTAGCGCTATGTGAGTCTGTGTCCGTTCAGGCAGAACTTCTATAGAGTCACTCGCGGGTTCAGTATTGACTTAAATAGTTAGGAAAAGAGGATGCATTGTGCCAATGATAGGCTATTTAGGTTAGCGAGTCTGTTGGATTGTCATGTTAGGCTAGAAATATTGCTCATCCTGTTTTATGAATAAATCTTAATTTGGTATCATATGCTAATCACCGGTTTATTGATTTCGTAGCTAGCAATCACCAAATTTTTGTTTAATGATTAGAGTGTAATGATAATTTCGATGCAAATGATACTGGGGGCATAACCGCGCGTTTAAACAGAGGCAACTTAAGTCAGATAGCAACTCATGGTCATCTACCAATAGATAGTTTTCAATATATCGATAATTTTACAATAAACACCCCATTGGATGGATAGGATGTGTGACTGCTGTGTACGGACGCAGGAGGATCTGGCCACTGTTCGCGAACAGCTGAACGTGTTGATGGCCGCGGTCAGCCGTCTTCAGGCTGCTGCCTCGGAGTGTAGTGGCAGTGGAGAGTCTGGTGAGTTGCATGGTACACCCCAGGTGTTATATGCTTCACCCACTGTCCCTGCTGTCGAGACATCTTCGCGGGTACCGGGCGCGGTTGGGCCACCCTCTCCCCAAGGGGAGTGGCGGGTTCAGCGGCGTCCGCGGCGCACGAGGCGGAGGGTCAATGTGGAGGCTGGCCGTGTGGCATCGCCCGCTCTGCCTGTGAGTGGACACGTGGCCGCTCCTTCAGCAAGGTCCGAGCAGGCACACGGGGGGAGGGGTTTATTAGTTATTGGGAGCTCCAACATTAGGTGAGTGATGGGGCCCCTCAGGGAAATAGCGGAAAGGTCGGGGAAGAAGGCCAGTGTTCACTCTGTCTGCTTGCCGGTGGGGTCTCATCCGAGATGTGGAGGAGGCCCTGTCGGCGGCGGTAGAGAGCACTGGGTGCACCCGACTGCAAATTGTTGCTCATGTCGGCACCAATGACTCCTGCCGTCTGGGTTCAGAGGTCAGCCTCAGTTCGTACAGGCAGTTGGCAGAATTGGTGAAGGCGAAAAGCCTCGCTTGCGGGGTGGAATCAGAGCTAACTATTTGTAGTATCGTTCCCAGAACCGATCGCGGTCCTCTGGTTTGGAGCCGAGTGGAAGGCTTAAACCAGAGGCTCAGACGATTCTGCGGAGATCTGGGGTGCAAATTTCTCGACCTCCGCTATCGGGTGGAGAAATGTAGGGTCCCCCTGAATAGGTCAGGCGTGCACTACACGCCGGAAGCGGCTAGAAGGGTAGCGGAGTACGTGTGGAGTGCACATGTGGGTTTTTTAGGTTAGAGAATTCCCTCCCTAGGCCCGACAAGACGCCTCCTGAGACGCGGCAAGATAGGAGTAGGCAAAATGCAACAGGGAATAACAATATTAATGTGCTATTAGTAAACTGCAGGAGCGTCTATAGAAAGGTCCCAGAACTGCTCTCATTAATAAACGGTCACAACGCCCATATAGTACTAGGGACAGAAAGTTGGCTGAAACCGACGTAAACAGTAATGAAATCCTAAACTCAGATTGGAATGTATACCGTAGAGACAGGCTGGACAGTGAAGGAGGAGGCGTGTTTATAGCGATAAGAAGTGCAATAGTATCGATGGAAATTGACGGAGATCCGAAATGTGAAATAATTTGGGTGAAGGTCACGGTTAAAGCAGGCTCAGACATGGTAATTGGATGTCTCTATAGGCCCCCTGGCTCAGCAGCTGGCGTGGCTGAGCACCTGATGGATAATTTGGAAAATATTTCGAGTAGATTTCCCCACCATGTTATAGTTCTGGGTGGAGATTTTAATTTGCCGGATATAGACTGGCAGACTCAAACGTTCATAACGGGTGGCAGGGACAAAGAATCCTATGAAATTTTTTTAAATGCTTTATCTGAAAACTACCTTGAGCAGTTAAACAGAGAACCGACTCGTGGCGATAACATATTAGACCTTCTGATGACAAACAGATCCGAACTATTTGAAACAGTTAACGCAGAACAGGGAATCAGCGATCATAAATCGATTACTGCATCAATGATGTCAGCCGTAAATAGAAATATTAAAAATGGTAGGAAGATTTTTCTGTTTAGCAAAAGTGACAAAAAGCAGATTACAGAGTACCTGACGGCTCAACACAAAAGTTTTGTCTCAAGTACAGATAGTGTCGAGGATCAGTGGACAAAGTTCAAAACCATCGTACAATATGCGTTAGATGAGTATGTGCCAAGCAAGATCGTAAGAGATGGAAAAGAGCCACCGTGGTACAACAACCGAGTTAGGAAACTGTTGCGGAAACAAAGGGAACTTCACACCAAACATAAACATAGCCAAAGACTTGCAGACAAACAAAAATTGCGCGAAGCGAAAAGTAGTGTGAGGAGGGCTATGCGAGAGGCGTTCAATGAATTCGAAAGTAAAGTTCTATGTACTGACTTGGCAGAAACTCCTAAGAAATTTTGGTCTTATGTCAAAGCGGTAGGTGGTCCAGACACTGTGCGACCAAAATGGTACTGAAACAGAGGATGACAGACTAAAGGCAGAAATACTAAATGTCTTTTTCTAAAGCAGTTTCACAGAGGAAGACTGCACTGTAGTTCCTTCTCTAGACTGTCGCACAGATGACGAAATGGTAGATATCGAAATAGACGACAGGGGGATAGAGAAACAATTAAAATCGCTCAAAAGAGGAAAGGCCGCTGGACCTGATGGGATACCAGTTCGATTTTACACACACGAAGGAACTTGCCCGTCTTCTTGCAGCGGTGTACCGTAGGTCTCTAGAAGAGCGTAGCGTTCCAAAGGATTGGAAAAGGGCACAGGTCATCCCCGTTTTTAACAGGGGACGTCGAACATATCTGCAGAACTATAGACCTATATCTCTAACGTCGATCAGTTGTAGAACTTTGGAACACGTATTATGTTCGGGGTATAATGACTTTTCTGGAGACCAGAAATCTACTCTGTAGGAATCAGCGTGGGTTTCGGAAAAGACGGTCGCGTGAAACCCAGCTCGCGCTATTCGTCCACGAGACTCAGAAGACCATAGACACGGGTTCACAGGTAGATGCCGTGTTTCTTGACTTCCGCAAGGCGTTCGATACAGTTCCCCACATCGTTTAATGAACAAAGTAAGAGCATATGGACTATCAGACCAATTGTGTGATTGGATTGAAGAGTTCCTAGATAACAGAACGCAGCATGTCATTCTCAATGGAGAGAAGTCTTCCGAAGTAAGAGTGATTTAAGGTGTGCCGCAGGGGAGTGTCATAGGACCGTTGCTATTCACAATATACATAAATGACCTTGTGGATGACATCGGAAGTTCACTGAGGCTTTTTGCAAATGATGCTGTGGTGTATCGAGAGGTTGTAACAATGGAAAATTGTACTGAAATGCAGGAGGATCTGCAGCGAATTGACGCATGGTGCAGGGAATGGCAATTGAATCTCAATGTAGACAAGTGTAATGTGCTGCGAATACATAGAAAGATAGATCCCTTATCATTTAGCTACAAAATAGCAGGTCAGCAACTGGAAGCAGTTAATTCCATAAATTATCTGGGAGTACGCATTAGGAGTGATTTAAAATGGAACGATCATATAAAGTTGATTGTCGGTAAAGCAGATGCCAGACTGAGATTCATTGGAAGAATCCTAAGGAAATGGAATCCGAAAACAAAGGAAGTAGGTTATAGTACGCTTGTTCGACCACTACTTGAATACTGCTCAGCAGTGTGGGATCCGTACCAGATAGGGTTGATAGAAGAGATAGAGAAGATCCAACGGAGAGCAGCGCGCTTCGTTACAGGACCATTTAGTAATCGTGAAAGCGTTACGGAGATGATAGATAAACTCCAGTGGAAGACTCTGCAGGAGAGACGCTCAGTAGCTGGGTACGGGCTTTTGTTAAAGCTTCGAGAACATATCTTCACCGAGGAGTCAAGCAGTATATTGCTCCCTCCTACGTATATCTCGCGAAGAGACCATGAGGATAAAATCAGAGAGATTAGAGCCCACAGAGAAACATGCCGACAATCCTTCTTTCCACGAACAATACGAGACTAGAATAGAAGGGAGAACCGATAGAGGTACTCAAAGTACCCTCCGCCACACACCGTCAGGTGGCTTTCGGAGTATGGATGTAGATGTAGATACGTTGCAACGCAAAACTATATCTATGTACGATGATAGGGAATTCCGTTAAGAATACTGGCATCAAATTCTCATCAAAATCGTATATACCGTTCTCAGGTTATGTTTGCTGCCAATTTGAAAAATACAGTTTAGAGAAAAAATCGCGTTTAAGGTTCTGGGTTACATTTTTTTGCAGTGGACCACGCAGCACCCCTTGCAGATGCAAAAGGAGGCCCTCCTCCGCTTCTCTGTAGCCGTGGTGGTCCTGTGGCCACCTCTGGTAGCTTCTGTACATCCGCTGGTCTTCTCGCTCGTTACACTTGTGATCCACTTTTGTGCAGGAGTTGTAACAGGCTGCCTAGATGGCAAGCTCGAGCACTTCCATGATTTCCGTAATGCCTGCTAGGCCATCGCTGGAATTACAGTCCACTATTATTTTCCCTGTGTGAATGGTTTTAGAAGACAGTTTTTTACAAGTCGCTCTGTAATTCGTTAACGTAGCTTCTGACAAACTTGGCATGAACACTACAATAAAGTAGACATCCTAGAGAACATTTTAAGCCAAAAAAATATTCGATTTATTTAAATTTTCAAAGTGGACTACCCCTCAAATGTTTTCCTTTGGAAGGAAGGGCATATTTTTCTCAGGTAGTATTGTTGTCCAAAATTTAGATAACAGATGGAACAGGGGCGCTGGAGAGAAGTGGGTCTCTCGGTGAAGGCATTTTGACAGTATTGTAAACGCTCATTGTGCAAAGAGATGGCATCCATAAATATTCTTGAGTTTCCATGTTCACCTTGGACCAGACGCTATCGATGGAGCTGTCACGTGGTGTTGTCTCTCCGTCTGCCGAGTTTTTCTGGGAAGCCTCAGGACTTAAGAAGAATTTTAGGACAGAGCACAACATTTATGGCGGCTCTGGAACGGTCTGTGTTGGGATACAAAAGCACCTTTCTTAGGTTAGCCGTGGTCCCTTGGTTGGACATGCTGTTACAAGTCAGTGATGGCTGCTTCTCCAGCAGAGAAAAGAATATTATTAACTTTGGTTGGGATTGGCTGGAGGGTAGACAAGGCGAGCTAGATGGAAGACATGGCGGTCGTGGAGTCTTGTAATTGGCACGAAAGCCTTGTTGGGACAGTTGCGTGGGTATTCTTTTCGAGTTTACTGAGCTTTGATGGAAACTGGCGAGTGTAAAAACGGTGCTTCGGATTCAGACTCCAGTCTGGAGAGGAGATATTTGTCTTGACTCTTGTTATGAGTGGGATGCACTTGGGACACTTTTCCTGAGCGTGACTTTGCACTGTCACTGCTCTTGACTTGGGAGCCTCACGTGATGTCTTAGCTGTACCGACAGTTTAGACCTCAGTCATACTGTACATCACACTGTCCTGAAGACAGTCTTAGCTGTATCAGGTCTGCCGCCTTGGCGTTTGATCCCCTTGTGCTCACTGCCGTATAAGTGAGTCACATTGGTCCGTGGTATGACTGGCGAACGGGAGTGTCACATACTGGACTCTTCTGAGATTTCAGGGCTCCATCAAACAATAATTGCAATCCATCTAACAGATGGCCAGCCTGTGACTTTGCATATTTTGTGCTCGTTATTTATTTATCGTGTCAGAAGCAAACTAAAAACAATATTAGATACATTACTACATACATACATACATTATGGTTTATAAATTAAACTAGTCAAGAATGAAATAAATGATTAGACACAGATTATGTTGTCAAACATAAGATAATTTTAATCCATACAGTGGATGCCCAAAAATTTGCAACGTCCAGTGCACTTTGTGTAGCGTTTACGAGGTCCTCCATGGTGCACACAGTTGGAGGTAATGTGCATTGTAGTAGATGTGTTGATGTCTGCACGGCAGCTCCGCAGTCACACTGGAGAGAGTCCACCTGAAAGCCCCACCACTCCAGATTGCTCTTGGACCTTGTGACAGAAGAACGCAGGCGGTTGAGTGATTTCCATGTGGACCACTTCTCTGTGTGGCCTGGGGAAGAACTTCTTGCGGGATCAGCCACTCCTCCAGATGCTGGCATCTGACCTGCCATCTCTTCTCCCGGTGTTGATGTGGAGTGTCAGCGAGTGGTTCTGTACTGTGAAGGAAGCTCTTTCTAGACACAAGTCTTTGCTGTGCCGGTTGGTGGCCATGTAGTGGGTGGGCTTCGGATGTTAATGCCTTCTTCATTTCACTCCGTGCCGCTGTATCTCTTCCGATGTCCGGGGGGGCTATGCCAGATAAGCAGTACAGTTTTTCCACAGGTGTGGCTCTTAGACAGCCCGTAGTGATACGACATGTCTCATTCAGAGCAACATCAACTTTCTTTGTATGTGTAGATCTGCACCATACTGGGCAAGCGTACTCAGCTGCAAAGTAGCAGAGGGCTAATGCGGATGTGCGCACTGTGTCTGGCTGTGCTCCCCATGTTGTTCCAGTCAGCTTCCTAACCACATTGTTCCTGGCAGCCACTTTTTGCTTTGTTTTTAAGCAGTGTTCCTTATATGTAAGAGCACGGTCCTGAGTGACTCCGAGGTATTTTTGAGTCTTGCAGTGTTCTAAAGAGGTTCCTTCCCAATCTAACTGCAAGGTTCTACTAGCCTGTCTGTTTCGGAGGTGGAAAGCACAGGTCTGGGTCTTAGAAGGATTTGGTTTCAATTGATTGTCCCTGTAATAGGCAGTTAATTCTTTCAGAGCATCAGTTAGCTTCCGCTCCACCCTCTCAAAGCTGTGATCTTGTGCTGTGATTGCTCGGTCATCTGCATATATGAAGCTTTGTGTTCCTTCTGGTAACGGCTGGTCATTAGTGTATATATTGAAGAGGGTGAGTGCCAGTACACTGCCCTGTGGCAGCCCATTTTTCTGCTGCCTCCATCTGCTTCTTTGTCCTCGGTATTCCACAAAATATCTTCGGTTCTGCAGAAGATTTCTAATTAGACAGGTTAGTTTGTAGTCCTTGGTGAGGTTGTATTGCTTCAGTAACAAGAGTCTGTGGTTGACAGTGTCGTAGGCGGCTGAAAGGTCTACAAACACCGCTCCTGTTATCTGCCGCCTTTGGAAGCCGTCCTCTATATGCTGTGTCAAATTCAGCACCTGTGCTGTGCAGCTCTTCCCTTGTCTAAATACTTCCTGTTGAGGGATCAGTAATGGTTCTATCATATCTGTAATTCTTTGGAGGATCAACCTTTCCAATACCTTATACAGGTGGCATAGGAGAGAGATTGGCCTATAGCTTTTGGGGTCATCCCGATCTTTCCCTGGTTTATGTATAGCTATAATTTTTGCTTTCCGCCAAGATTTTGGTATCTTGCCATTCTTGACACAATTATTCATTAGCTCGAGTAGCTAGCACTTTGCGCCTGGACCAAAGTTCTTGATCTGTTCACTTCTTATGTCATCTACCCCTGCTGCTTTTCCGACTTTGAACTTATTTAGAGCTGAGTCGAGCTCATTCAAACTGAATGGTCGAGACAGAGTGTTTCCCTCTTGTTCGGGCTCCCTTTCCAGGGTTCGTCTCCCGATTTTACTGGTATGGTCAGGTTTACCATTTTTCAAAAGCTGGTGTGCGATCAGGTCTGCCTTCACATTTGTATGCGTATTGGGTTGGGAGGGATCATTGATAAGGTGTCGTAACAATCTCCAGGCCTTTTGACTACTTCTACTCATCTCACATTCTGTCATCAGTTTAATCCACTGTTCTCTCTTCGCCTCAGAGATTGAGGAGAGAGTATTTTGCGCAGCCAGATAAGTCTCCTCGCTATAAGGGTTTTCTTCATATAGTCAATAGTATCCGTCCAGCAGGGCAGCTGTTTCAGGTGTCACACCCTGCAGATACATTGTCCTACACCCTCTTGGAATTGATGCCCGGGAGCAATGTTTGACGGTTTGAACAAAGCTGTCATACTCTTCAGGAATAGGTCGCACAGACTTAATCTCCTTGTCCAGCATCTTAGCAAATTTTTTCCAATCAGCTTTCTTGAAATTGTATCTCCGTTTGAAATTCACCTCCTGTGGCCTTATTGCTGGAAGAACTTGACACAGTAGTGGCCTGTGTTGCGTCTTTGGTATGGGCGAGCACACTGATTTGGAGCAAAGCTGTGTGATGTCTTCACTCACAAAGAGGAAGTCAGGGTTAAATCCACGTTGCCACCTGCCACTGTTGAAGGAAGGGGATAGCTTGCTGTCATGTATAAGAGACAACTGGCAGGATTCAGCCCAGGAGAGGACTGCCTCCCCATTTTCGTCATCTTCAGAGTATCCCCACAAATGACTATGGCTGTTAAAGTCACCGATTACTACAGATGTCTTGCTGTTATGGAAGTTCCTGGAAAATGCAGCCCAAGGGGGCTTATACACAGAGGTAATCATGCAGTTACTCAGCTCCACTGAGATGACTTCGATGTTATTTTCTACGGTGCAGTGAGCACTGATTATCTGAAGACCTGGTCTTACAAATATAGCACCTCCATACTGAGAGTGCGGTGTTTCTGCAGCTAGTTTCATGCCCGGTATTTTTGGTCGTCTCTGTCGCTCATCTCTATGCGTCTCTTGTATACACAGGACGTCGCATTTTTTGTCGCGGCATAGGTTGGATAACAGATGTTCTTTGGCTGATGATATGCCTTGAATATTTATAGATATGGTAGCTCAAATTGGCTCTGATAAGGACCGTTTATTTACTCGCATGTTTGTTTGCTTCTGGTGTGAGAGAATCAGCCGTCTAGGTATACCTCGACGCCCAGGGGACGCCCGGATGTGTAAGGCTTAGTTGTCAGGACACACCCTTCGTGGAGGCTTCTCTCATGTCCCCCTTTGTGCTCGTGATAAACAATTATTGGAGCTGAACATTCCTACTCTGCAGACGATTACAGCTCGACCGTCACCTGAGGCAGCGCAACGCAACGAGAAAGCGGTGTAATTCGGCGCTCCAGCTTTTTGGGGCAATCAGCGTCACAGTCTCACCACTTGTTCTCAGTTGCACCATCTTAGTATAATTCCTGTGTAGAATAAATTCACCGAAGTCTATTCAGTGTTGGATAATTCCAGACTGCGTTATCCATGTTCTGAGCCAGGGTAAATAGATTAAACAGATAAACCTTAGTCTTTGCCACTCAAACTCCACCCAGTGGAGTGCTAATTATATGTCGTTTCTTTTTGTGTTATCAGCAGTTCATAATTTATTTGTCAGCTCGCTTAACTTGCGTTGTTTGTCCTATTTTATGATCAATAAACTTCTGCCATTTTTTAATAAAAGATTAATCTCGTGTTGATATATTAATCACCCATCAACAATTGACTACAATAATGACATTGCCACCATTTCATTAAATTGTTTCAGCGTTCAAGCTTTATTTAAGATTCTTATGAATGTGATTACCTCCAATGGAGGATAGCAACGACAACCACTGTCAGAGGACAGAATAAATTTATCAGACACATGGCCAGGTGGAGAAGTGTAAAGCTTACAAGTTAAAGTGACTGCTGTTAGGGTGTAAGCGTTCAGTCGCCTGTAGCCATTCAGATCAAACCGCAAGACCAAAGTACTGTTCCACAGTTAATATGCGAAAGAAAGCAGGAATTTTGTTGGTTTTCGACTTGAAATCATTTTTAACCCATAATTCGAACAACTGGTCTGGAAACACTGTGCTGCTGTTATTGCCTTAAGAATCTGCTAGTGTATTAATTTTAAGACGTGATACAGGTAGCACCTTTGCGTTTTAAAGTTCAACATTTTGCGAAATTATGTTGGCAAATAAAGTGTACGCTGCAACATTTCACCTCACTCATGAAACTCGACGAGTCAGTTCACTAACGTGAACATTTCGACGTCATAGCAATTCAGTTCGTTTACCAGAGTTTGAAATTTCATTCCAGATTTCTGTACTGAAGTGGTGGATGTGTGGTGTCTGTAAAATATGTGCTTGCAGTTGTGCTCACTAAATTACACATAAAATTGCCCTGGTTAGGGATACCCTCTTTACTAAGTGAATAAAGTACAGAAGATAACATTATTCGTATTACGCAATTTGACTACCTACTCTGTAACACTTGACTGTTTGTAAGTGGTAATACATCTTTCCTTCCAAACGTTGTATCAATAGAGCAAACAACTTTTGGTGTGGAATTCACGAGGCTAACTTAACCTGTGGAATCTGAACAGAGACTACTCAAGTAATAGAAAGCCTTGCTGGGATGTACAATTCGTATGAAAAAAAAAAAAAATAGCTGTCGTCGAACTAAAGAGTGAGCTGAAGGCATAAAATATTTTCTGTATATGAGACGGAAAGCGAAAAGGGTCCTCTCGTCGGAGAAACGAAATTTTCAGTACAAGCAGATACGTTCCATAATGTCTAATATATCTGTTTTCGTTTTTTTTATATTGTAGTAAAATACTTAATTCTATACACGCTCGTATCGATTTGAAAGTTGTTTGAATCCAAGTGTCAATAATATCATTAAAAACAATCGATGTCGGTCTTCTGAAAACGGGAAAAAATCTACAGAAATCGTCGAATATAATGTCCTTTAAAAAGTTCTACATGTCTGTGAACCCCGTCCATCAGCTGTAAGCCGGCCGAAGTGGCCATGCGGTTAAAGGCGCTGCAGTCTGGAACCGCGGGACCGCTACGGTCGCAGGTTCGAATCCTGCCTCGGGCATGGATGTTTGTGATGTCCTTAGGTTAGTTAGGTTTAACTAGTTCTAAGTTCTAGGGGACTAATGACCTCAGCAGTTGAGTCCCATAGTGCTCAGAGCCATTTGAACCATCAGCTGTAAAAGTTTCATCACAGGGAAGTGTTTACAGTGCAGAAGTAATTGCAATTAAAGAAGCAGTTCCGTTTGGTACCCAAAAATACTGCCAAACACTAATTCAAGCTGCAGGAGCAATCTGGAGCGACTGGAGCATTAGAAGTGGAAAACTCATAATGATACCATATATCTGACGGGATGAAATGAATAATGCAAAACAAGAAAGAAAACATAACGGTTAAAGTTCTTAAAGGAAATCTAGGTTGCTCACACAAAGAAGTAGTAACTGGTTCCGTAAAAGACAGCATCAGGAACAGAAAACCGCTACTTATGCAAGCTCTGTATTCAGACTTTTTCCACTGTCCAAGAAAAATAATCATACCTCTCGCAATGCTATGCGCAAGCTGCCTACCTCGTTTACATACCAACTATTTGCCATACTTAGTTTACATCTCATGACCGAGGTCAATGACCTAATGAGTTAATCCGTCTTATCAATGGCATCAGCACCCTCATCAGTGACGCCATAATACCTTATCATTAATACGCCAAGCCCCATTATCCCCTTTCCTCTCCCCATACCTCCAGCCAATCATAATGTAGTATTTGGTAATGAAAGATCCAATCAAAAAATCCAGGATGTGTAGATTGCGCTACGCTTGTAGCGTGTAAAATGCTGAGAATTTGGATCGGCTGGGAAGTGTGCTTTGACGTCCGTTAGTACACGCTATGGATTGCGACGCCCGACCCGATGCAACAGATGGTCCTCAAACAACTCCCAAAAAATGGGTATTTTTAACTATCACCTACTCAGTCTAGATGCTCTACTATGGCAGAAACCAGAAACAAGTGCTGATATACACAAGGTTAAATCATGGACTGATTTGGAAAGCCAGTGTAAAGCAAAGAATCGTTTGTTTCAAGGTACTAACCCGTTTTATATTGGATTACAAATTGCTGGTGATGAGCCTGAGAAAACTGATAATGTTCAGAGTGAAGTTAAATATGTAACATATGTTGTAAGAAATAGAGTGTATATGACATTTTGTAAAAGGAAGGGTACTGTTACTTTCTGAATAAAGGTTATTGTTTACAGCTAATGTCTGGGTTGGAGTTTTTTTATGCCAACTGGAACCATATCCGAAATTACCCGGACGACCTGCGCCTGGCCTTCCTAGTTCCCAACAATCAGCAAAGGATTGATGAATTAGCTATTACCTTTTATGGCAACAAAATAAATTATTCTGCAGCTGTTATTGTGTTAGAAGAATTGTAGTATTTTAAGCCAAACCTTGATGATTTAATTCGTCAGTTTAGGGACGCATATAGAGAATTTGTTTTCATGCCTAACGGTATAAGGTGTGGTAATAGGTATTTCGATTTTAGACAGGGTCGTTATAGGCCTTTGTGGTATAATTATTAGACCCTCAATAAGAGATCCTCACAAGTCATACCTCAGACGCACAGCCGAAGGCCATCCTAGAAAATGGCCTCACGGGTAGTGAGGTCTCCTGATCAGGGTAAAAATAAATATAGGCTTGTACACAAGTTGTCTACAGAGAAGAAACATTGGCATTGTAAATGTGGAAATGAATTTTGTTTACACTTTAAGTGGCAGATGTTGGCACGAGTGTATTATTTATTGGATATTTCAGGATGGCTTACAACCTCCGTCCCGCTGTGGGATACGGAAGAGAAGATTATGAAACCATTAACAATAGTAATCAACAAACCCAAGGTACCCAACATCACGCAGCTTCTTCTTCTTCGGAGCACCGGACATGTGAGGACTCTTCACAATCTCCATTTCTTCAGGGAGATCCATAAAAATAAACATACATTATTCAGTATGGTAAAATAGTCTCATGTGTGAGTAAAAAAAAGATGGAGGTTAAGGCGACCGCTCGAGTGAAGTGGGAGATCTGTGTTCCGCTCCTGCTCTGACACAAATTTTAATCTCTTACCGTTGATTTATTTCAATACAGAAATGCGGCTAACTTAATTAAAAACCTTTAAACAACGCAACTGCGTTAGTGGGAAATTAAAAACGCCTTTCCCCCTACCCTACCTCCAGCCAATATTAGTTAAGTATCCAAATCATTCGTTAAAGACTGATGCCAAAGTACATTATTTCCGGAAGATATTGTACGTAGACATCACGTACACATACACACCTCTGGCGTGTGCGGTAACGGGCGAGTTGTGGCGCCCTGGAAACATTATACGTGCGGAATTGGGGCGGCCGCACAGGACACTCGTCAAAGCCGGGGCCCGGCAGCGAACACGTGGCGGCGAACGTTACCCGGACGAGAGGGGTAGCCCCAGCGCATGGTCCAGCCGCGTGGCTGGGAATTCCGCTGTGACGAGGACGGTGCTTTGTGTCGATGAAGGAGATGTCTATGCCGGGAGTGCCAAAGATGGCGGACTTTGTGAAACCTTAATGGCAGACATTTCACAGTTTGTATAGAAACTGATAGTAGCCAGATGAATCATGATACCTCAAAAAGAAACATGTACGTTACTATTATTTTCACGACGATTCTGATGATGTAATCAGATTTCAATATCTTTATTAGTTTAAAGTTTAGTATCTGACGGTAAATTGTACAAGTAACACCCAGCAACGAATTTCCAAAACATAAACGCTTCATCCGATTTCGTCGATCGCCGCGTCTTCAGAAAGCTACGCTACTGGCCATTAAAATTGCCACACCAATAAGAAATGCAGATGATAAACGGGTATTCATTGGACAAATATATTATACTAGAACCGATATGTTATTACATTTTCACGCAATTTGGGTGCATAGATTGTGAGAAATCAGTACCCAGAACAACAACCTCTGGCCGTAATAACGGCCTTGATACGCCTGGACATTCAGTCAAACAGAGCTTTGGATGACGTGTACAAGTACAGTTGCCCACGCAGCTTCAACACGATACCACAGGTCATCAAGAGTAGTGACTGTCGTATGGTGACGAGCCAGTTGCTCGGCCACCATTGACCAGACGTTTTCAGTTGGTGAGACATCTGGAGAATGTGCTGTCCAGCGCAGCAGTCGAACATTTTCTGTATCCAGAAAGGTCCGTACAGGACCTCAACATGCGGTCGTGCATTATCCTGCTGAAATGTAGAGTTTCGCAGGGATTGAATGAAGGCTAGAGCCACGGCTCGTAACACATCTGAAATGTAACGTCCTCTGTTGAAAGTGCCATCAATGCGAACAAGAGGTGACCGAGATGTGTAACCAGTGGCACCCCATACCATTACGCCTGGTGATACGCCAGTATGGCGATGACGAATACACGCTTCCAATGTGCCTTCACACGATGTCGCCAAACACGGATGCGACCATCCGAAAAAATGACGTTTTGCCATTCGTGCATCCAGGTTCGTCGTCGAGTACACCATCGCAGGCGCTCCTGTCTGTGATGCAGCGTCAAGAGTAACCGCAGCCATGGTCTCCGAGCTGACAGTCCATGCTGCTGCAAACGTCGTCGAACTGTTCGTGCAGATGGTTGTTGTCTTGCAAACGTCCCCACCTGTTGACTCAGGGATCGAGACGTGGCTGCACGATCCGTTTCAGCCATGCGGATAAGATGCCTGTTATCTCGACTGCTAGTGATACGAGGCCGTTGGGATCGAGCACGGCGTTCCGTATTACCCTCCTGAACCCACCGATTCCATATTCTCCTATCAGTCATTGGATCTCGACCAACGCGAGCAGAAACGTTGCGATACGATAAACTACAATCGAGATAGGCTACAGTCCGGCCTTTATCAAAGTCGGAAACGTGATGGTACGCTTTTCTCCTCCTTACACGAGGCATCACATCAACGTTTCACCAGGCAACGCCGGTCAACTGCTGTTTGTGTATGAAAAATCGGTTGGAATTTTTCATCATGTCAGCACGTTGTAGGTGTCGCCACCGGCGCCAACCTTGTGTGAATACTCTGAAAAGCTAGTCATTTGCATATCACTGCATCTTCTTCCTGTCGGTTAAATTTCGCGTCTGTAGTACGTCATCTTCGTGGTGTAGCAATCTTAATGGCCAGTAATGTACAAGTAACACCCAGCAAAGAATTTCAGAAATATAAACGCTTCATCCGATTTTGTCGATCGCCGTGTCTTTAGAAAGCTATTAGTGTAAACCTAAATTAGTATGAATTACCGGCATGTATCTTCAATAGTAGATGAGTTATTGGAGGTCAAAGTGGGCGATTACTATCGATCAAATGGCTTTGAGCATTATGGGACTTGACTTCCGAGGTCATCAGTCCCCTAGAAATTAGAACTACTTAAACCTAACTAACCTAAGGACATCATACACATCCATGCCCGAGGCAGGATTCGAACCTGCGACCGTAGCGGTCGCGCGGTTCCAGACTGTAGCGCCTAGAACCTCTCGGCCACCCCGGCCGGCTACTATCGATCACTTCGGGCCATGAGTACTCCACAGTTACACGATAAAACGGTAGCAGCATACTTATAAATATATTTATTCATATATGTCTTTGTTTATATCCGATATATACTGTTCATCAAGAAATTGGTTAAATATTTACTGTGTTTTAGAAAGCCTACCTTTTGCTTCTTTTCTTTTGATATATGTTTATTTAATTTGTTTATATTTCTAATAATGTGTGTTAGAGCGTGTTTATGGTCCAGCCGTAGGAATATTTATTTAATTTTAAGTTATTTAAATGTAAATCCAGTATTTCGAATGTGTTCCATTATGTTTGTGTGGGTGCGTTAGCTTGAAGACATGGCGCGAGCGCACTAGCCAATCACAGCGCTCGTGAATGAGGAGACTGGATGGAATCGCGAGAAGAGTATCGTTTCGAGAGAGGACAGGGGAGTTCTGGAGAGTGCGGGGTGAGGGACAGTCGCACAGGACACGAGAAGTGCTGGACGCGACGGCACGACGGGCACACAGTCGCGGGAAGGACTTGGAGAGTGTGAAGCGGTTTACGCGTGGTCGCGGCAGAGAGAAATACTTCGGAGTGCTGATTTGTGCACTTGTGAGATTTCCGTGGCTTCTACAGTCAAGACGAGGTGTTCGTTTAGAAGTGAATATCTCTGGAGCTTTGTTGTTGTTCATAACTATTTACGTGCAGTAGGAATCTATTGTTTCGCTGTTATTCAACTTATATTTTATTTAATTGCTGGACCAGCGACACCAATAAGTGTTTTGCAGAAATATACCGCATTCTCAAAAGTACTTCTACTATCGTACTCATCATTCGAAGTCGTTAAAATAGTACCTGCAGATTTTATTTAATTGCAATCTTTCATCTATAAATTTATGTGTGACATTCATAATTCGCAACTGCCGAATGATAGAAACCTTCGACCATTTGAATCATGTGTGTATTCTTATCGCATACCGTAGACTCAGCAGTATTTGGCCTGTAATGCGGCAACTACGTATCCCAGCCCCTAGACATCGAAACCAGCCAAAACTTTTAATATTGCAACGTTAAGTCGGAGGGTGCGTAGTTATTTGAAAGCCCGCAGGCGTAATATCTAATATGACTCCAAGGTCAAAGATATGCATTATATACACAAACTGTCGCCCCCTCTCCCCTCAAACACACACAAGTGTCTCAGAAATTATTATAAGAAACAGTTTTCACGGATGACTTTGAATGTCACCCATAGTGGAAATATGATATGAATTTAATGCACATTCTGCATCGGCTTCCAGACTTTTTACATCATGTATTGCAGTTACTAGTTTTTTGGATTTTGAGTATATATTTGAGGCAACTGCATTACACAACCACGTTTTCAGTGCTGTATCAGCCTCAATGAAATCGAAACATCGCTGAATAATATTTTGCGGGTAACCTGGGTACTATCTGAATAATATCTCTTTAATGTAGCAATCGATCAGTTTCTTATACTAGAACAGAAAGCGTTCTGTCATCCATACACATCGTACAAAAGGTACTGTTAACAATCGGTAAAGCACTCTCTCTGAAGTGAGTGTATTATTTTCTCATTCACTTCTGTAAAAGATTTTAGATCACCAGTGACTTTATACGTGAGAGCTCATCCCTCTTGCAAATAAAACATGGAGTCACAGAAGTATTCTTCTAGAGACCTAATATCAGTATCTCTTATTCTTGCACTATATAATACTTTGCGAATAGAAACTGAAATTTTCATATACAAACAATCAATACTTCCCAAATCAGCTGTGTCCGTATTATTCACTCTTCCGTGATATATTACGCACACGTTACTGCTGCTGAGAAAATCAATATCACTAGGACTGACGGTCAAGAATCTACACGGCAGATTCATGTTGCAGTCCTTCAGGTGCACCAGTGCCTTTGCTGCAAATCTGCTGGTGACATGTTTCGGACTAAGTATCGAATGACGCTGCTCCTTCTCCAAGGTCGACAGTCTGGCAGAGCGGATTGCATTCTCAGCTTCATTGATATATTTCAAGTCCAGTAACATGAAAGGAGAAGAAAAATTCCAGTTTCCTTGATTTGAACACACTGTGCTCGTATTCTTCTCGGACAAAACCGGTGAGAATATTTTGTATCCATCATAAGGACAGATGGATGAGAGTCCAAAATTGAGAACAAAACAATATCTCCATTAAATAGTGTTAAGACATTATATAACTATTGTATTGAACGTTGTCTTACAAATTTATTCACTGCATTTGTTGTAGATGACAGCAATAAATTTGAAGATTAATACAATTTAAAGTAGCCAGTCAATTATTTTATATAAGATGATATTTTGTTATCTAGTTCAGAAATCGCAACAGCAAAAAGCATCTAATCTAGAGAAATGAAGATTCGGGAACACATATTTCTAGGTAACATATTGAAAGGTCTTTGTTGGATTCCTTTCATGTTAATTTCTTAAATCTGTTGTCATTTACGGCATAAATTCCTCTTCTAAATTTACTGTGGTGTTTCTATCTGGGAGGAGACTGAGCAGTGAAACGTGTTACTTTTACACATAAACAAGAACGATCTGTCACACTACTACACTTTAAAAAACAGTTTATATGTAATTCATGTCACACAGTCTCATACGGAACCTACATCTGCTTTCTTTTATATACTGTATATGATAAGATACTGTCATCCCCCTTCCCTTCCGTGTGAGAGGATGAATGAGCAAATGTATTTCTAGTTGCATGCTTGATGCTAGCAGACAAGCCTGTCTGCTAGAGAACAGTAGGACCAACGTCAGAACAGGTAGCTACGCTTTCTAAAAGCAGAGAGGTTTCTATTCTTATTATGGTCCTGTCCATCCCTTGTCATGTTGGTATAGGAAGCTGCCTCTGGTCACTTCCGTTTGTATCTGTTAAGCATGCTCGGTAGTGGCTCAGGTCAGTCGGTCTGCAGCGAGCATCTGAAGTGGTAAGATCTCCGGCTAAGCACGTGTCTGCTAAGTCCGTAGGACAATGGATTTCTTAAGTTCAGCCTAACTGAAAATTTAATCACCTTTATTTCAGGTTTAGCTCTAAAATATCTAATGTTACCTTAAATTGCAACGCAGTGTAAATTTAATCACCTTTATTTCGGGTTTAGCTCTAAAATATGTAATGTTATCTTAAATTGCAACAAAGTGTAATTCCAGTGTGAAGTTCAGAATATCTTCCGGTAGTTGCTTTGTCACTACTTTGTGAGTAAAGTGGAACCATGTGTTGATCAGTACCTCTAACTAAGATCATCAATCTTAAATGCGAATATGCGTGAGATTATTGACAATATTTTTCAATATAGCAACTTTTCTTTATGTTCATCCCACGTGGGGTGTACTTTGTGAGACCAGTACCACGTGTTTATACAATTGTTTGACCCATCAGGATAGTAGTAAGATGATAGTAACCAGTTCGAGGTTTTTCTTTTGTAAATTGCCTTTCAATGTAATTTATTTTAATTATCAGAATTATTGTGGAGTTACACTCTTTGTGTAAACCAAGTTGACCACGTGAAGCATGTGGTGAAGCATCAAAGTAGCCCTCAGGAAGATTTCACAGAGAGTTAGTATGAAGTTAGTATACCAGTGTGTGGTAATTTCATGACGGGCAGGATTGTGCTACGAACATAATTTCTTTGGGTGAAAATTGAATCGGTTGGTTGTGGTTAATTTCCTCTTGCATATGTTTCAACGTTCTTCATGTGTTATTTTATGAATGCAGTGTTGTATGTAGTCTCCCAATCTTGGCTCCCTATTTGATGTGTTCTGTAAGATTACAAACTCACATTTACACAATCCTAAATAAGGCACCAGTTTAGTTATGAATCAAGTTTGATATGCTGAAATTTTAGCGGAACAATGATCAATGTTAAAATAAATGTCCAAATATAAACTGATTTATTTCTTTTTATTTAAACTGTCTTTATATATATATAACCAGTTATAGTAAGATGAGTACTAAAAGATTATAATTAACGTTAGTTTGGTTGGGAATTTGGTAAGCTAGACTGGATACCTGGTGAAACAGTTGCACAGTAATGCAAGGTTAACTTCCTCAGATAGCTCACAGCTTTTAACCCACTTTTATGGTCTTGAATATGAGCACCGCTTTCAGAACAAATTAATGCAACAACATTACACGTGGCGACCCTGTTCTGTGATTCCGCTAGACTCTGGAATCTCTGAAACGTTAGATTGCGAGCGTTGTATAATCTTAATTTTTTTCCCTGCAGCGCTCAAACAACTTCTGTGCTGTTTCTCAGCAGACTTTCAAAAGATTCATGGCATTGTTGAGCAGCATTGTGTTGTTTGTCTTGTTTTGTTTTCTATATTTGTGTGTTTATATGTATATGGTGTTTTTCTCGCCTGTAAATTGCACTGACTTCGATCAAAGATATAAATTTGTTTTGCGTGTGAAAAAGTGCTTACTAGGTTGGGTACCTTTCGTGTGACTGTCCTAATTTTTGCGGGATACATTTATTCTGATTAGTTGTTGTGTACTGGGTATAAATTGAACTAATGCAGACACGTAACCAAGCTAAAAGTAGGCGATCCAACAACTTAAGCAACATGGACCAAGGGGATAATTTGATTTCGAATATTAACATGTCGGACGGTTCCGACAATGCATTGGGGAATACTTCAGAGGAAATGCAAAACAGGACAAACGGGCTCACATCAGAGCCAGAAATTAATTTGCCTCCTACTAACCAAATTGATTTGACAGAACTCATGAAATCCTCATTGCAACAAAATAAAGAAAATGCAGAGAAATCTGAAAAATCGATCCGAGAGCTAGGCGATCAAATGACGGAAAAATCTGAAATTCGATCCGCGTGCTAGGCGAACAAATAGACGAAAAACTAATCCAGCAGACAAATAAAGTCGACAAGTCGATGCAGAGAGTGTCCGATGATATCTCACAAAGAATAAACAATCTGGCAAGTGAAATAAAAAGTGATATTATGAAAGAATTAGGCTGTACATTTGAACAAATCGATGATCGTCTGCCTTAGAACAGGGCAAGCGGAGTCGCGATGCGGAATCGAAAGAGAGCGAAGATCAGCTACTTAGGAAATTCCAAGCGCTGAGAGAAGAATGCCAAAGGGAATACCGGGAGGTACTCTCCAGGGCCCAGGAGGCGGAAACGCATTGTCCCACGTCCATTAGCAACACAGTAGCGGACAACAGTCAAGCGATTCACACACTCGAACAGCAAGTAGAACAATTGAAGCAGACTGGGGCGGAGGACAACAGACAAATACATGATAAGATTGCGCCTTAGCGGACATCGTAGGCACTATGAAGGTGACGGAGAGCGATAATAATACTACACCGGTAGCGGTCATAGAGACCGAAGAAGTGCGATCGCTTCTTAGATTTCAGAAGGGACAGTTTGAAGTGAACAGGCGGCACAAAGCTGTAACAGGCGAATTACAAGAACGCGTGGCGCATCTGGAAAGCCGCATGGGGTGTGATTCCAAACTCGCCAATAGCACTAAAAATAGCTGTACGAACAATGCAGAGAACGACTCCGGCCACGAGGGAGATTTTGACGACAGGGAGGAATGTATTTTGAGGGGCAGACATGAGAAAAATAGAAACATTCAAGGGCCTCGCCGGGAGGAAATGTGGGGATTTGATTTCAAACATTTCCTTACGATGAGAAAGTTTGAGAATACATCCACGAGCATGGCTCGAGCAATTTGAGTTCTGTCTTCCCCCCGACTGGGCAAGTTCACATAAGATAGAATATATGTGTGGCTATTTGGAAGGCGAACCGGCGGTTCGCATGAGGTAGGCAGCGTCACTGCAACTCCACTCGGGAGTTTCGACAAGCATTTCTGTCCGCCTGTTGGTCGGAAGCGGCACAAGATAGGGTCAAACATGACATAATTATGCTGCCAAATTTGAACCAGTCTGGTTTCGGCAGTCCAGCACGCCTATTCGGCCACATGCTGCAGGCAAATCAATTTCTATACGACCCGTACGGGCCTGCAGAACTAATTAGGATATGCATCACCAAATTGCCGATACACTTGCGCCACGTCATTCTTGCGGGACGATGCAAAGAGGACGTCGAAACGCTTAAGACACTTCTCCAAGAGTTGGAATATAATACAGCAGAATGCCCGCCTAATCAGGCACAAAGTTATTACGGGGCACAGCAGCGTGATCGCAGTCGTGGCCGTAGTGCTAATCAACGGCGTGACTGGTCGTCGCGACGCGAACGGAACAATAATCGGGACCGGGCGTATAGAAACTGGCGTAACAGTCGCGAACACAGGTGGAACAACGGAAATGATCGAGGACGTGGATAGGATCGTGAACGCAACAGTTATGGCAACCAGAATCGATACTACGGTGAACACGGTGGGAATAGGACTGTAGGCGGAGCACCTCATGATGTTGAAATTCGGCCGGCTAACCCTAGACATAATCCAGCAAATGGAAATGAACAAACCCGGCAATGACAAACGATCAGCGCAGAAAGCGCCCAATCGGAACAAATGAGCGACATGGCAAATGAGTGTATACAGTATATAGAGAGGGAAGATATTAGAGAGGATTTGATGCAAGAAACTACGAGTGCTAAAATTTCGGGAATAAATCCAGTTGTGACAGTTGCAGTAAACGAAATATGTTTTAAGTGTTGTAGGGAAGCAGCCTACTCACGCCTTATAAAATTCACTTCAGTCTTTCCATTGTGTGCCGGCCGCGGTGGTCTCGCGGTTCTAGGCGCGCAGTCCGGAACCGCGCGACTGCTACAGTCGCAGGTTCGAATCCTGCCTCAGGCATGGATGTGTGTGATGTCTTTAGGTTAGTTAGGTTTAAGTAGTTCTAAGTGCTAGGGGACTGATGACCACAGCTGTTTAGTCCCATTGTGCTCAGAGTCATTTTTTTCCATTGTGTGCCAGCCAGTCCGCTGTAACTAGCTCTGACATCATAAATGTTGCACAATACTTTAAAAATCAAGTAAATAACCTGAAACGTTTCTAGCATGTCAGGAGTAATACAAAATCAATATGTGTTGGATATCAGTTCAATAACTTTAACCATTTTCGAAATTTGGATGTTTTTCTGTAAAAATCACTGGCGCAACAGAAAAGAGCTAGAAACTTAAAAATTTATATTTAGATTCCTTTTGCGAAATAATTTAGTAGAAACAGTATCCTCAATCTCACAAATTAAAGTTTTAGTTGAAATTTATGATTTTCTGGTTTTTGTCTCAGAAATTAAGGAAGCAAGATAGATTAAGTAGGCGAATAAATAAAGCTAGGATGTTTAAATTTAAGTAGAAGGGAGATCTGCTATAATCATAAAAATGTGAAAAGTTTCAACAGA
Organism: Schistocerca serialis cubense; assembly: GCF_023864345.2. Classification (NCBI taxonomy): domain Eukaryota; kingdom Metazoa; phylum Arthropoda; class Insecta; order Orthoptera; family Acrididae; genus Schistocerca; species Schistocerca serialis. The sequence continues at coordinate 110,253,563 of NC_064641.1, read as the reverse complement.
ATAACTATAAAACTATAGCTATAGCGTATCTCCAAAGAGCAAGTTCAGAGCTTGTCTACTGCGTGTAGTGTAATTAAATTGATTCTCTCGGCCAAAATATTTGACTTAGCCACGTCAGACTTTTATTATGATTACTTACTTGTGTGCTGATTGCACAATTAAATTGAAAGATTCATCGGCCATCACCAAAGGAAGCAATGATTTATTCGATAACTTAAAGTGGTGCATTACTAGCCCAGCGGCTAGTCGGGAGAGCAGATGTGATCAGGGGTTCCCTTAGCCGCCCCCACCGCGGCTTTATATGTAAGAACGCTGTGCGAGAAAAGGAAGGCCCCAGTTCTCTCCAGACACTGATTAGCGCACCACCTGTGCCGGGAGTCGCGTCGCGTCGGTGTCGTTGATATAAACAGCCTCGGATTCAGTAATAAGTTACTCGGGATACGCGTAACCATGAAATCGTTTTCGAGTGAAGTGTTAGTTTTGGGATGACGTTAATGATCTATCTTTAGTTTGCGTATGTCGTATTTTCACATGCCGCCACAGGACAGACATTCTACCATTATTAGCATGGCGTTTGATGAACATTATCATCAAATTATGGCGAGCATTCACTTAAACATTTAATTTGAACGGTTATAGTTGCATCAGCGCATTAGACTCTGAACTGCTCTGGTAGTTGGATTGTGTGGATTCTTTTTGGTCTGTGACTTTCAGAATATAGTGAACATTTTACAGAGAATGGTTTCTGATTATGAATCTTAGACAATCTCCTAATTCCTCAGAGCTATAAGCTGTAGCTATAAATGTATTTCTCAGATGAAGTGGGCACTAGGAATTCTAATTACAGGCTTCACGTTTTACTAATCACTTTCTGGTTGCCAATGTTGTAGCTAGAGAGCCAGTGTTGAGAACGGCAAACAACAGCATTAAATAAATAATAGGAACATTTAACAATTATTCCACCTGCCGCCCCACAGTGTGTCATTGACACTGGAAGCCCATTCTCCATAGTGAGCGAAGCAGCATTTCAAAAATGCGAAGGGACTGGGACTTGGTCTTTTTTGAAGTGTAAGGAATGAAGGTGAAGGGCGCAATCTACGGTAAGAGCGTAGAAATCCGAAGGCAGACTCGGCTTAATTTTACCTGCCAGGGAAGAGAGTTTGAGTACAACTTCTTTGTGCTCCCAATGCTGAATGTGGCAATGATTTTAGGAAATGACTTCATGAATGCCCCCCATGCAGTAATTGACATGGGTGGAGGAGTAATGACAGTTCAAGTTGGGGATCAGCCTATTAATTTAGTATTTGATGAATGCATATTACGTGCCGAGTCAGAAATTAATTGCCTAAAATTTCAAGCTCAAACCGAGTCGCAACCCAGACTGGAGCTACTCGTGAACTATGTAAGTGAGTCGTGCTCTGCCTCTAGTGAGCAGGGGAAAGATGTTGTTTTTGCTGATGCACTGAGAAAGAGCATCGCGGGTGTCAGAACCACGGACAGGGAAAAGGAGAAATTGTATTGCCTACTTAGGAATCATGAACGGGTATTTTGTGAGACTCCGGGGGCGATTAAGGATTTTACTTACCAATTCAGAGTACGTGACCATCAGAAGTTTTCTGTTAGACCATACCCTATTCCCATGGCGTATAAAGCCCATGTGGAGAAGGAAATAAGTAAGATGTTAGAACAAGGAATAATTGAGCGGGCAGTAAGCTCGTACAACTCACCCTTGCTTGTCGTACCAAAACGCGACAACTCGGTTCGTTTGGTACTAGACTCGAGACAGATAAACAAAATTATTATGTCGGAAACGGACCTTCCTGAGAGCCTTGAGGAACTCTTACAACGTTTCCACGAGGTAAAGGTACTATCATCTGTCGACCTCCGTTCGAGTTTTTGGGAAATCGTGCTACACCCATCTTGCAGATTATATACAGCGTTCCTGTGTTATGGAAATTGTTTCCAATTCCGGCGTCTCCCGTGCGGACTAAACGTCTCATCAGCTGCTTTTATAAGGGGATTAAATAGCATTTTGCCTGATGATTTGAAACAGCGAGTGACAATTTACGTGGATGACATATTAATTGCGGAAAAGTCGTGGGAGGATCATAATGACGTTCTGAACAGAGTACTGGATGTTTTTGAGAAGGCAGGTATAACAGTCAACTTAGATAAGTCACAGTTCGGACGAGATAACATAAAATTCTTAGTCCATATTGTCTCAGCAAATGGAGTACAATCTGACCCGGAGAAAATTGCGGCGACAGCGGAGTGTGCTATGCCGACAAATAAAAAACAGTTGCGAGCATTCTTAGGCCTGTGTAATTTTTATAAGCGATTAATAAATTTTAATGTACTTGGTACACCCCGTCTATGTGAACTAACAGGGAAGAACGCTTTGTGGGTCTGGAATCAAGAGGCACAGGATGAATTTTATAAATTGAAAAAGGCATTGGTAGAGGCTCCCATCCTCGTGCATCCCGACCTGACACAAGAATTCTGTTCAATGACGGGCAGTTCCTTGTCAGGATTAGGTGCGGTACTGTATCAAACGGAAGGAAATGATGATATTACAACTTGGAAAACAATCTCGTTTGGGAGCAGAGTGCTCTCTCTATGTGAAAAAAAATTATTCCGTGACAGAACTCGAAGAACTCACTATAGTTTGGGCATTCTCAAAATTTAGGTATTTCTTATTTGGGAGGACCACCAGGGTGTACACTGACTATCGTGCACTCCAATTTCTTATGAGCACAAAAATCACGCATGGGAGACTAGGACGCTGGGCACTATACCTACAGCAATATAATTTCACTGTAGAATACATTCCGAGACAGAAAAATGTAATTGCTGACGCTTTATCGCGCATTCCTATAGGTTTGGTTCACACAGAAGAAGGGGAACTCGGTGAAAATAATTTTAGCATCCTATACGTACAGAATGTAGCGTTTGAGAACTTTGTTACCACCTCTTTAGGGAGTATAGCGGACGAACAGGATAAGGACGCAGTATTGAAAGATATAAAGAAGAAGTGGGAGGACAAGGAGAATGTAGGAATATGCCAGTACTACTTAGTGCGCAATAGAGTACTATTCAGGAAACGAGCCCCGGACGACTCCAGATGGGTGTTGGTGATTCCGGAGGAACTCGTAAACAAAATTATATGGTACATACATTTGAGTTATGGTCACTTCGGAGCACAGGTGGTTCAAATGGCTCTGAGCACTATGGGACTTAACTTCTGAGGTCATCAGTCCCCTAGAACTTAGAACTACTGAAACCGCTCGGCCACTCCGGCCGGCTCGGAGCAAAGAAATGTTGTGAAAAACTGAAGGAGACATGCTATTTTAATAACATGCTACGGCGTATTCGTTGTGTACTTAGTGTGTGCGGACCTTGTCAGCGAGCAAAGGCGGCCACAGTGACGTATGCTGCATCATTGCACCCGATAATACCAAGCAAACTTTGTGACCTCGCGGCCGTGGATCTATTTGGGCCACTAATACGATCTAAAGCAGGTTTTGCATATGTTTTCGTAGCGGTGGAGCTAACCTCCAAGTTTGTGTGTCTGACTCCGTTGAGGCGAGCCTCAGGAAGGGCAGTGGCAACTGCATTTGCAAAGCAGTTTCTGCATGGAGTTGGGCGTATGAAAAGGGTTATCTCGGATAATGGACCACAATTTAGATCGCAATACTGGCAGCGGATGCTTCGTAGGAGAAGAATTAAACCTATATATATATATATATATATATATATATATATATATATATATATATATATATATATATATATATATATATATATATATATAGGTTTAATTCTTCTCCTACGAAGCATCCCAGCTCGAACCCCAGTGAGCGTATTATGCGAGAATTAGGAAAATTATGTAGGTTATACTGCTGTCGTGATCACCGATCGTGGGACATACACCTAAAAGGATTTCAGAACATAATTAATGAGTTGCCTAATACGTCAACAAAGCTTCCGCCAACCACTGTGCTAAAAAACAAGGAGCCCCCGAGCAAAATCAAAGAGGTGGTGCCTTGGCCACTAGAGCCGAGACTACGCCGGAACGCAATTGTTGACTTAGCTTTACGCAACATCAAGCGTGCAGCAGAAGCCAGAGTCAAGGCGTATAAGAAAAACGTGAGAAATTGGAGCCTGTAGGACAAAAAGTTCTTATCAGATCACACAAGCTACCCAACAAACAGTCAGGTGTCTGCAACAAGTTTCTTAATCTCTTTAACGGCCCGTATCGTATAAGGAAGATTCCCCATGAAAACGCCATAGAAGTTGAAACTCTTCTATTGAAGAAATCAAAAGGGCTACACCATGTGTCAAACGTAAAACCATACATTGAGTAGAAAGGACAGTGAGGGGTAGAGAGGACGGTGAAGAGAAACAATTGATTAGTTTACATTTGTGATAAATGCATTTTCAATAACATGTTGGTAAAAATAATGATAAAGATGTTTCTATGTGATTGATTGAAGTGATGTTTATGGTTTTTTTTGTGTAAATTGAAAAGAGTCGCTCCTGAGAGAAGCAAGATCTGTGTTGAATTAATGCAAAACTCAGGGGAATATGCGATCTGTGGGTATTATGGGTCTGGCAAACCCAGGTCCCCAGCTGTTAGTAGCCTTGTTTCCGATTTACTGCTTTCAGTGCTACTATCTATCTATTACTATTCTATATCTGTCAGGATAAATGAGGATCACTTACTATAGTGTGCATGCTGTATGAATATTTTAAGATAGGAGAACTCTGAGAAAGGAATGAGTAAGTTTGGAATCTTGAAAGCAGGATGCGATAATACTATTGTTTAACCAATGGTGTCCCAATATGCGCTAATATGTTAATATTGATGATATATTTTTGTTCTTTATAGCTGAGTACGTAAAGTGCTGTCTGTGGATTTCGTAAGTAGATTGATTCCCTTCAAGGTGAAAGAAGAGTTGTGGTTTGTGTAATTTACGTGGCCCTGAAACAGTGTTATGGCAGTCAAATGACGAGCAGTTTTCCAGCAAATGGAGAATGGAACGGAAATATGGATCCTTTTTGTAGTCTTGACTGATGTTGAGCCAGAGCCTGAAAAATTATTATGCTTTAATACTTATCCTAGAAAAGTGACGTTAATGTGTTTCGCTGATGCTGTGAGCATTACAGCTTACTGTTTTCGCTGGTGCGGGATGCACTGCAGCCTATGTGAGTTGAACTGAAGAAATGTCCCTCTTGAAGGTAAAGGAAGATTAATTAATTTTGATTATAGGACCGAAGGAAAGCTTGGTTTAAGAATAGAGGAGACCACAATTTTGCCATTCATGAGAAATGAATCAAGAATAACCACCACAGGCGAAATAGCTGATTTGGAAGCGAAAGGGAACTTAAAGAAGGAACAAAATTGGAGCAAAATGGGTAAGAAAATGTGGTATAAGCTGTATGATGAAAATATTTTACCCTTCTCAGAGTCATCTGTGTGATTAATTCTTGTGCTAACTTAATCTTAGATGAAATTGTCTTACTGTTTTATGTATGAACATGTGACTATGATAAATGTATAATTGCGAGTCTCTTATCTGGTGTGTCAACTTGTATAAATGTTATGGCCTGTAAATAACCATCGTTCTTTTTACTGTGTATGTTTAAGGAAAGTTTCTCCATATTTATCATGTGACAAGACATATGCCGCGAGCGTCAGGAAGAGGACGAATTAGAACAATGTTGTAGTGGTATAAACACTGTGTTGAAGTAGCATTGAAGTAGCTTGTTGGATTACTCAAAATTTTACTTCAATCCACTTAGGATTGAAGTAAAATTCTGAGTAATTCGTGTTTATGGGTAGTTAGTTTGCAGAATAGACAACAGGTGTGCATGTGTGTGTAAATAACATGTGAACCCTATGCTGTCCTGACCTATACTTGCACAAGGCTAATCCTATTCATTTTAGTGAATTAATAAGTAGCATTTGATTTATTAAAACGCAAGTGAACCACATTAGTGATGTGGATTTAGATATTATATTGTCAGTTCATTTAATTTTTATTTTTATACTGTCAAGTCATTTCACTTTTATTTTTTATATTGTCAAGTCATTTAACTTTTATTTTTATATTGTCGATTCATCTAACTTTCTTATTTTAAAAAAATTAAGTCTCACTTTTGTTCTTAAAAATTGTGAAAGACAATACTAAGTGGAATTATGTATGACATTTTGTAATCACATAACTATGATGAACAATTTCTGTGAATGCAGTTGAGAACGTGAAAGCGAACCGGCTAAACACTTACGAGACAGTGGGAGCAGCGAGGAGGAAGACTAGTTGTAAACAGGCGGGTTTCCCAGCAGAACACACTGTCAACCAGGCCACTTCGGGAGCGCGGTCGACAACAAAAGAAGGGTACGGGACAAACACTTTCCCTTGCACCCGGAGCTAATGGCAGGCTGCACCAGTGTGACCCTTCGTGGAGGCGATGACCTGAGATAGCCGAGTGGTCCACCGCGCGGAAATCCATCTACTGGCAAAGCACCACACGCACGCGACAGTGACGAGACGGCCATGGTGAAACGACAGAAGACAGGGGATAAAGGAGCGTGGAGCCATTTGACAGGTACTGTCCAGAGAAACTTGCAGGCGTTAACGACGACTATCAACATTTCTTGGCGAAAGCCCATTGTCAGGCGACAGTAAATCATGGTTCGGTGTTCTCTGGTTGCTAAGGGTGGCACAAAGAAGAGCCACTAAGTGTCATCCTTGCCCAGGAATATCAAACCAGCGAGCCAATTGAGGATAACTCAAGAATTTATAACACAAGGGGTGTGGAGCCTTTTAACGCGTACTGTCCAGAGAAATTGGCAGACTTCAATGACGCCCATCAACATTTCCTGACGGAAGCCCACTGTCAAGCGACAGAAAATCATGGTTCGATGTTCTCTGGTTGCTAAGGGTGGCACAAAGAAGAGCCATTAAGTGTCATCCTTGCCAGGAATATCAACCCGGCGAATCAAACGAGGATACCGCACGAATTTGACAACACAAACATGCAACCTAATCGACATGACACACGCCACTAAGAGAAACTTCATGAGAGGGCAGAGATGGCAGGATTGCACGCAACAGATGGACAAAAAATCCCTACTGACAGCTACGGCGACAACCCCGCCCCCCCCCCCCCCGCCCACTCTTATATTGTGCCTAGGAACAGTAAAACTACTGAGTGTGCCAGTGAACAGTGATTATACGGTTCTTAGTCCAATGCATGCATAGATGTGTGTTCTTTCAGAGAAACTTTGACCGCGTATTTTGCAGGGGTTCGATTTATTGGTGTTTTTTTTTATTAGATTGACTCTTGTATTTTGCAGGTGTTTTATTTATTGGTGTTTTTTTTAGACGTTGACTACTATACTTTCAGAGCTGTTTTATTTCTCAATGTTTGTTTTTGTGTGATGTATTAGATTTGTGATATTTTGTTTTGTAAATTCATTCCTGTGGCATTGCTTCGTTTACCACTCAGATAGCTATTCATTCTCATTGGACTGTGATCGATTATCCTTTGCATGGCGCATATTTATAGTGAGAAACCCCTTAAGGGTAACAATCAGATAATTAATTGTAGTTTCAGTATAATGACACAGTGATCATTGTTTGCTAACTAACTGAAATATAGTAGAGTGATTAAATTAGTGCCACAAAGTTATTTTAATTCTGCAAATTATTAGTTTTATAGGATATAGAATTTTTTTGCGATACCCACTTTATAAAATATGTTTTTTCTCTTATCATTTTTTTGTTTTTGCGGATTGTGCATTGTAATGTTCTGCTTTATAATACTGACGTTACTTTCATGTTTTTTTTAATTGCTGTGGCACCTTTGCTATTTTCATAAATTTTACCTGTTAATAAACAGTCATAAATTTTCCTGTGATCAGTAGGCTCTTGCAATGAGCAAATACCGGTGAACTCCATAAGGGTAACAACCAGAAATTGTTTTCGTATTAATGACACAGGGACCATTGTTTTTACTTGCTGACCGAATTAGGTCTACACTATCTATTAAATAGGTGTCACAGATTGTTTTTTTCTCTTTGAAATTGGTAGATCCTAAAGATGTGTTGAAATTATTGTGTTTTAGCAAGTAGCTGGTGATCTTTCTCCTTTTCTGAATATTTTTGGTTTAAGTACGGTGTGAGAAGCCTGCTTGGGAAAGTCCTGGCATGGCCAGAAAATTCACTGCACAGTCTTTTACCGGAGCATTGGGGTATTGAAAGGTCTCTGTTGGACTACTTTCATGTTAATTTCTTAAATCTGTTGTAATTTACGGCATAAATTCGTCTTCTAAATTTACTGTGGTGTTTCTATCTGGGAGGAGACTGAGCAGTGAAACGTGTTACTTTTACACATAAACAAGAATGATCTGTCACACTACTACACTTTAAAACACAGTTTATATGTAATTCATGCCACACAGTCTCATACGGAACCTACATCTGCTTTCTTTTATATACTGTATATGATAAGATACTGCCATCCCCCTTCCCTTCTGTGTGAGAGGATGAATGAGCAAATGTATTTCTAGTTGCATGCTTGATGGTAGCAGACAAGCCTGTCTGCTAGAGAACAGTAGGACCAATGTCGGAACAGGTAGCTACGCTTTCTAAAAGCAGAGAGGTTTCTATTCTTAGTATGGTCCTGTCCGTCCCTTGTCATGTTGGTATAGGAAGCTGCCTCTCTGGTCACTTCCTTTTGTATCTGTTAAGCACGCTCAGCAGGGGCCCAGGTCAGTCGGTCCGTGGCGAGCGTCTGAAGTGGTAAGATCTCCAGCTAAGCACGTGTCTGCTAAGTCCGTAGGACAATGGATTTCTTAAGTTCAGCCTAACTGAAAATTTAATCACCTTTATTTCATGTTTAGCTCTAACATATCTAATGTTATCTTAAATTGCAACGCAGTGTAATTCGAGAGTGAAGTTCGGAATATCTTCCAGTAGTTGCTTTGTCACTACTTTGTGAATAAAGTGGAACCACGTGTTGATCAGTAACTCTAACTAAGATCATCAATCTTAAATGCGAATATGCGTGAGATTATTGACAATATTTTTCAATATAGCAACTTTTCTTTATGTTCAACCCACATGGGGTGTACTTTGTGAGACCAGTACCATGTGTTTATACAATTGTTTGACCAATCAGGATAGTAGTAAGATAATAGTAACCAGTTCGAGATTTTTCTTTTGTAAATTGCGTTTCAATGTAATTTATTTTAATTATTAGAATTATTGTGGAGTTACACTCTTTGTGTAAACCAAATTGACCACGTGAAGCATATGGTGAAGCATCAAAGTAGCTCTCAGGTATTCTTTTCAGGAAGATTTCACAGAGAGTTAGTATGAATTTAGTATACCAGTGTGTGGTAATTTCATGACGGACAGGATTGTGCTACGAACATAATTTCTTTGGGTGAAAATTGAATCGGTTAGTTGTGGTTAATTTCCTCTTGCATATGTTTCAACGTTCTTCGTGTGTTATTTTATGAATGCAATGTTGTATGTAGTCTCCCACTCTTGGCTCCCTATTTGATGTGTTCCGTAAGATTACAAACTCACATTTACGCAATCCTAAATAAGGCACCAGTTTATTTATGAATCAAGTTTGATATGCTGAAATTTTAGCGGAACAATGATCAATGTTAAAATAAATGTCCAAATATAAACTGATTTATTTCTTTTTATTTAAATTGTCTTTTTATATATACAGGGTGATTCAAAAAGAATACCACAACTTTAGGAATTTAAAACTCTGCAACGACAAAAGGCAGAGCTAAGCACTATCTGTCGGCGAATTAAGGGAGCTATAAAGTTTCATTTAGTTGTACATTTGTTCGCTTGAGGCGCTGTTGACTAGGCGTCAGCGTCAGTTGATGCTAAGATGGCGACCGCTCAACAGAAAGCTTTTTGTGTTATTGAGTACGGCAGAAGTGAATCGACGACAGTTGTTGAGCGTGCATTTCGAACGAAGTATGGTGTTAAACCTCCTGATAGGTGGTGTATTAAACGTTGGTATAAACAGTTTACAGAGAATGGGTGTTGGTGCAAAGGGAAAAGTTCTGGACGGCCGAGAACGAGTGATGAAAATGTAGCACGCATCCAGCAAGCATTTGTTCGCAGCCCAGGAAAATTACTCGCAGAGCTAGCAGAGAGCTGCAAATTCCACAATCAACTGTATGGAGAGTCCTACGAAAAAGGTTAGTTATTAAGCCTTATCATCTGAAATTGGTTCAAGCACTGTCTGCAGCTGATAAGATTAAAAGAATCGATTTCTGTGATTTTATGCTTGCTCAAATGGAAACAGATGAATCTTCCGTTTCAAAGATTGTGTTTAGTGATGAAGCAACTTTCCACACTAGCGGGAAAGTCAACTGTCACAATGTCTGTATATGGGGCACTGAGAATCCGCGGGAAACAACTCAGCATGAACGTGACTCGCCTAAGGTGAACGTTTTCTGTGCCATTTCAGCCAATAAAGTTTTTGGTCCCTTTTTCTTCGAAGGTGCTACTGTAACTGGACTACAGTATCTGGAGATGTTAGAGAATTGGCTGTTCCCTCAGCTCGAACAAGAAGCACAACAATTCGTATTTCAGCAGGATGGAGCGCCACCACATTGGCACTTATCTGTCCGTAACTACCTGAACGTCAACTACCCGAGGCGATGGATCGGCCGCCAGGCAGCCCGTGACAGAGCACTTCATCACTGGCCTTCAAGAAGCCCTGATCTTACCGCCTGCGATTTTTTCTTATGGGGGTATGTTAAGGATATGGTGTTTCGGCCACCTCTCCCAGCCACCATTGATGATTTGAAACGAGAAATAACAGCAGCTATCCAAACTGTTATGCCTGATATGCTACAGAGAGTGTGGAACGAGTTGGAGTATCGGGTTGATATTGCTCGTGTGTCTGGAGGGGGCCATATTGAACATCTCTGAACTTGTTTTTGAGTGAAAAAAAACCTTTTTAAATACTCTTGGTAATGATGTATAACAGAAGGTTATATTATGTTTCTTTCATTAAATACACATTTTTAAAGTGTGGTATTCTTTTTGAATCACCCTGTATATCACCGGTTATCGTAAGATGAGTACTAAAAGATTATAATTAATGTTAGTCTGGTTGGGAATTTGGTAAGCTAGACTGGATACCTGGTGAAACAGTTGCACAGTAATGCAAGGTTAACTTCCTCAGATAGCTCACAGCTTTTAACCCACTTTTATGGTCTTGAATATGAGCACCGCTTTCAGAACAAATTAATGCAACAACATTACAATATTTAAGTGATTAACATCGGAAGATCACAGGTTAATGTAAGCGCGAGATGAGCCATTGCAAATGTAAAATGCTGGTACATTAATACTTGGTGTAACCGCCGGAATGTTGAATGCAAGGATGTAGACGTGCATGCATTATGTTGTACAGGTGCCGGATGCAGTCTATGTTATGGAGTTCCGTGCCTGTGGCACTTGGTCGGTCAATAAAGGAATGGATAACGCTTGAGTTGGCGTCCGATGGTGTCCCATATGTGCTCGATTGGAGACACATGTGGTAATCTAGCAGGCCAAGAGAACAAGTCGACACTCTGTAGAGCAAGTTAGGTCACAACGGCGCTACGTGCTCGAGAGTTATCCTGTTGGAAAACACGCCTTGGAATGTTGTTATTGAATGGCAGCACAACATGTAAAATCACCAGATTGACGGACAAATGAGCAGGGAGGGTGGTTGAGATAACCACGAGAGTCATTCTGCTGTCATAGGAAACCGCACACTAGGCGGTAACTCCAGATGTAGGTCCAGCGTGTCTAGCACGGAGACAGGTTGTTTGCGGACTCTCAACCGGCCCCCTTCTGACACATCGCCATCACTGCCACAGAGCAAGAACCAGCTTTGGTCAGAAAACGTAACAGATCTCCATTCTGTCCTCCAACGAGTTCTCGCTTGGCACCATTGAAGTCACAAATGCCGATCATTTGGGGTCAGTGGAATGCACGCTACAGGGCGTCTCATTCGGAGCTGTCCTTGAAGTAACTGAGTTATAGCAGTTCGTTGTGTCGTCGTGGCACCAAATGCTGCTTAGATTGCTGCTCCAGATCCAGAACGATGCGCGAGACCCATAGCCGAACACAATGGTCTTCTCTCTCAGTTATGTCATGTGACCATCAGGAGGCCGTCCTTCTTGCGACCGTGCATTCTCGTGACCACCGTTGCCAGCAATCATGTACAGTGGCTACATTCCTGCCAAGTCTTTCTGCAATATCGCAGAAGGAAAATCCAGCGTCTGTTAGCCCAAATACACGGGCACGTTCAATCTCAGTGAGGTGTGAAGAATGGCGCCTTTGTCACCTTCAAGGCACTCTTCAGTAACATCAATTCACCAAGTCCAGTCTCAAAGGTAACTAACGCTCTCGATGGTTACAGCGTGCATTTAAAGCAAACCTGATTTGCATCCTCATAGTGGTGCTAGTAGCGCCATACTTATGAGACTGCCGTGAAATTTGAAAAAAAAAAAATCATCTTTCATATGTAGGAACACGCCTACCAACTTTCGTTTATGCCGCGCAGCTCCTTCTTGGTGGCGCGAATTTTTTTCCGTCAGTTATTACAGGCAGAACCAGTTTTCAATTTTCCACAGTAATTATGTAGCATCATGAAATTTATTCCACATTTTTATGTGCAGCCTTGCTCAGTGAAGAACTAGGTATTACTTCTTTTGTTGCTGTGATGTATTTTTCTTTCACTGCTGTGCCTCTGTTTGCCTTCTTTTTGTAATTTTTTCATGTTGGCTTCACAAAAACTTAAGTCGACCTTCGACTTTTTCAGTCCTTCACATAGACAATGACCACTGCTTCGAATTTCGACATGACCAGATTATTGGCTTCCCAGTCCGCCTAGTTTAAAGCCCATCTGGATAGGCGTCCGTGGGCATAACGCCAGGGGAGTAACAGGAGGATGGGGAATTGGTCACTACCATACACGTCATCACGCGCTTTCCAGCTGGGAGAAGGCCAGGACTACAATCTGAGAGATCAATGGCCAAATATTGCCACATCACACTGAAATGTGTGGGGGCACTTGTATTTAAGAGGCAGAGGTCGAGTTGTGAGAGTAAATTTTCGACATCCCTACCTTGGCCAGTAAACATGGCGCCACCCCACAAGGGGTTATGCATGTTAAAATCTCCCAAAAGTAGGAAAGGTTTAGGGAGCTGATCTATCAGTCCAGCCAATACATTCAGGGTTACTGCACCATCTGGAGGAAGATATACAATGCAGACAGTTATTTCCTGCTTCATCCTTATCCTGACAGCCACAACTTCCAGAGGGGTTTGAAGGGGCACAGGTTCGCTACATACTGAGTTCAGGACATAGACGCAAACTCCACCTGACACTCTATTATAGTCGCTATGGTTCCTGTAATGTCCTTTATAGCCACATTGGGCAGTGGTCCGCACTGCTGGGAACCAGGTTTCCTGGAGGGAAATGCAGAAAACAGGTGTAAAGCTTAACAGTTGCTGTAGCTCAGTCAGGTGGTGGAAAAAACTGCCGCAATACCACTTGAGGATTACGTGATCGTGAGACTGGGAAGGCATGAAACACTGAATGAGGTAGTCAACACCTCGGGATCACCTGCTGCCACCAGATGAGTACCTGTGCGATCGACATCCATTGTGTCAGAGGTCCCAGCGATATTTAGGTCTTCAGCAGTCACCAGAATCTCTACCTCATCCTCAGACACAGAGCTTGTAGGTAGTGGTGGTGTGGGTGCCACCACAGCGCCTTGGTTTTTGAGGGTCTTTTTCTTTTTAGGTTTCTCTCACTGCTCCTTAGGTTTGTCCAGCTGGGAGGGCTTCACTGATTCAGTCTCAGGGACTGAGGAGGGCCATGAAGCCCTATGACTAGCTACCTGTGGTTGCATCAACCACTGGTGGGTGTCAGATTTGCCACTGGTAGGAACCTGGGAAGCGAATGACCAAGAGATCGCTTCCTGGTGTGAGGAGCCGAAGAAGACTTACACTTATCTGGCTGAGAAGTGGGGACTGATATCCCCAATGGTTGGGGGGGGGGGGGGGCGTTGCTCCTGAAGTAGGTTGTGCAGGAGCAGCAGGCAGGGAAGTGACCCCCCACCCCCTCCACCATCAAGGGGGCTGCTTGAGTCTGATGACTCTGAGAGCCAACTGTACACAGCAGAACAGAAGGTGGTAGAAACGCTGTTGTACCAGTGACGTAGGTTGACGTCATATGCACAGGATGTAGCCTATCATATTTTCTCTTAGCCTCAGTGTGGGTCACCTGGTCCAGGGTCTTGTATTCCACTATTTTTCTTTCTGGAGAATCCTGCAGTCTGGCGAGCTAGGTGAATGGTGCTCTCCGCAGTTGACACGATTGGGAGGCGGGGAAAAGAGAATATTGGGATGTGAAGGATGCCCACTATCCCGACAGGTGATGCTGCAAGTACAGCAGGAAGACATATGGACAAACTTCCAGCACTTAAAGCACCACATCGGGGAGGGACATACGGCTTTCCATCACAATGGTAGACTATCACCTTGACCTTCTTGGGTAATGTGTCACCCTCGAAAGCCAAGATGAAGGCACTAGTGACAACCTGATTATCCCTCGGACCCTGGTGGACGCGCCGAACGAAATTGACATCTCGCCGCTCTAAATTGGCGTGCAGCTCATCGTCAGACTGCAAAAGAAGGTCACTGTGAAATATGATACCCTGGACCATATTTAAGCTCTTATTGGATGTGATGGAAACAGAAATATCACCCAGCTTGTCACAGGCGATTAGTGCCCATGACTGGGTAGCGGATGTTGGTTTGATGAAGACAGACCCTGACCGCATTTTGGACAAGCCCCCCACCTCCCCAAACTTGCCCTCTAAATGCTCCACCAAAAACTGAGGTTTCATTGCCAAGAAAAATTCCCCATCAACTCTCGTACACACTGGGGTGAATAAGCTTCGCTGCCATCCTTAGCCTGGGGTTCCTCCCATGGTGCAAACAGGGGGGAGGGGGGGGGGATCGATTTGGGGTCGTATTTCATAGCATTGAAGTTAGACCTAGATCGCTTAGAGACTGCAGGTGTTTGACCACCAGCATAACTTACTACGCTTCACGGCATGTCATCCGCCCTGACGCCACCCATTCCGACCAGGGGCCCTCCCCACGGGCACCATCCAGCCGCAATGAAGGCCATATGGCAGGATGGCCATTGCCGTGAGTCCTGATGCCCCAGGATGATGGGCATCTACTCCTTGGCGTATGTGAGGACATCAGGCATCAGCAGAGCGATCCCTGTGTGGTCAGGGGGCTACAACCAACAGGGTACATGGGGGCTCCACCACAACAGACTGGTTACCGTGCTGGATATCAGAAACGAGCTAAGAAGTCCATTATTGTCGACAGTGCAGAAAGCGATACTGCAGAGAGGATGGAGGAAAACGCACCCAGGAGGGTGACCTCGCCCAACAGCTGGAGAACGAGCGGAAGTGCAGATCCACGTCGACGAAGGATGCGAGAGGTCTCAGCACATGATTGACATTCTTCACCATTTAAGGCGCCCTTCCTCAATTGGCTCGCTCTTCAGGAAAATTTTAAAAAATCGAGGTCAAACCCTACAGCGGACCATGAAATAAAGGCTGAAACGTGTGAGACTCCTTTTAGTCGCCTCTTACGACAGGTAGGAATACTTCGGGTATACTCGAACACTCGGACTCGCAGGAGGGAATGATTACTTTGCATGAGAGATCACAGCAATTGATGTATGAAATACGTGGAAATGAGCGGTGTGTGTGTGTGTGTGTGTGTGTGTGTGTGTGTGTGTGTGTATGCGTGTGCACAGCTTTGCTTACATAATACATACCTTTGATCCTGGAATCATTTTCATGTTACTCTACAGTTGTGTATGTGTGCGTAAATAATGCATAAACTTGCCCTTCACGCTTAGCATTTATTATTTAACATTAAGCCTTTACCAGTTAGTGTTTTGAATTTGCATCATCGTTTAACGTTCACTGTTCTCTGTTTGCAGTTGTGTGTGTGTGTTCGTGTGTCTGTGCGCGTCGTGTTACATATAGAATGGAAATCTTTGAGCTTAAAGTCATTTTAAATACTACGCCAGAGGTTAGTATGTGTACATAAACAATTCATTGATTTGACCTTGGCATCGCTTTTATATTACATCAGAGGTATGTACTTGTTGATAAATAATGTAAGTTGACACCATTTTTATGCCAGAAACAACGAGTGTCTTTGACTTTCGCGAGAATAATACCTTTCACTTTCAAGTTGAGGATATTAATATTTTACTGAATATCTGGCACAGTTTTAACACATCTTTTTAATACTGCAGTCTGACTGGTTGGAGAAAGGTGTGGGGCGGGTTATAGAGCACAATTGGTCTATTTCAATCATCTTGTTTTTTTTTTCTGTTGGGCTGGATATAGAGAGGAGGGAAGGGGGTAATGGGTTAGCTTGATGAGGACATAAAATGACTCCCAGAAATAGTGTAATTCGACACCATTCTTATTGAACCATTTGAATACTTCAGTATTATTGGCTGGAGGTAGGGTACACACATGCAGACGACAGAAATTTGAACAGCGCAGTGTTGGGATGCATTAAGCACGCTCCCCACCAAAATAAACCCTGTGATGTCCTCGCGACAATGCGGATTCGCCTTGCAACAATCATTAAAATCCAAAAAGGTCAAAAGATATCGAAATTAAATGGTACATTACCTTCCAGAAAGGGAGATATCGCATCAAATATTGTGGTTCATAAATTTATACATTTGTAAAAAAATTCTGTATTTTGGACGTAATGCGTGAAGTAGCTTTCAAAAGCGCTTGCTAGTTAAAGCCGTCCTCAGAACGAAGGTTATTTGCACCTATTCGAGGTGGTACGTCTCTTCCTTCTTCCGATCATTGAACTGACATATGCAGCCAGTTATGCGAGAACTTGCAATTGGACGTGACCAGCACCAGTTTTGTGTATTTCACTTTACGAAGCCTTTGCCAGAGATGAGAGAAGCGATAAGTGACAGAAATAAATGAGGACGTCTATAAGGAATCGAACCCTGGACCTTAGTACTATTAGTCTCACACACATGCCCTGAGACATTGCAGTGCACAAAAACAAAGAGTGCGAAAGTGCTGTGACAAAAATGTCTGAAGAGGCCGCATGCAGTGTTACGGATTGGGAGGGATCTTGGTGCTCGGTTCCTATTTTCCTATTCGGCTTAGGAATATAGGGTGAAAAGTTTCTGGTTTAGCCCGAACCAACGGCCATTTGTATAGCCATCCGAGCGTCTGTCTTACTGTAGCTGTGTTACAGCACATTAAACAAGGTTTGAACAATGAACCTCAGCTGTCGCCCAGACAAATTGTGGATTCGATTAATTACTTTCACAAAAGATTTGAATTAGGGTGAAATTAATGCTCAGCTAATGGCTCCATGTGTATGTGCACTTCTGCAAAAATACCGGGTAAAACACACAAAAACACGTTCAGCTGAGAGTTTTTTGAAACGCGCCACTTCTATACTTTAAACCTGAACGAATCGGTTCAAACTATGCATGAAGGTAGATAAGTCGATAAAGTCAAAACCAAACTTTTACTATCCAGCGATCTCTATCCGTTGTCGAGATACGATAGTTTAAAATTGAGCTAAATGTAGCACGTAATATTCGTCCGTACGTGGACAGAATATGCGAAAACTAAAAACTAAATGAAAAAAATAAAAAATACTTTCTTCCATTAAAAGCGAAAACCTGCTTTCAAAAAATCTAGCGATATTCGGATTTTAAGTGCAGAAAAAAATTTTTTTTTTTGACGTTCCTTTCACGTGTCACTTCTACATTTCAAACTTGAGCGAATCAGTTCATATTTTGTAAGGAGGTGGACAAATATATGTAATTAAGAGTCGTCCTGTCATTTTGTGAAACCTATTTCTGTTGTCACTATGTAGCTGTCTACAGTTGCACATAAAACGTACTTAAAATTTCCAAAAATTACTATTCTATTTTGTAGAGTATTTATTTTCGAGGAAGCAAGATTAAGTTCGTCAATTTTCTTAGTATTTTGTAGTGCGTACGTTGTTTCGGAGTTCTTCTGCTTATTTCAGCCAACCATCCTCATACTTAATTCACATTGGTTGTTGCAGCATTTCACAGTAGGGTGTAAGTAGGCTGTTTATGTTTTCTTATTGGCAACGTTACGTAGCGCTCTGTATGAAAATCACTGGCTGTGCTGTGTGCAGTCTGTGGCCAGTTTGGATTGTTGTCTGCCATTGTAGTGTTGGGCAGCTGGATGTGAATAGCGCGTAGCGTTGCGCAGTTGGAGGTGAGCCGCCAGCAGTGGTGGATGTGGGGAGAGAGATGGCGGAGTTTTGAAATTTGTAAGACTGGATGTCATGAACTGCTATATATATTATGACTATTAAGGTAAATACATCATTTGTTCTCTATCAAAATCTTTCATTTGCTAACTATGCCTATCAGTAGTTAGTGCCTTCAGTAGTTAGAATCTTTTATTTAGCTGGCAGTAGTGGCGCAGGCTATATTGCAGTAGTTCGAGTAACGAAGATTTTTGTGAGGTAAGTGATTTGTGAAAGGTATAGGTTAATGTTAGTCAGGGCCATTCTTTTGTAGGGATTATTGAAAGTCAGATTGCGTTGCGCTAAAAACATTGTGTGTCAGTTTAAGCACAGTCATATATAATTTTTCAAAAGGGGACGTTTCGTATGTCGACCCTTAGCCGAGGATACCTCACAGGAATCCTCTGATTTTTTCTTGTAGTTTGTGTAATTAGTGTAGCTTTTGTTTATTGCTAGCGCGTAATTATAGAGAGAATATCCTTTGTAGTTGTAGTTTTTCATTGTTATACAGTAAAACAGTTGTGGCATGCATGTAGATTTGCAGCAAGTATTTCGCAGCTGCGGTTGCAATTAACTAGATATTATTTTCAGTGCTATGTTAATGTGTTCTCTTATTTTTGCTCTTCAAATTGTGTTTTTCTGTGTTGTCGTGTGAAATATTGTGACAATTATGGCGTGTGAAAACCGTAATACTAGGCTCCAAAGTAAACTGAGAAATGACAGTGAAGACGAAAGCAGTGTGTTAGCGCCACCGTGTAATGAATTAACTAATGTTCAACATAGTAATTTGGTAATTGTGCATAGGGAAATGGAGCGGGCGGCAAACAATGGCGTAGGCAGTGAAACAATTAGTGAACAGGGAAGCATTATCGATCGATCGCTCGGCAACAGCTCGCCTCAGGATTCCGAAATGACAGGACACAATTTTGCAAATACTGTAGATTCAGGTTTTGCGTCCTCACCGTTTTCTCAAATAAGTCAAGACACATTTTCTGCTTGTCAAAATGTGAATGTTGCCGGTGCAAATGCACTGCCGAAAAGCGTAGAGGAACAGATTCCAGACACTAATGCATTGTTATTACAGCTAATGCAACAAATGGAACAAAATCAGAGACAAACACAGCAAAAGCTTCAAAAGTTAGACACAATGGAACAACACCAGAGACAAACACAGCAAAAGCTTCAAAAGTTAGACACAATGGAACAAAATCTTCAAAAGTTAGACACAATGGAACAACACCAGAGACAAACACAGCAACAGTTAGACGCAATGGAACAAAATCTTCAAAAGTTAGACACCACACTTGAACAAACACGTGAAGATTTAACTACTGAGTTACATAAAATCGAATCGAAATGTCAAAAAGTCCGTAATGACGTAAAAACACAAATTTGTGAGCATTTCCAACCTATTTTTTCGCGTCATGAAAATGCATTACAGAATCACGAAGCAGCCATAAAAGAACTGCAAACTATTGTTCATGAAAATCACGACACCTTGTAACCTAAAATTGACTCAGTTGCATCTACCGATTCGGTGATGCAACTTGCAAACTCAGGAAAACTTAAAGGACACAGTAGATACGATTTCAACACAAATGGACGCTCTGAAACTTGGTTCAGAAAAACACACAGAGGAAATAATTTCACTAACGGATAAAGTAGCCGAACTTTCAGATCAGTTCACTAACTTATCTACAAAGGTAGATGATGATCTGAATGACTCAAGACCTGTAGCCATCACTGACACAGAAGAGTATGAACAAATTAAGAAATTCAAACAAAATCAGAATCAAATTAATACGCAACACAAAAGAGAAATCCGGAAAGTACAAGATCGGTTGGCACAAGTAATACAAAAATTACATATTTCAGAGGACACTCGCGCTCCAACACGGGAAGAGGGACTTAGAAATACGGAAGAGCCACAAAATAATAACACAGGACACTTCGGAAATTATGAAAGAAATTGGCAAGGCACACCGAATTTTGAGATGGAACCACCGAAACGACGTAACAATGACCGACATGTGACTCGCCGACATGATGATTTTGACTATAAGCTGTTCATTACAACACGTAAATTCAAAACATTTAAGAATTCTGGCAACGACATTCATCCACAAGCATGGCTCCATCAATTCTCTCATTGTTTTCCTCCCAACTGGTCGTTAGAACTCAGATTAGAATTTATGTGTGGCTACTTAGAGAATGAACCAGCTGAAAGAATGCGATCGGTCATTCACGATTGTCACAGTGAAGGAGAATTTTACCATGCGTTCCTCTCAGCATATTGGTCTCAAGCTACACAAGACCGAGTAAAACATAGCATCATGATGATGAAACACTTTGAACAATCTGAATTTTCCAGTCTTGTCAAATATTTTGAAGACATGTTGCACAAGAATCAGTACCTGTCAAACCCATACAGCCCCTCAGAACTCATCCGCATTTGCTTAATCAAATTACCTGAACATTTGCGACGTATTATTTTGGCAGGACGTTGCAAAGACGACATTGAAGCTTTTCAGGGGCTCTTACAAGAACTGGAAATTGACACTGACAATCGCGGAACGCGAAAATAGGAGCACAATTACAGTTCACTCCCGTCACAATTCCGCGATGACAGAAATAATAACTGGACACGACAAGGCTATTCGTACAACGTAAATCGTGACCAAAACCGACACTACCCATACGACAACCAGTGGCAGAGTAATAGTTACAGAGAAAGTTCGCATTTCCGTAGTAATGAATATGACAGAGACAATCTTAGAAACAGACAATATGGTAGCCAGAACTATTATTATCAAGGGAGACAGATTAATTTCAGACGCAACAGTTCAGCGCGCAGTTACGATTCCAGGAGAAATTCTCCACTACATGACTGACAAACAAGAAACTATGTAAACTACTGACAAAACAACAGACCTCAATTCCATCAGAACTGGCGCGATTGAAACAGAGCAGGGCCTTCTCGTCAAGGTGAATTTGTAGAAGTTAGGTCTCCTAATCCCAATAACGACGCGTGCCAACAAAGAGACAGACAATGACTTGCACAGCAGGCAGCCGCATGTGCCAGCTGGCTCAGAGAAAAATAACATAGATGCTAACCTTGAGAAAAATTCCAGTATTCTTTACTGATGTATACCACATGATAATACTTGAAAATACATTCTGGATTTAAAGTACTTTCTGTGAGATACCAGATGACACAGTGGTTAGTTTATGTGACAGCTACACGATTTTATCACGACGCTACTAATGAGTGACAATTTACAATGTTGCTTTTGCGCTGTATCTGTTTTATATCTGCACAGTTTTTCTGTATTATTCTGGAAAGTAAAACATGTTTTAGTAGTAAATTTTGTGGTATAGCTACAATGAGACAGCCTTTTTCGTAGCACAACAATACGTTACATTATAGTACTTTCTTGATCACGGTAAGGTACGTAATAACTACGGTATCTATACGCAAAGCATTTCACTTTTGTTTATCATGAGGTAAGTACATTGACTTCTGCAGAACTGAGCTTTCGGTGGACGATAACTACGACACTTCCACAGAGATTATGTTGCAACAAGACGCACAGTTTAGCGCTACAGTACACGTATTTGAGTGATTAATTTTATACTTAAAACATTTATTTTTAAAGAGTTTTGAATTACAAAGATACAAAGGTTTTCCGTGATACATTTCATTCCATTGCTGTAATCTGTAACACCTGGGGGTATAATTACATTAATCCTCAGGGGGTACACGCTTACTTTGTGTACCATGTGTGTGGCAAGCACAAGGAGCCCTAGCTGATATGGTATTTGCTTGTACAACTTTACACATCGGTACCATATTTCTCTAACACATAATTACATATTTAACTGAGAGACAAACTTTTTTTTTACTACATCAGTGACAAATGTTTACATAATTACACAGTTGGATAACTTCACTCTTATGAAATTGTATTTTGTCTGTACTTTGTGAACTGTTCATATTTTTTTGGAACCATTGTGATACTATGAGAGCTTTGAATGATGTATTTCGTATGGGATCATGATTTTAAAGTATGTTTGAGACAGATGGCACTTCTGACATGAGCAGAGAATTTTATGCTGTTGCGGTATGTTTATGACCAATAAGCTGATGCTATATGAGTTATTTGAGTATGCTACGTATCTGTTATGATGAAATATTGAAGAAGCGTCGACAAATAAGGTAAGGAATAATGAGTAGTGGTTAGGGACTCTGGTTTGTGAAAAAGGTTGTTGGAAACCAAGAATCGTACTTTAAGAGTTATGAAATGTATGTAAATGCGTGAATGTGTTACAATGCCGACGAAAATTTTTTGGACTCTGTTGTATCAATAGGATTTTGTTTCTACAGATTTGTAACGCAAATTCTTGACCTGTGAAATATTTTTATATGAGACTGTCACTGTAGAGGAAACTGCTGTCGTAAATATTTCCGTAAGAAAGTAAAGTGACCACCTGCATGTAACACGTCATGGGCACCCAGCTGTGTCAGACGCCTAGAGAAAAAGCCATTAGTGTGTGCCTTTTCAGAGGCACAGGTAGAAAAAAAAAGGGAGGCCATTATCCTCGCTATTGACATTCCTTTGTAGAAAGCATCGCAAATACGACACGCTCAAAGTTGAAAACATATGATTATACTGTGGAGCTCTTAATTTATGATATTTACTAAAATGCCTAATGAAACGATGAGAAACATTTCACAGCTATTGTCTTGCTAGTTGAGAGAAATGCCATATGGCTTTCTTTATGTATTTATTTACTCATTTTGTTTAATATGTAGTTTCTAGCTGCACTGCAGCATTGGTTAAAATAAAATTTAATAGATGTACTAATATAAATATTTTATGCCTACAGATCCAGTAAATAATTTTATGATCTATTAAAAAAAAACGAAGGAGCATAAAAAGACATTTCCCTTCACAGGAACTGCATACGGAATTTTCTTTCTAACTACGTGGTAATTTTTTTGGTAGAATAACTTCTTGTGGTGCACCACTTTAATTACATAGACATCAAGATGTGAATATACATTTCCTTTGTCTGCATTGTTGTCTTTAGCGCAATATTGTTTCTGCTTGAGCTATGTCATGTTCAGATATAAGTTATTGCCTTTGCTGCTGCTGTTTGCCAGGTATAGTGCTACTAAATTTCACTTTGTATTACTCTGTTAAGCTAGTTTTACTACTGATTTATTTTTCTTGTTGCTGCACATTGGCTCATATTAGTTGCAATGTTGCATTGCTTGGTAATTTAGATTTACTGTAGCTTGCTTTGCAATTTTCCATTTTTTTTGTCATTGCTGTTTGTGTTAATTGTTTTGTGCTGCTGCATTGTCTCGTCCCTTAGTTTAGCATCTGAGTTCAGTAGATTTAAGTTAGCTTGAGAGGGGGTAGCCTATAAGAGAATGAGTTGCGATGAATTTGAAGAAATGCACTGAGAGGCTATACGAGAAAAGTACAGAAAGCAGGTATAGATAGGACTTTTTGGAAATAATGAAGAATGAAGGGAGATCTCCGAGAAGTAAAGAAAGTTTTGTTTGCAAAATACTGCAGTAAAACAAACCCTGTCCTTTCCTTGTGTTATCCAACTGTGTGTTTGTGTACCCTTGTGTATTTATGTTCTTCCTGTCTTTATATGTTTATCTGATAAGACTTATGTTGTAGAATTTTTCTAATACTCAGCTACATGAACTATGATGAGGAATAGTGTTATCCTCAAATATAATTTGCATTAATAATATGTTATTTACTTTGTAAAGATGTTAGACATTATTAATTCTGTTCTGTTTTAATGCTCATGTGTGAAGTTGATGTTTCAATAATTATTCTGATTTTTTATGTATTTACTTATGTCATAATTCCTGTAACACTGATGTATATGTTTATTTCTATTCTTTTGTAAAGCCCCTATTACTACAAATGTTATCTGTATTATTATGTTTTTAATGATGTATTTTGTACCGTTGTTATTGTATTCTTATGTTATAAAATTGTAATTGATACCAGTTCATCATATTATTAACTTGTTACATTTCACTGCACACGTTTCTGTTAGTCATAGTATATGGACAATATGTGAGAAGTAGGGACTGTTAGTGTTTGCACGTGTGTTAATAATTCAGCAAGGGACTGGATAACAGCATTGCTGGTTCTAAGGACAATTCCAAAAACTTTGTGAGTGCACAAGTGGTGGTTATGGACTTGCTATATTATCCGCAAGACTCTTCAGTGGTGATTGTGCACCTACACAGTCACAACAGATGGCTGATGGTCATCTCTACAAGGACTACAGTGGGTCTGCATCTTTGATGAACCACCAATACCATTATTTCTACAAGGACGACAGTGGGTCTACACCTTTGCTGACTCACCAGTACCATTATTTCTACAAGGACTGCAGTGGGTCTGCACCTCTGGTTGCCCACCAATACCGTAATCTCTACCAGGACTACAGTGGGTCTACTCTGTGATGACCTGCCTACCAATATTCTTCAAAACTTGGAATGACTCTGCTGTGGGTTTGCTCTGTTGTGACCCATTACTTGTCTGCATGTCGAGAGTCAGCACTGTCTTTCCATTGGAAGGACAACACTACTTATTCAAGACTGCATGGAAATCCACTACTTCCATGTGCATTTTCTTTTACTGCTCAGACTTTGAGAAAAACACTGCAATTTTACTGTGATAAATGATCAGGACTGTCTTTATGGACTGTGAGAAAATTTTAGCTTTTGACCAACATTGTATCAATAAGTGTGTGCATTTGATATCTTTGTTATTGTAACTATGATAAATTTTTCAAATCTGTATTGGCCACTGCCCGAAACAATTTGTAAAATTTTTGTGTGGAGCATGGGGGCTACGTAAGTAGGCTGTTTATATTTTCTTATTGGCAACGTTACGTAGCGCTCTGAATGAAAATCACTGGCTGTGCTGTGTGCAGTCTGTGGCCAGTTTGGATTGTTGTCTGCCATTGTAGTGTTGGGCAGCTGGATGTGAACAGCGCGTAGCGTTGCGCAGTTGGAGGTGAGCCGCCAGCAGTGGTGGATGTGGGGAGAGAGATGGCGGAGTTTTGAAATTTGTAAGACTGGATGTCATGAACTGCTATATATATTATGACTATTAAGGTAAATACATCATTTGTTCTCTATCAAAATCTTTCATTTGCTAACTATGCCTATCAGTAGTTAGTGCCTTCAGTAGTTAGAATCTTTTATTTAGCTGGCAGTAGTGGCGCTCGCTATATTGCAGTAGTTCGAGTAACGAAGATTTTTGTGAGGTAAGTGATTTGTGAAAGGTATAGGTTAATGTTAGTCAGGGCCATTCTTTTGTAGGGATTATTGAAAGTCAGATTGCGTTGCGCTAAAAACATTGTGTGTCAGTTTAAGCCCAGTCACGTATATAATTTTTCTAAGGGGACGTTTCAAGGATAAAAGCTGGGAACCAAAATGAGAAATGCTTGTGTCGTAGCTAAGGAGAAAAAAATTCAACTTATCCCTTATCCTGGGCAGAGTTAGGGATGTGAAAGAAGGGAACTAGCTTTTTGACTTATCTGGCAGCTTCAGAGACGTTAAATCAAAACGACTTGATATATTTGCGCTTGCTTACGCGTCAACCCAACTTCCCCAGCGCAGTGAGCTCTCTTAACTACAACATGTTGGCACACCTGGATCTTGAAATTTCTAGGCTTAAGTCCCTGATCCCGTGTCCAAAATCCAGAAGATTCGCCAGCCATAGTAAACAATATAATATAATATATGGCTGAAGAACATATAAAATATATGGCTGAAGAGCATACATGTGATAGCTAAATAAAGTTTATCTATAGGGATAAAGTTTCACCGCGCGGGATTAGCAGAACGGTCCGGGGCGCTGCAGTCATGGACTGTGCGGTTGGTCCCGGCGGAGGTTCGAGTTCTCCCTCGGGCATGGCTGTATGTGTTTGTCCTTAGGATTTCACGCACATTTGAACATTTTTTGATAAATTTTATGGTGGTGCATTTGTTCCTGTGGGGGGAGGGGGGGACTCTAAAATCATTTTATAATTTCTGGTGGGAGTGGTTCACTTTTTCTCTGAGGAGACCATTTCTCCCCAAACCCAACCCCTGTTATATGTGCTTCTAGCGAGTGGGATGCCTCTACAATAGTAAGTATCTGAGAGTGTTCAAAATCAAATGTGTGCGAAATCTTATGGGACTTAACTGCTAAGGTCATCAGTCCCTAAGCTTACACACTACTTAACCTAAATTATCATAAGAACAAACAAACACACCCATGCCCTAGGGAGGACTCGAACGTCTGCAGGGACTAGCCGCACAGTCCATGACTATCTGAGAGTCGGGGTGCATCTAAAATAGGAAGTATCCCGAAGGAGGATGCATGCAGCCTAAACTTTAATGACACGTTGTGACATACTGCACGATATGACAAACACCACGTTGGATAACATGCTGGCCTGTGTCGTGTTATACGATACGTGACCATGCATCATGTTTCTTTACTCGACACGAATCATTATATCACATGACATGGGTACTAATACTAACATGTAGAAAAGCAGGAATACGTCAAGAAGTTTTGATTTAAATGTCTCTGAATCTGACAGATAGGTCGAAAGTTAGTTCAAATGGTTCAAATGGCTCGGAGCACTATGGGACTCAACTGCTGTGGTCATAAGTCCCCTAGAACTTAGAACTACTTAAGCCTAACTAACCTAAGGACATCACACACATCCATGCCCGAGGCAGGATTCGAACCTGCGACCGTAGCGGTCGTGCGGTTCCAGACTGTAGCGCCTTTAACCGCTCGGCCACTCAGGCCGGCGACGAAAGTTAGTTCCCCTCTTTTAGATCAGTAACTCTGCTCAGGAGATATTCGCCTTTTTTGGACTGTGATAGCGGTTTTCATTCTGGCAGAGTGGTGGCCCACATTTGGAACGCAGTACAGCAACGCTTTCCGTACCATGGATTCGCCAAGTCCTTGGTAGGTTTCCGGAAGTACCTGACACTAGATGCCTACGCACATGTCACGTATTTCATTTAAGTTACGGGCAGATGCTCTGTGGGCGCTAAGGTGGCGCCGGAGATGTGTTGCTTCGAGTTGAGACCAGGTGAATTTTGCAAGACGTCAGAGTGAGTTTACTACCATGCTCGTAACACTACTATATCACGGTTCTGTCCTTGTGACATGGACAGTTATTCTGTTGGGAGATGCAACTTCCATGAGGGAAGACATCAAGCAATATGGAATGCAAGTGGTCCACAAAAATGTTGACATGGCCTACTGCAGTCGTGGTGACTTCTATGACTGCCGCAGTTCTCACGGAAGCCAAAGCAAACGTGCCCCATAGTACTGCCCCCAGCAGTCTGCGTCCTTAACGTAGTGCATGATTCGAGCTGACGTTCGCTTGGATGCTGGTGCATCTGGACGTTTTGTTTCATTAAACCAGGTGGGTGACCAGCCGCCTATGGGCATAAAAAAATGGTTCAAACGGCTCTGAGCACTATGGGACTTAACTTCTGAGGTCATCAGTCCCCTAGAACTTAGAACTACTTAAACTTAACTAACCTAAGGACATCACACACATCCATGCCCGAAGCAGGATTCGAACCTGCGACCGTAGCAGTCGCGCGGTTCCAGACCTAAGCGACTAGAACCGCTCGTCCACTCCGGCCGGCCTCCTATGGGTATATAGCTGTTCCTTATTTTACCACAAAAATACTTTTGTGATATACCCAGCGAGGTTTGCTGGTCACTTAGCCATCGTGTGAGGCCGCAAGTTTGTTAGCTTCCGGCCACCCTCGATGTTGCCTGTCCCTGCCACGTGGAGGCAGACCAGTTTCGTGCATGAACCACATATTTGCAATTGGGTATTATCAGATTCTCATGTACATGCTTTCACAAATTTAAATACACATATGGAATTCAATTACAATTTTTTGGCGAGTAATGGATAAAGAAATTAAAAGAAAATGAAAAAAGAGAGAAATGCATGGAACTCTAAAATCTAAGCTTATCAACTATACTTAACCTATTGGAGACTTGGGGATGTGGAAATGGTTTGTGGGTTGAGAGGGTGGTGGAATTTTGTAGGTGTTGGAGAAAGGGTCTGACTGTCCCTGCCTAGCCAGCAGGTGTTGAAGGACTCGGAATGTACTTCGAGCCATCCATTCCTTGCCCGCAATGCACATTTAAAGCATTAGTCGTGATTTTCTTTACTGGGTTGGTGCTAAAGCCAGGTGAAGTCCAGGACACGAAGTCTGGACAGGAAGTCGTTCCCACTGATCCACGGTCCAGCTTCGATAACGCCATTGTAATTACCGATGTCATTAGGTTAACATGGGAATACACAGTGGTGGTCTGCTGCGGAGTCCCATGTTCAACAGAGCGCACTGAACGCTGTACTCCGAAACACTTGTTCCTGTACCAGCACTGTGCTCGTGCTGTGTTGTCATATCTGCCAAAGATCGGCAGGTATCTCACCTTACAGATCAGGCGAGCCTCCACAGTCTGTGAAGAGAAGAGGACATGCAACAGCTTTCCACCTTTTCGTGGTTTCCCCATCCTTCAACAACTTTCCGTAGTTGGTCACAACATCAGCACACCAACAGTGGACCAGCTTGGCCACTTACGGTATGTTTGTCCCCAGGCGCCATGCTCTAACAATATGTCCTTTGTCAATCTCGACTATGTCTACGACATTCACCATTTTCAAAAATGGTTCAAATGGCTCTGAGCACTATGGGACTTAACATCTGAGGTCATCAGTCCCCTAGAACTTAGAACTCCTTTTACCTAACTAACCTAAGGACATCACACACATTCATGCCCGAGGCAGGATTCGAACCTACGACCGTAGCGGTTGCACGGTTCCAGACTGAAGCGCCTAAAACCACTCGGCCACAATGGCCGGCCGCCATTTTCAGTAGAATAATTATCCACTTGTTTCTGCACCCCCTATATACATTCCTTTAAGTTGTTTGTGTTTATGTTTAATTTTGAGTGAGTATTTAAGGTTGCAATGCAATGTGAATTTGTAGTTGTAGATAGCTGTATTGTTCTGGCCAAAAGCCAATTAAAAAACTGTAGCGGCCCTTACTCTGTTTCATGCTCCCTACCCCTTTCGGATTCTGTTTGCCCCATCCATATGCAGACTTTCCGGAGATTGAATCAAGGACTTGGCGCAGGTACGTCGCACGCCGGCGACAGACATTCGGAGCCGACACGCACTCGGAAGAGTACAATGCGGCCGGCGCGGCCTCCCGACTACCGTCAGCCACCGGAAGGGTGACATCACAGCACTGTACACAGAAGGCCTCTTTAGGGGCCCTACACACGCACCAGCGGACGGTCCGACCGACTGGCATATTGGAAGTGTGCAGACAGTCTGACTGTCCGCTGCAACCAGAAACAGGTGTTTCTCGAGTAGTCGATCATGGCTGCATGAAGGAAGGAATCGTACCGATTTTTTCGATTTAATTCTTCTAAAATGGTGATAAAATTACGTTAAAACTTCTGCGATTCAAATTCTCCCAAAAACGTTATAACTTCAATTCCTCAAGCTATTGTACTCTTTTTTGTTTTTGAAATGGTAATATGCAGCACGTTAGGCACCAAGTAGAAGAGAAGACTACAAAGAACTGAATATCAATTGACTACTTCTTCCACATGCCAAAAAATGCAAATGCACTTTCCACATACCACAAGTGGCTACTAAAAAAAGGTCAGTGTAACGTGCATGAAACTAGGTTGCTGAAAGCTGACGAATGTGAATTTCTTTTAGAAGCAAAGTGTATAAAAAGATTTCTTATTTAATAAAATGCCAACTTTTATATTTTTTTAAATTTTTTAAGCTTTGTAATTTTTACACTTTAGAATGTTTGTTAACATTTTTCATCCAAAAAAATAAGAATAGAGACACAACATTCAATATTCTTGTGCAGTTCGTGGCCTGAAAAGTAGTTAGTATTATTTATTTATTTCGATTAAGAGCTTCAAGCCTTCTCCTACATCTAACCAGACGTCCTTAGAAAGATAATGTTAACAATAAAAATGGTTCAAATGGCTCAGAGCACTATGGGACTTAACTGCTGTGGTCATCAGTCCCCTAGAACTTAGAACTACTTAAACCTAACTAACCTAAGGACATCACACACTTCCATGCCCGAGGCAGGATTCGAACCTACGACCGTAGCGGTCGCGCGGTTCCAGACTGTAGCGCCTAGAACCGCTCGGCCACTCTGGCCGGCTAACGTTACAATATGTTTAATACATGAGCAGTACATAATAATAATAATAATAATAAATATGGTAATGTGTATATGGTTATTAATAAAACTTCAGTGTTATTAACTTTGGTTCAAGTAATTTCTCCGATATGTTCCTTTTTTTTTAGGATGGAGTCCCTTCACGCACAAACTGGCATGATGGCCAGCACAAAAGGTCTACTGCCATCTCTGCATATTCGTTAGTTTTCACTAAGTGAGGTCTCGCAGGGTGTGGGTACTGCAATGTTTGTGTACGTCTGGTTATGACTAACCATCTGGAGACAGATTGGGTAGAAAGTTGAACGAAGGGTAGCTGTTTGAAGGGCAGAGGAAAAAAGTGCCAAGGCAAGAGCCAAATGTCTGCGATAGCTGTGTCGGGTTGTGAGGGCAGTGGCGGTTTTCTTGCTGCCTGCGACAGGTCATGCAAGGGTAGACTTGTTAGTAGTGAATATCATGCAGGTGGATACGTTTGACGTTGTGCGGTGCTGTTACTCGGAGGCTGCCGCTGGGTGCCAGAGTTGACTTCTCGGTCAGCGTCAGTATACCTGGTAACAGTTGGGTTCATCATCGGTTAGTGTCCGATAGGTCATATTTCGGATTCCCAGTTTGTACGTTAGTGTGCGAGCTTGTAGGCTTCCCTGCTGTAGCCTGTTGGTAGGCTGTGATAGCAGCTGGTATATCCAGTCAGTGTTGGTGATGTGCAGGGGGGCTTGCCGATGTTGTCGCTTGTGAGTGTGCATTATCTCGTCATAGGTGGTTATGCCCCAGCTAGCAGTGTCTTTGGCCGCTTATGCTTCCACCAATGGTAGTGACCAATACGTTCCTGTCGAAAGTTGGTAATATATGGGAAGAGTACAGAAGAAATTAAGCGTGGAAAAGTAGCTGACTGACCAGAGCAAGAGCAAGAAATACTACTGTAACCAGAATGAGATTTTCGCTCTGCAGCGGAGTGTGCGCTGATATGAAACTTCCTGGCAGATTAAAACTGTGTGCCCGACCGAGACTCGAGGACCGGGCGTGAGTCGTGCTTCGGTAGCTCAGATGGTAGAGCACTTGCCCACGAATGACAAAGGTACCGAGTTCGAGTCTCGGTCGAGCACACAGTTTTAATCTGCCAGGAAGTTTCATATCAGCGCACACTCCACTGCAGAGTGAAAATCTCATTCTGGAAACATCCCCCAGGCTGTGGCTAAGCCATGTCTCCGCAGTATCCTTTCTTTCAGGAGTGCTAGTTCTGCAACGTTCGCAGGAGAGCTTCTGTAAAGATTGGAAGGTAGGAGACGAGATACTGGCAGAAGTAAAGCTGTGAGGACCGGGCGTGAGTCGTGCTTCGGTAGCTCAGATGGTAGAGCACTTGCCCGCGAAAGGCAAAGGTCCCGAGTTCGAGTCTCGGTCGGGCACACAGCTTTAATCTGCCAGGAAGTTTCAATACTACTGTAAGATTAGCAGATGAGATAGAGTATTGTGGTAGGCTAAGGTTTCCCAGTATATACATCTACATCAGCAATCCGCAAGCCGTCTGAGGTGTGTGGCGGAGATTACCTCTGGTACCCTAACTGATTCCCCCTTTACCGTTCCAGCTGGCCATTGTGGCCGAGCGGTTCTAGGCGCTTAAGTCCGGACCCGCGCTGCTGCTACGGTCGCAGGTTCGAATCCTGCCTCGGGCATGGATGTGTGTACTGTCCTTAGGTTAGTTACGTTTAAGTAGTTCTAAGTCTAGGGGACTGATGACCTCAGATGTTAAGTCCCATAGTGCTCAGAGCCATTTTTTTTTTAATGTTCCACTAACGAAAGGCGTTTGGGAACAGAGGTTGGCCGGCCGCGGTGGTCTAGTGGTTCTAGGCGCGCAGTCCGGAACCGCGGGACTGCTACGGTCGCAGGTTCGAATCCTGCCTCGGGCATCGATGTGTGTGATGTCCTTAGGTTAGTTTAAGTAGTTCTAAGTTCTAGGGGACTGATGACCACAGATGTTAAGTCCCATAGTGCTCAGAGCCATTTGAACCATTTTTGAACAGAGGTTGTCGGTAAGCCTCTGTATTAGTTCTAATTTCTCGAATTTTCTCACCGTGGTCACTTCGCGAGATATATCTGGGTTTTTATACTCAAGATTTTCCTCCACATGTTTACTGTAATATCTTGTATCATTTTTTAAACACTGTGTTTTGATTGTTACCACTGAATTCTGTTCAGCTTCCTACTAGACTGCTAGTCTTTCACTCACTTCCTTCACATCGGCGACAGCAACTGTTCGTATCGTAAAGGGATGCGTTGGTGGGTTTGTACTGTAGTTTCGCCGCCACTCTCTACACAATGTGTACTTCAGTACAGATTCGAGAATTTTTTCCTATTTTATTGGTACTAGTAGGAATGCAGCTACTTCTCTTGCTCCTTTTTCCCATTTGTTTTCCCATTTGAAAAAAAGAGCAGTTAATTATCTAATTTGTACAGCATCTAACTTATACAAAGTCTATTGTCACGAATTACTTTTGTGTTCTGCTTTTGGGTGCAAGTATAAATAAGTTTTGTGGTTGTCTAACACGTGAGAATCACGATTCTTTTAAATTCACTCCGCAACATTGGAATGTGTACCCTTCTGATCTACGGATAGTCCTTCTGTACGATAATCTTATCGAAAATTGGAGCCTAATGAAGCTGTTAGTATGTGTGTGTGTGTGTGTGTGTGTGTGTGTGTGTGTGTGTGTGTGTTTGTGTGTGCGGGTGTGTAGTGAGTGAAGTATTATGAAACAATGGGTGTACAGTGTGTGCAGTGACTGATAGTGAGATACATATGAACAATGTGGCATTACATTATCTAATAAATTATTTGTAAAAAAATTATTGTATATCAAGAGTAAATCTAATGATAGTCTCTAAATAGAAGTCTGTAATTATATGTGTATACGAATTAGCTTATTTTAAATTGATCTAAATTTGTAAATACTTTGACATGTCCTATACCCTTGTAAAAAGAAATCTACAGATGAATAATGCTACTACTACTACATTAATGTTTTCGCTTCTATGATATTGTTAGAAGCTATTTTGTGAGAGTGGAGAGCGTCAGTCAAATTATGGACTGACACATCTCGTGTATCATTTTTACTGGTTCAGTTCATCGTAATCTTATCATTGAGCCGTGGTAAAAATTGCTGTTTCGAAGAGCGCGCCGCAGCGCGTAATGTGAAGCAGTCGGCCTCCGTTTCTGGCGGTGGCGCCCCTGTGGAAATCGCTGCTTTGGTGTCTCCCTCTGGTGGGAAAGGGGAAAGGTTGCCTGTTCACGTGCATTTAAGGGGCGCCATGAGCTCGCCACTCAGGCAACACCGTCCCAGCAGACTGACAGGACATCAAACATGAAGCCAGGCCACATCGCACGCTCCGTCAGTTTGGGGGAATAGCCTTCCGGCTTAGAATCCACCGACCCACAGGGGCACACCTGTCCCTGTCAGGCAGCAGCAGCAGCCACTCAGGCAGTCTGGGTCAGTCTCTCGTCCCCAGCGTGCTAGTATGTCTGTCGTTCGGATTAACCTTTACAGCCGGCAAAATCAGAGTCTTTCCACTCCGCCAGTAAGAGAACTCAGCGAGTGGTCGCCCGGTCGGGGCTTAGTTCCTGCATCTGAGTCTGCGCGTTAGGCTGCCAGTCTGCGCGAGTTTGCTCAGGCAATGGTCATTGGCGGTTGGATCGATCGGTTGGTCGGTCGCGCACTGAGACACGAGATGACTTGTCCGTCTTGAGCGTCGGCGCATGTGAGGTCGCCACGTGAGTCCAGTGGGCCGCGGCATATAGCGAGGTGTAGTGGCTTCGCGGCCGAGGCGAGAGCAACGGGAGTCAACCCACGACATCGGTCTGACCGGTGCGAGCTGCGACACCGTGAGACGGGAGATCGGCGCGCCTTCCTGCGTCCGTTGAAGCGGCTAGCAGCGGACGATTCGGGAGAGCGATTTGGTGGTGCTGCGCCAGGTCTTCTCTAGAAATCGCAGTTTATTAGAAGTTAAGTGATTGGTGATAAGTTGTTTGATTTACTCTTGTTAAATTCTACTTGTTTTCTTAGTGAGGTCACCAGCCGTTTTGCTTTGGGGTCGTCGCACCATTCTTCTCCGTTTTCCCAGTTGCGGGAAGGTGGTTGTTTATAAATTGGGCGGTCCGTTTTCCCCTTGTGGAGTAGGGGCGGGTTAGAGCAACCTGCGGTTGGGGTTGTTCGGTAATCTCCCTATCAATCTACCGTACGTTAGTAGCTGCCTCTGTCATGTTTGTCGGATTTGGTGTGTTAACGAATATATTGCTTGGAGTGTAACGGCCTAATACCTGAAATATGTTTTGATCTTTGGAAACTTTGATATTATTGCCTATGATCTTAAGAGACGGTATCTATGTACTGTAGAGCATCTTAACTATTGTTTGGACAACCTTGTAGAGTTATGTAAGAATGTATTTCATGGGCTTTTATTTAAATGATCATTTTAGTCTATAAAGTTGCAACCCTTTTCCCGTAAGACTTTTCTTAGAAGTTAAAATCAAGTAGCACCTTCGGTGGCGAGGTTAATATCTTAATTGTTAGTGTTTTGTATCATTTCCATCCCTCCTACGGGGAGTACATAGTTTGTGTGCTTGTGTAAATTGTTAAAACTCTTAGTTTAAAGTTATCTGGTGTGTTGCAGATTTGCGCGAGTGTAGTCTTTCAGAGGCTGTTGTGAGCGGTCGTAACTACGGCCGTGTCAAAAGGGAGTGGCAAGATTCTCTGCCTGAAACCTCATACAGTCAAAACTTATTTCTTTCTGCCTCTGAATAAATTGTAACATTGATATTTAGAGGGTGCTTTCTGATTATAATTTTAAATCTGTTTCTGGCACTATTAAAGTGAATAAAGTTCCCATTTGTTAAAAGGAATTTGGTTATGATTTCATCAGTTACCCCCTGGCAACTACTTCCATGCTTACATAGTGTTATTAATTGTGTTAGTATTCTTGATGAATCGCTAGTAAATAAAATAAATTCTTATAAATTATTAAGAATGTTCTTTGAAAATAAATCACGGTTCAATCATGTTTCTACCGATTGATGAGTATCTGATGCCGATAATACGGGTGAGGTCGATGATTTCAGAGAATCTAGCTGTCAACACGTGTCTTAATTTCCCCCTGCGTGTGTAGTTAAGTGCAAGTTCTGTATATGTTGTGTTGTACAAATCTGACAGAGTCTCGGATGGGTTACATGGTCGGAGAACCAAGAGCCACTGGCGACCAGGCCCCACGGCTCCCTGCGGCAAGGGCTCCGATGCCCAGAGGGAAGGGGATGACGTGGGGGGGGGGGGGGGGGGGGGGGAGGGGGGCGGGGGGGGGGCACCCGTAAATATAGTGTAGTCAATTGTTTTGTGTTCAAGAACATAATTAAATAATTTAAAAGTCGGTGTTACGCATGTTCTTAGTAGAGTCGGAAATGGAACTTCTTTGCGGCTTCTCAGAAGTCGCCATTCGTCTTCCAAAATATTAAAAACACTCCAAACCCCCAGGTCCAAGCCGTCTCCCCCTCTTCCCTCCCTCCCCCGCCCCCTACGAACTACCGCATGGGCGCCCTTGCACCGGTGAGAATAGCCGGCTTTTAAAAATTAGTCTGTTTGCAGCAGGGAACGGCGACCTGCACATCGACCAAACAGGTAGTAGTGCACGGATCCCGTATTGTCCGCCACGGTGCTGGCAACGCAAGTGCGGTCAAGATTCCAAGAACTGTAGCCCATGTGCTGTGTCGTCTCGGGCTCTGGCTAAAACGGCCAGTACAATGAATCGTGTCGTACGTCTAGCCTGTCCCAAATAATTTTGGCAGATTGACCTCGCTACTCAGAGACTAGCTTGCTGAAAAGTTGTTTCTACCAGTAACGCTTTCCTAGAATTTGAGGCTGTCAAGCTGGTCAAAAGATATTCATCTGTGTTTTCTTGTGGGAAGATCGGTGGATGTTTATCGTCCAAAGTTTCTTTCTTTCCCTCTCTTGGGGAGAGAAGTACGACAGCTGGGCACAACGCCATGTGGCAAGGTGGGAAGGCAACTCACTGGGTGACCTCAGAATCATCTGTAAGTAGTAGTTTAGAATGACGTTTCCAAGAAATTTCAGACATGGGACAGCAGTCCGCTGTATGATACGAAAAAATATATTAAAACTGGGGATTTGGAAGTCGCTTTTCTCAGAACTGTTCATGCGGGAAGGCAGCTCATGGGATAACTTACAAAACATTTGCAATATGGAGCGCTGGACCCCTGTATTTTTAAAAAATATCACTGGTCAACGTTTAGCGGAGCCTTCCCATTGGTGAGGTAGGTTTTGCGCTGATTTTTGTGCAGAGCAGAGAGAATAGATACTCTCTTCCAATGTTGATCCAACTACATCGTCAATTATGGCTGTGGTGGGCGCGGGATCGTCGACATCGGGCCGTGAATCGATGGAAACTTATCGCCCTGGTCGGATGACTCTTCTTCCTAGCTGGATTGGGTCATGGTGCTACGGCCGCAGATTGGTGGGGCAGCATTACGCTATGACAGGCATTGACCTGGGCTTCCATGGGAACTATTGTATTGCTCAAAGGCACCATGACATCTGTGGGCTACGTGAACTTTAATATGGATTGTCTGCCTCCCTTCATGCTTGATGCCGTCTACGACGGCGACAGCGATTTGCAGCAGTTTAACTGTCCATTTCTCAAGAGCAGAACTCAGCTTCTGTCATTTCAGGTGCATAACAGTGAACTCGCCTGAACGTTTTTGTAGCGGTCAGTGTGGCCGAGCGGTTCTAGGCGCTTCAGTCTGAAACCGCGCAACTGCTACGGTCGCAGGTTCGAATCCTTCCTCGGGCATGAATGTGTGTGATCTCCTTGAGTTATTTAGGTTTAAGTAGTTCTATGTTCTTGGGGGCTGATGACCTCAGATGTTAAGTCCGACAGTGCTCAGAGGCATTTGAACCATTTGAATGTCTTTGTCACCAAATTCGCCGTTATGAGCGCTCGATAATAGGACTATGACCTCGAAAGCAGAAGTGTCCGAAAAGTACGGAACTGGTGTAGCTGCAGCTTTGTTAGTGTCTAATAATTCCAATCGACGTGGTAACTAGTGTTCACTGGTCCGTTCTGAAACTTCATTCATGGCTTGCAAATGGTCCATTGTTCTATATCCACTTGTGAAGCCATCTTGAACCTGGATGAAATTGAATAATTTATTTTCCATGTTGCCGACGATGGTTTCAGCATGCTGTGCATTACGGAGTTTGATCGACATGTCGTTTTAATTGACCTGCCTCCCTCCCCCCTCCTTCCTATACCTCGCTTCATTTCTTGTGAAGTGCAACAGCTGCAGCACTTCTGCTTAGAAGAAGTCGAGTTCCTTTTTAGTTACTTGGCCTCCAGCTTTAATCATCTCTCGAGAAGTCATGTCGGCTTCTGGCACAAGCTCTCTCTGCAACCGACTTTCGGCATAACAGTGACATGATTCCTCTCCTAATCCCCACTCGGCATAACAATGACATGATTCCTCTCCTACTTTCCACCGAAATCAAAATCTTCTCATCAGCACCACGTCCGGCTGGCGCTCTCACGGGCCGACCAGGGCGTGCCCGTATGTATCCTGTACAGTGAATACACTGAACTTCAGGAAACAACGCTTTCACTACCAAAACTGCCTTCGGATGCCTACAGTCTTGGCTGTCCTGACCAGGTCTCCTTCGTTGCCTCAACTATGTTAATGACGTCGGGCATAATTTCTAAAAAGGGAAAGCAAGAGCTGGAAGTCCGCCCCCGGTAGCTGAGTGATCAGCGCGACAGAATGTCAATCGTAAGAGCCCGGGTTCGATTACCGGCTGGGTCGGAGAGTTTCAGGGACTGGATGCTGTTTTGTCCTCCTCATCATCATCATTTCATCCTCATCGATGCTCAAGTCGCCGAAGTGGTGTCAAATCGAAAGATTTTGCACCTGGCGAACGGTCTACCCGACGGCAGGCCCTAGTCACACGACATCTACATTTTAACAGTAGGAAGTTTAATCACAAGACGATGTAAGCTGGTAAATTAAATAAAGGTAAAAGAACGTATTATTGAAGGAAACGAATAATTTGCAGCAACTGTACGCTGCAGCTTAAAGTCTGGATCAGGGTTAGCGCCAGGCACGGCGGTGTTTCTCCACTGCTCAGAAGTTAGCAACGCGTAGCCAGAGGGATGATATTTTCACGTGACCGACGACGGGTGCGAGAAGAGACAATGAATTTGCAGCACCGAAATAGAAACCATTGTCTTTTTTACTGTTGTCACAAATGTTTGATTTCTTTCCCAAAATATGTCATGAGTTACGAGGTTGTAGTTGTGTTGGAACCCAAGAGCATAAAATATTCGGTTATTTTTCTCCGAAATGTGTTGCCATTTCCAAGGTGCATTTAAGCTGGGACCCAAGAGGACAGTTGAAACCTATAATCTGCGCTGTCACAAATGTTTCACTGTACTTTTTGTTTTTACGAATATGTCACGAACTACGTGGCTGAGATTGGGTTGGAACGTAGCAGTTTGCTTGCGAGTTGGTGAAACCAACAAATCTGAAGTCTAGAAAGCCTGGTTGTGGTAACAGATTGGTCTCTATTTTTGCCCAAGTTTTAGGCTGCGTTGGAATACGATAGCTTCACTCTTAAAAAATAAAGTAATAATCTTTCTTGTCGCATATATTCGTTTCTTCCGAATATGTCACGAAGCACGTGGTTGTGGGTACGCTCTGAGCTAGTGACACACCTTAGATTACATTAATAATCAAAAAACTTGCCTGTCTTTTGCGGATGTAATACAGTTTAGGAGGTTGTGGTATACTGATGTGAGAAAGTGACGTTACTCCTTCGAAACACGTCGTCTGCTCGATGCTCTCTCTCGTCGCGGCAGCTGACACGCGCTCTTTGCTTCCCACCAACCTTCACGGTGAGCGTTGCCAACAAAAAAAATGGCTCTGAGCACTATGGGACTTAACATCTGTGGTCATCAGTCCCCTAGACCTTAGAACTACTTAAACCTAACTAACCTAAGGACATCACATACATCCATGCCCGAGGCAGGATTCGAACCTGCGACCGTAGCGGTCACGTGGTTCCAGACTGAAGCGCCTAGAACCGCACGGCCACAACGGCCGGCCGCTGCCAACATTGCTGCAGGGAGCACGCAACTGCACTACTGGCGCTTGGCTAGACTTTTACCCAAACATAGAACCAACTCTTGACACCTGAAAATTTAGGTTGTGACGAATTACGTTTAGACAGAGAGATTGTAGACGGTCTACACGGACAAAATAAGTGTGGAATTGAACAGAACTAAGTCACAATCTAATGTTGGTACGGTGTGCCACACACCATACATCATTCATTTCTTTCTAAGTACGCACTATCTCAGTATGTCCGTCTTTTCAGAAATGGTTGCCGGACAGGTGTTGAGTACAGAACGTCAAATCAAACCCCGTTCAGCCGCCTAATTCCCCAACTGTTATTTTATTGGGCTTCCAGTTTCGGCGATTTATTACGTCATCTTCAGGCCCCCTGACCGACGTGTGGGAAGATTCGGACCTCGGTTCCGTTCAAAATATGGGCCAGCATTCAAAGACTGGTACCAGTACATTTCTGCTTGATACAGCGATGACTTCGATCATTATCTGCCGACTGAGAATAATGTATCAAGCAGAAAGCTACAGGTACGAATCTTTGAATGGAAGCCTCTATTTTGACCAGAATCGATGTTGGAATCTTCCTACGTGTCAGTCAGGGGACGTGTAGATGACGTAAAAAATCGCCGAAACTGGAAGCCCAATAAAATACCAGTTTGGAGATTAGACGACTGAAAGGTGTTTGATTTGGCATTCTGTACACTATATGGTGAAAAGTATCCGAACTCCCCTGTGTATTGGGCCAGTGTAAGACGAGGCGAACAATGCTGGTTTGCCAGCAGAGGAGCAGCAGTGGCAGAATGCGTAGGCCAGGGGAACTCAACGACTTCGAATGTGGGCTAGTCATTGCATGTTACTTGAGTAACAAATCCATCAGCCACCGTTCAGTCCCTCTAAGGCTGCCCAAGTCAACTGTTGGTGGTGTGACTGAGCAGTGGAAAGTCGAAGGATCATCGAAAGCTGATCAAAGATCAGCCAGACCTCATACGGAGATGTGGAGGGGCCGTCGGGCATCGAGGAGAGTGGAGGTTGCTAAAACATTGCATGAAATCGGCGGAAGGGCTCATTCCTGAGTTTCATAGAGCTTCCAGCAGTCCAAGGTAGAAAGGAAGGTCGAGAGTTCAACGTCCGCCAACAGGACAAGCTCGAATTGCGAAAGGATGGGGATGGAAATCGATCATGCCCTTTAGAAGGAACCATCCCAAGCAGCTCGCCACAAGCTAAATATTCCTGTAGTTGGTGGTAAGCGACGCTTGAGGTGGCATAAAGAGAGATGCCACTTGGCAGTGTACGACTGGAAACGAAAGCGGTGGAGTGATGAATCGCGCTATACACTGTGGCAATCCGTTGGAATTGTATGAGTCTCGCGAATGCCTGGATACCATTACCAACTATCGTGCGTAGTGCCTGCAGTGAGGAACGAACGAGGTGCTGTTAAGGTACGGGAGTGTCTTTCATAGCTGGGACGACGTCCCCTTATTGCGCTTAAGAAAAAGCTAAATGCCGAAGGATGTCAAATGGTTCAAATGGCTCTGAGCACTAAGCGGCTTAACTTCTGAGGTCATCAATCGCCTAGAACTTAGAACTAATTATACCTAACCATCCCAAGGACATCATACACATCCATGCCCGAGGCAGGATTCGAACCTGCGACCGCAGCGGTCGCTCGGTTCCAGACTGTAGTGCCTAGAACCGCACGACCACTCCGCCGGCCCGAAGGATATCAACAAATTTTGCAACAATGTGTGGTGTGTACAGTGGAGGAACAGTTTGGAGACGATCATTATTTGTATTAGCATGACAATGCACCGTGTAATAAATTCGCATCTACGAGGCATTGCTAAAATGGAATGGACAGACCTGAGAGCCGAACTGAATCCAATGGAACACTTTTGGGATGAGTTGGGTGGTCAGCTTCGCTCCAGGGTCCAGCGTTCCACTTCATTCGGCTCCTCAGGAAGAGTATGCAGTCATTCCCCCCCAACAGACTTTCAGACACCTCACTGAAACTGTCCCCAGCAGTGATAAAGCCGTCATGTAGGTGAAGGGTGGACGTACCCCATATTAATGTCCACTAATAGTTTTTATCGAATAGTGTGTATGAAGAAGATGTACGTTATTGTATTATCACCTCGCGACTGAGTGCACTCAAAACCAGATCAACAACTGGTACTACGTTGCCAGATGCTAAGGGCTCTTCAGACGCGTTGTACAGTGGTTAGGAACGACGTTTATCGTCTTGGCTACTGCGCAAACGCAGAAATCTGGCCGCGCTGAAAGGGGTGAGGGGGGGGGGGGGAGAGAGTATCCGCGCACTCTAGAGATGGTTCAAATGGCTCTGAGCGCTATGGGAATTAACATCTGACGTCATCAGTCCCCCAGAACTTAGAACTACTTAAAGAAAACTAACCTAAGGACATCACACACATCCATGCCCGAGGCAGGATTCGAACTTGCGACCGTAGCCGTCGTCGGTTCCAGACTGAAGCACCTAGAACCGCTCGGCCACACCGGCCGGCACACTCTAGAGAATGAGGACGGTTCCCGGTTCTGATTCTCCGTCTTTGGTTACGGAGTTCTCTTCGAAGCTGATAATCCAATTACTCATTTTGCCTCCGCCGGGAAAGGCAGTTTATGTTGACTTTGGAGAGCGCTGGGGCAACTTCATTCCGCGCACGAATAATTTAAGCACGTGCAGTCCTGCAGTTGAAGTTCATGGCTAACTCGGTTGCACTCTTACGTCACAAGCAAAAGCTTTAACAGGGATTCACGGAAAATTCACTGAAGTAAAACTCACCAAGTGTTTTCTCGCAACATATTGGGACGAAAATACACGTAAGTAAATTTCATCCGTTGTTCTGTCATAACTGAGGAAGATTTGGCAACACTGACGCACTGCGCGACACCTGTAGCCATAATTGGGTTTATGCCACGTCAGTTGTTACAAATGAAGGTAACGAAGCAAACAGCAAAGTTTTCTGAGTTACTCGTGCAGTATTTTGGTTTCTCCACAGTCTAGTTGACTTTTTCGTTGTTCCTTCATTTTAACACTCCAAAAACTGCACCCTATTCTAGTTCTTCCTTATGCAGTGATGAAGGTACGTACTTCAACAGTTTTGATGCTTTTCTTACGATTGAGAAACCTCATAGACTGCAGCTGAATTCACAGCCCGCTTTACGCGTCCGTTGCAAGGCAAGACGTCCCTCGTAATTTTCGCCGTTTTGAGTCGCAGAAACTCTCGCTGTTACTCTTTGACGTGCTGTTGCATAAGTCACTTACTCAGCTAAGCACAGAATCCGTTTCTTTTACGCTTTTATTTATGTACGTAAGTCGAATACCTAGCTGTTCCTTTGTGCGAGATCACGTATGTCACATAGGTCAGTATCAAAATATTAGATTCTAATGTTTTACTGTTCGAGTCGATTTCCGATTAACTTTCACTAAAACTTCCAAAGTTGTCTCTCTCGTGATATACGGTATTTTTCTAAACGTTTGTGAGTGCTGCAAAAAGTTTCACTATAGCGTCGGTCAATGTAAAGATGTTACCACATCGACTTGTAAACAGAAGTCAACTATACAGTCTCCGGTACGTGAGTACCTTCACAAGAAGAGGTGGAAACTGATTGTCGCACATCTTACAGTCGTGTGTGTAATATCTTATTGACAACAGGTAAAATTGCATATATAAACTATATTCAAATAATTCAATTATGGGTACAAACACTGTCAGTTCAATTATGCTATACGTTATGTCCTAATTTAAGTAATGAGGATTCACTTTTGTTTTATTTAATCCTACTGCATTCGTTTTTCAGGACATTTCGATTGACGCTAAAAAATGAACCGTTCCACTAAAAGCACTTCTCTGAATTTCTCGCATGGCACATCAGTTAAGAGAATTAACTATTTATTAAAATTACGTTTTGCTCTATTGACAATTTCCAACAATCTCGTTTCTATATAACGAACTATTCAAGAAACAACGAGATTTTACTGCTAGAGCGATTCGCCTTGTGCATAGGAAGATG
Source organism: Schistocerca serialis cubense (assembly GCF_023864345.2). NCBI lineage: Eukaryota > Metazoa > Arthropoda > Insecta > Orthoptera > Acrididae > Schistocerca > Schistocerca serialis. The sequence continues at coordinate 110,209,653 of NC_064641.1, read as the reverse complement.
TCGTCGCTAAGGATATGCTGAACTATGAGTTCAAATTGCATCCATGAAACAACTCTCAAAAACATATTTATTATTTAATAGGTTTCGCGTAGCTGGTGAAGTACATTGACACCAACTATTCAGTTTGCATTATTTAAGTAGCAATTTTTTCTAAGTTTTTTTAATATGGAAGATTCTGTACAACTTTTTTCAACAAATAACAACCACATTTCAAAAACAGAACTTTTTCTACACTTTGGAGCTTAACAGATACGACGAAAATAGAACTGTCAGAACTATAATTGGGTGTCTTCGTTCCTGATCTTTTCTCAGGTTACTCACGGGCGCTTTGAAACATAACATCTGACCAAAAACTATCGTTCAGTTTTCCTGCTTTCGTCTCTTACAGAAAAAAATCGGTGTGTGCAATTCGATTTCACACCGTAGATTTTTCGTGAAAATGTCAGAATAAAATCGTGACAAGTATTTTGTGTCAGTGTGTAATTTAAATGTAAGCCTATTAGATAATCGTTACACGTAGTAGTGTGACGATTACAGACTAGAGAAATCACAAGTTTGTGGTGTCGCAGGTATCTATAAGGCCGATGAGTGATTGCGTCATATCTTTGATTTCCTTTCCAACGTTGCCGTAACTCGAGATTGGCGTTGGACTTTTTAGGCTTCTTGATTTGCTTTCGACGCGACGTTCACTCTGGCTTGCGTTATACAACTTTGAACATATTTACGAGTCTTACGTGGTGATACTTTTCACTTCAGTTTATTGCCGAGTTTCATCCATATTCCGGAGAATACTTTTGTCTCACTTTCGATCCAAGTAATGGTCCGCAAGTTCTTCACAATGACACCCGAATCAATATCCTAGATAAAAGCGTTTCCGCGCTAGTGCAGTTTATAGCTTTACACTCAGCTAATTCGTAATAGTCATCGGCGTGCACCTACGCTGGTACGGTGACGTTGCAGGCAAAACAGTTACCGCTCGACAAACGCGTGCAGGCATGGTCTATCCACTGTGGACTCAACCATTGTGTATGCATTATTGGTGTTGCCATGGATCGTGCCCGAATTCAGAGTGTTATTCAAAATGTTCAGCACCGTAGATGGAACAAAACAAGCTGGTCGTAGGTTGTGTTCCAAAATGAACAGCATAGAGACATAAGTGATGACACTTTCTGCACGACCTGACCATCATTTTGCAGGACAATGCTCAAGCACGTACAGTACAAGCTGTTACTGATTTGTTTGACTGATGGGGCTACTAAGTGCTATACCACCTACTGCATTCCCCTGACTTAAGCCCTCGTAAGCTCAACTCGATTTCTAAACTGAAGAAAACACTTCACGGCATTCGCTTCAGAACTGCTACAAATTCGTGGGGTAATAGACCGCGCCGCTCGAACTGTCAACACAACTGGCACTGCTAAGAGTATCCTACGACTTCCACAACGCTGGCAACGGGTTTTACACAATGCTGGTGACTACTTTGAAGGTCAGTAAAACTTAGAAACACGTATCTATTTTGTATGAGCTATAAATAAATAGTTGCCACTATTAAAGTTTCAAGCCTCGTATATCCGAACTGAAAATATATTTAAGGATTCTCCAGCAAAAAGGAGTTAGGAATATTGCTCTGTAATTTTGCCGGTCTGTACTTTTACCCTTCTTACATACCGGAGTCACTTGCGCTTTTATCCAGTCGCTTGGGACTTTATGCTGGGCGAGAGATTCACGATAAATGCCAGCTAAGTAAGGGGCCATTGCTGTAGGGTACTCTTTGTAAAATCTAATTGGGATTCCATCCGGTCCTGGCAATTTACATTCCAATTGATTCCCGACGCCAGGTATGCTTATTACTATATCATTCATACGCTACTCTATCCGATGGTCAAATAACGGTATGTTTGTACCATTCTCCTGTATGAACGATTTTTTGAACGTGAAATTTAGAACTTCGGCTTTCGTTTTGCTGTCTTCAACTGCCACACCAGAGTGGTCCACAATGACTGAATGGAAACCTTGGACCAGCTTCACGATCTTACATTCGGCCAGAATTTTCTCGGGTTCTCTGCCAGATTTTTGCTAAGATATGACAGTAGTCGTTGTTGTATGCTTCGCGTAGTTGTTTTCACAGGCGCACGAATCTCTATTAACATTCGCTTGTCGTCAGTTGTGAGTTTCCTCTTCAACCGAGAGCGCAACAGTCTCTAACTCCTCAGCATCCTTTGATTTTCGTTGTTAAACCATGACCGGTCTTTTCCATCCATAATCCACTTATAAGGCACGTAACTCTACAGGCCACAATTTACAATCTGCTTAAACTTTGCACATAATTTCTCTACATCCGCCTTACTGGAATAAGTGATGTCAGTTCACTGTCTAAGTGAGATGCTAACAAATGCTTATCTGCTCTATCTAGCAGAAACACACTCCTAGCCTTTTTGACTGATTTATTAAGTTTTGTAATCACAGTTGCCACAATGACATCACGCTATTTGTTAAAATCTGTAGTGGAATGAATTGTGATGACATGAGCCTTCAGTTGTCTATATATGCATTTTCTCTGAGCAATTATGTGTACTATGAAAACGTGTTGTTTCCTTGGCTAAGTACAATACAAATTGTGGAGGCCAATAAAACAAATAAGTTATTAGTGACTCAAATCTGACGGTATTTTGCCATACAGAAAAGTATGACCTATGGGCGAATAGACGTTTTGTGCTCAGACTCTCCACAGATAACTTGGTGTTTAATCATTGTCAACAACCACATAAAACTACACAAAATATTGAATGTAAAATTTCTGTATTTCACTTTTGTATAATGTATCACATCTGCACTGTGCAGAAGTACATGACTGAAGTCAAGACTGCAGATCAGACCTGGAGTTGTTTACATGTCACGTCTTCCATGTTGCAGCGGTGGTCCCGCTTCTAATTGTGCAGTGGAAACTGCGCTGCAAGAAGTTCGCCTCCCCTGATAACTATTACTGAAGGAACGGTTACGTTCCACCCGCGAGTAACTTCCTGCGTGGACGGAGTTGTTAATGAGTCACGTCTGCAGCGCGGAAACGGCTGCTATGGACTGGAAGGAACGAAGGCAGCTGCGGTAACGCGGATAACATCCTAATTCCTGGCAGTCACCTGTGTTAGTAACAGGTTGCGAGACGGTTCTCTGAGGCTCACTACTAACGGTCCTGATTTGTGTGAAATTACTGACATTTTAAAACCAAGACGAAAAGTACAGCAGAGGAACTAGAGATCCAAAGAAGAACAGCGCGTATCCTAACAGGTTCGTTTAGCAAGTACGGAAGCGTCAGAGAGATGATCCAGCTTCAGTGGGAGGCGCTGCAAGAGAGGCATTTTGTATCATGGAGTGCATTATTGTTAAAGTTCGTAGACCTAACGTTCCTAGAAGAGTCAACAAATATATTGTTTCTTCCGACGTACATCTCGCGAAAAGACCACGAGGAGAAAATTAGAGTTTCGAACGCACCGGAGGTTTAATGGGAATCGTAAGATCTAGATGTAGATGTACAACAGCAACTACATCTACATAGCTACTCTGCAAATCACACTTAAGCGCCTGGCAGAGGGTCCATCGAACCACCTTCACAATAACTCTGTGTTATTCCGCTCTCGAACAGCTCACAGAAGAAACGAACACCTTTATCTTTCCGTATGAGCTCTGGTTTCCCTTATTATGATGATGTCTCTGTCCGTCAAAAAACTATTTTCGCATTCAGAGGACAAAGTTGGTGATTGAAATTTCGTGAGAAGGTGCCGCTGCAACGAGAAATGCCTTTGTTTTAATCGTGTCCACCTCAAACCCTGTATCATGTCCGTCACGCTCACTCCCCTATTTCTCGTTAACAGGAAACGTGCTGCCCTTCTTTGAACTTTATCGTTGTACTCCGTTAATACTCCAACACCACACAGCAGTACTCTAAAATACACTGAAGCGTAGGCATGCGAATTCAAATACAGAGATACGTAAACAGGCAGTATATGGCGCCGCTATGTAAGACAACAAGTGTCTGGCGCAGTTGTTAGACCGGTTACTGCTGCTACAATGACAGGTTATCAAGACTTCAATTAGTTTTAACGTGATGTTACAGTCAGTGCACGAGCGATGGGGCACAGTATCTCCGAGGTAGCGATGAAGTGGGGATATTCCCGTACGACCATTTCACGAGTATAGCGTGAGTATCAGGAATCCGGCAAAACATCAAATCTCCGACATCGCTGTGGCCCGGGAAAAGATCCTGCCAGAACGGGACCATTGACGCCTGAAGAGAATCGTTCAACTTGACAGAAGTGCAACCCTTCCTCAAATTGCTGTAGATTTCAATGCTGGGTCATCAACAAGTGTCAGTGTGCAAACCATTCAATGAAACATCATCCATATGGGCTTCCGGAGCCGAAGGTCCATTCGTGTACCGTTGATGACTGCACGACACAAAGCTTTACGCCTCGCCTGGGCTCGTCAACACCGACATTAGTCTGTTGGTGACTGGAAACATGTTGCCTGGTCGGACGAGTCTCGTTTCAAATTGTATCGAGCGGATGGACGTATACGAATATGGAGACAACTCCATGAATCAATGGATGCTACATGTCAGCAGGGGACTGTTTAAGCTGGTGGAGGCTCTTTAAAGGTGTGGGACGTGTGCAGTAGGAGTGATACGGGAGTCCTGATACGTGTAGATATGACAGTGACAGGTGATACGTACGTAAGCATCCTGTCCGATCACCTGCATCCATTCATGTCTATTGAGCGTACCTACGGTCTTGAGTAATTCCAGCAGGACAATGCGACACCCCACATGTCCAGAATTGCTACAGATTGGCTCCAGGAACAGTCTTCCGACTTAAAACACTTTTGATGGCCACGAAACTCCCCAGACGTGAACATTATTGAGCACAACTGAGATGCCTTGTAACGTACTGTTCAGAAGAGATCTCCGTTCCCTCGTACTCTTACGGATTTATGGATAGCCCTGGAGGATACATGATGTCAGCTTCCTCCAGTACTACTTAAGACATTAGTCGAGTCCATGCGACGTCGTGTTGTGGCACATCTGCATGCTCGCGGGGATCCGACACGATATTAAGCAGGTGTACCAGTTTCTTTGGCTCTCCAGTGTAGGATGGACAAGCGTAGTGCAGGCAGTCTCTTTAGTAGATGTCTTGCATGTTCTCAGTGTTCTGCGAATAAAATGCAGTCTTTGGCTCGCCTTCCTCACAACATTTTCCAATTTAAGTTGTTCGTAATTGTAATTCCTAGCTATTTAGTTGAATATACGGCCTTTAGAGTTTACTGATTAACCGTGTAACAGAAGTTTGACGGATCCTTTTTAGCAGTCATGTGGATGACCTCAAACTATCTATTATTTGCGACCAATTGCCAGTTTTTGCAGCATTGAGATATATTTTCTAAATCGTTTCGCAATTTGTTTCGATCTTCTGATGACTTTACTAGTCGATAAACGACAGCGTCATCTGCAAACAACCTAAGACGGTTGTTCAGATCGTCTCCTAAATCGTTTATACAGATAAGGAAATGCAGAGGACTTACAACACTACCTTGGGGAACGTCAGAAATCACTTCTACTTAGCTCGATGGCTTTCCGTCAATTACTACGGGTTGTGATCTCTCTGATAGGAAATCGCAAATCTAGTAGCACAAGTGAGACAATATTCCATAAGTATGTAACTTCCTTACAAGCCGCTTGTGCGGTGCAGTGCGAATAGCATTTTGGAAATCTAGAAATAAGGAATCATTTGGAAATCCTTTATCAATGGCACTCAGCACCTCGTGTGTGTACAGAGCTAGTTGTGTTTCACAAGAAGATGTTTTCTAAATCAGTAATGACCAAATAGCTTTTTCATTGCTATTCAGAAGCGAGGTGAGTATTGAGAATTCTGTTGTGTGTTGGTGTCTCTAACCGTATTAAAAATTTAGTTCGGAACGTTTTATTTCCTTGATCGGTACCACTCTGTCACAGTGTTCTTTAAATATCGTCCATGGCTAGTTATCGTCAAATCGTTCGAGAGCGAGCTGTGTATTTCATAGAGACCCAGACAGATCGCTGTGGAGACGGTGGTGTCGCGCGTGTCTATTACAGCCCGACACCGTCTACCCCAGTGCAGCCCGGTGCTGCGGGCCGCGTGGACACACGAGCAAACACGGCGGGCCGTGTCTCCCGTTACTGGCGGATGCGGGAGCGATCAGCACACAGCGTGGCCAGTGTTCGCGGAACACACACACACACACACACACACACACACACACAAGGACTGCACACATCGTGGCCCTTGTCGCTGCTTGTGGAGCGTCGCCTTAACTTTTGTCGCTCCTCTTTAGTTAACCATTTCGCTAGTGCATTCCCACAACCAATTTGCTTAGTCCATAACTCAGTTCCATATACTCTATGAACACGAGCTGCAGAGATTAAAAATAATGGACGTTGTGTTTCGACCAGCTGCAGTACGCACAGCTATAGCATCAGGGGCGACACACTACAGACAGTCTCAGCGTGACTGCAAAAACAGTACGGTCAGTCGCCTGCTAGACGGTGCACCTACCAGGATCTGTGTAATGCCTCCGCTGCAGGACATTCATCCGCCACTAGTTGCGTCTGGCAGAACAGAGAATGCTGAAACCTGGAACGATCTGATGCATCCGCCAAATACACTCATGCTCATAAATTAAGGATAATGCTGCTACATGGTGAAAAAATGCTCTGGTCGGCGGTTTGCGGGTTTAGAATCACCTCGGGGTATGACCATGCGGTGCATATGACCTGCGGTCATCGCACGGTGGCGCTGGCAGCAGTCCACATACGCAGAGGTGTGTTGCTGCATGTCAGAGTACGGTGCAGCGAGCGAGTGTGAGACGTTTTCAGACGTGCTAGTGGTGACTGCGTGTTGAAAATGGCTCAAAGAACACATATTGATGACGTTATGAGGGGTAGAATACTAGGGCAACTGGAGGCTGGTCAAACTCAGCAGGTCGTAACACGGGCTCTCCGTGTGCCACAAAGTGCGATCTCAAGATTATGGCAACGATTCCAGCAGACAGGAAACGTGTCCAGGAGCTACAGTACGGGACGTCCACAATGTACAACACCACAAGAAGACCGATATCTCGCGATCAGTGCCCGCAGACGGCCACAGAGTACTGCAGGTAGCCTTGCTCGGGACCTTACTGCAGCCACTAGAACAGTTATCTCCAGACACACAGTCTACAGATGACTGAACAGACATGGTTTATTCGCCCGCAGACCTGCAAGGTGCATTCCACCGACCCCTTCAGAGGAGAGTCCGTAAAGCCTGGTGTCAAAACATAGTACATGGTCATTGGAACAGTGGTCCCAGGTTAAGTTCACGGACGTGTCCATGCATAATCTGAATAGTGATTCTCGCCGGGTTTTCATATGGCGTGAACCAGGAACCAGATACCAACCCCTTAATGTCCTTGAAAGGGACCTGTATGGAGGTCGTGGTGTAGGGTGGGATTATGATTCGTGCACTTACACCCCTGCATGTCTTTGACAGAGGAGCTGTAACAGGGCAGGTGTATTGGGACGTTATTTTACACCAGTATGTCCGCCTTTTCGGGGGGGGGGGGGGGGGCGGATGGGGGCAGTGTGTCCCACCTTCCTCCTGATGAATGATAACGCACGGCCCCACCGAGCTGCCATCGTGGAGGAGTACCTTGAAACAGAATGGAGGGACCTACCTGTTCTCCAGACCTAAACCCCATCGAGCACTTCTGGTATGCTCTCAGTCGATGTATCGCTGCATGTCTTCAAACCCCTACGACACTTCAGGAGCTCCGACAGGCACTGGTGCAAGAATGGGAGGCTATACCCCAGCAGCTGCTCGACCACCTGATCCAGAGTATGCCAACCCGTTGTGCGGCCTGTGTACGTGTGCATGGTGATCATATCCCATATTGATGTTGGGGTACATGCGCAGGAAACAGTGGCGTTTTGTAGCACATGTGTTTCGGGACGGTTTTCTCAACTTGTCACCCATACCGTGGACTTACAGATAGCACGTGGCTTAAGCGACCGAACGCCCACAGTCGGCCAGCTATGACCCAGTTGCTTTCAGAGCCAGTTCCAGTCGCCTACAGTGTCTGCCGCTGTCATCGGTTGCTGACCAGCTTCAGTTAGTGGACAGTTAGCGCCGAGGGCCGAAAATTAATCGATGTAATAATCAGTGTATCTATTGAGAGACAGAACTTACAAACTCTCCAAACGGTTGTCCAAACTGAACTTCAATTAAATTGGTTTATCCTCATCTGCCCTGTTAGCTTAGATCAGATTAAGAACTCTTACATCAGTGCTACGCCTCCTTACAAACCAAAAAGCGGAGTATTTTCTGACGTACGCTATTGTAATAAATGATCGTTCTCGTTACTCAAGCGTTGCGGCAGTTATTACGTTCCTTATACACATAAAAAATAAATAAATAAAATAAATCAGCGAATACTCTGGAAAACATGAAGCACAAATTAAGAATTTTGGGTCCTTCTGAGAACGTAATAAACAAAATTATAGAGGCTGGCACAAGGAAACGGGAAAATTTGAAGTAACCCTCACGCGGGGGCGTAATGACACCCATGGGAGCCCCACAGCCAAGAAACTGAAGTAGGACCCTCTCCCTTCCTGCATACCTCGCTCCACATACACACACACACACACATACACACACACACACACACACACACACACACACACACACACAGAGTTTACTATGACGCCGCTACCGCAGTTTCTCTTCTCCCACTTGCGACTCTAGGTATTGGTTTTCTGCTTTGTAGTTGCTCTCTCACTAGCAGTCCATAGTAGCAAACCAGTCGCGACCTTATCTCACGCTGCTCGCACTTACGTAGCTGAATTGTGCACGACTCTGTTTAAGAAGAATAGCTCATTCTAGTCGTACGGGCGTGCCGCATGCTATCAGGTGAGATCTCGTTTGCTAAAATCGTATGAAGCATTCAAAAGCTCATTGTGCAGATGTTTAATCTCAGTAAAATACTAACTTCTGTACTTAAAGATATTGGAATACTGTTGTGCTATTGGATGAGCCTCATTTATCTGAGATCGCTGATGAATTCAGATTTGCTTTAATATGTAACTTCGATTTATTGTCGAATTTCACAGAGATGAAATACACCGCATTTCAGATTGTCCGACACTCCGCCACTTTTTTTTATCTTATGGGACTTAACTGCTAAGGTCATCAGTCCCTAAGCTTACACACTACTTAACCTAAATTATCCTAAGGACAAACACACACACACACACACACACACACACACACACACACACACACACACACACACACACCCATGCCCAAGGGCGGACTCAAACCTCCGCCGGGATCAGCCGCACAGTCCATGACTGCAGCGCCCTAGACCGCTCGGCTAATCCCGCGCGGCACTCCGCCATTTCGTGGAGCATTGTCTGTCCTGTTAAGCAACCAACCGTCGTCAAAATACTCGGCCATGAACCGAGCCGATCACACATTTTGCCTGTGTCCTGGGCCTACCAGACATACAAAAAATGCACCTCACCAACCATACAACAAATTCACCTCAGCGCGCACCAGTTTAGGGCGACCAGTTAGCTCGCCTACATACGCATGACGTCACAACCGAAGTAAATAAGTGAACTGCATAGGGGACACTTAAAAAAATACTGCCTATGCAACTTTAAATACTTCGGGAAATCGAAATATAATCTTAACAGTTTTTCTCGGATTTCTCTGTACTAGTATAGCCTGTAGTCGAAATTCGACCAGTGCTTATGAAGTAACGCAAGTCGGCCTTTTTAAATAATTGCTTGGAATTTAATGGTATGCAAGTTCTTAGTTCTTAACTGAACAGTATGCTCTAATTGCAAGGCGACAGCATGCATATTGCGACATAGCAAACTCATTTCTAGGATGTCTCGCAGTGGACGTACTGGGTGCGTTATGGAACAAATTAACATGCCACCCTGTATCTCGATTAGGATATAATAATGGATATGCTGATGGATCCAGTGACGAATCTAAAACCGAGATGTTTTCGACTGTACCAGAGTTTCTTATATTAAAAAAAACACGTATTTCTTTGGGACGGTGGCTCGCCATCGACTGTGGTAAAATAGAGGCCACATCAATTTGAACTGTGTCGTTGTAACGCCAGAAGTATAAATTTTTATTAACCGTATAACCACACAAATTTCTCTGTTTTCATTTTCGACTATTGCAGAGTAATCTTTCATCGCAGTGAAAGAACGCATAAAACGTCTTGCGGATTCTAATTCAATAGCAGTTTCATGCATTACATTGTTGTTGTTATTACTGCAGGACTGATTTCATTGTTCATTTAGTCTATAAAGAACAGCAGAGTCGACGTAATAAAAATATAATACCGCATTAAAATGGTAAACCACCATACATAGAAGTCACTGGACCTGAATTACGACGAAAAATATCACGCTGTGATACACTTCACATAAAACTACGAGTATGTCTGAAACTTTGGCATCATAACTGACCATGGCAAATGCTGATTACAGCAACAATCAGAACTGATATAATTCTTTGATTTGTCTTGAAGTCTTGGATCTTTTGAAGTGCATCCTTGATAAAGTGCTTAGGAATAATAAATTTCCTATTAACCTGGGCAAACAAACTTTTCCCTTCTGGCATAAAAATGTGAATGCCATTGTGTATGTACAGGAACCTCTGACGCGAAATGTTTGCATTACAAAATCTGCAATGTAAATCCATCAAATCGCAATTTCAGTTGTTAAAATTTTGTGGAATTACCTTCAGTGCACTTTTAAATGTAACTTTAATTAAAACAGTTGCATTTTCGTTAGGGATGTCCACATTCCTGTCTATTAATGTCTCCTCTCAAAAATTTTGTCTTTCTGGCTCCGCATCTTTGACTCCGACCCTTTAGTTTTCTCTGCTAGGCGTAGCCCAGAAATAAGTGAACCGTACTTTTTTTTTCAGCAGTAAACAATACTAAGAATGCGAAACGTTACGTATGTTTTATTTGAAGTGAGCGCTCCAAGTTTCCGTCACTTCAGACAGAGAGCGTGCTGCAGGACAGTTTCAAAATGGCGTCTGTAGGTGATGTACGTTACAAGCAACGTGCCGTCATTGAATTTCTCAATGTGGAGAAAGAAACTGCGGGCAATATTAACGAACGCTTGTGTAAGGTCTACGAAGCATCTGCTGTCGACAGAAGTACAGTTATGCACTCCACCGAGGGCGAAGCCATCAGAAGGCGGTTCAGTGGAGCTCCACGGCCGTGCGGGATTAGCGGAGCGGTCTAGGGCGCTGCTGTCATGGACTGTGCGGCTGGTCCAGCCGGAAGTTCGAATCCTCCCTCGGGCACGGGTGTGTGTGTTTGTCCTTAGGATAATGTAGGTTAAGTAGTGTGTAAGCTTAGGGACTGATGACCATTGCAGTTAAGTCCCATAAGATTTCACACACATCTGAACATTTTTGGAGCTCCACGATTTGCAGCGGTAGGGGAGACAGTCCACTTCTGTCACACCTGACAGCGAATTGATGTTGTCATTCGCGAGTACATTAAAGCATGCCATTCATGGATGACATTTTGAGGGCGATGAGGAGGTGATTCACACAGTGAAGAAATGGTTCCGCCACCAGGACAAGGATTGGTACCGACAGGGCATACTCGCCCGTGTTTCGCGCTGGAGGAAGGCCATAGAACAGGATGGAGAGTACCTGGTAAAATAGGGTGTGTAGATAAAACACCATTCTTTCGTGTGTGTAAGTCTCATTATGTGCAATAAAGAACTGTTGAAGAGAAAAAATGCGGTGCGTTACTTCCTGGGCAACCCACGCAGTTTCCATACAACAAGAGAAATAGTAAGTCGCAGTTATTCGAAATAAAGAAATTAATAATTAGGAACTTACTTCAAATTTTTTGGTAATGGCGGCAAATGACCACAAAGCTACTTACAGAAGAGTAAGTGTAACAAGGACGCTAATATACAACGTTATTTACAGACATCGCTACTAAAATATTTTGGTTTCCACAGCTGGCAACATTATCGACCAAGCAGTGGCCGCATTTAGCTGCACGATATACGTGCGATACTGCAAATGAATCATGCAAACATGAACCTCTCTGGAATGCAATTTCTGCCTTTGTGTGTCATTTCGTCTACAGCACCTGATCGGTATGCAGGACAGAGGTTGGTAGTACTTCAGTTTTCAATATTCACCTCTTGGAGATTTTAATACGTATTAGAGAAGGTACAGTCACAGTTATGAATATGAAAGCATCTATTTACGTTACGATCCTATCGCCATAGGAAGCAGATTCGAACGGGTAAAGGTCCGTTGACAAATGCAGCGGTGGCGAGAATGATTTCGAAGTTCGAAGCCACGGGTTGATTAGACGATAGACCCCGTAGTGGCAGACCGAGCACAAGACGTAATGCTGCTGAGACAGTTCAGGAAGAAATGGAGACTGTAGCGGATTCGTCTATGCACGGGGAAGTCAGCGCTCGTGCAGTCGCACGTCGCACCGGCATTCCATACACTACTGTTTGCTTGGCACTTAGGCGTGCCCTCCGATGCTATCCGTACAAATTCCATCGGCATCATGAACTGTTACCCGACGATTTAGTGAAGCGGAGGGCATTTGTGGTGTGGGCGTTTCAAAAGATGGCGGAAGGTGACGATTGATTGAGTAACGTGTTGTGGACTCGCGAAGCTCATTTCACGCTCCGAGGGTCTGTCAACGCCCACAAGTGCAGAATTTGGGCTACCGAAAATCCTAGAACTACCGGGAAACTCCATTGCACGACGAGAAAGTGACGGTATGGGTTGGATTTACCACATCTACCGTTATCGGGCCTTTTTTCATCGAGGAAATTCGTGATTCTGGTTTTGTAACTGCTACCGTGACGGGTGAGAGGTACGCCGATATGTTACAGAATCGCATCATCCCCAGCGTGGCTGATAAACACCTGCTGGAACGTACGATGTTTATGCAGGATGGCGCTCCATCCCATATTGCGAGACGCGTGAAAGATCTCTTGCGCCCGTCGTTTGGTGCTGATCGTGTGCTCAGCCGCCACTTTCGTTATGCTTGGCCTCCCAGGTCCCCAGACCTCAGCCCGTGCGATTATTGGCTTTGGGGTTACCTGAAGTCGCAAGTGTATCGTGATCGGCCGACATCTCTAGGGATCCTGAAAGACATCATCCGACACCAATGCCTCACCATAACTCCGGACATGCTTTACAGTGCTGTTCGCAACATTATTCCTCGACTACAGCTATTGTTGAGGAATGATGGTGGACATATTGAGCAATTCCTGTAAAGAACATCATCTTTGCTTTGACTTACTTTGTTATGCTAATTATTGCTATTCTGATCAGATGAAGCGCCATCTGTCGCACATTTTTTGAACTTTTGTATTTTTTTGATTCTAATAAAACCCCATGTCATTCAAAGCATGTGTGTCAATTTGTACCTCTCTATTTACATTATTCCGTGATTTATTCAGTTTTCAAATTTATACTGACTTTTTGATCACCCAGTATATAAGTGTCATTGGCCTCCTTGTGTAATTAATGTTAAAAATCGATACTTCAGTTTTCGTGTTCACGTATTAATGTAATGATGAAAGTTGCTTGTCACAATGTCGATTTTCAAAATTGTTCTTTCTTCCACATGTTCTGAACTACAAGCATCTTGCAAAGATGTATAATTGTAAGTGATCGATTACTGAAGGCTTCACAGTCTTTGGCTACTTCGGCTAGTAGAAGGTCGACTCAGCAGTACGGCCTCGCGCCTGCCTGATCTGGACGCTGAACGACACAACACGCTCTACTAAGGTCCGTCCGAGCCTGTGTTTCCGACTGCACATCCACGAGCAGTTCCGTTTCTTGCCTCCAAGTCGTTGCTGTGAATGACTGATGTTGTAACTTGCGTTGAAGTTCAAATTTGTTTGCGTGGCCATCCCTCGCAGCAAACACAGAAATTTTTGTTTTGTAAAACACTTACTCTTGCTGCACTGTATATTACTTTCGCACGAAAAAAGGCGAAATGCGTCTGGGTAAATAAAATACAGTGTAGCAAGAAAAGGCATTTTTCATTTACAAAACAAATACTCTTTAAGTTGTTTACTGATGGCAATTCTCGCGCAGTGAGTTATGAAATGACGGCCAGACTGCAGCTACCACTTCGCCAACTTGGCGTGATATTTGCCTGCATCATTTTCAGATCTTTAATATACCTTTACATGTCTGCAAACAAGTGCTCTACCAGGTAGGGGACGAGGTACTAGCAAAAGTAAAGCTGTGAGGACGGGGCGTGAGTCGTGCTTGGGTAGCTCAGTTGGTAGAGCACTTACCCGCGAAAGGCAAAGGTCCCGAATTCGAGTCTCGGTCCGGCACACAGTTTTAATCTGCCAGGAAGTTTCATATCATCGCACACTCCGCTGTAGAGTGAAAATTTCATTCTATTAGCATTCGTTATTCAGTGGGGTAGCTAGTTTTCGATGTACGCTGTATACAATACGATTTTCACTATTCCATCCGAATAGTAAGGATGTTGAACACGGCACACTTTCCTTTATTTGAATGATTCCAGGATTTTGTAATGTATCTTTAAGTCTTCTTTGTTTACTTCCTTCCTATGTGGTTGCCCTGTATACCACGTGGAGCAGACGATGACTATTGCAGTACAATTTCTTGTATGATTGAGTATGTTTAGAGTCGAAATAATTACAAATCGAAGTGAAGCTTCTATGTGTTATTCACATTCCTGTGTCACTGATGAACTCATTTTTAGAAATACCATTACTCGTGCGATATACACTACTGGCCATTAAAATTGCTACACCAAGAAGAAATGCAGAAGATAAACGGGTATTCATTGGACAAATATATTATACTAGAACTGACATGTGATTGCATTTTCACGCAATTTGGGTGCATACATCCTGAGAAATCAGTACACAGAACAACCACCTCTGGCCGTAATAACGGCCTTGATACGCATGGGCATTGAGTCAAACAGAGCTTAGATGGCGTGTAGAGGTACAGCTGACCATGCAGTTTCAACACGATACCACAGTTCATCAAGAATAGTGACTGGCGTATTGTGACGAGCCAGTTGCTCTGCCACCATTGACAGGACGTTTTCAATTGGTGAGAGATCTGGAGCATGTGCTGGCCAGGGCAGCAGTCGCACATTTTCTGTATCCAGAAAGGCTCGTACAGGACCTGCAACATGCGCTCGTGCATTATCCTGCTGAAATGTAGGGTTTCGCAGGGATCGAATGAAGGGTAGAGCCACGGGTCGTAACACATCTGAAATGTAACGTCCACTGTTCAAAGTGTCGTCAATGCGAACAAGAGGTGACCGAGACGTGTAACCAATGGCACCCCATGCCATCACGCCAGGTGATACGCCAGTATAGAGATGACGAATACACGCTTCCAATCTGCGTTCACCGCGATGTCGCCAAACACGGATGGGACCATCATGATGCTGTAAACATATCCTGGATTCATCCGAAAAAATGACGTTTTGCCATTCGTGCACCCAGGTTCGTCGTTGAATACACCATCGCAGGCGCTCCTGTCTGTGATGCAGCGTCAAGGGTAACCGCAACCATGGTCTCCGAGCTGATAGTCCATGCTGCATACGTCGTCGAACTGTTCGTGCAGATGGTTGTTGTCTTGCAAACGTCCCTACCTGTTGACTCAGGGATCTAGACGTGGCTGCACGATCCTTTACAGCCATGCGGATAAGATGCCTGTCATCTCGACTGCTAGTGATCCGAGGCCGTTGGGATCCAGCACGGCGTTCCGTATTACCCTCCTGAACCCACCGATTCCATATTCTGCTAACAGTCATTGGATCTCGACCAACGCGAGCAGCAATGTCGCGATACGATAATCGCAATCGCGATAGGCTACAATCCGACCTTTATCAAAGTCAGAAACGTGATGGTACACGTTTGTCCTCCTTACACGAGGCATCACAACAACGTTTCACCAGGCAACGCCGGTCAACTGCTGTTTGTGTATGAGAAATCCGTTGGAAACTTTCCTCATGTCAGCACGTTGTAGGTGTCGCCACCGACGCCAACCATGTGGGAATGCTTTGAAAGGCTAATCATTTGCATATCACAGCATCTTCTTCCTGTCGGTTAAATTTCGCGTCTGTAGCACGTCATCTTCGTGGTGTAGCAATTTTAATGGCTAGTAGCGTAGTACGCATTTTCCGCTCTGCACTTAACCTGAAATACAAACTCTTATCTACATTATAGCTTTGTTAGGAATATTAGTCAAAACAAAGTAGAATTGCAATGACTATAAAGTTTTGAGAACTGCAATCACGAGAAGCATTTTCCCATTGTTTGCATGCCACTCTACATTCATGAAGATGCAAAGCTAGTTCTTTTTGCTGACGATACTAGTAATCACACCCAACAAACAAGAATCAGCTAGGGGATTGTAAATAATGTCTTTCAGAAAATTAAGTGGTTCTCTGGAAATGGACACTCACTAAATTGTGATGAAACAGACTTCATCCAATTGTGTACAGTAAATGGCATAACTCCATTGATAAATACAGACTTTGAACAGAAGTCTATTGCTAAGGTAAGGTATTCAAAATTTCTGGGTGTGTGCATTGATGAGAAATTGAACTGGAAGAAACACATCGATGATCTTCTTAAACGGTTAGGTTCAGCTACTTGTACTATTAGGGTTAATACAAATTTTGGTGGTAAACATATCAGTAAATCAGCCTACTATGCCTATTTTCATTCACTACTTTCATATGGCATCATATTTTTGGGTAATTCATTGAACATAAGCGTGTAATCAGAATAATAGCTGTGCCCAACCGAGATCACATTGCAGATTTTTATTTGAGAAATTCGGGATATTCACAGTACCTTAGCAATAAATATGTTAGATTATGAAATTTGTTATTAACAACACATCCCAATTCAAAAATGATAGCAAAGTATATAGGTATAACACTAGAAGAAAGGAAGATCTTCACTTTTCTTGGTTAAATCTCACTTTGGCACGGAAAGGGGCGAATTATGCTGCTACAAAAATCTTTGGGCCTTTGTCAAATAGGATTAAGAGTCTGACAGATAGCCAGCTAACATTTAAAAACAAATTAAAAGATTTCTGAATGACAACTCCTTCTATTCAATAGATGAATATTTAGATATGAATTAATAACTGTAAAAAAATTAATTATTTTTGCGTATAATAACTTCTGTTCAAGCGACACGTTCTATATCATTACGAAATGACGTATTCGTGATCTATGGAATAAGCATTACAGGATCGAGTACATATTAGGAGGTAAGTAATGGTTTGCAGACTGCGAGATAGCTTGCTGATGATCGTATTATGTTCCACGTCATTACTTTGGGTCTTCTTATTTCAGGTTTTGCACGGAAAGGTGTTAAGTTATCAGACAGAACCAAGCATCCTCATTGCACATGCTTCACCTATAAGATGGATCTCATGTACTATACGTTCTGTGAATCAGACTATGAAATTGCTAGAAGTAAGTGTTATCATAAAATTCATTCCAATATTCATTAAGCCCACAATTCTTCCCGTTGCCCAAAGTGAGCATGAGTTACTCTTCAATATGTCTTTGGAATGCGATCAGATTGCGTTGTACATCGTTTCTTGATTGTAAACTTTATGTAGAAAGGGATAATTCTTCTTCTTCTTTATCCTCTTTATCCTTTCCCTTTTTCTGGATTTTTTTTCAGAGTCGGCATTGTCATACGGACTGAAATAGTGTTAGCTGCAGTGGATGGCTGAATGGTCTTCTTATCGCCACCACTACCGTCCTCCCTTCCTCCGCCCCCCCTCCCCCTCAGGACAGAGCCCGTGTATCCCAAATATCTGTGTGAAGGACGTGGGTAGGTACCTGCCCATTGTTCTCCTATTTGGAAGCGTGAAACGGCCGGAAAACCTCATCCGATCTGTCTGACCTACCGGACCCACAGTTACTGGCACAATAACATTTTTTAATTATGCTGTATTGTTATACACTCCTTGATAACGGCTAAGGAACACACACATTGCTGTACAGGAATAATGACAGGCAGTGGTTGATGACTTGAATCACAGTAAAGGTCAAGTGGTATACGTCGGTATACATATAACGAAAAAAGGTGCAGATTTCACCATATAGGCAAGCAGGATAATACATAAATAACGTTCACGTTTGACACAGATCGGATTCCCAATGTAAAGGTCGATATCATACTCTCAGTAAAGGATAAAAGCATATGTCATCCTTGGGCGCTAATGGACATTTTGCACTTATTATTCATGCTGGCTACCAATTTGTTAAGGAGTCCTTGGGGGTACTGTCCCACTCCTCTTTTAAGGCGATTTTCAGTTCTCGCACGGCCCGGAGGGGGGAGGGGGGGGTGTTATGGTTGAGGAACACGTCTGTTAAGAGCATCCCAAGCGTTAAATACAGGGTTTAGGTCAGGGGAGCACACATTGGATTCCGCACGTTCAATGCCTTCACTTTCCAATGTGTCCGACTGCTCAGAGACTTTTTGTGGTCGAAAATTGTCGTCCACAAATAGAAATTCGGGACCTACGCACTCGTAAACAGATGGACATAATCCAGAATAATCTCCTTGCAATACCACTTTGCTGTAACCGTACCTCGCACACAAGACATGCAGCGAGGTTGTGCAATTGTGAAAAATTCCTGCCCACACCGTATCGCCAAGGCCGTGTCGTCGACATTGATGAACATGTAACGCCGGAAATGCATATCCTCCTATTTCCATCTGCTGCACTATAAATTTTTTTCCTTATTTTGTTACCTGAAGATGTGATATTTCTGTGTCTTTATATATTGTAATTGTTTTACTGTTTGTATATATATATTTATGCATTTATGTTGGTTTGTTTTGTGAATATTACTTGTATTCGTACGCTGGGTATGGCCTAGGGAAAACTATGCTATCGAACGAATACATCGATAGGTCGTGTGGAGAACCAAAGTGTTTAGGATCTTTGGTAGTGTTAACTCTGTCGCGTGGAACGCGGGCAGAGGGGGAGTCTGGCTGGAGTAGTGCAGTGGAGGAGGTGTGTTGTGTGACGCTCCCGCGAGTTGCCGCGCGTTCGAGGTTGGACAGCATGTAATTGCGCTCGACTGGCTATAACAGTTTCTAGCACGGTGTCGCGGACGGGAAGCATTAGCTGGCACACATCAAGAGCCCGTTTCGCCTGGTGACCGTGTCGAGAAGAAGGCGCGCCAGCATCCAGCTTCTGCAACAGCGACGGCCGACAATGAGTGACTGTCGCCACCTCCTCGATCGACGACTTCAAACCTTCAATCAACCAACAAGGAAGACTAAAAGCACGTAAAGTTTCAGAACTGTATGGCAGACCTCAGGTTTTAAAATTGTTGCATCACAAAGTTACAGCAACTTAGCATGAATCTTTGTTACTCATTGTCCCAATTGCATTGCCGAGCAGGGTCCCTTCCATTTCTGAAATGAACCCGAGTGTCGTTGAAATTCAAACGCCAGCATTAAAACAATATAATTCGATTTCACTGCTTTAATTTCAAAGTTCAGTTAAAGTATTCATAGCTGGCTACAATACTTAGATTACACAAGCACAAATTAAGAGTGCGAGTTTTGTTAGCATATTTTAGCTTACCTGTGACTGCAGCTCAGATTGATACGTACTAAATTTTACTATTGTTAATTGTTCAGAATCATTTAATTCAAGTTCGAAGTTAAATCTCTTATTTCTAAATTGCGTAGATTCAAGTAGCTTTTGAAATGATTGTTGAGGTAGCCCAAGACTAACTGTATTTTACTGAATTTCGATATGCTTCAGAAACAAAGTTCACTATTAATTTCAGTCACTAAATTAACTTTCAATTTTCCTGTTTTATTAATTCTTTTGCTAAATTAAGTCAGGGTGTAGCGAAATTTATTACTTCAGACAAACATTCAGTTTTCACACAACACGTGTCAACCTTCAGTTGCCACGCTTTTAGTGCTAATTATATGCGCAATAACCTTTCTTTTTCAGTTACTATAGTAATTGCCACACTGAAGCGGAATTCGTCGGAGAACATAACTCTGGACCATGGTTACTGACGCCAAACAACAGGCTTCCTATTCCAACGAACTCTTAATCAAGGATCGTTTGGTTGAAGTGGGATGCATTTAACAGGCGTCCGAGCAATGAAATATAATCGCTGAGAAATGGTTCTGGCAAAATGACGCGTGTACCAGTAGCAGTTGCAAGGACTGCAGCGACCTGCCTAGGAGTGGGATGCCTGTTCCCTTTTCCCCACTAGAGCTACCTATCGATTATCTTACGGTATGGTGGTCCATCTTCAAACATGCTTTGACATAGCGTTTTCACCTTCAGCGGTTGTTTTTTATCGCGACATAACACTTTTGAACACACCTATTACTGTGTCCACAGCAGCCACACTTTAAGCGGCTCTGGGCCGCCCAACTGCTTGTCCACGACTGTAAGCATTCAAATGATGTCGCACTAATCAGTTGAGTGCTACTGACAACTGTTTTGAAATGGATGTATTTCTGGATTTCTGGAAGGCTTTTGACACTGTACCACACAAGCGCTTTATAGTGAAATTGTCCGCCCCCGGTAGCTGAGTGGTCAGCGCGACAGAATGTTAATCCTAAGGGCCCGGATTCGATTCCCGGATGGGTCGGAGATTTTCTCCGCTCAGGGACTGGGAGTTGTGTTGTTCTAATCATCATCATTTCATCCCCATCGACGCACAACTCGCCGAAGTGACGTCAAATCGAAAGACTTGCACCCAGCGAACGGTCTACCCGAAGAGAGGACCTAGTCACACGACATTTACATAGTGAAATTGAGTGTTTATGGAATATCGTCTCTGTTACGTAACTGCATTCGTGATTTCCTGTCAGAGAACTCACAGTTAGTAGTAATTGACAAGAATTCATCGAGTAAAACAGAATCGATTTCTGGCGTTCCTCAAGGTAGTGTTACAGGGCTTTTGCTGTTCCTTATCTAAATAAACGATTCGGGAGACAATCTGAGCAGCCGTCTTCGGTTGTTTGCAGATGACACTGTCGTTTTTCGACCAATGAAACCGTCAGAACGTCAAAACAAATTGCAAAACGATTTAGAAAAGATATCTGTATGGCGTGAAAATTGGCAGTTGACTCTAGATACGAAAAGTGTGAGGTCATCCACGTGAACATCAAAAAGAATCCGTTAAACTTCGGTTACATGATAAATCAGTCATATCTAAGTCCGTAAATTCAACTAAATACCTAGGAATTACAATTACGAACAACTTAAATTGGAAGAAACACACAAAAAAAAAAATGGTGTGGTGAAGGTTAAGCAAAGACTGTGCATTATTGGCAGAACACTTAGAAAATGTAACAGATCTACTAAAGAGATAGTCTGCACTACGTCTGTCCGTTCCATTTTAGAATACTGCTGCGCGGTGTGGGATCCTTACCAGATAGGGCTGACGGAATACGTCGAAGAAGTTCAAAGAAGGTCAGTACGTTTTGTATTGTCACGGAATAGGGGAGAGAGTGTCACTGAAATGATACAGGATTTGGCGTGGACATCATTAAAGCAAAGGCGTTTTTCATTGCAGAGGAAACTTCTTACGAAATTCCAACCAACAACTTTCTCCTCCGAATGTGAAAATGTTTTCTTGACGCAGACCTACATAGGGAGGCATGGTCATCATGATTAAATAAGGGAAATCAGATCTCGCACGGAAAGATACAGGTGTTCGTTGTTTCCGCGCCCTATACGAGAATGGAATGATAGAGAATTGTGAAGATGGTTCGATGAACCGTCTGCAAGGCACCCAAATGTGATTTTCAGAGTATCCCTGCAGATGCGGAAGTAGTAGATGTAGTTGCAGAACAACCGTCGTCAAACACCGTACTACGTAAACTGTCGAATGCATACAGAGCGCTCGTGGATGGGTTTCGCTGCAGCAGACATATTTCGCCTTCTACGCTTCCTTTTGCTATCATTGGTCGGGTGTTCCGTAATAACTGTCAGTTCTTCCGTAGCAACTGGCAGTTGCTCCTTAACGAGTGTCTATTTTCCCTTAGAAGCGGTCAAGCAGCGTAATAAGCTGACACGTTTAATACAATTGTGAAACGAACTGAGCATGAGTAAACAAATAGCTAGCCTCATCACCTGCTTCTCTAATGTCAAATGGTTCAAATGGCTCTGAGCACTATGGGACTTGACTTCTAAGGTCATCAGTCCCCTAGAACTTAGAACTACTTAAACCTAACTAACTAAGGATATCACAAACATCCATGCCCGAGGCAGGATTCGAACCTGCGACCGTAGCGGTCGCACGATTCCAGACTGTAGCTCCTAGATCCGCGCGGCCACCACGGCCGGCCTCTGATGTCACTCTTGCTTCGGTGGTAATACTACTTTCTAGCTAATGTGACTATTTTATTTCTTCTACATTGTCTTCGCAAATTTTAAAACTTCTCACACAACGGGCAGATGTTAAAGTACTGGTGGCGCACAGGAAATACGCCGCAGTGAAAGGCGGCGACGTGACCTCGCGATGCTCAGAGCGTCAGTCACTGTCAAGTAGCCGTCTCATTTCCTCCGCGTCCCTCAGGGGTCAGCCGGAAGGAAAACTAGAGGGTGACGTACCCCCACGAAGAACTGCTCAGCTTTGATGAGCGCGCGATTTAACGATAATTGTCTTCCTTTGCAGGTTGAGCGTTGTACTTCATACGTGAGCCGCGATCCGATGGCATACTTACGGCGCATGACTTCGTGCCATCGGCCGTCGCCTGTGCAGGACATGTACGGGGAACCTCCGTGTCCTTGGCCTTCGAGACGCTGACATTGTCGCACTGCCAAGTGGTAGTACACAGTAGGCAGTTGCTCACGACGTGTGTGCAGGTGGAAGTGGACGGAACGTTCTTAGAGTCATCTCGCCAACACTGGTTCCTAGTAGCATTTCGAAACAACGGCTGCGTTCAAATAAAAATATTTCTATATTTCTACTATTTATGTCCGACACCACAGTTCAATAAAAAGGTGTAAAGACATATTATCTTAGTATAGTAGGAAGCAAAACATGTGCTACAAGCCAGTGAGGAAGCTTAGAAAATAAGAGGGGATACTGAAAGTAATGCCTCCTAATTTTTTATGAGAAAACTCTTAAGGCTTTTTAAATAGGGTACAGAGAGTAGAGATAACACATACTTCAAATAGATCCAAACATTAAGTAAAAATCTTATCAGACCAAAATACATTAATATAGGGGTTCCACAAGGTAGCATATTAGGACCAATACTATTCCTGACATGCATCAATGATTTTCAAAGTATTGTGACTCATGGTGCAAAAAACAAGAACTCGTTGAGAAGAAAGCAAATGAAACTCTCAAGGAAGTTTACGATTGGTCAATGAGCAATAAAGTAACATTGAATATAAAAAAAAAAACCAATGCCGTGAATTTCAGTTTTAAGAGGAAAAACGACAATTTTAAATTAAATGTAGATGCACCTCTGCAGAATGTGTAACAAATGCAAAATTTCTAGGGATGAATATTGATTTTCACTTGAAGTGGTGTGAACACAGAAAGGTACTTGCAAACAGAATGTCATGCACTTGGAAACCTATCATCAGTGTGTAACATGCAGTATCTTTTAGTTACATATTATTCATATGTACACTCAATTCTTACCTGTGGCATTATTTTGAAGAACAAACGCACAAAATATGAACACAATTTTCAAACTCCTGAAAAGAGCCATAAGAATAATAATCAGAAATACTAGTCGAGTTCATTGTAAAGATCTATTCAAAACACTGGGGTTTTTAACTGCTCCATGTGAATACATTTACCAGTCAGTTATACACATCAAAAATAACATTGGTAATATCTGCAGAAACAGCTCTCTTGATGACCATGCAACAAGAGATAGATTCAACTTACATTTACCAAGAAAAAATAAACATAATTCTCAAAATAGCATTTTATACCAAGCAATAAAACTGTACAATAAATTACCAAAAGACATTAAGGAAATCGCAAAAATACATTTACTTAAAAAGGCAGCTAAAAAGTACCTGTTATACAATACATTTTATACATTGAAGGATTACTTAGATAAAACAGTGTAGAGGTTTGATACAAAAATGTTGTACATAATAATAATAATAATAATAATAATAATAATGATAATAATAATAATAATAATTATGAAACATCCAACATTCCACATAACACCTTCACTTTATGTTTTTCCTTCTTTTTCCCTTTCTAGAAATACTTACCCCCAACCTATGCATAGCACAATACTAACACCTCTTCTTCTTTCTGAGCTCAACATCTCACTCAATATGGAGGGTTGCTGACTCAGTTTTTCAGGATAGCAAATGGGAAGTTGCGGTAGAGAAAATGGCCCAGAGATCACCAGTGTGAGTGTGTGTTTGTGTGTGTGTGTAGTGAGTGAAGCGTTATGAAACAATGTGTGTATAGTGTGTGCAGTGACTGATAGTGAGATATGAGTGAACGGCGTGGCATTACATTATTTAATAAGTGTTTTGTAAAAAAGTATTGTATACTAGGAGTAAATCTAATGATTATGTCTAACTAGAACTCTGCAAATATATGTGTATACGAATTAGCTTATTTTAAATTGGTCTAAACTTGTATATACTTTGACATGTCCTATATCCTTGTAAAAAGAGATCTACAGGTGAATAAAGCTACTACTACCACTACTATTATTATTACTACTAGTACTAATTAAAACAAACTTTATTAACATATTACATTTTTGTGCTTCGCGTCTACATAGTTATTTCCCAGCAAGGTCACCCTGACGAAGAACACATTTCTCCCAACGAGAGCCCAGATTGTAACTCAAAAATGTTTGAAGGTATCCATTTAAAAAAAAAAAAGCCTTCGGTCACAACTTTTCGTGTTTAATTAAGTACGCGATGCATTTCTGACCCTGCGGGCCCATCACCAGGTGTAATTTGTCTTAATACATGCTTTATTTTTTCTCTTGAATGAGGTGAAATGCATATTCCTGCCACCTCATTCAAGAGGAAAAATAAAGCATGTATTGAGATAAATTACACCTGATGATGGACCCACACGGTCAGAAATGCATCGTGCACTTAATAAAACACGAAATGTGGTGACAGAAGACGTTTTTTAAATTCATACCTCCAATGTACTGAATACACTCACGTTTGAAGCTGCGAAATATGGATAAAATTACACGAAAATGTTTGACTTTGTTGATGAAACCACAACTTCATCTCTGCTCGTACCGCTCCATCACTATCAAAGCGAAGTCCTCGAAGGTGTTCTCTAAGTTTTGGAGACAGATGAAAATCGGATGGGGTCTAGTTGCGACTGCAGGGTGTCTGATCGATGGCAGTCAACTGAAGGCACTGAACTGCTGCAGATATCGCAGCGTTCGTATGTGGTCCGGCATTGTGATGCTGAAGGAGCGGGATTTCCGTCTGTGGACGAAGTCTTCGGTTTCGAAACGCGATTACAGCACGCTGTTTCTCACGCACCGTCATAGTTACGTTACACACTGACATGTTACACGCTACAGTCTGAAGTACTCTAGCGGCAGAGAGCTGCAATCACGTAGACGTAAAAAATAAAGACGTACACTATTAATAACGTTTCTTTTAGTTAAGAAGCTATAAGCATTTTCGAGTAAAAAATTCAGAGGAATTACTTTTCAGCACTCCCTAGCAGAAAGAAGCGAAGTACCCGTGGCAGACAAATAAGCAGGCTTTTACATACCGCGGAGATGATCCTTATACGAGGGTTGTCTAGAAAGTAAGTTCCGATAGGTCGCTAAATGGAAACCACAGTGAAAATCCGATGAAGTTTTGCACAGCTGTGTTGGGCAGTGTCTCTAGTATGCCCGTCGATCGCGTTACGTCGTTCTTTTTACTTCTGAGCCTACAGGGAGCACATAAAGATACCTAGAACAATAGTGTCTCCCTCCAAGTACGAGGGCCTGGTGAGAAATTTCGCGTTACATAACTGTCGCGCGTTTTATTTTTCAAGACAATTTCTCAGCCGCATTCTGCAGGGGCAATGCAAATATTTCTGCATCGTTTTCAATTGGAAACGTTTGATTACCCACAATACAGCCCGTAATTGTCTCCCTCTGAGTTTCATCTCTGCCCACATGAACCGCTGGCTATGAAGACAAAATTTTGGCACAGACAACGAGCTGTAGGCCTGCGTAGAGAATTGGCGGAAAGCACTGGCGGCTACCTTCTATAACGAGGGTATTGGATAGTTGGTACAACGCTACGACAAACATTCAAGTCGGAAAGGCAACTATGGAGATAAGTAGCTGGAAGTTGTAGCTAACTGTTGCAAATAAAACAGTTTTGATTTTCACTGTGGATTCCATTTAGCGACCTATCGGGACTTACTTTCTGGACAATCCTCGTGTACTAAAAATATTCTAATAACAACCGAACGTACATAAAACAGTTATGGGTACCTCAAACAAAACGCTCTCTTGACAAAATCAGCACGAATCCAAAAAATATCTTTCTTGTGGAACACAATTGCCTTTCTATTCTCACGAACTAACAAGTGTTGCCGACGGAAAATATAAAACTGAGCCCATATTCCTCATCCTAGATTTCCACATGGTGTTTGACACCATTGCTCACAGTCGGCCTCCAGTCAAATTCGATCACAATGGAATGTTACCTCAGCTAAGCGACTGCTTTTGTGATTACCAGCCAGAAAGTTCACAGTATGCAGTAAGTGATAGGAACTCATTTATCGAAAACCAAGTTATATTTGGCCTTAAGGAACTGTAATAGACGCCTTGCTGTTTTCCATGTATGTGACTGACTTATAAATCAATCTGAGAATCTCTCTAGATTGTTTGCAAACGATGGCGTCGTTTATCGAATGTTGAAGTCAACAGAAGATCTAAACGAAAAGAGAGTTCACTGAATTTCTGTTAAATCGTAAATAACACAAATTTAGGGGTTGTCGATTCTACTAAATATCTAGGGACAGGAGCAACTAAAATTGGGAGGTTTATACAGAAAATGTCCGCCCCGATAACTGAGTGGTCAGCGCGGCGGAATGTCACGCCCAGGGGCCCGGGTTCGATTCTCGGCTGGGTCGGAGATTTTATCCGCTCAGGGAATGGGTATTGTGTTGTCCTCATTATCTTTTGACCATCATCAGTGGAATCACTTCCCTAGACGCTCACGCGGTGGACCTCTCTGACGAGGCTTCCCCCATGACAAGACTTGCCATAAGGCAGAACACAAAAATTTTAAGACAGAAAATGAGGCATGGAAGGCGAACCAAAGACTGCATTTAATTGGCGGAACACTCAGAAGGTGCAACAACCTCACTAAAGAAACTATTTACAATACAGTGAGCAGTTTGTGATCCTTACCAGAGAGAACTGGTAGAAGGCATCGAAGAAGTTCAAAGAAGAGCGGTTCGTTTTGTTTTATCTCGAAATAGGGAGATGATGTCACTGATATCATAAGCGAGTTGAGACGGCAATAATTGAAACAAAGGCTTCGTTCAGAGTAGTGAAATCTTTTCACGAATTATCAATCAATAACTTTCTCTTGCAAATACAGAAATATTTTCTTGGCTTCCATTTTTCTACAGAGGAATTATCGTCACGATAGAAGTCAGTGCTCACGGAATTATTAGACTACTAATATTTATTTACGTTCTCCTGGCGTAACATTCGTATACCCTGGAGAACGTATGGACGAGTAAGCATTAGAGGTGAAATATTATGTTGCGTTTTTCGTTACGAAACATGTAGTCTCAGTCAGGATTGAAATGCCATCAGCACAGCTAGAGGTTTTTATTTCTTGTCCCCGAACTTCCCTTCCCTTTCAAAATTTCTCCTTGTTTGCCTTCACTGCTTGCTCAGTGTAGAGATTAAAAGTGCATATTGCATAACATCAGATATAGACTACAATCCTGTCTCAGTCACTTCCAATCTACCTCTTTCCTTCCACGTTCTCCGACTCTTGTAACTGTAATTTGGTTTCCGTACAGCGTAAAGACACCTTTTCGCTCCCTGTATTTTATCCCTGCTACCTTCGCAATTTCAAAGAGTGTGTTCCAGTCAACATTGTCAAAATCTTTTTCTATAAGTGCTATAAATTTAGGTTTACACTTTTATATCATTCTTTTAAAATTCGCCGTATTGCTCGCGTGATCTTACATTTCTCTTGTCTCCTAATTGATCTTATCCCAGGTTGACTTCAAACACTCTTTCCATACTTCTGCGGATATTTGGCGTCAGTTTTAGGCAAGCATTAATTATAAAATGATGATACGGTAATATTCACACTCATCAGCACCTCCCTTCATTAGAAGTGGGACATTTCTTTTTTTCTTGAAGAATGAGAATATTTAGTCTGTCACATACCTCTTCCATACCAGATGGCATAATTTTGTCGTTGTTGGTCCTCACAAGGATCTCAATAATTCCGAGGGAATGTCGTCCACTCCACGTGCCTTGTGTCGGCTTAGGATTTTCAGTGCTCCGTAAATTGCTTTCGCAGTACTGTATCGTATGTTCTCCTATTCATCGGCTTTCTCCTCACTTTTTAGAATATTGTCTTAAAGTTTGTTAACTTTGTATGGATCTATATATTCTGTCCGAACTTCAGCCTCCTCTAACTTTGTTTAGTATTGGTTTGCCATCTGAACTCTTGATATTCATACAGCTGATTCTCTTTCTCCTAATGTTACTTTACTTTCGTTATAAGTGACATAACAATACTACTACAGCCAGAAAATTATTTTATGAGTTTTAAGAAAATTCGAAATTTTATTTATTGTTGTATGTAAAATAATGTTAAATAAGACGTGTAATGAAATGTGTGGAAAAAGAGATCACATGTACTTTGGCAATGTATCTAAAGAGAAGTATCTTAAATATTGAGAGATTGTTTTGTAAAGCGTGAAATGTACTTCTCTTTTTTTAGTTTAAGATGGTAAGATGCAAATGAAACTTCTGTGGACTTCCTGACGCAATGTGAATTGAGTGATAAGAAAAATATTCAGTTCTTAGTGAAAATTGAAGAGAAAGTTCCCTTTTGGTAGTTTGTGGAAACTCTGACCCCAAGTTCACATTTTAAAGTGATTCGGGCTCCGTAAAATTTATTTTGGTAGGCCATATATCTGATAACAGTACTTGGTTTTGTGGACTTCAAAATTCCTCCACACGCGAAAGTACTGCACGCTTAAGTGTGATCATTTATTAAAAAGAGGACCTCCAACACTTGCTGTTGCGCATTTCAAAAATAGTCAGATCGCCAATAAGGCACTTAAGCTGCAATTTCCTATTACCCATCTGTCTTAAATAAACAGTAAACCATACACAGATAGCAATATAATTTTTAAAGTGAAAATTAGCAAAAGACAGTTTTGAAAAACTTCGTAATTTCGCCGATTCCAGCAGTCAATAGGCATATTATCGCTGACAACCAGAGATTTCCCTGAGATTCGGGTTGCGCACGAGCAAAAAGTAAACATTTAAGGCTTTATCCTCTCTCCAATGAACAACGGCTGAACTTCAAACGTATTTACAAATACTTAGACGAGGAACATTAAAGATATTAGGAGGAGTGATAAAGGTTTCTATACCTTTGCATTTATTATACAATCATCCTTGCTTTACCATTCTTGTCTTTCAATCAGTCTCGTTTTTAAACGTCTGTATTCTCTCTTGCTTCAATTGGTGCATGTTATTTTCTTTCCGGTTTTAAAATTTACTCCTTTCCTCAGTTAACTTCAATATCACGTCTGTTATCCACGGGGTCCTACTAGGCCTTACCTTTTTATGTATGTGATCCTATGCTACTTCCGCTATTTCATCTCTCTGTGCTAACCATTCATGTAACGTATTACTTTACCCTATTTCAGTCAGTCGTTGCTTAATGCTCCTTTTGCAACTGTAAACAAAGTGTGATTGTTTCAGATTCTCCAGCTCAAGACTCCTTACTTTCCTAACTTTCTGCAAATTCTTCTGCTTCAATATGCTGTTCGTAACCAATAAATTATTTCCAGAGACTAGATATGTCCTAGAAATGTTTTGCAGTTTAAAATCTCATTTCGAAATCTTTGTATTCCGATTACATAATCCATCTGCAACTTTCTTGTGTCAGTCTTCTCTCATGATTCTTAAATCAAGTATCTGCGATGACTAAACTGCGCTCTATGCAAAACCCTAGACGATGGCTTCCTCTTCCATCCCTTTTTCCCCACTCCATTTCCTCCTATGATTCTTCTTTGTGTTCATTTCCAACTGCCCAGCTTCAGTCTCTCAGCACAATTACATTTTCGTCTTCCTGAATAAACTGAATTACATTATTTATCTCATCATACATTCATTCATTTACAATTTGTACAGAAATCAGATGGCAGTTATAAGAGTCGAGGGACATCAAAGGGAAGCAGTGGTTGGAAAGGGAGTGAGACAGGGTTGTAGCCTCTCCCCGATGTTGTTCAATCTGTATATTGAACAAGCAGTAAAGGAAACAAAAGAAAAATTCAGAATAGGTATTAAAATCCATGGAGAAGAAATAAAAACTTTGAGCTTCGCCGATGACATTGTAATTCTCTCAGAGACAGCAAAGGACTTGGAAGAGCAGTTGAATGGAATGGATAGCGTCTTGAAAGGAGGATATAAGATGAACATCAACAAAAGCAAAACAAGGATAATGGAATGTAGTCGAATTAAGTCGGGTGATGCTAAGGGTATTAGATTAGGAAATGAGGCGCTTAAAGTAGTCAAGGAGTTTTGCTACTTGGGGAGAAAAATAACTGATGATGGTCGAAGTAGAGAGGATATAAAATGTAGACTGACAATGGCAAGGAAAGCGTTTCTGAAAAAGAGAAATTTGCTAATATCGTGTATAGATTTAAGTGTGAGGAAGTCGTTTCTGAAAGTATTTGTGTGGAGTGTAGCCATGTATGGAAGTGAAACATGGACGATAAATAGTTTGGACAAGAAGAGAATAGAAGCTTTCGAAATGTGGTGCTATAGAAGAATGCTGAAGATTAGATGGGTAGATCACATAACTAATGAGGAAGTATTGAATAGGATTGGGGAGAAGAGAAGGTTGTGGCACAACTTGACCAGAAGAAGGGATCGGTTGGTAGGACATGTTCTGAGGCATCAAGGGATCACCAATTTAGTATTGGAGGGCAGCGTGGAGGGTAAAAATCGTAGAGGGAGACCAAGAGATGAATACACTAAGCAGATTCAGAAGGATGTAGGTTGCTGTAGGAACTGGGAGATGAAGTAGCTTGCACAGGATAGAGTAGCATGGAGAGCTGCATCAAACCACTCTCAGAACTGAAGACCACAACAACAACAACATTCACTCAATCGCTTCATCCGCGGAGCAAGATTTCATATATATTTGCACTACTGTGACTGATCGTGGCTTTGTGTCTGTCTTTGCTACGGTAAAGCGTTCGCTATACGGTTCATAGAAGTTACTATGTATTCATGTTTTATTATTCATTATCGGTTTTGCTTACGAATTAGCCGTATTTAATTTGGTGTATTAAACAAACTAGAATTGTCTCTGTACTTCACTAACTCCGTTTATTTCTAATTTCAATCAATCCATCCCCGTTTTTTTTTATTCGCTAATCTATCTACGCGATTAAGAGATCTAGCATGCTATGCTCAGACCCAGAGAAAGCAAGTTTTGTTTTACTTTCCCCCCGTCTGATGACAAAATACATGTTGTAAGTTATTTTTCCTCACTTGGTTTGTAAATGGGACAGGAGGTAATTTCACTGACATTAGTACGAAGTGCCCTACGTCGCACACTGAAAAACGGCTTGCAAAATTTCTACACTGACGAACTTCGAGGGAATGAAGAAGATGTCTCGAAAAAGAAAGTGAGGATAGTTACCCGTGCCCAGAAACGTCATCCAACGACGCGTCAGAGCATCAAAGTTACAGGCCCCGATGCCTATATATTTATGTATACACAGAGTAATTCTGTGATGATCTTACAAACCTTCAGAGATGATGGATAAGGATATATGCGTTAATATGAGGCAAGGCACGATTGTCCAAAAATAAATGAGTCGAACGTTTTAACCGAAAATCGTTTTGATACATCAGACAACGGGATACATTTACTGGCACCGCTGTATTTGAGATTGCAGCCTAGGCAACTTTCAGAGGTGGCAACATGGGCCAAAAAAAGAAATAAAATGTCGAGTAACACGGGCTCTAAAACGCATACCTGCGGACCTGAGAGCACTTGTTCATCTTCGCTAGCGTGAAATACATCTCCTCTTCTGAATAAGTGCTGACAGCTCTTAAGGTATACATTTTAGCGCCCAGGTGTTCTGGACATTTTTTCTTGTTTTGGTCCATACTACCTCTGAAAGTTGCCTACCTACAGTCTCAGTAACAACAATACCGGTACATGTATTCCACTGTCAGAGATATCAGAACGATTTTTGCTTATAGCCTTTGACTCATTCGTTTCTGGCCTGTGTCCCTTACCTCAAAACCGAGCGAAATGGCGCAGTGGGTAGCACACTGGACTGGCATTCGGGAGGACGACGGCTCAGTCCCGCGTCTGGCCATCCTGATTTAGGTTTTCCGTGATTTCCCTAAATCGTTCCAGGCAAATGCCGGGATGGTTCCTTTGAAAGGGCACGGTTGACTTCCTTCCCCGTCTTCCTCTAATCCGATGAGACCGATGACCTCGATGTCTGGCCTCCTCCACCAAACAATCCAATCCAACCCTTACCTCAAATACATTTATTTTTTCAATCATTCCTGAAAGTTTACAACATCATCACGGAATCACCCTGTATACACATAAATATACAGGCGCAGACTCCTACAACTTCGGCCCTGCATAGCGTCGCTGATTGACGTTTCCGGACGCTGGTTCCTATGCTCATTATGTTTCTCAATACACCTTCTCGATCCCCTCGAAGTTTAACGATGTACTCTACTGGCCATTAAAATTGCTACACCAAGAAGAAATGCAGATGATAAACGGGTATTCATTGGTCTAATATATTATACTAGAACTGACATTTGGGTGCATGGATCCTGAGAGAACAGTACCCAGAACAACCACCTCTGGCCGTAATAACGGCCTTGATACGCGTGGACATTGAGTCAAACTGAGCTTGGATGGCGTGTACAGGTACAACTGCCCATGCAGCTTCAACATGATACCATAGTTCATCAAGAGTAGTGACTGGCATAATGTGACGAGCCAGTTGCTCGGCCACCATTGACCAGACGTTTTCAATTGGTGAGAGATCTGGAGAGTGTGCTGGCCAGGGCAGCAGTCGAACATTTTCTGTATCCAGAAAGGCCCCTACAGGACCTGCAACATGCGGTCGTGCATTATCCTGCTGAAATGTAGGGTTTCGCAGGGGCGAATGAAGAGTAGAGCCACGGGTCGTAACACATGTGAAATTTAACGTCCACTGTTCAAAGTGTCGTCAATGCGAACAAGAGGTGACCGAGACCTGTAACCAATGGCACCCCATACCATCACGCCAGGTGATACGCCAGTATGGAGATGACGAATACACGCTTTTTGAACAAATCACAATGAAAACTTGAATGTAAACTAAAGCACAGATTCACAATGTGAACGTCAGCACGGTACTGTTGACATTCGATAAATACGCCCATAGCAACCCATAGCAACCGGTGTACCAACACACGAAACGAAAATATATTGAATTCGGGTGTAGGTCTGTGCTCAGTAAAAATCGGACACGTATAATATGGCATTTTTTACTCCAATTCGTCTATGCTACCACCTCCTCAAGTATTTACCATTCCTCCTGAAACAGCCTGTATGACGTCCGCCCACGGTAGCTGAGTGGTCAGCGTGACAGACTGTCAATCCAAAGGGCCCGGGGTCGATTCCCGGCTGGGTCGGAGATTTTCTCCGCTCAGGGACTGGGTGTTGTGTTGTCCTAATCATCATCATTTCATCCCCATCGACGCGCAGGTCGCCGAAGTGGCGTCAAATCGAAAGACCTGCACCAGGCGAACGGTCTACCCGACGGGAGGCCCTAGCCACACGACATTTCATTTACCCTGTATGATAACCTAAGCAGCCTCATAAACGCACACATAATGTTATAAACGCTTGTAAAGTATGTTAACTCTGGACAGTCGTTTGGATTTTGTTTAAAAACAATTGACTGAGGAATCAGATTCAGCTTCCCGTATCTATCTCTTCTTCTAACTCCTCCCGTCGCGACGGTCAATAAGATGTTCTACTTTTACTTTATTAAAGTAATAATACAATATTGAGAGAGATTTTTGTTGATATTATCATGATTACTGGACCTAAAATATATTTTAAAAACTTTTTTCAGCTTTTGTGACGGTGAGAAATGATTTAAGCTGAACAGTGCTAAAACAGTGATGTCATTGACCGGCCACCGTTGCAGCAGCATTAAATCCATATCGCGTGGTCAGTAACAAAGCCTGCATTTATTCTAAATTTACTGTATGAAGTCCGATGTTTTATAGAAATCAATGCATTGTAAATCCCATACAGGCAATGCAATAGCGATTCGCGGTCACGGATCACCTTGTTAGCAGCGAATCAGTGATTACCGATTTAGCCGATTTTTTCCATAGCTCACTTCATTAAGGTTATTCAGCTTTTTCTCTTCTAGTTATTGATCAAATAATTAATCTTCAATCTTTTATTTGAAGTGAATGAGGAATTATGGATTCTATGTCCATTCTTTGAAAGATGTGAAAATTACCGAACTTTCAGTTTAATAAGCCACAGCTGCAAAATATTGACAAGAATTCTTTACAGACGAATGAAAAAACTGGTAGAAGCCGACCTCGGGGAAGATCAGTTTGGATTCCGTAGAAATGTTAGAAAACTTGAGGCAATTCTGACTCTACGACTTATCTTAGAAAATAGATTAAGGAAAGGCAAACCTACGTTTCTAGCATTCGTAGACTTAGAGAAAGCTTTTGACAATGTTGACTGGAATACTCTCTTTCAAATTCTGAAGGTGGCAGGGGTAAAATACAGGGAGCGAAAGGCTATTTACAATTTGTACAGAAACCAGATGGCAGTTATAAGAGTCGAGGGGCATGAAAGGGGAGCAGTGGATGGGAATGGACTGAGACAGGGATGTAGCCTATCCCCGATGTTATTCAATCTGTATATTGAGCAAGCAGTAAAGGAAACAAAAGAAAAATTCGGTGTAGGAATTAAATACCATGGAGAAGAAATAAAAACTTTGAGGTTCGTCGATTCTGTCAGAGACAGCAAGGGACGTGGAAGAGCAGTTGAACGGAATGGACAGTGTCTTGAAAGCAGGATATAAGATGAACATCAACAAAAGCAAAACGAGGATGATGGAATGTAGTCGAATTAAGTCGTGGGATGCTAAGGGAATTAGATTAGGAAATGAGACACTTAAAGCAGTAGATGAGTTTTGCTATTTGTCGAGCAAAATAACTGAAGATGGTCGAAGTAGAGAGGATATAAAATGTAGACTGGCAATGGCAAAGAAAGCGTTTCTGAAGAAGAGAAATTTGTTAACATAGAGTATGGATTTCAGTGTCAGGAAGTCGTTTCTGAAAGTGTTTCTATGGAGTGTAGCCACGTATGGAAGTGAAACATGGACGATAAATAGTTTGGACAAGAAGGGAACAGAAGCTTTGAAAATGTGGTGCTACAGATAAATGCTGAAGATTAGATGGGTAGATCACATAACTAATGAGGAGGTACTGAACAGAATTAGGGATAAGAGAAATTTGTGGCACAACTTGACTAGAAGAAATGATTGGTTGGTAGGGCATGTTCTGAGGCATCAAGGGATCACCAATTTAGTATTTGAGGGCAGCGTGGAGGGTAAAAATCGTAGAGGAAGACCAAGAGATGAATACACTAAACAGATTCAGAAGGATGTAGGTTTCAGTAGGAACTGGGAGATGAAGAAGCTTGCACGGGATAGAGTAGCATGGTGAGCTGCATCAAACCAGTCTCTGGACTGAAGACCACAACAACATGTCCATTGTTTCCTAAAGCGATCTCCTCGATATGGGACCCCAACTGGGTAGAACAGACAGATGAAGTAGAAGATCTAAAGATGAGCGACATTTTCTCTGACAGCTTCGTTTGTCAAAGGCGAGAGTGTCACGCAGATGATCGTCCAATTGCAACGGTAGACGCTGCAAGAGAGGCGTTTTGTATCACGAAAGTGTTTGGTGTTGGTATTTCGAATGAGGACCTTAAAAGAGAAGTCAAACATATATGTCGCAAAAAGATGATGAAAATGAAATCAGAGAGATTGGAATTCAGTCGTTGTTCTCGTACACCACTCGTAAGTGGAAGGCGAAAGTACTCAAAGCACTCTCCGCAACACACGGTAAGCTGGTCTTCAGAGCATAGCTGTAGATGTAGACTGGCTGCCCGCCTGTAACGAACTCTCCGTCGACGACTCGTTCTCCTTCCTGTTTCCTGACCCTTTGCTGAACTATGCGCTCTGCATCGACTGAGAAATGTGTTAGCTTCTATCACAGCACGAGAGCAGGGCATCCACCTCGCGCAACATGCTTAGTTTTTGCTTATCCAGCGGTGCGTCTTCTGATGGCTATGGGAAAATGTGTGTACCTTGTAACCTCCCTCTTACTAATCGGCCTATCCTGCTTGCGATATAAAATATGACCATGGATCGCGTGTATGCCTAATGGATTTTCTCTAATTGTATAAGGCTATCTTTCCCGAAGAAGTGATACCGGTAAGTTGGAGGGAAGTGTACAACCGACCCTTCTGATGGAAAGTCTACTAAAAATAAAAGTAATTAAACCGAACAGAACTATAATTTTGAAAGTGAAAGTTATTTTGTGCATTCAATCACGAAAAACACTGAACAGAAAGGGGTACCACTGATCACGAATCCAAAGGTTACACTAATGAACGAAAAGGAAATAAATAACGGTCGCCAGCCCACTAGGGAAATTTACATCCAAAATTCTGTACAAGATGATGGGAAAGAAAAACATGTATTATTAAACACTGACGTGGCAACTAAAGGACGCCACGTTATTTATTTATTTATTTACTTATTTTTTTACAATAATTTTAATTGAGTATGTAATGATAAAGAAAACGGAGAAGTCACTCTTACGTTATGTTTGGCATTAAATTTTGAAAAAGGCAATCGAGTAATGATTCGCAAATATGCAATTAAACTGTATGTTAGTACTGAACTTCGTTACGTGAACAATGACTTTCAGTGACCTCAGCATAACGTCATCAAAGAAATTTAGAAAAAAAGCAAGCACTTTTTACTATGCAATTACTTATTTTGCACATTGGATTTCATATTATTTTCTGAACAACTGAGCCTTTTTTACTGACTTGAACAGAATTAAATACTAGAATACGTACCAAACCAAACAGCCATGTGCTCCAAGATATGAGTAAAAAAAATAAAACTTCCACGCTCTTAATTTTTGCATTTCTTTAGATTTGGATTTTTTCCAGTGATTGAGTCTCAAACTCAAAACATGAAATTACTTGACTTTAGTCACACACTGAAGCCTCTGTTGTACAACAGTTAATTGAAAGTAGACTGAGTCTAAAGTTCTTAAAAGAGAAATTATTCGTTAATAAACTGGCTGTAACTATTCAATTTGTATCTTATGACACTCAGATAGCACATTATGAAAAAAAAGAAAGGAACAAGGATCCTGCTTGGTAACAATGTCTGGGGGCTATGAGAACACAATCGCCCTGAGTTTAACTGATTATTATTTAAATAAACCTTATCAATCAAATCACATTCAGTTGTGCTGCTGGGTTAGCAGTTAATACTTTCTACCAATGAACAGCCTTGCTTCCGTGCTGTGCATACGACGAAACTCGGAGCCGACGACGAAACTGTGTTGCTGGAACTGCTGCTGTTGTTGAAGACGGTAGCATATTGTGGAGCCACAGCTAATTATAGGAACGGGCAATCGTAATTAATACAGCTTCTTCGGCCCATCCACTGTCCGTACCCCTGGTCTAGACATCTGGCCGACGCGCGTACCAGATGCCGCCGAAAATGATACTCTCTACTGCGAGAGTGTTAACACCACACTTCCGCACACTACAAGCGCTGGAACCCGTCTCTCCCTCTCTCCGCGCGCTCTGCGCAACAACCCCTACCCAAAGATTTTACAACGCACAAGAACTGCTATTATCGTTGGTAGTTGGTGCAAATAACAATTCTTTTGGCTTTTTCCCAGAGCTTATAAGTTTCACCTTAAAACACAGATAAATACACTACTGGCCATTAAAATTGCTACACCAAGAAGAAATGCAGATGAGAAACGGGTATTCATTGGACAAATATATTACACTATAACTGACATGTGATTACATTTTCACGCAATTTGGGTGCATAGATCATGAAAAATCAGTACCCAGAACAACCATCTCTGGCGGTAATAACGGCCTTGATACGCCTGGGAATTGAGTCAAACAGAGCTTGGATGGCGTGTACAGGTACAGCTGCCCATGTAGCTTCAACACGATACCACAGTTCATCAAGAGTAAAAAAAAAATGGCTCTGAGCACTATGGGACTCAACTGCTGAGGTCATTAGTCCCCTAGAACTTAGAACTAGTTAAACCTAACTAACCTAAGGACATCACAAACATCCATGCCCGAGGCAGGATTCGAACCTGCGACCGTAGCGGTCTTGCGGTTCCAGACTGCAGCGCCTTTAACCGCACGGCCACTTCGGCCGGCTCCATCAAGAGTAGTGACTGGCGTATTGTGACGAGCCAGTTGCTCGGCCACCATTGACCAGACGTTTTCAATTGGTGAGAGATCTGAAGAATGTGCTGGCCAGGGCAGCAGTCGAACAATTCCTGTATCCAGAAAGCCCGTACAGGGCCTGCAACATGCGGACGTGGATTATCCTGCTGAAATGTAGGGTCACGCAGGGATCGAATGAAGGGTAGAGCCACGGATCGTAACACATCTGAAATGGAACGTCCACTATTCAAAGTGCCGTCAATGCGGAAGAGGTGACCGAGACGTGTAACCTATGGCACCCTATACCATCACGCCGGGTGATACGCCTGTATGGCGATGACGAATACACGCTTCCAATGTGCGTTCACCGCGATGTCGCCAAACACGGATGCGACCCATGGTCTCCGAGCTGATAGTGCATGCTCCTGCAATAGTCGTCGAACTGTTCGTGCAGATGGTTGTTGTCTTGCAAACGTCCCCATCTGTTGACTCAGGGATCGAGACGTGGCTGAACGATCCTTTACAGCCAAGCGGATAAGGTGCCTGTCATCTCGACTGCTAGTGATACGAGGCCATTGGAATCCAGCACGGCGTTCCGCATTACCCCCCTGAATCCACCGATTCCATATTCTGCTAACAGTCATTGGATCTCGACCAACGCGAGCAGCAATGTCACAATACAATAAACCGCAATCGCGGTAGGCTACAATCCGACCTTTATCAAAGTCGGAAACGTAATGATACGCATTTATCCACTTTACACGAGGCATCACAACAACGTTTCACCAGGCAACGCCGGTCAACTGCTGTTTGTGTATGAGAAATCGGTTGGAAACTTTCCTCATGTCAGCACGTTGTAGGCGTCGCCACCGGCGCCAACCTTGTGTGAATGCTCTGAGAAGCTAATCATTTGCATATCACAGCATCTCCTTCCTGTCGGTTAAATTTCGCGTCTGTAGGACGTCATCTTCGTGGTGTAGCAATTTTAATGGCCAGTAGTGTACAATGAAACGTCAACAGACTTCTACCAAAATGTACACATACAGTGAAGCAATGTCCTTACTTATTAAAAGAAAGCATTTAAATTACAAATATTTACATACAATTAAAAAAAATGATAGATCGGTAGCAGTTGCCATGCATTCTGCATTTTCGGTGTTACAGCCTAGCTAGAGAGGCGTTGGTCGCGGTGTTTGCTATCGTCGGTACACGCCGCAAGCCTTGGAGGTAAGCGATGTTCATACATCTCTGTCGCGCAGGTTGTCAGCTGGTGTTTTTTCTAGCGAAGATATGAGAACCCCCGACATCCATTCGTCTTTATATTGACACTGTCGGGGCGAAGTAAGGGGAAAAAGGAACAGTGCAGACGGCTTTTCGGCGAGCTGCAGTAGCAGTCAGGGCGAGTACAACGTGGAAGGTTCCCGTAGCTGCGCTGTGCAAGCTTGGGAGCTGAGAGCTCCCTTCCCGACAGACAAACACTCCAAAGTTCGCTTACCACAGTGAGGCGTGCGCTGCAGCATGACATAGATAACGTACGCATTTCAGAATAAGACATGTTCTTTGCGTGTACGAAAAGTGTGAAGAAGGGTGTAATGATTACTATACAAAAATGTTCAAATGTTTGTGAAATCTTATGAGACTTAACTGCTAAGGTCATCAGTCCCTAAGCTTACACGCTACTTAGCCTAAACCATCCTAAGGACAAACACACACACCCATGCCCGAGGTTCATCGAACCACCTTCACAATTCTCTATTCTTCCAATCTCGTATAGCGCGCGGAAAGAATGAACACCTGTATCTTTCCGTACGAGCTCTGATTTCCGTTATTTTATCGTGGTGATAGTTCCTCCGTATGTAGGTCGGTGCCAACAAAATATTTTCGCATTCAGAAGAGGAAGTTGGTGATTGGGATTTCTTGAGAAGATTCCGTCGCAACGATAAACGCCTTTCTTTTAATGATGTCCATCCCAAATCCTGTATCATTTCAGTGACACTCTCTCCCATATTTCGCGATAATACAAAACGTGCTGCCTTTCTTTGAACTTTTTCGATGTACTCCGTCAGTCCTATCTGGTAAGGATTCCACACCGCGCAGCAGTATTCTAAAAGAGGACGGACAAGCGTACTGTAGGCAGTCTCCTTAGTAGGTCTGTTACATTTTCTAAGTGTCCTGGCAATAGAAAGCAGTCTTTGATTGGTCTTCCGCACAACATTTGCTATGTGTTCTTTCCAATTTAAGTTGTTCGTGATTGTAATACCTAGGTATTTAATTGAATTTACGGCTTTTAGAATAGACTTATTTATCGTGTAACTGAAGTTTAACGAGTTCCTTTCAGCACTCATGTGGATGACCTCACACTTTTAGTTATTATGCTTCAACTGCCACTTTTCGCACCATTCAGATATCTTTTCTAAATCGTTTTGCAGTTTGTTTTGCTCTTATGATGATTTTATTAGTCGATAAACGACTCATCTGCAAACAACCGAAGACGGCTGCTCAGATTGTCTCCCAAATCGTTTATATGGATAAGGAACAGCAAAGGGCTTGTTATACTACCTTTGGGAACGCCAGAAATCACTTCTGTTTTACTCGATGACTTTCCGTCAATTACCACGAACTGTGAAATCGCAAATCCAGTCACATAACTGAGACGATATTCCACAAGCACCCGATTTCACTACGAGCTTCTTGTGTGGTACCGTGTCAAAAGCCTTCCGGAAATCCAGAAATACGGACTTGATCTGAAATCCCTTGTCAGTAGTAGTCAACACTTCATATGAATAAAGAGCTAGTTGAGTTTCACAGGAACGATGCTTTCTAAACCGATATTGACTGTGTGTCAATAGACCGTTTTCTTTGAGGTAATTCATAATGTTCGAACAAAATATATGTTCCAGAATCCTGCTGCATATCGACGTTAACGATATTGGGCTGTAATTTAGTGCATTACTCCTACTACCTTTCTTGAACGTTGGTGTGACCTGTGCAACTTTCCAGTCTTTGGGTACGGATCTTCCGTCGATCGAAAAGTTGTATATGATTGTTAAGTATGGAGCTAATGCATAAGCATACTCCGAAAGGAACCTAATTGGTATGCACTCTGGACCAGAAGACTTGCTTTGATCAAGTGATTTAAGATGCTTCACTACTAGAGCATATTTACTTCTACTCATGTTGGCAGCTGTTCTCGATTCGAGTTCTGGAATATTTACTTCGTCTTCTTTTGTGAAAGCATTTCGGAAGGCTGTGTTTAGTAACTCTGCATTGACAGCACTGTCTTTCAATTATGAAGGTAGCGGGGGTAAGATGTTGCGAAAGATATTCTGTAACCTATACAGCAACCAGACCGCACTTACAGGAATCGAAGAACGTGAAAGGGAAGCAGTGGCTCAGAAGGACGGAATACAGCGTTGTAGCCTATTTCCGATATTGCTCAAACTGTACATTGAGCAAGCACTAAAGGAACTCAAGGGGAAATTTGTAGAAGGAATTAAAGTCAGGAAGAAGAAATAAAAACTTTGAGCATTCCTGATGACATTTTAATTCTGTCAGAAACAGAAAAGGATTTGGAAGGGCAGTTAAATGCAATAGACAGTGTCCTGAAAAGAGTTTATAGGATAAGCATGGCGAAAGCTAAAACAGGGTAATGGAATGCAGTTGAATTAATTCAGGCAATGGTGAATGAGTTACGTTAGGAAATGAGAACCTAAAAGTGGTAAATGAGTTTTGCTCTTTTGGTAGCAAAATATCTGACGATGGCCGAAGTAGAGAGGATATAAAATGTAGCAGACTCTCAGTAGCAAGAAAAACCTTTTTGAGCAACGTAAATCTGTGTACGAAGACCTTTTCTGAAAATTAATGAGCACAGCTTAGTATCTTGTGGATGTGAAACATGGATCGCACACTAAAGAATATTACTTTGTTATTTACGTGAGACGAACTATTCTTTGAGAGGCAGGTATATGGCGGAGCGTAGTAGGGTAATGGTTGGCGTGGATAAAATTTCGAGACAGTTTGTAGGAGTACTGCCATTAAGCTAATACCGACTGCAGGCTTCGCCACACAATTAACTACCGATACGAACCATGCCACGAAGTCTTAATCATAAAAGGCAAAAATAAGTAATATTCCAGTCTAAGAATGACTATGCCGACACAGTAATACGGGGATAAGTCTTACCATAAGCCATTGTAGGCATTTATTTGTACATTCAATAATTCTCGATACAATGATTGAATAATCGAGATGGCAATCTCCTTGCCCAAGTTTACACACATCTAGCTTCTGTCACGAATCGATACAAAGTCCTAATATTTCATTCCTCCATAAGATAATGGATAACGCACAAAAGACTGGCTGCAGAAAGAACAATACGTATTCGGCAAAAAAGATCACTATTGCACAGATAATAGCGACTTTGGTGAACAGAAAACTCGTAACACAACATTGTATGCTATAAGAGACAAGGAGAGAAAGGAAACACTTGCAAAGTGTTGCTACAGAAGACTTTTGAAGATTAAATGAGTTGATCGGATAACTAATAAAGAGACAGTGATTTGCTTTGCCAGGAAAAGGAATTTATGACACAGTCTGACTCAAAGAGGGGATGAAATGAAAGAATACAGCCTGAGTTATGAAGGTACCGTCACTACTATAGTGGTAGAAAGTGCCTGAGGGAGAGGGGTGGAGAGGGAGGGTGCAAAAAATTTTAGGAGAAATCAGGACATGACTACACTGAGGTGGTTAACATGGACTTGGTTTGCACTAATTATACAGAGTCGAAGAGGCTTGCAGACGTTGAGAGCTGACTCAAGAGCAGTCTAAGGACTGAAGACCACAACAACAACAAAGTTTCCTTGAAAATACGGGAATCTGGAAAACAGCTGTCAGATCTGACTGAAACACTGGCCTCTCTGCCATTACAGATCCTTAACTTTCGAAGTTCCGGAATCTCGGAATCTTCGGCGACCTCGGCGTTGCCTATCTCGTGAGCGGATGGGGTTGGCACTTATGTGCCCGATGAAACTGCTGTGAGAACAGCCAGGACCACGACTCTTTACTTACAGTACGTCCCGGGAGAGTGCAACCCCATACAGTTTATATGCGTTGTGAATACGCGGCTGAAGCCATTACCTCGAGAAGAAGATGAGTCAACAAGGTTATCTACTTTTCTCAACATTGCCAGGTGCACGGCCACTTGTAAAGAATAGGGTAAGTGAAATTTTATTTCTCCGCCAGTTTGCGGGTTTATTCACGTAATAAATACATCTACAGCCCTCGATTTTGCCTCTTCAAGTAGCACGTCAAGCATTCCTTCGTCCAATCGCATTCTGTTCATGTTGTTTTTGGAAAATGGTAGAAAGAATCAGCTGTTCTGACTCTTACCGTTTCCCTGTTAGTAAGTGATAGAATTCTCATTTGTCATTACTCTGCCCACTAACTTACTGCAAGTACTTCGATTACCATTATTAAGAAATGAAAGCTAAAGACAAGTAACAGACAGAAATTTTAAAATATCAAAATATAATCTTCATCTGAAACAGAATAAATTCTAGGTAATCTTGTTACACAGTTGGAACGAAATAGACCCACAATTCT
Organism: Schistocerca serialis cubense; assembly: GCF_023864345.2. Taxonomy (NCBI): domain Eukaryota; kingdom Metazoa; phylum Arthropoda; class Insecta; order Orthoptera; family Acrididae; genus Schistocerca; species Schistocerca serialis. Next base: position 110,165,161 of record NC_064641.1, on the reverse strand, counting down.
AGATTACTTGGCGCACAGTCGTTTTGGTGCAGGAAAATAAAAATACTCGGAAAAACTATCTAACACAAATGACAAATCATCCGGTGTCCAGGGAGTGGTATTTAGAGAAATGAGTTGAAATCTTGGAGGTAAATTACAAGAATGAAGATGGTTATTGTTATACCGGAGCCAAGGTAGCCCCTGAGGGCTGGCAACCCATATTACACCACAGAGGATGAGGCTGTCTATGTTCAAGGTATACCGCAAGCACCATGGTAAACAGAGCTCGATCACTACGCCAAAACCGGATTGGCTGGATACAGCTATTTAGGGGCTAGAACCAGCCCCAAAGTTCAGTTTACTCTGGATGCCGACCTCGTGTACTTCGACCGCTGAAGATTACGTGTTCGTCTCTGAATTGGACTCTTACTAGAGTGCGTGTGTGTGTTACCACGAACCTTTGTGGAAATTTAGAAGTGAAATTTTGTTTGCCTCAATTATGAGACTCTTACTGGCATCGTTATTGTTACCGTTTGTTTGTTGTTCAGTCTTCAACCTTGTGGACTTACATCAATAAAAGTTGTGTCTGAGAAAAATTGCGAATTGTCAGTCACAACAGTTATCTATGAGGTGTTATGACTATGATTCAAATGCAGGGAAAGTGGGATGGTGCTTACCACGTCAGCATTGACGTCATGGTGGTATCGGATGCTCGCAGTACAGCAGTGCAACCACGTTACAAAAGCAACGAAAGTAGCTACAGTTTTGCTGTCGCGGAACGTAGTAATTACTACTGCATCTGCATCGATATTCCGCAAGCCACCGTACGGTATGTGGTGAAGGGCACGCTGTCCCACCATAGTCATTTCCTTTCGTGCTCTACTAGCAAATAGAGCGAGGGAAAAATGACTCTCTATATGCCTCCGAATGAGCCCTAATTTCTCATATCTTATCTTCGTGAGCCTTACACCCAATGTATGTTGGCGGCAGTAGAATCTTTTGTCTGTCAACTTCCAATGCTGGTTCTCTAAATTTTCTTAAGATTGTTTCTCGAAAGCAACGTGGCCTCCCCCCCACGGATTCCAATTTGAGTTTAAGAAGCATCTCCGTAGCACTCGTGTGTTGTTCGAACCTACCGGTAAACATATATACGAGGTGTATTCCGAAAGTTAGGTCCGATCGGTTGCGAAATGGAAACCACAGTGAAAATCCGATAAAGCTTTGCATAGTTGGACAGTGTCTCTAGTGTGCCCGTTGATAGTGTCACGTCTGTCTTTTCGGTTCTGAGCGCACAGTGAGCACGTAAAGATGCCTAGAAAACAGTGTCTCCCGCCAAGTATGAGTGCCCGTAATAGATTTAGCCTGGTTAGATGCAGCCCACACAACATAACTGTGATGCATTTCCTTCTTCATGCCAGTTCCCGGCCGCACTCTGCAGGGGCAATGACGCCCCTGCAGCGTTTTCTATGGGAAGTGCTTGATCGCCTCCATACAGCCCGGACATTGCTCCCTCTGATTATCATCTCTGCTGACATGAACTGCTGGCTATGAAGTCAACGTTTTGGCACAGACGAAGAACTGCAGATCAGCGTAGAGAATCGACGAAAATTACAGGCGGCTGCCTTCTATGACGAGGATACTGGAAAGTTGGTACAACGCGACGACAAATGTCTCAGGTGGAGCGGTGACTATGTAGAGACGTTGCTGGAAGGTGTGGCTAACTACTGCAAATAATTACTTTTGATTTTTACTATTTTATTGTGGTTTCCATTTCACGCCCCCCCCCCCCCCCCCCCCCGGCCGCCACTGCTATCGCTGGCACCTGCCGCCTGTAAGCGTTTGCTGCACGTTGACGTCGAACATAGGCGGTGGTCACGTTAATGTGACTGGACTGTGTACAAGGGCTATGAACGGCGTCAGATTTTCAGCGATTACTGTGAAAGGCACGGTGATGCCACGTTCTTGCGTGAGAACGCTTTATCAGCAACTGACATACATTGAAAGGATCCTCACTGTAGTCGCTAAAGTAACGCTGCACACCCTCTCAACCCGTGAACTCTCATTTCGTTTTCTCCTCCCCTTCCGGGTAATTCATTTTTTTTTCTCAAGCTGTGTAGTAGCTGGTATCAGATCATGGTAAAGGGCTAAAAGTACAATTGATTAGGTTATCGGGAAAAAATATGAAGAAATAATATCGGTCAATTACACTACTGGCCATTCAAATTGCTACACCGCGAAGATGACGAGCTACAGACGAGAAATTTAACCGACAGGAGGTAGATGCTGTGATATGCAAACGATTAGCTTTACTGACCATACACACAAGGCTGGCGCCGGTGGCGACGCTTACAACGTGCTGACATGAGGGAAGTTTCCAAGCGATTTCTCACACGCAAACAGCAGTTGACCGGCGTTGCCTGCTGAAACGTTGTTGTGATGCCTCGTGTAAGGAGAAGAAATGCGTACTATCACGTTTACGACTTTGATAAGGGTCGGATTGTAGCCTATCGCAATTGCGGTTTATCGTATCGCGACATTGCTGTTCCCGTTGGTCGACATCCAATGGCTGTTAGCAGAATATCGAATCGGTGGGTTCAGGAGGGTAATATCGATCGCAGTGCTGGATCCCAACGGCCTCGTATCACTAGCAGTCAAGATGACAGGCATCTTATCCACATGGCTGTAACGGATCGTGCAGCCACGTCTCGATCCCTGAGTCAACAGATCCGGACGTTTGCAAGACAACAACCATCTGCACGAACAGTTCGACGACGTTTGCAGCAGCATGGACTATCAGCTCGGAGACCATGGCTGCGGTTACCCTAGACGCTGCATCACAGATAGGAGCGCATGTGATGGTGTACTCAACGACGAACCTGAGTGCACGAATGGCAAAACATCATTTTTTCGGATGAATCCAGGTTCTGTTTACAGCATCATGATGGTCGCATCCGTGTTTGGCGACATCGCGGTGAACGGACATTGGAAGCGTGTATTCGTCATCGCCATACAGGCGTATCACCCGGCGTGATGGTATGGGGTGCCATTGGTTACACGTCTCGGTCACCTCCTGTTCGCATTGACGGCACGTTCATCACTGGACGTTACATTTCAGATGTGTTACGACCCGTGGCTCTACCCTTCATTCGATCCCTGCGTAACCCTACATTTCAGCAGGATAATGCAGGACCGAATGTTGCAGATCCTGTACGGGCCTTTCTTCATACAGGAAATGTTCGACTGCTGCCCTAGCAGGCACATTCTCCAGATATCTCACCAATTGAAAACGTCTGGTCAATGGTGGTGAGCAACTAGCTCGTCGCAATACCCCAGTCACTACTCTTGATGAACTGTGGTATCGTGTTGAAGCTGCATGGGCAGCTGTACCTGTACACGCCATCCAAGCTCTATTTGACTCAATGCCCAGGCGTATCATGGTCGTCATTACAGCCAGAGGTGGTTGTCCCGGGTACTGATTTCTCAGGATGTATGCACCCAAATTGCGTGAAAATGTAATCACATGTCAGTAATAGTATAATATATTTGTCCAATGAGTACCCGTTTATCATCTGCATTTCTTCTTGGTGTAGCAGTTTTAATGGCCAGTAGTGTATTTCGCTCTTGACCTTCTTTCTACAGGGGAAGGCAGAACTCCACTGACAAAATTACAGATTGCTAGTATGCATCAAAGCAGCAACAAAAGAACGCAGTGAACATGTTCTCTAAAATGTGCACCTTAAGAGCAATGAACATTTCTTTATCTTCGCTACTGTGAGGCACATCTCTTCTACTGGAAGCTCTTTGATTTCCTTATTTTGTATGGTGGTGGTACCGACAAAAGCAAGAAAAAAAGTCTCGTAAACATGCGCTCTAAAGTGCAAACGCGGAAAGAACGTGAACGTATTCCAACCTTACGAAGATGATACCTTAAGTGTTATGAGCACTTGTACACCTTCACTACTCTGAAACACGTCCCTCCTACTTAGTGATCATTGCTCTTAAGGTGTGCACTATAGAGCCCACGTCAATTGGACACGTTTTCCTCGTTTTGGTCCCTGTTACCACGTCTCAAAGTTTTGAACATGGCTATGTTTCAGCAAACGTCTATAATACAAAATTGTTAAGGCTTTCGTGGCCACTTGTTGACAAACTGCCTATTGGCTTCTGTCTCGGGTTCTTCGGCCGACGTTCATCTAATGATTTTTCTTATTAGATGAACGTCGGCCGAAGAACCCGAGGCAGAAGCCAGTAGGCAGTTTGTCAAACGTCTATAAGTTTCAATGCAAAAACAACACAGCCAACCGGTTGTCTGCATTCCTGGTTCAGGCTATATTCAGAGTGTAAATGACAATTGTTTATAGAGTACCGCAGTGGTATAGTTGGAGTCGACAGGAGCAATTTGATACAGAATACCTGCGGTCCACCAAGCAGGAAAAAATAACCTCAGATTGACCTACGAAAGCCACCAAGCTGAGGGCATGTGCACTGCGGGAGATTGTCCATACTCTCTCGCTCTCTTAAGACACCGAATTAGTTCACTGTTTCGTTGATATTATGAATTTAAACTTTACCGTGAGGGCATCGAAAGAAAAAAAGTTTTGTAAACGTAACGCAATACGCAGCCGCGTCTGCAATTCGAGTTAGACTTACCCAATGAAAGCATAGTACTTTCGTAGTAGGAAGGTCAAACGAACTAGATATTTAATTGTTCATTTTAATACTGTTAAAATTCACCATATTTTCTGGTAAAATTTACACAAACCTCAGTTTACATTTTGTAAGTGCAAGAACAAGGTGTTTTGTTACAAAAGGTCGATTTTAGCCAAAATACCGCTCGCCGCGCACGTGCTGTGGACTAGATGAGTCTTGTAGGCCAACTTGAGGCTATTTTTCTCCGATTCGACATATCACAAGTATCCTGTATCAATTTGTTGCTCTCACCTTCGTCTGCAGCACTGTTGTACGTTGTAAACACTCATCGTTTGCACGCTGTCTATTGCAAGGCTTATGTGCGTTACACGACAAGATTTACTGAAAACACAGCTCGGACGCCAAAGCAGCGGACACACACATTCCGACTGGAGTAAAAATTATACTGATATACCGCTGGAGGAAATGAGAAACAGAATATAAGCTTTAGGAATGTGACAGTCGGTTGAAAGTAAAAAGAATTACGATATAAATACAAATGAGTTTCGACAAACTTTTCTAGACAGTAATAACTGTCCGATACTTTTGAAATGTTTTTAAAATTGCTGTAAAACTGTCACAGAATGACAATTAAAAAATACTTCTAAAAGCAGGAGAGAAATAAGAAATAACAGAAATTTTAAGAACGGAGGAAACATCTGGACTGGGACATATACTGTGAAGAATGCTGGATGGCACTGAGAAAAGTCTAAGTTAGTGGCAAATTAAGGACGGTGGAAAACTGGAAGAGAGTTAGTCCAACCTATTGCAATACAGGTGTGCCAGAGAAGGAGCTGGTAAACTCTAAACTCTAAAGGATACTGAATGGTGAGATATTCAACTTTATTCGCAATGCGTTAACTCATTAATGCGCCACAGGGTTGGAAAATAATTGTTGGTTGCATGCAAATTATAGGCCGAATACAGAATTTAGGGTTCATGAATTTCTTGAAGACCAAACGAAGTACTATGACTGCTCGGTATGTTGTTAATTATGCAATCACAATGCACAGTATAGATAACTGTCAGTTACTAAAAGCCACCAAAAGTCACTGATACCGGAAAGTATCTTAAATAGCCATAAATTATATCGCAAAGTAACTGTTCAGTCCAATTCTACAGCATATTATAATTCCTTCTTTATCATTTGTTGGATGAAAGGGCAGTTATAAGATTTTTGTTACTATCCCTGTTTATATTTGTATCTATATTGCTCTAAAATTATCTGCACAACAACGTAGATATTGACGGAATGCTCTATGGGTGTTGGTCGAAAAGATTTTGTGACACTCACTCATGGTACCTTTTGTTGAGTGCAGTAGTACCAACTTCAATCTTTGACGCAAGCTTGCAGTCAGTATGCCTAACACTGAAGGAAAAAGCAAACCCCAGAGCGAATCTAACAGTAGTACTCGGTTGTCTCACGGGTTTGCTTTTTTCGGCAGTGTTGGTTGCACGTTACCAATGAAACAGAGCACCATGGATAGGTAGGTCTACTGATGAGTTTCCCGATGTACACGTTGTGTACGTGCCCACGATTCTAGGTTCAACTGTTCCCACAAGGACGGCAAACACCTCTGCATGTGAGGGTTGTTGCATTGCTCTGTGTTTTGTGTGGTGCCTTCTTCTCTGCTATGATGCTTTTTCACCGAAAGGAAGAACACTGAGGTAACAGAGTGAATAAATCATAATTACGCTATTACTGTGAAAGAAGGCATCAGAGACCGAGGTTCCCTCGTGCCAAATTACACAAAAATATCTCTGAACAACCTTCGAAATTTTGTTGGTGGAATTAGAGTTCACGCTGTATATGTAACCGTAAAGCGACGTGTATTGGTTACGCTGTGTATAACATTTGAAAAATTTACATGACAAAGTGATAGAGCCAGGGGGTTTATCGCGCAGGTGAATCCCTTCAAAAGCGTGATTAGTGGAAATGTAACATGCAAGTGCAGAAGTAGCTTGACGTGTCTGCTAAACGGCTTTTATGATTGCGCATCTATCTGGAATAACGTCAGGGAAATTCGTGTTCAACGGGTCGGAGCTGTCAATCAACGGAAGCCCAAGCAGGCAGGGGAAAATTAGTGCGTCAGAGCGTTAACTGTTTTAGCCGGATGCTGTAATTTCACTGAGCTTTATGCGCGGTAAATATTTCAGACTGATAGGTGAAGTTTAATGGGTAGCAAAAACTTCCGTTGCTGGCAACGTGCCATTCAAAAGGAACTAAAAATATTTGTGACGTGTTATTTTTTTCTATTGGATTCAAGAGTGAACTACTCTTATATGTATCGTTGTAAAAGTCAAACAGTGAAGTTCATAGTAAAACAGGTACTAAATGTGACACTAACGAAATGTGGCAGATGACTGCGATAGTCGATCCGCGATAAAGCGAAGAAAAGGAGGCAAAGTCGTGTTGAAACTCTTCCCTTTTAATATACGTCAAGCTTTCGTTTTGGTACTGCAGAAATCAACCATCAGATCAAGCAGTGATTGAAACATTATTTAATGTATCATATTGAAATTGTAAGCTCTGTTCTTATGCTGCCGGCCGCAGGTTCGAATCCTGCCTCGGGCATGAATATGTGTGATGTCCTTAGGTCAGTTAGGTTTAAGTAGTTCTAACTTCTAGGGGACTGATGACCTCAGATGTTAAGTCCCATAGTGCTCAGAGGCATTTGTTTTTGTTCCTATGCTGACAGAAAAACAGTAACGAATTACAGAGCACAGCCACAGCACACACATACAATGCAAACAAAATGTGAAGTACATATGCGATTTAGAGAACAATATAATGTGATCTAACATATTTCCTACTGTAAATAAAATCTGTATATATTTTAGGAAAAAGAAAAGACAAAAGCTCACTGAGGGCGCCAACAATATGCTGTATATGTTTCGGCATTAAAAGTAAAACAATAATTGTGTATTTGTAAACAGGAGGACCCTCTTAAATTAATTAATTATGTAAGTGAATGAGGTTGGGTAGAACAGGCGCAAGTAGGTAATCGTTCTTCCCCCTCACGATCTGCCAGTGGAGTAGCAAAGTCAGTGAACAGAAATAAATGCTACAAAGTACTCTCCGCTCTGCTCTGAAGAGTGTTTCGTGAAGTATGCATGTAAATTTAGATGATGTGCTTGCAAGAATCAAAAGAAATGTGTTATGTAACTATACACACTACTGACCATTGAAATTGCTACACCAAGAAGAAATGCAGATGATAAACGAGTATTCATTGGACAAATATATTATACTAGAACTGACATGTGATTGTATTTTCACGCAATTTGGGTGCATACATCCTGAGACATCAGTACCCAGAACAACAACCTCTGGCCGTAATAACGGCCTTGATACACCTGGGCATTGAGTGAAACAGAGTTTGGATGGCGTGTACAGGTACAGCTGTCCATGCAGCTTCAACACGATAACACAGTTCATCAAGAGTAGTGACGCGTATTGTGACGAGCCAGTTGCTCGGCCACCATTGACCAGACGTTTTCAGTTGGTGAGAGATCTGGAGAACGTGCTGGCAAGGGCAGCAGTCGAACATTTCCTGTATGAAGAAAGGTCCGTACAGGACCTGCAACATGCGGTCGTGCATTATCCTGCTGAAATGTAGGGTTTCGCAGGGATCGTATGAAGGGTAGAGCCACGGGTCGTAACACATGTAAAATGTAACGTCCACTGTTCAAAGTGCCGTCAATGCGAACAAGAGGTGACCGAGACGTGTAACCAATGGCACCCCATACCATCACGCCAGGTGATACGCCAGTATGGAGATGACGAATACACGCTTCCAATGTGCGTTCACCGCGATGTCGCCAAATACGGATGCGACCATCATGATGCTGTAAACAGAACCTGGATTCATCCGAAAAAATGACGTTTTGCCATTCGTGCATCCAGGTTCGTCGTTGAGTACACCATCGCAGGTGCTCCAGTCTGTGATGCGGCGTCTAGGGTAACCGCAGTCATGGTCTCCGAGCTGATAGTCCATGCTGCTGCAAACGTCATCGAACTGTGCGTGCAGATGGTTGTTGTCTTGCAAACGTCCCCATCTGTTGACTCAGGGATCGAGACGTGGCTGCACGATCCGTGACAGCCATGCGGATAAGATGCTTGTCATCTCGACTGCTGGTGATACGAGGCCGTTGGGATCCAGCACGGCGTTCCGTATTACCCTCCTGAACCCACCGATTCCATATTCTGCTAACAGTCATTGTATCTCGAGCAGCGCGAGCAGCAATGTCGCGATACGATAAACCGCAATCGCGATAGGCTACAATCCGACCATTATCAAAGTCGGAAACGTGATGGTACGCGTTTCTTCTCCTTAAACGAGGCATCACAACAACGTTTCACCAGGCAATGCCGGTCAACAGCTGTTTGTGTATGAGAAATCGGTTGGAAACTTTCCTCATGCCAGCACGTTGTAGGTGTCTCCACCGGCGCCAACCTTGTGTGAATTCTCTGAAAAGCTAATCATTTGCTTATCACAGCATCTACCTCCTGTCGGTTAAATTTCGCGTCTGTCGCACGTCATCTTGCTGGTGAAGCAATTTTAATGGCCAGTAGTGTACATTGTGGTTATAATTCAACTTTCGCTACATGAGCCAGTGTAGACGGAAAGCTATTACCGAGCGAGGTGGCGCAGTGGTTAGCACACTGGACTCGCATTCGGGAGGACGACGGTTCAAACCCGTGTCCGGTCATCCAGATTTAGGTTTTCCGTGATTTCCCGAAATCGCTTCAGGTAAATGCCGGGATGGTTCCTCTGTAAGGGCACGGCCGATTTCCTTCCCCATCCTTCCATAACCTGAGCTGGTGCTCTGTCTCTAATGAGCTCGTTGTCGACGGGACGTTAAACGCTAATCTCCTCCTGCTCCGCTAAGCTATTAACCGTATGGGTATGTAACTTTACAGGAATGATGTGCAGACTGTGCGTTGCTAGCAGTCTTAGTGTCATGACTTGCCATTATACGCCGGTACTGATACGGCGACGCCGGATTGCAACACAAGCATAAGCTTGCTTTATAACTGCAGACAGTCGACATGGGTCTGGACAAGGTGAGCGGGGCTTTACTCGTAAAGTTGTTTTATCAAAACAACAGCAATAGTGATGCTGGTATTGGCGAGTATCGACGCATTAAAGGAATACGGAGAGGTTCTCTTTCCGCACCGGGGTTGAAGAGCAAAGAGTGAGAGAACATTGAAAATCTCCCGCACCATGCATGTGCTGCACCTTCAATGGGTTGTGTAGGCGATTTGACAGACCACAAGCGTCCAGCCTCAAATCGTTCGTCTCGACTCTCTCTACACCACTGTGGTGTATGGTAGGAAGTTATCGTTTACACACTGTATACCCCACCGGCCACTGTACGGTGCATGGCGGAGAGTAAATCGTACCAGTATTAGCGACTCGCTGTCGTAATCCATACGCGAACGTGCCCTAATCTCTCGTATCTTATTATCTTCACCCCTACGCAACATAGGCTATGGTGCCATCCCAATGGTCGCTCAGTTTCCTTCGAATACAGGTTCTCTTAATTTACATAACAGGGCTTGGTGAGAAATGCGTCGTCTTTCTTCCAGAGACTGCCACTTCAGTTTCCCGAGCATTTCTGTTACGTCTTCTTGTGGGCTATATCGACCCGTCAACATCCTGCTAGCGAGTCATTGCACTCGTTCCTGGTATTTTGGCACGCTTCCTTGGTAAGAACCACAAGCAATGGAACAATAGAACTGGCTGCGCTAGCGTCTAGTTGGCGATCTCCGCTACAGATCGAGTGCATTTTGTCAGAACGCTTCAAAGAGGTCCAAGTACCTCCCTAATACTGATTGTAGGTGATCGCCCCGCTTGTTGGTATTATCCCTAAATTCTTATATGGTGTTACATGTTCACTGTATGCACCAGTAACCCTGTAATAAGATGCCATTGGGTTCTTTATCTTTGTTATTTATGAAGAATTGAAGTCACTTCACATAAAAACAAAACTAAGTGACTGACCTGTTAAGCTGGAACATATTCTGAATATGTAGAAATTTGCAATAGCTTCTTCGTTTACTCTTAAAGCTTTGATCTTCCTCTACAATTATTCTCTCCTTTACTAAGCTGACTATTTCTTGATGACTCATGATGTCCCTGTTAGCAGCTTCTTTCTATCAGTCAAGCTGTGCCATGAATTTCTTTTCTTCCTGAAGTGATTCAGTACCTCGTCACTAGTTATGCACTCATCAGCATTCTTCCGTAGCACCGCGTTTCAGTGGCTGCTGTTGTGTTCTTTTCCGAACTTTTTATCGTCCACGTTCCACTTCCGTTCGAGGTTTCGCTCAAGACAAATGTCTTCAGTAAAGGCTATTTAATATTTAGAAAGGTGCATTTGTTCATAACTTTTTTGTGTATTTCAATATGCTTGTGGTTCAAATGGCTCTGAGCACTATGGGACTTAACATCTATGGTCATCAGTCCCCTACAACTTAGGACTACTAAAACCTAACTAACCTACGGACATCACACACATCCATGCCCAAGGCAGGATTCGAACCTGCGACCGTAGCGGTCACGCGGTTCCAGACGGAAGCGCCTAGAACCGCAAGGCCACACCGGCCCAATATGCTTGTGTCTTTGGAATACATACATAGTCATAAAATGGTAGTATATCTTTGGGAAACCATTTTTTACTGATACACACTTTCTGATGTCGTATAGACTATCTGTTTAGTCTGAAGTTGCGTGAGGATGGCTCAGACAGCCGAAACCCGGTTTTCAACGAAATATAAAATAAATATTACTGTCTAACATCTATACTGTACATTTCAGTTTTTAATTTAAATTTATATTCGGTGCTAAGAAATTTTTCTTTTCCAGAAATATGTTTCTTGATATCGCCAGTTTAAGAAACAGACATTACTTTTATTGATTTTAAACATACTCTTGACAATATGAGTAGACAGGAACTTTGGAAAATAATTTTGAATCGCGTATACTAGAAACATGTAATAAATGCGATAAAAGGTTTATATCAGGACACGACTAAAACTCTAAATCTCAATCGCACAGTGCCTAATGTGATACGAATTAACAAAGGAATGCGACAAGGTTATTGAATCTCTCCAGCTTTGTTCAACTTTCACATACATGCATTAAACAATGCATATATGGAAAACTGAATTTCAAAAAGTCATTTACCTAGACAGATAAATCATTTTAAATAACTTACGTGTGCACGCGATGCAGTGACCCCGGCACCTAAAAAAGGAATTTACTTACTGAAACAATTGACTGTGCACTTTGTCGCCGAGATCTCAGTATAAAATACCAAGGCGATGGACTTCATGGGGAAAGAACACATCAGAATTGAAACAATAATACATAAGAAGATCTTAGAACAAGTAAACCATTTCATGTATGTGGAGTCCGTTCTTGCGGACATGTCTGAAAGAACAGACACCACGTACATACAACTGAAGCCAGGACAATCAATGACATGTTCAGTGCGAAAGCACACTAAGCTCGAACTCTTACGGGAATCGGTGAAATGCCGCGAACAACGAGGCTAGTGGGCAATGGGCGCTACATTAGTAGTGTGTGTATAATCTGAGAATTTGGGTCTAACGGAGGCGTGCTGGGGTATTCAGTGCAACCGCGATGACCACAGTGTGCGGCTGACGCAGTGGTCAGTGCATCTGCCTAGTAGGCAGGAGGCCCGGGTTCGATTCCCACTCCGGCACAAATTTTCAACTTTCCTCGTTGATTTCAATCACTACCGCCCGCAGCCAATGTCTGGAATTCCTCTGTGTCTTAAACGATTTCAGATACCCAGGATTTGACGTTACATGTGACTACAGCAAAGGTACTGAGATTACGCTTAGTAAATTCGGCCTGATATGTCGAAAAGTTACCAGAAACCTTATAAACAAAACTAAGAAAGGTACTCAAATTAAATTCTACAGAACAGTTGCGACCCCTACACAGCTATATAGAAGCGAGACATGGGTGATTAGCAAAAAGCGAGGAAGCCGTATCCAGGCACAACAAAGGAAATTTCTGAGAAGAGTTGAAGGTTGCAAAACAGAAGACAGACTAAGAAATCGAATTATTCGAGTAGAACTAAAAATTTTTAGTCTAAATGATAAAATTGTACATTGTAGAAGGAAACTGTTTGAACTCCTGGAAGGAATGGGAAGGAAGACACTCGCCTTAAACGCTAGAAATTATGTTTCAAGGAAGAAGTGGCAGAGGAAGACCATGGTTAAGTTGGGTACCGTAACACACAGTTTTTGCCCGGTAACTGAAGAGAAGAAGGAACAGAAGAACTTCTTTGTGCATGTCTACTTCAGACATCGACAGTTTATTTTCTGTCCAAGTAAGAAAACTCGTGAAGTACTTTTAGTAACTCAGCATCACGTGGTATTGTTTTTCACGTCGCGATTGTCAAGCGCAATGGTACTTACAAAGAATTTAAGCTGATGCACAGATACCGGGCGAGGGAATTCGCTTTGAGGAACCAGAATTTCCCACTCCCCTCACATCTGTGTATATATATGAATGACTCATTATCGCCCAGCTCAAACCACTAACGATGGAAACTCGAAATTTTGAGAGGGTGAGGATCGTACCCTATAGGCATTGTTATGGGGGGATTGTTCGAAATTCCACTCCTAACGTGGTGAAACGGAGAATGAAAGGCTTTTTGAGAAGATGTCACAATGCAATTTTGTAGCTAGAACGATATAAATTGATATCTGGTTCCTCAGTCAGATAAAAAACGTGGTTCAGTGTTTTTGGAAATTTAACCCCTAAGAGGGAGAAATAGGAGATGAAAATTTGTAAGAAAACATTTCGCTACGTTATAAACATTTTAAAGCTAAATCTATGGAAAATGGTATTTCACTTCTCTGTTAGGTATAAAGAAATATGTGATAGGAGATGAATGTGTCTGTGGAAATATCACCACGAGAACGCAAAAGGCGTGATTAACAGAAAATCGTGGACACCAGCTAGCACAACTGCTTTTTGGTCAGACGTACACCGATCAGCCAAAACATTATGACCACCGACCTACAATCAATATGAACCAGTCCCGGCGACAGCAGCGTCATATGGCGAGGAATGACTGCTAGTCAGACATACGCACGGTGCATGTATGTAGTATCAGTGAGCGTGCTGTCCGCGTGTAGAATGGGGAAGGCACGCGAGCTGTTCAAATGTTCAAATGTGTGTGAAATCTTATGGGACTTAGCTGCTAAGGTCATCAGTCCCTAAGCTTACCTACTACTTAACCTAAATTATCCTAAGGACAAACACACACACCCATGCCCGAGGGAGGACTCGAACCTCCGCCGGGACCAGCCGCACAGTCCATGACTGCAGCGCCTTAGACCGCTCGGCTAATCCCGTGCGGCGCACGTGATTTATCTGAGTTTGACCGAGGGCAGATTGTGACGGTCAGGGGACTGGGCACGAGCATTTCGGAAACTGGACGACATGTCGGGTGTTCAAGAAGTGCTATGGTGAGTGTCTTCAACAAGTGCCGAAAGTGAAACCAGGTCCAGACCTCTTCGGGATCGGAGGCCACCTCTCATTACAGCTGCTCGACGTTGTAGGCTGTGCAGACTGGTAAAAGAGAACTGGCGGCGAACTGTGGAGGAACTAACATCAGACTTTAATGCTGGGGAGAGTGCAAGTGTGTCTGATCACACAGCGCGGCAATGGACGTAGCCACAGTGGTAGAGCGTTGCACGGTCTGATGAATTCCGATACCTTCTTCATCGTGCCGATGGGAGGGCGCGAACCCGTCGTCTTCCAGAGAACAGCTTCTTGATAGCTGTACTGCGGGACAGAGACAAGTTAGCAGCGATTCCATTACGCTCTGGGCAACATTCACGTGGGCATCCACGAGTCCAGTGGAGCTCGTTCAACGCACCATGACGGCCAAGGAGTATCGCACACTGGTTACAGACCACGTGCACCTCTACATGACGATCATCTTTCTCGATGGCAGTGGCATTTTTCAACAAGATTACGCGCCATGTCAAAAAGCCAGGAGTGTGATGGAGTGGTGCGGGGGACACCGCGGCAAGTTCCAATTGACGTGCTGCCCCCCCCCCCCACCCCCCCTACCCCGTCTTCACAACTCGCCAGATTTGAACTCGATCGAACACATCTGGGATGTGACTGAATGTGGCGTCAGAACTCATCGCCCCCGTCCCAGAAATTTGGAGGAGATAGGTGACTTTTGTGTGCAGATGTGGTGCCAACTCTCTGCAGCGACCTAGCAAGGCCTCATCGCTTCCATTCCATGAGGCGTCGCCGCTCTTATCGGTGCCAAAGATCGACAAAAATGGTTCAAATGGCTCTGAGTACTATGGGACTTAACTGCTGTGGTCATCAGTCCCCTAGAACTTAGAACTACTTAAACCTAACTACCCTAAGGACATCACAAACATCCATGCCCGAGGCAGGATTCGAACCTGCGACCGCAGCGGTCGTGCGGTTCCAGACTGTAGCGCCTAGAACCGCTCGGCCACTTCGCCCCGCAAAGGTCGACATACCGGCTATTACGTAGGTAGCCATTATGTTCTGGCTGATCAATGTACATTCGGAAAAGACCATGCTTCTGTTGCCTCAATTAGCGTGCAAAGTTTAAAAAGTGTTGCAGTTTGTAAACAGCATAAAAATCCGATTAAAGGAAAAAAACTGTGCAGGCCATATGGTCTACGTGAGCGAAGCAGCAGCCGCTAAGCTAGTACTGTATAAGCGTGTGTAGCCTCTTCAGTGCGCCGTAGCGTGCTTTGCCGGTTTCATCAGTTTAACGGGCCTAGGGAAATGAAGTGGGTGCCTCCACTATCCTTCGGCAGATATTGTGTCTGCCGCCATCAAAAGCGCTCGGTGTTTTCCATGTAAACAGCTGTTTACACTGTCCCGTCGCAAAGCGTGGGAGGCTGCCGGTACCTCGATGTGTGCACGGACCGCGGGTTAGCGCTTGCAAAATAAAATTGCATGCGTAATGCCTTTTGATCTGAATCACAAACGAAAGAGCTGTTCACGGATTACAGCGCTCCAGCGAGGCTGATTTTAGCATTTTGTGTTCAAAGAAGAGGAGCTTCCAGCGTTTTGCAAACACATGCTGTTAATACAGCCCACAGCCCGTCTGCTGACCTCAACGCTCTGATAGTGGGTACACATCGCTAGCCTGAAACATCAGCAAAGAGACAGTACGTAAGCGTCCAATACCATGCCGACCTATATTTCGGGGATATTGTCGGTGCAAGTTTAATTAAAGGCAGTCGGAGTTAACGCAGTCGAAGGGTGGAGCTCACCTACAGGTAATCGGAAGAAAATAAAAACTTTTGTATCTGGGCCTAGTACCCATCTGGTGGACCTGTTTCGATCTCTTAATACAGTTTGTTTATTATCACTTTGTGATTCAAATAGTCAATAGTATGAGAATGGTTGACGTTGATATTTCAGAACAAGCAAAGTCACTGTTTATCTGAGAAGCATTTTCACTCTTCCAATTCATATTCGCACTCAAACTGAGCACTATTGTTACGATACCACTTTAATTATGGTTAGTGTCATTCCCAATCGTCTGTTACGAAAACTCTGAAAATTTATTTTTTAACACCGTATTTGACAAATACAGTTTATCATTATTCACACGTGATTGTTACTTTTAATGACTTGAACTACTGTTACTGGTTACACCAACTTTTTAAGGACTTCATGTTATATACCCTCCATCTATACTATTACCTATTGTTTACTGTTCTTCCTCTCACCACTTCTCGGCTACTGTTCTAATCGTCAACTTTAATCACTGGTTTCATAACGATTACTGCTCCACGCGATGCCACTCCCCTAACTCTTACCTAACCACATTTCATACTCCCTCAACACGACTCACAACTCTCATTCTTTGTCAAAACGTCTGCGCACTTTAATTACAAAAAGGCACAGTGTCAGCTCAAAAATCTCCAACGACAGTCTCATAGGTTGACAAAAAAACTTGGCCCCCATAGTTATAGTTCTGTTACATCTACCACAGACGGCCCCTGCCAGGCAGACTACACTCAAGACACCCCTGTGTACCATATAACATACACAAGCACTTGAAGGCGCAACCAAGAAGAAAACAGTTCTTCAAAACAAACAGAACTTGCTAGAGACTAATGCGAACCTTTTTCTGCTGAGGTCACCTCACAGATACGGGGAAAGTTGAAGTACTCCGCCAGCTTTATAAAGCAAGCGCAGCAGCAGTACAGCCAGTTCCTCACCGAGCTGGGACCAGCTCCAATGGACCTCCCCGACGCTCTTGATGAATTGTCGTCTACAAGTTATTTGTTTTTGTGTGTATATAGTGATTGTTCGAGAAGTGTAGTTCAGTTCAATAAACGACATTATACTGAGTGTTCTACAATACTGAGTATTCTCCAGTGGCCCATGAGGATAGGATCCACTGGAGAATACTCAGTATTGTAGAACACTCAGTATAATGTCGTTTATTGAACTGAACTACACTTCTCGAACAATCATTATATACACACAAAAACAAATAACTTGTAGACGACAATTCATCAAGAGCGTCGGTGAGGTCCATTGGAGCTGGTCCTAGCTCAGTGAGGAACTGGCTGTACTGCTGCTGCGCTTGCTTTATAAAGCCGGCGGAGTACTTGAACTTCCCCCGTATCTGTGAGGTGACCTCTGCAGAAAAAGGTTCGCATTAGTCTCTAGCAAGTTTTGTTTGTTTTGAAGAATTGTTTTCCTCTTGGTTGCGCCTGCAAGTGCTTGTGTATTTTATATGGTACACAGGGGTGTCTTAAGTATAGTCTGCCTGGTAGGGGCCATCTGTGGAAGACGTAACAGGTTTATTTACAAGTAGGTTCTACAGTATTACTGACATCTATGGCACGTGATCATTTTTATCTAACAAGGGGAGGCCGCCAATTGTGAAATTCAGATTCGATTCATACTGCGCATAATAAAAGCTCATGGCCAGAGGTGTAATGTGGCAAGCACCAAGATGCACTTCTCAGCCATTGTCGAGAAAATCGACGGTTAAAAGAAACCGTTGCGGTGAAATACTCTCTACGATTAATAATTTTCTACAGCGTTGTGGCGCAGCGGTAAGCGCTCGGGTTCGTAATCCGAAGGGCACCGAATCGAATCTCGCGCCATGCAATTTTTTTATTATTAGTTTTTTGTAATTCAAATATATATATATATATATATATATATATATATATATATATATATATATATATATATTAATGAATTGCTTATGCATGTTGGTGAAGGCGGATCGCTCTCCAATTGTACCGCCTCCATTTTTCCGTTTTTTTAACAGGGTGTACCAAAGCTCTCCCGTCCGCACTGATTTTCGACGATGTTATAAGTTGCGCTAGGGACCGCATCTACCTTCTTTCGAAGTTAGCAGGCAACTACGCTGTTATGCGGCTGCTCGTTTCGACCCATTCAACATCTGTCCTTCAAGTGTAACGAGCGAGTAACGGAGTTTATATTTCATACCTGCCGCAGCAAATTTGTGTTCGTGGGGTCTCTATTCTAATTCGAACGCTTGACTTACGCTATACGTATTCGTTTCGGAATACCGTTTCTACGTCTTCCGTTAACTATACGTAGTTAACATTATGAAGACAATTAATAACATTTGTGAAATATAACTTTGTTTGCGGAAAACATAATGATTGTCGAAGTCGACAGTTTTTCCATGACAAACGACTTTCAACAACTTATTATATGCATAATTGTTGCAACTGATTGCCGGGAATTATATATATATATATATATATATATATATATATATATATATATTTGAATTACAAAAGACAAATACTAAAAAAAAGGGTTCCATGGCGCGAGATTCGATCCGGCGACCTTTGGATTACGAACCCGAGCGCTTACCGCTGCGCCACGACGCTGTAGAAAGGTATAAATCGTAGAGAGTATTTCACCGCAACGGTTTCTTTTAACTGTCGATTTTCTGGACAACGGCTGAGAAGTGCATCTTGGTGCTTTGCCACATTACACCTCTGGCCATGAGCTTTTATTATGCGCAGTATGAATCGAATCTGAATTTCACAATTGGCGGCCTCCCCTTGTAAGTAGTACTGTAACACAACAACAAGTGCCTCACATAAGAAGTTTTCACAGTATTAATGATGTCATTCTGAGTAATGAAATAATTTTTTATGTAATACATTTTGTCACTATTTTGTATATGTTTCCTCATGGATGAATACGATTATGTAATTTAAATTCAATACCTTAAAATAATTGTGTAATGACATGTACTAAACACGCTGGTTTGGTCAGAGTGATTTGCTGTTGTGAACGGTCGGAGTATACTTGAAGCAGGGAGCATTGTCGCTGGGTGCGGACGCTCGCTGTACATTTGAGTCTGGCGCCAGCTCTTGTGCAGCAGAGTCTGACAGAAGTTGTCAGGCGTAGTTTTTGCTAGCGGCATGTAGTGTGGCACAGCGTAAGATACCAATCTGGAAGAATTCTACGTTATGGTCAGGCATAATTACGGTGTTAGCTGGGCACAGTGCAGAAAGAATCAACAGGAATTACTATGAAAGAAGTGCAGTGTCGGCCCAAAATTGTTTACTGCAAAGCGATGTCAAGAAGAGCCTGTTGCCATACATTGTCGGCTACTGTTACCTTACGCAGCACCAGCAGCCATTTACTGGAATAAGACCAGACCAACTTTAACATTTAAAAGTGTATCAGGGCTAGATAGCGTAGGAGCTTTAGTTCGTGAATAATTACCAACTTAACGCTAACGCCGTGTTACAAGTGTTTAAACCTGAACAAGTACTAAGTAAGGTCCTATCTTGCTATTACTAATTAAAACCGAGTGTCACTGTTGATGAAAAAGCGTGGAAAATTCTTAACTAATTTAATACTGATAATATGTGTAAAAAGTCAAAGTTATCAAAACTTAAAAAATAATTGGACTGTTAATTAGGGATAAATCTTCACTTAAAAACCAGTATTAATAGAAAATGATTATGAAAAGTAATTTCAGTGAGGTTTTAAAGATTACTGTTGATAATAATGTTTAATTTATTTGTGTGATTAATAATTTCTGCCTCATTTCCAAAATACGTAACAGTGTTATGCAAAAGTTAACCAGAAGTTCAAAATGTTCAAATGTGTTTGAAATCTTATGGGACTTAACTGCTAAGGTCATCAGTCCCTAAGCTAACACACTACTTAACCTAAATTATCCTAAGGACAAACACACACACCCATGCCCGAGGGAGGACTCGAACCTCCGCCGGGACCAGCCGCACAGTCCATGCCTGCAGCACCTTAGACCGCTCGACTAATCCCTCGCGGCAACCAGAAGTAATTTAATGACAGTTATGCGCTAATAAGACATTTTTTTCTTAACAGAAAATATTTATTTAAGAAAAATTACAATTGTTGAAACATTAGCAGTAGGCATTATGATAGGTTGCGCGAAACTATTTACTACGCAAACTGAGAGCCAAACTATTAGCAGTCAAGTGTATACATTTTGAGTAATTTGCTTTCCTGATATCCCGATTAGATTTATGTCATGTAGCTAACTGTGGTTTTGATTCTGAGCTCAAGTCAGTATTATTGTACCCGTACCCCTGATTGTCTCCCTTTAATTATTACCTAAATACTTTCCCAAATTAATTAACAACTTTACAATATTGTGTTTTCTGTAACCATTGCAATCAATGTAAACTAAAGATTATTTAACTTCATTACCTGAAGTTTCGCTAACTACTTTGCAGCTTTCACCATTTTTCAAAATTCATTCTATTGTTGTTGCATAGATGTAGTCGCGCAATATCGATTCGGTTACAACTGATTCTACTTTCTTTGGATTTAATTTGTTCTTCGGAACCGAAGTTTTTTCCCAGACAGCAGAGACAAGAGGAACACGTACATCAGTTACATCAAATTATCCGAAAGTGTGGGTCAGGACTCGAAAATAAAAGCCGTATTTAGAATGTATATACTTCATACAGTAGGTATGTAATTCTTTCATCATCTTCACAGAGGAAGACTGAACTGTAGTTCCTTCTCTAGATTGTCACACAGATGACAAAATGGTAGATATCGAAATAGACGACAGACGGATAGAGAAACAATTAAAATCGCTCAGAAGAGGAAAGACCGCTGGACCTGATGGGATACCAGTTCGATTTTACACACAGTACGCGAAGGAACTTGCCTCCCTTCGTGCAGCGGTGTACTATAGGTCTCTAGAAGAGCGTAGCGTTCCAAAGGATTGGAAAAGAGCACAGGTCATCCCCGTATTCAAGAAGGGACGTCGAACGGATGTGCAGAACTATAGACCTATATCTCTAACGTCGATCAGTTGTAGAATTTTGGAACACGTATTATGTTCGAGTATAATGACTTTTCTGGAGACTAGAAATCTACTCTGTAGGAATCAGCATGGGTTTCGAAAAAGACGGTCGTGTGAAACCCAGCTCGTGCTATTCGTCCACGAGACTCAGAGAGCCATAGACACGGGTTCGCAGGTAGATACCGTGTTTCTTGACATCCGCAAGGCGTTCGATACAGTTCCCCACAGTCGTTTAATGAACAAAGTACGAGCATATGGACTATCAGACCAATTGTGTGATTGGATTGAAGAGTTCCTAGATAACAGAACGCAGCATGTCATTCTCAATGGAGAGAAGTCTTCCGAAGTAAGAGTGATTTCAGGTGTGTCGCAGGGGAGTGTCATAGGACCGTTGCTATTCACAAAATACATAAATGACCCTGTGGATGACATCGGAAGTTCACTGAGGCTTTTTGCAGATGATGCTGTGGTGTATCAAGAGGTTGTAACAATGGAAAATTGTAC
Organism: Schistocerca serialis cubense; assembly: GCF_023864345.2. Lineage (NCBI taxonomy): Eukaryota > Metazoa > Arthropoda > Insecta > Orthoptera > Acrididae > Schistocerca > Schistocerca serialis. The sequence goes on along the minus strand of NC_064641.1, from coordinate 110,143,612 downwards.
TGAAACGCAGGAGGATCTGCAGCGAATTGACGCATGGTGCAGGGAATGGCAATTGAATCTCAATGTAGACAAGTGTAATGTGCTGCGAATACATAGAAAGATAGATCCCTTATCATTTAGCTACAAAATAGCAGGTCAGCAACTGGAAGCAGTTAATTCCATAAATTATCTGGGAGTACGCATTAGGAGTGATTTAAAATGGAATGATCATATAATGTTGATCGTCGGTAAAACGGATGCCAGACTGAGATTCATTGGAATAATCCTAAGAAAATGCAATCCGAAAGCAAAGGAAACAGGATACATTACGCTTGTTCGCCCACTGCTTGAATACCGCTCAGCAGTGTGGAATCCGTACCAGATAGGGTTGATGGAAGACATAGAGAAGATCCAACGGAGAGCAGCACGCTTCGTTACAGGATCATTTAGTAATCGCGAACGCGTTACGGAGACGATAGATAAAATCCAGTGGAAGACTCTGCAGGAGAGACGCTCAGTAGCTCGGTACGTGCTTTTGTTGGAGTTTCGAGAACATACCTTCACCGAGGAGTAAAGCACTATATTGCTTCCTCCTACGTATATCTCGCGAAGAGACCATGAGGATAAAATCAGAGAGATTAGAGCCCACACAGAGGCATACCGATAATCCTTCTTTCCACGAACAATAGGAGACTGGAATAGAAGGGAGAACCGATAGAGGTACTCAAGGTACCCGTAGATATGAGTAGAAATATGATTAAGTTTCTGTCTCGCACCCGAAGTACATGTGTAAAAATAACGTTGGCTCTGTTACAACATAGTTCTCGAATTCCTGCAATTTCCACCAATGACCTACTATACAAAAATACTACAGTTAACACCATTACGGGGGGTGGTAGTAAAGCTTTCATTGTCACCTCTGAAACAATCAGTACTTTATGACGGTCTTCACGTCTTTTCTACACACTCAACTTACAGTGTGACACATTTTCCTCAACGATGCATAATGTGGTGCAGAACCTGGTTGTAGGAATCTGCGTTTTCACTGTTCAGAAAACGCAGAGACAGAAATACAACTTCAAACAGCGAAGGTCACTATTCTACAGCCTTTATTGTGATGACCGGTTTCAGCAAACTACGTAGCCACCATCTTCATCTCCGAGTACCTACTGCGACCTACATCCTACTGAATCTGCTTATTGTATTCATCTCTTGGTCTCCCTCTACGATTTTTACCCTGCACCAAGCCCTCCAGTGCTAAATTTGTGATCCTTTGATCCTTCGGAATGTGTCCTACCAACCGATCCCTTCTTCTAGTCAAGCTGTGTCACAAATTCCTCTTCTTCCCGATTCTCTTCAGTACCTCCTCATTAGTTGTGTCACCTACCCATCTAATCTTCAGCATTCTTCTGTAATACCACGTTTCGAAAGCTTCTATTCTCTTCTTGTCTTAACTATTGATCGTCCACGTTTTACATCCATATATGCCTCCACTCCATACAAATACATCCAGAAAAGACCTCCTGACACTTAAATCTATACTCGATGTTAACAAATTTCTCTTCTTCAGAAATTCTTTTCTTGCCATTGTCTGTCTACATTTTATATCCTCTCTACTTCGACCATCGTCAGTTATTTTGCTCCCCAAATTGCAAAACTCATCTGCTGCTTTAAGTGTTTCATTTCGTAATCTAATTCCTTCAGCATCATCTGATTTAATACGACTATATTTCATTATCTTGTTTTGCTTTTGTTGATGTTCGTCTTACATCCTCCTTTCAAGACACTGTCCATTCTGTTCAACTGCTCTTCCAGGTCCTTTGCTGTCTCTGACAGAATTACTATGTCACTGACAAACCTCAAAGTTTTTGTTTTTTCTCCATGGATTTTAATTCCTACTCCGAATTTTTCTTTTGTTTCCATTACTGCTTGCTTAATATATAGATTGAATAACATCGGGGATAGGCTACAATCATATCTCGCTTCCTTCTCTACCACTGCTTCCCTTTCATGCCCCTCGACTATTATTACTGCCATCTGGTTTCTGTACAAATTGTACATATCGTTTCGCTCTCTGAATATGATCGCTGCCACCTTCAGAATGTGAAAAAGAGTACTCCAGTCAACATTGTCAAAAGCTTTCTCTAAGTCTACAAATGCTAGTAACGTAGGTTTGCCTTTCCTTAACCTATCTTCTGTGAGAAGTCATAGGGTCAATCTTGCCTCGCGTGCTCCAGCATTTCTACAGAATCCAAACTGGTCTTGCCCAATGTGGTTTCTTCTAGTTTTTCTATTCGTCTGTGAAGAATTTGTGTTAGTATTTTGCAGCCGTGACTTCTTAAACCAATAGTTCGGTAATTTTCACACCTGTCAACACCTGCTTTCTTTGGGATTCGAATTATCATATTCTTGTTGACGTCTGACGATATCTCGCCTGTCTCATACATCTTGTTCAGCAGATGGTAGAGTTTTGTCATGGCTGACTCTCTTAAGGCTATTAGTAGTTCTAAATGAATGTTGTCCACTCCCGTGCCTTGTTTTGACTTAGATCTTTCAGTCCTCTGTCAAACTCTTCACGCAGTATCATATCTCCCATTTCATCTTCATCTACATCCTCTTGTATTTCCATAATATTGCCCTCAAGTACATCGCCCTTGCATAGACACTTTATATACTCCTTCCACCTTTCTGTCTTTCCTTCTTTTCTTAGAACGGGTTTTCCACCTGAGCTCTTGATATTCATACAAGTGGTTCTCTTTACTCCAAAGATCTCTTTAATTTTCCTGTAGGCAGTATCTACCTTACCCCTAGTGATACATGATTCTACATCCTTACATCTGGCCTCTAGCCATCCCTGCTTAGCTGTTTTGCATTTCCTGTCGATCCAATTTTTGAGATGTTTGTATTCCTTTTCGCCTGCTTCATTTACTGCATTTTTATGTTTTCTCCTTTCATCAATTAAATTCGATATCTCTTCTGTTACCCATGGATTTCTACTAGTCCTAGTCTTTTTACCTACTTGGTCCTCTGCTTCCTTCACTATTACATCTCTCAAAGCTACCCATTCTTCTTCTATTGTATTTCTTTTCCATGTTGTTATCAATCGTTCCTTAGTACTCTCTCTGAAAATCTGTACAACTTCTGGTTCAAGCAGCTTATTCAGTTACCAACTCCTTAAATTCCTATCGTTTTGCAGGCTCGTAAGTTTTAATCTACAGTTCTTAACCAATAGATAGTGGTCAGAGCCCACATCTCCCTCTGGAAATGTCTCATTCCTAAATCACTGTCTTACCATTGTATAATCTATCTCACACCTTCCAGTGTCTCCAGGCCTCTTCCACATATACAACCTTCTTTCATGATTCTTAAACCAAGTGTCAGGTATGATTAAGTTATGCTCTGTGCAAAATGCTACCAGGCAGCTTCCTTCTTCATTCCTTACCCCCATTCCGTATTCACCTACTACTTTTCCTTCAATTTTTAACATTTTAAAATGTTCTGATAATAAGTTGCCGTCTCTTTATCTAAGAATAGATCATCAATGCAGCTAGCCGCTATCTCTGTGTAATGTCTTGTCCGTATAGACGTGTATCTGTTGTCTTTAAGGTCCCTTCACCTTCACTCATAAGTCTATACAGTAAAGTAAGGCCCTCCCAGTTCTTGGCTGATCCCTGATAAGACAGGCGAAAAATTAGACTAATGGCGGATTATTAGTATTATCTCTACTTTCATTCGCTCTCTCTCTTTCTCTCCTTTATCTATGTATAGTTTTTAATATAAGATTTCATTGCGTGTATAGAGGTCAAAAAATCAGCCAAATAGAATCTTTGGTGGAGTCCTTCGTCTTGGTAATCAGCGGCTGGCTTGCTGTAAGAGATCTTTACATTTATTATTATTGTTAAACACTGCAGTCAGTGGGGAGAATCAATCGTTTGGACAATTTGTTCCTTTTACGAAAGATTGCAAATTCCAGATGTGTACGTAGCCTTTTTGGACGATTTAACACAGACTCAGTGATTGCAGGCTCTCTTCGACACAGCTGAAACTTCTACTAATTACAGGGCCAAGGTGATCAAGAAATGATTCAGAAAAAACTCATTCGTTCATTCACTCCAGGACAAACAAGTCACAAACCTTATTTATGGAGGAAATCGTGTATTAAATACATCTCCATTACATGTCCAGATCTCCGGTGATTCCACGCCTTAATTATTTTTCTTTTACAATCTCTTTCTCTTAAAAACAAACCGCTAGCGGCACAAATGTTAATTGGCTCGCTTTTGCGAGAAGAAAAGCAGAATATGTATCTCTCAGAAACACGTCGATCCCTCAACAGAGACTCCAGAAGCTGTCCTAGTTACCCTCTAACAGCCATGGAGAATGCATATATGCATCTCTGTTATTTCAAAGAATAAACGCACTAGAAAATACTTTGGCGTCGACGAGCTGTCGCCGCATATATTACGAGAAAATCAGATTAGATAACTTTCACAAAGTGAATGAATGTGGATGGTTTGATTGAAAGATTAATTGGTGCGTGGTAGAGGGTATTTGCTGTGGGGACATTACAATGCCCCTCGCAGTGAGCGAAGTTTGTGAGCCTAATTTTGATTTACCGAACACACTTCGCGAGCTATCTATTAGTGTGGGTAACCCGGAAGTGATGAGTGTCAGTCCTCCGACTGCAAAAAGAGATAATTATGTTTAAGACAGACGAAGAAAAGAAACATTGAAAACAGAAGAAATGAAGAGACAGGTACCGCGGCTGTATTGCTTTTACGTGCATCAAGGTGTTATGTCTGCTGTGCACAACCAAGGAAGATGATCTTTCATGAAACTATTATCAGGGTCTACCCATTCGGGAACTTTCTTAAGCAGGGAAACCTTGGAAAACCTCTTAAGCCTAGACCCCCAGCCTACGGTACATAGAAGATAGGAAAGCCTACAGAAGAAAAAAAAAATTTTGAAATTGATCTCTAAAGGAAAGATAGGGATAGATTTATACAACGATTTGGAGAAGAGTGATTTGTGCCTCTAGCTAAAAAAATTTTACAATCAATAACTCGAGTTTTTTTTTCTTTTTTTTTTCTTTTTTAATATCTTGTTCCCAGGACAATATCTTGCGGTGCTGAAACTCTCCCGGGTCTTGCATGTCCCCGACGTCCACATTTGTAGTCGGTCTTCTATGCGGCCCACAATGGGAAGAGTAGAAGGGACAGGGATACCAGATTTTACATGCAACATTCATTCCAAAAGGATTAGCAATGACCGAAAGGGAAACTCTTCCTGTAAAAGAACTGGTTAGGTTGCACCGTCCAAGATTCTCCTTTTTGAAAACAAAGTCCCTATGGCTTCATGCATCCTTTTTCTTACAATGTACTGCAAGGAATTTAGCCATTGACTTAAGGTTTCCATTTATCCATTGACTAATGCTGTTGCCGAAAACATCATAATATTTACTCTAGTTTGAATTTTCTTTTGGACCTCGCATCACCACTTGTGCTTATAAGTCCAAAAATTCTGACACACTTTCTGTCAATGATTTACTCTTCGTAGTTTAAAGGATTCATGCAACTTGCGGTAGATTTTGGATTCAAATCATCGAATAATGGAAAGTGTGGTTCATTTTATGCAAAGACATAATCCATCATTTCCTTGAAAAGTCATATCATTTATCTATACTCATAAAATTTTTATCCTAAATACATTATTTCTTCGCTTGATTGCTGTAATGTAAAAGTTATTAGTAGTGAGGAATGTGGATTCACTTCTTTCATTTATTCTCTGATTCATCCGGCATTCATACATGCACATATATGGAAATGGATTTTCAAACAAAATTCCAAAGTGAACAAGACCCATTAAATAACTACTAATTCTATGAATATTAACTTCTTTTGACATTCAACAATAAATCAAGAACTCTTAACCTCTAATTATGACACTTTTTTGAAGTTCGACATCAATCAGTTTCCCCTCGCGTTTGATGCGAGTCTCTTACAAAGCATATCTGTGTCGTCTATATCGATTCTAACTCTCGCGCCGACGTCAATTGTTTTGCGCGGGAAATTATCTTTGCGGCGTTAACCGTCACTCATGATTCACTACTTAACAGCAAAACTTCACTTCACACGTTTACACATCTAAGCGTACACTTGAAATTATATATGAACATTCACTGGGAACCTCTTTTGATTATGCAGCGTCATTTTCGGGAAATATTTCTTTCTTCTTGAAGGTCATTCAGATCCTTTATATTTCTTGATGACATTAGCAATGCTAAAGTTCTATGTTTACCCCAACACAGGTGAAGCCTATCTCCACTATCCTCCTTGCAGCACTCGATAGTTATGGTTAGTCACTATTTCTACAATCTGTGTCACTGATTAATTATTTCAGTTTAAAGTTTTCTAACAGTAAACACACACAGTTTATTGTTATATTTTTACGAGCGTTCATCTCTGTCACTCGCAACACCATTAATCCCTACCTTCTAATCTTCATTACATTTTTTCAAGGCGTTATGGGAAAATAACCCTTTAATTTTGTTAGATCCCGGGTATGCTAACAGATAAGCCCCAGGGTTCGGAATTTGTAGAATGGTGGATGGGTCAGTATATAATAACTCCCATGTCTTTATACACTTCTTTATTAAGGATGATTTGGTATGTCTTTTGACTAGTACCTTCTCTCCGACGTGGTACGCCTGTACCCTCTTGATTAATTTGTCATATTGTTGTTTTCTCTGATCAGCCTTTTGCGTCATACTTATGATGGCTTGTCTTATTTTTTCTTCCCAAAGCATCTCAGTTGGAATTATGATTTTATTTATTTCTCTGGCGTCGAGTATCAGTCTAACTGTCCCATTTGCTTTTTGCACGACTAACAATGGGGAACAGTATGGGCTTGTAGAGGGTTCGATCAAACCCCATTTCAACATGCGATCTATTTACTTTTGAACTTGAGCCTTTAACCTCCAGGGAACAGGAAGAAAGTTCTACAATACGTTTCGTGCGGCTTAATGTGGAGATGTCATATGTATCCCTTAATAACTCCTGGCCTTTCATCAAAAACGTTTTCATACGTTAATAATAATTCATTGAGCTGCTTCTTCTGATCTTCGAAAATGCAGTCGGATTCATTTAACTTTTCAAACACTAATTGACCGAAATCTTCTTTGACTTGGAACCCATTAATTACGTGCTGTTTAGAATTTTAGGCCGTCCTGATTACTTGCACACTGATCCCACAATTATGTTTTCTCGTAAGGCTTTTTTTTTTTCAACAACACCAACTGAATTTCTTGTTTATTAACATTCAACCAAATTTTTCCTGTTTTGAAATCTATTCTGCATCCATATTGACGGAGGCTGTCGACTCCGATAATGCAATCTACCACCAAATTTTTCACAACAAGGAATGTGCTTAATATTGCTACATTTCCGAATTGCACACCAAGTGGTGACTGCACCTTTAGATTAGCCGGTCGAGCCCCAACGGCGTCTATTATTCTGCAATTTTGAACTGGAAAAATTGGTAATCGTCTTATATTTCTGATCCTGTTGAATAGTGCCTCCGAAATAACATTTGTGGTTGCAGCTGTGTCTAAAACCGCCACTATAGGTACGGTCTCCATAATGACTTGCACTTCGGCTACTGCCACCTGTTCCTTATCCTCATCTAGTGGTTCTAAGTCCTCGGTCAGTTCATCTACCAGTAATCGTCCATCATTATACGTTAGAATGGGTACACATATCCTGTTGCCCCTCAACCAATTGTTGACCGCTCCTCCGGGGCACGAGTGGGTCCTTACGAGTTTGTTGAATTTTGATTTGTCTGCTGGTTGACATCATCCACCACTTCGGGAATTACCGGTTGATTCGGAGATGTCCGTCCCCACTGATGTTGGCTGTTTGAATTCATTCCTCCCGGTTGATTCCACTTTCTATTATTGTTATTATTCCAGGCTTGGGGCCTGAAATTTCTTTCGTTCCACCACACGGGGTTGTATCTTTTCCCGTTCTGTTGTCCCTGAATAGCCCCTCGCAAGACCATTGCCAGGATTACTATTGAGATTTTGAGGGGTTCCTCCATTATTTAACGATCTCTGTTTATTCCTTCTAAGTGTCGATTGATCGCCATTGGTATAACCCATACTTCCGCCTTGCCTACCGTTTGGCGGAGGTTCTATCACCCTATATTGGAATCTGTTATTACTGGTTGTTCTCTTCGATAATATCTATATGGTCTAACGTCGTGAGGAACGACTCCAAGTCTTTGTCGTTGCCGTAAATCAATTGATTCCGGATGCTAGTTGGTAGTCTTGCCTTGTTGTTGTTGTGGTCTTCAGTCCTGAGACTGGTTTGATGCAGCTCTCCATGCTACTCTATCCTGTGCAAGCTTTTTGATCTCCCAGTACCTACTGCAACTTACATCCTTCTGAATCTGCTTAGTGTATTCATCTCTTGGTCTCCCTCTACGATTTGTACCCTCCACGCTGCCCTCCAATACTAAATTGGTGACCCCTTGATGCCTCAGAACATGTCCTACCAACTGATCCCTCCTTCTGGTCAAGCTGTGCCACAAACTCCTCTTCTCCCCAATCCTATTCAATACTTCCTCATTAGTTATGTGATCTACCCATCTAATCTTCAGCATTCTTCTGTAGCACCACGTTTCGAAAGCTTCTATTCTCTTCTTGTCCAAACTATTTATCGTCCATGTTTCACTTCCATACATGGCTACGCTCCATACAAATACTTTCAGAAACGACTTCCTGACACTTAAATCTATACTCGATGTTAAGAAATTTCTCTTCTTCAGAAACGCTTTCCTTGCCATTGCCAGTCTACATTTTGTATCCTCTCTACTTCGACCATCATCAGTTATATTGCTCCCCAAATAGCAAAACTCCTTTACTACTTTAAGTGTCTCATTTCCTAATCTAATTCCCTCAGCATCACCCGAATTAATTCGACTACATTCCATTATCCTCGTTTTGCTTTTGTTGATGTTAATCTTGTATCCTCCTTTCAAGACGCTACCCATTCCATTCAACTGCTCTTCCAAGTCCTTTGCTGTCTCTGACAGAATTACAATGTCATCGGCGAACCTCAAAGTTTTTATTTCTTCTCCATGGATTTTAATACCTACTCCGAATTTTTCTTTTGTTTCCTTTACTGCTTGTTCAATATACAGATTCAATAACATCTGGGAGAGGCTACAACCCTGTCTTACTCCCTTCCCAACAACTGCTTCCCCTTCATGTCCCTCGACTCTATAACTGCCATCTGGTTTCTGTACAAATTGTAAATAGCCTTTCGCTCCCTGTATTTTACCCCTGCCACCTTTAGAATTTGAAAGAGAGTATTCCAGTCAACATTGTCAAAAGCTTTCTCTAAGTCTACAAATGCTAGTAACGTAGGTTTGCCTTTCCTTAATCTTTCTTCTAAGATAAGTCGTAAGGTCAGTATTGCCTCACGTGTTCCAGTATTTCTACGGAATCCAAACTGATCCCCCCCGAGGTCAGCTTCTACTAGTTTTTCCACTCGTCTGTAAAGAATTCATGTTAGTATTTTGCAGCTGTGGCTTATTAAACTGATTGTTCGGTAATTTTCACATCTGTCAACACCTGCTTTCTTTGGGATTGGAATTATTATATTCTTCTTGACGTCTGAGGGTATTTCGCCTGTTTCATACATCTTGCTTACCAGATGGTAGAGTTTTGTCAGGACTGGCTCTCCCAAGGCCGTCAGTAGTTCCAATGGAATGTTGTCTGTTCCGGGGGGCCTTGTTTCGACTCAGGTCTTTCAGCGCTCTGTCAAACTCTTCACGCAGTATCGTATCTCCCACTTCATCTTCATCTACATCCTCTTCCATTTCCATAATATTGTCCTCAAGTACATCGCCCTTGTATAGACCCTCTATATACTCCTTCCACCTTTCTGCTTTCCCTTCTTTGTTTAGAACTGGGATTCCATCTGAGCTCTTGATATTCATACATGTGGTTCTCTTATCTCGAAAGGTCCCTTTAATTTTCTTGTAGGCAGTATCTATCTTACCCCTAGTGAGATAAGCCTCTACATCCTTACATTTGTCCTCTACCCATCCCTGCTTAGCCAATTTGCACTTCCTGTCGCTCTCATTTTTGAGACGTTTGTATTCCTTTTTGCCTGCTTCATTTACTGCATTTTTATATTTTCTCCATTCATCAATTAAATTCAATATTTCTTCTGTTTCCCAAGGATTTCTATTAGCCCTCGACTTTTTACCTACTTGATCCTCTGCTGCCTTCACTACTTCATCCCTCAGAGCTACCCAGTCTTGTTCTACTGTATTTCTTTCCCCCATTCCTGTCAATTGTTCCCTTATGCTCTCCCTGAAACTCTGTACAACCTCTGGTTCTTTCAGTTTATCCAGGTCCCATCTCCTTAAATTCCCACCTTTTTGCGGTTCCTTCAGTTTTAATCAACAGGTCATAACCAATAGATTGTGGTCAGAGTCCACATCTGCCCCTGGAAATGTCTTACAATTTAAAACCTGGTTCCTAAAGCTCTGTCTTACCATTATATAATCTATCTGATACCTTTTAGTGTCTCCAGAGTTCTTCCATGTATACAACCTTCTTTCATGATTCTTAAACCAAGTGTTAGCTATGATTAAGTTATGCTCTGTGCAAAATTCTACCAGACGGCTTCCTCTTTCATTTCTTAGTCCCACCTACTTCGTTTCCTTCTCTCCCTTTTCCTACTACCGAATTCCAGTCACCCATGACTATTAAATTTTCGTCAACCTTCACTATCTGAATAATTTCTTTTATTCCATCATACATTTCTTCAATTTCTTCACCTACAGAGCTAGTTGGCATATAAACTTGTACTACTGTGGTAGGTGTGGGCTTCGTATCTATCTTGGCCTCAATAATGCGTTCACTATGCTGTTTGTAGTAGATTACCCGCACTCCTATTTTCTTATTCATTATTAAACCTACTCCTGCATTACCCCTATTTGATTTTGTGTTTATAACCCTGTAGTCAACTGACCAGAAGTCTTGTTCCTCCTGCCACCGAACTGCACTAATTCCCACTATATCTAACTTTAACCTATCCATTTCCCTTTTTAAATTTTCTAACCTACCTGCCCGATTAAGTGATCTGATATTCCACGCTCCGATCCGTAGAACGCCAGTTTTCTTTCCCCTGATAACGACGGCCTCTTGAGTAGTCCCCGCCCGGAGATCCGAATGGGGGACTATTTTACCTCCGGAATATTTTACCCAAGAGGACGCCATCATCACTTAATCATACAGTAAAGCTGCATGCCGTCGGGAAAAATTACGGCCGTAGATTCCCCTTGCTTTCAGCCGTTCGCATTACCAGCACAGCAAGGCCGTTTTGGTTATTGTTACAAGGCCAGATCAGTCAATCATCCAGACTGTTGCCCTTGCAACTACTGAAAAGGCTGCTGCCCCTCTTCAGGAACCACACGTTTCTCTGGCCTCTCAACAGATACCCCTCCGTTGTGGTTGCACCTACGGTACGGCTATCTGTATCGCTGAGGCACGCAAGCCTCCCCACCAACGGCAAGATCCATGGTTCATGGGGGGTTCTTGCCTTAAGTATGTTTACTATGTCTGGCAAGGGCATAGGTCTGTCCCAGTATCTCGTTTTATTTATATATTTGTCGAAATACCTTCTAAGGCTTCCTTTCGAAAAGGAGAAAGGCTCTGGGTAGAGCACCTCCTGCCTTAGGCGCTCCTGTACCCCTTCTGATCGTCATATGTCGGGCAAACAGAAGTCATGTCCGAGGCCCAGATCGCCCCCAAACCTTGTATATATCCTGTAACAAAACTGATCTTCTGCCACTCCGACCAATTTCAGGGTAGCACTCCTCTGAAACTTCGAATAAAAGCAATTGGTTGGACCCCCTTTTGTCAGGGTTATAAATCTGGAATTGCCGATGCTTTATCATTTTTTCTTCGGCATGGCAAAGGCTTTCGTAGTCTCCGTTAGATAAGAATTCACGCGAACAACCAGCTTGTGGCAACTTAATGTTTGAATTACTTGCACAAGTCGGTATTGTGTGCGAATGGGCAGTAACTGGCTCTATAGTCGTTACCAACTTCTGCTGCTGCCCTGTATTCATTTGTTCTGAGCTTTGTTGTGAAGCTCGCATCGACTCTTCTATCGTTTGTTTCCAGTGCTCAAAATCAGCACCTAACTGCTGTCGCACCTCCTCATATCCTTTCGCAAACAAATTCTCTTCCTGTTTGCCAGATAAACTCTGGAATGTTGGCTTAACATTTTGCTCAACGTTTTCACACATTAGCCTTTTGTTTTCTAATGTGATTTCGGATAATTTAACCGTTAATACTTTAATTTGGTGGTCTATAACGTCTTGACGCTCTGTCAGATGTTCAACGCTTTCCTTTAGGTTAGTCTGTGTACGTGCCAGTTCAGGAAGTTGCGCAATTGCACATGCCATGGCGTCTTGCTTTTGTACTAATTTCGGAACCATTTCCACTTGTTCCCGTACGGTATCTATCTTAATAGCCACATACTCCTTCATTTCGACACGTACGCGCTGAGCAGATACCTCACATTGTGCTTTCACCAATTCTATTTGTGCAGTTAATTTTCGTTCCGTCTCTTCGGCCTGATCTTTGAGTTCCTTGGCCTTCGCCTCTATCCGCTGCTCTAATTCGGAAAACTGTTTTGTAACTGCTGCTTAATCTCAGTCTGGACTAATTTCATCTCATCTTGAGTTTGAGTGACTGTCACTAATTGTGCTTTAATATCGTTTTTCAGATTTTCCTGCCCTTCATTAACTGAGGCTAATTTCGCATTAATGTCGGTTTTCAAAGTATTCATGCTCTCGGTTATCATCTGCATCTGTCTTATGATAATTACCAATGGATCTAATCCCTGCTACGTACTCGCTGTTACACCCGCAGCCGTGTCTACAGGGCGTTCTGTTGCGCTATCTGTAGCCATAGGTGCTACAACACTTCTTACTGCTTCGTTATTATCAGTGCTAACAGCTGAAGGCTGATGCGTGCTGCTTTGCTCTGCTTGACTCATCCTAAGCATTGCCCTAGTTAAAACCATATAAATGTTCTACTGTCAGTAAATGTAACTTCCTTCACACGAGAGTACTTCTGTGTCTATTTTCTTAATGTACACATACAGATAAATGCAACTGGGACATCTCAATCAAAACACTTCCTATATCTAACATGAACACAAATAATCAATGTTCAAATATCAAATAACATTTAATAAAAAAGCTTATACTTCAACTGAACAACGTTTTAAAATGTTCTGATAATAAGTTGCCGTCTCTTTATCTAAGAATAGATCATCAATGCAGCTAGCCGCTATCTCTGTGTAATGTCTTGTCCGTATAGACGTGTATCTGTTGTCTTTAAGATCCCTTCACCTTCACACATAAGTCTATACAGTAAAGTAAGGCCCTCCCAGTTCTTGGCTGATCCGTGATAAGACAAGCGAAAAATTAGACTAATGGAGGATTATTAGTATTATCTCTACTTTCATTCGCTCTCTCTCTTTCTCTCCTTTATCTATGTATAGTTTTTAATATAAGATTTCATTACGTGTATAGAGGTAAAAAAATCAGCCAAATAGAATCTTTGGTGGAGTCCTTCGTCTTGGTAATCAGCGGCTGGCTTGCTGTAAGAGATCTTTACATTTATTATTGTTGTTAAACACTGCAGTCAGTGGGGAGAATCAATCGTTTGGACAATTTGTTCCTTTTACGAAAGATTGCAAATTCCAGATGTGTACGTAGCCTGTGAATTTTAAAATTTTCCCGGTGAATTGACTGTTCAAACAAATTTCGGGCTTGCAGCCGGTCGTCGTTCAATACTTCGCACGATATTTCAACTGGGCACCTGCCAGTCATCTTCAGCTGAGCCGTCGCAGACTGGCGAAAACGTCTTTTTTTTTCTTTATTGTGATTTAATACCAGTATAACAGGTAGGCTGGCAGCAGCACAATACGCCGCTCTTCAGCCAAAGATAGTACAATGATAAAACGGAGAAGACACATGGGTTGGAACAAAACGGCGGATCCCGCGTCCGGCCATCCTGATTTAGGTTTTCCGTGATTTCCCTAAATCACTCCAGGCAAATGCCGGGATGGTTCCTCTGAAAGGGCACGGCCGACTTCCTTCCCCATCCTTCCCTAATCCGATGAGACCGATGACCACGCTGTCTGGTCTCCTTCCCCAAAACCAACCAACCAACCAAAACGGCGGGAGAAAAACAGTAGACACATGAACATAAAAAAAAACATGAAGCCGTTCACACTCGAAGACAATGCACACTACAAACTGTTGACACGAGGCCCAAACACTGAAGACGTCGATGGCACTGGTGAACAATGGAGTGTGACGGTGAACGGCGAAAACGTCCTCCGTTCCGCAGTATATGCATGCGTCGAAAACTTGATAGTTGAACCACACTGCCCGCCGGCAGCGCCCTCGCTGGTGGAATAGCGGAACTCAGTCGCCCTCTGCGTTGCTGTTTGCCACGGCCGTTGACGCACTCTGTCGTCTACGATTTGAGCAAATCGTGGAGATGATGGGATTCCATGCACTGTCCAGCTGCTAGCCGCTGTCACGGTTTAACAGATTTTCCGCCAGTCGTATTTCTACGGATTCTTTAATAATGGAGCCCCAGAAAGACGTTGCTGTGGACAAAAATCATTGTTTTCTCATACTCCATTGAATGTCCAGTAGAAACACAATGTTCAGCAATAGCGGACTTGCTTGGCTGCAAAAGGCGGGTGTAACGTTAATGTTCAGTGCAGCGTTCTTTCACGGTGCGTGTGGTTTGATCTATGTAAGCCATACCACATTGGCACGGTATCTTGTAAATACCGGCCTTTCGTGGTAACAGATGGTTCTTAACTGATCCCACAAGGTCCGCAATCTTCGATGGTGGGCGAAAAACCACTTTTACCTGCCAACGAAAGGAAGAAAAGCTAAAGATTGTTCCGGCTGATTAACTGGGCACTAAGAGTTAAAACTAAGAAGCAGGAAGCGAATATAGAGGAGAACAGACTTGGGAGAGCCAGTCCTGACAAAACTGCACCATCTGGTGAACAAGATGTATGAGACAGGCGAAATACCCCCAGACTTTAAGAAGAATATAATAATTCCAATCCCAAAGAAAGCAGGTGTTGACAGATGTGAAAATTACCGAACTATCAGTTTAATAAGTCACAGCTGCAAAATACTAACGCGAATTCTTTACAGACGAATCGAAAAACTGGTAGAAGCTGACCTCAGGGAAGATCAATTTGGATTCCGTAGAAATGTTGGAACACGTGAGACAATACTGACCCTACGACTTATCTTAGAAGAAAGATTAAGGAAAGGCAAGCCTACGTTTCTAGCATTTGTAGACTTAGAGAAAGTTTTTGACAATGTTGACTGGAATACTCTCTTTCAAATTCTGAAGGTGGCAGGTGTAAAATACAGGGAGCGTAAGGCTATTTACAATTTGTACAGAAAGCAGATGGCAGTCGAGGGACATGAAAAGGAAGAAGTGATTGGGAAGGGAGTGAGACAGGGTTGTAGCCTCTCCGCGATGCTATTCAATCTGTATATTGAGCAAGCAGTAAAGAAAACAAAAGGAAAGTTCCTAATAGGTATTAAAATCCATGGAGAGGAAATAAAAACTTTGAGGTTCGCCGATTACATTGTAATTCTGTCAGAGGCAGCAAAGGACTTGGGAGAGCAGTTGAACGGAATGGACAGTGTCTTGAAAGGAGGGTATAAGATTAACATCAACAAAAGCAAAACGAGGATAATGGAATGTAGTCGAATTAAGTCAGGTGATGCTGAGGGAATTAGATTAGGAAATGAGACACTTAAAGTAGTAAAGGAGTTTTGCTATTTGGGGAGCAAAATAACTGATGATGGTCGAAGTAGAGAGGATACAAAATGTAGACTGGCAATGGCAAGGAAAGCGTTTCTGAAGAAGGGAAATTTGTTAACAGCGAGTATTGATTTAAGTGTCAGGAAGTCGTTTCTGAAAGTATTTGTATGGCTTGTAGCCATGTATGGAAGTGAAACATGGACGATAAGTAGTTTGGAGAAGAAGAGAATAGAAGCTTTCGAAATGTGGTGCTACAGATGAATGCTGAAGATTAGATGGGTAGATCACATAACTAATGAGGAGGTATTGAATAGAATTGGGGAGAAGAGGAGTTTGTGGCACAACTTGAGTAGAAGAAGGGATCAGTTGGTAGAACATGTTCTGAGGTATCAAGGGATCACCAATTTAGTACTGAAGGGCAGCGTGGAGGGTAAAAATCATAGAGGGAGACCAAGAGATGAATACACTAAGCAGATTCAGAAGGATGTAGGCTGCAGTAGGTACTGGGAGACGAAGAAACTTTCACAGGATAGAGTAGCATAGAGAGGTGCATCAAACCAGTCTCAGGACTGAAGACCACAACAACAACAACAAATTTTCTAACCTACGTGCTCGATTAAGGGATCTGACATTCCACACTCCGATCTGTAGAACTCGTTTTCTTTCTCCTGATAACGATGTCCTCCTGAGTAGTCCCCGCCCAGAGATCCGAATGGGGGACTATTTTACCTCCGGAATATTTTATCCAAGAGGACGCCATCGTCATTTAACCATACAGTAAAGCTGGGTGCCCTCGGGAAAAATTATGGCTGTTGTTTCTCCTTACTTTGTGCCTTCGCAGCACCAACAAAGCAAGGCCGTTTTGCTTGGTGTTACATGGACAGATCAATCAATGATACACACTGTTGCCCCTGCAACTACTGAAAAGGCTGTTGTCACTCTTCAGGAACCACACATTTCTCTGGTTTCTCAACAGATACCCTCCGTTGAGGTTGCACCTACGGTACGGCTGTCTGTATCGCTGACGCACGCAAGCCTCCCCACCAACGACAAGGTCCACGGTTCATGGTGGTGAGGTGAGGAGGGTGGGGGGGTGGATGATTTTTGCACAAATTGTAAAAAGCCTTTCGTTCTCGGTACTTTAAGTCTGCCAGAGGGCTTTTGCCGTTCGTGAACTACCCTGCATACTGCGATACAAAGCACCCACTGCCAAGCACTTTGCAGGTAACTGGGAAAGTAGGTAGGAAACAGTTCCCAGCTGGTGGCTTTTTTACGCACCTGCGCCTGTTTTCGGAGTTCTCCCCAGGTGTTTTGCCGCCGTGGCGCAGTGTTGACGGCAAAGCACCCGCAGGCCTGCACCTGCCGGCCTCTGCAGCCTGTAAACAGGACGACATTAGCGCGCCCCGGCCCCTGGCAATCGACCCCTGGGCCACAGGTGCCGGCCAGCGAGTAGCGAGCCGTGTAGCGCGGGCTGCCGTCAGCCGCGATGGAGGGGCAGCTTAACGAGGAACACCAGCTGCGCCACCGCTCACCCCGCAACTTCGGCCTTCCCCTCCACCAGGGCGGCCTCCTTTTCCGGACAGGTGGCGTTTCTCGTGCACGCTCCTCTGCCTCTGCCACCTGCCTTGCACAGTAATATAAACATTTCGTTGCTGATTTTACCTTGAGGACCAAAACTAACGTGGATTTGTTTCGAAGTATTAAAGAGCGAAGTATAATTTTATTTTCCCGTAACTGCAGGTCACAGAGGAAGACTGCACTGTAGTTCCTTCTCTAGATTGTCGCACAGATGACAAAATTGTAGATATCGAAATAGACGACAGAGGGATAGAGAAACAATTAAAATCGCTCAAAAGAGGAAAGGCCGCTGGAGCTGATGGGATACCAGTTCGATTTTACACACAGTACGCGAAGGAACTTGCCCCCCTTTTTGTACCGTAGGTCTCTAGTAGAGCGTAGCGTTCCAAAGTATTGGAAAAGGGCACAGGTCATCCCCATATTCAAGAAGGGACGTCGAAGTGATGTGCAGAACTATAGACCTATTTCTCTAACGTCAATCAGTTATAGAATTTTGGAACACATATTATGTTCGAGTATAATGACTTTTCTGGAGACTAGAAATCTACTCTGTAGGAATCAGCATGGGTTTCGAAAAAGGCGATCGTGTGAAACCCAGCTCGTGCTATTCGTCCACGAGACTCAGAGGACCGTAGACACGGGTTCCCAGGTAGACGCCGTGTTTCTTGACTTCCGCAAGGCGTTCGATACAGTTCCCCTCATTCTTTTAATGAACAAAGTAAGAGCATATGGACTATCAGACCAATTGTGCGATTGGATTGAAGAGTTCCTAGATAACAGAACGCAGCATGCCTTCTATATGGAGAGAAGTCTTCCGAAGTAAGAGTGATTTCAGGTGTGCTGCAGGGGAGTGTCGTAGGACCGTTCCTATTCACATTATACATAAATGAACTTGTGGATAACACAGGAAGTTCACTGAGGCTTTTTGCGGATGATGTTGTGGTTTATCGAGAGGTTGTAACAATGGAAAATTGTACTGAAATGCAGGAGGATCTGCAGCGAATTGACGCATGGTGCAGGGAATGGCAATTGAATCTCAGTGTAGACAAGTGAAATGTGCTGCGAATACATAGAAAGGAAGATCCCTTATCATTTAGCTAAAATATAGCAGGTCAGCAACTGGAAGCAGTTAATTTAATAAATTATCTGGGAGTAGGCATTAGGAGTGATTTGAAATGGAATGATCATATAAAGTTGATCGTTGGTAATGGAGATGCCAGACAGAGATTCATTAGAAGAATCCTAAGGAAATGCAGTCCGAAAACAAAAGGAATAGGTTACAGTACACTTGTTCGCCCACTGCTTGAATACTGCTCACCAGTGTGGGATCCGTACCAGTTAGGGTTGATAGACGAGATAGAGAAGATCCAACGGAGAGCAGAGCGCTTCGTTACAGGATCATTTAGTAATCGCGAAAGCGTTACGGAGATGATAGATTAACTCCAGTGGAAGACTCTGCAGTAAAGACGCTCAGTAGCTCGGTACGGGCTTTTGTTGAAGTTTCGAGAACATACCTTCACCGAGGAGTCAAGCAGTATATTGCTCCCTCCTATGTATATCTCGCGAAGAGACCATGAGGATAAAATCAGAGATTAGAGCCCACACAGAGGCATACGGACAATCCTTCTTTCCACGAACTATATTAGACTAGAATAGAAGGGAGAACCGATAGAGGTACTCAAGGTACCATCCGCCACACACCGTCAGGTGGCTTGCGGAGTATGGATTTAGATGTAGATACATGTCATATTATGAGTGAATGAGATAAAAACAAGGTGTTACATGGACAGCAACTTCACATTCTGCAGGTGTCTTCTCATGCGTACTCCAATCCTCCTTTTTGGCTTTTACTTCAGTGTACAATTTCTAGAAAATGCCTGGCTATAAGACGAGCAGCTTTTAATGTTCGAGGCGAACGTCAAGTTGACGACCCTTGTTGTGCATAGGATACAGCAGACTCTTCCCCGAGATTAATCACCAGTTTCAATCTGCTTTTCCGCCGTCATGTTTTTTTGCATAGAATATATGCACTGAGGCAAGCAATTTACAGAAAAATGTGGAAAAGCTTCTGAAAGAGTTGTGTCACCTTCGTCTGGCCATTTGATATTCTTGCTACTCGGAATCGCTTTTATCATCGCGTCCCATATTCTTGTTGTAATCTGTGACAACTTGTGACGTTTGCACAATGCAGTTCTTTGCATTTACTTCTCGAAATGTATCGTCATGGACAGTGTTAACTATAATGACGTCTCTCTCATCCTTTTACTTGTTCAACATCTGCTCGTTTCTGCATGTCCTCCTTCACTTTTCAATTTTTATGTTCTGCTGCGTTGTGCCGTAGAATGGCGCTGTACTTAGTCGTTAGTTAGTTACTTATGTTTCCATTGATCGATCTCACGGTAACAGTTATAATGTGCAATGTGTCAACTGCATAAGAAATGCACACATGAATCAATTAGTTTGTCAGCCGAATCTGGGGTAGTGTTCTAGTTGTTAAGATAAATACAGTAACTATTTCAGGGAAAATCATGAGCAAACTCCAAAACAACTGCAAAAGTTAATTTCTTTTCAGGATTAATGGCTACCGTAAATTCTTTCGTTACCGTTATAAACAATGTAAAACATGATAACTGGCCAAGAATACTTTATCTTGGCTGACGAGAGATACCATCTGTCAGAGAAAGCATTACCTAATAGCATTATAACAACTATCGGCTTGTAATTTGTCATTCCTCATTTTGCTCTTGTAGCGCTGTGCTATAATTATATCACACTTTGCTTTGTGACTTTCTTTTTCTGTGTTTTTTGTATTGGTCGTTTCACAGTGTTCGTGATGCTAGTATCGCCTCAGCAATCATGAAATCATCTGGTCCTCTTGACTTTTTATGAGGACAAATATTCAGTGGTTGGAGCAGATAATCCGCTTATCTTTCACCATGCACCAAACTGTCTATTATTCTTTTTATATGATGTCTGCGTGTGAGGCATTTGCACACGTTGTGAAGCCCGAGAACTTTATTCAGTCCACTTTGGTGTGACGGACGGGATCACCAGAAATCTGCAGATGTCTTCTGATGACGCTCTAGTGTACGGGAACACGTGTCGAGGTTGAGTGAGTGTAGGGGGATACAAGATGACTTATGCAAAATTTCTAATTTATCTGATTCTAAATGTACAAAAAATATAAATTAATGCAGACGAATAGGAAAATCAAACCCGTAATTTTCAAATACAACATTAGTAGGGTGCTGCTTGACACAAGCGATATGAAATGAACGAGCATGTGAGCATGATGGTAGGTAAGGTGAATGATCGACTACGGTTTATTGGGAGAATTTTAGGAAAGAGTGGATCATCTGTAAAGGAGGCCGTGAATAGAACACTGGTGCGACCCATTCTTGAGTACTGCTCGAGTGTTTGAGATCCGTACTAGGTCGGATTAAAGGGAGACATCTATGCATTTCAGAGGCAGGCTGTTGGATTTCTTACCAGTAGGTTCGATCAACACGCGAGCGTTACGGAGATGCTTCGGGAAATCAAATCGGAATCCAAAGAGGGGAGTCGAAGTCATTTTCACAGAACACGAGAAGATTTAAAAGGCGTCTGCAGCTGACTGCAGAACGATTCTACTGCCACCAACGTACATTTCGTGTGAGGACCGCGAAGATATGATAAGAGAAACTAGGGCCAGTGCGTAGGCTTATAGACAGTCTTTCATCTCTAGGTCCGTTTGCGAGTGGAACAGGGATGGAATTAACTACTAGTGATACAAGATACCGTCTTCTAGTAACCGTATGTTGGCTTGCAGAATATGTATGTAGATGTAGATGTGACTGGTCCTCTTACTCAATAGCGCCTCATGTCAGCACTGCTCTTCATATTATAAAATAAAATTGGTATCGTTTCATACCGTTACGCTTGTTTCCAAGGTCTACACATGTGGCACACAAAGATCATAGCCCATTTACCTTTCCTAGTGGCATCATTAGTATTCAGAAAAGCGATGACGAACGTCATGTGAATGCAGTATACTTTTACACCAAAGTAAGCCAACCTCATACCAGGCATGGCTATCTGATCATCCATTACTCGAAGACAATAGTAAGAGCTTCAACTAGAATAATGCCTACAGCGATCTTTTAAATAGGACAAAGTACAGACTTAGGACAATATCGGCAGTTCGAATCTTTTGTGATCTTTCCAATGAGTCTAAGTATGGAGATAATGCTACATTATTAGAAGGAGCCAGGTTTTATGGAATTGTTACCTTTACACACAGATGGTTTGAATAATATATAACAAGGAAATGCAAAAGTTGTGTTGAACAATTCAATGTTGGAAGGGTATAAAATTTTAATTACTGGGGAGAAATAACAAAGTTACTCTCACAGAGACCACTCGTATTCCTTAGACATGTATACAACCTTCCGCTTAAAATTCAACTTGCAGATTTGGTACTCTTTACAGGCGACACTTGTGCCGTAATAAATCCCATCATAGAAACATCAACAGACGAGATTGTTTACGATGTTTTTCAAAGAATTATTAAGTTTTTCTCTGAAAATGTATTCTCCCTAACTTTTGAGAGAGTGCTTTATATTCAGTTCTGTTAAACCAATGGAGGCATACCAATAACTGATGTTGTACATGAACAGGAGTCAGTAAATGGGGTAGAATACTCCAAATTTTTGGGTGTACATATTGCTGAAAACTAGAGCTGGAATAAGTATATTACTGAGATGCTCAAACAATTACGTTCAACAACTTTTCCTCTTCGTATAACTTGTAGTCCTGAAAACAAATGAATAAACTTTGTGTCATACTTTTCATATTTCCACTCAATGATGTCTTATGGAATAATTTTTCTATGGTGACTCACTACTTACAGTGAAAGTATTGATTGAACTAAAGCGAGCAGTAAGAATAACATGTGGCGTTCACCAATGGTCGTCTCAATGAGTTACGCGTTTTATCTGCACCATCACGTTGCATATATTCACTGATGAAATTTGTCGTAAATAATTCATCACAATTTGAGGAGAACAGTGATGTGCACACCTACAATACTAGAGGAAAGAAATGGTCTTTATCACCAACAAATAAAGCTGTCGGTGGCTCAAAAAGGTGTTCAGTATACAGCAACAAACATTTTTATCGTTTGCCGAATAACCTAAAACCTCTGACAGCTGCCAAAGCTAGTTTTAAGTTTCTCCTGCACAACTCCTTCTATTTCATGGACAAATTTTTAATTTAAAAACACGTCGACAGTAAAAAATACACAAATAAAATAATAAAATAAAAAACAAATAACAAAAATAAATACCTTGTTTTTAAGTGTTCTTGCATGAGTATGAATAAAAAAATAAGGAAACTTATATCCATTGTGGATGCGGAACGCTGTAATTATACCTTTAAAAAATAACTTTTTCACTAGCGTTAACACTAATGACGTCTACAAACTAGTAAATCGACTCGTTCCATATAATTTCGATAAAGGAATTAAAGGAATCGTTCAAATGACCCATGGTTCACACAAAACGCGAATATGTTCCCGTTTATTTAAAAGACTGCCTCAGTCTATCTCCCTCAGAACCTGTAAAAATTGTCCCAAAAACCCTGGCATGCAACGATATTCACTCTGTTTTTAGATATACAACTTACCTCATACTCCCACAAGCTGCCCTACCTGTAACTCATTCACACCCGTCAGTCCATCGCTGTAAATGGCTCATAACTATCCACTCCCAGATGCATATTCTCACTCAATCATTCAGTCCAACTCTTTGTCATTATCTTTTTGCGTTTCTCTGTCACTGTCTCCTGTGTCACAGCCACACTTCCCTTCGTTCTTACTAATATAGTCTCCATTCACTGTCACTGTCTCTCTTTCTCTCTCTCTTGCTCTCTCTTACTGCTAATAACTCATTCTTTCCATCCTACTGCTGCTGTCTCTTCTCACTGTCACTGTCTCTCTCTTCCTTGCTGCCATTGTCATGTACTCGGTCTTTCATTGTCACCAGCTCTCACCCACTTCCACTTTCTCTTTCCCTTTATTCTTCCTTCCCCCCCCCCCTCCCCCCCCATCCCACCACCCCCCCTGTTACTGTCTGATTCATTCTTTTCCTAGCACTATTCTGTCACAGTCAATTATATTACACTGCCACTGTATCTCTCTCTTTCTCTCACACTATCTCTGTCTCCTTCGCTCATTCCATAACACAACCAATGTCTACTGTCTTCCAGCATTTATTACTTTTCCGTCTCTTTGACACTGCCATTGTCGTCCTCTCTCTCAGCATAAAAAAGGGCATGGCAAAATTGTTCCAAAAATTTTTAAAGTTGCTGAGGAAGGTAGAATGAAGCAGCTGATACCCCAATTTTCAGTCAGAGTCTTCTAAATGAGCAGGAACATATTCGCATTCTTTGTGCTCCGATAGGAGCATTTTACGGCTCGTTCCTTGCTTTTATCTGCCGCAGCAGTGCATGAAACTCATACGAAAAGAAATGGATCGGTCAGTAAAATTTAGATAGTTAACTTACGTGAAATTTAAATAACGGAACTCTAATCCAAACCTCAGACCGGATTTTACATGCAAAATATTTTTATGTGTCTCGTTGCTGCAACATGGGTTTGATAACGGAGACACTTTGCACCACATTTCTCCGTGCTACGTTACTTTATAAACTACATTTTCGCCTCACACCAGGTTTTTATGTGCGTATTTTACTTGTACAAGTAGGGTAACTTTTATCCTCTGTATTTCGGAAACGGATAAAGATGTGGAGAAAATTTTCAAGGTTGTTCGAGATAGGGATCTTGGATTTACATCGTAAAAATTACAGCGATCTGCTGTGCATAGCCGTCTCGGAATCCACGGCTGGGTTTTTGGGGTGTTTCTTGATAACGGATAAGGATTTTGGAAAAAGGGGAGATGGCCCTTCTAGACAAATTTTTAGGGAAAATGCTCTTGAAATTATTATTATTTGATTTCGTCTCGTACCAGATTTCACATGAAGAAGTATGGTACCTTTGTATATTGGAAACGAATAAACACATAAAGAAAATTTTCAAGGTTGTTCGAGATCAAGATCTGAGGAATATATAGCAAAAATTTCATCCATTTGCAGTGCATAGCAGTCTTGGAATTCTCGGCTGGGTTTTGGTCTGTTGGTGACGGCGAAAATATAGGAAAAAACCCTTTTTATGGGCTTTTTCAAGGAACCGCCCATGAACTAATGTTGCCTTCATAAGTCCCACCAAGGACGCCGTACACCACGTCAAATGCAAAAAGACCCAACCGATAAGCTCCTTTTGCCTGAACAGGTGGAAGTGTGTGGTATTCATCCTTTGACCCTGTACTGTTGGACAGTGACATTAAGACGATCCATCATCTGTCAGGCATACAAATAATCCCTAGCCCCAAAGGCTATGCAGAAAACTTTATCTTTTTATTACCGACAGACCCAAGGTATGAGCAACGGAAAATCTCGTTTTTATGGGCTGCGTTTTGGAACATATTAGGCACGTACCCTGTCGCATGCATACCTATAAACAGGTTGGACCATTTTAATCCATGATGTGGAACAATTCGAGACAGAGATGAGATACAACAAAATGTTTTAGATAAAAGCCATAGCTACTAATAGCCGTGACCCTGAACATGATTTTCAAGATGATTTGGAGCTTAAATCGAATTTCTTAAAAGGGATTCAAAATTTTACGAATGAAATGATACTACATTCAAGGTCATGGCAAGGTTCAATGAAGGTCAAATAAACAAATATGTTTTTAGTTCTAACAGGGATCAACTCCGTATAGAGGAGGAATACAGCAAAATATAATGTTAGATACAAATTGGAAGGGCCAATTATCCAAAGTCATTCGAAGGTTGAGTTTCGTTTCAAGGAAACCCGTATTCATGTCTTCGGTTTTGGAAAGTGCGAAGTATTAATTAACATGTTTATTGGCAAGAATAAATCTATATCAACTACAAACGTTATTTTGACATTTGCAGGACAGAACAGACATAAATAAAACATAGATCATGGACTTACAAGTCATTGAGTGAATCCCCTCGCCTCTCATCGCTCGGGGTGCTTGATTTAAAGAGTTCTCTTGGCTTTCACTTTTTACCTGGTAATTTACCATTGAGTGTGTTCTCAGCGTGACCACCAAGTGTTTGTCCCTCGTCTGTCCGAATTAAACCCTACTACAACTAAAATATATTTACTTATTTGATCTTCGTTGAACCCGAATAATGTATCATTTCATACGTAAAAATTGCCGCTCTTTTCAAATCTTAAATAAAATATTAGGGTTCTCATTAAAAAAAATCTCTTTAACCTCCCAATCTTCTTGAAAATTACGTTAAAAATCATGGCCATTAGTAGCAATGCGTGACCCTCTTTGCCACTTGCAACTTTCATCTCAAATGGCTTGCTGTATCTCATTTATATCCCGAGCTATTCCCCGTTATGGTCCACCTTGTCTGTTGTTGTGGCCTTCAGTTGGAAGGCTGTTTTGATGCAGCTCTCCTCCCTATGCAAACCTCTTCATCTCCGAATAGGTACGCAACTTACGTCCTTGTGAATCTTCTTATTGTATTCATCTCTTGGTCTCCCTATACGATTTTTGCCTGCCCCCTCCCCACACTTACCTCCAGTAATAAATTGGTGATCCTTTTACGCCTCAGAATTTGTCCTGTCAACCGATCCCTTAGATCCCTTCTTCTAGTCAGGATATGCCACAATTTTTTCCCCAATTCTATTCAGTACTCCTTCATTACATCTACATCACCATAGACACTCCGCAAGCCAGTGTACGGTGCGTGGCAGAGGGTACCCTGTACTATTATTAATCATTCCCTTTCCTATTCCACTCTCAAACGCGAAAGTCCGTATGCCTCTGTATGAGCTGTGAGTTCTCATATCTTATCTTCGTGGTCCTTACGCGCAATGTATGTTGGAGGTAGCTGTCTTTAAATTTACTCTATAACGTTCCTCGAAAAAAACTTCACCGTCTCCCCAGATATTCAAATTTGACTTCCCGAACCATCTCCATAACATTTGAATGTTGTTCGAACCTACCAGTAACAGTAATCATATTGTGGTGCTGCGGTTCTTCTTATTTCCGTGAGTGCTAAGAATATTGGATGAGGAGCTCCGCTTTCTGCAAAAAATAAAAAAAAAATGGCGGAATTCCTCATCCAATTACAGGTACCATATCTAACAGCCTGCCGCTGAGCTCGTTCATTGTCAGTCTTTAATCCGACATGGTACGGATTCCA
Organism: Schistocerca serialis cubense; assembly: GCF_023864345.2. Taxonomy (NCBI): domain Eukaryota; kingdom Metazoa; phylum Arthropoda; class Insecta; order Orthoptera; family Acrididae; genus Schistocerca; species Schistocerca serialis. The sequence continues at coordinate 110,116,867 of NC_064641.1, read as the reverse complement.
AACTCCCGAGCAGTACTCAAGAATAGATCGCACTAGCGTCCTACATCTACAGCTACACCATACAAGCCACCTAATGGTGTGTTGTGGAGGATACTTTTGTACCGCTAACTGAGCGCATCAACCCTGCTCCTTTCGCGAATAACAAGTGGGAAGAATGATTGTCGGTGAGCGTCTGTTTAGGCTCTAATTTCTCGAATTTTTTCCTTTGGTCATTACGCGAGACTTAAGTGTGGCGGAGGTGGGGGGGAAGTAAGTCCTATATACAGTCTCTTTTACAAATGGACCACACTGTCCTAAAATTCTCCTAATAAACCCAAATCCATCATTCGTCTTTCCTACCACAAACCTCACATACTCGTTTCATTTCATATTGCTGTGCAACGTTACGCCGAGGTGTTTAAACTACGTGACTGTGTCAAACAGGACATTAGTAATACTGTATCCCAACATTATGGGTTTGTTTTTCCTACTCATCTGCATTAACTTACATTTTGCTACATTTAGTGTTAGCTGCTATTCATCATACCAACTAGAGATTTTGTCTAAGTCGTCTTGTATTCCCATACGCTCACTCAACTTCGACACCTTACCGTAAATCACAGCATCATCAGTAGAAGAACCACTGACTGCTGCCAACCCTGTCCGCCAAGCCATTTATGTATGTAGAGATAAATAGCGGACTTGCCACATCTCCGTGTGGCACCTCTGACGATACCCTCGACCCTGTAGAACACTCGGCTTCTAGGACAACATACTGCGTTCTTACCTTTGTGATCTACACATCTAATCTTCAGCATTATTCTGTAGCACCATATTTCAAAAGCTTCTATCCTCTTGTTGCCTAATCTGTCTATCGGCCATGTTTCACTCCCATATATGGTTACACTTTATGCAAATACTTTCAGAAAAGGCTTCGTAAAGTTGAAATCAATATTCGATATTAGCATTTTTTCTTCTTCAGATTCGGTTTCCTTACCATTGCTAGTCTACATTTCATAAACAAAATTCTTCTACTACTGTCAGTGCCTCGTTTCCTAACGTAATTCTCTCAGCACCACCTGATTTCATTCGACTAGCTTCCTACCCTTGTTTTTTTTTGGTGATATTCATATTATTCTTTCAAGACTCTGTCCATTCCCTTCAACTGCTCTTCCATGACTCTTGCTGCCAGTAACAAAATTACAATGTCCCCGGCAAAACTGAAAGTTTTTATTTCTTCTCCCTGAACTCACCTGTTCCACTCGCAAATAGAGCGAGTGAAGAATGACTGTATATGTGCCTGCGAACAAGCTCTAATGTCGTATGTTACCTACGTGGTGGTCCTTAAGCGAAATTGACGTTGGCAGAAGTAGAATCGTTCTGTAGTCAACTTCAAAAGTCAATTTTCAAATTCTGTCAGTAGCTTTGTGTGAAAAGAACGTCGTCTTCCTTCCAGAGATTCGCCTTTGAGTTCTCAAAGCGTCTCCGTAATACGCGTGTGTTGATCGAACCTACCAGAAACAAATCTAGAGGCACACCTGTGAATAGTTTGGACATTTTCCTTTAGTCCGACTTGGCGGTGATACTAAATAGTCGACCATAAGTCAATAATGGGTCGGACTGGTGTTCCTTACGCAGTCTTTTTTACAGAAGAACGATAGTTCCCTAAAATTTTCCCAGTCAATCGAAGTCGACCATTTGCCTTACCTACTACTATCGTCATGTGTTTGTATCATTTCGTATCGCTCTGCAAAGTTACCCTACATCTTTAATCTAAGTGACTGTATCAAAAAAGCACATTACCAATTCTGTATTCGAACATTGCGGGATTGATTTTCCTACTCGTCGGCATTAACTTACATTTTTTCTACATTTAGAAAAAGCTGCTATTGATCACACCAACTAGAAATCTTGTCTGAGTCGTCCTCTTGTTTATGATGAACACTATCCGTCGAGTAGAACGTACTGTATTCCATTACTGAAAAAGTCTTCGACCCACTCACATATAAATTTCCTTTACTTTACGTCTATGGTCACAAACGTTTTGTTAATAGACAGTGTTGGGTCACTATTATTTTCGGGTCACTGTTTTATTCGCGACAATGTTGCAGCTTGCGCCCCTGATATAGCTGGCAGCATATTCCGTATGCTCGTACCTTAGTTACCAGTCTGCAGTGAGGCAACGTTTCAGACCCCTTCCGGAAATCTTGGACTATGGAATCTGTCTATTGTTCTCCATCCATCGTTCGCTAGATATTGTGCGTGGAAAGGGCAAGCTGAGTTTCGCACGGGCGATGCTTTGCCGTCTCAAGGAAATTTAGTATATTCGAACTGAGAATATGTTAAAGACTTCCACAGCAAACCGATGTTAAGTATATGGATCTCTAATTTGGCGGGTTGTAACCTCCCCCTCACTTATCGACCTTAATGACAGTGAAAAATTAAACCGCGTGTACCTAAAGGAAATTTGGGAAAAGCAATCGTCACCGAAGTTAATCTGTCGGTAAAGAGGGAGGAAAGAGTTACATCTAAATGAAAGGAAAAACGCAAATGAAATTGGTGGAAATTAATTTTAAGAAAAGGGTAAAATTAATAAAGAAAGTAAATGTGCGGTCGTTACGTTAACAATTAACTGGCGTTAATTACATATTTGAGATTTGGGGAAAATTACGGTCGCCAGTCCTATGGACAACTACTATAATAACTGAAAATGAAAGATTAATGCACATATAATTAGCACTAAAAGCGTAGCAACTGAAGGTTGACACGTGTTGCATGAAAACTAAATGTTTGTCAGAAGCAATAAATTTCGCTACACTCTGACTTAATTTAGCAAAAGAATTAATAAAACCAGAAAATTGAAAGTTCATTTAGTGACTGAAATTAATAGTGAACTTTGTTTCTGAAGCACTACGAAATTCAACAATCGTTTCAAAAGCTACTTGAATCTACGCAATATAGAAATAAGAGATTTAACTTTGAACTTGAATTAAATAATTCTGGACAATTAACAATAGTAACATTTAGTACGTACCAAGCTGAGCTGCAGTCACAGGTAAGCTAAAATATGCTAGCAAAACTCGCACTCTTAATTTGAGCTTGTGTAATCTAAATATTGTAGCCAGCTATGAACACGTTAACTGAACTTTGAAATTAAAGCAGTGAAATGGAATGATATTACTTTATTGCTGGCGTTTGAATTTCAACGACACTCGAGTTCATTTCGGAAAAGGAAGGGACCCTGCCTGGTAATGCAATTGGGACAATGAGCAACAAAGGTTCATGCTACATTGCTGTAATTTTGTGATTTGAAGAGTTTGAAAAGCTGAGATCTACCATACAGTTATAAAACTTTACGTGCTACCAGTCTTCCTTGTTGGTTGATTGAAGGTTTGAAGTCGTCGATCGAGGAGGTGGCGAAAGTCACTCATTGTCGGCCGTCACTGTTGCAGAAGCTTGATGTTGGCGCGCCTTCTTCTCGACACGGTCTCCAGCCGAAACGGGCTCTTGATGTGCGCCAGCTAATGCTTCCCGTCCGCGGCACCGTGTCAGAAACTATCATAGCAATTCGAGCGCAATTCCATGCTGCCAAACCCCGAAAGCGCGGCAACTCGCGGGAGCGTCACACAACACACCTGCTCCACTGCACTACTCCAGCCAGACTCTCTCTGCTCTGCCCGCGCTCCACGCGACAGAGCTAACCCTACCATAGATCCTAAACACTATGGTTCTCCACGCGACCTATCGATGTAATCTTTCGATTGCATAGTTTTCCCTAGGCAAGACCCAGCGTAAAAATACAAATAATATTTACAAAACAAACCAATTATACATCGACATTAAATGCATTGTTGTTGTTGTTGTGGTCTTCAGTCCTGAGACTGGTTTGATGCAGCTCTCCATGCTACTCTATCCTGTGCAAGCCTCTTCATCTCCCAGTACCTACTGCAACGTACATCCTTCTGAATCTGCTTAGTGTATTCATCTCTTGGTCTCCCTCTACGATTTTTACCCTCCACGCTGCCCTCCAATACTAAATTGGTGATTCCTTGATGCCTCAGAACATGTCCTACCAACCGATCCCTTCTTCTGGTCAAGTTGTGCCACAAATTTCTCTTCTCCCCAATCCTATTCAATACTTCCTCATTAGTTATGTGGTCTACCCATCTAATCTTCAGTATTCTTCTGTAGCACCACATTGCGAAAGCTTCTATTCTCTTCTTGTCCAAACTATTTATCGTCCATGTTTCACTTCCATACATGGCTACACTCCATACAAATACTTTGAGAAATGACTTCCTGACACTTAAATCTATACTGGATGTTAACAAATTTCTCTTCTTCAGGAACGCTTTCCTTGCCATTGCCAGTCTACATTTTATATCCTCTCTACTTCGACCATCATCAGTTATTTTGCTCCCCAAATAGCAAAACTCCTTTACTACTTTAAGTGTCTCATTTCCTAATCTAATTCCGTCAGCATCGCCCGACTTAATTCGACTACATTCCATTATCCTCGTTTTGATTTTGTTGATGTTAATCTTATATCCTCCTTTCAAGACACTGTCCATTCCGTTCAACTGCTCTTCCAAGTCCTTTGCTGTCTCTGACAGAATTACAATGTCATCGGCGAACCTCAAAGTTTTTATTTCTTCTCCATGGATTTTAATACCTACTCCGAATTTACTTTTGTTTCCTTTACTGCTTGCTCAATATACAGATTGAATAACATCGGGGAGAGACTACAACCCTGTATTACTCCATTCCCAACCACAGCTTCCCTTTCATGTCCCTCGATTCTTATAACTGCCATCTGGTTTCTGTACAAATTGTAAATAGCCTGCCGCTCCCTGTATTTTGCCCCTAAATGCATATATATACAAATAGTAAAACTATTATAATATACAAAGACACAGAAATGTTATATCTTCAGGTAACAAAATAAGGAAAAAAAATTTGCAGTGCAATAGATGGAAATAGGAGGATATGCATTTCCGGCGTTACACGTGCCCCAAATTGTATGAGGATGTTCGTGTAACCTAAACGGACGTAGAAAATGTCCCAAAAAGGAAAAAAAAAAAACAGCGGAAATGCATATGCTCAAAACATCAAGAAAATTTCGCATTAGGCTAATTAACCATAAACCAATTATTAGACCATAATAATTGAGTGGAGACACTCCTAATCTTATTCCACTCTGTCATCTTACACAAAAGAAAACAGGTTGACAACATACTAAAATTCATAGAAAACATAGAAAATGGTTTAGCTATTCTAAATTCGTCAAAATTCCTAACAGTATCAAGAAATGGATTACTATTTACAAAATTAATCAGAGTACATGGTCATAGAAAACAGATATATCAAAATACGCAAATTAATAATTAATTACATATACATTTTATATAACCTTTTCATAATTAATATTCTCGTCATGAGAGTCCACTTAACGCTAAACAAGAAAATAATATACAGCAGATCGACAAAAACATAAATATTGACAACAGAATTCTTTCGTATCAGCTGTCCGGGAAGAAAAACAACTCCGCCTTCCGTACTCGCAAGTACAAAGAATGCCGACAGCGGCACAAGAGCCGACAGCGGTTCCGCCCCGCCAGTATTGTTGCGCCCGCCTGTGCGGCACGCTTGATCTCTCTCGCCCTTGTAACGACATTTCCAGAACGTCCGTTTCACTGAATTCTTTCGGTAAAACTCACTCCCGAGTGATCTCAAAGAGTCCATTAACACTATCACAGTGGATAACTCAACACTGTCCATCATCATACGCATGTACTAGCCTGAAACTAAAAACAGCGTCTAAGTACATCGGCAATGACTAGTAAAACACACATTCATGAAATCTTACAGCTAGTTACAAAATCATATTTACATTCCTTAATCTACTGTGACTCAGCTGAAAACTTGAACTAGCAGCTTGGATGTTTCAATTGATAAATAATCACTCTCTCTCAAATCATTTAGTAAAAATTACTTACTTATTAATTACAACTTCTTTAATGTTCTTGGTCAGGCAAAAGCATGGCAATCTAGCAAATCGTTATATATTACACTCTATATTTACATACTGTACAAATTACCCATTCTGTACAGTATGTAAATATAGAGTGTAATAATTACCCATTCTGTGGGGTACACGAAAGGAGCCTCCCCGAAGATCATGACAACGATCGGGTGTACCCTGGGAAACGTTAGGCCTGTGCCTAACGGCCAATCCTTTCAACACCAAGACACCACAAAAAGGCTTTTATCAAAGCCGGCGCTAAATATAATGTCCATAAACATCGAAGGGCTCTCTCATGAGAAAGAAGTGCTACTTGCTGTAGCATGTAAAACTCACATCTGTGATTTCTTACTAATCCAGGAGACCCACATTGGCCCCACAAATAGAAGACCAAAGATCCACGGAATGAAATTAGTAATTGAAAGACCACACGAGCAATATGGGAGCGCAATCTTCGCCAAAATGGGCTTAGGTATTATATCTGCAGAACTGACATCTCAAGAAGACATCGAAATCTTGACTGTAGAGTTACAATCCTGCACTGTGACGTCTATATATAAGCCACCGAGCAGGGAGTTCAGATTCAGTGAGCCAACCAACTTCAACTCACAACCAACGAAAATAGTAATGGGCGACTTCAACTGTCATGGATCAGCCTGGGGGTACAGACACACAGACAAAAGTGGGGACAACCTAGAAACCTGGGCAGACTCAACTGGCCTTAAATTGATACACGACCCCAAACTTCCATATTCCTTCAACAGCAGCAGGTGGAACCGTGGATACAATCCAGATAACATCTTTGTCAGCGAAAACGTAGCACATCAAACCAGGAAGGATGTCGGAGAATCCCTGACACATACACAGCACCGAGCTATACTATGTCTGGTTGAAGCAGTTGTTAAACCAGCAACCACCCATTTCCAAAGACGTTTTAATTTTAAACGTGCCCTATGGGACAAATTCTCTGAAGAACTTGACAAAGAGGTGCAGAACCTTGATGCTAGCCCGCAAAAATATGACACTTTCATTGAATTAGTTAAAACTGTCTCCCAAAGAAATATCCCCTGAGGCTGCAGAACTAGTTATATCCCTGGACTTGACGGAAACTCTTCTGGAACATTACCAACAGTTCTTCGAGGGAAACCCTTTTTCAGAGGAAACAACTATGGCGGGAGAAGAACTCCTCCAGGCCATATCAGCCTCAAGAACAATGAAATGGTGTAATCTAATCACAAACCTAGACATGAAACAGAATAGCCGAAAGGCTTGGCAACTTCTTAAAAACATCAATAATGACCCCTCATCTAATACACAAAATTTGTATAAGGTCACACCAAATCAAATAGCAAATCAACTTCTACTTAATGGTAAAACCAACAGGAAGTACCCAAGAAAGAAACTACAGAGAGGCACTAAAAAAAAAGACCACCTAGGCACCCCCTTTACTCTGAAAGAATTAGAAGATGCCATCTCCATAATGAAAATTAATAAAGCCGCTGGCATAGATGATCTACGCCCAGAACAAATAAAAATGTTCGGACCTGTTACCAGACGGTGGTTACTAGATATGATGAACAAATGTGTTCTTGAAATGAAAATCCCCAAGACTTGGCGGAAGGCAAATATAGTAGCTATACCAAAACCTGGAAAAAACCCCACAGACACCAAAAATTTTCGGCCTATCTCCCTGCTTTGTCAGCTCTATAAAGTCTTAGGAAGAATGATCCTTAACCGCATCTCAGAACATGTAGACAAGAATATAATTAAAGAGCAAGCAGGATTCCGCCCAGGAAGGTCATGCTGCGGACAAATCCTTAACCTTACACAGTACATAGAAGATGGATACGAGCGGAAACAAATTACAGGTGCAGCCTTTATCGACCTTACAGCAGCTTACGACACCATAAAGTACAGTAAGTTAATATCAAAAATATATAACACCACAAAAGACTACCGACTGGCGCAATTCATCCAGTGCCTGTTGCAGAATAGACGGTATTTTGTCACGCTGCAGTCGAAGAAGAGGCGATGGCGGACCCAGAAAAACGGCCTACCTCAAGGTAGCGTCCTCGCCCCATTGCTGTATAATATTTATACCAATGGCCAACCGATCAGCATGGACGCTCGCTCCTTCATCTATGCAGACGATACAGTCGTTGCCACCCAGGGAAAAACCTTTGAAGAGGTAGAAAGTAAATTAACTTTAACGATTGAAAAGCTGGGTGACTATTATGATAATAACCACCTCAAGCCAAACCTAGCAAAAACCCAGGTCTGTGCTTTTCACCTACGTAATAAGGAAGCAAGGAGGAAACTCAACATAAGGGACAACATCTATCTCACTGCGACACACTAAAATATCTTGGGATTAAACTTGACCGTGCTCTCACCTACAAGGAACACTGTTTGGCCACAAAGATGAAAGTGAGTGCCACATCATCCGCAAGCTAACAAATAGCAGATGGGGAGCGCAACCTACAGTTCTCCGACCGTCAGCTTTAGCTTTATGTTTCTCCACTGCGGAGTACTCGGCACCCGTTTGGCAAAATTCCACCCACGCTGAACAAGTAAACATAGCATTGAATGAGACTGGACGCATCGTGACCGGATGCCTCCGCCCAACTCCCACAAAGCAGCTGTACCACCTCATGGGCATAGCCCCGCCAGACATCAGAAGAAGGACTGACGCAGAAATCGAGAAACATAAACAGGAGACAGATTCCAGGCATCCAATGTTCGGATACAATCTTCAACCTTGCCGACTTAAATCAAGGAAGAGTTTCCTACGAACAACTGAAGCAACTTTTTTATCGCCTAGAGCACGACGAGAAGAGCTGTGATACAATGTGGACCCAGGAAGACCAGGGAATAGCCCCAGGGAAGAACCCACAGCTGGCTCTGAACTCCCATATACGACCTGGAAAGCCCTGAATAGACTACGAACAGGCGTATCAAGATGCAGAGCAAACTTGGAAAAATGGAGCTACATCCGTGCAGACGAGCCCTGCGAGTGTGGAGAACAGCAAGACCCACAACACCTACTGGTCTGCGGGAAACTAAACAACCCGTGTTCGACTCAAGACCTATTTGAAGCAAATGACAAGGCTATTCAAGCTGCAGTGTATTGGGCTTCACGTGGAATATGAAAATCGCTCTGTTTCGCATCCTTAGCGCTTATCATTATATGTTACATACTTTTATATATTATTGTAGTTAATTTACCTTATAACCATGTATTATTGTATTATAACTGCTTCTCTTGCATTGTAATATAATTTTTTTTTTGTAAAATGGTGATGTCTTGGATACGATAAATAAAATAAAACTCATTCTGTGGTATTAATCAATCCTTGGTTGGTACAATTTCAAGTATACAATGTTCCGTACACCTAATAGTTTTCCAGAGCTTGGATACTCTAAGCAATAAGCATTTGTGTGAGGTATACCAATGACTTTATATGTTCCATTATAAACAAACTTAAATTTAGACATTTCATTGTCTATCTCGCTCGATTTCTCATGAGCTTTTACAAATACTAAGTCTCCGATTGCAAACTTAGCAAAACGCGCTTTAGCGTCATGACGACGTATGCGAGCATCGGCTTTTAGCTTCATTACTTCTCGCAAACGATCTTTTTTCACACCAGTACTAATGTCAATCCGTGGAGGGAATTTGATTATCTCTTCCACTAAACTTTTACTTCTGTCATCCAACAGGATTTCCTCTGGAGAAAATCCCGTAGATTCATATCTCAAGGTGTTCATAATTGTCTCAAATACTGGTACATATTTGCCCCATGCCCTATGGTTGTGATGGCAATAGGTACGGCAAAGTCGGCCTAGCTCGCGTTATACCTCTCAGCGGGATTCCCAGCCGGACAATAAGCTGAAATATGGATCACCTCGACCCCATTACTTTTCATGCCTTCATTCCACAACTTAGGAGTAAATTGTGCCCCATTGTCTGATATAATCGCCTTGGGCTTACCAATATGAACAAAATAATCGTTCACAAGCTTGCTATAGACCGCTTTGGCTGTAGCTTTCCTAATCGGGTATAGTTTGATGAACTTGGAAAAAGCTTCTAGCACTACTAAAATGTAGGCAAAGTTTCCTGATGACTTGGGCAAAGGTCCGTACAAGTCCACGCACAGTAACTCAAAGGTGTCGTTAGGCCTTATACTTTGCATAGGACCACGACTCGTACAGTTGGTAACCTTCACCTTCTGACATAAATCGCAAGTTTTCACTCTGTCAGTAACTCGTTTTAACATGTTGTTGAAATGCACTACTTCACTCAGCTTTTCCGTACATTTCTTTGGTCCACAGTGACCATACGCCAAATGGTAGTAGTCTATTATTTCCGTGACGTATTTGCTGGGCCAGCATACCCGCCAAATATTACTATCTTCACCCTTACGTATGTACAAGATATGATCGTATATCTTGTAATACTTCCTTAATTTCTCTCCTTCCGGACTCTTTTCATCATATCGGGTTTTCACCATATTTAAACAACCATCCTCGTTCTGATGACGACGTAGATTCTTACAAATGTTCATTATTAATTTACGTCCCTCAACTTCTTTAAAATAGTACAATTTGACCACTCCATCTGCCTCATCTTTCAATAGACCTTGATTAGACTCGGGCAACCGCGACAGCGCATCCGCTACGCAATTGTCGGTCCCTTTTACGTAACAGATGTCATAGTTAAATTGCTGTAAATACAGCGACCACCTAGTCAGTCTTTCGTGAAGTAGTTTACAATCCTTCAGATAAGTGAGCGCCTTATGGTCCGTATGAATAATCACCTTACGGTCCCATAGGTAACCCTTGAACTTCTTGAATCCCCACACGATAGCGAGACACTCTTTCTCAGAAATCGTGTAGTTTCGCTCACTTTTTGATAAAGTTCGACTCGCGAACGCTATCGTCCGGTGTTCCTTGTCCTCTCCTTTACCAACTTCTTGGAACAGTTCTACCCCCACCCCGTAATTCGACGAATCCGTTCCCAGATGGAAGGGTAGCGATAAATCAGGATGAAATAATATGTTAGATCTTAACAACTCGTCTTTTAATCTCTCGAAAGCGGTCTGACACCCGTCAGTCCACACAAACGGAACATTTTTGCGCAAGAGGTTATTCAAATTTTCATCATTAAACACTTGTCCTTTTACAAATTTACGGTAAAATCCTGTGAGCCCTAGAAAACTTTTTAACTGTTTCCTAGACTTGGGTGGAGGACAATTCCTTATTGCCTCTAGTTTCTCTGGGTCCTTCATAATACCAGCAGTGGTAATTACATGCCCTAAAAATTTCAGTTCCTGCTTCACAAATTCGCATTTCTTTAGCTTTAGAGTCATTCCGCCACGGCGCAATGCTCTAAAAACTTCATCTAACAGGTCACAACGGTCATGCCAAGTGGCATTGGCCAACAATAGGTCGTCAACATATACAGTTAATCTTGAACTCAAAGCCGGTCCTAGCACTTTATCTAGGGCCCTGATGAATACGGACACAGATATATTAAGTCCAAACGGCAGTACTCTGTACTGATAACACCTGCCCGCGAACAAGAAGGCGGTGGATGGCGTAGATTCTTCTTCGAGTTCTATTTGCCAGTAACTAGCCGTCAGATCGAGGCTAGTCATAACCTTAACGTCATGAAAACGTTGCAAAATCTCCTCCATACTCTCTGGTCTGTCTGTTTCGCGTTGAACGACCCTATTCAACGTGCGTGCGTCAATCACAATACGCACACTGCCATCCCGTTTTGCTACAATGACCAAACCGTTATTGTATGGACTCGTACTTCTTTCAGTCACTCCCCATTCGATCATCTTATCTATCTCCCGTTGCACTGCTTCCTTTTTGGACAGCGGTATAGCATACGGTCTCACGAAGAATGGTTCGTGCGGAATTACACGCAACTTGCATTTATATCCTTCCACAAGTCCCGGTTTGTCTGAAAACACACTCTTATTCCTCATTATCACTTCATACAGGCCTCGTCTTTGTTCGTGTGTTACGTTTGACACACCGTCTACAATACTTTGCAATTCACTTTCTACACTATTGTCAATGCCGAGATTTCTCACATTACAGTAGTTCAAATTCATACCTACGTCAATACCATCTGGCCAGTTAACAATGTGTATAGGCTGGTATTGCCTATGCACACCGTCTCCTGCCTCGTCAAAACTAACTACTATTGTTTTATCTTGTGACATACATGTCAAAGTTTTGCTTTCGCAATTAATCACTGCACGGTACTTTAATAGCCAATCTAACCCTATAGTTACTTCCGTAGTTAAGTCTGGCACGACGACAAACTCTTGTTCAAATCGTGCCCCACATATCTCAAAGTTGACAAAAATCTGTTTTGTGACCAATTTACTGGCCTTCCCAGTAGCAGCGATAATTTTCGCTCCTGTTACTGGCATAACTACGATGCCAGGTCTGTCTTTCAGTAACTCAAATATTTTCCCAGATACAGCACTCAATTCTGCACCGGTGTCAATCAACACGTTTAGTTGTAGGTCGTGCATATTAACAGACACTACTATCTGTCTACACTTGTCCTCGACTGTTTCTTTATTTTCCCCCAGTAAATCCTCGTCTATATCCAGGTCATTCCAGAAAAAACCATCCGGCTTTGATCCTAAATCCGGCTTATCTGGCGGCTTTTTCAGCCTCTGTTCACATACAGTTTTAATTTCAACACGTTTGTCCTGAGGCTTAAACTGTAGCTCCGCCTCCAATACCGAAACCTTTTCCTGTAACTCGTCAACTAGTGAGTGTTGCTTTGCTGTCAATTCACTAATTGTCACCTTCGTTGATTCCTCTTTGGCCAGATTGATCTCATCTGCCAATCTACCTGGAGGAATGTGCCCAGTAGTATCTGCAATTACTTCCTCTAGATCTGCGCAACCCACACTGCTATCGTCTGACCGTATAATGTCAGCTCTAACCTCATACACGCTGTAATCTATGTACTTTTCTACCAATCGTGTCCGGCTATCACTAAAATTTTCGTAACTTTCTCCTTAATACTCTCGCAATGTTTAAACTGGAGTTTTGCGTCGGATGGGTCGGCCACTTCTACCACTATAACTTTCGGTAAAGTCTGCCGGTCAGAACGAGAACTTTCCGTTACTACTTCAACATCCAAGTCCTGCGGGACGAAACACGACGAATCTTGCTCGTGCTTCCCATTAACATAAACTATTTCTGGTAAAGTCTGCCGGTTAGGGCCAGAACTTTCTATCACTTCACAAACACTATCTTCCTGCGGGACGAGACGCGGCAACTCCTGCCCGCGCTCCCCATAAACACTTATCCCGTACAGGCCCCGATAATCTCTTAGTTCGTCGTATAAGCGACCGAACTGCCTTAACCAGACCTCATCCCTCTGTGCATCCCCTCGCTCGATGACGGACGTGTTATCCGACATCTGATCTTCTCTCAACAATTGCGAATCATTCTTAAATTCAATCTCCAGTTCCGCTGTGGGTGTTACAGCTGCCACTTTATAATCGGTTCCCGGAACACTACTTAAATTGTTCTCACTGACAGTGAATGTATTTTCTACTGCCGTGTCTACAGCTGATCTACTACTCGTGGGCGCACTCCTTTCTCCTAACACTGGCACACTCTCCCGCCGTTGATTATTCCACACGGAATTTTCATAACGACGACACCTGGGTTTTCTTCTGTTATTGGGCCGCCAAAATTTCTCCACGCCCGGTCGGCTCCTCACCGGCGCGGCTAATGGTTTCCCTGTCTCGTCCCAGCAGATCCGCTCCCCGGATGCTGTTGAGGCGGCTGATCACACTCTCTGGCGTTATTACTATACTGCGAAGCCCTTATCACGTTAGTATGATAATGGTTTCCGTCATTCCTGTTATTATTTGCATTGTACCGATTGTTATTACGGTCCGAACCATTATTGTTATTGCTGCCATGGTTGCGGTATGCATTATTCCCATGGTTATCGTTGTTGTGGTTGTTGTGGTACCCGTTGTTGTTACCACGGCCTCTACCACTGTCGCGATTATTGCGCCAATTGTCCTCGTCCTCAACTCTTTCCAGGAAATCATTGATTGTCCTGTAATTGCTTCCTACGTATCGTTTTGTATCATCTGGAAGCTTCTTGTAGAGTTCCCAGACTATTTCGGATTCCGTGCAGCGATCTCGCAAATATCCCAACTTGCGGATCCAGCCCTCACAAAACTCCTTCATCGAGCCACGCGAGTTCGCATCGAAAGGCCTCGATACGACAAATTCGCGCCAGACACTTTGTTGTTTTTGCTCTGACCAGTATTCAGCCAGAAACAAATTTTTAAACTCGTCAAAAGTCGGCTTCGTAATGAGGTTTAAGCCCCAACGCTTGGCATCACCAGCCAACACGTCAATAACCGCATTAATTTTTCTCTCATTAGTCCATGATCTGGGTAAAACTCTTTCACAATTTTTAATGAAATCCGTCGCGTGTATACCGCCTTTTTTCAAGGGGTCGAACCGCTCCACTTTCGTCAACAATTCCGAACTGTGTGCACAGTTTGGCACATAGCTCTGTTTTTCGTCAAGTTTCTTTTCTAATTCCGAAACTCTCGTAATTACTTGGCAAGTGGTTGTCGCAAGCGTTTCCACTTCCCTCTTTTACTCTTCGCAGGTATTAGCCTGCTTCCTCACTTTAATATCTACTTCGGACACTAAAGCCTTTAAAGTTTCCACCTTCTGTTGATCCTCTTTTTTCACTAATTGAATTTGTTCCGTCACCTTATTCTCGATGATCGGAGCAACTGCTTCTCCTACACTTTTCTCGATTCTGCTAATTTGGAATTAAACGAGTATTTATGCTCGAAATTTCCGCCTGAACGCCTATCATTTCCTGTTTAAGATTACCGATTTCGGTATTAATTACAACAATATCTTCTTTGATTTTATCAACTTTTGTGTTAACAACTCCAACATTGTTGTTAACAACATTAATAGCTTTGATCTGATCGTCTAGCTTCCGTTCAATTTTTTCAGACTGAGCTTCTTCCTTGGCAGACTGAGCTTCTTGCTTGGCAGCCTGAGCTTTAATTTCTCCCGATTGACTCTTGATTTTGTTAATCAAAACATTCAATAAATCAGTTAAATTCCCGGAAACTACCGGTTTTACTTCCGTAGCGGTTTTCTCCTTAACTGTCCCCCCGTATTCGTCATCAAGGTGTTCTGATTTGATTTTCACTTCCGACTCAGAAACATTTTCTAAAGTTTGGAATTCCATTTCTGCTCTTTGTTGCGTTTCGGTGGTCGCGTCTTTCATGCTAGCCGCCTGCCCCTCAACAATGGGTACCGCGGTGCGCGTTTCCCACTGTTCCACCAATTGTTCCGTATCCAAGTCTACCAAATTTTGGCAATTGTTGCCTTCACTCATTTTAATAATTATCAATATAAATGACAAATCTCAAATCTAATTAGGATTCCTCCCACTACTTAATCTCGCTGACGTAACGACCTGTTTGTAACCAATACTTTGTTACGAGATTTGCACCATACAAAATTCGGGTCCTGAACAACCGCAAATCTGCAGATTGTCCTGTCACCAGGTCGCCACGTGTAACCTCCCCCTCACTTATCGACGTTAATGACAGTGCAAAATTAAACCACGTGTACCTAATGGAAATTTGGGAAAAGCAATCGTCACCGAAGTTAATCTGTCGGTAAAGAGGGAGGAAAGAGTTACATCTAAATGAAAGGAAAAACGCAAATGAAATTGGTGGAAATTAATTTTGAGAAAAGGGTAAAATTAATAAAGAAAGTAAATGTGTGGTCGTTATATTAACAATTAATTGGCGTTAATAACATATTTGAGATTTGGGGAAAATTACAGTCGCCAGTCCTATGGACAACTACTATAATAACTGAAAATGAAAGATTAATGCACATATAATTAGCACTAAAAGCGTAGCAACTGAAGGTTGACACGTGTTGCATGAAAACTAAATGTTTGTCAGAAGCAATAAATTTTGCTACACTCTGACTTAATTTAGCAAAAGAATTAATAAAACTGGAAAATTGAAAGTTCATTTAGTGACTGAAATTAATAGTGAACTTTGTTTCTGAAGCACTACGAAATTCAATAAAATAAGGTTAGTCTTGGGCTACCTCAACAATCATTTCAAAAGCTACTTGAATCTATGCAATATAGAAATAAGAGATTTAACTTTGAACTTGAATTAAATAATTCTGGACAATTAACAATAGTAACATTTAGTGCGTACCAAGCTGAGCTGCAGTCACAGGTAAGCTAAAATATGCTAGCAAAACCCGCACTCTTAATTTGTGCTTGTGTAATCTAAATATTGTAGCCAGCTATAAACACCTTAACTGAACTTTGAAATTAAAGCAGTGAAATGGAATGATATTACTTTAATGCTGGCGTTTGAATTTCAACGACACTCGAGTTCATTTCGGAAAAGGAATGGACCCTCCCTGGTAATGCAATTGGGACAATGAGCAACAAAGGTTCATGCTACGTTGCTATAATTTTGTGATTTGAGGAGTTTGAAAAGCTGAAATCTGCCATACAGTTATAAAACTTTATGTGCTACCAGTCTTCCTTGTTGGTTGATTGAAGGTTTGAAGTCGTCGATCGAGGAGGTGGCGACAGTCACTCATTGTCGGCCGTCGCTGTTGCAGAAGCTTGATGTTGGCGCGCCTTCTTCTCGACACGGTCTCCAGCCGAAACGGGCTCTTGATGTGCGCCAGATAATGCTTCCCGTCCGCGACACCATGTCAGAAACTATCATAGCAATTCGAGCGAAATTACATGCTGCCAAACCCCGAAAGCGCGGCAACTCGCGGGAGCGTCACGCAGCACAACTGCTCCACTGCACTACTCCAGCCAGACTCTCTCTGCTCTGCCCGCGCTCCACGCGACAGAGCTAACCCTACCAAAGATCCTAAACACTTTGGTTCTCAACGCGACCTATCGATGTAATCTTTCGATTGCATAGTTTTCCCTAGGCAAGACCCAGCGTCAAAATACAAATAATATTTACAAAACAAACCAATTATACATCGACATTAAATGCATATATATACAAATAGTAAAACAATTACAATATACAAAGACACAGAAATGTTATATCTTCAGGTAACAAAATAAGGAAAAAAATTTGCAGTGCAATAGATGGAAATAGGGGATATGCATTTCCGGCGTTACAGGGTCTGTTCATTTACATTTCTTATATACTGGAGTCAGCAGCGTTTTTTGCCAGTCGCTTGGGACTTTGTGTTGGATGAGAGATTCGCGAAAAATGCAAGCTAATTAAGGAGCAAATGCCATAGAGTACTCTCGGTAAAACTAAACTGGAGTTCCATCCGGACCTGGTGACTTATTTGTTTTCAACCCTTTCAGTTGATCCTCTGCGTGAAGGATGCCACTTACTACAATTGAAGATGAAAGCTATAGCTCTAGCAGCTATGGCAGAATGATCCAGTATGACGATACTGGTGAGTCATATGTCACTAAGCGACAATATATACAGGGTGTTAGAAAAAGGTACGGCCAAAGTTTGAGGAAACATTCCTCGCACACAAATAAAGAAAATATGTTATGTGGACATGTGTCCGGAAACGCTTAATTTCCATGTTAGAGCTCATTTTAGTTTCGTCATTATGTACTGTACTTCCTCGATTCACCGCCAGTTGGCCCAATTGAAGGAAGGTAATGTTGACTTCGGTGCTTGTGTTGACATGCGACTCATTGCTCTACATCACTACGTAGCATCAACAGGTAAGTGTTCATCACGAACATGGTTTTACAGTCAGTACAGTGTTTACAAATGCGGAGTTGGCAGATGCGCATTTTATGTATGGATATGTATGGATATGTATGTATGGATATGTATGTATGGATAGCCGTGGTGCGGTACGTTTGTATCGAGACAGATTTCCAAAACGAAGGGGTCCTGACAGGAAGACGTTCGGAGCAATTGATCGGCGTCTTAGGGTGCACGGAACATTCCAGCCTATGACTTGCGACTGGGGAAGACCTAGAACGACGAGGACACCTGCAATGGACGAGGCAATTCTTCGTTCAGTTGACGATAACCCTAATGTCAGCGTCAGAGAAGTTGCTGCTGTACAAGGTAGCTTTGACCACGTCACTTTATGGAGAGTGCTACGGGAGAACCAGTTGTTTCCGTACCATGTACAGCGGGTGCAAGCACTATCAGCAGCTGACTGGCCTCCACGGGTACACTTCTGCGAATGGTTCATCCAACAATGTGTGAATCCTCATTTCAGTGCAAATTTTCTCTTTACGGATGAGGCTTCATTCCAACGTGATCAAATTGTAAATTTTCACAATCGACATGTGTGGGCTGACGAGAATCCGCACGCAACTGTGCAATCACGTCATCAACACAGATTTTCTGTGAACGTTTGGGCAGGCATTGTTGGTGATGTCTTGATGGGGCCCCATGTTCTTCCACCTACGCTCAATGGAACACGTTATCATGATTTCATACGTGATACTCTACCTGTGCTGCTATAACATGTGCCTTTACAAGTACGACATAACATGTGTTTCATGCACGATGGAGCTCCTGCACATTTCAGTCGAAGTGTTCGTACGCTTCTCAACAACAGATTAGGTGACCGATGGATTGGTAGAGGCGGACCAGTTCCATGGCCTCCACGCTCTCCTGACCTCAACCCTCTTGACTTTCATTTATGGGGGCATTTGAAAGCTCTTGTCTACGCAACCCCGGTACCAAATGTAGAGACTCTTCGTGCTCGTATTGTGGACGGCTGTGATACAATACGCCATTCTCCAGGGCTGTATCAACGCATCAGGGATTCCATGCGACGGAGGGTGGATGCATGTATCCTCGCTAACGGAGAACATTTTGAACATTTCCTGTAACAAAGTGTTTGAAGTCACGCTGGTACGTTCTGTTGCTGTGTGTTTCCATTCCATGATTAATGTGATTTGAAGAGAAGTAATAAAATGAATTCTAACATGGAAAGTAAGCGTTTCCGGACACATGTCCACATAACATGTTTTCTTTCTTTGTGTGTGAGGAATGTTTCCTGAAATTTTGGCCGTACCTTTTTGTAACACCCTGTATAACCAATTTATGTTGTATTCTCGTGAACTTCGTGAATGGAAGAACTGGGCCTGTGAATTCTGACATTTAGCTCGTGTTTTCTACACTCGTTGGAACGTGGCGACCCGTTCCACCTGCAAGGCTTAGGGGGGTGGGTAGACAATGGCGGAATTCCGCGGTGTTTCCCACCAGGAGTCCCACGGGCAGTGGTCGGGCGAGTAAGCCGTTTTGGGTCCCTCTTAATCCAGAGCACTTCAAAAGCGCATTTCAAAGCAGTGTGTAACGGTAACACCGATTAACTTAAACGGCAATTGATGCTAACGTTATACCTCTGCGAGGAATTTTTGAGAAAATTGACCGTGAGATAACGGAATGGAAACAGAACAATCAAACTAGTATTCGTTTCCGGATTGCTCCAGCAGAGTATAACTAATAGTAAACGAGTGGGTCAGGGAACAGACTTTCCCCAGCACAAAAGTAAATTAATTAATATTGGTCGTCAGCCTAATTAGACATTCTTGTGTCACGGAACATAATAAAGCAGTAGGCAGTGCTAAGGCTAACCTATCCTTCCTTGACACACACACTTAACTCTTTTTTTATACCCGTTCACACTACAGCACAGAAATGAAACTTGAAAATCAGACAGCAAATGGCCAGTGAGATAGTAAACAGTAACATATCCATCTCAACAACACCTACCTTACATGAGATAGATGAACAGTTTATGGAACCAATCACCAACACCTATGAAACTAATAGCAATACTGAATAGGGCAGAACATGAAATGATTCTGATTTCCGTCAGGGGGTCTGTTAATGATGATACTCTATAATGTCATTGTTTAGTACTGGATCTCTATGCCTCTGCATCAACCAACTTGCATTAGAATAGGTAACACAATAAATACGTCTTTCTTTAACTCGGTTTGGAGTAATTAAACAGAATTAAAATCTAACTACACTGGCTCTGAAGGAGCCTTTGTATTGCTGCTTCATTAACTAACTAGCCCTTAAACTTTCATGGTTTGAAGAAACATGCTCATTAACAAAACTACACGAGTATGTATGAGAAATGGTAAGTATTCTTATCATTAATTATTGATAGAGTAAAGCACAACAAACTATAACTCTTTAAATAACAAACATGCTTTGATAAGCAGTCTTTCGACCTACTCAAAAATACAAATGCTGTGCAAATGAAAACACATCACGAAATTCATGTTCAACACACTTTCTCATAATAAATTAGGACACTGGAATTAAATTCACAAGGATAGGCTTCCTGCCAGGTTTGTCATTTGGGATAGTCACTGATGTAAGATAGAGTTTTAGCGACACCACGATTATTATTAAAATCAGACCAAATTTCACAAATACCTGGTCGATTTATACAGTGCCAAATATAAAAAATCTTGTGGGAGGCTGGTGGCACTGGTGGCGCAATTTGCAGTGTCTGTTAACCTGTCGGCGATGCAATACTGTTGGTCCCGCCCTGTTACATATCTTCTTGGCGTCGGAATTATATTTTTACGGGGCCAAAAACCATCTCATAATAATATCACCAAATTCCGCATTCGAAGCCCATAAATACTGCCCTTAAGCTCTTCTGGCCTCAAAACTCCAATAACATGAGCTAGATTAATCCGCTACTGCTAGCGAGGTGTTAACCACAGCAGACTTCTTACCTGTCACGCCGGCCTGTGTGGCCGAGCGGTTCTAGGCGCTTCAGTCTGGAACCGCGCGACCGCTACTGTCGCAGGTTCGAATCCTGCTTCGGGCATGGATGTATGTGATGTCCTTAGGTCAGCTAGGTTTAAGTAGTTCTAAGTTCTAGGGGACTGATGATCTCAGATGTTAAGTCCCATAGTGCTCAGAGCCATTTGAACCATTTTACCTGTCACAAAGGACGAGTTGCCACTTGCGCGCCAACCACGCCTTTTCCACTCCGCCAGGCTACTTCCGTAGCTGCGGGGCTTCCCCACATCCTTTACATTCAACCCCACCTTCCCTAACTATGGACGAAGCCATTTACAGTACATTATATAACAATTATTCCAGTAGTTATTTAAATCCACAAGTATAATTTATACAATATCTTTCAAACATTCCCATAACTGAAATATGTATAGATATTCAAAGAATTTTCATGATATAAGCAACATTCTACATAAGCAACACTATAAATTGACAGGGAAAAATCGATACGGATACAACATAGGTTGAAAACGCGTGTTACAAGTGCGAGTCACGTGAGTTGCCGAGAGGTTTCGTTGTCCTAAAAGCAGAAGCGGAAAACACAGCCACCTCCATGTGCTATGTTGCGATAAACAGCATGGGGAGTGAGCTGCATTTAACGCCCAGTCATCGTTCCGCCAAACACAAGGCGAATGCCAGTACACTGACAACTTTGTTTGTTGACGGAGCATATAAAGAAGTGCTGGAGGAGAAAATTTTGCAAGATTTCCCTGCATGAAGGAAGAAAGAGGCGGACTTTACGATTTTCTCCACTCATAGTGAGTCAGTAGTCGATTTTGTGGAGGAGCACACGGCGGGCAGTTCGTGTCTCGTCGCTGTTCAGTGCCCTGCTTCAGCTTGGCTCTCCTTTAGCTGTTCTGTATTAAATGTCACGTTTAGCGTTTGATTTGTATTTGTACTGCATATCTCATAATTTGCGAGTCTGTTTTGCAACTTGTGATTGCTGTTTATTGTTGGTTATCTATCATCTTGGTATCAAAAGCTGATGCAATCCAGAATATGTCCGTTTTGTAAGTCATCCAGAGTTTGGAAAGCGATTTGCACCTCAATTTACGGTCTTCCAGAGAGCATTCAGGTGCCTTCTGCACAGATACTGTGCTTATAAATCTGGATGTTACCACGTTGGAGATTCGAAAAAATCTCGCCATCGTACGCGTATTGCTATTTATATTTTCTGATGAAAATAACTGTAAATCAATCCTACTTTGACTTCAGCAAATGAATCGGTATTTTTAAGATAACTTTCTCTCTCTCCATCATTTCTTCTCACAACGTTTTGATAAGGCGATCCTTTCCATGAAAAATAAATGAATCATGAATTGTTTAAAGGGCGTAAGTGCATTGACTCTTCTTTTGAAAAAAAAAATGTTTTTGCCGTCGGGTTAAAATTTGTGTCTTCAAAATACTAAAAAATAGTATGTCTCACTTTTTTGTATTGCTCCTCTTTATTAAAATCATACTTTTCGATCTGAAAGCATTATTTTTTAAACTCAACAGTGGATTCATAACAATTAAGCTTTTACGGCCGGCGTCTTCGTTAGTTAAAACTTCCGGGCTGAATTGCCGTGGTCCATACATATAACTTCTTCTCCTTCCTGACGTTTCGTTGCCTACTGCGGGCAACATCTTCTGAGGTGAGTCGGCGACTGGCTGCTAGGCACTGGAGGTCCCGCTTATATAGAGCGCTTAGATGGCGCCACCACTCATCACGTGCTTTCTTTGGCTAGTGCCATCTCTCTCGATTACAGGTAATCGATTGTCACTTCGTTGGTGCAAAGTCGACCGCCATATCTTGTCTAGTTTTAATCCTTCTTCTTTTTTATTAAAATTATTTTCGTGCTTGTAGATCTCTATAGCTTTTCTATACATGCGGGTATAATAATGTGAGGTCCTAGCTATGACGTTTGTCTCACTAAATTTTATTTCGTGATCACCGTCTTTGGAAACGTGTTCTGTTACAGCTGATTTGTCAATTTGTCCCAATCTACAGTCCCTTTTGCGTTCCGTTAGGAGGGTATTAACACTCCTTTTAGTTGTTCCAATATAAACCATGCCACAGCTACACGGAATTTTATACACACCTGGGGTGGCTAAGGGGTGTCGTGCGTCTTTCACCGATCTTAAACTTTCACTAATTTTCTTGGTAGGCCGAAAGATTATCTCCACTTGAAACTTGGCCTAAACTTTCCCGATGCGGTCCGTGATGTGATGAATAAATGGAAGAAAAACTTTTCCAGCCGACGGTTGTTGTTGTCGGGTATTTTCGGACACTTTTCATCTAGGGTGGAGTGTTCGAACCATCGCGTTGTCAGTGTACCCATTTCTCTTGAAAGCCGTTCGCAAATTTAATTCATCTTGCAAATAAATTGGCTCACAGATGTTATTAGCCCTGTCCACTAAAGTTCTTATGACTCCTATCTTCTGCCTAGGATGATGATTCGAATCCTTACGTTGGTAACGATCAGTGTGTGTGTCTTTCCTATATACCTTGTGCCCTAAAGTCATATCTGCCCATTTAATAACCAATACATCCAAAAAAATTAGTTGTCCATTACTCTCTTTCTCCATGGTGAATCGTATCTTTGGATTGAAACTGTTTGTGTGCATCAAAAAAATCACTTAATTCCTCTTCAGCACAAAGGTGTCATCCACGTATAGATACTACTTCAAAGGGCTTTTACTGACCGACTGCAGCACTTGTTGTTCGAAAAATTCCATAAATAGATTAGCAATAGCTGGGCTCAGAGGGCTACCCATGGCCACCCCATCAATTTGTTCATACAACTCGTTGTTATATTGAAAACAAGTCGAGGATAGACGATTTTAAAACAAAGCTATTATATCAGTGGAAAACATATCAGCTATGTAAGAAAGAGCTTCGTCAGCAGGGACCACCGAACAGGTATACTACATCGAAACTGACAAGGATGTCGCTTGGACTAACTGTGATCTCCCTCAGTTTTTCGATAAAATGCATGGAATTTTTAATATGTTTTACCTATATACGCTCGCAACAAAGAAGCAAGATATCTAGCCAGCTCTTGAGTAGAAGCCCCAATGGCACTTACTATTGGTCTCAAAGGGACATTGGGCTTGTGTGTCTTAGGTAACCCATACAGTCAAGGAGGGTAAGCTTCCGTTTTGCAAAGGTATTTTTTATCTTCTGTAGGAATGGAAAAGCTTTTTATTAATCGCTGGGTAGCACTTAACACTTTCGTTGTAGGGTCCTTTTTCAGTTTTTTATAGGTGGTAGGATCCAAGAGGTCACTGATCTTCCTATGATAGTCCTCACTCTTCAGCACGACAGTAGCATTACCCTTATCAGCAGTTAGAACAATAATGTTACTGTCCGCATTAACCGTAACGCCTTCTTTTCTGCTAGGGATAAATTACCGGGTCGCTTGGCTTTACGTAATATCCTGGCTGTTTCCATCCTGATTTCATCGGCAGAATGCGGTGATAACAGACGAATCCCTGCTTCTATAATAGCAACAATATCTTCCGTGGGAATCTGTGACGGAGTGATAGCAAAATTTCCTCCTTTCGAGAGAACAGAGACTTCCTCCTTCGATAGTTCTTTCCTGGACAAGTTGATAACTGTTAGGGAATTGTCTATAATCAATGTTTCCTGTTTTTGTAAATGCTCAAACTTCTTCTTCTGCCTGTTAGAAGACACTTCTGTGCTAAGTTCCATAGATCTAAATCTAAATGTTAATCTATTCACCTTATTCCAATCACCCAACCGCATAGTACTGCTAATACGTAAGTGAAGATTTAACAATTGACTACTAGTTACCGCAAATCCTCGACGTGTTTGATGGATCCGCTCCCGCAGCATCGTTAATTCCATGCGTAAACAAAATTTAGTGAGACAATCGTGATAGCTAGGAGCTCACATTATTATACCCGCATGTATTGAGAAGCTATACAGACCAACAAGCACAAAAATAATTTTAATAAAAAAGAAGAAGGATTAAAACTAGACAAGATATGGCTGTCGACTTTGCACCAACGAAGTGACAATCGATTACCTGTAATCGAGAGAGATGGCACTAGCCAAAGAAAGCACGTGATGAGTGGTGGCGCTATCTAAGCGCTCTATATAAGCGGGACCTCCAGTGCCTAGCAGCCAGTCGCCGACTCACCTCAGAAGATGTTGCCCGCAGTAGGCAACGAAACGTCAGGAAGGAGAATAAGTTTTATATATGGACGACGGCAATTCAGCCCGGAAGTTTTAATTAATGATCAACAGTGGATGGTGAGCAAGATGTATGAAACAGGCGAAATACCCTCAGACTTCAAGAAGAATATAATAATTCCAATCCCAAAGAAAGCAGGTGTTGACAGATGTGAAAATTACCGAACTATCAGCTTAATAAGTCACAGCTGCAAAATACTAACACGAATTCTTTACAGACGAATGGAAAAACTAGTAGAAGCCAACCTCGGGGAAGATCAGTTTGGATTCCGTAGAAACACTGGAACACGTGAGGCAATACTGACCTTACGACTTATCTTAGATGAAAGATTAAGGAAAGGCAAATCTACGTTTCTAGCATTTGTAGACTTAGAGAAAGCTTTTGACAATGTTGACTGGAATACTCTCTTTCAAATTCTAAAGGTGGCAGGGGTAAAATACAGGGAGCGAAAGGCTATTTACAATTTGTACAGAAACCAGATGGCAGTTATAAGAGTCGAGGGACATGAAAGGGAAGCAGTGGTTGGGAAGGGAGTAAGACAGGGTTGTAGCCTCTCCCCGATGTTGTTCAATCTGTATATTGAGCAAGCAGTAAAGGAAACAAAAGAAAAATTCGGAGTAGGTATTAAAATTCATGGAGAAGAAATAAAAACTTTGAGGTTCGCCGATGACATTGTAATTCTGTCAGAGACAGCAAAGGACTTGGAAGAGCAGTTGAATGGAATGGACAGTGTCTTGAAAGGAGGATATAAGATGAACATCAACAAAAGCAAAACGAGGATAATGGAATGTAGTCTAATTAAGTCGGGTGATGCTGAGGGAATTAGATTAGGAAATGAGGCACTTAAAGTAGTAAAGGAGTTTTGCTATTTGGGGAGCAAAGTAACTGATGATGGTCGAAGTAGAGAGGATATAAAATGTAGGCTGCCAATGGCAAGGAAAGCGTTTCTGAAGAAGAGAAATTTGTTAACATCGAGTATAGATTTAAGTGTCAGGAAGTCATTTCTCAAAGTATTCGTATGGAGTGTAGCCATGTATGGAAGTGAAACATGGACGATAAATAGTTTGGACAAGAAGAGAATAGAAGCTTTCGAAATGTGGTGCTACAGAAGAATGCTGAAGATTAGATGGGTAGATCACATAACTAATGAGGAAGTATTGATTAGGATTGGGGAGAAGAGAAGTTTGTGGCACAACTCGACCAGAAGAAGGGATCGGTTGGTAGGACATGTGTTGAGGCATCAAGGGATCACCAATTTAGTATTGGAGGGCAGCGTGGAGGGTAAAAATCGTAGAGGGAGACCAAGAGATGAATACACTAAGCAGATTCAGAAGGATGTAGGTTGCAGTAGGTACTGGGAGATGAAAAAGCTTGCACAGGATAGAGTAGCATGGAGAGCTGCATCAAACCAGTCTCAGGACTGAAGACCACAACAACAACAACAACAACAGTGGATGAATATATTTTCCTGAATGACCGCTAAATTAATATAAAACAGTGTTATTTAGTACTTTTGGAATATCCAAACGCATAACTAACAAAACGCAGACTGTGGGTTTCAAACGTGGTATGAATTAATGATTTTACATACGGTGATTTGACAATGTTCTTTCTGTCTTCTTCACTAACACCATCTGACCCATCAGTGTCATTCCAGTTAACAACTGCTTGGCACAGAATCTCTTCTTCTCTTCCGTGGGGAATATATCGCAGTACTTGCTCAATGTTTGCTGCTTTCTTGGTTTCGACAGGGACACTGCCTTCTGGATATGCGAAGCTGATAGGGAAAGCAACACCTTTCGTTGTATTAGGCCATCTGAGCTTAAATGTATGACATACAGGGGGGGCACATGTAAGGTGAAATCACTACACATCCTTCCATTTAAATTCCATAGAGTCACTAGGCTTAAATCTAAGTTGGGCCACATAACGTTTCGCGGTTTCCATCGATAGTGTTGTTTGCTTACAGTATTGTGACCACCATGTACTAAAATTTAATGTGTGACAAGATTCGGTCATTTTCACAGTGGGGACACTATTCTAATTCTGTACAGTTAGTGATGTGTACTGTGTAGTGGTGTACACGTTATTCTCTTTTCTAAGTTTCTCCTTTACCATTCCAAATACCCTATGAAGGGCAAAAAGAGATGACGGCGTATAGGGTATCTGTGAATGAATGTACTGAAACGTTCTTTATCTGTGAGTGGTGGAAACATATGTATAAATGTATGATTGTTGTTTCGTCCCACACGTCCGTCAGGCTATACACGTAGCTCTTTTACATCAGAGAGAATGTTTGTATTGGTGTGATCCATCACAAAGGAAGAAACTTCGTTTGCTCCCTTTGGTGCCTAATACCCTCATGGTATAAATAAAAATGAGAATTATTGGTTTTCAGATCATACATGCAAAATACATTCACCCAGAGCTGACGCAAATAGAACACTGCCCGCATACGAATATGTGGCAAAAGCAGATTTTGCATGTAATCTCCTCACTATGGAGTGTTTGTTAATATTATCCTGACACTTCTGCTCGGACTCTTTTAAACTGCCATCGAATTTCTTTGCACGTCTTCTTTGTATTAAAAGTTTAGCCGCAGCTACTCTTCTTGCTTGATTAACGGGGGGAGTTTTAAGTTTTAGCTTCAATTAATCACAAGGTGCACAAGTACCGACCTGAGGACGACGAAACAGAAGTTCAAAGTGTTTATGAAGATACTGCCTGTAATAATGATATTTAACACTGCTGTCTGTACGTTTTTCCTTTGATTGTTAGTCGAACGTCAAGATATTAGTATGTTCTTCCTGAACAGCGACACTATTTCACTGGATACCATGGAATAAGGTTCTGTATTTTGTTTTACGTCTATCTCGTTTTTCTGAAGTCCATGTAAACTTACGACAGCTTTCTGACAAACTTTCAATTTTTCAGCACAGCAGAGTACATGGTAGGTGAAACTAGAACCTCATTCCTTATTGCTACCGACTTTTCTCCTTCTTCTACGACTGACAGGTGCCAGTTCTATTAAGCGTTGAAGATGTAAATCCTGGGTTTCCTTGTTTACAAAGTCATTGTTGAAATGGATTAAGATATCGTCTTCGTTAAGCTTTACAAAGCACTGCAGTCCACAACTGAAAGAAATATCATAAGCACTACATTAGCTTACGTTACATTACCACTGATTAATATTATTTAGTTCTTCACATGATATCCAAATAATGCTTTCTCACATAACTGTTCTTTGACACTTACCATCAATTGTTTCCAGTTTTCCTTGCAGGAATTTGTTTCTTCCGACAGTTTATGTATGGTTGTCCTGTTACAAGAGCTTATTTTATTATGTTCCTTGAATGTAACGTGCCATTTCACACATCCTTCTTCTTTTTATCTTTATTGTTGTTTCATTAAGAATTTCAACAAATCAGCCATCTTAAACACTAAAATAACCACAAATAATAAAAAAAAGCCAAGAGAATCGAAGCTTGTACTCTATTATCTTTGTGTCCAGAGATTAGTCTGTTATCTCGATGTGCAATCACTATCATTGTTAGGACACAGCCTGTTTATATGGGGCTCCAATAGCCCAGAGATCACCAGTGTGTTTGTGTGTTTGTGTGCATAGTGAGTGAAGTGTTATGAAACAATGCGTGTGTCACGTGTGCAGTGAATGATAGTAAGACATGAGTGAACAATGTGGCAGTACATTATTTAATAACTAATTTGTTAAAAAGTATTGTATACCAGGAGTAAATCTAATGATTGTCTCTAATTAGAAGTCTGTAAATGTATGTGTATACGAATTCGCTTATTTTAAATTGGTCTAAACATGTAAATACTTTAACACGTCCTATATCCTTGTAAAAAGATCTCTACAGATGAATAAAGCTGCTGCTTCTACTACTGCTGCTGCCACTACTACTACTATTACATGAAAAGATTGAAGCACTGCTGTTTGGTCAAGGAATAGTAGGAGTAAAGTCCTTTGAACACTAACGGGTGTAATTATGCGTCAGGATCACAACAACGTATTCTGCTAAATGAAAGGTAAAAATGGATTACGGCGTTTTAAGAAGTCGTGATTCAAATATCGTCAGAGGAATTTAGATGAGTGAATTGGAAGCTTACTGTCACGGTGTTTCCCATGTAATACAGGCACCATTATGAGAAACGTACTCTTCGCTTTTAATCTGGAAAGTTAGCTGGCTCCTTTTTAATAATCATCATCATCATCATTTAAGACTGATTATGCCTTTCAGCGTTCAGTCTTGAGCATAGTCCCCCTTATAAAATTCCTCCATGATCCCCTATTCAGTGCTAACATAGATGTTGAGAGGCACCCATATGCCTTGCTCATACTGTGGCATCAAGCAGTCAAGCCTGCAAGATGAGTGGTCTGCCAAGCGAGTGGATTCATTCTTACTTTTATAGTAACATGAACTCTAGTACTCACACTTAAGTTACAAGTTATCTTCCTATATGATTAATACGCAACGGAAACACGCAACTGACTATCAGTAATTTACAGAACACTGACTGTACACTACGCACTGGCAATACCACATTTTCTTTTTGTCTTTTATTTAACGGCTTTTGTCAACACGTGGCCAGCGCACACATTATAAATTCGGGACATTATGACAACATACAATTCGAAGTAAAAGTCCACCAATCTTTTTCTTTTCACTATCTTATTTATTCCGATAAATTCTCTAACCTAAACACACAAATTCTACAACCTACAACAATAACACATGAGAAATTCCGCCCAGTGGGCCTGGCTTTACAATGGTGAATCTCTATATTATGGTCTCGTAATTACTTTTAACGCTACAGTGCACTTTCTGGATAGGATGGTGGATCTTTTATTATACCTCACACTTCGACTCTCACAATCATCATCACTAAACTTTCCTCCAGACCGAGCGGTACTGAAGGAACAAACATAACCCACTAATCTTTTGAAACTACCTTGCTACTCTCCCATGCAAACCACGCATACCCAAATTACATGACATACATCACACTGTAATAAGAAATATAAAACACTAAATAGTCACAACACTATCACTTTCAGCTTTCCCACTTCAATTAATATTTATCCCAGTTTCACACGACACTGCCCCACTTCGTAATTCTACTTTCCTACTACGAACTCTTGAGATATTTGCACGTCTTCCTGTGCAATGCAAGCCAAGTGGCGTTGCTGGATAGACGGCCGACCCACCTTGCTTCTCTCTCAGAGTTTGAATCAAGCGTCACACGGAATCATATCACGCAAAGTAATATTAAGAACATCACACACGCGAGTCCTCAACTGATACCATGGACGAGTACTTCACTTTATCTTTTGTCTCATACACAGTTTGAGATTCACACAGTACTCACCACGTGGAAGTACTCGTCTCTAATTTCAAGTCCTGCACACACCATTTCTTAAATATTTCAACTTATGGTACACATGCTATTTCTTAAATATTTCAACTTATTGTACACACGCTAGTAATTCAGCTTATCTTAAGCACACGGAAGTGTTTCAACTTAATGCTACACGTGGTTTCATTGTGACCGTTGGTCACTTCTGAAGATTCCTACAATCACATTAATATTACCTGCCTGACATTTAATTCTCCCCACAAAAGTTCCTGAAATAGAGAAATTAATATTTCAAACTACTCTTAAATATTCCACATGCATACCATGTCTCCACCCTTTCGTCATTACGGAGCACAACTAAAACAGGTCTTAACAGCACAAGATCCAGCGGCAGAGTCGCTGAAATGTGGCCGTTCTCTAGGTCCTCTCGCACCTGTGTCGAGGCGGGGGAAGCACCTTGCTATCGTATTGGTCAGCCACATTTCAGGTGCTCAAAGCTCTGGTAAATTTCATCTCTTTGGTCCCACCAAAGGTGGCCAAAGGATCGACTCAACGATGATCATATATACACATTCACTATCTGCGGTTAGCAGACGACCATACATTCATTTATTTCACAGATCTCACCAAACTGGATGTAGGGATTTGCTTTGTGGGAGTGCACATGTGGTCAATTAAATAAATAAATTGTCATTCTTTCCCACACTGGTATTCGGCTTCGCTGTATTAATTGAAATTGAGTTATTTTACAAAAAAAAATGTGTTGTTTTGACAAAAATAATGAAGTATGTTGTACCTATTTTCAATGTCGGGCGGTACTGTACCCTTTCACCACCGGCTACCCATGCAGAAAAAAATGGCACGGTACTATCCTTGCAATGCATGGGTAGTTCCGAACATTTTTTTAATAAAGCTGTATTAGAACAAACGTAGCAAGTCATCAAAATAACCAGGAGGAGACCTTAGCCCCTGGTAACCTCAAATAGACGACCAAATGCTGTTAGTTTACCAAGTTACTGACACAGTTGTTGCATTATTGTACTCTCCACAATCCGGAGTAACGTACACATACAAATTTACAACAATCCACATGACAAATAAGACATTACATCATACAAATAAAAAATAATGGTGAGATAAAAATTTGGTTAGTTACTAGGATCTTCGTTATTTTTATGAGTAATCCAAACTTCACTAATTCTGTGACAAATAAAAAAAAATACAAATTGTACTCATGAAATTTTTAATAGCTCACCGTCCAAACACAGAGCAAGTAATCTGACATTCATAAATTGCGGGGTAAAAACCTTTACACAGCAAAGTCTAAATACAAAACAAAATGAACAAAAGAAAAACATTGCGTACACTAGTTACACGTAGAAGTCAGGCTCCATATCAATACACGCAATAAATAGTTAGCAATAAGTGCTTGAATCCACCAGTAGCTCTCGTATCTTACTCTACTGCTCATTTCTCTGTTGTCACACATTTAGACGACAACAACTTGCATTTCGACTAGCCTTCGTTACACTTTCATGTGAAATATCACCACTGCGATAGTGAAAATAAGTGGCTTCAGTCAACACACCAACAAGATCATTACTGTCCACGACATCAAAATGCATCAATTAATTCCGATATTTGTTGTGCAATGCAAACTGTTGTCCCCTGTGACAACCTTACTGACCAATGCAACAAGAGCCGCTACGTTAGTATTACGCCACCGGCTAATAAATGAAGCATCATTGTACCAAATATTCTAATAAACATGCTATGTGAACTTGATAACTCAGAACAAACAAAAAACAAACACTAACTATTCTAAACACAAATGTTAATGAAATACAATTACACTTGCTGTCCCTTCAGGAATGAAACATGTAAAAAAAAAAAACATTTACACAATTACAAATACATTATCCCCTATCTTGCGAGTCACACGGAAACACTTCATTCTGTGTTTTTCTTGGAGTCAAATAAGTTGCTGACAGGTTCCCTAGAAACACTGTCTCAGTGTTAAAGCTCTCCCATGGTTACCCGGACGAAAGTCTTTAAGTCACTCAAATCGGCATTTTGAACACGCACTGAACAGTAAACTGTATCTCACATTAAACACAAATATCATAGTTACACGCAGCGTACCATCCACACGAATCTGGTTGTCCAGAAATGGCCCTACAACTACTATTACCCACGGTTCTGTCCTTTCAGTTCATGGTGTAATTAAAAGTCGTAAGTTCCAACAAACAGCACTTATTCCCGCACCAATTAAAGAAATGTCTCCTACTACAAATGCAAATGTCAATGTCCCACTCTAGTTTCTTGCGTTCATACAATAATTAGTCACCAAACGACAGCAGTCCTCTTTAAGTATGCCAAGCGTCTCACATGCAATTCACAAAGCACACTTAACAAGTCACTGCCAAAAGTTTATGGATCCCACCGTTCAGTGGTCAAGACAAAACAAAACAATCGTCCTGTCTGCTAAAGACAAAATCTTTTTCACCACTCACAGCGTGGAAACACCAGTCCTTCACTTTCCACCTTATGGAAAGTCGCAGTCACCTTGTTTCACGGCTCCACAGTCCAGTACTAGTTAATAGTTGCTGGTAACAAATGCCCGCCGGGCTCTGCCGCGCGTCGTCCATTCTGCTGTGGCGCCGCTGCACGCGCCGTTGAGCAGAAGAAACCACCCGCTGTTGCCTCCGTGGGATACTTTCCCCAGTCGTAAGGGTTGCGGAACTTATGAATGGCCAATGGTACGTGCGTGTCGCCCCAGGCCGTTGACCTGCTGTAGCGGGCGCGTGGAGTGTACCCCGTGCGGCAGTGGAGTGGGGAGTGCCACGGCTCTGTCGCCCGTCGCCATGGCTACGTCAGCTCGGCCCACTAGCGGTATGGGCGTTACGACACCCAATCAGTCAGACCCTTCCGTGCATCTCGCAACATTACAGACAAAAGGATATATTTAAATTCTCATTGATTACATGTATGATCTATTAGATACATTGGTAATAAAAGAATCTTTGTTCTAAAAAACATAAAACTATACACCCTGGTTTTCTACACATACGTCAACATTTATCCCTTTTCTATATACAGCCCACACTTGCGCTATTGATTGTACCTGTTGTCCCTCATACAAAACATGAAAGTGTAAAAAAAAGAAAAAAAAGAAGGAATAATAAACAATCTATACAACTCATAATTACAACATAAAATAGTAGACTACTCTAACATCTTATCACAATAAACATTTTAGAAACTGGTGACTCTAAATCTACAACATACAATGCACCTTTGTGCTTGTGACAGACTGAAATTAGTATCTCTTTATATATTTTACCTTTTTTATTATATATATCAACATTTCTAGGACACGTATGTACCATCCACATGTTGTCAGATCCTGACCTGCCATCGAGGTTCATCCAAATCAAACAATACACAATAATGTTTTAGTTACAGATCGGTAGCATCCCCTTTACAGGAGTGTGCGCATTGATCACACTACTCTACGACTCTCACTCACCAGACATCACATTTTCCTTCTCATTCGATCCATTAATACACTAACAGAATAGGTCTAGAAGTCAGCTAACCTTAACACCACCACACTCACGACAACATACCATACCTTTGCTCCCTTATACTCATAACACCACCACACTCACAACATACCATACCTTTGCTTCCTTATACTCAACCACATAACAGATGAAGCTGTTTCGGAGATAGCATTCCAGTCTCCGAATTCGTCCTTTCATCTGGCACCTCTCTCCATCGGCTTATCTCTGCATTCGCTTTACCGACTATTCCTCCTGGTAAATATCACTTTAGAATTGCGACATTTCATCTAAGAACAAAAATACACAAATTATTCAACCTGCAAAATAACTGTACACATTCTTGGTACCGTTTTGATTAGTTATACTGGTACCAGGCTTCAACAACAACAACAACAAAATTATTTTTGCCAAATCGCAAATCTTATGGTAAGAATTAGATTTACACTTATATTACATCTTACGTCAGTATTCCACAACGTTCACCATCTGGATCTCATACTCCCTTTATGTCCTTTCCTTTGTGCAGTTGTTCCCATCTCTTCATTCGTATTTCGGCTCTCCGTCTGTCCATTACCCCATCATTTCCTGGTCTTCCTTTGCCATTGGCATCAATCTCTATTGCAGCATACACAGGCCTCTCTGTAACATACATCTAAGACATCTCCACATTATTCAATTCTACTCACCTTTATTTACCACTGTTTCATCACGTCGAATCTCTCTTTATTAATCACACTGCTTCACGTCGCTTCTCTCCTTAAATATCACCTTTATCCACTACTATTTATCACGTCGCTTCTCTATCTACCATCTTTAGCCATTCATTAATCATCACGTCGTTTCTGCTTGATCCTTATTCATATGACAAAAAATACATACATACACCACTCTGTCGACTCCTGTTCATGACTCATTCGACCAGTCTATTCCGTCATACTTCCTGACATCCCGCCTGAAAATTCTTATGTTCGATTTGACCCTGCACAACGTTACACACCACAAATAAATAAACTGACTATCTACCATAACTTGGCTACTTTCGATCTATCCTTAACTTTTCCATAATTTGATGTTAGAAATGTGATGAAGCCCACGAGATTGTTTTCCCTTGATCGTCTCAATCAGTACAGCATTTTCATGGACAATCCGCCTCACTCTTAATGGTCCACTATACACAGTAAAGAATTTGCTAGTTAGGAATCTAAGTTTACATGAAAATTAAATGTGTGCAGAGAATGTACAAGCTGGGAGAAACGGGCAGCCCAAGTGTTAGAAACTTTGGTGCTAGTGGCCTCTTTCCCTAAAACCAGATTCCGAACAACCATACACAGCACTTCATTATAACAATCACCACAACAATGACATCAGATGGCATCTAATTTAAAAATCTTCGATCACAAGTTGACTTTTTACATTACGTGTTAAGTACCTGCAATAGTCAAATCACACCAATTAAACTGGACTTATTGGCATTAACCTAACATTTTTAGCAACTGGTCTTTGAGGAAACAGTCCTTTTACTTTAGTGTTCCAAATAAAAATTTTCAAATTTTTGCTCTGAGAGACCAGCCTAACATATTCCATTACTGGTGTTTTATTCTGTGATCAGAAGTATGGTATTTGCACTCCTACATATCAGTAGAGTATGTCTGCTACATAGACAATTTTCAGTGCCAGCTGCATGTGTTTTAAATCAAGATATTAAGGGCTGATATGTTGGATTAGTTTCTCCTATCCTTCAATCCATTATGACAAGAATGAAATGCCAGGATTCCATGCTCTCCTGTTATTCTGATAGTGTCTATCCTCGACTCTGTCTGACCTATGAGTCGTGGCTCCGTTTACGATGTTGCTATCATTATCCAGTTCCTGTAAGAAGTGCTGAAATGACGCAGAATCGTTCAAGCCTCTGCCTGCTATTACTATACCTCTGCGCAACCTCACTGGCAACTTCGTTATACAGATCCTAATGAGCTCCCCAGTTTCGTATGGCACATCCAAATACCTGTTTCGTCTCAGCATTTCCTGATAGCACGACACTGGATCTCTTATACCACCATAGTTACAATTTAGCATCATCAATATGCTTTGCTGAACCTGGTCCTGCTTACCTTTCGTCCAGAATTCATTTAAAAACTTGTCACAAAACATCTTGTAGCTACTACAGTCTTTAATAACTTCCTGCATTTTCGCTCTAGCCTCGTCCCTCAAATGGTTACACACAAACTTCATTTTGAGGAGCGGTCCCCACGATGAAGGTAATGAATCTTGAAACTGAGACAGCCACAGGCATGGATGTTGGTAATTATCAGGATCTGGAAAACAAGTGTACGTTTGTACCGACACGAAGTGCCTCCTACATTCTTCTTCCGCATTTATGTTTTCCGACCTTGGACTATACCCAGTTGGGTTTCCCACCTGCTTTATCCGACACAACCGTTCTTCTAACTCTCTGAGTTCGTCTTCCTCTTTCTGCCTATTTTCGTTTTTTGAATTTATCTCACTCTCCCTCTGCAGTCTACCTGGTGGTGTTTCACCTTCGCTTCTGCACGCTAATTGCAACTGTGCTAGTTCTTCTCTATGTCTCCTATTTGTTTCTAATTGTGCCTCTTTAAACTGTAATAGTGATTGTATCTCCTCCTGGTCGGCATAAACCTCTCGCTGCGTACTGTCAGAGCCTGTTTCGCCTCTTATACTGATCTTTTCTACATCTGCGCTAATCGTATTCATTCTGACCACTACCTCCGCAACTTCATCCCTGTGTTTATTTAGCGCCATTTCCTGCCGTGTGACTTGAGCTTCCACGCTGTCTAATGCCCCTTGTTTATCTGCAAGTAAGTCCTCCACTATCTCTTTGATTCGCTCATCTGGCCACACGCCCCTATGTTCTGTAATATCGCTCTCTATTGCACTTATTCGTACCTCCAAATTATTGGTTTTTTCTTTCACGGCATCACATACTTGCTTCACCGCACCCAGATTCTTCTCCCCCTCATCTAACTGATTATTAACTCGGACAGACACTCATCGATAACTGTGTGTAGCTTCCTCATTGCCTCTTTATTTCTCTTATCCATTGCCTCCAATCTTTCCTTATTCTCCCTATCTCTCTCCTTAGTCTCCCTATATCTCTCCTTAGTCTCCCTATCTCTCTCCTTATTATCTCTATCCATCGCTTCCAATCTTTCCTTATTTGCTCCAAATCTTTTCTTAGTCTCCCTATCCATCCTCTGTAAAAACTGCAGTAGCACACTCTCATTTGCTACTTTTGGTGCGCTCACCTCGTTCGCCTGTGAAACCGTAGCTTCGCTAAGGGTAGCTGCACTTTCACTGCATACCTGACCTAGTCTCGGCTCGCCCGCGTCGTCGGGAAAAGCCCCCGATTGTGAACAAAGCCCGCCACATAAAGGATCACCCAGCAGCGGTCCACTGAACAATACAGCCCCTTCGGAGTGTTTGTCTTTCTCGCTCATTAACCCATGGTCAACAGCTACTTCCTGCTGCTCTGCTACGTTCACGCCAGAATCGCTATTCTCCATGGTGACTACACTTTTCGACTGCGACCTAGTTACTACGGACATTACGCAAAAAAAACTATACAACGATCTTCCCGCCTTGGACGATATAGCAATTACTTACATAAAAAAATAAAAGATCCTCACCAATCCAGAAAGAATTTGCAAACAAAAAAAATTTTACTTCTTAGCGCTATCACCATATATTCCATCAAAATAAAAAAATCTTAACAGCAAACCCTAATGGCAAAAAATCCTGGCAAAAAATATCCTGGCAGGGTCGAAATTATGAGAGGCACCCACATGCCTTGCTCATACTGTGGCATCAAGCAGTCAAGCCTGCAAGATGAGTGGTCTGCCAAGCGAGTGGATTCATTCTTACTTTTATAGTAACATGAACTCTAGTACTCACACTTAAGTTACAAGTTATCTTCCTATATGATTAATACGCAACGGAAACAAGCATCTGACTATCAGTAATTTACAGAACTCTGACTGTACACTACGCACTGGCAATACCACATTTTCTTTTTGTCTTTTATTTAACGGCTTTTGTCAACACGTGGCCACCGCACGCATTATAAATTCGGGACATTATGACAACATACAATTCGAAGTAAAAGTCCACCAATCTTTTTCTTTTCACTATCTTATTTATTCCGATAAATTCTCTAACTTAAACACACAAATTCTACAACCTACAACAATAACACATGAGAAATTCCGCCCAGTGGGCCTGGCTTTACAATGGTGAATCTCTATATTATGGTCTCGTAATTACTTTTAACGCTACAGTGCACTTTCTGGATAGGATGGTGGATCTTTTATTATACCTCACACTTCGACTCTCACAATCATCATCACTAAACTTTCCTCCAGACTGAGCGGTACTGAAGGAACAAGCATAACCCACTAATCTTTTGAAACTACCTTGCTACTCTCCCATGCAAACCACGCATACCCAAATTACATGACATACATCACACTGCAATAAGAAATATAAAACACTAAATAGTCACAACACTATCATTTTCAGCTTTCCCACTTCAATTAATATTTATCCCAGTTTCACACGACACTGCCCCACTTCGTAATTCTACTTTCCTACTACGAACTCTTGAGATATTTGCACGTCTTCCTGTGCAATGCAAGCCAAGTGGCGTTGCTGGATAGACGGCCGACCCACCTTGCTTCTCTCTCAGAGTTTGAATCAAGCGTCACACGGAATCATATCACGCAAAGTAATATTAAGAACATCACACACGCGAGTCCTCAACTGATACCATGGACGAGTACTTCACTTTATCTTTTGTCTCATACACAGTTTGAGACTCACACAGTACTCACCACGTGGAAGTACTCGTCTCTAATTTCAAGTCCTGCACACGCCATTTCTTAAATATTTCAACTTATGGTACACATGCTATTTCTTAAATATTTCAACTTATTGTACACACGCTAGTAATTCAGCTTATCTTAAGCACACGGAAGTGTTTCAACTTAATGCTACACGAGGTTTCATTGTGACTGTTGGTCACTTCCGAAGATTCCTACAATCACATTAATATTACCTGCCTGACATTTAATTCTCCCCACAAAAGTTCCTGAAGTAGAGAAATTAATATTTCAAACTACTCTTAAATATTCCACATGCATACCATGTCTCCACCCTTTCGTCATTACGGAGCACAACTAAAACAGGTCTTAACAGCACAAGATCCAGCGGCAGAGTCGCTGAAATGTGGCCGTTCTCTAGGTCCTCTCGCACCTGTGTCGAGGCGGGGGAAGCACCTTGCTATCGTATTGGTCAGCCACATTTCAGTTGCTCAAAGCTCTGGTAAATTTCATCTCTTTGGTCCCACCAAAGGTGGCCAAAGGATCGACTCAACGATGATCATATATACACATTCACTATCTGCGGTTAGCAGACGACCATACATTCATTCATTTCACAGATCTCACCAAACTGGATGTAGGGATTTACTTTGTGGGAGTGCACATGTGATCAATTAAATAAATAAATTGTCATTCTTTCCCACACTGGTATCCGGCTTCACTGTATTAATTGAAATTGAGTTATTTTACAAAAAAAATGTGTTGTTTTGACAAAAATAATGAAGTATGTTGTACCTATTTTCAATGTCGGGCGGTACTGTACCCTTTCAATGTCTCTTCTGATGTTAAGCCTATTACTTCAAAATCATTCTTAACCGAATCCAGGTATCTTCTCCTTGGTCTACCCTGACTCCTCCTACCCTCTATTGCTGAACCCATGAGTCTCTTGGGTAACCTTGCTTCTCCCATGCGTGTAACATGACCCCACCATCTAAGCCTCTTCGCCCTGACTGCTACATCATAGAGTTCATGCCCAGTTTTTCTTTGATTTCCTCATTGTGGACACCCTCCTGCCATTGTTCCCATCAACTAATACCTGCAATCATCCTAGCTACTTTCATATCCGTAACCTCAACCTTGTTGATAAGGTAACCTGAATCCACCCAGCTTTCGCTCCAATACAACAAAGTTGGTTGAAAGATTGAATGGTGCACAGATAACTTAGTCTTCGTACTGACTTCCTTCTTTCAGAAGTGAGTAGATCGTAGCTGAGCGCTCACTGCATTAGCTTTGCTACACCTCGCTTCCAGTTCTTTCACTATGTTGCCATCCTGTGAGAATATGCATATTAAGTACATGAAACCGTCCACCTGTTCTAACTTTGTTCCTCAATCCGTTTATATCTCTTTCCCACTGCCATTACTTTCGTTTTGGAGATGTTAATCTTCATACCATAATCCTTACATTTCTGATCTAGCTCTGAAATATTACTTTGCAAACTTTCAATCGAATCTGCCATCACAACTAAGTCATCCGCATATGCGAGACTGCTTATTTTGTGTTCACATATCTTAATCTCACCCAGCGAGTTTATTGTTTTCAACATATGATCCATAAATATTATGAACAACAGCGGAGACAGGTTGCAGCCTTGTCTTACGCCTGAAACTACTCTGAACCATGAACTCAATTTTCTGTCAACTCTAACTGCTGCCTGACTATCTATGTAAAGACCTTTAATTGCTTGCAAAAGTTTGCCTCCTATTCCATTATCTCGTAGAACAGACAATAACTTCCTTCTAGGAACCCGGTCATATGCCTTTTCTAGATCTATAAAGCATAGATACAATTTCCTGTTCCACTCGTAACACTTCTCCATTATTTGCTGTAAGCTAAAGATCTGGTCCTAACAACCTCTAAGAGGCCTAAACCCACAATGATTTTCATCCAATTTGTCCTCAACTAATACTCGCACTTTCCTTTCAACAATACCTGAGAAGATTTTACCCACAACGCTGATTAAAGAGATACCTCTGTAGTTGTTACAATCTTTTCTGTTTCCATGTTTAAAGATTGGTGTGATTACTGCCTTCGTGCAGTCTGATGGAACCTGTCCCGACTCCCACGCCATTTCAGTTATCCTGTGTAGCGATTTAAGACCTGACATTCCACTGTATTTGATGAGTTCCGACTTAATCTCATCCACCCCAGCCGCTTTATTGCACTGCAATATATTGACCATTTTCTCCACTTCCTCAAATGTGATCCTATTTCCATCATCATTCCTATCCCATTGTACATCGAAATCTGAAACATTAGTCATCGTATTTTCACCTACATTGAGCAACTCTTCATAATATTCCCTCCATCTGCCCAAGTCATCAACAGGATTCACCAGCAGCTTTCCTGACCCGTCCATAATACTTGTCATTTCCTTCTTACCTCCCTTTCGAAGACTGCTAATTACACTCCAGAATGGTTCTCCAGCAGCTTGACCCAAAGTCTCCAAGCTGTTTCCAAAGTCTTCCCAAGATTTCTTCTTGGATGCTGCAATTATCTGTTTGGATTTGTGTCTTTCTTCAACATGCCTTTCTCTGTCTACCTGAGTTCTAGTATGTAGTCATTTTTGATATGCTGTCTTTTTCCTTTTACAGGCTGCCTTGACTGTGTCATTCTACCAAACTGTTTGCTTCATCCTCCTTTACACACTACTGTTCCAAGCCATTCTGCACTGTGTCCCTGTACCTTGTCCATTCATTTTCCAATGACTGTAATTGCCTACATTCAACTAACTGGTACCTTTCTGAGATCACTGTTATGTACTTGTGCCTGATTTCCTTATCCTGAAGTTTCCCCACTCTTATCCTCCTACATATGGACCTGACCTGCTGCACTTTCGGCCTCACGATACCAATTTCACTGCAGATTAAATAGCGATCAGTGTCATCAAAGAATCCCCTGAATACACGTGTGTCCCTCACAGCCTTCCTGAATTCCTGATCTGTTATTATATAGTCAATGACAGATCTGGTTCCCCTGCCTTCCCAAGTATACCGGTGAATGTTCTTATGTTTAAAATATGAGTTTGTGATTACTAAGCCCATACTGGCACAGAAATTCAAGAGTTGTTTCCCATTCCTTTTGGCCTCCATATCCTCTCCAAATTTACCCATAACCTTTTCATACCCTGCTGTTCGATTTCCAATCCTGGCATTAAAATCACCCATGAGCAGAACACTGTCCTTGTCCTTTAACAACTATATCACTGAGTGCGTCATAAAAACTATCCATCTTATCTTGATCTGTCACTTCACAATGCGACTATACTGACACAATCCTAATTTTCTTGTTAGACACTGTCAAATCTATCCACATCAGTCGTTCGTTTGCGTATCTTACTGCAACTACGCTGGATTCCATTTCTTTCCTGATGTAAAGCCCTACATCCCATTGTGCTATTCCTGCTTTGACTCATGACAGGTAAACCTTGTATTCTCCCACTTCCTCTCCTTTCTCACCCCTTACCCGAATGTCACTAACAGCTAAAACGTCCAATCCCGTCCAGCCTGTGCCAACTCTATCTTCTTCCCAGAGTAGCCCCCATTGATATTAATAGCTCCCCATCTCGTTACCATTCGTTTGCCGAGTCGTATCTTAGGAGTCCCTGGTATGTCAATTGGAGGTGGGGATCCGTCACCTTCAAAGGTCCGAGGCAAGGTCCGAGGCATTTTGCTCTGATTGTTGCCAGCATCATACACTCCTGGAAATGGAAAAAAGAACACATTGACACCGGTGTGTCAGACCCACCATACTTGCTCCGGACACTGCGAGAGGGCTGTACAAGCAATGATCACACGCACGGCACAGCGGACACACCAGGAACCGCGGTGTTGGCCGTCGAATGGCGCTAGCTGCGCAGCATTTGTGCACCGCCGCCGTCAGTGTCCGCCAGTTTGCCGTGGCATACGGAGCTCCATCGCAGTCTTTAACACTGGTAGCATGCCGCGACAGCGTGGATGTGAACCGTATGTGCAGTTGACGGACTTTGAGCGAGGGCGTATAGTGGGCATGCGGGAGGCCGGGTGGACGTACCGCCGAACTGCTCAACACGTGGGGCGTGAGGTCTCCACAGTACATCGATGTTGTCGCCAGTGGTCGGCGGAAGGTGCACGTGCCCGTCGACCTGGGACCGGACCGCAGCGACGCACGGATGCACGCCAAGACCGTAGGATCCTACGCAGTGCCGTAGGGGACCGCACCGCCACTTCCCAGCAAATTAGGGACACTGTTGCTCCTGGGGTATCGGCGAGGACCATTCGCAACCGTCTCCATGAAGCTGGGCTACGGTCCCGCACACCGTTAGGTCGTCTTCCGCTCACGCCCCAACATCGTGCAGCCCGCCTCCAGTGGTGTCGCGACAGGCGTGAATGGAGGGACGAATGGATACGTGTCGTCTTCAGCGATGAGAGTCGCTTCTGCCTTGGTGCCAATGATGGTCGTATGCGTGTTTGGCGCCGTGCAGGTGAGCGCCACAATCAGGACTGCATACGACCGAGGCACACAGGCCAACACCCGGCATCATGGTGTGGGGAGCGATCTCCTACACTGGCCGTACACCACTGGTGTTCGTCGAGGGGACACTGAATAGTGCACGGTACATCCAAACCGTCATCGAACCCATCGTTCTACCATTCCTAGACCGGCAAGGGAACTATCTGTTCCAACAGGACAATGCACGTCCGCATGTATCCCGTGCCACCCAACGTGCTCTAGAAGGTGTAAGTCAACTACCCTGGCCAGCAAGATCTCCGGATCTGTCCCCCATTGAGCATGTTTGGGACTGGATGAAGCGTCGTCTCACGCGGTCTGCACGTCCAGCACGAACGCTGGTCCAACTGAGGCGCCAGGTGGAAATGGCATGGCAAGCCGTTCCACAGGACTACATCCAGCATCTCTACGATCGTCTCCATGGGAGAATAGCAGCCTGCATTGCTGCGAAAGGTGGATATACACTGTACTAGTGCCGACATTGTGCATGCTCTGTTGCCTGTGTCTATGTGCCTGTGGTTCTG
Source organism: Schistocerca serialis cubense (assembly GCF_023864345.2). Classification (NCBI taxonomy): domain Eukaryota; kingdom Metazoa; phylum Arthropoda; class Insecta; order Orthoptera; family Acrididae; genus Schistocerca; species Schistocerca serialis. Next base: position 110,072,930 of record NC_064641.1, on the reverse strand, counting down.
TCAGTGTGATCATGTGATGTATCTGACCCCAGGAATGTGTCAATAAAGTTTCCCCTTCCTGGGACAATGAATTCACGGTGTTCTTATTTCAATTTCCAGGAGTGTATTTAAAGTACCAGGGAAGCAGGTTGCTAGCCTTACTTGCCCCGGGTCCCATTGGGTTTTACCCCTAACGGTTGAGGAACTAACCGGTGGATTTGCTAGTCTTTGCCGTCTGAGCACAAAGGTGACCACGACTCAGAATATGTCCGAGATGCCCAGCCTTATTCCAAAGTAACTGGTATCCTGACTGTCAGGACCACTTACTTGGCCACTCATACGTTGCCCGTGGTTCGTGAACTAGGACATGACAACAGGAACCCACACCATGACCCACTGGGTCCTTTTTAATTATACGAATTAAATTAAATTTTATTTTGTTCATAATGAAACTTCAGCGGCCTTAGCACTTAATAGCGTGAATAATTATCAATTTTACGTTCGTACGGTAGTGTTGGATTCTATATTAGCGTAGAATCGCTTGTTTGGTCACTGGTGTGTTGAGGTTGTTCGTGTGGCAGGTAGCTTGCACAAACGACTAGTACACAGTACGACAAGAGACTCAAACATTTCCCAGGGTAACTAGCGAGTTGTGTAGCTGTATCCTCATTTGGAGTGGACCCACTGAAACACCTCTTATCCGGCTAGGAAAATCTTCCGCGACGGAGTTCTCAGATGAAAACTTCTCGACTAACTTGCCGCGTCAAAGTCGGATAAAATCCCAAGCTTTCGATGATTACCTACGTCAGCGTCGTCTGGGGCTACGTCTTTTTACACCGAAAATGCAGATAAAATACCTGATGCACCGTCCAAAATTTTCGCCGTTTAATATCCGTTGATAACGTGCACTTTACTTTAGATTCTGAAGCTGTCAGTAGTATTAGTGAAACTATATTTAGTATGTACCCGATGTACTAGTGTATTTAATTTTGATTGTACGTAATTAACTGTAATTATAATGAAAATATTGTAAATTGCTGATTAATAGCCGAGGGAACTTTATTGAAATGTATCGATAGCAACGACAAAATGGTCATAGCTGTGCCGTCGTTTATCTTTGCAAATGGAGAGTCTCTGTCACATTGCGAGCAGAGAGGAGTTATGAAAGAGTGAGGAAAGAGTTTGTTGTTCGCTCCGCCGACGCGGTGTACAGTTATGCTCGCGCCAATGTAGACGCTCCTGATCTGCTAACCCGCTAGTATAGAGAGCACGGTAGGAGTGGACAGGCGGAGGAAGCTGCAGTCCCAATTACTGCCTGCCCCGTAATTATGCGTGGCTCTGGAGACGACAAGGGGTTCTCATCGAACAGCAGCAGCAGCAACAACAACGGCAGCTCAGCATTGCCGTCGGCTACATTCTTCGTCTTCCGCACAGCTACAACATCATAAGACTGTTAAGGCATTGCCGAGCACCATTTCTTTAACATAGTATGAATAACTTGAATAATAACTTGCACCAGTTAAAATTTGTAGGGCACCTGTTTTTTCATTGTCCTCGGACATAATTACCAAGCAGGGTCCTTTTCTATCCATGCAATCACCGTTGTTTGGTAACTACCAGTTTCAGTGTAAATTTTCTGCCGCAGTAACTGCTCATTCTTGTATCGCATAACATAGGCTGACTAAAGTAAAGTACAATGTCACTGCCGAAATTAATAACTAAAGATACAGCACAAATTAAGAGTGCGCAATTTCATTTATTCTGTATTTAGCTTAGCGGGTGACTTATGCTGGTTTGGTATGTATTTTATCGTTGTTATTGCAAAAGTAAAACCAATTGTTCATTTGTGTAAAGTAAATTCAGTACAATCTTTCAATAATCAAAAGTAAATTGCCTGCGTATTTCCAAAATTTGCATTACGTTTTATTGAGATTACTGAAAGTTATCTTTTTTTTACATAACAATGTTTAAATTAAGCCGGTCATTTGTCTAACCACTAACTCCATTTAATTTTACTTTCAAAATTTAGTATTTTAGAATAAGTAACTGCAAACTCAGTGCTTTTTGATACATTTGTTTTCTCGTGAACTGTTGTGCTGTGGAAAAGCGTGACAATCTTCTGCTGCCACGCCAGTGATTACTTGCTTAAATTTCTTTGCCATTACTTTCCCAAGATTCTTGAGATTCATTGCCCTAGCGGGCTGGCGACTGTTTAATTATCCCCTTTTTAGCTAAGCAGTGTTTTCTTTGTATTATCAGTATTTTTTGTAGTAAATATTACGTGGTACCTTTTTCCCCCTGTGCGGCTCGTGAGCGAGTGCACTATATTCCACCCATTTCAAAATTATTGTAAGTATTTAGCTTAAGTTTAGAATAAATTCTTGCTCCAGAAGGGTCTGTTGTACACTTTCCTCCAACTAACCGGCGTTATTTTCCTTCTGTAACAATGGCCTTACTCACTGTAAGCATTCATTAGGCATATGCCATTACGGTCGGTTATACTGCAATCCAGTATGCCGATTAGGAAGGAGGAGGCTGCAGTCTGACGTAGTGATCCTGGGATTTTATCAGCATCTGCGCGCGTGAAGTTAGTCGAGAACTTTCTGTCCAATACTTGTAATCGATTTCCAACTCGACATTCTGGCGTACAGTATCGCTGTAGCCGGCCGGAGTGGCCGTGCGGTTCTAGGCGCCACAGTCTGGAGCCGAGTGACCGCTACGGTCGCAGGTTCGAATCCTGCCTCGGGCATGGATGTGTGTGATGTCCTTAGATTAGGTAGGTTTAATTAGTTCTAAGTTCTAGGCGACTGATGACCTCAGAAGTTAAGTCGCATAGTGCTCAGAGCCATTTGAACCAGTATCGCTGTATTGTTGTCCCCTTTTCCGTTTGCTATTTTAGCATACTGAGTATTCATTACAGCGAATGTAGGAATTCTAGAATGCCTGTGATCTGCACTGTTTCCATTCACTCAGCTCCATTATATAAATTACTAATTTGCATTGCGGTTTGCTTAATCAGTGTACATCACGTTACTAAACCATCGCACTGTGTAGTTCGTTATTGAAAGTAATTTGCTTTATTAGTCAGTAATAAGCTATCTTTCACACTTCTGGCTCAGCGGGTGTAATTGAACGTCTGTTATTAATTTAACTATGACTACGGTTGCATCAGACTGTATAGTGTGTTAACGTATGAGTATATAAATGTGACGATTCGAAACAGACAGGGCGCGGCAGAACCGCTTCAATTAATATTCGGCTTCTTATCAATTGGGATTGCTTTGTCTACTCATGACGGTAATTTACTGCCTATTGTCAGTTCGTCTGTCCCATTACTGACCTCTTTTTTTTTTTTTAAAAAAAAAAGGGGGAAGTTTCGTAACTTATTTTTTGTTACTTTATTTTTTCCTCGGATAAAGGGGCTAACGTGCTGGTAATCAAATTCAGTTATTAATAGTAATATTGCCGTTTATTATTACGAAAAAGTTCTACAATACAGCGGGACTTTTATAAATACGTTTGTCTGCACAGTATTATTGAAAGCAAAGGCTTCTCGTCTAACCGAAACGCCGGGAAGTGGAGCATCTTTATTGCGAGGTCGCAATTGTACCCGATCTGGATGACTTCAAACGGCCCGCCTACGTTAAGAGTTTGCTTATTAATGTAAATAGGTTCTCTTTCACCATCAGCAGGGCCATGGGCCCTCCTACATCTACTCCTACTTATAAGTGAAAGTAAAAGAATAGTGGATAATCTACAGTATTGATTTAATGCGTTGACGGGTTCGTGTATAGTGTCGCACGTTCAAAGATTTTTCGATGACTTTAAGCCACTGACGAATAAAATCTCTAACGTATCAACAACGAAACGATAATCAACTGCAACATCTAATTTTCAATTATATCAAATGCTGCGCTTAAAATGCAACCCACGTGCAAACGCGTGATTTTCTCACGTAAACCCCGAACGATGAAAGATTTTTGCAAATGCTTCTTATAATTACCGTAAGAATATATTGTAAGTATCATCTGTGTAGCTTTGACACGTCACAGGACCTGCGATTAGCGTAAAATTTGTTGTTACGAGCATTTTATGTGCAACTTGAGGTCCCCATAGCGGGGTGACAGACAAAGGTTTCACAAAACAACAAGACGAACATTAATTACACATATCTGTTCTATCTCTTATAAAATTTGAATAGATTTGCACAAGATTGAAACATGTAAGTGATGTGTTGAAAAAGATACAATAAACGTCTCTTTGCACTCAAAATCCAAACAATTAAAACGTATGTAAGGCCAAGGTCAGATACGTCGGTGGACCAAATTTGAGTTACCAGTCGTTTTGCATGCGGCTACAGGTTTGTGAGAGTCTTCTTCCTGTATACTCAACGGCCTGTAACGCCGGAAATGCATATCCTCCTATTTCCATCTATTGTACTATAAATTTTTTTCTTATTTTGTTACCTGAATATATGACATTTCTGTGCCTTTATATATTGTAATTGTTTTACTGTTTGTATATATATGCATTTATGTCGATTTATAATTGGTTTGTTTTGTGAATATTATTTGTATTTATACGCTGGGTCTGGTTTAGGGAAAACTATGCTATCGAACGAATACATCGATATGTCGTGTGGAGAACCAAAGTGTTTAGGATCTTTGGCAGAGAGGGAGAGTCTGGCTGGGGTAGTGCAGTGGAGCAGGTGTGTTGTGTGACGCTCCCACGAGCTGAAACGCTTTCGGGGTTGGGCAGCATGTAATTGCGCTCGACTTGCTATGATAGTTTTTGACACGGTGTCGCGGACGGGAAGCATTAGCTGGCGCACATCAAGAGCCCGTTTCGTCTGGTGACCGTGTCGAGAAGAAGGCGCGCCAACATCCAGCTTCTGCGACAGCGACGGCCGACAATGAGTGACTGTCGCCACCTCTTCGATCGACGGCTTCAAACCTTCAATCAACCAACAAGGAAGACTGGAAACACGAAAAGTTTTAGAACTGTATGGCAGACATCAGCTTTTCAAACTGTTCAAATCACAAAATTACAGCAATGTAGCATGAACCTGTGTTGCTCATTGTCCCAATTGCATTACCAAGCAGGGTCCCTTCCTTTTCCGGAATGAACCCGAGTGTCGTTGAAATTCAAACGCCAGCATTAAAGCAATATTATTCTATTTCGCTGCTTTAATTTCAAAGTTCAGTTAAAGTATTCATAGCTGGCTACAATATTTAGATTACACAAGCACAAATTAAGAGTGCGAGTTTTGTTACCATATTTTAGCTTACCTGTGACTACAGCTCAGCTTGGTACGTACTAAATTTTACTATTGTTAATTGTTCAGAATCATTTAATTCAAGTTCAAAGTTAAATCTCTTATTTCTAAATTGCGTAGATTCAAGTAGCTTTTGAAATGATTGTTGAGGTAGTCCAAGACTAACCGTATTTTACTGAATTTCGATGTGCTTAAGAAAGAAAGCTCACTATTAACTTCAGTCACTAAATTAACTTTCAGTTTTCCGGTTTTATTCATTCTTTTGCTAAATTAAGTCAGAGTGTAGCGAAATTTATTACTTCTGACAAACTTTCAGTTTTCACACTATACGTGTCAACCTTCAGTTGCCACGCTTCTAGTGCTAATTATATGTGCAATAACCTTTTTTTTCAGTTACTATAGTAATTGTCCTTAGGACTGGCGACCGTAATTTCACCCAAATCTCAAATATCTAATTACCGCTAGTTAATTGTTAACGTAACGGCCGCACATTTATTTTCTTTATTAACTTTACCCCTTTTCAAAATTAATTTCCACCAGTTTCATTTGCATTTTTCCTTTCATTTAGATGTAACCCTTTCCTCTCTCTTTACCGAAAGATTAACTTGGGTGACGATTGCTTTTCCCGAAATTCCATTAGGTACACGCGGTTTAATTTTTCACTGTCATTAAGGTCGATAAGTGAGGGGGAGGTTACAGGCCTAGTGTGCCATCTGCCTTCTTCCTTATTAATACACCCAGATATGGGAGACAGCCATTCTCCCCTATTTCGATAGTGAAGGCAATGTTTTCATGGATGCTGTTAAGATGGTCCAGAAACTCATCCAGCGCCTGCCTGCTACCACCCACTACTGGTACACAAGGCGCATGTCATCTGTGGCGAAGAAAGCCTCTCAGACGAACTACAGCACCTGAAGCAGGTATTTCGCAAAAATGGGTACACCGAAACACAGATCAGGAGGGCGTCCAAGATGAGACAAGTCGCTGAAAATCGGGAATGGGGAGAAGAAGGCAAGAAACGCTGTTCTCCCGTATTTGGGCCATTGCCAGCCAGTAATGGAAGACTTATTGAAAAATCGAACATAAAAATCGTCTTCCGACCACCGTCGAAGACGAAAGAGGGGCTTGGTTCTGCGAAAGACCCACTTACACTCAGTGTACCAGGAATTTAGAGCATCCCCTTGCGAATGCGGTCAACAGTGCAGTGGAAAAAACGCAGCGACGTATTTCTAAATGCTGCGAGGAACATACAATGTTTGTACTGCTGGGACAGACGGAGTAATCGGCGATAGCAGAACAGACATCAAGATAGGCCACACATTTGACTTAGACAACGCCAAAGTAACCTGCATAAATGGGACAGCATCATAAAAGAGTCCATCGAAATTCGGATTCACGAGAATCTTGTAAGCATAGACGAACGATGCTAACTGAGTGGTGCACGCAATACAGCGATAGCGGCGGTTCGTCGAGCGTGCACGTCCACCACCGCACCATTCTCCTCGCGAGACAGGGCAGGAATGCTCTGACAGAGATGCGAAGGGCGCGCCCGGGGAGCACCGCACTATTAGTAGCACGGCATTCGCAAAATCTCGACAACTCACCAGAAGGCGACGAGTATGTCACTCGTCGAAATGTCGCAGTTTTATAATACTGCCACCTGGCTGGAAACCGAGAGCTTTTCTTCAAAATTTCATAAAGGCTTCGATCTAGCGAACAGCAATTCGAAGGACGGTACTTATCAGAGCGAGATTCAATAAAATATATTTTTCTGGGTACTTTTCAAGGACAAATACGTTTTCAACTATACCCGACTCCAGTGAGTCATAAATGTTTGTTAACGTCTTTAGCAAATAATGGTAATAATCCATCAAAAAGATTAGCAATAATTATTAATGACCAGTAATAAAAGTTTAAGTCGCATGAAGCTAAGAAGTCAGCAAAATCATATCACAAACTTTGCCATTCTTTTACAATCGAAAGTTTGACTTCGCAAATTACGTAACTATAACTAACAGGAGAGTGATTAGTGAATGACGCTATATCATTACGATAAATTTTAAGATAAATGACAGCATTCAGTAATGAATAAACATAAATAAATTTTTGAGTAAAATTGAAGACAGTAAGCATTACAATGAGAGGCGTCACAAATTTTTGCATTTACATGACTGTTTACTAGTTATGAGATTTCGTTGTTCTTTGGTTATTACTGATTGATTTCAGTGAGCTGCTACGTAATTGAAAGGCGTTTGTTCAATGTGACATATCTCTTTGAAATGACGATCGTGTAGTATTTACCAATTTTGTACTGTTTTCACCTTGCAACAAAACCAAGCATTCTTACGTAAGTTTTTCACAATTAACAAACAGTTATTATAATGACAGAAATTTTGCTCACATAGTGAGCTGGAGACAGTTAATTTTCTTTAATTCATTAAATAAACTCATAACATTTTCTAAATTCAACTAACTACTGTTTTTCCAATTAGCCTCACTTTTATATTCATTTAATCTTAGTAAAGTTTTATTTCTTGTCGTTAGTGCAGCAAGTACTGAGCATTGGCGATTCGGTTATAACTACACCTGCATTTCTCGAGTTTGATTTATTCTTCGGAGTAAATCCCTCTCGCGTGCAACAGGGAAATTTAGGTACATGGTCCATTCAAGTCCTAATTAACTGGAAGTATAGTGGATGGTTATAAGCTTATGGTAAAATAACATCAACAGTAAATGTGTGTCCATACAAACAAAAATCAAGCGCTATGACAAGTGTTAGGTCTGAAGCCTTGTATCCTTGCGAAATGCTTGCACTCCACAGAAAATATGATTTGGGAGATATTCTAATACGAAAACGGAACACTCTACGAAAAAATATTTGGGAACAAAAGAACATAAGATGGATATAGACCACAATACGAGAAACATTAGAAAGAGTAACGAATCTCACGACAGATATAAAAAAAAAACGCAATTGAAAATTTATGGGTGAATCTGCAGACTCCCAACAGCAAGACTTACTCGCAAAAAAGCGACGTTCGCAGAACAACTCAGAATCGTACCCAGGATCCAACAGATCAAAAAGGATTTATTAAATTAAAGACTCATGTAAGTCCATTAGACATTTTCAACAGAAATTTATATAGACAAAAAAGTAGCGAATAGGAAGTACTGACAGAGAATGATCTCTCCACCAGAGCAGGGACAAAGTGGAGTGAAAAGAGAAAAACAATCCACGGAGAAAAAAATAATAGCTGCTTGGAAACTCTGAAGACTGAAACATAATGGCTTTGCATAATCCAGAAGGGTCCAATCGTACCAAATATAATAATTTACTGAACATGTGAGTATTCATAATCGAATAAAATGTGAAATGTCTTACTGATAAACGAAAAATCTGTATTTATCAATAATACTACTCAATGTCTAAAAATAAAAGAGTATTTTATTTCTGTGTGATGTCTTGTATATTTTGTACCATATTTTAATTTGTTGTAAATATTCATATTTTCATGTAATAATTAATTCAAAATATGACTATCTTATTTTTATTAAAATTATAATTAATTGTCTGTTAATTAACATCTCAGTTTGATAAAAAATGTTTAATTTAAATAAAAAGTAATGAAACGCTACAAATGAGAGTCAAGCCAGGAACGCCATGATACTACTTGTCCTGCAAGAATAAATATTTTTACAGTTACAGTATCGACTGAGCAACGAATATTAATAAAACTTAAATCATGGATTCCTTGTATCAGGGAAAAATTAAAGCCCACATGAAAATGAACCAAACAGAAGGAATTCACACTTGAAGTTACACAAGTGTAACGTCTATCACTGCATGCAATCATTGACACTTGATAATGACATGAGCAAGCTGAGACTGTTCCTCACAACATGGGCCACAGTAGCACAGATACCCAGAAGAAATATGTTTCTGGGTTTATAACCTGCAGCTGAGCATGGCTACAGTCTACGACACATAGGCAGGCGCTCACACCTAGAGAGGCGGAGCGATAGGAAAGTGTGGAAGGGATGAGGTCTGCAAAAGTGTGGCGGCAAAGAGCAGCCACACGAAGTCCACATTGCCAGACGGTGTGGACAACTGTGGACAACTATCAGGTTCCTTTCTCTACGATACATAGTATTATACGCTCAGGGATCCATGAGGAGAACAAAAAATTTTAAAACCGATTTCGATCAGTCGTCTACATGAGAGATGCACTAACAACATTGTGTCCATTGCCCCATAGCTGCAAAGTCACGTCGGAAGGTGTTGACAGCTCGCTCAGCTCTGTGAAGACCTCAAGTATAATTTTTCTCGGAAAGACGAATGTCTAATGACAAGACCATCGAAACTGGTTACAATATCAGGCATTTTAGCACGATTTGGAATGCATTGTAAACAAACATGTAATGTACAACAAAATTGACTTCAAACACAAACCGAAATCGTTATGCACTATGTGATCAAAAGTATCCGGACACCTGGCTGAAATGACTTACAAGTTCGTGGCGCCCTCCATCGGTAATGCTGGAATTCAGTATGGTGTTGGCCTTGATGACAGCTTCCACTCTCGCAGGCATACGTTCATTCCGGTGCTGGAAGCTTTCTTAGGGAATGGCAGCCCATTCTTCACGGAGTGCTGCACTGAGGAGAGGTATCGATATGGGTCGGTGAGGCCTGGCACGAAGTCGGCGTTCCAAAACATACCAAAGGTTTTCTATAGGATTCAGGTCAACAGTCTGTGCAGACCAGTCCATTACAGGGATGTTATTGTCGCGTAACCACTCCGCCACAGGCCGTGCATTATGAACAGGTGCTTGATCGTGTTGAAAGATGCGATCGCCATCCCCGAATTGCTCTTCAACAGTGGGAAGCAAGAAGGTGCTTAAAAAATCAATGTGGGCCTGTGCTGCGATAGTGCCACGCATAACAACAAGGGGTGCAAGCCCCCTCCATGAAAAACACGACCACGCCATTACACTACCACCTCTGGATTTACTGTTGGGACTACGCACGCTGGCAGATGACGTTCATTGGGCATTTGCCAAACCCACATCCTGCCAGCGGATCGCCACATTGTGTACCGTGGTTCGTCGCTCCACACAACGTTTTTCCAGTGTTCAAACGACCAATGTTTACGCTTTTTACACCAAGCGAGGCGTCGTTTGGCATTTACCAGCTTGATGTGTGGCTTATGAGCAGCCGCTCAACCGTGAAATCCAAGTTTTTTCACCTCCTGCCTATTGTCATTGTACACTCCTGGAAATTGAAATAAGAACACCGTGAATTCATTGTCCCAGGAAGGGGAAACTTTATTGACACATTCCTGGGGTCAGATACATCACATGATCACACTGACAGAACCACAGGTACATAGACACAGGCAACAGAGCATGCACAATGTCGGCACTAGTACAGTGTATATCCACCTTTCGCAGCAATGCAGGCTGCTTTTCTCCGATGGAGACGATCGTAGAGATGCTGGATGTAGTCCCGTGGAACGGCTTGCCATGCCATTTCCACCTGGCGCTTCAGTTGGACCAGCGTTCGTGCTGGACGTGCAGACCGCGTGAGACGACGCTTCACAGAACCACAGGTACATAGACACAGGCAACAGAGCATGCACAATGTCGGCACTAGTGCAGTGTATATCCACCTTTCGCAGCAATGCAGGCTGCTTTTCTCCCATGGAGACGATCGTAGAGATCCTGGATGTAGTCCCGTGGAATGGCTTGCCATGCCATTTCCACCTGGCGCTTCAGTTGGACCAGCGTTCGTGCTGAACGTGCAGACCGCGTGAGACGACGCTTCATCCAGTCCCAAACATCCTCAATGGGGGACAGATCCGGAGATCTTGCTGGCCAGGGTAGTTGACTTACACCTTCTAGAGCACGTTGGGTGGCACGGGATACATGCGGACGTGCATTGTCCTGTTGGAACAGCAAGTTCCCTTGCCGGTCTAGGAATGGTAGAACGATGGGTTCGATGACGGTTTGGATGTACCGTGCACTATTCAGTGTCCCCTCGACGATCACCAGTGGTGTACGGCCAGTGTAGGAGATCGCTCCCCACACCATGATGCCGGGTGTTGGCCCTGTGTGCCTCGGTCGTATGCAGTCCTGATTGTGGCGCTCACCTGCACGGCGCCAAACACGCATACGACCATCATTGGCACCAAGGCAGAAGCGACTCTCATCGCTGAAGACGACACGTCTCCATTCGTCCCTCCATTCACGCCTGTCGCGACACCACTGGAGGCAGGCTGCACGATGTTGGGGCGTGAGCGGAAGACGGCCTAACGGTGTGCGGGACCGTAGCCCAGCTTCATGGAGACGGTTGCGAATGGTCCTCGCCGATACCCCAGGAGCAACAGTGTCCCTAATTTGCTGGGAAGTGGCGGTGCGGTCCCCTACGGCACTGCGTAGGATCGTACGGTCTTGGCGTGCATCCGTGCGTCGCAGCGGTCCGGTCCCAGGTCGACGGGCACGTGCACCTTCCGCCGACCACTGGCGACAACATCGATGTACTGTGGAGACCTCACGCCCCACGTGTTGAGCAATTCGGCGGTACGTCCACCCGGCCTCCCGCATGCCCACTATACGCCCTAGCTCAAAGTCCGTCAACTGCACATACGGTTCACGTCCACGCTGTCGCGGCATGCTACCAGTGTTAAAGACTGCGATGGAGCTCCGTATGCCACGGCAAACTGGCTGACACTGACGGCGGCGGTGCACAAATGCTGCGCAGCTAGCGCCATTCGACGGCCAACACCGCGGTTCCTGGTGTGTCCGCTGTGCCGTGCGTGTGATCATTGCTTGTACAGCCCTCTCGCAGTGTCCGGAGCAAGTATGGTGGGTCTGACACACCGGTGTCAATGTGTTCTTTTTTCCATTTCCAGGTGTGTAGTTGCAGTGGATCCTAATGCAGTTTGAAATTCCTGTGTGATGGTCTGGATAGATACCTGCCTATTATACATTACGACGCTCTTCAACTGACGGTGGTCTCTGTCAGTCAGTAGACGAGGTCGGCCTGTACGCTTTTGTGTTGTACGTGTCCCTTCAAGTTTGCACTTCACTATCACATCGGAAACAGTGGACCTAGGGATGTTTAGGATTGTGGAAGTCTCGCATACAGACGTATGACACAAGTGACACCCAATCACCTGACACCGTTCCAAGTCCGTGATTTCCGAGGAGCGCCCCATTCTGCTCTCTTACGATGTCTAATGACTACTGAGGTCGCTAATATGGAGTACCTGGCAGCACAATGCACCTAATGACCATAAGGTCTCCTTTTAATTTAAATTTATTATGATCCACATATATGCCATTACTGTATTATAGTCTTTGCTGCAAGGTATATGCACCGAACACCAATAAGGTGAAACAAATGCATAAAACCTTCTATAAATAAGACAGTCGTATGGTGAAAGGTACCTATTTATTCAGCACTTCCATTTACTCACAGTATATTTTGTCTTTTTGTGAATCACGATGCTAATACTTGCTATACTGCTTGAGAACGTGCTCTAACCAGTTTTGATCTCTCGACATAAGCATTTTAGTAATCTCTTTTCTTAATCGCTGTGAGAAACTTTAATTTTTGACGAATCGTTATAATCTCAATTAGTGGTATTCCTTCACAGATATTGGGATAGCAGCCCCTCTCGTTTGAACGCAGTACGCCATTATTCTCGACCAATTGTTCTTTGGATTTGATATGGCTCATACATGATGTGGTAAAGTCATAGAGGCACATCATTCTGTGTTCTGATGTTGAGAAGGCCCTGGCTGCTGGAGGGCCACGCTGTTGGGCAGACTTTACGATGCTTGAATCTAGTGAATCCGACCTAGTTTATTTTCTGTGACGAAGATTAGTTTGGGAGTGTTCACTCCTCTTACACATACTGCTTTATTTTATTGTGTGCTATTGCAGTTTTAAACATGTTAACCTCTCCTGAAGCGCAAATATTAATTTTTCAAAGAATCAGAATAAAATATTTCAGACTACGTCGCTTCGTTTTGTAAAGTTAAATGTTGAAGTTATAGGTTGAAATATCGCAAATAATGTGGTTGTAAAATTTTATTTTTTGTGTATCGTGACAATATGTTACATGTAAGTTCACTTCTGACGACATCATTTTATCGAGTATTACATCACTCCTTTTTTATAAGTGCCACACTGTATGACCACCAACTTGTTGTGTTAGATAAACTGGATATATAACTCAAAGTCAGTCTTATAAATAAACATTCGACTAATGAGTCGTGACTGAGAAATAATAGCACTGAAAAGAAACCCTACGAATGGTAATTAGGTTTCGGTTGCTGAGAAAAGCGAAACCAGTCTGTGCTGCATTCTTGACTACTATAATGAAATGACGAGTTGCGTCGACCCACTTAACTAGTGCCACGCTACGTATGAGTTGAATTAGGATTTTACGTGATCTTTATACCAATTCACTGTTTTCTGCTTTCCGAATTTATGTCTACACTAACAAGTAGACTGATTGCATCTTCAGGCAGAAGCCTAAGACATGTATGAAATTAATTATCTTGTGGTGTCGCAGTTCTTCTTATGTCCGTGCTTGCTATGAAAATAGCATAACCTGTTGCATTCACGAACCAGTACCCTCATACAATGATTACAAATATTAGATACGAGGGTCCCCATTTCTTTTCATTGTATTCAGTTTATGGAAGACTGTGCTGTGGGACTATTTTGTATTTAATTTACGAGTCAGATCGCCTTTATAAGTTTGAAATATACATTCTGCAGATCATTAAAGTAGCAAGACTTGTCACTACCTACGGAAGTGGTCTTCTCCATTGTTTCTTCACACAAACCACACACAAACACTTACAAACACACACTCTATTCAATGGAAGTCTCGTTTATGTCTTGTAATTACCAACAAGTCTATTTGTGTTCCTCCTTGTATCGCACCTGCAATACTCCACCGTTTGAATCCAGCAGTGTCTTCGCGTGTCTGAAGTTTGAGAGCAGTGGATCTAACTCCACCCCACGCCAGTAGCGCACAGTTCCTGAAGACGCAGCCGGCGTGCAAGTTTGTCGCCTGCGGTCTTTGGGTGTGCTCGCAGGTAGCGTGAGCAGTTAAGCCCAGGCAATACGCTGCCGACTGCGCGGAAGTTGGTGAGCTCTTCCGAGGAAGTTTCGGCCTGCGCGTCTGCGCGCATCCTCAGACTCTTCTCATTAGCGAGGCCCGCGCCACGGAGGGCCGCCTTCCCTGAATGCCTGCCTTCCCCTCCACACCCCTCTTTTCTCTTCCTTTCTCTCCAACTAAAGCGCTGGCAGGCCATCAAGCACGAGAATCACCGTGGGACACGTCTGAGAACGATACGCTTTGCACCGGCACACGAAGGCTTATTCAAGGCGTTCCGCCACTGTGTTGGATTTCCTACAGACAGAACTACGAAGTAATGGTGGTATGTTCAGGTTACACATTTATCGACGGATGTTACTTAAGAGTAGTGATACCAAGGGTTGACAGCAAGGGTTTTCATTATTTTACATTTTCTTACAAAAAGACACAAGCTTACAGATTTCATTTTCAGGCGAAACATTTACGAAAGAAACCTGAAGCAGGCAGGCTCACGTACCGAGAGTATTTAGTTTAACGCGTCATTTGGTCTGATCTGTTTTATTGCGTAAGACTGATGGGCTCCAGGTTCTTGGAGAAGAAATGATGAATGGCATCATTGAAAGATTAATGTAAAGCAATAATATAAATGATAACAACATTTGTAATTGTGAAAACCTGGCACTGGGGTTCCTCAGTAGTGTTTATACACCATTAAAATTGCTACACCACAACAATGACGTGCTACAGACGCGAAATTTAACCGACAGGAACAAGATGCTGTGATATGCAATGATAAGCTTTTTCAGAGCATTCACACAAGGTTGGCCCCGGTGACGACACCTGCAACGTGCTGACATGAGGAAAGTTGTCAGCCGATTTCTCATACACAAACAGCAGTTGACCGGCGTTGCCTGGTGAAACTGACAGGCATCTTATCCGCATGGCTGTAACGCATCGTGCAGCCACGTCTCGATCCCTGAGTCAACAGATCCGGACGTTTGCAAGACAACAACCATCTGCACGAACAGTTCGACGACGTTTGCAGCAGGATGGACTATAGCGCCTGCGATGGTGTATTCAACTACGAACCTGGGTTCACGAATGGCAAAACGTCCAAGTTCTGTTTACAGCATCATGATGGTCGCATCCGTGTTTGGCGACATCGCGGTGAACGCACATTGGAAGCGTGTATTAGTCATCGCCATACTGGCATATCACCCGGCGTGATGGTATGGGGTGCCATTGGTTACACGTCTCGGTCACCTCTTGGTCGCATTGACGGCGTTTTGAACAGTGGACGTTACATTTCAGATGTGTTACGACCCGTGGTTCAAATGGCTCTGAGCACTATGGGACTTAACTGCTGAGGTCATCAGTCCCCTAGAACTTAGAACTACTTAAACCGTAGCGGTCGCGCGATTCCAGACTGTAGCGCCTAGAACCGCCCGGCCACACCGGCCAGCTACGACCCGTGGCTCTACCCTTCATTCGATCCCTGCGAAACCCTACATTTCAGCAGGATAATGTACGGAGTGGCCGAGCGGTTCTAGGCGCTCCACTCTGGAACAGCGCGACCACTACGGTCGCAGATTCGAATCCTGCCTCGGGCATGGATGTGTGTGATGTCCTTAGGTTAGTTAGGTTTAAGTAGTTCTAAGTCTAAGGGACTGATGACCTCAGAGCCGGCCGGTGTGGCCGTGTGGTTCTAAGCGCTTCAGTTTGGAACGGCGTGACCGCTACGGTCGCAGGTTCGAATCCTGCCTCGGGCATGGATGTGTGTGATGTTCTTAGGTTAGTTAGGTTTAAGTAGTTCTAAGTTCTAGGGGACTGATAACCTCAGTAGTTAAGTCCCATAGTGCTCAGAGCCATTTGATCACCTCAGAAGTTAAGTCCCATAGTGCTTAGAGCCATTTGAACCATTTGATAATGCACGCCCGCATGTTGCAGGTCCTGTACGGGCCTTTCAGGATACAGAAAATGTCCGACTGCTGCTCTGGACAGCACATTCTCCAGATCTCTCACCAGTTGGAAACGTCTGGTCAATGGTGGCTGAGCAACTGGCTCGTCACAATACGCCAGTCACTATTCTTGATGAACTGTGGCATCGTGTTGAAGCTGCAAGGGCAGCTGTACCTGTACGTGCCATCCAAGCTCTGTTTGACTCCAATGCCCAGGCGTATCAAGGCCGTTATTATGGCCAGAGGTGGTTGTTCTAGGTACTGATTTCTCAGGATTTATGGACCCAAATGCGTGAAAATGTAATCACATGTCAGTCCTAGTATAGTATATTTGTCCAATGAATACCCGTTTATCATATGCATTTCTTCTTGGTGTAGCGATTTTATTCGCCAGTAGTGTATGTAAAGAGTATAACTACCGGGAAAATTTGACAGTTTTGCGTCCTCTTTTATGTTAGACATATTTAGCATATAAATTGGGAATTATCTCAAAACATATCTTACAAATTGTAGTGGATACTGAAACATCGAGAATGGGCATTGGAACAATGTAAAAGTATCATCTGGACGAATGAATCACATTTCTTGTTGCGTCATGTGCTGATATTAATGAGAGAATAAAGTACAACCTTGGCCAGCGCTACCTTCCTCCAGTCACTCGGTTTGATGCATGGTTTGTGGTAAGAAGTCTTGATTCGCAAAATATGTAATATCCGACAAAGTGCCTATTTGGCTTCTGTCTCGGGTTCTTCGGCACACGTTCGTCTGATGATTCTACTGACAAGAAAGAAGAAAGCCTTATGGTATACGAATCCTGGCTTTTCGTACTGCAGCGAACGACCGTTTCAGGTAGCAAGAGGAGAACTGCACTGGAAATGACCGCGGAGAAGCCCTCGGACGTTGGCACGCCAGGTACATATAGTCTGCCGCCGCGAGCTCGGCTCCAGTTCACCACCAGCAATGGACGGTGAAGCTCTGACAATGCCAGCCACTTGTGCTCGCGAAAAGTCTGCACAATCATCAGACGAACGTCGGCCGAAGAACCCGAGACAGAAGCCAATAGGCACTTTGTCAACAAGTGGCCACGAAAGCTTTAACAATTTAGTATGTAATATCCGTATAGCAAACACACTTAAGCTGTACCGGGTCATAATATCAAAAATGAGAATATTTGTTATATGTATAGTTTTACGTTAGAAATAGTGTGTAATGCGGCTTCTTGTTTCCTTTTGCTACAAGAGTAGGAGGACGCTGGAGCAACGGTGGCGGAGTTGCTGGACCAAGTTACGGCGTCGTTGAAAGACGGGGCAAGTTGTACTGCAGAAAAAAGATGGCAAGCTTAGTACGAACTTAATTCGTGTATTAGTTTTTGCCCGGTTGTCTTTACAGCATTAAGTTGCATTCATACGTGAGACCAACCAGAGTTTCAGTTATTTCATTGATGATACAAATGTATTATGAAAAACGAATAAAAAGTGAACAGAAGATGGTATTAATGGTAATTTAAAACCAGTGTTGAGAAGTTATTTGTTGCAAGTACGTTTGTGCTTTTTCTCATGGTGTTAAATTTTATGCAAATCATATTATTGGAGAGAAGCTCAATCATTAAATGAGTGAGGGTGAGGAAAAGGGAAGTACACTATCTTCAAGACTGATGATTTTCGGCGGAGTGGTTTTGGGTTTTGGAGGCAGTATTAATAATCACGTTCAATCGGCTCTTTAAATAATTTAGAGTGTTCTTAAGTGAAAAAGGTGCGGTAGTATTTGACACTGACTTAAAGATAACTTAGAGATAAGAGATACATAGTTGCATTCATGACTGATTATCTGCGTGTGCTAATAACGTGGTTGTCCATCAACGAATGACCACATCTATATAATGCGCTGTAACAAATGTTTTATTGCTTGAGACTATGACACTTAGTCATCATAGTTACTCAATTTAAGGCCGCGAGTCCTATTGAACAAGAACCTGCTAGGATAAACGTATTCCTTCGGAAGAGGAGACAGTGACGTCGATCCAGGAACAGTTTCCATCATTCTCGTAAAGTTAGAGCCTTAGCAGAATAATTTTATTGTCCAGTGTGAAAATTAGAAAGCTGGTAAGGGCACTGAAAGACCGAACGGGTCAACATACAGCATCAGAGCTGCTAATAGCGTTGTAAACGTATTGTTATTAACGAATTACACTGTCAAGTCGACTGACGAACACGGTTGACACATGATATGTGCACGTCGCACCCAGTTCGATGATCGTCTCCGGACACCTCATCTTTAGGGCGAATGGTTTCTCGAAACTGGTACTGTGCCACGGAAACCGGCCAATGGGAGCTGTATTAAGCTAAGAGGAACAATCACTTGGTCTTCTATGGATATTGTGGTAGTAACCAAAGACACCCTGACTATGGACTACGATAACGTTATTGTGGACCACCTGCTTCCTTTCACGCAGGATGTTTCTCCCGATGATGGCTGCATTTTCCAGCAGGATAACAGTCTGTGTCACTTGGCCAGAACAGTGGTTTGCCGGTTAACTTACGTTGATGTCGTGGCTACACATTACGACTCATCTGAACCCGACGAAACATATGCGGTCCGTTTTCGCACTTCAGTTCCGAGTTCACCAGCTAACGGCCCGTAATTCACGGAAAGTGCGTAAAACGCGCGTGGACATCAGGTGACACACAACATGGAAGCCTACCAAGCATTTGTCCAGTTAATGCCACGCAAAATCGCTTTTGTAATGCGTTTCAAAGGTGGACAAACACGCTTTCAGTCAGGTGGTCAGAATGTTGTGGATCATCAGTATTTACAATTTTATGTACAGGGGATAGGCAAAATAATGTGAACACCTGTACTTACTTGGGAATGGTTTATTAAAGAGTGTTTGGACCCCCATTTTCCCGTAATACAACTGCGATTCTTCTTGGAAAGCTGCTGTATAATGATTGTATAGTCTCCGGTGGAATTTTATTTATTTATTTATTTACATGTCAAGTTCCGTAGAACTAAATTGAGAAGTAAATCTCCAAGGTTATGGAACGTGTCAGTACATGAAATTACAACATAAAAGGAATAACAGATAAAAATAAAATGTTTATGCACTCGAAAAAAGTCCATCCATAAGTTTAAGTAAACGCAATCAACAAGCTTAATTTTTCAAGGAACTGCTCGACAGAATAGATTTGAAAGCGCGTGGGTTACTGCTAAGATTTTAGAATTCGAGTGGCAGCTTATTGCAAATAGATTCAGCAGTATACTGCACACATTTTTGCACAAGAGTTAAGGAAGTCCGACCCATATGCTGGTTTGATTTCTGCCTAGTATTAACTGAGTGTAAGCTGTTTATTCTTGGGAATAAGCTAAAATTGTTAACAAGAAATAACAGTTAGGAATATATATATATATATATATATATATATATATATAGAGAGAGAGAGAGAGAGAGAGAGAGATATTGAGAGTCCACTGTCAAAATACCCGGACTCATGAAAAGGGGTGGACAAGAGATTCGTGAACTTACACCACTTATTTCCCGAACCGCCCGTTTCTGAGCCAAAGATATCCTTTTAGAATGGGAAGAGTTACCCCAAAATATAATACCATACGACATAAGCGAATGAAAATAAGCAGAGAAGACTAATTTTCGTGTTGAACGATTACTCACTTCAGATACTGTTCGAATAGTAAAAATGGCAGCATTAAGTCTTTGAACAAAATCCTGAATAAGAGCTTTCCATGACAGTTTACTCTCTACCTAAACACCTAGAAATTTGAACTGTTCAGTTGCACTAATGATATGCCCATTCTGTGAAATTATATCGTCGGGTTTTGTTGAATTGCCTGTTAGAAACTGTAAAAAATGAGTCTTACTGTGAATTAGCTTTAGTTTATATTCTGCAAGCCATGAACTTAGATCATGAACTGCACTGTTTGAAACTGGGCCAATTTTGCACACAACATCCTCTACTATGAAGTTAGTGCCAGAAGTAAACAGAAATATTTTAGAGTTACCTGTAACACTAGAGGGCATATCATTCGTATAAATAAGCAACAGGAGTGGCCCCAATATTGATCCCTGGGGCACCCCCCATTTGACCATATCCCACTCACACCCCACATCACAGCCATTCTCAACATTGTGAATAATGATCATTTGCTGTCTGCTCCTAAAGTAAGAGGTGAACCAATTGCGAGCTACTCCCTGTATTCCATAATGGTCTAACTTCTGGAGCAATATTTTCTGATCAACACAATCAAGCAAGCACCTTAGCTAAATAAGCAAAATGCCTAGCATCCGAAACCTTTTGTTTGATCCATCCAGTTCCTCACAGAGAAAAGAGAATACAGCATTTTCAGTTGTTAAACGACTTCTACAGTCGAACTGTACATTTGACAGCAAATCGTGTGATATAAAATGATCAATTATCTTCACATACACACCCTTTTCAATAACTTTAGCAAACACTGATGGCATAGAAATAGGTCTAAAATTGTCTACATTATCCCTTCCTCCCTTTTATAAAGCGGCTTTAGGACTGAGTACTTTAATCTTCCAGGAAACTGATCATTCCTAAAGGAAAAATTACAAATATGGCTAAATGCAGGGCTAACATGTGCAGCACAGCACTTTAATATTCTGCTAGGCACTCCATCGTAACCTTGAGAGTCCTTAGTCTTCAGTGATTTAATTATTGACTCTGTCTGTATCACAGAGCATTATTTCAGTCATCAATCCCGGAGAGGCATTTGCCAAGAAAGTTATATGATTCCCTGTAGAAACTAAATTTTTATTTAATTCACCAGCAATGCTCAGAAAATGATTGTTAAATACTGTACATGAATCTCATTTATCAGTAACAGGAATATTGTTACTACGAACTGATTTTATATTGTCGACCTTGTGATGCTGACCAGACACTTCCTTCACAACTGACCATATGGTATTAATTTTATCCTGTGAATTACCTGTTCTGTTTGCATACCATGTTCTCTTTGCCCTCCTAATAACATTTTTAAGCACCTCACAGTACTGTTTGTAATGGGCTACTATAGCTTGATTGTGACTACTTCTAACATTTTGATATAATTCCCGCTTTGTTCTATATGACGTCCTAATCCCACTAATCAGACACCCAGGCTGCCTATTACTGCTAGTACCCCGTTTACAACGTTCTAATGGAAAGCAACTCTCAAAGAGCATGAGGAACGTGTCAAGTAAAGCGTTATATATATCATCAATGTTATCGGCACTATAAACATCCTGCCACTCTTGTTCCTTGACGAGGTTTAAAAACTCTCTATTGCTCTGAGATTAACTTTCCCACATAGTTTGTAAATATATTGGACATTTGTTTGAGCAATAAAGCCTTTTAGTGTTAAAATTGGTGTACCATGGTCTGAAAGGCCATTCACCCTTTTACTAAGAGAGTACCCAGCCAGCAATGAAGAATGAATAAAAATATTGTCTGTAGCTGTGCTAATGTTCCCCTGCAACCTAGTTGAAAAAAACACAGTCTGCATCAGGTCATATGAGTGTAGGAGATCTACCAACATAGTTTTTATTGCACCATCATATACAAAATTTATATTGAAGTCACCACATGTAACTAATTTCTGGTACTTCCTACAAAGTGAATCAAGAGCCCTCTCTAGCTTGAGCAGAAATGCTCTGAAGTCAGTGTTAGGGGACATATAAACAACAAAAATTAGAAATTTAGTTTTACTAAATTCAACTGCCCCTGCACAACATTCAAATATCTGTTCATTGCAGTGCCGCGATACGTCTATGGACTTATGAAACGTCCCCTTTTTTAACAATTATACACGACTGTCCTTAAACTGACACAAAATATTTTTAGTGCAACGCAATCTGACTATCAAAGATCCCTGCAAAAGAATGGCCCTGACTAACATTAAACTATACCTTTCACAAATCACTTACCTCACAAAAATCTTCGCTGCTCAAGCTACTGCAATACAGCGAGCGCCACTACTGCCAGCTAAATAAAAGATTCAAACTATGGAAGGCACTAACTACTGATAGGGATAGTTAGCAAATGAAAGATATTAATAGAGAACAAACAATGTATTTACCTTAATATCATCACAAGCCATAATATATATATCAGTTCAAATTACAAAACTCCGCCATCTCTCTCCCCACATCCACCACTGCTGGCGGCTCACCTCCAACTGCGCAACGCTACGCGCTGTTCACAGCCAGCTGCCTAACACTACAATGGCGAGTATTACAACAATGCAGAGCAGCCACAGACTGCACACAGCACAGCCAGTGATTTTCATATTGAGCGCTACGTAACGTTGCCAATAAGAAAACATAAACAGCCTACTTACATAGAGAAAACATAAACAGCCTACTTACATAGCCCCCATGCTCCCCACAAAAAATTTTACAAATTTTTTTTTGGGCAGTGGCCAATAATGATTTGATAAAATTTTTCATAATTACAATAACAAAGAAATCAAATGCACACACTTATTGATACAATGTTGGTCAAAAGCTAAAATTTTCTCACAGTCCATAAAGATAGTCCTGATTCATCACAGTAAAATAGCAGTGTTTTTCTCACAGTCTGAGCAGTAAAAGAAAATGCACACAGAAGTAGTGGATTTCCATGCTGTCTTGAAGAAGTAGTGTTGTCCTTCCAACGGAAAGACAGTGCTGACTCTCGACATGCAGACAGGTAATGGGCCACAACAGAGCAAACCCACTGCAGAGTCAGTCGAAGTTTTGATGAATATTGGTAGGTAGGTCATCACAGAGCAGACCCACCGTAGTCCTGGTAGGGATTACGATATTGGTGGGCCACCAGAGGCGCAGACCCACTGCAGTCCTTGTAGAAATAATGGTATTGATGGGCCACCAGAGGTGCAGACCCACTGTAGTCCTTGTAGAGATGACCAGCAGCCATCTGTTGCGATTGTGCAGGTGCACATTCACCATCGAAGAGTCTTGCGGAGAATATAGCAAGTCCATAAACCACCACTTGTGCACTCACAAAGTTTTTGGAATTGTCCTTAAAACGAGCAATGCTGTTATCCAGTCCCTTGCTGAATTATAAACACACGTGCAAAACACTAACAGTCCCAACTTCTCACATATTGTCCATATACTATGACCAACAGAAACGTGTGCAGTGAAATGTAACTTAATTGGAAGAACTGGTAACAATTACAATTTGATAACATAAAAATACAATAACAAAGGTACAAAATACATCATTAAAAACATAATAATACAGATAACATCTGTAGTACAGGCTTTACAAAAGAATCGAACTAACATATACATCAGTGGAATTATGACATGAGTGCATACATAAAAGATCACAATAATTTTTGAAACATCAACTTCACACATGAGCATTAAACAGAATAAATAATGTGTAAGCATATTTATAAGGTAAATAACATATTATTAATGCCAATTATATTCGAGGATAACAGTATTCCTCATCATAGTGAATGTAGCTTAATGTTAAAAGAGAAAAAAATTCTATGAAACTACACAGAGACAGGAAGAAAACAAATACACAAGGGTACACAAACACATACTGGGATAACACAAAAGGAAAGGACAGGGTTCGTTTTCAGTGTAACATTTGGTACTGCAGTCCATCCCAAAACTTCATTCCATAGATCTTTCGTCTTATTTCAACCTTTGCTTCCACCAAAAAAATCTTATCCAAGCATGCTTTCTGTATTCTGTTCATATTTCTTTCAAAATAATTATTTCTGATTGTTCAATACTCATTTGGGCCCAAATCCTTTTTATATAACTTCGCAATGCATTCTTTACCTATTCTCCATAGTCAGTTTCTCATATAGTCTACCCCCTCTTAAGCTAACTTAAATCTACTGAGCTCAGATGCTAAACTAAGGGACGAGGCAATGCAGCAGCACAAAACAATTAACACAAGCAGCAATGACAAAAAATACAGATTGGCAAAGCTAGCAGCATAAATGAGCAAAAGTCAAATTCAATAACACTATGCCTGGCAAACAGCAGCAACTTATACCTAAACATGACATAGCGCAAGCAGAAAAAATATTACACTAAAATGGCCATGTCTAATACCTATGTCACATCTTAACATTAGAGTGATGCATCACAATTTATTCTACAAAAGAAATTACCAAGTACTTGAAAAGAAAATTATAGATGCAGTTACTGGTATTAGTCCCTTCTTATTGTTCTCTCCATTCCAAGTGCTCCTTTTTTAAAGAATGTGGATCATAAAATAATTATTTAATAGATCTGTTGACAGAAAGTGTTCACATTAGCAAATGCATTTCATTTTATAAAAGCAATGCTGCAACACAGCTGGAAACCAGATATCAAATGAAATAAGCAACTATGAAAAGCAAAGCATAAAAATATCATTCAGTAGTCATGTGACATTTCATAAGTTAGTAGAAATTCTCTCAACTCTCATAGAAAGACGCTTGTCATAATCAGGTGTGCAGATGTACGAATATTTCCCATCAATTCATAAGCATTTCAGTAATTAGCACAAAGTGCGAGTAATCATATGTTTTCAAGTAACGAGGGTGTCGCATTAGCGATGAAAGGCACACCCTAATGGCTTGTTCTCCAGGTGTTTGACACGTCCCACGTCCCCTTTTTTTTTTTCTACCTGTGCCGCTGAAAAGGGCTCGCAATAATGGCTTTTTCTCCAGGCGTCTGACACAGCTGGGTGCCCGCGACGCATTACGTGCAGGTGGTCACTTAACTTTCGTACGGAAATATTTACGACAGGAGATTCTGCTACCGTTGCAGTCTCATTTAAAAATATTTCACAGGTCAAGAATTAGCGTTGCAAATCTGTAGAAACAAAATCCTATAAATATAAGTGTCCAAAAAAAAATATTCGTCAGCATTGTGATACAGTCACACATTTCATAACTCTTAAAGTACGTTTCTTGGTTTCCAACATCCTTTTCATAAATCAGAGTCCCTAAACACTACTCATTATTCCTTACCTCATTATACATATACATATTCGTCGACACTTCTTCAATATTTCATCGTGAGAAATACGTAGCATAATAAACATTCCTCAACAACATAATACACATCGTCGTCGTAATAATAACATCATAACACTTCAGTCAAATCTTAAAATCGTCGTAACTTCCTCCAATAATTTCAAAACGTAAAAAAATTCTCTGCTCATGTCAAAAGTGTCATCTGCCTCAAACGTACTTTAAAAATCATGAATCCATACGAAATACGTCATTCAAAGCTCTCATAGTATCACAATGATTCCGAAAAATATGAGCGTTTCTCAAAGTACAGACAAAATACAGTTTCATAAGTGTGAAGTTACCCAACTGTGTAATTGCGTAAACATGTGTCACAGATGTAGTAAAAAGAATGTTTGTTTCTCTGTCAAATAATCAGATAGCTGTGTAATTCTGTGTTAGAGAAATATGGTACCGATGTGTAAAGTTGTATAAGCAAATACCATATTAGCTAGGGTTCCTTGTGGTTGCCACACACATGGTACACAAAGTAAGCATGTACCCCCCTGAGGATTAATGTAATTATACCCTCAGGTGTTACAGATTACAGCAATGGAATGAAATGTATCACGCAAAACTTTCTTTGTAATTCAAAAATCTTTAAAAATAAATGTTTTAAGTATAAAATTGATCACTCAAATACGTGTACTGTAGCGCTAAACTGTGCGTCTTGTAACATAATCTCTGTGGAAGTGTCGTAGTTATCGTCCTCCGAAAGCTAAGTTCTGCAGAAGTCAATGTACTTACCTCATGATAAACAAAAGTGAAATGCTTTGCGTATAGATATCATAGTTATTATGGTTATTGGCGTGATGAAGAAAGTACTGTACAGTAACGTATTGTTGTGCCACAAAAAAGGCTGTCTCATTGTTGCTATACCACAAAAGTTACTACTAAAACCTGTTTTACTTTCCAGAAGAATTCAGAAAAACTGTGCAGATATAAAACAGATACACCGCAAAAGCAACATTGTAAATTGTCACTCATTAGTAGCGTCGTGATAAAAATCGTGTAGCTGTCACATAAACTAACCACTGTGTCATCTGGTATCTCACAGAAAGTACTTTAATTCCGAATGTATTTTCAAGTAAACCAAAATGTTGCATTAAAATCTCATTAGCAGTACCAGTATAATGTTATTTTTCTCGGAGCCAGCCGGCGCACGTGGCTGCCTGCTGTGCGAGTCATTGTCTGTTCCTTTGTTGGCGCGCGTCGTTACTGGGATTAGGAGGCCTAACTTCCACAAATTCGCCTTGCCGAGAGGGCCCAGCTCTGTTTAAAGCTCGCCAGTTCTGATGGAATTCAGGTCTGTCGTTTTGTCGGTAGTTTACATAGTTTCTTGTTTGTCGGTCATGTGGTGGAGAATTTCTCCCTGAATCGTAACTCTGCGCCGAACTGTTGCGTCTGAAGTTATTCTGCCTCCCTTGATAATACACTCCTGGAAATAGAAAAAAGAACACATTGACACCGGTGTGTCAGACCCACCATACTTGCTCCGGACACTGCGAGAGGGCTGTACAAGCAATGATCACACGCACGGCACAGCGGACACACCAGGAACCGCGGTGTTGGCCGTCGAATGGCGCTAGCTGCGCAGCATTTGTGCACCGCAGCCGTCAGTGTCAGCCAGTTTGCCGTGGCATACGGAGCTCCATCGCAGTCTTTAACACTGGTAGCATGCCGCGACAGCGTGGACGTGAACCGTATGTGCAGTTGACGGACTTTGAGCGAGGGCGTATAGTGGGCATGCGGGAGGCCGGGTGGACGTACCGCCGAATTGCTCAACACGTGGGGCGTGAGGTCTCCACAGTACATCGATGTTGTCGCCAGTGGTCGGCAGAAGGTGCACGTGCCCGTCGACCTGGGACCGGACCGCAGAGACGCACGGATGCACGCCAAGACCGTAGGATCCTACGCAGTGCCGTAGGGGACCGCACCGCCACTTCCCAGCAAATTAGGGACACTGTTGCTCCTGGGGTATCGGCGAGCACCATTCGCAACCGTCTCCATGAAGCTGGGCTACGGTCCCACACACCGTGAGGCCGTCTTCCGCTCACGCCCCAACATCGTGCAGCCCGCCTCCAGTGGTGTCGCGACAGGCGTGAATGGAGGGACGAATGGAGACGTGTCGTCTTCAGCGATGAGAGTCGCTTCTGCCTTGGTGCCAATGATGGTCGTATGCGTGTTTGGCGCCGTGCAGGTGAGCGCCACAATCAGGACTGCATACGACCGAGGCACACAGGGCCAACACCCGGCATCATGGTGTGGGGAGCGATCTCCTACACTGGCCGTACACCACTGGTGATCGTCGAGGGGACACTGAATAGTGCACGGTACATCCAAACCGTCATCGAACCCATCGTTGTACCATTCCTAGACCGGCAAGGGAACTTGCTGTTCCAACAGGACAATGCACGTCCGCATGTATCCCGTGCCACCCAACGTGCTCTAGAAAGTGTAAGTCAACTACCCTGGCCAGCAAGATCTCCGGATCTGTCCCCCATTGAGCATGTTTGGGACTGGATAAAGCGTCGTCTCACGCGGTCTGCACGTCCAGCACGAACGCTGGTCCAACTGAGGCGCCAGGTGGAAATGGCATGGCAAGCCGTTCCACAGGACTACATCCAGCATCTCTACGATCGTCTCCATGGGAGAATAGCAGCCTGCATTGCTGCGAAAGGTGGATATACACTGTACTAGTGCCGACATTGTGCATGCTCTGTTGCCTATGTCTATGTGCCTGTGGTTCTGTCAGTGTGATCATGTGATGTATCTGACCCCAGGAATGTGTCAATAAAGGTTCCCCTTCCTGGGACAATGAATTCACGGTGTTCTTATTTCAATTTCCAGGAGTGTAATTGTTTTGGTTACCATATTGTCTATTTCTCTGATTGTCTCTGTGATAGTCACTACCGCGGAGAGGTGATCTTTCCCTGTAATTATTACTACTCTGCCAACGGTTGTCGTACGGGTGGTGTCTGTTTTGGTCACGATATGTGTTGTGAGAATAGCCTTGTCGTGTCCAGTTATTGTTTCTGTCGTCGCGGAATTGTGACGTATGTGACCTGTAGTGATTGTTTTCCTGTTTTCGCATCCCGCGACGGTCTGTGTCAATTTCCAGTTCTTGTAACAGTCCCTGAAATGCTTCAATGTCGTCTTTGCAACGTCCTGCTAAAATAATGTGTCGTAAATGTTCAGGCAATTTGAGTAAGCAAATGCGGATGAGTTCTGAGGGGCTGTATGGGTTTGAAAGATATTGATTCTTATGCAACATGTCTTCAAAATATTTGACAAGACTGGAAAATTCAGATTGTTCAAAGTGTTTCATCATCGTGATGCTATGTTTTACTCGATCTTGTGTGGCTTGAGACCAATATGCTGAGAGGAAGGCATGGTAAAACTCTCCTTCACTGTGGCAATCGTGAATTACCGATCGCATTCTTACAGCTGGTTCATTCTCCAAGTAGCCACACATAAATTCTAATCTGTGCTCTAATGACCAGTTGGGAGGAAAACAATGAGAGAATTGATGGAGCCATGCTTGTGGATGAATGTCGTTGCCAGAATTCTTAAATGTTTTGAATTTACGTGTAGTAATGAACAGCTTATAGTCAAAGTCATCATGTCGGCGAGTCGCATATCGGTCATTGTTACGTCGTTTCGGCGGTTCCATTTCAAAATTCGGTGCACCTTGCCAATTTCTTGCCCTGTGTTATTATTTTTTGGCTGTTCCGTATTTCTGTGTCCCTCCTCCCGTATTGGGGCGCGAGTATCCTCTGAAATACGTAATTCTTGTATTACCTGTGTCAGCTGATCTTGTACTTCTCGGATTTCTCTTTTGTACTGTGTATTGATTTGATTTTGATTCTGTTTGAATTTTCTAATTTGTTCATACTCTTCTGTGTCAGTGAAGGCTACAGGTCTTGTGTCATTCAGATCATCATCTACCTTTGTAGATTAGTTAGTGACCTTATCCGAAAGTTCGGCTACTTTCTCCGATAGTGTACTTATTTCTTCAGTGTGTTTTTCTGAACCAAGTTTCAGAGTATCTACTGTGTCCTTAAAGTTTTCCTGAGTTTTTGCAAGTTGCGTAACCGAATCGGTAGATGCAACTGAGTCAAATTTAGCTTGCAAGGTCTCATGATTTTGATGAACAATAATTTGCAGTTCTTTTATGGCTGCTTCGTGATTCTGTAATGCATTTTCATGCCGCGAAAAAATAGGTTGAAAATGCTCACAAATTTGTGTTTTTACGTCATTACAGACTTTTTGACATTTCGATTCAATGTTATGTAACTCAGTAGTTAAATCTTCACGTGTTTGTTCAAGTGTTTGTTCCAATGAGTCTAACTTTTTAAGATTTTGTTCCACTGTGTCTAACTTTTTGAGATTTTGTTCCACTGTGTCTAACTGTTGCTGTGTTTGTCTCTGATTTTGTTCCATTTGTTGCATTAATTGCAATAATAATGTATTAGTGTCTGGAATCTGTTTCTCTACGCTTTTCGGCAGTGCATTTGCACCGACAACATTCACATTTTGACAAGCAGAAAATGTGTCTTGACTTATTTGAGAAAACGGTGATGACCCAAAACCTGAATCTACAGTATTTGCGAAATTGTGTCCTGTCATTTCGGATTCCTGAGGCGAGCTGTTGCCGACCGATCGATCGATAATGCGTCCCTCTTCACTAATTGTTTCACTGTCCACGCCATTGTTTGCCGCCTGCTCCATTTCCCTATGAACAGTTACCAAATTACTACTTTGAACATCAGTTAATTCATTACTCGGTGGCGCTAACACACTGCTTTCATTTTCACTGTCATTTCTCAGTTTACTTTGGAGCCTAGTATTACGTTTTTCACACGCCATTATTGTCACAGTATTTCACACGACAACACAGAAAAACACAATTTGAAGATCAAAAATAAGAGAACACATTAACATAGCACTGAAAATAATATCTAGTTAATTGCAAGCGCAGCTGCGAAATACTTGGTGCAAATCTACATGCATGCCACAACTGTTTTACTGTACAACAATGAAAAACTACAACTACAAAGGAAATTCTCTCTATGATTACGCGCTACCAATAAACAAAATCTACACTAATTACACAAACTACAACAAAAATCAGAAGATTCCAGTGAGGTATCCTAGGCTAAGGGTCGACATATGAAACGTCCCCTTTTTTAACAATTATACACGACTGTCCTTAAACTGACACAAAATATTTTTAGCGCAACGCAATCTGACTATCAAAGATCCCTGCAAAAGAATGGCCCTGACTAACATTAAACTATACCTTTCACAAATCACTTACCTCACAAAAATCTTCGCTGCTCAAGCTACTGCAATACAGCGAGCGCCACTACTGCCAGCTAAATAAAAGATTCAAACTATGGAAGGCACTAACTACTGATAGGGATAGTTAGCAAATGAAAGATATTAATAGAGAACAAACAATGTATTTACCTTAATATCATCACAAGCCATAATATATATATCAGTTCAAATTACAAAACTCCGCCATCTCTCTCCCCACATCCACCACTGCTGGCGGCTCACCTCCAACTGCGCAACGCTACGCGCTGTTCACAGCCAGCTGCCTAACACTACAATGGCGAGTATTACAACAATGCAGAGCAGCCACAGACTGCACACAGCACAGCCAGTGATTTTCATATTGAGCGCTACGTAACGTTGCCAATAAGAAAACATAAACAGCCTACTTACATAGAGAAAACATAAACAGCCTACTTACAGACTCAAATGGAAAACTGTGTTTAGGTACATAGCCACTTCCCCGCCCTGCAAGAAACTCCTTCAAAAATAGGCAGCTAATCTGTATCCTGTTAAAGGAAGCCTCTGTATTGTCAAATTATTTAAGTGGTGCTCCAATATACTAATAATTTGAGAGTCAACATCTATAAGCAGTTCACTAACTTTGTCTCTAATACCTCTCATATTTTGATGGAATATGCCAATTCCTTCTCTACTTGGATACATGACGTCCTCCAAAGGTGAGCCCTTAGTTAGATGGACTTCCTTTAAGCAGGCATCCCTATCAGCTGACTTCAGTCTAAAAAAGGTGCAGCTCTAACACCAACTACTACAGGAATTTTTCCATGAGTGCTCCCACCACCACCCACTAAACGTCACCTATAAGCTTTTCCAGCCTCCCCTTGCCATACCTACTGAGGTGCAGGCCATGCCTAGTGAATCCCAATCTACTGATAGACGCAACTGACACCACTGAAATGTGACCAATTATGTTATGCCACTATTCTCTTCTAACACCTGTAGCGACGAGGGAGACTGAAATCGCTCCAGAGTCTGCGCGCCAATATTGCCCACAATGGTTCGATAATGTTCAAGTCAGGGGACTATGCTGGCGAGGGACGACGCTGGAGTTCAGTTGAATGCTCCTCATACCACAATTGTACTATCCTAGCTGTATCAATGGGTGGATTAACGTCCTGAAATACAGCATCATTGTTGGGGAACAACATTTGAACCATGGGGTGCACTTTATCACCTAAAATGCTCACATAATCGTTGGCTGTAACACGGTCTTCGAGAGTAATGATGGGTCCAGCAGAATACTATGATGTGGCTGCCCACACCATCACACTTCCACCTCCATGCTTAACCGTTGGAATTAAGCAATCAGGATTGTAGGCTTCTTTTGGTGTTGTCCAGACATAAACCCATTCCGATGTTTGAAATAACGAAAACGTTGACTCGTTTGACTCGTCGGACGATACGACGTGTTTCCACTGGCCAGCCATCCAGGACATATGCTCCTGACACCATGTTTTACGCTTCTTTGCGTTGGTTGTCGTCACTAATAGTTTCGGTATAGCAGCTCGTCCATGAATATTCGCTTTGTGGAGTTCTCGGCGGACGGTGTCGATAGATACGGGGTCTCGCACGTGGCTATTGAGCTCTTCAGTCACTTCAGCCGCCGTAGTTTTGTGTTGTTTTGACACAATTTGTGTTAGCAAACGACGATCACTGTCATTTACTTTTGATTTGCGCCCACTATTACGTTTACACGATTATGTGTTCTATGTTTTGTGTAGGCTGCCATAATAGTTGAAAGAAGTTACTCTTGAAACATTTAATAAGTTGGCTGTCTTAGTTACTGGCTACAAATCGAGTCCCCACAATCTGCCCTCTTTGGAACTCTGTTTAGTCTTTCATTGCACGCCGACCTCGGCCTCTGAATGCAAATACGAAATGTGCACTACTCGTAAACAACCTGCTCTGATGCCTAGTCCAGTATCACAGGTGCCTTATCTGCATTATTGACAGTCGAACACAACCATCCGATTACTACCACTGTTTACATTATTTTGCCTATCCCCTGTGTCTGTCTGTAAGTATGCGCTCGTATCTGTTTGAGAGTGTAGAGCCCTCTACGAAACTTCAGAGACTGGTAAAATGTAGACGTGACAGTGGGTAGCGGGTGACCTAGCACGACCGTCTGACAAGGAGAGTGGGATGAGGTGCAGTGGTGATGCGGGCCGAAGGGCCAATAGGCCGCGCCGATAGTTAACTGCGCGTCACTGGAGGATACAATCGGTATGAGAAATACCTGTGTCCTGGCTCCTGACGCTCCTAATCATTGGTGGATACGAAAACCCGCGACTGCCAGTCATTGAAAAGAGGCAGCAGTCATAGCCGACGGACCGATGGCCGTAGCAGTCTGGTCCCTTTAATCCCACAAACCAACCAACCAACCATCACAGCCGACTCGAACGAAAAGAAATATACATTGCTCAAAAGAGTTAGGGCAAGATGACTTCGGGAGTCTGCCACGCTCCATTCAGCAGTTGTTGAGGAATGGGTAAGTTAGCAAATTGTACCTCACCTTTCACAAGTTAAGTACACAACAAAACATAATTACATTCTCGATAAGTTTACATAAAAAGAACTGAAACGTCCGACTGGTGCCGAAAACAAAGTGGAAACAATCATTCACCCCGCCGTCCTGGCTATTTTTCATTGGGCTTTGAGAGCTTCAGTAACGTGTATGCCGTCCGTGAGCATTTATCACTGTCTGACACCCACGTGCGATGGTCCGTATGAGTCTGTAGAGGTTACCCTGTGGTATCCGACCCCATTCTTCAATGAGAGCTCATGATCATTCTTGAAGAGTCTATGGGGAACAGAACGACCAGAAACTAGCAGACGCGTCCCATGTATGCACGATGAGGTTTTGGGCTGGGTCTCACAGCCGGTGATTCCATTAGTTCAATGTCCACGCTTCGCAAGACATCCCTGCTGAGTCCTACTATACAGTCCCTGGCATTAGAAGGAATTCAGGGCCACAACAGTTTGCAGCAAACACCACACGGTCAGACAGGATTTGTTCGATGCACTGCCTGGCGGTAAGGGGAGCATGCACACCGCCAGGATGGGTATGGCTGTCAATACTGAAGCCTCCCCAGTGCATCACAGAAGCTTGGAAATCTGTCGATTTCCTGGACAACATTTGGCAGGTACCACTCACCACACGTCTCGGCATACGAACACGGCCATCACCCAGCGTCAGAGGATATCTGGAGTCGTCCGTGAGCAATACGTTCAGCCAGTGACGAAGTTGCCAATTGATATGGGAACGGCAGCACTAAAGGCGAGCTCAAAGATGTTGTCGTGTCGAGCGGGGTATTCAAGCAGGACATCTAGGTCGTAAGGTCCTTTCTCGCAACCTTTTCGTTACAGTCCGATCGGACACAAAGGCCCCAGTGAGCCCTTCTGAAATGCTCTTCCAGTGCTCTGGCTATATCCGTACGAGGTCGCAATGCAGAGATGGCCAGACATCAGCCTTTACGTGGGGAACGCGTCGGCGACCTGTACGGTGTCCACAACCCAAGGCTGAGAAATGGAAAAGCACTGGCATCTGCAGCAACACGACGGAAAATCCTTTTTGCATCAAATTCATCCCTCTTGCAGCTTACACTGCTTTACGATGTCACATTGCGTGTGCTTGGTTGTAGGAGCGACGATAGGGGTAGGGTGGAGTGGTGGGGGAGGGGGGGGGAGGGGAAACTCTCTCAAGGTTTTGGATCCCCCAGTGTGCTAAGTTAGCAAAAATGAGACTGCTTTTGTAAAATCATTTTTGTATCATATTATAAATAAAAGAACATTACTCCGACACCAGCATAACAAATCTGGTTCTTCCTTTCCACTTCACTTACAGGAATCATACAGACCAACTGCATACAATTCTATTTCGTGTTTAATCTCGAAGGCACTAAAACCACCTTGTGATGGATTCCATTTCAAAAAGTGCTTTCATTAAATGTTGTTGGAAATCCTACCACAACATTTTTCCCAACAAATATACACGGCAACAGCTGTTTGCCAACAATATTTGATCGTAAGACACTTCTGATTGCATCACAAGGTGATTTTACGCGAAAAACGAGTACACAGAAAATATTTTGCACCTAAGAGTAAACAAGACACAACATGTTTCTGGTTGTATACAGTTGTTCTGGAAGAAGAGTAAAACACAAGAAGTGAAATAACATGAAAGATGTGCATTGTGAACGCTGATGTTCGGAAGTAAAGAGTTAATCTTCTGACTGGTCTGATGCGGCCCGCCACAGACTCCTCTCCTGTGCCAACCTCTTCATCTCAGTGTAGCACTTGCAACATAGGTCTGCGGATAAGCTGCTCATTCCTTACCTCATCAATCCACCCAATTTTCGTTATTCTTCTGCAGCACCACATCTCAAATGGTTCGTGTCTCTTCTGTTACAGTTTCCCCAAAATCCATGTTTCGCTACCGTATAATGCTGTGCTTGGAACGAACATCCTTAGGAATTTTTTTTTCAAATTAAGGCCTATGTTAAACACTAATAAATTTCCCTTGAACAGGAATGGCCTTTTTGCTATTAGCAGTCTACTTTTTGTGTCCCCTTCCTCCGTCCATCACCGGTTATTTTGCTGGCTAGGTAGCAGATTTTGTTAACTTGGTCTACTCCGTGATCCCCAATTCTGATGTTAAGTTTCTCGCTGTTCTCATTTCTGCTACTTCTCATTACTTTCATCCTTGTTCGCTTTACTCAGTCTACTTGCAGTTCTCATTAGGCTGTTTATTCCAATAAGCAGCTCCTGTAATTCTTCTTCTCTTTCACTGAGGATAGCAATGACATCAGCGAATCTTGTCATTGATGTCCTTTCACTCAGAATTTTAATATCACTCTTGAACGTTTCCTTTATTTCCGTCATTGCTTCTTAGATGTATATATCAGGCAGTGATTGTGGGTGGAGCTGAGAACAGTCTTTATAGGGATATGGAGTATGATGTAGGTGGTGACTTGCTAAAGATAGCTACTTCGTGAAACTGTTCCAGCTTAATGATCGGCCTCTTTTTAATGTTGTTGTTAGTCATGTTAACGTGGGGCAGGCGAAGGCGCTGATGGTGGTGGACAATGCTCACATGTAGTGGTTCCAGTTGAGTCTATCAGTATATCGGATTTCATTAGGCATGGCCTGCACCTCAATAGGTATGGCGAGGGGAAGCTGGCAAAGCTTATAGGTGACAGTGTAGTAGGTGCTGGTGGGATCACTCATGAAAAAAATTCCTGTGGTAGTTGGTGTTAGAGCTGCACCTTTTTCAGATTGAAGTCAGCTGATAGGTACCCCTGCCTAAAGGAAGTCCCTCTAACAAAGGAATCACCTTCAAAGGAGGTTAGGTATGCAAGCAGAGAAGGAATTTGCATATGTCTCCAGAATATAAGAGGTATTAGAGATAAAGTTAGTGAACTTCTTATTGATGTTGACTCTGAAATTATTGGTATATCGGAGCACTACTTAAATAATTTGACAATTCAGAGGCTTCCTTTACCAGGATACAGATTAGCTGGCTGTCTTTCAAGGAGTTCCTTATGGGGTGGGGGAGTTCCTATGTACCTAAAAGCAGTATTCCATTTGTGTCCATAGACGTATCACGGCACTGCACTGAACAGATATTTGAATGTTGTGCAGGGGCAGTTGAATTTAGTGAAACTAAACATCTAACTGTTGTTATTTACAGCTCCACTGAGTCTGACTTCAGAGCATTTCTGCTCAAGCTAGAGAGGATTCTTGGTTCACTCTATAGGCAGTACCAGAAATTAGTTATATGTGGTGACTTCTATGTTAATTTTGTATGTAATTGTGCAAGAAAAAGGATGGTGGAAGATCTCCTAAATTCATATGATCTGATGCAGACTGTTTTTTTTTTCAGCCAGGACGCAGGGGAACTGTAGCATAGTCATAGAAAATTTTTATTCATTCTTCATTACTAGATGGGCATTCTGTTACTGAAAGGGTGAGTGGCCTTTCAGATCACTATGCACAAATTTTCAAACTAAAAGGTTTTTGTAGTCAAACAAATGTTATATATAATCACAAACTATGTAGGATAGCTAATCCAACTGCAATAGAGTTTTTTTAACCTGTTAATGAAAAAGAGTGGCAGGAATGTATAGTGCAGATAACATAGATGACAAGTAAATGATTTCCTTAACACATTTCTCAGGCTGCTTAAAAGCTGCTTTCCATTAGAACGTTGTAAACAGGTTACTAGCAATTGAAGGGCAGCCTGGGTGGCCGACTAGTGGGATAACGATTTCACATAGAAAAAAGTGGGGATTATATCAAAATGTTAGATGTTGTAATAAAAGCTGCTGCATGGTACTTAGAAATGTTATTAAGAAGGCAAAGAGTATGTGGTACGCCAATAGAATAGCAATTTCGTAGGATAAAATTAAAACCACATGGTCAGTCGTGAAGGAAGCATCTGATCAGCAGCACAAGGTCGACGATATAAAGTCAGCTCGTATTAACAATATTTCTGTTACTGGTAAGTCAGATATATGTAGAGTATTTAACAATCACATTTGAGCATTTCTGCTGATTTAAATAAAAACTTAGTTTCTACAGAGAATCATATATATCTCTCTTGGAAATACTCCTCTGTAATACTGACAAGGGGGAGATTGAGTCAATAATTAAATCATTGAGGACTAAGGACTCTCATGGATATGATGGAGTACCTAGCAGAATATTGAAGTACTGTGCCGCACATGTTGCTTAACCATGTTCGTAAGTTTTCCTTTAAGGATGGTCAGTTTCCTGAACGACTAAAGTACTCAGTAGTAAAGCCGCTTTTAAAAAGGGAGAAAGGGATAATGCAGACTGTTTTAGAACTATTTCCATGCCATCAGTGTCTGCTAAAGTTA
This sequence comes from Schistocerca serialis cubense, assembly GCF_023864345.2. Taxonomy (NCBI): domain Eukaryota; kingdom Metazoa; phylum Arthropoda; class Insecta; order Orthoptera; family Acrididae; genus Schistocerca; species Schistocerca serialis. The sequence continues at coordinate 110,035,318 of NC_064641.1, read as the reverse complement.
TTGAAAAGGGTGCGTATGTAAGGAAAACTGATTATTTTATGTCACACGATTTGCTATCAAATGAACAGTTCGGCTTTAGAAGTCGTTTAACAACTGAAAATGCTATATTCTCTTTTCTTTGTGAGATTCTGGACGGATTAAACAAAAGGTTTCGAACGCCAGGCGTTTTTTTATTTAACTAAGGCGCTTGATTGCATTGATCACAAAATATCGCGCCAGAAGTTGGACCATTATGGAATACTGGGAGTAACTCATAATTGATTCACCTCTTACTTTAAGAACAGACAGCAAAAGATCATTATCTACAGTGCTGACAATTGCTTTGATGTGTGCTCTGAATGGGGTACAGTAAAATGGGGGTGCCCCAGGGATCAGTGTTGGGGCCACCCTTGTCCTTTATTTATATAAATGATATGCTCACTAGTATTACAGGTAATTCTAAAACATTTTTGTTTGCTGATGACACTAGCTTCGTAGTAAAGGATGTTATGTGCAACACTGACACTGTTTAAAATAGTGCAGTTCATGACCTAAGTTCATGGCCTGTAGAACATAAACTAATGCTAAATCACAGTAAAACTCAGTTTTTACAGTTTCTAACACATAATTCAACAAAACCCGACGTTTTAATTTTACAGGATGGGCATATGATTAGTGAAACTGAACAGCTGAAACTTCTAGGTGTTCAGATAGTAAACTGTCGTGGAAAGCCCACGCTCAGGATCTTGTTCAAGGTCTTAATGCTGCAATTTTTACTATTCGAACAGTATCTGAAGTAAGTGATCGTATGACACGAAAAGTAGTCTACTTTGCTTATTTTAATTCGCTTATGTCGTATGGTATTATATTTTGGGGTAACTCTTCCCATTCTCAAAGAATATTTTTGTCTCAGAAGTAGGTGGTTCGGGCAATAAGTGATGTAAGTTCACGAACCTCTTGTCGAATACTTTCACCTGTCTGAGTATTCTGACACTTGATTCCCAATATATATATTCTTCTCAGTTAATACTCAGCAGATATCCAACCTCCATTTGCATCGCACTCGTGTGCAGAAAGGTGTGCAGTATACTGCTGCACCCACTTTTAATAAGCTACCAGAAGAACTCAAGAAACTTACCAGTAATCCACACACTTTCAAATCCAATCTGAAGAGTGTCCACATGGATCACTCCCAATCAGTCAAGGAGTTCCTTGAAAAATTAAGCTACTTCCTATGTTACTACGTTTACATAAACTTATAGTTTATTTTGTTTGGTTCATAAACATTTTATTTTATCCGGTATTACATTTAAATTTTAATTTATTTTACTGACACGTTCAAAGACCTTGGAGATTTGCTCCTGAATTTGATCCTACGAAACTAGAGGTGCAAAACTAAAAAAAGGAAAAGAACAGTAACAGCGAAAGACTACATCCCTGTCTTACCACCTTTTTAATCCGAGTAAATCGTTCTTGGTCCTCCAGTCTTATTATTTCCTCTTGGTTCTTGCATATATTGTACATTATCGGCCTTCTTCAGTAGCTTACCCATATGTTTGTCAGATTTTCGATCATCTTGCACCATTTTACACTGTCGAATGCTTTTTGCAGGCCGACAAATCCAACGAACTTGTCTAGATTTTTTCAGTCCTGTTTCCGTTCTCAACGGCGTCAGAACAGCCTCTCTGGTGCCTTTAATTTTCCTAAAGCCAAATTGACCGTCATCTAAGTGATTCTCAGTTTTCTTTTCCATTCTTCTGCGCATTATTCGTGTCGGCAACTTGGATGCATGAGCTGTTAAGCTGATTGTTCGATGATTCACGCACTTGTCGGCTCTTTCTATCTTCGGAAATGTGTGGATGATATTTTCCGAGAGTCTAATGGTATATCGCCAGTCTCATACATTATACACACCAATGTCAATAGTCGTTTTGTTGCCACTCCCACCCAATGATTTGAGAAATTCTGACGGAATGTTTTCAATCCTTCCCGATTTATTTGATCTTAAACTGTCCAAAACTCTTTTAAATTTTGTTTCTGATTTCATCCCTGTCAACTCCTGTTTCTTCTTCTACCACATCATCAGACAATTCCTCCCCTTCATAGAGGCCTTCAGTGCACTCTTACCACCCATTCGCTCTCTCATCTGCGTTTAAGCATGGACTTCCCACTAGCCTCTTAATTTTACCGCCCTTGCTTTTAATTTTACCGAAGGTTGCTTTGACTTTTCTACGTCCTGAGTCACTCCTTCCGACCATCATTTCTTTTTCTATTTCTTCACATTTTTATGCAGCCATTTCTCCTTAGTTTCCCTCTACTTCCCATTTGTTTCATTCTTCAGTGACTTGTGTTTCTGTCAGCCGAAACGCGTTCTTTGGTACAGGGTATTTTGAGGTGTGTGATATTTAAATTTTTACTCATGGCAATCAGTTTAGCTAAAGCTGTTGATACCAATTAACTACATTAGCAAATTACTATAAGCTCAAAATACTACCATTGATGTTGAGGTAAGACATTTTGAAAGCTTATTGAATGACTTAAAATATCTTTGCGAAAATTGGGACGCCAGTCCCCTCATCTTAACTTGTCGTCAGCGCAATTAACATGAAACCTAGTTTCACGGAGATGTACTCTAAGAAGACGGAATCATTTCATGTTGAAACCAAGGATGAAGCGACAGATGTGAATTCAGGAAATATATTCAAGATAAATGTATTTTGTGTCATAATTGACAATGTAGTGCCTAACTTTAAAGCGCAATTCGAAACAGTAAACATTTTAGATGAAGCGTTTGGGTTTCTGGAAATACTTGAAGATGACTGACGATCAGGTCGCTGAACCACGCATGGCATTTACCAGTGAATTCCATTATGACGTCACAATAGATTTAGAAAAAGAAATTAAATATTTGAAAAACAGCTGATACTTCAAAATTTGAAGATGTTACTTTGAAACCATTAAAACTCTTGAATGAGACGCACAAATCTGAAATTTTAAGCTTGTTTCCGGATGTTTGTAGCTATGCGCATCTTTCGCATTCTTCCAGTCACTGTAGCTGAAGGAGAAGGGTCTTTCAGCAATCTGACTCTTGTTAAAAGTTGTTTCAGGCTAGCTTGTCATCAACAACATGTCACACCATTGGAAGCATTGAAAACTGTATATGACTTGGCAAAGCAACTAGATTTTGATGCTAAGATTCAAACACCTGTTGGTGGGGACTTCAACCTTCCCTCGATATGTTGGCAAACATACTTGTTCAAAACCGGTGGTAGGCAGAAAACATCTTCCGAGATTGCCCTAAACGCTTTCTCCGAAAATTATTTCGAGAATTGTAAATGGTTGCGAGAACACACTTGACCTCTTAGCCACAAACAATCCAGAGCTAATAGAGAGCATCATGACTGATACAGGAATTAGTGATCACAAGGTCGTTGCAGTTAGGCTCAATACTGTTTCTTCCAAATCCACCAGAAACAAACGCAAAGTAATTTTATTTAGAAAAGCGGATAAAGTGTCACTAGAAGTCTTCCTAAGAGACAAACTCCATTTCTTCCGAACTGACTATGCAAATGTAGACGAGATGTGGCTCAAATTAAAAGATATAGTAGCAACAGCAATTGAGAGATTCATACCTCATAAATTGGTAAGAGATTGAACTGATCCCCCATGGTACACAAAACAGGTTCGAACGCTGTTGCAGAGGCAACGGAAAAAGCATGCGAAGTCCAGAAGAACGCGAAATCCCGAAGATTGGCTAAAATTTACAGACGCGCGAAATTTTGTACGGACTTTAATGCGAGATGCCTTTAATAGGTTCCACAACGAAACATTGTCTCAAAATTTGGTAGAAAATCCGAAGAAATTCTGGTCGTATGTAAAGTAAACAAGCGGCAAGACGCAGTCAATACCTTCCTGAATTTGAAACACGAACAGCTGCTAGCATGAGTTCCTTAGAAGTGGATACCTTAGGGATTGCGAAGCAACTCAAATCGCTTGATACTGCCAAGTCTTCAGGTCCAGATTGTATACCGATTAGGTTCCTTTCAGATTACGCTGATACAATAGCTCCCTACTTAGCAATCATATACAACCGCTCGCTCACCGATAGATCTATACCTAAAGATTGGAAAATTGCGCAGGTCGCACCAGTGTTTAAGAAGGGTAGTAGCAGTAATCCATCGAACTACAGACCTATATCATTGACGTCGGTTTGCAGTAGGGTTTTGGAGCATATATGTATTCAAACATTATGAATCACCTCGAAGGGAACGATCTATTGATACGTAATCAGCATGGTTTCAGAAAACATCGTTCTTGTGCAACGCAGCTAGCTCTTTATTCGCACGAAGTAATGGCCGCTATCGACAGGGGATCTCAAGTTGACTCTGTATTTCTAGATTTCCGGAAAGCTATTGACACCGTTCCTCACAAGCGACTTCTAATCAAGCTGCGGGCCTATGGGGTATCGTCTCAGTTGTGCGACTGTATTCGTGATTTCCTGTCAGGAAGGTCGCAGTTCGTGGTAATAGGCGGCAAATCATCGAGTAAAACTGAAGTGATATCAGGTGTTCCCCAGGGAAGCGTCCTGGTACCTCTGCTGTTCCTGATCTGTATAAATGACCTGGGTGACAATCTGAGCAGTTCTCTTAGGTTGTTCGCAGATGATGCTGTAATTTACCGACTATTAAGGTCATCCTAAGACCAGTATCAGTTGCAAAGCGATTTAGAAAAGATTGCTGTATGGTGTGGCAGGTGGTAGTTGACGCTAAATAACGAAAAGTGTGAGGTGATCCTCATGAGTTCCAAAAGAAATCCGTTGGAATTCGATTACTCGATAAATAGCACAATTCTCAAGGCTGTCAATTCTACTAAGTAGCTGGGTGTTAAAATTACGAACAACTTCAGTTGGAAAGACCACATAGATAACATTGTGGGGAAGGCGAGCCAAAGGTTGCGTTTCATTGGCAGGACACTTAGAAGATGCAACAAGTCTACTAAAGAGACAGCTTACACTACACTCGTTCGTCCTCTGTTAGAATATTTCTGCGCGGTGTGGGATCCTTACCAGGTGGGATTGACGGAGGACATCGAAAGGGTGCAAAAAAGGGCAGCTCGTTTTGTATTATCACGTAGTAGGGCAGAGTGTGGCAGATATGATACGCGAGCTGGGATGGAAGTCATTAAAGCAAAGACGTTTTTCGTCGCGGCGAGATCTATTTACGAAATTTCAGTCACCAACTTTCTCTTCCGAATGCGAAAATATTTTGTTGAGCCCAACCTACATAGGTAGGAATGATCATCAAAATAAAATAAGAGAAATCAGAGCTCGAACAGAAAGGTTTAGGTGTTCGTTTTTCCCGCGCGCTGTTCGGGAGTGGAATGGTAGAGAGATTGTATGATTGTGGTTCGATGAACCCTCTGCCAAGCACTTAAATGTGAATTGCAGAGTAATCATGTAGATGTAGAGTTAGATGTAAACAAAAGGCTCGCAGAGTGTCATTGATAGTGTTACAGGCAAGTATGTTATAACATTCTCCCAATTGCAAAACTTACGGCGCTTTACATGCGAGTGCGCTGATGTCTATTTACTGAAATGTGTGGACACGCCAGAGACCGAGTAGGGACTGAACACTCCATATCGCATCTCTAATGGCACCAGACCTTTTGTCAAAGTACAGTGGAGTGTAAGACTTAGCCTTTCGTACTAAAGTAAAGTGAAAGTAAATTAAACCAATTTAAGACCTAAAATGAAATGGAGAATACATACATTTAAGAATAATTCATTATGGAGTAGCATGTAATCTCCCCACTCCTTCATAATTCCATCAATTGTCCACATTAGTTTTTTTTATGAAGATTTGAGAGGAGTGAAGATTACAATAAACTTTCTAGTTTACTTAGCTCGTCATGTAGAGTTGGCTCCGGTTCTTTTTGTCCAGGTGCCCGATTCTTGAAGCTGAAATTGTCACATTTTAGGTGCTCAAGGCTGGATTGATCTAAATAAATTTGAAGATCTTTGTTACAGAATTTTTGTTTTTACTTGATTTCTGACATTAACAAAGCCGAAATTACATTGTTCTCACAAAAATACAAAAATACGTCCTATCAAATCAGAGGAATTCTTACGACTTCCACAATCTGCGGAAGTAACCATATTCCAAAGGGTTTAAAATTTTTCTTAACAAATAAATTTCTATTTGTTTCTGTTACATTTTTCCTCTCGATTATTATTTCATGAAATGATGCAGAAATAAACGTAGTAGCCAATACAGTAATTAATAATGGAAATTTTAAGTGTGCCAATAATTCGTAATTTCAAATGTTTCTAAAAAAAAATAATTTTAACTGTACATTCAGAACTGGTACTTATCGATTATAACATCGAGACAAACGCATTTTATAAAGTAATTCCTTTTCATAAATTTTAGCTTGAACTATCACAACTATGTATAAAATTATAGGAAAGATTTCAGATAAGCAACTGATATAATATTGACCTGTCCAAAATTCAGAAATACTGCTATCGACAACTACTGTTGAGGGAAAGTAATGCTGGGGAGAAAGTCCCGTTACAAGCACCTGAACCCATTTTGTAAGATGGTAAGCCGCATCAGTTTTCTGCCTTGCTGCGTAGGTCACGATTGAGCTGTCATCAAGTTCCCTAGGTGAGGTGGTCTTGGACTCCAGATAACTGTCTTCGCCACCACTTTACAAGCCAATTTATTACTATTCTTTCAGTCTCGTACTCCACGAAAGTGTCTTGACACTAATATTGTTGCTCGATATGTTTAAGTTCTGCACACTCAGTCGTGAGTCACCTGACTAAAGTAATACCTTTTTGAAAGCCGTGGTGGGAAAGTGGAGACGTGGTTTAATACTATTTTTTGTTTTACTACATTCTTAATAGTTTAATAAGTCACGGCTGCAAAATACTATCTCGAATTCTTTACAGACGAATCGAAAAACAGGTAGAAGCCGACCTCGGGGAAGATCAGTTTGGATTCCGTAGAAATGTTGGAACATGTGAGGCAATACTGACCCTACGACTTATCTTAGAAGCTAGATTAAGAAAAGGCAAACCTACGTTTCTAGCATTTGTAGACTAAGAGAAAGCTTTTGAATATGTTGACTGGAATACCCTCTTTCAAATTCTGAAGGTGGCAGGGGTAAAATACAGGGAGCGAAAGGCTGTTTACAATTTGTACAGAAACCAGATGGCAGTTATCAGAGTAGAGGGACATGAAAGGGAAACAGTGATTGGGAAGAGAGTGAGACCGGGTTGTAGCCTCTCCCCGAAGCTATGCAATCTGTATATTGAGCAAGCAGTAAAGAAAACAAAAGGAAAGTTCGGAGTAGGTATTAAAATCCATGGAGAAGAAATAAAAACTTTGAGGTTCGCCGATGACATTGTAATTGTGTCAGAGACAGCAAAGGACTTGGAAGAGCAGTTGAACGGAATGGACAGTGTCTTGAAAGGAGGGTATAAGATGAACATCAACAAAAGCAAAACGAGGATAATGGAATCTAGTCGAATTAAGTCAGGTGATGCTGAGGGAATTAGAATAGGAAATGAGACACTTAAAGTAGTAAAGGAGTTTTGCTATTTGGGGAGCAAAATAACTGATGATGGTCGAAGTAGAGAGGATATAAAATGTAGACTGGCAACAGCATGGAAAGCGATTCTGAAGAAGAAAATTTTGTTAACGTCGAGTGTAGATTTAAATGTCAGGAAGTCGTTTCTGAAAGTATTTGTATGGAGTGTAGCCATGTATGGAAGTGAAACATGGACGATAAATAGTTTGGACAAGAAGAGAATAGAAGCTATCGAAATGTGGTGCTACAGAAGAATGCTGAAGATTAGATGGGTAGATCACATAACGAATGAGGAGGTATTGAATAGAATTGGGAAGAGGAGGAGTTTGTGGCACAACTTGCCTAGAAGAAGGGATCGGTTGGCAGGACATGTTCTGAGGCATGAAGGGATCACCAATTTAGTATTGGAGGGCAGCGTGGAGGGTAAAAATCGAAGAGGGAGTCCAAGAGATGAATACACTAAACAGATTCAGAAGGATGTGGGCTGCAGTAGGTACTGGGAGATGAAGAAGCTTGCACAGGATAGAGTAGCATGGAGAGCTGCATCAAACCAGTGTCAGGACTGAAGACCACAACAACAAATAGTTTTCACTGTAATAGAACATTGTACAAGATGTACATTTATAGCTATTACAAATTTGTCATCTCGTTGAGATCGGGTGCTCTGCCCGTGGTCCGCGTCTTCCCAAGAAGATATTACGATGCATAACTCGGCGTCTTCATCATGTGTTTCGTGGGATTCAGGAAACACCTGATGCAGAATTAGAATTGTGGCGTCGTAATATCGTGTTGAGAAGAGCAGCCGATCCCTACAAAAGTCGCCGGGAATGACTCAGCGATTGTATTAAAAGTTTTCTGAAATAGTAGAAGGCATGAAATTAAAAACTTTTCTTAATAAAAAATGTTCAGTAACACACGCCGTTTTGAACTTGCACTGACATGAAAGAAACTGTATATTGTAACAATTGCTGAAAGGACTTCATTGCAAACGAGTGTGAAATTTAGAGCATGATCTTAACAAGGACACATCAAGCAGGTGTGATATTAACTGTTTTCTTTCTATGAAAATAATACAATTAAATAAAATGAAAAATGAGAATATATTTATAAATGTTATTATGTTTGTTGTTGCCGCAGTCTACTTTGATTCCGACTGAAAATATGTGTGGAAATCAGAAACGTGAGTGCAGATAATGTGCTCAGGAATACATTACGTACTGGAAGCAACAAATTTAACTGTCAGTGTCAGTTCTGTAATTAGGGAACCTATAAGCCCCCATTAACCATGGACTTTGTCGTTGGTGGGGAGGCTTGCGTGCCTCAGCGATACAGATGGCAGTACCGTAGGTGCAACCACAATGGAGAGGTATCTAATGAGTAGCAAGACAAACGTGTGGTTCCTGAAGAGGGGCAGCAGCCTTTTCAGTAGTTGCAGGGGCAACAGTCTGGATGATTGACTGATCTGGCCTTGTAACAATAACCAAAACGGCCTTTCTGTGCTGGTACTGCGAACGGCTGAAAGCAAGGGGAAACTACAGCCGTAATTTTTCCCGAGGGCATGCAGCTTTACTGTATGATTAAATGATGATGGCGTCCTCTTGGGTAAAATATTCCGGAGGTAAAATAGTCCCCCATTCGGATCTCCGGGCGGGGAGTACTCAAGAGGATGTCGTTATCAGGAGAAAGGAAACTGGCGTTCTACGGATCGGAGCGTGGAATGTCAGATCCCTTAATCGGGCAGGTAGGTTAGAAAATTTAAAAAGGGAAATGGATAGGTTAAAGTTAGATATAGTGGGAATTAGTGAAGTTCGGTGGCAGGAGGAACAAGACTTCTGGTCAGGTGAATACAGGGTTATAAATACAAAATCAAATAGGGGTAATTCAGGAGTAGGTTTAATAATGAATAAGAAAATAGGAGTGTGGGTAAGCTACTACAAACAGCATCACGAACGCCTTATTGTGGCCAAGATAGACACGAAGCCCATGCCTACTACAGTAGTACAAGTTTATATGCCAACTAGCTCTGCAGATGATGAAGAAATTAATGAAATGTATGATGAGATAAAAGAAATTATTCAAGTAGTGAAGGGAGACGAAATTTTAATAGTCATGGGTGTCTGGAATTCAAGAGTAGGCAAAGGGAGAGAGGGAAACATAGTGGGTGTGTATGGATAGGGGGAGAGAAATGAAAAAGGAAGCCGTCTGGTATAATTTTGCACAGAGCATAACTTAATCATACCTAACACTTGGTTCAAGAATCATAAAAGAAGGTTGTATACATGGAAGAATCCTGGAGATACTAGAAGGTATCAGGTAGATTATATAATAGTAAGGCAGAGATTTAGGAACCAGGTTTTAAGTTGTAAGACATTTCCAGGAGCAGATGTGGACTCTAACCACAATCTATTGGTTATGAAATGTAGATTAAAACTGAAGAAACTGCAAAAAGGTGGGAATTTAAGAAGACGGGCCCTGGATAAACTGACTAGACCAGAGGTTGTACAGAGTTACAGGGAGAGCATAAGGGAACAACTGACAGGAATGGGGGAGAGAAATATAGTAGAAGAAGAATGGGTAGCTCTGAGGGATGAAGTAGGGAAGGCAGCAGAGGATCAAGTAGGTAAAAAGACGAGTAATAGTAGAAATCCTTGGGTAACGGAAGAAATATTGAATTTAATTGATGAAAGGAGAAAATATAAAAACGGAGTAAATGAAGCAGGCAAAAAGGAATACAAACGTCTGAAAAATGAGATCGACAGGAAGTGCAAAATGGCTAAGCAGGGATGGCTAGAGGACAAATGTAAGGATGTAGAGGCTTATCTCACTAGGGGCAAGATAGTTACTGCCTACAGGAAAATTACAGAGACCTTTGGAGAAAAGAGAGCCACTTGTATGAATATCAAGAGCTCAGATGGAAACCCAGTTCTTAGCAAAGAAGGGAAAGCAGAAAGGTAGAAGGAGTATATGGAGGGTCTATACAAGGGCGATGTACTTGAGGAGAATATTATGGAAATGGAAGAGGATGTAGATGAAGACGAAATGAGAGATACGATATTGCGTGAAGAGTTTGATAGAGCACTGAAAGATCTGAGTCGAAAGAAGGCCCCCAGAGTAGACAACATTCCATTAGAACTACTGACAGCCTTGGGAGAGCCAGTCCTGACAAAACTCTGCCATCTGGTGAGCAAGATGTATGAGACAGGTGAAATACCCTCAGACTTCAAGAAGAATATAATAATTCCAATCCCAAAGAAAGCAGGTGTTGCCAGATGCGAAAATTACCGAACTATCAGTTTAATAAGTCACCGCTGCAAAATACTAACGCGAATTCTTTACAGACGAATGGGAAAACTAGTAGAAGCCGACCTCCGGGAAGATCAGTTTGGATTCCGTAGAAATGTTGTAACACGTGAGGCAATACTGACCCTACGACTTATCTTAGAAAATAGATTAAGGAAAGGCAAACCTACGTTACTAGCATTTGTAGACTTAGATAAAGCTTTTGACAATGTTGACTCGAATACTCTCTTTCAAATTCTGAAGGTGGCAGGGGTAAAATACAGGGAGCGAAAGGCTGTTTACAATTTGTAGAGAAACCAGATGGCAGTTATAAGAGTCGAGGGGCATGAAAGGGAAGCAGCGGTTGGGAAGAGAGTGAGACAGAGTTGTAGCCTATCCCCGATGTTATTCAATCTGTGTATTGAGCAAGCAGTAAAGAAAACAAAAGAAAAATTCGGAGTAGGTATTAAAATCCATGGAGAAGAAATAAAAACTTTGAGGTTCGCCGATGACATTGTAATTGTGTCAGAGACAGCAAAGGACTTGGAAGAGCAGCTGAACGGAATGGACAGTGTCTTGAAAGGAGGATATAAGATGAACATCAACAAAAGCAAAACGAGGATAATGGAATGTAGTCAAATTAAGTCGGGCGATGCTGAGGGAATTAGATTAGGAAATGAGACACTTAAAGTAGTAAAGGAGTTTTGCTATTTGGGGAGCAAAATAACTGATGATGGTCGAAGTAGAGAGGATATAAAATGTAGACTGGCAATGGCAAGGAAAGCGTTTCTGAAGAAGAGAAATTTGTTAACATCGAGTATAGATTTAAGTGTCAGTAAGTCGTTTCTGAAAGTATTTGTATGGAGTGTAGCCATGTATGGAAGTGAAACATGGACGATATATAGTTTGGACAAGAAGAGAATAGAAGCTATCGAAATGTGGTGCTACAGAAGAATGCTGAAGATTAGATGGGTAGATCACATAACGAATGAGGAAGTATTGAATAGGATTGGGGAGAAGAGGAGTTGTTGGCACAACTTGACAAGAAGAAGGGACCGGTTGGTAGGACATGTTCTGAGGCGTCAAGGGATCACCAATTATCATTGGAGGGCAGCGTGGAGGATAAAAATCGTAGAGGGCGACCAAGAGATGAATACACTAAACAGATTCAAAAGGATGCAGGTTGCAGTAAGTACAGGGAGATGAAGAAGCTTGCACAGGATAGAGCAGCATGGAGAGCTGCATCAAACGAGTCTCAGGACTGAAGACCACAACAACAACAACATAAGCAAGTCATTACCCAGTTTCGTAGAAATACAGTTTTACGTATTTTAGTGCCCGCAACTAAGTACAAATATTTCATAGAAGATATTTTGTGACCAACAGTAACAAATTAACTTCAGTAGTTCATTGTTTCCCTGGTAAGAATTACGCTGAAGAGTAAGCTTCTAAACTCGGTGTCATACGCACTGACTTTTGTACAGAAAACGAAGCATTTAATAAGTAGTGCATACATACTCCTCCTCTACACCAGAAGATAAGTAAAAGCTATCCTGACACATCTGTCCTCAAGCCTATACATGGTGACCACTCATGTTTCTTTTTTATTTCCGCTGTCTCTTCTCTCTTTTTCTACCACTGCTTGTATATCAACGCATCTCCCTTTCTCTGTTAGTGCCACTGTCTTGCACTGACCATCAATGTCTCCTCTCTCTATGGCTGCCAGTTCTATTGTCTTCATTCACCTCTCTTTTTTTTCGCTGAGACTTTCTCTCTCCCACCATGACCGTATCTCCCCTCTCTTTTTTTTCACCTGCTAGTACTGTCTCGTCTCTCTTTCATTGTCACCATTTCTCCATTATTTTCTTCTAGCAAACAAAAGCGCGAACGTGTACGCGTGTCGAAACTTTTGGTGAGGAAAGCGGAATGAATATTGAGGCATCTGGGCCCACTTTTCTCAATTTTTCTGCAGAGTCTTTTCAAGGGGAACATATCCGAAAATGCTCTACTTATATTTTGTATCATAAAAGAGTAAAACCGTTATTGGAAATATTTTACTGAATTTGCAGTCTTTACATAATTTTTGAAAGTAATTATAAGTTCTTTTTATATTAAAACCCTTTTCAGCCCATTTTTTGTGCTGAGGTAGCACTCTGGGCATATTTGTATAGGCGTGAAGTGCCAATTAGACAGAGATCGTTTGTCATAAAGCTTTATTAGTGAAAAAATGGCGACGAGAAACATAATTTGGTGACTCGCCAGTACTCACCAGGACCAGCCATACCCCTGAAGATGTCCAACGTAGTATTGGACGAAACTTTAAGAATAGAAGAATTCCATGGACCATGGCCATATAACCCGGAAGAATTATCAACAACCTTGCTATCATAGCTTTGTGTCCACAACGTCGGTTACAACTATGTTTACACCTAAGGCCAGATATTAAGTGCATATTTTACTAGGCAAACACGACAAATTCGAAGTTTACAGAGAATATAATCTTCAGAAAATACGGTAAAATTTTCAGCAACCTGCCATCAATAGAAATTATAGAAGTGGCCATTCCCACGAATGGTACTTCGCGTACCCATAAGTCGGGGTTCTCAGGGGTTTTCTCAGGAATCGTCCTTTAATGAATGATGATTTTATAAGCTACCTAGGGTGCACCCTAGGCCACACCTAGTGCAAAAGAGCCAGCCCATTTCCTTAATTTGCGTGGGCTGGGAAAATGTGCAAGTTTAAATTTTTACCCTGGACTGTGTTATGGCTACACAGTATTAATTCTTCCGAAATGTATACAAATTGTCGCTGGGCTGACGGCTAGCCAAAAGAGTTGATCCCTTATCTAAGTGATCAATAAAATCCGAGATATGAGTCCGTGACTATTTGGAACATAATTCTAATGTGAACCATCGTGCATGGATCTATTCCATTTATGAATATATGCTAGAAGTTATATTTGTTCTATATTTCATCCCAATGAGTATTTTTTGTGCATCTCCAATATCCCGAATTGTGTTATGTTTAAATCATGTTAAACCTTCGCTAAAATAACAACAAAATTGGGTTGCAATGTTTGTACATGAGGCTCAGTCACGCATCTTGGCCCTGGCTCAGTCCAGTCTCTCAGTTGCCCTTATCGGTGCAACAGACCGTCCACAAATGACAACTGCCATCTGTGTATCTCACTAGAAAACACTCGGATAACGGTACTCACTTCCTTCTGAGGGGTTACCTGGCACTGTAATGCGTAACACAGCCAACATATGGCGAATGATTTTAACTGCTGCCTGCAATGAAAGCGAATATCTCAAGCCATGCAATAAGACCACATGTACCCCATGCATCAAAATAGCTTTAACATACTGGACGCCGGCCACTGTGACCGAGCGGCTCTAGGCGCTTCAGTCCGGAACCACGCGGCTGCTCCGGTAGCAGGTTCGAATCCTGCCTCAGGCATGGATGAGTGTGATGTCCTTAGGTTAGTTATGTTTACGTAGTTCTATGTATAAGGGACTGATGATCTCAGATGCTAAGTCCCATAGTGCTCAGAGCCATTTGAACCATACTGGAGACTGACACACGTGTTCCCCTAATTCGTTTGAATAGTGCAGTTTAAACATGGGAATATTCAATAAAACTGAACTATCACTACCTACACAAAAACCAATAGTGTTTTTTTAGGGATAAAATTGAGGCGAGTTCCTTGATAGGCATTGCGCTTTTAATCGGAGCAGTAGTTTCTAAGGTATAAAAGTTTAAAGATATTGCATGTAAAATGTATTTGAAAAATTAACATCTCACAGACCCACAGCTCGACTTTCATAAACAAAGTTTCTATGGATAGAGCACAAGCACTTCCGTTTTAAATTAATTTAAATTTCAATAACTATATGCAACTTGAGCTGCAAGCTAGAATATGCGTTGTGAGCCATAAAAAGCTGAATTTCGCCAAAAGTATTATTAAATTTTAAATGTGGTGGCGGCCGATGACAGTGAGAATAGCTATACATGTATATATTATGCTTTTTATATTTTATTATTGATTTTTTGTAACGAAATTAATATTAAAAGAACTATGTGCCTTATTGGAAATCTCAGTGCAGCAATGGAAAGCTGGTAAATTTGTAGACTAAATCGATTTATAATGAATATGTGTAAAGTAGGAATCAGTAATTTTAAATATTCCGAAAAGCGGAAGATAATTCAGTTGACTAGTTTCTAAACGATGATATAAACAGACGGTGGCCATCTTTACGGTTGATTCTGAGGATTTTCGTGGGTAATCTCGTCTGGTCGGTTGTCCAAAAAAAAAATTCAAATGTGTGTGAAATCTTAAGGGACTTAACTACTTAGGTCGTCAGTCCCTAAGCTTACACACTACTTAACCTAAATTATCCTAAGGACAAACACACGCATCCATGCCCGAGGGAGGACTCGAACCTCCACCGGGACCAGCCGCACAGTCCATGACTGCAGCGCCCTAGACCGCTCGGCTAATCCCGTGCGGCTCGGTTGTCCAGCTCGGTCCTGTGTGTGTAGCGACAACCGAAATACGTTTAGTAACACTGCAGAATTTTTATAAGTTTTGAGTTTGATACTTGCGAAATAGTTAGAATATTTTCAATCTGTGTCATAGACTAGGATAAAGAAATATTTTAAAGCAAGGTGTGCTTTAAAATTGTTTACATACAGTTGTATGGACTGGAACTTGTATATGTCACATTCAGTACCGCGAAATACTGAGAGTATTTTTAGCCAGTGCTAGGCTGTGGTGTTTGCCGTATTTTCACGTCAGGTGAATATTGAATTTATTTTACAATTCGTCGCCGCAATCAGGAATTTCAGTTACTGAAGTTAATTGCTCACGTGGTACTTTGCTTTTAAAACTTGATTGCCGAGGAATTTTCCGTAGCAGTTCGTAGATTTCACGTGAGATTGCAGCCAGGTTAATTACGTTCTTTAGTGATGTTTGAGATTGTGTATGTATCAGTTGATATACCAGTGTGCTACAAAACTAATAAATCCCGTTTATTGTTAAAACTGGAAGCACTGGGAGTTGCGTTGTGATTTCTTCATCGCAATAATTCCTCCCTGCATTTTTTTGTGTGACTAATACTAGGCTAATTGTGAGAGTGCGTTTATTTGGCACCTCTAGACAATAACGAAGTCATTTATAAAGCCCAGCGACGCATTTTAGGCCACTTAAACGCTGACCTATTGAACTTTATTTCGGTTTTAGTTCGGGATAAAGCACGTGGAGGCTCTGAACTATATTATTATTAACAGTAATACTCAAAAGTAGTCTATAAACAGATCACCAAGCAACGATACACCGTCACATGTTTCAGCACCGCACAGCACGGACACCCGAAGCAATTTCAATCATTCTTGGTAAACATGTCACTTTGCATTTAGAAAAAAAATGTTTTGTGGCTGGGACACCGCAGAACTACTGAGCTTCGTGTGCTATGTAAGATTCAGTCTGCAACTCTCAGAGAAATTTAAACCAACCACAGTACACATAATTATGTCTTACTAGCTTGGGAAATAAAATAAGGGCGAGGCTCTCGTGTAATTTGTATTTGTGATCCTAGAAATGTAGTGAAATGAAAGCATAGCTAAGCAGCGCATTTAATCTCGTTGAACGTTTCTGCTTTCCTCTTATGTAAGTCTTTAGAAGTTTCTTCTTCTTATTCAAAGTTTGTATCTGAGTTGCATCTTTCTTGTTGTTTGTCAGCAAATGAAGTTTAGAACAGTCGCTTCTAAATTTATCACACACTGAACACTTGTCAGATCTGGTGTCCTCAAAAGTTACGTTACGAAAATTAGTCAATGTTGTTCGAATGACGTGCAGTTTGGAGTATTTTCCCCTGAATATAGCAGGTGTCACTTTGGAATACTAAGTTTCATGGAAAGTATAACCTTTTGTTGTCATGAATGTTATAATCTGATTTGCGGCCTCTGAGTGACTCGTTATGTTGATTCACTATAGGTAAGGATTCTTCTTTAAGTTTGTTTGGTCTAGTGATATGTTTTCCTCTGGTCTCCAAACTTCCTTTCCTTGTGATACCTTTTTAAGAGTAATGTGACGTTTCTTGGTGATCTCAACAATGTTGGTTGACATACCTGAACTTCCAGAATGAAATTTTCACTCTGCAGCGTAGTGTGCGCTGATATGAAACTTCCTGGCAGATTATAACTGTGTGCCGGACCGAGACTCGAACTCGGGATCTTTGCCTTTCGCGGGCAACTGCTCTACCATCTGAGCTACCCAAGTACGGCTCACGACCCGCCAGGAAGTTTCATATCAGCGCACACTACGCTGCAGAGTGAAAATTTCATTCTGGAAACATCCCCCAGGCTGTGGCTAAGCCATGTCTCCGCAATATCCATTCTTACAGGAGTTCTAGTTCTGCAAGGTCTGCAGGAGAGCTTCTGTGAAGTTTGGAAGGTAGGAGACGAGGTACTGGTGGAATTAAAGCTGTGAGGACGGGATGTGAGCCGTGCTTGGGTAGCTCAGATGGTAGAGTATGTGGCCGCGAAAGGCAAAGGTCCCGAGCTCGAGTCTCGGTCCGGCTCACAGTTTCAATCTGCCAGGAAGTTTCATACCTGAACTTCCTGTATTTGCCCATTCCTGTTAATACTCACCTTGTAGGCATAGGAAAAATCTTATCATGTAGTTTATCTGGACTTTTCTTTGGTCTTCTTCACATCACAGGATTTACACTGATCAGTCAATAAGGTGAGTTTTGTGTATCATAGGACATCATTTGTTTGAATTCCTTCTTAATCTATTCATTTTTATAAATTGAATACCCTGAAAACATCTCAGTCGTATGCACTTACAATCGTCACCTGAAACGTGTTCATGGTCCATAATGTTTTTGAAGAATCAGAAATACGCTCCAACACTTCTCTTTTCCTTCATCTTCATTCTCTGACATTTCTAATGCCTTCACTTCTATCAAGAAACAACTTTATTCACAATCTCAGTAACAGTATCACACTACTGTTTCTGGACAAATCACTGGGAAAGCCTCCAGTATAAGAGTTCGAACCTTGTTTGCGGTGTGTGAATGACTGGCAAGTATTACTGGGAAGCCAGTAACATGAAGCAGCAGCATTAAAAATGAAATGTAAAAGGAGAAAAAATAAGCTCTAAATAGAAAATGGATCTTGATCGTTCCTCCTCAGTACTGAATGGACTCCCACCCTTTTTCTCTACTACATCAAAACTTTAGCACTGATTTTCCAGAAACTTGATCGTTTTTTTTAAAAATAAATAAATTAAAAAAGACGTTGCTACTGTGTAGTACTCCCATTCCTTTACAAGATAGCACTATAATTAATTTTTAAATTTTGATGCACTTTGAGTGTCATTCCCGTGTAACCTTCATGTATACATATTATTCATTATTATTATTATTCGCACTTATGTTCATGATGTAGCTACAAATACATTGTAGGCTACCAAATTTGATCTCCTGTATGATGGCTGCATGAATAAACAAAATGAGTAGTAGCATGGAAACCTTGTATTACTATTAGTATGTCATGAAGCTTGGTGTAGGCTTATGTAATTTGAAAACCTGAAACTGAAATTCAAAACTAAAATTAAGCAGGTTATTGCTTAAAAACTGACACAAAGACTTCTTGGCAAGAATTATTTTGAAAAATGATTGAAGTAGGCTACTGTTAAAGAGATAAACTAACTCAGTGCGAAAAACAAATTTGAAATTACACGCTATTAATTAAATCATTATTGAAATATATGTGAAATGCCCATTTAAGGAGCATGTGCATGCTACAGAGGTTAGGCTACCATCAATAAAAAAATTATTTACTATTTGTTAAAGCAAAATATCCATTTTACAGCATCTAAGATATTGAGAGCATTTTTTTATTCACAATGTGGTCCCTTGCACTAAATAATATAGAAGATTTTAGCTTAAATCCTCATTAATACCATCAAAATTGCCTACTGGTGATATTTATTGAATTACAAATTGCTGGAAGATGCTTACAAAAATGAATTTATTTATTTATTTTTGCAACTATTGGCCACATACAGAATGACACTTCATACATACATACATACATACATACATTAATCGTTGTTCCATAGATCATGAATACGACATGTCGTAGTGATGTGTAATGTTTCACTTTAACATAAGTTTTCTTTACAGAAAATAATTAATTTTTTGTACAGTTACTACTTCATATCTAAAATTTCATCTATTGAGTATAGGCAGTTGTCATTCAGAAATTCTTTCAATTTGCTTTTAAATGTTGGTTGGCTATCTGTCAGACTTTTAATGCTATTTGGCAAATGACCAATGATGTTTGTGGCAGTATAATTCGCCCCCTTCTGTGCCAAAGTGATATTTAATCCAGAATAGTGAAGACCATCCTTTCTTTTAGTGTTGTAGCTAGGCACTTTTCTGTTATTTTTGAAATGGTATGGGTTATTAATGACAAATTTCATTAGTGAATATATGTATTGCGAAGGTATTGTCAATATTCCAGGTTGCTTAGAAAAATGTCTGCAAGGTGATCTTTGTTGGGCTCCAGCTATTATTCTGATTACACGCTTTTATGCAATGAATACTTTGTCTCTTAATGACGAATTGTCCCAAAATATGATGACATATGAAAGTAGTGGATGAAAATAGTCATAGTAGGCTACTTTACTGATATGTTTATCCACAAAATTTGCATTAACCCTAATAGCATAAGTAGCTGAACCTAACCGTTTCAGTAGATCTTCGATGTGTTTCTTCCAATTCAGCTTCTGACCAATGCACACACCCAAAAATTTTGAATACTCTGCCTTAGTAGCAGACTTCTGTGCGTAGTCTACATTTTACTGTACAGAATTGTGTAAACTGTGTTGTCTCAAAATTTAGTGAGAGTCCATTTACAGAGAACCACTTAATAATTTTCTGAAAGACATTATTTACAATTTCCTCAGCTGATTCTTGCGTGTTGGATGTGATAACTATAATTGTATCATCAGCAAAAAGAACTAATTTTGCATCTTCATGAATATAAAGTGGGTAGTCATTAATATATAATAAGAACAATAAGTGACCAAAGACTGAATTCTGATTTTTGCTGACTATCTGTACTGTTAATTTCAACCTTCTGCATTCTTCCAGGTAAATGTGAATTAAACCATTTGTGCACTGTCCTACTCATGACATAATACTTAAGCTTGTCTAGAAGAATTTCGTGATTCACACAATCAAAAGCTTTTGACAGGCAACAAAATATCCCAGTCGGTGATTTTCTGTTTTTCAATGCATATAATATTTGATCAGTTAAAGCATATGTAGCATTTCCTGGTGAAAAACCTTTCTGAAAACCAAACTGACATTTCATTAGTGCTTCATTTTTACAAATATGTGATGCTACATTACTTTTCCAAGAATTTTGTATTAAGGTATGATTTCAAAGTGAGAAGATCTGTAAACTACGATGACACTGACAGTGGAGTAGAACAAGAACTGATTTCTGTTGGAGTTGTTGCTCCATACCGTTCTGTTCCTTCGACGGTTCGAGAAGTTTTCACTTAGTTGAGATCCACAAGTGATGGTATTATGCCTTTCTTGTTTCTTTCCTCGTTGCACACATTTATGGGCTCACAGAGCTATGTTTTTTGCAAGCGTGAACACTAAACATGCTATGCATATGATCTGAAAGTAGAAAATCCAACGAGTAAGAATTGGTACCAGTACGCAAACAACGTTTGTTTTCAGAGCTCTAGCTTAAGCACCAATCGACGATAAATACAATAAGGGAGGATTTGGCTGGATTAAAAAAGCATCCTTTTCCATCACACACTTTCCTTGTTGGTCATTTGAAATGTAGAAACAAAAAGAAAGTTACAAATTGCGCAAATGAGTCTTATTACTGTATCAAATACGCATTTAGTACCAGAAGAACGTTTGAAAATGCGTTCCCGACAGTATGTTATTAGCCTAAGTGCTGCAGTATTTACAACTACCGCGTGTACTCCACACAAATACCGAACAAACAGCAATGGTAAACAATCTGCATGTAAACAATGGTCCTCTAACGTTCTGGGGCATGTAACATGGCGGCGCCGGCTTCAAAACAACGTACAGGCGATGTCTGTAGCGCCATCTCACCGTATTTATACCTCCATGAGAAAAATGTATGATATCTTTTTGCATTGTCTGTTAAGCTGGAAGAACGTATCGGATTTTTACTGCCGAATGTTACCATATTGTCTGTTGTATGACTGAATGTAGCAGCACTACTTTAATTAACGTGCTTTATAGAATATTGTTCGGACTTTCAGATTTCAGTATATGTTAACAGGTGAGACTTATCTGATTTATTGAATTATTTATAGATAACAGAAATTCCTAATGTCCTCTATATTCGAGGTAGTCTGGTATGGAGTCATTGACAAATCATGGTAAAACGTTGAGAACTTGGTTAACCATTAGCTGAGCAATTTCATAACCCACTGAACCAATGTGTGATGTATTACTAGACACGATTATCAGAGGAAGTTTAAAGTAATCTATAAAATATTAAAAGGAGGAAAGGAAAAGAACATCACGCTTGAATTTGTGAGTGAAATGGTTGTATGTCAAACCTTGTTGGCAATATGTATGTACGTTACAGTACTGAGATATAACTGAAAATATTTCACAATAATTAACTTCCAAAAGAAAAGAGAATCTGTATTGAAAATCTTGGTACATTAACCTGCCCTTTGGTTTCAGTTAATCAAGTGGGAATATACTTAACTAAAAGCCAAGTCAAACAGGTTTCAGCTGTAGAAGAACAACTCATTGAAAATGTGTATCCACCTAGAAAGAGGAGCTACGTAAACTAAGAATATCTGTGTGGACGAACAGCTTTACCAACAAAAAATGACGTAGTTTAACAAACGAATTAGAGAAGATACTAGCGGAAGAGAAGAATACTGAAATACATAGATTTAATTATGTATGCTACCAAAACGAAAATGTAAATTAGCTCCAAAATTCGCTCAGTGCGGCATACACTCTCAAAAAAAGCTTCTTAATACGTCGTAGAAGCGGAAATATTAACGGGAAAAGATAAAGGCTCGTCTGTATCCACACCACGATTTCAAACGGCTCCAATGTCCGCTAAGATTAGCGTACAGTATGACTTTCAATGAAGCAGAAGGGCGATCGTGAATTTCCAAGAGTCGAGTTTCTTGCAACAACGAAATCTGTGCATTCGTAGTGGAAATTATGAAACATAACTTACAAAAAAATAGCTTAACGCCCAGTGCTTCACTAGTATAGACTGTGTGGTCTGCACATATTTTTCTTCTTTTTTTGATCGAATTTTTTTGTTGTTCACAAATTGCAACACCTTCTAAACTTTTCATTCTAATTGAGGCCATAAAAGTATGATTTTTTCCGAATGTACTTCAAATCAAAACGTTCTGCTAGCTGGAGTCCGAGGTTTTTGTTTATCATTCCTTTTCTGTTATTCCCCAGGAACTTTCACAACCCCAACACATATTTCTTTTATCCAACCGAAAATTGAAATACCAAATTTCACGGATATAGCTTTAAATCTTTTTAAATAAAATTTCTTAAAAAATTTCAATCCCCATTTCACTCCATTAAGGTTTAAATTTCCAAAAACACAGTGAAATAAATATTTTTCATTTCTGACAGATAAGCCAAATACAAATGTTCATAGAGTTGGCTTTGAAAATAGATTAATAATGAAATAATTTCATAAAACTTTTCATTCCATATTCCTTCCCTTAGGGGTCGAATTCCCAAAAACACTTGAACACGTATTTTTTTATTTCTCACCGAGAAGTCAAATACCAATTTTCGTCGATATGCTATAGCTTTAAAAACGCTTTAGCAGTTCTCTTTAAATAATGTATTTTCAGAAAGTTTTACTCACTATTTCACCCCCTATGAATTTCCAAAAATGCTGACAGACCTTTTTTATATCTGTCGGAGAAACGGAATACCAAATTTTGTAGTTCTGGCTTCAAAATGCTTTAACGGCGTATTTTGAAAAAGCCATCCTCCGCCCCTTAGGAGTGGAATTTCAAACAATGCCTTCTTAAACGATCCTACTGAATAAGATCCATGCCCTCTGCAAATTCCAAGTTTCTGTCCTTAGTGGTTTGGGCTAGGTGGTGATGAGCCAGTGAGTGAGTCTTTCAGTTGGGACATTGCCTTTTACACCGTTATATAGAGACTGATTAAATACGTTAGATGCTTTCGAAGTGAGACGACATAACTGTACATATTTCCTTTTAATTCAGAAAACAAATGGAAGGAGGACCAAGCGAAGCCATCGCATTTCAGTTAGTAAACAAATGACTGTTGTCTGTCTGGTAATCGACTAGTACAATTACACAGCAGCGAGTGCAGCAATAGCTCCGTTGCTTTGCTCGTGCCTCCAGAGCAGCACCAGAAACTTTGCACCGCCCCATCCAGACAGAACAGAGTACAGCCGGCATTAATATCTGGAATTCGCAGGCGGCTGGCTGCAGTCTCTACCAGTGCCAACTACAGCTAGCGGACGCTCTTGTAAATTGGCGTCCCTTGTTTGGCGGGTCTGCCGGCCCGGCAGGCGCTCCGCCCCGCCACCCAGCCGGGCTCTGCGCAGTAATCAGCCGCTGCGCGCGCAGCTCTGTGCGAATCCAGCGAGCGTCATTACGCTGATTAGCGTCGACGGCTGCGGCGCCACTGCTGCCGGGATCTGCGCCGACGGTGGAAACCGCGCAGCGCGCAGACACACCGGCAATTTGTTCCGAGCCACTGCGAATTTGTCACCCTCATTTCGCGATAATTTCGGTGTCGCAGACCTCTGAATGCTCTCTACGCCCGCGAGAGGGACGAAATCTGGCGCTTAGTATAACGTTGGTCGGTGCTTCGTATAACGAAGACTGCCCTGTAGTTCCTTCTCTAGAGTGTCGCACAGGTGACAAAATGGTAGATATCGAAATAGATGATAGAGGGATAGAAAAACAATTAAAATCGCTCAAAAGAGGAAAGGCCGCTGGACCTGCTGGGATACCAGTTCGATTTTACACAGAGTACGCGAAAGAACTTGCCCTTCTTCTTGCAGCGGTGTACCGTAGGTCTCTAGAAGAGTGCAGCGTTCCAAAAATTGGAAAAGGGCACATGTAATCCTCGTTTTCAAGAAGGGACGTCGAACAGATGTGCAGAACTATAGACCTATATCTCTAACGTCGATCAGTTGTAGAATTTTGGAACACGTATTATGTTCGAGTATAATGACTTTTCTGGAGACTAGAAATCTACTCTGTAGGAATCAGCATGGGTTTCGAAAAAGATGATTGTGTGAAACCCAGCGCGCTATTCGTCCACGAGACTCAGAGGGCCATAGACACGGGTTCTCATGTAGATACCGTGTTTCTTGACTTCCGCAAGGTATTTGATACAGTTCCCCACAGTCGTTTAATGAACAAAGTAAGAGCATATGGACAATAGATCAATTGTGTGACTGGATTGAAGAGTTCCTAGATAACAGAACGCAGCATATGATTCTAAATGGAGAGCAGTCTTCCGAAGTAAGAGTGATTTCAGGTGCCCCGAAAGGAATTGTGTCGTAGGACCGTTGCTATTCACAATATATATAAAGGAGCTTGTGGATAACGCCGGAAGTTCACTGGGGCTTTTTGCGGATGATGCTGTAGTATATCGAGAGGTTGTAACAATGGAAAACTGTACTGAAATGCAGGAGGATCTGCAGCGAATTGACGCATGGTGCAGGGAACGGCAATTGAATCTCAGTGTAGACAAGTGTAATGTGCTGCGAATATATAGATAGAAAGATCCTTTATCATTTAACTACAATATAGCAGGTCAGCAACTGGAAGCAGTTAATTCCATAAATTATCTGGGAGTAGGCATTATGAGTGATTTAAAATGGAATGACCATATAAAATTAATCGTCGGTAAAGCAGATGCCAGACTGAGATTCATTGGAAGAATCCTAAGCAAATGCAATCCCAAAACAAAGGAAGTAGGTTACAGTACGCTTGTTCGTCCACTGCTTGAATACTGCTCAGCAGTGTGGGATCCGTACCAGATAGGGTTGATGGAAGAGAGAGAGAAGATCCAACGAAGAGCAGCGCGCTTCGTTACAGGATCATTTAGTTATCGCGAAAGCGTTACGGAGATCAGAGATAAACTCCAGTGGAAGACTCTGCAAGAGAGACGCTCAGTAGCTCGGTACGGGCTTTTGTTTAAGTTTGGAGAACATACCTTCACGTAGGAGTCAAGCAGTATATTTCTCCCTACTACGTATATCTCGCGAAAAGACCATGAGGATAAAATCAGAGAGATTAGAGCCCACACAGAGGCATACCGACAATCTTTCTTTCCGTGAACAATACGACACTGGAATAGAAGGGAGAACCGATAGAGGTACTCAAGGTACTCTCCGCCCCACACACCGTCAGGTGGCTCGTGGAGTATGGATGTAGATGTAGATGGTTTTGGAGCACAAGGGGTTGAAATCATAGTAGTTTTTAGGATGGTGTATAGGAATGTATGTAGATATTGCCGTTCCTGCGACTAACTGCGAAACAGATACATAGATGACTGACTAAAAATATAAAAAATAAAAAACAGTCACTTTAAGTGGAATTCCAGGTAGAAGTTACATCGAGAAAGTTGCAGACTTAGGTATTTTCATGGCTCAATTACAGTCCTGAAGGATAAGGTCATTTATTGGCAGTTACATACTTATGCTCTACAGTATATGTAAGCTTTTATTGTGACACGTGTACCTAACATTTCGCTTTGAGAGGAAACGAGGCATAGAATCCGAAGACCAGTGCTAACCGATAGAATTCACGATGAAGCGCCAAAGAAACTGGCGTAGGCAAGCTCATTAAAATACAGATATATGCAAACAGACAGAATACGGCGCTGCAGTCTGCAAGTGCCTCGAGCAGTTAGATCGGTTACTGCTCCTACAATGCAGGTTATCAAGATTTAAGTGAGTTTGAACGTGGTGTTACAGTCGGCGCACAAGCGATGGGACACAGCATCTCCGAGGTAGCGATGAAGTGGGGATTTTCCCGTAAGACCATTTCACAAGTGTACCGTGATTATCAGGAATACGGTAAAACATCCAATCTCGGACACCGCTGCGGCCGGGAAAAGACCCTGCAAAAACGGGACCAACCGTTCAACGAGGCAGAAGTGCAACCCTTCCGCAAATTGCTGCAGATTTCAATGTCGGCCCATCAACAAGTGTCAGAGTGCGAACCATTCAACGAAACATCATCGATATGGGCTTTCGGAGCCGAAGACCTACTCATGTACCCTTGATGACCGCATGACGCAAAGCTTACGCCTCGTCTGGGTCCGCCAACACCGACATTGGACTGTTGATGACTGGAAACTAGTTGTCTTGTCGGACGAGTTTCGTTTCAGATTGCATCGAGAGGATGAACGTGTACGGGTATGTATACAACCTCATCAACCCATGGACCTGCATGTCAGCTGGGGACTGTTCAAGCTGGAGGAGCCCCTGTAATTATGTGGGCCATGTGCAGTTGGAGTGATAAGGGACCCCGGATACGTCTAGACACTGGCAGGTGACAAGTAGGTAAGCATCCTGTCTGATCACCTGCATTCATTCAAGTCCATTGTGCATTCCGCCGGACTTGGCCAATTGCAGCAGGTCAGTGCGACACCCCACATGTCGAGAATTGCTACAGAGTGGCTGCAGGAACACTCTTCTGAGTTTAAACACTTCTGCTGGCCACTCCCCCGCCCCTTCCGCCCACCCCCACAACATAAGCGTTATTGAGCATGACTGGGATGCCTTGCAACGTGCTGTTCAGAAGAGATCTCTACCACCTCGTACTCTTATGTATTTACGGACAGCCCTGCTGGATTCATGGTGTCAGTTCCCTCCAGCACTACTTCAGACATTAGTCGAGTCCATGTCACGTCGTGTTGGCGGCACTTGTGCGTGCTCGCCGGGGCGTTCCACGATATTTCCTGTGAAACACAACTATGTCTTTATTCACACGAAGTGTTGAGCGCTATTGGCAAGGGATTTCAGATCGATTCCGTATATCTGCATTTCCGGAAGGCTTTTGACACTGTACCATACAAGCGGGTCGTAGTGAAATTGCATTCTTATGGAATATCGTCTCAGTTATGTGACTGGATTTGTGATATCCTGTCAGAGAGGTCACAGTTCGTAGTAATTGACGTAAAGTCATCGAGTAAAACAGAGGTGATTTCTGGTGTTCCCCAAGGTAGTCTTATAGGCTTTTTGCTGCTCCTTATCTATAGAAACGATTTGGGAGACAATCTGAGCAGCCGTCTTCGGTTGCTTGCAGATGACGCTGTCGTTCATCTCCTAATTAAGTCATCATAAGATCAGAACAAACTGCAAAACTATATAGAAATGATGTCTGAATGGTACGAAAAGTGACAGTTGACCACAAATAACGAAAAGTGTGAGGTCATCCACATGACTGCTAAAAGGAACTCGTTAAACTTCGGTTACACGATAAATCAGTCTAATCTAAAAGGCGTAATTTCAACTAAATACCTAGATATTGCAATTACGAACAACTTAAATTTGAAGGAACACAGAAAATGTTGTGGGGAAGGCTAACAAGAGACTGCGTTTTATTGGCGGGACACTTAGAAAATGTAACAGATCTACTAAGGAAACTGCCTACACTACGATTGTCCGTCCTCTTTTAGAATACTGCTGCGCGGTGTGGGATCCTTACCAGATGGGATTGACGGAGTACATCGAAAAAGTTCAAAGAAAGGCAGCACATTTTGTATTATCGTGAAATATGGGAGAGAGTGTCACAGAAATGATACAGGGTTTGGGCTGGACATCATGAAAAAAAAAGGCGTTTTTCGTTGCGACGGAATCTTCTCACGAAATTGTAATCAAGAACTTTCTCCTCCGAATGCGAAATATTTTGTTGACACCGACCTACATAGGGAGGAGCGATCACCACGATAAAATAAGGGATATTAGAACTCGTACGGAAAGATATAGGTGTTCCTTCTTTCCGCGCGCTATACGAGATTGGAATAATACGGAATTGTGAAGGTGGTTCGATGAACCTTCTGCCAGGCACTCAAATGTGATTTGCAGAGTATCCATGTAGATGTAGATGTAGATTAGGCAAGTGTACCAGTTTCTTTGGCTCTTCAGTGCAGATAGTTACAATTTCATAAGCACCATGTGATCGCCGATGATCTTGACAAACGAATCACTAGCACTACAACCCCTTACTACGGGATATTATACCGTGATGCCGCTGGACATAGTCCTCCAGGGTGTTACTTCCCCCCCCCCCCCCCCCCCCCGTCAGAGTGCTTGTCGTGAATCGCTCTGGCAGCGAATAGTCCAATGTGACTGGGAAAGAAAGCATATCATTCATGTTCGCAGAAAGGGTAAAGAGTAAGATGCTCAGAATTATTGACCAATATCGCTGTCGTCTGCTTGATGAGCGATCCTGGAGCATATCCTAAGCTCAAACGTTGTAACGTCTAGGAAAACAAGCTCTTCTCAAAAAATGAGCAAGGACTCAGGAAAAATCACGTTTGTGGAACATTTCTTGTTATGTTCATACACGAAATTTTACAAACGTGACTTGTAGTTTAGCAGGTGCAGTCCCTCGTCCTAGACTTCCAAAAGGCGTTAAATACTGTAGAACATCGTCCGCTACCTATACTACATGCATTTACAATTACACTGTGTGCTCTCGACGTAACACTTTTGTTAGTGTCAATCCCTGACATTCTGGATCTTGTGATGCAGGGGCCTACATGAACTTAGATGACAGATAACTGCTACGCATGAAGGAACGTATCCAGTTGGTGATATGTGAATAAATTAGTGACTAAAATGACCGTAACAACCAGGGTATGATGTGTAGTAACGTACATCCACATCTACACAGATTCTCCGCAAGCGACCCTACGGTGTTTGGCAGAGGATGTTCTGTATTACTACTTGTCATTTCCACTCGAAAATAGAGCGAATGAAAAACAATTATCTATATGCCTCCGTATGAACTCTAATTTCTCGAATCTTGTCTTCGTGGTCCTTACGCGCAATGTATGTTGGTGGCAGTAGGATCGTGAGGCAGGTAGCTTTTCGGTGCACTAAATTTGCCCAATAACTTTTCCCGAAAAGGACGCTATCTTCTCTCCAGGGATTCCCATTTGACTTTCCGAAGCATCTCCGTAACATTTACGTGTTGTTCGTACCTACCGGTAACAAGGTTAGCAGTCTGCCTCTGAATCTCTTCGATGTCTTCCTTCAATCCGATCTGGTACGGATCCCAAACACTCGAGCAGTACTCAAGAATAGGTCGCACCAGCTTCCTATATGCGGTCTCCTTCTCAGGCGAACCACTCTTTCTTAAAATTCTCCCAATAAACCGATCATTCACCTTCCCTACCACAGTTATCGCATGCTCGTTCTATTTCATGTAGCTTAGATACTTTACGGCCAGATATTTAAAAGACTTGACTGTTTATTTATTTTACACATCTAGTTCCGTAGGACCAAATTGAATAGCAAATCTCCAAGAGCACTGAACATGTTAGTACATGAAATTACAACATGAAAGTAATAACAGATAAAATGTTTATGAACTCAAAAAAGACATGCCATAAGGTTAAGCAAACGCTAGCAAAAATATAACATAGGAATCAGCTTACTTTTCCAAGGAACTTCTCGATAGAATACAAGGCGTGACCCTTGAGGAAACTCTTCAGCTTCGATTTCAATGCGCGTTGATTACTGCTAAGATTTTTGAATGGATGCGACAGTATACTGCATACCTTGCTGCACAAGAGACCAGGAAGTGCGATCCAGATGCAGATTGGATTTCTGCCTAGTATTAACTGAGTGCAAACCGCTAATTCTTGGGAAGAAGCTGAGATTGTTGACAAGAAACGACAGTAAAGAATATATGTATTGAGATGCCAATGTCAGAATATTCAAGGTAGTGAAAGCGGTCTACAAGAGGTTCGCGAACTAACACCACTTATTGCCCGAACTGCCCGTTTCTAAGCCAAAAATATCCTTTGAGAATGGGAAGTGTTACCCCAGATTATAATACTAAACGACATAAGCGAATGAAAATAAGCAAAGTAGACTAATTTTCTTGTCGATCGATCACTTACCTCAGATACCGTTCGAATAGTAAAAATGGCAGAAATAAGTCTGAACAGGATCCTGAACGTCGGCTTCGCACTACACTTTACTTGTGTCAAGCAGGACATTAGTAATACTGTATCCGAAGATCACATGCTTATTGTTCCTACTGATCCGCATTAGTTTACATTTTCCACATTTAGGACTAGCTGCCGTTCATCATGCCAACTAGAAATTTTGTCTAAGTCGTCTCTTGTATCTTGCTTCAGTCACTCAACTCCGACACCTTTCAGTACACCACAGCATCATCAGCAAACAACCGCAGATTGCTGCCCACTCTGTGCGCAAAATCATTTATATACACAGAGAACAACAGCGGTTCTACCACACTTCCTAGGGCACACCGGACGATATCCTTATCTCTGATGAACATTTGCCGTCCAGGACAACATACTGGGTTCTATTACTTAAGAAGTCTTTGAGCCACTCACATATCTGCGAACTTATTCAATTTGGTAGTACCTTCGTAAATAGCCAGCAATGGGTTGCTGTGTCAGTTGCTTTCTGGAAATCAAGTAATATGGAATCTTCATGCTGCCCTTCATCCATAGTTCGCAGTACATCATGTGAGAAAAGGGCAAGCTGAGTTTGACATGAGCGTTGCTTTCTAAAACCATGCTGATTCGTGGACGTAAGCTCCTAAGTCTCAAGAAAGTTTGTGATATTCGAACAGGGAATACGTTCAAGGCTTCTGCAGCAAACAAACCGAAGTTAGGGATATTGGTCTGTAATTTTGTGGGTGCGTTCTATTACCCTTCTTATATACTGGAGTCACCTGCGCTTTTTTCCAGTCTGTTGGGGATTAAACTTGGTACACATGTCACTTACTGTCTGGAAGAAATCGCTGTGGGACTAAGAACCACTTACTCATCAAAGGGTTGGGGGCAACGGTGAAAAAACAGTGTAGTCCACGACCAGCGAATACCCATAGCGTATTCATCCAGTATTTGAGAATTAGAGAACTTAATGACTTCAAACAGACTTTACATTTAACTTCAAACCATACCTAAACTTTTTCTCGCTGACAACCCTCGCAAAATGATGATGAAGGAATATAGCTCAACTACTACATTTTCTCTGTTGATGCAGTAAAACTACTGGTATAAAGCATGACATTTTAAGTTATTACTTCTTCACTGCTAACTGTATTCGCGACAGATTTTCCAGGCAGTATTCACGCGTACATATGAATGTACCAGCAATTTTATATCATTGTATGACCTGTAGTTCAGGAAATATGACGTCACGAACACTGAGATGCTTGAAAAACGCTGCATCAAGCATGACGCTTAAATTTATTATTTATTTGCTACTAACCCTATTCGCAACACATTCCGCAGACAGTACGCTTGCAAGTCGCTAAGTATACCTACAAAAATATATTGTTGTTGAACATGAGGTTCAAGAAGTATGACGTCATAAACACTGAGGTGCGTGAAAAACTGCAGCATGTGTGACTTTTTAATGTATAACTTCCTTACTGCTAACTTTATTCACAGTGCATTTCACATACAGTAGCTGCAGATAACACTGGATGTACCTGCCAAATTATGCTATAGTTCTAGAGACTGACGTGATAAACATTGAAATATGTGAAAATGAAAATGCAGGGTGAAATTTGCTAGAGATACAAGTGAAATGTGTGTAGAAATACATGTGAAATATGTTAAATCCATGTGACATATACAAGGTGTCCCGAAAAAACATCGAAAAATTTTACGGGCAGGTTTCTGACAACAAACCAAGAAAAAAAGTCTTGTAAACAATAGCCCTAAAACGCATACACTATGATATATCAGCATTTGTTAGTCTTCGATACTATGAAAAATCTCTTCCACTGGAAGATCTTTGCATTTTATATTTTGGGAGGAGGTAGTATAGAGGAAACAAAAAAAGTGTCCATTAAAAACGACTTCAAATTGCATACCTTAAAAGCTGTGAGCACTGTGATTTACACAAGTGAAGATGAACAAATTGTCGTAGCTTTTAAAGTACGCGATTTTGTGCCCATTTTTACTAAATATTTGTTACTTGTTTAGGTCAATACTTCCTCCTCTCAAAATATTGAAAGAAAAGGTCTTGCAATGGAAAGGTCTGTTTCATGTACTGAAAATGAACCAGTGCTCATACCTCTTAATGTACGCATTTTAGAGCACGTGTTTACCAAGTATGTTTTACTTATTCCTTTGTAAGTAACCTACCCCTAAAGTTTTTCGGTGCTTTTTTGGGACTGCCTGTCTGTTTAACATGTGTGTACACTGGTAAAGCAACCGAAGAAAAGCTCATCCTGAAACACTGGAACGATTCCACAAGCATCTCATATAGTTAAAAAAACATCTATCTCGAAAGTTTTATAATACTCATAGGCCAACAATTATAATTTGACACTGATCCATACTTACTCGAGGAAAAACCAGAGTTCATTGAAGGAAGGAAACCAGGCCTGTTGCTTCTCTTCCTGCACCAAGAGACACAGATACAGTTGGAGGCCAGCCGTTGTCCTGGTCTCCACGTTCTCGAAATCTCACAACCACTCGAAACGCCTACAGATGGGTTTCTGAAAGATAGGCGTGCACCACTCGCCAGGCACTCGTGTAGTCGATGAACTCTGCGTGGAATGACGTACCCATATCAATCACGTAAGCTCGGTTCGTATCAGTACCCAGTCGATTCGGCGCCATTGTTTCTGCAGAGGTGCCGTTTTCGTCTACTGAATATTGTTCCTTATACACTAGCTGATCAAAAGTATCTGGACACTCTGATGCAGCGCGGGATTACCACTGGATATGACGACAGGGGACTCTCCAGTATAAAATCACTTAGTGAGTATTGTGTTGTCAGTAGGGAAGCAGTGACAGCAGAATCGATCGGTCAGAAGAGGTCAGTGACTTCGAAGTAGGACTGGCCATTGTATGTCATCTGAGTAAGGAGTCCATCAGGGACATTTCAACCCTTCTAAAGCTGCCCAAGCTGACTGCTGGCGACGTGACTGTTAAGTGGAAATGCGAAGCTTGAACCACAGCTAAACCAAAAGAAGATGCACCTCTTGTACTAACGAGCATTGCCGTGGGTTGCTGTAAAATGTAGCACGAAATCAGGGTGAGGAATCACTAGAGAGATCTAATGTGCAACCAGGAGTCAGGCGAGCACTGTGATCGTGTGCAGTGAGTGGATACGATGGTCCAATAGGTCCCCATAAGCACCACATTTCTGTAGTCACTCTTAAGCGATGCTTCACGTTCTATAAATAAGGATGCAACCTGACGTAATATGAGTACAGAGTCACCTGGAGCAACGAATCACGGTGCACCCTCAGGCAGTCAGAAGGGAGGCTTTGACTTGGTGAATTCCTATAAAACGTTACCTGACATTATGTGTAGAGCCAACAGTGAAGTATGGACCGGGTAGTGTTAGGGTACGGGAGCTTCCAGTATGAATTTTCGTTCTACAGGGGAGTGTGCACTGATGTACACTGAAGAGCCAAAGAAACTGGTACACCTGCCTAATATCGTGTAGGCACATGCGAGCTCCCAGAAGTGCCGCAACACGCCGTGGTATGGATTCGACTAACGTCTGAAGTAGTGCTGGAGGGAATTGACACCACGAATCCAGTAGAGGTGTCCATAAATCCGTAAGAGTACGAGGTGGTGGTGATCTCTTCTCAACAGCATGTTCAAATCATCCCAGATATGCTCAATAATGTTGATGTGTGGGGAGTTTGGTGGCCAGCGGAAGTGTTTAAACTCAAAAGAGTGTTCCTGCAGCGACTCTGTAGCAATTCTGGACTTGTGGGGTGTCGCTTGTCCTGCTGGAATTGCCCGAGTCCCTCGGAATGCACAATGGACTTGAATGGATACAGGTGATCAGACAGGATGCTTACCTACTTGTCACCTGCCAGTGTCTAGACGTATCTGGGGTCCCACATCACTCCAACTGCACATGACCCACATAATTACAGGGCCTCCACCAGCTTAAACACTCACCAGCTGACATGAAGGTCCATGGGTTGATGAGGTTGTATCCATACCCGTACACGCTCATCCTCTCGATGCAATTTGAAACGAGACTCGTCCGACAAGACAACTAGTTTCCAGTCATCAACAGTCCAATGTCGGTGTTGGCGGACCCAGACGAGGTGTAAACTTTGCATCATGCGGTCATCAAGGGTACATGAGTAGGTCTTCTGCTCCGAAAGCCCATATCGATGATGTTTCGTTGAATGGTTCGCACGCTGACACTTGTTGATGGCCCAGCATTGAAACGTGCAGCAATTTTCGGAAGGGTTGCACTTCAGTCACGTTGGACGATTCTCTTCAGTCGTCGTTGGTCCCGTTCTTGCCGGATGTTTTTCTGGCGGCAGCGATGTCGGAGATTTGATGTTTTACCGCACCCTGATATTCACGGTACACTCGTGAATTGGTCGTACAGGAAAATCCCCGCTTCATCGCTGCCTCGGAGATATTATGTCCCATCGCTCGTGCGCGAACGATAACACCAAGTTCAAACTGACTTAAATGTTGATAACCTGCCATTCATTGTAGCAGCAGTAATCGATCTAACAATTGCGCCAGACACTTGTTGTCTTATATAGAGATTGGCGACCGCAGTGCCGTGTTCTGCCTGTTTACATATCTCTGTATTTGAATATGCATGTCCATAACAGTTTCTTTGGCGCTTCAGTGTATAACTTGCTGGCAAATTAAAACTGTGTGCCGGACAGAGAATCGAGGTCCGACCTTCGCCTTTCTCGGGAAATTGCTGTTTCAACTTATCTATCCAAGGACGACTAACGAACCGTCCTCATCCTCCAAGCTATGGCTAAGCCCTGTATTCGCAATATCCTCTCTTCCAGGAGTGCTCCTACTGCAAGTTTCTCGGCAGAGCTTCTGTGAAGTTTGTAGGTAGGAGATGAGGTACTGGTGGAAGTAAAGCTGTCAAGACGCATCGTGAGTTGTGCTTGGGTAACTTAGTCGGTAGAGCACTTGCCTGCGAAAGTTAAAGGTTGTAATCTACCCCCTCGTTCGTAGTTGCAGCTACTGTCCACAATGAGCAAAGTCTTTTCTGAAGATTTGAGGGTAGTAAGAGTGCAATAAGGTTTTTAGTTTACATATCTTTTCTTTTAGAGTTGGCTCCAGTTCTTCGTGTCTAGGGGTCTGATTTTTGAAACTGGAATTCAGGCATTGTAGGTCATCATGGTTCAATTGATCTAAATAGTTCTGAAGACTGTTGTTGCAAAATTTTTATTTTTACGTTAATTTATTACATTTTACTATATCACAGAGTCTTTTGAATTTTCATATTAACAAATCCGAAACTACATTGTTCGCCCAAAATACAAACATATGTCTGATCACATCCGAGGCATGCTTACTGCTACTTGACTCTGCGGTAGTAACAATATTCCGAAGGGTTTACAGTTTTTCGTGACAAATGAGTTTCTATTAGTTTTGTTTATTATTTCACAAATGAATCTAGAAGTAAACATAATTAACAGTAGTAGATTGCGTGAGTAATAAAAGAAATTTTAAGTGTGCCAAATATTTCGTAATTTCAAATGTTTCTAAAAAAATAATTGTAACTGTAGACTCAGAACTTGTATTTGTCGATTAGAACACCGAAAATAATAATTCTTATTCATAAATTTTAGCTTGAAATGTAACATCTTGTGTACAAAATAGTACGAACTTTTTCAGAAAATGGCTCAGATAATACTGACCTTTCCAAAATTCGATAAAATATTACTGATATAGAATACTACTGTTGAGGAAGAGTAGTGCTAGAGGAGGATGTCCCGTTACAAGGTCCAGAGTTCGCGTCTTGGTATAGGATAGATTTTCGTGGTAAGGATGTGGTAGCCCGTTGCCCTTAAGGAAACGCTAAATGTGGAAGCATATGAACTCATATTATAGCACTGTGTACTGTGCAGAGTAGGGTAAGAAGTTCTGAGAAGATAATCAGCATGACAGTGCACCCAGCACTATATGTGAAACGATCGTTTTTGGAAAATAAAATTTCTGAAATGTACTGGTCTTCCCCGATTGATGACCAGTGAAACATGTTTGGGATGAATCAGAACGTCGACTTCGCTCCAGGCCTCAGCATTCAACATCACTGCCTTTTCAGATTTCGGATCCTGAGGAAGAATGGGTTGCCGTTATTTCACAGACATTCACATACCTCTTTGAAAGTGTACCCAGCGGAGGTGAACAGTGGACCCTCCCAGATTAATGTTCATTAATAGTTGTCCAGATTCCTATGATCAGACAGTTTATGACCATCATATCATATCGACTACAGATTTAAGCATCTGTTCTTCCTGCTACGCTGTATACAACAAGAAGTGAAATTTGGTTATTTGCTGGTGCTGCAGTTTTAGTCGATAGCATTTTAACTCTGGATCAGACTAGCGGACACGCGTGCCAGCCCCAGAACTTCAGGCCTGGCCTTTGTCTGAGGAGTGAGCGGCACAGCGGTGGCGGAACTCGTTTCCCCCTCCACCGGGCGCTGGCAGGTGGGCTGCCGGTGACAGGGTTAGCTGGCGGTGCGCAGCGCGTCGTTTTGCGCCTTCCGCCCCGCCCTGCCCGCTTGTGTGACGGAGTGGGCCGGAAGTCTCCGGGATAAGGTGAGTTCGGTCGCTACCTCCTTCCTGCCACGCGGGTCTCCACCCTGATACCGCCCGAACCTGCTCTGAGAGAAAAGAGGCGTCACGGGACGGCGCTCCTTCTGAGGGGACCAGCACAGGGGCTGAGGGGAAGCAATTTGAACAGTCTGCAAACTCCGCCTGTAAGATCATGTCTTTATACGGACGTTGAGCTGTGGTAAAATTTGCTGTTTTGAAGAGCGCACCGCAGCGCATACTGTGAAGCAGTCGCCCTCCGTTTCTGGCGGTGGCGCCGCTGTGGCAATCGCAGCTTTGGTGTCTCCCTCTGGTGGAAAAGGGGAAAGGTTGCCTGTTCACGTCCATTTAAGGAGCGCTATGAGCTCGGCAGTTGGTCCCCCACCTTCTCCTTTTCCTTGAACACATCCGCACACTACATATTGTCCGCCGCCTTGATTCCCCTCACCCCCTGGTGTCTCCCTTCCTCTCCACCCCCAACCAGTTGCCGCCCCTTTACCGTTGTGTCCCTCCCTCTCTCCATCTCCACACCCTCCATCTCCTTTCCCAACACAACTTCCACTGTCTACCCCTCCTGGATGATGAGCTTCGCCCTGACATCTACTCTTCCTACCAACTCTAACCCCCTCTTCCTGCCTCCTCCTCAGGGCTCCCTCTCCTCCCCCTCCCTGCTTCTGAGCGGCTTTCCCCTCCTACATCCCCTCCATCTCTTGTGCCTCCTTTCAGTGTCTCTGCACTCCCTCCAGTCCTGTCTTCCCTTTTCCTCTCCCGCCCATGTGTCTCCTGTTTCTTTGTGAACCCACGGTTGCCCCTCCTCTCTTCATCCCGCCGCTTCCCCAGCTGCCCCATGCTCTCCCCTCCTTTTCCATCCTCTCTGATCTTTCCCTCGGCAAGTCCCACCTGGTAGTTTTATTCTTCGTCGTGTGTGCTCCAAGAGGGTTTTAAGTGTGTTGTTTCGGAGTGTTTTTAATACTGTGGCCAACTTTTAACCTGTGCATGCACATTCAGTGTCTTCTCTGTGTTTTAAGAATCGCCAACTGCGTTTTTTAACTTTCTGGTGACTGTTTTAACTGTCCCCCATGAACGTCTACATCTCAGTGTATTTTTACCTCCATTTTCTCCCCTTACTCTGTTTTATATTCCCCTTTTTATCTCCTTATGTATGCATCATTTTATTCTTTTTTAGTTGTCATGTCACTCGGCTGAAGAGCGGCGGATTGTGCCGCTGACAGCCCTCCCCTTCCCATATGGGGCAGGGGAATGAAATGACAATAAAGAAAAAAAAAAAAAACTCGGCAGTTGGTGAGTCTGTCAGTCGAAGCGAGTCGGGGCAGTTGGTCAGTCAGTCTCGGCGAGTTCATTTAGTCAGGTGGCTCAGTGTGCGGCAGTCAGTGTCTATTTGTCGTCCGGGGTGCTAGTATGTGTTAGGCCGCCAGACTGCTCGAGTTTGTTTAGGCAATGGTCATTGGCGGTTGGATCGATCGGTTGGTCGGTCGCGCACTGGGACATGGGATGACTTGCCTGTCTTGAGCATCGGCGCATGTGAGATCGCCACGGCAGTCCTGTGAGCCGCGCCGTGTAGCGAGGGGTAGTGGCTTCGCGGCCGACACGAGAGCAGCAGGAGCCAACCTCCCACATCGGTCTGGCCGGTGCGAGCTGCGACGCCATGAGACGGGAGATGGGCGCGCCTTCCTGCGTCTGTTGAAGCGGCTGGCAGCGGACGGTCTTCGCCAGACATAGCATTTTTAGAAGTTAAGTGATTTGCGATATGTTGTTTCATTTACTTGTTAAATTCTACTTGTTTTCTTGGTCAGTCTCTCGTCCCCAGCTTGCTCGTCTGTCTCCCGTCCGCATTTGTTAGGCAATTAATGTTAGTCTGTCTGTCGGTCTGCCATACGTTAATAGCTCCCTCTCTCGTGTTTGTCGGATTCGGTGTTAACGAATTTGTAGAATTAAGGTAAAGGCCGAATTCCTGAAATACATTTTCATCTTGCATATCATCTTGCGAGGCGGTATATGTGTAATGTAGTGCATGTTGTACACTTTATATCAGTCAAAATTTCATGGGTTTTATTTAAATAGTCATTTTTATAAGGTTGCCACCCTTTCACCGTAAGAGTCCTTTTTTTTAAAAAAGGAACAAATTGCACTTTCGATGGCAAATAATTTGAGTGTTGTTCCATTTCCATCCCTCTTACGGGGTGCATAGTATACACGTTTGTGTGAGTTGTTAAAATTTTTTTTACTTTAAAGTTATCTGGTGTGTTGCAGATTTGCACCAGTGTAATCTTTCGGAAGTTGTTGTGAGCGGTCATGATTACGGCCGTGTTGAAAGGGAGCAGGTAAGCTTCTCAGCCCGAAGGCTCATACTGTTAATATTGTTTTTTCTGCCTCTAAATAAAGTTGTAACTTGATATTTCGAGGGTGCTTTTCTGCCCATAATTTTAAATCTGTTTTTGAAAAGGCTTTTATGAATAAAATTCACATTTGTTAAAAGTAATTTCATTTTCCATCAGTTACTTCCTGGCAACTACTTCCACGTTCACCTAGTGTGATTAAATGTGTTAATGTTCTTGATGAATCGCTAGTAATTAAAGTAAATTCTTTAAGAAAAGATTTTGAAGGTTAAAATCACGGTTCAGACGTCAAATGTACACCGTTGCTGTTAGTCTTCAGTACAAAGACTTGTTTTCAGCTGTCCTACCTCATTTCCTAACCTAATTCTGTCAGCAACACCTGATATAATTAAATTGCTCATGTTTCACTTTTACTCTATTTTGTCTTAAAATCCTTAGTGATGACTTTTTTTTCAGCTCTCCTATCTCATTTCCTAACCTAATTCCGTCAGGGTTACCTGATATAATTACACTACAATTGCTCATGTTCCACTTTTACTCTATTATATCTTAAAACCCTCAGTGATGACACTAGCTATTTCGTTCAACTGGTTTTGAAACTCGTTTGCTGTTTTCAGCAGAATTCTAATCTCAATGGCAAATCATAAAGGTTTATATCTTCTCTCTCTCCACTTACTTTTACTGTTTACTCACTGTACATTTTTATTAACATGGGCGTTAGGCTATTATTGTCCTGTTTTACTCCTCTTTTAGCTACTGCCTCCCTTTCAGTTCATTAGCCTTGCAACGTACCGCCGTCTTAAGGTGACAGTTATTGTGAGAACGATCGCCA
Organism: Schistocerca serialis cubense; assembly: GCF_023864345.2. NCBI lineage: Eukaryota > Metazoa > Arthropoda > Insecta > Orthoptera > Acrididae > Schistocerca > Schistocerca serialis. The sequence goes on along the minus strand of NC_064641.1, from coordinate 109,995,426 downwards.
GTTTATTAACAAGCTAAACACCAGACAGCAAGTACACGACTTTGAATCTGTTTATTACTCTTTTATTAACATAGGGGACCGGTTGTGCACCTTTGCATAGTGCATGAAATTAATCAATTAATGAAATGGCCAGCGTAAAGAACAGTCAGGGAATGATATGAATACAAGCATATAAATAAATTGCTTTGTGCGGATAAGAAGCCAACTCATGAAGCAACAAACAGACCTGAACTTATCGAATTGGTTAATGTACAGGAACATATAAGTGACCATAAGGCTGTGGTAACCACTATGGCTACGGATATTACAAGGAATGATAAGAAAGGTAAAAAAATGTTTTTGCTTAGCAAGAGTGACAGGAAAGATACTGCAGAGTATCTGAGTAGTTAGCATCAAATATTCAGTGATGAGGTCGAACATGTGGAGAATAATTGCAAAAAATTCAAACGATTCGTTTAATATGCCTTAGCAGACTCTTGAGGGATGGGAAAGACCCACCATGGTTTAATAGCCATGTTAGAAATCTGCTTCATCTCAGATTCAAGAGAAGTAAAAACCTAGCTAGCAAACCAAGCTGAACGAAGCGAGAATGAGCGTAAGGAGACAAACATTCAGTGGCTTTGAAAGTAAAATTTTGTCAACCGTTCTGAGGAAAAAGACTAAGAGGTTTTGGACTTATATAAAATCAGTAAGGTGTTAGAAATCATCTGTTCATTCACTCAGAGACCATATTGTCACCGAAACGGAAGGTAACAGAGAGAATGCCGAAATACTGAATTCGATCTTACGAAACAGTTTCCCAGAGGAAGATCGTAACACAGTCCCTCCTCACGAATATCGAATTGGTGGATAACTGATCTTGGAATAGGAAAGCTACTAAAATCGCTTAGCAATGGAAAGTCATCAGGCCCAGATGAGATGCCTATGAGATTCTACAAGGATTATGCGAAGGAACTTGCTCTCCTTCTAATATAAGTTTATCATAGATCGCTGGGGCAACGATGGGTACCTAGCGACTGGAAAAGAGCGCAGGTTATTCCCGGCTTCAAGAAGGGCCGTAGGAGAGACGCGCGGAATTCTAGACCTATATCGTTGACATCAATCTGTTGTACAATTATGGAACATCATTTATGCTCAGGTATTATGACGTTTTAGAGGACGAAAGTCTCCTCTATAAAAATCTACATGGATTCCACAAACACAGATTATGTGAAACTCAGTTCGCTCTGTTCCTCCATGAGATCCACAGCGCCATAGACAATGGCGATCAGGTTGATGCGGTGTTCCTTGACTTTGGGAAGGCATTTGGGACCCTCCTGCGCAGCCGTTTAGTAAAAGAAGTAAGAGCTTATCGAATATCTGACCAGATTTGCGACTGGATGCAAGACTTTTACAGATGGAAGTCTACACGTCGTCCTTGACGGAACAAAAACGACAGAGATAAAGGTAATTTTCGGAGTATCCCAAGGAAGTGTGATAGAACCATTATTTTTCTAGGAGACATGCTCGTGAAAATGACCAAAAATATGAAAAGAATTTCTTGGTCTATAGAAAAGAACATTTCATGCTGATTTCAAAAATGTATAGTTTATGAGCATTATCAGTTTCCGTTCGTTCTAAAATTGAGGCTGAACGTAGTGTTGCACAGTGACCACGTCCGCCTATCAGTCTGAAGTGCGTCAGAATACGTGATGCATTATTTTGTTCTTCCGTTTCTTCCGTCATTAGTTACGGATCATTAACACTTCTTCTTTCTGAATGTAATAAGAACAAGCCTAGTAGTTTTGTGAGCAGCAATAACGACGGAAATGTTTTTGTGAATGTAAATATGCTGTCAAGACTTTTGCAGAGTGTTGTGAAATGTAAGTACTGCAATTGTGAAGATAGTATTGACGTTTCTGAGGACATTTCAGCAAGGAAGGGTCTTTCAAGTCGGTTAGTGATTCACAGTGATACTATGACATTGCCAGTAACTGATAGTCGACGTTACAGTGTAAATATTCAGCTTGCTTATGCAGTGGGATGTATTGAAAGGGGAAGGAGAGCTGCCCAGACTTTTGTGCAGTGATGGATTTATCTCCACCTCCACTGAGGTTTGACAGATACAATGCTTTATGTGGCGTAAGTGAACATTCAGTGAAAAGAGCAGCAGAAGAAGCTGTAGATTTGTCTGAAAATACAGACATTGTAGTAGCGTTTGATGGATCTTGGCAGAAGAGAGGTCATACTTCTCTGAATGGGGTTGTAACTGCCACATTTATTGAAACTGGTAATATAACAGATTATGAATATCTAACAAAGCACTGCCAGGGTTGTTCAAGTAAATTTATTGGCACCCATGTTTGTGTAAAGAACTTTGATGGCCCTAGTGGAAACATGGAAACGAAAGGAGTTCTAAACATTTTTAGAACTGTGATAGAAAAGCTTGAATGTGTTGGGCATGTACAAAAAAGAATGGGAGCTCGGGTGAGAAAATTATGTAGAGACTTCAGTGGAAAAATCTGTCAGACAGAAAACACATAGGTGGTCCAGGTCGTCTTACAAAAACTGAAATTGATTCTTTGACTCAATATTATGGACTAGCAATAAGGAGAAATGTAGTAGATTTGGAGAACATGAGACGGACTGTTTGGGCAACAGGTGAAACCCCACAGTATGGTTTGTGTTCAAAAGATTCGTGCTGCGAGTACTGGTTGAGCTATGCTACAGGCATACAATATACCCACAAGCATTAATTAGCACTTACTCTGTAATGGAGGCAATTAGGTCTATGTGTAGGGATCTGGAAAATAAAAATCAACGTAAGAAATGTATGCATGGTCTCAGTCACAATGCAAATGAAAGCTTCCACAGCTATATATGGGAGAGAATACCCAAAACTGTATTTGTTGGGCTGACAGTGCTGAAGATTGGTATAATAGATGCAATAATAACAATCAATGATGGTGCAATTTCAAGGACCAATGTTATGAAGAAATTGAACATCCAGATGGGAAGGAATATGGCTTCAGCTCTAACTGCTATTGACAAGCGGCGGGTAGCCGAAGCAGAGACAAATGGTTCAAATGGCTCTGAGCACTATGGGACTTAACATCTGAGGTCATCAGTCCCCTAGAACGTAGAACTAATTAAACCTAACTAACCTAAGGACACCACACACACATCCATGCCCGAGGCAGGATTCGAACCTGCAACCGTAGCGGCGACGCGGTTCCAGACTGAAGCGCCTAGAAGCAGAGACAGCTGCAGAAGCTGCTACCAAGGAGTATAAAGAAAAGAATGAAGAAAAAGAGTATGGAGGATAAGGAAACAGGAGAACAGCTGGAGTATGCAGCTGGAATGTTCTAAACGAGCATAGTAGTAAGTTAATAAATCTGTAAATCTTCTTTTGCGATTTACCGAAAACTTGAATTTTTCATCATTCAGGTAAACTTTTCTCCTAAATGACTGAAGTTAAACTCAGAAAAATTGGTACAGATATTTAAAATGACCTCCTCTACCTCCCTTGCCTACTATTTCCCGAAAAATTTATAACATGATGGTGATGTCGGTGATATTCGAGCTACATTTTAAATATTTTTGCTGTAGTAAAATAAACTACTTGTCTTTTTCACAGATCAGCATCAGGGAAGGAAATTGAGGCATAAAACACATATGTGAATGTTTCTGTACTCTGACTCTTTTTCCAAGTTGTGCAGTCAGTGGTTGCAAAGAAAACGGTACCGCAGTGAAATAGTGTTCCGTTTTTTACACAATTTTAAATATTGTTGTCCGTACCAAAATACAATAAATGTATCTCAATGATTTTTAGGAAATTCTTTGACTAATGACCCTAATTGAATGTAAGAGTTTTGAGCTATATCTCATTTATAGAGAAGTTGCACTATGAGGGTGAAGTTAATGTTAAAAATGCAGCCCGTTGAGGGGTATGTTCCCTTAAGATGTATAGTAGATCTAGGGGAAAGTGTCGGAAGGCGTCTAAGAGTGTTCGCATATCATGCAGATGTCTATAAGAAAATAGCAACGCCAGAAGACAGTATCGATTTGCTGAATGGCCTGCAAAAGATTGATGAATAGCACAGTCTCTGCCAGTTGACCCTGAACGTAAATAAACGTAAAAAATTACACTTACACAGGAAAAGAAAGCTTTCACTGTACAAATACGCTATTGATGAAACTGCTGGAAATAGTATCTACCGTAAAGTATCTAGGAGAGGCTATCCAGAGTGACCTTAAGTGGAATGACCAACACAACAAATAGGAAACTCAGATGCCAGCCTGATATTTGCAGGCACTCCATGTGCGTACAAGGTAGAATCATTCCAGATGTGGAACGGGTGCTTCCAGATGCCATGAAGAGCACACGGTGCAGCCAACTGTAGGTCTTTGGTCTTTGCTCATGTCGATACCAATGATGTGTGTCGTTTCGGATCGGAAGTCATTCTCTCTGGTTTCGAGCGGCTATTAGAAGTGGTGAAGGCTGCCAGTAGTATTACAGGGCATTTGCTACTCCTCGTCTGTATAAACGATTTAGGAGACAATCTGAGCAAGTGCGTCAGATTGTTTGAAGATGATGCTGTCGTTAATTGTCTAGAAAAGTCATAGGAAGATCAAAATCAATGCAAAACGATTTACACAAGAGATCTGCATGCTGAGAAAGTTGACAATTAACTCTAAATAATGAGAAGTATGAGGCCATCCACATGAGTGCTAAAAGGAATCCGTTAAACTTCGGTTACACGATAAATCAATCAAAACTAAAGGCCGTAAATGCAACTACATACCTGGGAGTTACAAATACATACAACTTACATTGGAAAGAACACACAGATAAGGTTGTTGGGAACGCCAACCAAAGACTGCGTTTTATTGGCCGAATACTTGGAGGACGCAACAGATCTACTAAAGAGATTGCCTACACTACGCTTGTTCGTCCTTCTTTGGAGTATTGCTGTGCGGTGTGGGATCCTTACCAGAAAGGATTAACAGAGTACATCGAGGAAGTTCAAAGATAGGGGAGAGAGTGTCACTGACATGATACGGGATTTCGAATGAACGTCATCAAAACAAAGGCGGTTCTCGTTCCGGAGGAGTCCTCGCACGAAATTTCAATCACCACCTTTCTCCTCCGAATGCGGAAATAGTTTGTTGTCGCCGACCCACATAGTGAGAAATAAGGGAAATCAGAGCTCGCGCGGAAAGATATAGGTATTCGTTTTTGCCATGCTCTATTTGAGAGTGGAATAACAAAGAAGGTGAAGGTGGTTCGATGAACCCTCTGCGAGGCACGTATGCGTGATTTGCAGAGTATCCATGTAGATATACCGGGTGATCAAAAAGTCAGTATAAATTTGAAAACTGAATAACTCACGGAATAATGTAGATAGAGAGGTACAAATTGACACTCATGCTTGGAATGACATGGGGTTTTATTAGAACCAAAAAATACAAACGTTCAAAATATGTCCGACAGATGGCGCTTTAACTGATCAGAATAGCAATAATTAGCATAACAAAGTAAGACAAAGCAAAGATGATATTCTTTACAGGAAATGCTCAATATGTCCACCATCACTCCTCAACAATAGCTGTAGTCGAGGAATAATGTTATGAACAGCACTGTAAAGCATGTCCGGAGTTATGGTGAGGCATTGGCGTCGGATGTTCTCTTTCAGCATCCCTAGAGATGTCGGTCGATCGCGATACACTTGCGACTTCAGGTAACCCCAAAGCCAATAATCGCACGGACTGAGGTCTGGGGACCTGGGAGGCCAAGCATGACGAAAGTGGCGGCTGAGCACACGATCATCACCAAACGACGCGCGCAAGAGATCTTTCACGCGTCTAGCAATACTTCGTTGTTTTTTTGGTTCTAATAAAACTCCATGTCATTCCAAGCATGTGTGTCAATTTTTACCTCTCTATCTACATTATTCCGTGGTTTACTATATTTTCAAATTTATGCTGACTTTTTGATCACCCGGTAGATTCATAGGAAGAATTTTAAGGAAATGTAATCCATCCACGAAAGAAGTGGCTTGCGGGGTGCTTATTCAACAGATTTTTGAGCTCTGTTCATCAGTATGGGATCCTTCCTACATAGGACTGGTGGAAGAGAGAGAGAAAATCCAACGAAGAGCGGCGCGTTTCGTCACGTGATCATTTTGTCAGAGGGAGAGCTTCACAGAGATGCTCAACAAAATCCAGTGTCAGACGCTAAAAGAGAGGCACTGTGTGTCACGGAGAGGTATACTACTGAAATTTCGAGAGAGGACTTTACGGGAAGGGTCGGACAACACATTACTTCCTCCCACATACATCTCGCGTAATGAACACAACGAGAAAATTAGAGAAATTAGAACCAATACAGAGAGTTACCAATAACCATTCTTCCTCTGCGTCATTCGTGAATGGAACAAGGAGGAGGGGGATCAGTTGGTGTTACCAAAAGTACCCATGATCCCACACTTTTAGGTGACTTGTAAAGTAGGATGTAGATGATGCTGCAGATGAATATGGAAATATTTAAATAAAGGAAATAAGTAATGGTCACACAGAATATTGATGTAGCCCGAGCACAGGATTAAAGCTCACTATGAGTTTATTCAGATTAAACACAAGTTACTCTGAATGGTAGCCTTACATATGCTAATTTGCACATAGCGGAATAAATTAAATGTGGAGTAACTGTTACATTTTCGCGATTAAACCGCTGAACCCATTTCGATGGAATTTGGTATGGAGATAGCTTGAATTCTGATAAATAACGTAGGCTACATGAATAAATCAAATTAAAAAGAAACATTGACCCTGGAGATGGAACATTGTTTTTTATATCAGTGAACATAAACCATGTTAAAAATTATTCTGAAACTCATTACCTAAAGTAAACATTGTATAATGTATAGCTACTTCAACAGCATGATGCATATATGCGTGCTCCTGCCCACACCCCTCAGTACGCACTGCTCGTTAGTGATGCTGCACTTGCAACATAGTAGTGAGGGGGTGGGGGGTGGGGAGATGGACGGACATCACGAGCTATGTGAGGGTAGCTGATGTTATTGCATGTTCTATAACATACTCACTGACCATCACCTATCATAAGAAAAGTGCTCATATGCTAGCACAGCTGGGCTAACAGCTAGTCTATTGTAGGTACCCAACGGCTCTAAAAAAGAAAAAAAGTCACTTCTTATGTAGAATTATAATCTAGTTTCACCAATGAAAATTACCTAAAATCTACAGAGCTCAAATGCATAGGGTAGCATTAGTATTTGTAATCCAAAGAATAATATCGTTAGTTTTATGTATTATAGTCAGACGTCTTTGTGTTTTGTTTAAATGAGCTAGTGAAACTGATACCTTGTGAATTGTGTTATATACGACACATGGAGTCTGGCAATGCTACGTGAAAAATGACAGTAAATATATTATTTGTAAACTCTATTTTTACGGATTGTTTCTGGATGTTGTCACTGGGTGATACGAAGTGCAGAAAGCAGAAGAAGCAGCTACATGATTATTACCAAAAAACTATGAGTCCTATAACAAATTTCAAGGCACCATATTGCTTCACATAAAGTGGACAGCTAAATTTTTAGATTATTGTGATTTTAGTTTGAGCGGTTCAGAAGACTTGGGAATTTCAGCAATAGTCTTCCGTTTAAACAGTGAAGAAATTTGACGAATGTAGTCGCGGGACTTGACCAAAGTTGGGTGCAGCCAACAGTTGGAGTTTCGAATGTTGTTTCATCGAGATGCCGACATGTTTTTACTCAACTTAAGACACTTAGTTACATTTACTAACTCGGTGAGCTGAAATAGTTCAGTTGCTTTTTGTACTACAATAAGAATTGTATTCGGGTGTGATATTTTAGAATTGATGAATGTTTATGATACACTGCAGTGCGTTATTTTTCCCTGATATCCGAGACGATCAGTTTTATTAACCTGCGTTTGTCCCGAAAAAGTTTGCTGAACAGTCTTGTTAAAAAAAAAAAAACATTTTTTGACATTATTTGACTGTTGCAAGACATTTTTCAGAACATTATCACGCTCGTAATTGAAAATAACATAATACGTTAACTACTACCGCCAGTTTATTTGACTACTGCGATATTCTGCAGCAATTTATCTTCTCCTCTACTCATTTCACGAATATCTGAAGGCCACCCACCACCGCAGAACGCTCCGGTGGCTTTGGGCAGGATCATGCCAGAGTAATTAAGGCTTACCGACCGGGATAAAAGCAACAAAGGCTACCTACCAGTGTAGCGGATGGCCAGTATGAGGTTCATTCGCGCTGAACAACTCCTGTCGGCTTACGGCTGCTCACGGCTATGGTGCTCGTTATCCGTCACAATGACGGCCCCTGGCTGTGTAGAACCTATTGTGGCAGCTGTTTACGATTATAGCCACATCTTACCATAAAGTCCAGTCGACAAATTTCATACGTAGTTCTTCATTTATCCGTGCTTCAGAATCCTCTTTTCATCAAAGTCGCTTCAATTCCTAATATTTTTCCTTCCGATTTCCCAGTCAACACTTTACATCGATCGGTAGTATAAATACAAACGCAATGGCCACCACAAAGCAAAATGACAACAAATATGAACGGAGGCCACCAGACTTCTGATAAGTCAATTGGGGTGGCAGTCAGTAAAAGAAAGTCGTTTGTCATTACGGCGAGATCAGTTCACGAAATTTGGATCACCAACTTTCTCTTTAGAATTCCAATTATTTTATTTCGTCCCATCCATATAGGGAGAAATTACCATGCTGATAAAATTTTCAAAAAACAGAGCTTGCACGGAAATATTTAGGTGTCTATTTCTCCCCACGTGCTATTGGGGAGTGGAACGGACGAGGAATAGCCTAAAAGTGGTTTTATGAATCATGCAGATGTAAATGCAAATGTAGATGCAACCACGTCATACTAGAAAGACCAACCAAATGTGTAAGTTCTGTTGATAGAAGATGATCTGGGGATAACAGGACCTGACAATGACATTAAGATGTCAGTTATTGCACACATTATTTCATCGTGTTCAGTAGATATAAAAAGGGCGGATCTCTAATGATGTATAATGAATGAAACAAACCTCTAGAAGCCTAATGCTACACCGTAATAGCAATGAGCTACAACCCTACTGCATAAACCCTTCGTGCTGACTCCAGTTAAATGCATCCCATAAATCAGTAGGAACGGCACGCCTTTTATTTCATATTCTTAGCCTAATATTTACATAAATACAATAGTATTTGTTAAGGGGAGTTAGAACGGAAAAAAATTCACATTTTCGGATTTTTATCTCATTATAAAATTTGCAGTTTTCCGAATAACATTATTTATATATCACTCATAAACCACATGGGATGTATTTTATTTTATTTTTTCAAATGTAATCTACACCGGTTGAAAATGTTAAAATTTTTACGTGCATTACCTCAACATCTATAAAATAGGTAATTTTTTTATATAGAAGGCTGTGGATTACTGTGTTACAAAGATTAAATTACGTAATTGTAATTGTCTTGTCCAGAAGAGGATGGGCACCAGGTTGAGGAAGTTGAAACAAAGTTTGAGAGACAAGAAACTTCATGATGGTAAAACCATAAGAGGCAGGCTGACAGACGAAATAATTGACGAACTACAGAAGTTTTATGGGATGGTCATTCGAAATATTACTGCGGATTTGTTGAAAATGAAGCAGGCAGTAAGGGCTATGTTCTTTCACAGACTGTCAACTGATGAAAAACCAGTACACCACCTTTGCCCTCCTGGACCTGATTCATGGTGCAATTACCGCAATGCCCAGTACTCAAACAGTTCACACAGCCATAAACATTCCATCCCAGCAGCAGTCATTGATATCATAAAATCTATTTACAGACACCTCGCAAATCCTGAATTACTGAAGAAGTGTCTGCTAGGTCAGACTCAAAATCCCAATGAGTCGTTCAATAATCTTATATGAACTCGCTTACCAAAAAATGTATTTGTTGGAATGAAGACACTAAAGTGGGGGGTCAGTGATGCTGTTATTGCTTTTAATGATGGCAACACTGATAGGGTGGAAGTGCTACAGAATATGGGAATTAATCGTGGAACCAACTGCATCAGAGTACTTGAAGGATGGACAAGGTTCGCATTGATAAAGCAGAGTATACAGCACAGTTGGCCTCTGAGGAATCCAGAAAGAAGAAAAGAAGAAAAATTTTGAAAAAGATCAAGCGGATGACATACAGTATAGTGCAGGGTGCTTCAGAAAGACTAAAAATAAAAAAAAATTAAGCATATATTAAGAGAGTTACAGTCTTTTGAAACTTTAGAAGCCGTTCCTGAAAATCTCAGAAACCACTTAGAGTAGAGTATTAAAATTTTCAGGAAGTAATAAAAAACATATCCTGAATTTACTGAACTAAAAGAAGAACATAATATTATGTATAATTAAAATTATTTAGGATAACGTACAAAAAGTACACAAAATTTTAACCATGTAATTAAAAAAAATTATTTCCGAAAGCAGAGGCTGAAATCCTATAATTGTAGTTCTGTAGACTCAGAACATTCGGTTTAACGTCATGTAAAGGTTTTATGTCAATGGTTACAGTGGTTCCTGAAATACAGGGAAGCCAAGTCATTAAATTTAACATCGTCGGGATAGGGTGTTCCAACTCCCCTTAAAAAGATTTTTACTTACATTTATAACATCTCTGTCTACAATACATTACGATTTATCGTGAAGCATCACGAGAAATGCTGCTGCTTGCAATGTTGCTAACGGAAACTTTCAGTCTCTGAATCTATGCACTCAGATACTTTATATTGAGAAATGTGAAATAAAAAATTATTTCTCTAGAACTGAGTGATATTCACAATTCCTTGCTTTATGTTGGATAGGAATTTTTGACGATCTTCGCACCAGAGTACATATCCTCATACCCTGACCCTGGACAATACGGCAAAGCCTAACATTATTTTTGATTTTTTTTTTTTGATCATACAAATTATAGTTCAACCCCAGTTTGATTTTTTAAATTTTGTTTTGGTTTACACGTCTAGTTCCACAGGACCAAATTGAGGAGCAAGTCTCCAAGATCATTAAACGTGCCAGTACACTAAATTACAACATAAAAGAAATAAAAGATAAAATAAAATTTTTAAAACCTAAAAAAGAGAAGCCATAAGTCAACAATATAACACAGGAATCAGCTTAATTTTTCAAGGAACTGCTCGACAGAATAGAAGAAGTGAGCCATAAGGAAACTCTTGGCTTCGATTTGAAAGCGCGTGGATTACTGCAACGAATTTTGAATCCTTGGGGTAGTTTACTGAAAATGAATCCAGCACTCTACTGCACACCTTTCTGCACAAGAGTCAAGAAAGTGCGATCCAAATGCAGATTGATTTTCTGCCTAGTATGAACTGGGTGAAAGCTGCTAATTCTAAGTAATAAGCTGATATTGTTAATAGGAAAGCACAGTAAAGTATATATATGTATTGAGAGGCCAGTGTCAGAATACCCAGAGTAGTGAACAGAAGTCGACAAGAGCTTCGTGAACTTACACCACTTATTGCCCGAACTGTCCGTTTCTGAGCCAAATATATCCTTTGAGGATGGGAAGAAACAAAATACCATACGTCATAACCGAATGAAAATAAGCAAAGTATTCTAATTTTCGTTTCGAACTATCACTTACTTCACATACCGTTCGAATAGTAAAAATGGCAGTATTAAGTCTTTGAACAAGACCCTGCATTTGAGATTTCCACGACGGTTTACTATCTATCTGAACCCTTAGAAATTTGAATTGTTCAGTTTCACTAATCATATGCCCATTCTGTGAAATTACAACGTCATGTTTTGTTAAATTGTGTGTTACAAACTGTAGAAACTGTGTCTTACTGTGAATTAGCGTCGGCCGTTGTGGCCGAGCGGTTCTATGCGCTTCAGTCCGGAACCGCGCTGCTCCTGCGGTCGCAGGTTCGAATCCTGCCTCGGGCATGGATGTGTGTGATGTCCCTAGTTTAGTTAGGTTTAAGTAGTTCTAAGTCTAGGGGACTCATGACCACAGATGTTAAGTCCAATAGTGCTTGGAGCCATTTGATCTTTGTGATTTAGCGTTGATTTATTTTCTACAAGCCAGAACTAATGTCTTGGACTGGACTATTTGAAACAGTGCCAATGTTTAACACAACATCCTTTACTACCAAGCTAGTGTCGTCAGCAAACAGAAATATTTTATACGGTTTCCGACCGATTTCTCATACACAAACAGCAGTTGACCGGCGTTGCCTGGTGAAACGTTGTTGCGATGCCTCGTGTAAGGAGGAGAAATGCGTACCATCACGTTTCCGATTTTGATAAAGGTCGGATTGTAGCCTATCGCGATTGCGGTTTATCGTATCGCTACATTGCTGCTCGCGTTGGTCGAGATCCAATAACTGTTAGCAGAATATGGAATCGGTGTGTTCAGGAGGGTAATACGGAACGCCGTGCTGGATCCCAACGGCCTCGTATCGCTAGCAGTCGAGATGACAGGCATCTTATCCGCATGGCTGTAACGGATCGTGCAGCTACGTCTTGATCCCTGAGTCAACAGATGGGGACGTTTGCAAGACAACAACTATCGGCACGAACAGTTCGACGACGTTTGCAGCAGCATGGACTATCAGCTCGGAGACCATGGCTGCCGTTATCCTTGACGCTGCATCACAGACAGGAGCGCTTGCGATGGTGTACTTAACGACGAACCTGGGTGCACGAATGGCAAAACGTCATTTTTTCGGATGAATCCAGGTTCTGTTTACAGCATCATGTTGGTCGCATCCGTGTTTGGCAACATCGCGGTGAACGCACATTGAAGGCGTGTATTCGTCTTCGCCATACTGGCGTTATCACCCGTCGTGATGGTATGGGGTTACACATCTCGGTCACCTCTTGTTCGCATTGACTCCACTTTGAACAGTGGACGTTACATTTCAGATGTATTACGACCTGTGGCTCTACCCTTGACTCGATCCTTGCGAAACTCTACATTTCAGCAGGATAATGCACGACCACATGTTGCAGATCCTGTACTGACCTTTCTGGATACAGAAAATGTTCAACTGCTGCTCTGGCCAGATCTCTCACCAATTGAAAACGTCTGGTCAATGATGGCTGAGCAACTGGCTCGTCACAATACGCCAGTCACTACTCTTGATTAACTGTGGTATCGTGTTGAAGCTGCATGGGCAGCTGTACTTGTACACGCCATCCAAGCTCCCTTTGACTCAATGTCCAGGTGTATCAAGGCCGTTATTACGGCCAGAGGTGGTTGTTCTGGGTACTGATTTCTCAGGATCTACGCACCCAAATTGCGTGAAAATGTAATCACATGTCATTTCTAGTATACTATATTTGTCCAATGAATACCTGTTTGTCATCTGCATTTCTTCTTGGTGTAGCAATTTTAATGACCAGTAGTGTATATAAAAAAGGAGCATGTGTGACCCAAACACTGATCCCTGGGGCACCGCGACACTTGACCCTGCCCCATTCAGACCCCACATCATAGTTATTCTCAGCACTGTGGATAATGGCCTTTTCTAACTGTTGTTAAAGTAAGAGGTGAACCAATTGTGAGCTACAAATGACAAATACCACTGAGGAGGAAATGCACTGGCACGTGACTTATAAAGATTGTAAGACTAAATTCTTTTCATTCGCCTCTGACTAAATACTTTATTAACCGTCAGTGGATTTCTCCAGAAGTTAATTTCACTAGCGAACAGGGAGTGAGAATGTAAAAACAGAAGCCAACATCCTTGCCTCTCGATCTAAACAGTAACGCATCTTACCGAACAACATGCGACGTTAAGCTCCTCGACCAGTTTGTAATCATCGATTTCCATAAGTCAGGTGAAAAGCATAAAACGTGCAACGTCTCTATACAGAAGAACTGCCCGCAGTCCCGACTGCCTGAGTTACAGGCGCGCGCCGCCTGCCGCTACATCCAACACACCTGTTTGGTTTTTCCACTCGGTTTGCACCAGCGTTCCAGCAACCTGCCAAAAATTCGCGTGCCTTACCTGCCCTGCACGAGGTCTGTCATTGAGTCCAAGCTCGTGGTACCTGCACAACCGCTTAATAAAATGCAGGACCCAGGAAGAGTCCGGTTGGCCAGAAAGTAAGTAGTCAGCGTGTCTGATAAATACAGGCTGTATTGTTGAGAGCCTGTGTCCTGCAATTAAGTTCGATGTTCGTTAGAATCGGTTTTAAAGCAAAGATAATTGTGCATCACATCAGATTCAAGACTCTGAAACATATCTTTGACCAACTATCGACAACAGTGCTTATGGTACTTTATATATAAGGTTATTCATGAATATATAATTTCCGCACTCAATGACGTCCAGAAGGTCATCTTGTAACCTCCCCCCTCACTTATCGACCTTAATGACAGTGAAAAATTAAACCGCGTGTACCTAATGGAAATTTGGGAAAAGCAATCGTCACCGAAGTTAATCTGTCGGTAAAGAGGGAGGAAAGGGTTACATCTAAATGAAAGGAAAAATGCAAATGAAACTGGTGGAAATTAATTTTGAAAAGGGGTAAAGTTAATAAAGAAAGTAAATGTGCGGCCGTTACGTTAGCAATTAACTAGCGGTAATTAGATATTTGAGATTTGGGTGAAATTACGGTCATCAGTCCTATGGACAATTACTATAGTAACTAAAAAAGAAAGGTTATTGCACATATAATTAGCACTAGAAGCGTGGCAACTGAAGGTTGACGCGTGTAGTGTGAAGACTGAATGTTTGTCAGAAGTAATGAATTTCGCTACACTCTGACTTAATTTAGCAAAAGAATTAATAAAACCGGAAAATGGAAAGTTAATTTAGTGACTGAAATTAATAGTAAGATTTGTTTCTGAAGTACTACGAAATTGAGTAAAATGAGGTTAGTCTTGGACTACCTCAACAATCATTTCAAAAGCTACTTGAATCTACGCAATTTAGAAATAAGAGATTTAACTTTGAACTTGAATTAAATGATTCTGAAAAATTAACAATAGTAAGATTTAGTACGTACCAAGCTGAGCTGCAGCCACAGGTAAGCTAAAATATGCTAGCAAAACTCGCACTCTTAATTTGTGCTTGTGTAATCTAAATATTGTAGCCAGCTATGAACACCTTAACTGAACTTTGAAATTAAAGCAGTGAAGTGGAATAATATTACTTTAATGCGTTTGAATTTCAACGACACTCGGGTTCATTCCGGAAAAGGAAGGGACCCTGCTTGGTAATGGGACAATGAGCAACAAAGGTTCATACTACGTTGCTGTTATTTTTTCAGGCAAACTGAACAGTTTGCAAAGCTGAGGTCTGCCATACAGTTCTAAAACTTTACGTGCTTCCAGTCTTCCTTGTTGGTTGATTGAAGGTTTGAAACCGTCGATCGAGGAGGTGGCGACAGTCACTCGTTGTCGGCCGTCGCTGTTGCAGAAGCTGGATGTTGGCGCGCCTTCTTCTCGACACTGTCACCAGGCGAAACGGGCTCTTGATGTCCCGTCCGCGACACCGCGGCAACTCGCGGTAGCGTCACACAACACACCTGCTCAACCGCACTACTCCAGCCAGACTCCGCTCTGCCCGCTCTCCGCGCGGCAGAGTTAACACTACCAAAGATCCTAGACACTTTGGTTCTCCACACGACCTGTCGATGTATTCGTTCGATAGCATAGTTTTCCCTAGGCAAGACCCAGCGTAAAAATACAAATAGTATTTACAAAACAAACAAATTATACATCGACATAGATGCATATATATATATATATATATATATATATATATATATATATATATATATATATACAAATAGTATAACAATTACAATACATAAAGACACAGAAATGTCATATCTTTAGGTACCAAAATCAGGAAAAAACTGCTACAAAACTGTGTGTGGTGTCTGGTGTGTGTGTGTGTGTGTGTGTGTGTGTGTGTGTGTGTGTCGACAGTTCGACGATCACACTCCCGTCTATGTTTAGAGGGCGATGTACAGCCCCCTCCTTACCTAAGAAATTGTTGACAACTATTGAACTAAATGAAAAAAAAAGTGAATTAGTTACGAACTACGGGTGCACACACTTTATTCAACATGTAAACGTCACTACAGATATTCAGATTTCAGTTATGACATGTTCGATATGCCTGCCATCATTGGCGATGATGTGGCGCAGACGAACAGCGAAATTCTGCATTACCCACTGAAGTGTCGGAATACCGATGCTGTCGATGACCTCCTGAATGGCTGCTTTCATCTCAGCAATGGATTTGGAGTTATTGCTGTACACTCTGTCTTTAAAATAGCCCCACAAAAAGCAGTCGCATGAGTTCAAATCCGAAGAATATGGCGGCCAATCGAGACCCATATCAGTGTTCTCCGGGTACCCTAGAGCCAGAATGCAATCCCCAAAGTGCTCCTCCAGGACATCAAACAGTCTCCTGCTTCGATGATGTTGAGCTCCGTCTTGCATGAACCACATATTGTCAAAATCAGGGTGAGTTAGGATAATGGGGATGAAAATATCTTCCAAAACCATTACGTACAGTTCGATAGACAACGTGCCATCAAGGAATATCGCATCGATTATTCCCGTGGCTGGACAACAGTCACCTGTTGAGGGTGTAGAGACTCCGCGAAATGCGGATTCTCAGGCCCCCAAATGCTTCAGTTTGATTACTGACGAAGCCATCACCTGAAAGTGGGCTTCGTCGGTCAACCAGACTACACAGCGCATACTAAATCCAATCATGTCTCGCAGCCAACCGTGCAATTTGAACGACCTAACGCAAACCGTTCAGCATTTATGACGCTGCCGGGCTGGGCTAGCACTTGGATGGGCGACAATTCGGTCCGCCAGGCGCTGTTGGCAAGCGAGGTGCACTCAGTCCTTATGGGGCAAACTGAGGAGCTAATTGATTGAAGAGGAGCGGCTCAAGACTCGTAAACTGACATACGGCTGGGAGAGCGGAGTGCTGACCTCGTGGCCCTCCATATACGCATCCAGTGACGCCTGCCACCTAAGGATAACACGGCGGCCGGTCGGTACCGTTCGGCCTTCATGGCCTGTTCGGACGGAGTTTAGTTTTTTAGTTCGATAGTTGTCACCGTGTAAGCAGACGAGGCAAGGCACTGTGTAGAGTCGAATCGTCAGCAGCTGCCACAACGTCCGGGGCTGCCAACTTCGCCACTGCTTGGCCTGTGAGTCGACGGGCGCCATCTTACGTCCGCGGCGTATCCTTCAGCGGACGGCTACGTAGGTCCGTGCGCGGCCCAGTCAGACACGTCCCGGACTCCGACGGATGAAGAACTGCTTCAGGTCTCCGCAACGGACCTCGCTGCCCGACACGTTGTCGCGGCGTCTTCGCCTTGCGCCACATCCGCCGCTGCGCTTCCAGCTGCTCACGGGGCACCGCTTCGTCTTGGTTGCCAGTGGCTGACTACGAGCTTATAGCCTTGTAGGTCCGAGCCGAACTTTCTTCCCTGCTAGTCGTGATATTGTCGAAGATAAAGAGTTCTTAGTTATCAAATGAAAATCCCCTCAGAAAAATTAAGAATAACTGTGCTGGTAAACTTCTACGTTATTTGATACAAAGACAGGTGAGTAAAACTGAACGTACTCAGACAGTTATCTCTTTACTTATTCTCATCATCACTGAACTGACACATAATATTTTTTAGCACAACGCAATCTGACTTTCAATAATCCCTACAAAAGAACGGCCCTGAATAACGATAACCTATACCTTTCATGAATCACTTACCTCACAAAAATCTTCATTACTGGAACTACTGCAATACAGCGAGTGCCAATACTGCCAGCTAAATAAAAGATTCTGACAACTGAAGGCACTAGCTACTGATAGGCACAGTTAGCAAATGAAATTTTGATAGAGAATGGACATTGTATTTACTTTAATGATGTTCAAAAGTCATCAGTGAGAGCAATTCATGACATCTATCTTCACAAATTTCCTTTTTCTGGCGGACACACGTCCAGATCGTCCGCTTATAGCAACCTCTCAAAACTCTGGCATCTCTCTCTCTCCACATCCACCACTGCTGGCTGCTCACCTCCAACTGCACAACTCTACGCGCTGTTCACATCCAACTGCCCAACACTACACAAGCGAATATTCCAACAATGAGTCCAACCAACCATAGACTGCACACAGCACAGTCAGTGATTTTCATACAGGGTGCTACGTGGCGTTACCAACATAAAAACCTAAACAGCCAATTTACGTAGCCCCCATGCTCCCCACAAAAAAATTTACAAATTGTTTTGGGCAGTGCTCAATAATTATTTGCTAAAATTTTTTATATTAACGATAACAAATATATCAAATGCACACAATTATTGGTACAATGTTGGTCAAAAGCAAAAATTGTTCTCATACAGACAGACCTGATCATTCATTACAGTAGTAATTACATTGCACAAAGTCTGATCAGTAAAAGAAAATGCTCACGAAATTAGTGGATTTCCACGCAGTCTTGAAGAAGTAGTGTTGTCCTTCCAACGGAAAGACAGTGCTAACTCTTGACATCCAGACAGGTAATGGGCCACAACAAAGCAAACCCACAGCAGAGTCTGTCGAAGTTTTGAAGAATATTGGTAGGCAGGTCATCACAGAGCAGACCCACTGTAGTCCTGGTAGAGTTTATGGTATTGGTGGGCCACCAAAGGTGCAGACGCTGTAGTCCTTGTAGAGATAATGGTACTGGTGGGCAATCAAAGGTGCACACCCAATGTAGTCCTTGTAGGTGATAGTATTGGTGGGCCACCAAAGATGCAGACCCACTGTAGTCCTCGTAGAGAGGGCCAGCAGCCATCTGTTGCGACTGTGCGGGTGCACAATCACCATCGAAGAGTCTTGCGGATAGTATAGCAAGTCCATAAACCACCACTTGTGCACTCACAAACTTTTTGGGATGTCCTTAGAACCAGCAGTGCTGTTAATCAGTCCCTAGCTGAATTATCAACACACGTGCGAGCACTAACAGTCCCTTTTTTCTTCTTCTGACATATTCTGCATATACTATGACCAACAGAAATGTGTGCACTGAAATGAATCTCTACAAGTTACTTAATTTGATGAACTGGTGTCAATTACAATTTTATAACACGAGAGTACAATTACAAAGGTACAGAAAACATCATTAAAGAGCATAATAATACAGAGAACATTTGTAGTAATACAGGCTTTACAAAAGAATAGAAATAAACATCAGTGTTACAGAAATTGTGACATAAGTAAATAAATAAAAAAATGAAAAGAACTTTCGAAACATTAACTTCACACATTAGCATTAAAGCAGAACAGAATAAATAATGTCTAAACATCAGTGTTACAGAAATTGTGACATAAGTAAATAAATAAAAAAATGAAAAGAACTTTCGAAACATTAACTTCACACATGAGCATTAAAGCAGAACAGAATAAATAATGTCTAAACATCTTTACAAAGTAAATAACATATTAATAGTGCATATATATTTGAGGATAACTGTATTCCTCATCATAGTGAATGTAGCTTAGTATTAGAAAAGTTCTACAACATAACTCTTATCAGATAAACACATAAAGACAGGAAGAACACAAATACACAAGGGTACACAAACACATAGCGGAATAACACAAAAGGAAAGGAGAGGGTTTGTTTTCAGTGTAACATTTGGTACTTCATTCCATAAATCTTTCCTCTTATTTCAACATTTGTTCACCCCCCCCCCCCACCTCCCCCTCCTCCATATGTTATATGTTCACATATTTATTACCTCATTAATCATTTTCCATTATCTTAACTCATAATTTGTTTCCAAGAAAATTCTGTCTACACCTGTTGTCCCTAAACCCTACTTTTTTCGTTCATATCCTCTTTCAAAATTATTATTCTTCATTGTACACTACTTTTTTGGCCAGACCTTTTTCTTATATCTTCTCAATGCATTTCTTCCAATTCATCACAACTCATTCTCTTATATAGCCTACCCCCTCTTAAGCTAACTTAAATCTACTGACCTCAGATATTTATACTAGAGAATGAGGCAATGCCGCAGCACAAAAGGAATTGAGGGAATGTCAGACTTAAAAAGAAAGCTAGATTCACATCTACAGAGCTACTCCAATAGCTACTGTATATGGATGATGTGGTGGAGAATACTTCGCAGTTTTAGTTGCCTCTGACTCTCGTGTAAATTTCAAACTGCTGGTAGATTAAAATCAAATATTCATTTTGACTAAAGTGACTATTATAATTTGGTTGTAATTTACCAATAACTTTTCTGAATTAATATCTGTTGTAAAACAGTAATTAGTCGTGGGTGTTTGCTCTTCAAAAGCCGACGACAGATAGCATTACACGGAGTGCACTACCCATGTTGTCATGTGTTACTAGTAGACAGTCATTAATGGATTTTATTAATTACAGAAAATTTTTATGCACAACTAATTAAATTAAATGTATGCCAGCGTACATGGTTTTTTCATTCAACCTCGCGTCTATGCATTTTTGTTCCTCTGCTGAATATCTACGCACTTGTGATTATTTATGTAATTTCAGTCTCTGTTTACTTATTAACAATTAACATCTTTTGCTCACTTATAAGCTGGCGATCGTAATTTATTATTTCGTAATCAAATTTCATATAGTTTCAGTTACACACAAAAATTATAGCTAATTATAGTGCATTATTTAATCCCTTACGAAATTTATTTCCGAGCGTTACCTTTGCACTATCGGTCAAGTTATAATCTTGCTAGCATTTCTTTCGTTACCGTTATTCTTCGAAATAGACGCCTTTTCCGGAAAATGCGGAATATTAAGCTACGAGCGTCACTAAATGATTAATATACCAAAGAGTGCAGGTAGATTATACGTTTCTTTCCCGTGATAAGACTTATATAACACAGTAGCAAGGTTATAATTTCGCCAGTGGCTCCTACTCTCGATTAATTTTGCTCCCAATCCTGCTCAGTTCCTTCATATCGTCTACTAAGTGGTAGCAAATTTCAACGTTATGTTTGTTCGTAATGTCTTTTCCGCTGCTCATGAGTGTTTTTGTCTTTCCTTGGTTTTCTCTTAGTTGAAACACGGTTCTCAGCACATTATTCATGCTATTCAATAGATGCTGTAATTCTTCTCCGCTTTCACAGAGGATAGGTATGTGATAAGCGAATCATATCTGACTTTTAACGCCCACGGGACGTATAAAGAGAGTTTATTCCTTCATTACTTATTGGATGTAAGTGTTGGCCTTTTGTGGGGAAAGGCTGCACGTCTGCTCTATGACTTTCATAATCCGATCACTTCATTCTTTGCCTTCCATTCTTGTTGTTCCCTCATGGTTCCTGCACAACTTGTATACTACTCGTATTGCCTTACAGACTACATCTGTTTCTGCTGGGTGTAAAAAATAATAAAAGTGAAATAGGCCTATGTTCCTTCTACGAAACGTGTCCATTATTAGTGGGTCTTAAATTGTCTGGTGTGCTACTAGAAAAATGCTTCATGATTCTCGCATAAAGTCAGTTGAATGCAGGGGCAGACAGTATTACGTCAGAGGTACAGGATGCTCTCCGCTGCAGCTAACTACACACGCTCCCGTGTTTCTCTCGTACAGAAAGTCGTGCGATCGCTGGGTAAACACAGCGCCAGCTGGCTGATTCCCTTTGCGCTTCCAGTGGATCTGCTCCGCTTCGACTGGCGGCTGATGAAACGCCTACATGCCGTGGGAACTCTGCCCAAACTGAATAGCCTGGTATGAGATTTCAATTTAGTCGGGTGTATTTAACTTTCTGAAATCGACGAATATAGATGGACTGGCTGCATAGCACTGCGATACGATGAATTTCACTCACCTTCAGGAACAGAGCCAAGAACGAGTCGGCGGAAGGGCTGATAGACGAAACTCAGTACGGAGTGGACGCTGTGGGTAATGCGTTTTACGATGAAATCATAGAGGACGATTTGCAATTCCGCCGGAGAACTGTGTGTTAACAGCTGAACGTTGGACTATTCTGGAGGGCGCCACTTACGGTGGAAACTTTGGGTAGGTCACTGCTCTAGAGAGAAAACATGCCAAACGAAAACACTGTCTTTAGCAACAAACAACTTCGAAACAGAGCTAGGAAATAAAAATCCTCACCAATACACTGCTCAAGAACGACGTTATCACCGTAGCGCAAGAATCATAGCGATAAAAGAGTACCTGTGAAATCGAAATTTTTCCTGTCTTTAATTATGGACGCTACTGGGAAAAATGTTGGAAACAAGGAACATCGCAGTAATCTACAGACCCACTGAAAGATCCAGGATCACCTAAAAATGAAAGGCTATACAGAGACGCAATTGAGTGTGTTAAAGGGAGGAGGAGGGCGTGAAACTGAATGACATCTGGACCCCTCATGGTTTGCAACAGCGCACGATGGGAACCGACAGCGGCCAGTTGCGTTCGGGTATTCAGGGCGAGGCACATGAGAAAAGCAGGTCGTGGCGCGTACATCGCAGCACTTGACACTGGACATCTTACAAGTGCCAGCAGCCCTTTCGGGTGTGAGTAACTACTTCAGACGAGTTTAATCATTCTTGACTACTCGTTTAAATGCATGCGGGCTCTCTACAGCACACGACAAAGTTGATGTCTTTATTGCGTACCTTTTCAGTTACATATTAATTTCCCGCGGGCCCTCAACGGAGACGAGATTTCGCGAAGTCGGACAAGCACGTTGAGGGGCCCGTATTTCTCGTGTGCCCCGATTCAAGGCGTGTGACGTCACGCCACTGCGCGCGAGGCCCACGAGAAAGACAGGCCGCGGCGCGTACGTCACGAAGGTAGTCCTGAACTCGCTCGCTCGCTCAGCTCAGCAGACAAAATGCGTTTCCAAACCTGTTAACTCGCAGCTGGGCGTGTAAGTACTAACGAGAATTGCATCTTCCACTGGAATCTGCTATTATGAAGTCTTACTGACTGACAGTACTACAGCAAAATTTAATTTAAGATCAATACTTTATATAAATGGTATAACGGCTTTTTGATAGCATTTAGTCTCTTCTGCTTAACAGTACTCATTCCATGGTGGAAGTGGTGCCATATGCAATTGATAATCATTTTAGCATGATTTTATTTAATTGTATGCCAGTACAGCCGTAACAAATTATAAATAGGCCCATGGACTTCCCACCATTATAGGACTAATAACAGTAAGATTCCATAACAGCGGAATTGCAGTAGAAGATTCAGTTTTCGTTTGTACGGACACGCCTAGTTACGAGTTAACAGGTGTAGAAACATAGTTTGTCTGCTGATGCGAGCGAGCGAGCGCAGGACAAGCTTCGTGACGTACGCGCCGCGGCCTGTCTTTCTCGTAGGCCTCGACTGCTCGGCAGTGAGAGTAAGTGGAAGTTTGCTGAAGTCAGTAGTGAGCCAAGATGTGAACTGGACACTGAAAGACGCTACGTTCCCGCTTGAAAATGTCCTCTGTAGATGGGAATGAAACATTGGGTTTTAATGTGAAATCTAATTGACCACGGCATAACATAATAGCCCGGAATATTTTATCAATTATAGCCAGCGGCCTTGCCGCAGTTGTAATACTGGTTCGCATCATATCATCGAATTTAAGCGCTATCGGGCTTGGCTAGTACTTGTATGGGTCACCGTCTGGGTGTGCCAGGTGCTGCTGGAAAGCGGGCTGCACTCAGATCTTGTGAGGGCAATTGAAGACCTACTTGACTGAGAAACACCGACGACGGCCACGGAGACTGGCAACCGCCGGGAGAGAGGTGTGCTGACCACATGCCCCTCCATATCAGCATCTGGTGACGCCTAAGGGCTGATGATGACACGGCGGCCGGTCGGTACCGTTGGAGCTTCAAGGCCTGTTCGGAGGGTGTTTTTTTATTTTTTTATATTTTTTATAATTTCATTAGTTGTAAGCTACTACCATGTGCTTAACAGCGTGTTGGTACATCTTTGAAACGTAGCATAGCCGCGATTCTGCATGGCATGCATTCGAAAAGTCATTGGTAGGTTCCTGGAGGTGTGTGGCAGCAGACATCTAGCCACAAGTCACGCAGGTGCTGTTAACTGCGGGCCGCTGTTTTGTGGGAACGGAGCTGGCACCCTGTCATGTGTTCCGTCGAGTTCACATAAGGCGATTTTGAAGGAGAAGACATGATCGAGAGTCCAGTATCAAGTCCCTCAAAGCAGTGCAGCACGATTCAGGCCTTGTGACATGGATATCATGCTGTAAATACCGTGACCATTGGGGAAGACATCCAGGGTGAAGAGATTCGCATGGTCGGCAATAGTGTTCACGCCGTCCACAGCAGTTCAAAATGGTTCAAATGGCTCTGAGCACTATGGGACTTAACATCTATGGTCATCAGTCCCCTAGAACTTAGAACTACTTAAACCTAACTAACCTAAGGACAACACACAACACCCCGTCATCACGAGGCAGAGAAAATCCCCACAGCAGTTATTGTGACTTTAATTACTACCGTAGGTCCAATGGAAGCCCAGGTGAATGTGCCCTGTAGCGTAATGCTGCCCCCAGCAATTTGCATCGGTGGCGCAGTGCACGTATTGAGCAACGTGGATGACGGCATGTCCGGACGCCACCATCGAGCTGGTTTAACGCTAAACGTGACTCATCCGACCAGTCGACATATTTCCATTAATCAGCAGTCCAATCTTGATCCTGTGGCCGTTGCAATCGTAACTGACGTTCTCAGTGAGTCGACGTGCACAGATAGTGGGCGTCTGCTGCACACTCCTACGTCCAACAATGTCCTCTGAACAACTTGTACCGCCCCCAACACTGCAGCCGGCCGAAGTGGCCGTGCGGTTAAAGGCGCTGCAGTCTGGAACCGCAAGACCGCTACGGTCGCAGGTTCGAATCCTGCCTCGGGCATGGATGTTTGTGATGTCCTTAGGTTAGTTATTTTTAACTAGTTCTAAGTTCTAGGGG
This sequence comes from Schistocerca serialis cubense, assembly GCF_023864345.2. NCBI lineage: Eukaryota > Metazoa > Arthropoda > Insecta > Orthoptera > Acrididae > Schistocerca > Schistocerca serialis. The sequence goes on along the minus strand of NC_064641.1, from coordinate 109,970,390 downwards.
ACTAATGACCTCAGCAGTTGAGTCCCATAGTGCTCAGAGCCATTTGAACCAACCCAACACTGTACTCTGTCATCAGGTCTCCGACAGTTCTTCGCTGTCTATCCTCTTTTACAGGGAGCTCAAGCCTTTCACGTTCACATTCTGTGATGAGGCGTAGACGTTCAAAGTCTAGTCGACTACTCGTGGTTTCGCCGTCCTTCGACCACTTTGTATTCGCTGTAACACAAGAACAGTTGACCAGCAATGCCCCTTCCGAGATGCTCGCAGGGCCAATCTGCCCTTTGTCAAAGTCGCTAATTTTTGTCTACTTCCACATCTGCGGTCCGTTTCGTCGCTATAGTTATTCCTCATTACTCTCTGCTCCACTTCTGTACTTTATTCACTGCGTGAGGTACTCACAACGCCACCAGACAGTGCTCAATTGTCGTAAATTTTTTGGCCAGTCAGTATGCGATTCCTCGAGAACATTTCTTCAGTCTGTTGAACCGGCTGATCAAAAAGTCAGTATAAATTTAAAAACTGAATAAATCACGGAATAATGTAGATAGAGAGGTACAAATTGACACACATGCTTGGAATGACATGGGGTTTTATTAGAACCAAAAAAATACAAAAGTACAAAAAGTGTCCGACAGATGGCGCTTCATCTTATCAGAATAGCAATAATTAGCATAACAAAGTAAGACAAAGCAAAACTGTAGTCGAGGAATAATGTTGTGAACAGCACTGTAAAGCATGTCCGGAGTTATGGTGAGGCATTGGCGTCGGATGTTGTCTTTAAGCATCCCTAGAGATGTCGGTCGATCACGATACACTTGCGACCCAAAGCCAATAATCACCCGGACTGAGGTCCGTGGTTTATTAAGTTTTCAAATTTATACTGACTTTTTGATCACCCTGTATATACACTGGTGTTCAAAATTAAAGCAACAAACCGAAATTTTGCAAGGTTTCGTTTATATTCTACAAAACTGTATAAACGCGTGACAGTAAAGTAGAAATAATATAAAGAATACAGAAGGTAAACAACCTCAACATGCATAACGATAGACGAAAATGTTCTTCGTTTTTTTTCCAACGACTCAATGTGGGATGTGACCACCTCTGGCAGCAATACAGGCCTGACAAACGACGGAGCATGCTGTGAATGATGTCATCAATATCATGTTGAGGCAATAACGCCCAGTCTTCCTGCAGCGCTGCTCGCAAGTCTTGGAGAGTGGTTGGTGGATGCTGACGTGATGAAATCCGTCTCCGTAGTGCATTCCAGACGTTCTTTATGGGATTCATATAGGGAGAGCGAGCAGGTCACGCCATGAGTGCAAGATCTTCCGTTTCCAAGAAAACATCAACCATGCGTCCTCATCCAGCAGCACGAAGTCTGGTCCCACAGCACCTCGCAACAACCGCACATGAGGTTCCAAGATATCGTCACGATACGTGGCAGCAGTTAAACCTTGCATATTGCAACGTACAGTTTCATGAGGAGGTATTCTAGTGGTCAACATAATCATTACCCACCCTATTAGGGATCCTCGCCGATATTAGTCTCTTTCCACAACGTTTGGGTCTCGAAAACGCGTTGCACGTTCCCTCTAGATACGAATCATCGAGAACCACTCTCCAGAGCAAATCGGGACTCGTACGTCAAAAGAACGTTGGCTCATTATTCGACCGTCCAGGTGGCATGTTGGTGGCTCCACTCTAGACGTTCCCATCTGTGAGACGTGTCAGAGGTACACATCCAGCAAGACTCCGACAGTAAAAGTCACTCTACCGAAGCTACAACACGTCCAGTGGATGCTGCGATGACAAATGCCAGTTGCAGTGCAGTACTCAGGTAGTACATGCAGCCAAATAACGGCCCTCTTTTCAGTTGTTACACGTGGTTGGACCCGCCCTGATCTCCGAGACACAGTTTCGGTCTCTATAAACTGTCGCCATGTCTGAAAAACAGAACGATTCCCATTATGCCATCGGCCCACATCAATTTGCGACTGTCCTGCTTCCATTCCTCCTATGGCCCTCCACCGCAGAGGGCCAGGTAGGCGTTTTCTCTGTGCCATATTGCACCGTCTGTGACCCTGTGCACAGCGACTGTGAATGTGGGACTACCCTTCAAACACTAACCCGTTTGATAGGTGCCCTGACGTCATCGTTGGCGTGGTTGTCCGCTGAGCGAATGTCACCTCCCGTGCAGAACACCACTATACGGACATCTGGTGACAGTTTGTACGATTATATCGTGAATTAGACAGTGGATGGCGAAATAGTGGTTCGTTACTTTAATTTTGGACACCAGTATAGAATGAAGGGGAACACGATTCCTTTCCCATTAGCAACCGAACGAGGTTGCACTTGACTCACATCTGGGAGGGCGGTGGTTCAAATCCGAGTCCACCCATCCTGTTTTAGGTTTTCCGTGGTTTTCCTAAATCACTCCCTGGCAAATTCCCGGGTGGTTCCTTTGGAAGGACACAGCCGATTTCCTTTCCTACTCTTGACACAATCCAAGCACGTTAATGCCAGTCTTCGTACCTTCCTTCCTTTCCACTAGCAATTCAGAAATATCAGCAACAGAATTCTGCATTACGAAGACATAAGGCAGAAAATGGATGCCAAAGAATGGCAACCTGACCTTCCTCTAATCACTTGCATGATACATACAGGGGGTGAGCAAAAGTACAAAAACATCAGAAACACGAAACATCACCGTGCCCGATACAATATAGGCAAACTATTGGCACCCGATACAGCTTCCAGTCATATCGGAATGGATAAATACAAGTCCTGTAAGGTTTTGAAGGGAATGTCAAACTATTAGCCTGCAATGTAGTAGCAAGTCCAGATAACTGCGACAGAGACAGATAGCAATGACGCAAAATTCTCTCCAAAGTGGACCACAAAGGCTCAGCGATATTGTGACGCCGTGACTGAGGTGCTCAAAGGAGTGGTTTTGGAACTCCAATTCGACCTACAGTCCCCTGCTTATGGTGACCCCTTCGTATTGTTTTCGTTTTTCGTGTTTTCCCCATTGGAACATCTTTTTCTGAAGTGACTTTTGCAGCTGACGTCCTTTTATTTTTCGTACACAGTCCTCTTCAACGACCGTTCATCATGATCGCTCAACACATACTTCCGTCCCGTTCTGACTTCGATGATGATGTTTTTCCACCTTTCCTTTACGACTTTCGGAAACGTAACGCCACCAGAGAGGCAGTTCTCGTATTCCGCTTGATAATGGAGGCAAGGGTTATGAAAAATCGAGACATGTTCATAGACCTGGAAAAAGTGTTCTATAACGTAAAATTGTGCAGGATCCTCTAATTTCTGAGGGAAGCAGAACTAAACTGTAGTGAAATATGGACAATACACAATATTTACAAGAAACAGGATAGAATAATAAGAATGGAAGACCAAGAAAAATGGCTTGGATTAAAATGAGTGTAACAAGAGATGAAGTCTTCCACCCCACTGTTTAATCTACACAGTGTAGAAGCAATGACAGAAATAAAAGTAATATTGAAGTGTGGTATTAAAATCCAGGATGAGAGGAAATCAAAGATAAAATTCGCTAATGACTCTGCTATCTTCAATGAAAGTGAAGAACAATTACAAAAGGTGTTGAATGGGATGGTAGTCAAATGAGTACAGAACACGGATAGAGAGTAAACCAAAGAAAGATTTGTATATTTAGTTTTCTGGTACATCTTCTCGATGGTGTCACTATTCCTGTATACAGTTGCACGCCCCATCTGCACCAGCGGTGCTGCTTGTCACACGTGTTGACTGTGGCGTTTTGCTCTCCCGCTACTGGCTGGGTCACACCTCACCCTACTTTGCGTCTGCAGTGCCGGCGAAACTTCCACTGACTGCGAGGTGCCAGCGAATTGGTTACTGGTACTTCCGCAAGATGGAGCTGCAGTCCAAAAGTGACTTTCCACTTCGGAATGATATAGAAATGTATTCAGATAACGTACTCAATCGGTAGATGTGTCATTTTGTAGCATACGACTTCAAGTTTAATTCACGTACTGCGTAAGCACTCCACTCCGCCACCAGGAGCGTGCTGTGTATTTGGGTTTCATGAAATGAACTCTGCAACAACTGTTCGGCATAAATTTAGCAGCGAATGCAATAAAGAAATCTACTCTTAGCGCAGGAACTTCGTTGAAGCGGGTTGTTCACTACGCCAAGATAAATTACGAGCTTCCCCTTTCTTCTTCATGGAGAAAACTGACACTGGTATTGCGTATCTAGATATGTTTAAAAACATTTTAATTCTACAGATCGATGAAGGTGACCGAGATGGGATGATTTACTACCAACAACTCGGTCCACCACCTCACTGCTTCACAGAAGTTCGAGGCCTCCTCGACAATCGCTTGCCAGGACCATGGATTGGCCCCCAAGGGCCCAATCGCTTGGCACCACCACTCCCCAGACTTTACACCACACGATTTCTTTCTCTTGGTTTTCATTAAAGACCGTGTGTATATTTCTCCCCTGCCAAACGGTTTAGTCTACCTGAAGAATCGAATCTACGCTGCCATTGTACAAGTTACGACCGATTTGCTGCAATGAGGATGGCAAGAAACTGGTTCCTGGTGGGATGTTTATCGAATCACAAACGGTACTCACATTTAAGCAAAATGATACTTGACACTTTTATGTGAAACTTGAGGTTATCTGCTAAAAAATGACGAATCTAGCTATCCTGTAAGTTATCTCAGTAAATTTCTGTATCATTCAAAAATTGTAAAGTTATTTTTGACTCATTACGTATTTTGATTTGATAATCAGATCCTTTTATTCTTTGTAATCTGTTTTACAAGTTAACAACTTTTAATGTATTGTTTGGATAAGTTTTAGTTCGTTGGGGAAATTTTTTTAATCATCTGGCACACTTAATTATAAAGCCAAGTAAAATTTTTATATTCACAACATCATGTTAATACAAAATGAATTTAATACTAAAGTTTATGCGGCTAATCAGCAGTTTCGTTGTAAAGCAGATTAAATGAACACTTGTGAAATTTAGATACATTATATATTGACTAACTGCCGCCAAGTGTAAAGCTAACTCTATACTCATTTAAATCGTGTTATACAATTTCACTTTGAATGCTCGTAATCTACAGTGTGCGTATGCTTTTCTAAGCACAAGGGAAGACAAAGAAAGAAACAACTGAGGGCAACAGCCCCTACAGTAGTCCCACACCTCGGCTACAACGTGGTTGTAAAAGTTTTTGAGTCAAGTAGGCAGTCGACGCTGCCATTAAGCACAGATTTGATTGAAACTGACACTGAATATTGTTTTACAAGTCCTATGTTGGTGAGTGAACTGTTTAAAACTTTTAAAATTTTTAAGTTTCGTTAGGATGATAATTTATAAGAAACCCCCTCTGGTGGTGGTGGTTAGTGTTTAACGTCCCGTCGACAACGAGGTCATTAGAGACGGAGCGCAAGCTCGGGTTAGGGAAGGATTGGGAAGGAAATCGGCCGTGCCCTTTCAAAGGAACCATCCCGGCATTTGCCTGAAACGATTTAGGGAAATCACGGAAAACCTAAATCAGGATAGCCGGAGACGGGATTGAACCGTCGTCCTCCCGAATGCGAGTCTAGTGTGCTAGCCACTGCGCCACCTCGCTCGGTGAACCCCCTCTGGTCCTTTATGTTCCTCTAATCTGAAACACAGATCTAATGATGGTAGTACTAACATGACGTTATAAATGAGGACTTATATTAAGCCTTCTAGGCGGGTTTATTCACAAAAGAATTTGTAGATGATACTCAAAGCAAACACGAAAATAACCAGGTGTTCTAAATAATGATACACAAACCTACATTTCAATCCAGACAAAAAATTATCCAAAAGACGGAAGGAAACGGCGGTTCCAGTCGAAAGGACAACTGGTAGTCTACTGAACTCATGTAAATTAAAAAGCGTAGGAAAGGCAGTGAACGGCTTAAATGCCTCTGGTAAAGTGATAATAAGCCTGTTTAACATCTAAGGTGTTAAAATACTTATCCACACAGAACCACGAAAAGCAAGAATGCGAATTAGGTAATGGGACAGACTGCAAAATAACGTTTTTGTTTAATGCACTATAATCGATTACTGGCCTTACAGTGCACTGGCCATTTGGTAGCGAAAATGTCAGTGAAAATTATACTGAGGTAGTCGGTCTAATTATTCCCTCTTCCAGCATCTAATCAATCAACTTCTTCAGTTATCTGGGGTGTTGAAAGCCGATAAGGAGAATATCTAACTGATACATGGTGCATGAGCAGATTTTGTACTCCGCTTGCTTGGTAAGCCAACGCCCTTGCCGCAGTGATGACATCGGTTCCCGTCAGTTCACCAAAGTTAAGCGCTGTCGGGCTTGACTGTCATTTGGATGGGTGACCGTCCTGGGCGCTGTTGGCAAGTGGGGCGCACTCAGCCCTTGTGAGGCCAATTGAGCAGCTACTTGATTGAGGAGAAGCGGCTCCAGTCACGAAAACTCTCAACGGCCGGGAGAGAGATGTGATGACGACGTGCTCCTCCATATCTCAGTGACGCCTATCGGCAGAGGATGACACGGTCGGTACCGTCGGACCTTCTGATGCCTGTTCGGATGGAGTTTAGAGCTTCTTTTGCTTCCTTGTCAAGGAAGGAGACCCATAACTCCCGCAACGGTATAGCTTTTTGGAGCAACAGATGATGAAGTTCAATCTAGCCGCAATCGCTACCGTTAACCAAATTAAGCCGAAAACTCAAAAAAGAAAAAAAAAAAGATCAGATATTGGAAAAAACTCTATGACTTAACCTGAAAAAACTTGAAGGTATGTTTACTGTCCTTGTAATCTCGTACAAGGCCAATATGCTGAATAAAAGCAAAGCACGACTGGCAAAATACCAAGCTTCACTAACTAATTGGATAGAACTGCCAGGACAGCAAAATCAGGTTCCTTATTAATACTCATAGAATTTAAGAGCACTCTTTGTGTTCTAGTACAGCATCGACACCACGGGAGGCATTCTACGTCCAGAGGTTGGCAGTAGCACAGGTGACCGCTCTACGCGTCGGCAGCTTGTTTGTAGACACATCGTCCGCTGCACGTGCGAGTAGCGCCGCCACAGCCCGCGTAAGGAGTTCGCAGCTCGTGGTGTAGTTGGTTCAAATGGCTCTGAGCACTATGGGACTTAACTTCTGAGGTCATCAATCCCCTAGAACTTAGAGCTACTTAAACCTAACTAATCTAAGGACATCACACATATCCATGCCCGAGGCAGGATTCGAACCTGCGACAGTAGCGGTCGCGCGGTTCCAGACTGTAGCGCCTAGAACCGCTCGGCCACTCCGGCCGGCGCCGGCACGGTAGCTGAGCGTATTCTGTCAGAGGATTAACTGCCCTCTGTAATAAAGGAAGTGAGAGAATGGATCGGCGATGAACTGAGCGGGTAGCATTGGACGTCCGTTCCGAACAAATACAACGAACAATAAGCAACAAATACAACGAACAATAAGCAACAAAATGAGACCAACAAAAAAATTTAAAAAGTGGGTAGCGTTGCTGCCTCTGGATCACGGAGTCCCTCGTCCGACTTCCGGATGTGTCGGGGATTTTCTGCGCCCACGGACTGGGTGTTTGCGTTGTCTTCATCATCATTCGGGAAAGTGGCGAGACTGGACAGTGAAAAGATTTGGACTTTGTACTGACGCTGATGATCGCACAGTTGAGCGCCCCACAAGCCAAATATCATCATCATCATCATCGTCATCATCAGCTTAAGAAGGTGCCTCACTGACGCCAGCCAGTCTAGTTGTGGAGTCCACTTCGAACCTTCACAGCGTTATACGTTTGCCTCTCTGTTATTGCGTCTGCTTAAGACAAACGCGCCTCTGTGACGGACTAGTGTTTGATCTTCAGAAGAAACTTAAGTAAACGACGTTACATGTATACTACGTGTGCTTCTAATTATTTTGCTGTGTATCTCAGCTGCAACCTGTTCCTCGGCGCCCACCACTGCACCGACCCAATAACTGGAGACGAGACGGTATGTACAAGTGCTCCAATCTTTGGTCTGCACTGCTTGTGTTTCTTAGGTTTCCTGTTTCTTTACAAGTCATTCTTTTTAACAGCGACCGTGCTTAATTTTCATTGTAATTTTTGATTTTTTTCATCATGGGTAGTCCTCCCAAGAACCGGCAGTAACACAGATTGTTCAGTTCCAGGCGAAGTAGATGCAGGAATTGATGGAAATGATGAGAGGACAAGCTAACAGGCTGCTGCTTCCGCAACGCAGACACAGCCAGCAGAGCCTGTTTCCGTACCAATATTTCGTGTCTCTGACTCAGCACACGGGGCATATACACAGAAGTGCCAGGGAAACTGGTACACCTGCCTAATATCGTATAGGGCACCCGCGAGCATGCAGAAGTGCCGCAACACGACGTAGCATGGATTCGACTAATGTCTGAAGTAGTGCTGGAAGGAATTGACACAATGAATCCTGCAGGGCTGTCCATAAATCAGTAAGAATACGAGCGATGAAGATCTCTTCTAAACAGCACATTGCAAGGCATCCGATATATGTTCAATAACGTTCAGTCTGGGGAGTTTGGTGGCCAGCGGAAGTGTTTAAACGCACAAGAGTGTTCCTGCAGCCACTCTGTAGTAATTCTGGACGTGTTGGGTGTCGCATTCTCCTGCTGGAATTGCTCAAATCCGCCGCAATGCACAATGGACATGAATTGATGCATTTGATCAGACAGGATGCTTACGTGTCATCCGTCAGAGTCGTATCTAGACGTATCAGGGGGCCCCATATCACTCCAACTGCACACGCCCCACACCATTACAGAGCCTCCAACAGCTTGAACAGTCCCTTGCTGACATGCGGGGTCCATAGATTCAAGGGGTTGTCGTCATACCCGTACACGTCCATCCGCCGATACATTTTGAAACGAGACCCGTTCGACCAGGCAACGTGTTTTAGTCATCAACAGTCCAGTGTGGGTGTTGACTGGCCCAGGCAAGGCGTAAAGCTTTGCGTCGTGCATTCATCAAGGGTAAATGAGTGGGCCTTCGGCTCCGAAAGCCCATATCGATGGTGTTTCGTTGAATAGTTCGCACGCTGACACTTTTTGATGGCCCACCATCGAAATTTGCTGCAATTTGCGGAAGGGTTGCACTTCTGTCACACTGAACGATTCTCTTGAGTCGTCGTTGGTCCCATTCTTGCAGGATCTTTTTCCGGCCGCAGCGATGTCGAAGATTTGATGTCTTACCATATTCTTCATATTCAAGGTATACTCGTGAAATGGTCGTACGGAAAGGTCGCCACTTCAACGTGCGCCGACTATAACGCCACGCTGAAACTCACTTAAACCTTGTTAACGTGCCATTGTGGCAGCGGTTATCGATCTAACAACTGCGGCAGACACTTGTTGTCTTATATAGGCGTTTCAGACCGCAGCGCTGTATTCTGCCTGTTTACACATCTCTGTATTTGAATACGCATGCCTTACCAGTTTCTTTGGCACTGCAGTGTAACTGCATAGGCTCCGCGACGAAAGTCAGTTGACAGGCAAGTTTACTGAGTATCGTACAACATCACAATGTAAAAGCTATACCGGAGAAACCAACGTTTTGGTCAGTCGCCTTCTTCCGCGTCTTCTGAAGTGCTTTAGCTGTGTGGAGTCGCTGGTATTTTGTCGTTACTGCTCACTGAGCTTAACGTTACGTCACAGTTTTAAAAAGGTTGTCGTTATGATTGGTCATATGAGGCGGGAGGAGCAGAAAGTTTACTGTAGTAGCTTGCTGCGGTGCAGGGAGTGGGGGCTGTGCTGTAGTCTCTTGTCTCTCGCATTGTATGTCGTTATTGGTGGTGATAGGCGAATGAGGTGTGAGTTGCTGTTTCCATCCTGCTGGACGCAGGCAGTTTAACTCGCGTGTTGTTTGCTGGTGATGCCTGTTGGACTCTGAGGGAGGGCTGGCAGAAGGGATGAGCTTGTATCCATCCTCTCCGTCCATGTGGCTGGGATGTTTTATTATTTTTATGGCTTCTCTGATATGGCGTTTTATCAAAGCCACCTGCTTGCCGAATACGCAGGTTTCGTTAAATTGTATTTCTTCGCCTCAGTGTTACCGGTGTTTGGCCACTGCAGACTTGCTGTGCTGCCCCAGACCAAAGCAGCGCTCGTGTTCTCGTATATGCGTTCCTATCGGCCTGCCGGTCTTCCTGATCTATACTTCTCTGTACTGACCTTCCAACTCGTACACACCTGCAGTGTGTAGAGCATCTGTCCTGTCCTTCGTAGAGCCTAGCACATACTGGATCTCGCGGGTGCTTTGGCAAACAATGCAGGAAGCAATAGACAGTAGCAGATCCCCACTCGCTGTACCGCAGCAGCCCTTCAGAATTTTTTTTTAAAGGAACACACCGCCATTTAACTATTTTATTGTTTATTTAGGTACAATACAGGTTTCGTCAATTTAGGCCATTCTCAGATATACGATTTTATGTCTTTAACGTATATTGCGGGACACTTAACATATTGTCAAGCTCAAATTTTTCCATAAATTAAGGAAAATATTGCCTCTCTACGAAATGTCAGATGTACGAGGATTGGAACTTAAATAGTAGCAACGATTTATTCACAACCGATACGAAAGAGTTACATGTTTGCACCTGTTACTGTCCTTCAAAGTAGTCACCAGCGTTGTGTAGAATACGTTGCCGGCCGCGGTGGTCTCGCGGTTCTAGGCGCGCAGTCCGGAATCGCGCGACTGCTACGGTCGCAGGTTCGAATCTGCCTCGGGCATGGATGTGTGTGATGCCCTTAGGTTAGTTAGGTTTAAGTAGTTCTAAGTTCTAGGGGACTGATGACCACAGCTGTTAAGTCCCATAGTGCTCAGAGACATTTTTTTTAGAATACGTTGCCATCCACGTGGAAGGCGTAGTACACAGTTAACAGAGCCTGTTCTGTTGCTGGTGGGAATGGAGCGGTCTAATGCTAGAGTGATTCTCGTGTACGACTGTGATGGAGTTATGCTAACGCATTACGTTCCTCCACGGCAGACCGTCAATGCACAGTATCACTGTTGGTTTTTGGAGCATCACCTGCTACCAGTTATGCGAAAGAAGCGGCGACACTTTCTGCGCAACTAACCCATCATTTTGCACGACAATGCGCGGGCGCATACAGCGCAAGCTGAGGCTGCTCTGTTCGGTCGATGGGACTGGGAAGTACTGTACTATCCACCATACTCTCCGGACTTAAGTCCTTGTGACTTTGATTTGATTCCGAAGATGAAGGAACCACTTCGTGGCATTCACTTCAGAACTGTTCTAGAGATTCGACAGGCAGTAGACGGCTACATTCGTACCATCAACAGAACAGGCTCTGCTAACGGAATACTACGCCTTCCTCATCGCTGGCAACGGGCTCTACACAACGCTGGTGACTACTTTGAAGGACAGAAACAGGTGCAAACATGTACATCTATTGTATCGGTTGTGAGTAAATAGTGCCACTATTTAAGTTCCAACCCTGATACAATGAACTTCGTAACATATCAGTTGGGAGCCAATATTTTTCTTAATTTATGGACAAATTTGAGCTTGACGGTATGTTAAGTGTCCTGCAATATATGCTAAAGACATAAAATCAATACTTGAAAATGGAATAAAAGATCGAAACCTGGGTTGTACTTTAATAAACAATAGCCATGCGAGGTGGCCGAGCGGTTTTAGGCGCTACAGTCTGGAACCACGCGACCGCTGAGGTCGCAGGTTCGAATCCTGCCTCGGGCATGGATGTGCGTGATGTCCTTAGGTTAGTTTGGATGAAGTAGTTCTAAGTTCTAGGGGACTGATGACCTCAGAAGTTTAGTTCCATAGTGCTCAGAGCAATTTGAAACATTTTAATAAACAACAAAACAGTGAAATGGCGGTGTGTTCCCGTAAAAAATATTGTATGACATCAAAAGCTATTGCAATAAAGTTCCTTCTGCCTGTAACGGGGCATCCTCCTCTAGCACTACGCTTTCTCAACAGTAGTTGTCGATACCAGCACTATTTTTAGAATTTTGGACAGATCAGTACTATGTCAGTTGCTTTTCTGAAAACTTTCATATAATTTTATACACAGTATGTTATGTTTCTAGCTAAAATTTATGAAAAGGACTTACTTTAGACAATATTTTAGTTTTGATGTTATAATAGATAAATATTAATTCCGAATGTACCAGTACAGTTAAAATTACTTTTTTAGAAACATTTGAAATTACGAATTATTTGCACACTTCAAGTTTCTATTATTAATTACGGAATCATGTACTGTTTACTGCTTTTAGTTCTGGATTCGTTTATGAAATAATAATCGAAATTAATAATGTAACGAAAACTAGAAGCAATTGATTTGCTAAGAAAACTTATAAATCCTTTGGTGTATTGTTATTTCCGCAGAGTGTGAGAGTCGTAAGCTTGTCTCGGATGTGATCTGACATATTTTTGTATAATAGGTGCAAACAATGTAATTTGGGATTTTTTAATCTGAAAAATCAACATACTGTATGATATATTGAAATGTGAGAAAATCAGTGGAAAGTATATTTACGTGAAAAAAAATTACAACAACAATCTTCCAGTTTATTTAGTTCAAAATAAAACTTGAAAGTTTATTGTAATCTTCGCTCCTCTTAAATCTTTATAAAATACTTTGCTTATTAATTACTTGGAGTGGGCATTCTTAAATGTCCATAGTAGATGAGAAGGAAGGAAGGGGGGAGGGAGATTACACCCCTCAAGTGAGCAATCATAACAACGACCTTTTTAAAATTGTGGCGTAATATCACGCAAGTGAGCAGCAATGACAAAATATAAGCGACTCGTCATAGCTAAAGCACACCAGCAGACCCAAAAAAAGACGACTGCAAGCTCGGTCGAACCGTTGCTTTGTCCAGGATAGCTTTTTTTAACATTATGACGCGGAACGGTACTCAGAAAACTTTTATCTTAACACTAGGAATGGTTCTAGTACGGAGCACAGCTAGACGCGCGAATCACGCCACATCACATTGGAGATAGCGACTGGGAACCTAATTTTCTTGCAGGAGCCTGTGTGTCAGTATATAGGCTTGACTGCAAACCCTTCCCCGACACCCGCCCCGATAGTGTTCGTTATGAAGACTTAAATGCTGCGCTAGACTGATACTTTGATGAATACAAATTATGTCATTTGCGGAGTGTCATAAGCAGTGGGTAGTAGACTTACAAGGGCTTGCACGGCATTGCAAATTAAGGCGCGAGTGTGGACAAAATTTCAGTGATGCTAAAGTCTGGGACGCCACTATGCAGAACGTGTCCGATCCACGCGTAGAGAAACAGATTCTCAAGTATCTTGATCCTAGTTTGCAACAGGTTTTGGAATTAGTGGAGCTTCAGCAGTCGTATGACAGTGTAGCAATAAACTTCGATTCCGCTTCTATTTGTGCAATACAGGTTAGCAGTAAACAGTCTTTGCCAGAAGCTCATTGGCCCCAATGCGTGAAGTCTCAGCCAGGGCAGCGACCTAGACAGATTCAGTGGGTTAGACAGCAGACTAGTGGCCTTAATTCTTGCCCTCGCCCAAGTGCCAGGCATGCCCTTGTCGTTACGCTGACGAGGAGAACACGACAAGTTCAAATGGTTCAAATGGCTCTGAGCACTATGGGACTTAACAGCTATGGTCATCAGTCCCCTAGAACTTAGAACTACTTAAACCTAACTAACCTAAGGACAGCACACAACACCCAGCCATCACGAGGCAGAGAAAATCCCTGACCCCGCCGGGAATCGAACCCGGGAACCCGGGCGTGGGAAGCGAGAACGCTACCGCACGACCACGAGATGCGGGCAACACGACAAGTGCCACATCCCGACTTCACAGAAACTTCTTTCAAAAGAAAGGAAAACGTATCTCGGCTTATCTGTAGATACTCGACCGTTTATGAGAAAACGACGGTCAAAGTTTTAGAAGTACTTTACATGCCTTTTATCAGCTGAAATCGTGGCACATTGGCTAGTGTCGCAACCTATTAGTTCTGCGTCCCGTGTTGCTTTTTATTTATTTCATTATATTCTTTTCATTTATTTCCTCATTTACTTAGACAGTCACTACATGTATGTTTCCTATAGTGCTAGGGGATATAAGAACGGTATCTTAATAGTAAAATTACAACTGGGTTTTATAATGCGCTCCGTCTTCAGGCCACAAGTGGCCCATCGGTACCATCGGACCGCCCTGTCATCCTCAGGTGAGGATGTGGATAGGAGGGGCGTGTGGTCAGCACACCGCTCTCCCGGTCGTTATGATGGTTTTCTTTGACCGGAGCCGCTACTATTCGGTCGAGTAGCTCCTCAATTGGCATCACGAGGCTGAGTGCACCCCGAAAAATGGCAGCAGCTCATGGCGGCTGGATGGTCACCCATCCAAGCGCCGGCCACGCCCGACAGCGCTTAAGTTCGGTGATCTCACGGGAACCGGTGTATCCACTGCGGCAATGCCGTTGCCGAGTTTTACAATAGGTGTCATATATTTATTATTTAATATTTGGGTGTATGGTATTTCCAGAGGTTGCAATCAATTTTAAATTCTCTTATTCTTCTACTTCATTCTTATGACGATTATTAATATTAACTCTTATATTTTATTCTTACTCTTGTTTCACAGGAAGATAGTGCATCCCCTTGTATGATACCGATGGTACAAACATTTGAAACACAGAAATTCCGAACGCCAAAGCGTCGCACAAAGACAGGTTTGCTTCAGTGACATTTCTTCGTACGAATATCACTCGGGAGAGAAACGTCGTTGTTGAAGAGTTCACTCTTTGGTAATAATTTGGCAGTAATCGAACGGAAAACTGGCACATGGAACTGATTATGAATTAAGACACGCTACAAGAATTTCACCGAAAACAATTGTAAATAATTTTCTGATTACTTTTCCTTTTCTTTTTCAATTCCTTCGCCAGACATACAATTAATAAGTCGCATAAGGGCAAAGTTGAAACTTCCTGTTAGATTAAAACTATGTGTCGGACCGGGACTCGAAATCGGGACCATCGTCTTTAACGGGTATGTGCTGCGTCGTTTCCTACCTTCCGAACTTCACAGAAATTTCACAGGGGACGAGGTACTGGCGGAAATGAAGCTGTGAGGACGCGATGTGAGTCGTGCTTTGTTGGTTCAGTTGCCTCAAAATGGGAATGGTCCTTAGGTAGAGTCTTGGCCCGGCACACAGTTTTGATCTGCCTGGAAGTTTCATATCAGCGCACACTCCGCTGTAGAGTGAAAATTTCATTCTGGAAACATTCCTCAGGCTGTGGCTGAGTCATGTTTCGTGGTATCCTTTGTTGCAGGAGTGCCAGTGTTGCAAGTTGTGCAGGAGAGCTTCTGTGAAGTCTGGAAGGTAGGAGACGAGGTACTGGCGGAAGCAAAGCTATAAGGCGGGGTCGTTAGTCTTGCCCGGGTAGCTCAGCCAGAAGAGCACTTGCCTGCAAAAGGCAAAGGTTCCGAGTGCGACTCTCGGTCTGGCCCACAGTTTTGGTCTGCCAGTAAGTTTATAGCGGCGCACGCTCAGCTGCAGAGTGAAAATTTGATTCACGGACGTTATTTCAATATACACTGGAAAACATTTGTAGAGCAATCTTCCACGGAGACGGGTAGCACGTGAAAAATAAAAATAATCATCGGGTTTCGAAGACGAACCACAAGAGCGTGAAGCCCTGACACTAGCCACTTTGCCACGGCTTCAGCTGAACTTTTCCTTCGCTAAAAGTATCATAAAGGATTTCGAAAACTTTGACCGCCGTTTTCTCAGAAAATGTCTGGCACCTAATGATAAGCCAAGAAACGTGTTCGTTTATTTTAACTCCTCTTCCACCGAGCGAAGTTTCTGGGAAAACGGACTATGGCACTTGTCGTGTTCTCCTTGTAACTGTTATCACTGTGGCAACCATGGCCCCATTCAGGCTGTGTGTGTGCAAAAATGCGAGTCTGACACCCACTTTGCTCATTCTCCAAGGTCTATGCAATGAATGTAAATTCAATTTTTTGAAAGACAAGTGTTGGCTCTAGTATAACCAGCGCAAATCAAATACAGCAACGAAATAGTCACACACTTCTTCTATCCACCGTCAGACAAATAAATTCTTTGCCACTCTTCAGGCAGTGAGTGACTGATGAACAGAAGCACTTACGAACTGTTAGGCAATCAGTCCTGGGAAACTCTTTCTGGTTATGGCGGACATGACATTTCTGCGTTAGGTATTTATAGCCCACCTGCCACTTTTCGTAAGGTTACGAATATAGAGCCTTTCACGGTTTCGAGCTCACGTGGAAGAAAACATTTTTGGGAAGGATTTCTTTGGTTTTACATTCAAGACAATGTTCTCTCTGTGAACTACTTTTTCCAACAGACAAGATAGTTGAACTGAGTGGCGTATTTAATGACGTTTTCCAAGATGGCCTAGGCTGAGTCTCACATTTCCCAGCACAGCCCGTCCGTCGCGCCATCAGAGATCCGTTGACAGGACAGTGGCGTGATTTTCCCTGTAGCACCTGCAGACAGGTTACGGTTATGTGCAGATTTGAAGGCGACAGTATCTGCAAACTGTAATTATTTTTCCTTTGCCACGTCCTGAGGAGCTCATGGACAAACTTGGTGTAGGTTGCTTCTCTTCCAAGATGCTTACTTGCAGTTTTCCTTGGAGCAACGCCCATATGGGGTTATTTAAATTTTTGAAGTTGTCCTTCAGCACAGAGTCCTCACCTGCAGTCTTTGATCGTTATTTGCCACAGTTGACTGCTACAGTTCCTTCTTGTTCGAGTGTTTGGATCACATGGTCGTTTAGTGTCAAACTGTCTGTGAACACCTTTCCAGTATGAGGAAATTGTTTCAAGTGCTCTCAGATGCTGGGCTAAAGTGTAATAAAGACAAGTAATTCTTCTACCGCATCTAATTTCCAATTTCCAGCAGCAGTAGCCATTCTGCGTTGACAGATTTACACGAAACCAACATCGGGAAACCTCGCAACAAATTACTGGTACTCCCATGCCAAGAACATCTCCGGGTCGACTGGGAACTAAGACCACAATCACAATGACCCATCATGCATCGCAATATGCTCCAGTATCAACTCATGACGTGACTGCCGCGCGATCTGAGCCCCCCCCCCCCCGCCCCCATCCCCTCATCTCAGAGGTTCCAAGTCCTCCCTCGGGCATGGGTGTGTGAGTTGTTCTTATCGTAAGTTAGTTTAAGTTAGATTAAGTAGTGTGTAAGCCTAGGAACCGATGACCTCAGCAGTTTGGTCCCATAGGAACTTATCATAAATTCAATGACGTGATTAACCTGATGCTTAAGCAGCACATCGAACTCCCTAACATACTCGAACAGAAGTTTCTAGTCGGCTTGTACGGGCATGTAGTAAATCCTAATAAGTTCTTCCAAGTCATGGGCTGGCAAAAATTTTAGCGCAAATACTAACATGGAAAGCAGTGAAGCTTTTGCTATAGCCTTACCTACATAACCATACGACTTCAAGCGACTGTAAACCCTTGGTTATAGAAACGGATAACACTACTCACCCAGTAGTCCATAAATCGTACCTTCTATCTGTAGATTTACCAAAGGGCACAAAACAGTTCTTCTGAGTCAAGCTATTGCCCAAAAATGTGCCCACTTGTATCAACAAACGAGGAGTGGGGTGAGGTAGTTAAGAAAACAGCTCAATATATCTGTGGCCTATTTCAGGCATCTGAGTGATTTAATGATACCAGCGCCCAAATCCAATCTCTTATTCATCATGGGGCCCATCATCAATGAGCATGCGACTAATACACAAATCCAGCTCCTCCTGTTCAAACTGCAATAACAAATTACTCTCCTCCACATTGTCTAAAATTCCATGGCAAATCCAAACAGTACCTGTAGTAGATCCACCTAGCCTCATGTGCTGATTTTGCAAATTTGAAGGGTGACCCATTTTATGGAAAGATACTACAGGAACAATTTCTTCTAATATGACTTCAATATGGAAAACAACTGCACTCACCTATTTCGCAGAAAGAGTCACTGGCTGATCCAACACCTCCCAAATGCATTGGCATAATCCACAGCAGTGCCAGTAGGCTGCTGCCCTGGAACAGTAAGATCGTAGCCCAACTCTTCATTTGTAGGTGTCCAGTATCCATGCAGCAATTCTAAGATCAGTCACAGCTAAATGAAATAAACCTGACAAAAACGGGCTAATTCACCAATCAATTCTAAGCTACAAGTGAATACTAACAAAACCCTGTGCTACCAGTATGTAAGAGGCCTACAGGGCCACTTAAAATATTTTCCAGTACTTAACAGGGCGACTAGTGAGGATGGGGATGTTGGCTTTGGTTGTGACGGAACATATTTGGTGAACCATTTGCAAATTTTACTTACAAGAAAAAAAACTTGCAACCTGAGCTGTAACATTTTAAAAATTCAACCAATTTAGAACCAAAATATTACTTCATAGAAGTGATGTCGTGAGAACAATACAAAGGATCCGGCCGATTTCCCTCCACATCGTTCGGCTGCACGAGCCTGTTGTGTTCCGTCTTTCACGACTAGTCATCGATGGACGTTTAGACTTTATTTCTCCTGCCTTTTGTAGTGTGCTACAAGTTAGGCCACTCTGTGTGGCTCCGCTGTTGAGATGTTCTGCGAAGAAAATACAAGGGGCGTTCGATAAGTTATGCAACACATTTCCTTCTGAAAGTAGGTTGGTTTCATTCGGGGTTTCAATACACCATATTTTCCCCATTCCTTTCGCTGCAAAACCATATTTTTCAAAGTAATCTCCGTTCAACGCAAGAGCCTTACGCCGCCTTACTGAGAACTCGTGCATGGCCCCATGGTACCACCCTGCTGGTCGGCGTCACAGCCAATGTCTTGTTGCATCAATAACCTCCCCACCATTCACGTACTGCTTCCTGATGGGTGCACCCTTCACTGGGCCAAACAGATGGAAGTCGGCAAGTTGCGAGGTCCGGGCTATGGGGTGGATAAGGAAGAAGATGCCAATGAAATTTTGTGAGCTGCTTTCAGGTGTGCAGACGTGTGAGGCCTTGCGTTTGATTGTAATCCGTCGATCACCTTGAATGAGAGTGTCCACACATTCCAACACAGCAGGAGTCATAACTATCTGGGGCCGGCTAGCACGCGTGACCTTGTTGCGACGATGACAGACGCCCCGCCCAACGACTCACCGAGCTTTTGTTGACCACCAGCATTTTCTAGACATTCTGCAAGCGCTTATGAATAGCTGCGATGCTCTGGTTTTCCGATAAAAGAAAATCAATGACATCTCTCTGCATGGAACGCACCTCCCTTACAGACACCATTCTAAAAGCGGCGTACAGCGCCACCACCTGTAGGAACTCCGTGGATCTGTGGGGAGTGAAGCGGGAATATTCCACAATGTCCAACGACAACTTCCGCATTTTTTCAACCGAAATTGGCCGAGAATAAAAACGTCTTGCGCTACTTATTGAACTCCCCTCGTAGCTCACGTAAATAAACATAACATGATATCTTTTATCTAGATTGAATGGACGTTTGCGAATATGACAGAAACAATCACACTTAAAGATCTCTGAAATGTCCCTGGTGTCAACAATTGGCTCCGAGAAGCCGTGTATTTTCCAGAACCCCCACGCTGTAATTACATGGCGTGGGATCTTTGCCAGGTCAGGGTGAAGATGATGCTCGAACGATATTGCAGGCGCGTTGCCAGCTTTCTGAGAGCGCTCTTTACTTAAATGAGATGCACACTCATTTGAAATGCAGAACGCTAGAGGCGAGATGCACAAAGCAATTGGCCGCAGATATTTCAGATGGGAATCTAACACGCTTCTGATGCCTGGACGTGTAGTTAGCATAAGTGGCGTAACATCAGTGTGATGACAGAGTAGCCTGTTTACGTTTGGGCGCTCATGTCCATATTGCAATTGTCGGGAATGGAACTGTAAATTTACGGTAATGTTTAGATCAACACCATTCCGACACATGTTGAGCTGTTAGCTCAATGAATATATATGAGTATGCACTTGGCCCTTCAAAGAGAGAATAGAGCCACAATCTGGCGTTAATCTCCTCGTTCTTTTTATCTTCTCAAAACGTATTCATCCTGCCACTATGGGCCTCTTCTCGTTCTAGCGTCTATGCGTTTCTAAGTTTCTGACTTGTTTCTGTCAATTGACTTATGAGAGTTGTTCTGTTTACAGTTTTCGTGAATGCGGCTTTGGCTTTTTGCGTTCCGTTTATTATGCTGACGAGATGTTAACCGAGAGTCATCCATTCGTGTTATATGATCATGAACTTTCAGACATCTGGAGACAGCGTCTGTCGTAAAATATCTAGACGTAACTATCCAGAGTGACCTTAAGTGAAATGGCTACATAAAACAGATAGTGGGAAAAGCAGATACCAGACTCAGATTGTAGCCTCCCAACAGAAAAATATTTGTAATACGTTTAGCGTATCCTGCCAACAGAAAAACCTCGTTTAATTTCCCAATAAAAAATTTCTTTCCAATAACAAAATTTCAAGGTTTAATGTGATCTTCCATTAAAGACTGACTACGTATCGAGATTAATAAGCTTTGACGTCAGCAGCGCTGCGCCATGGCCCTGTGAAATCATCCTGATGGTTCAAATGGCTCTGAGCACTATGGGACTTAACATCTATGGTCATTAGTCCCCTAGAACTTAGAACTACTTAAACCTAACTAACCTAAGGACATCACACAAGACCCAGTCATCACGAGGCAGAGGAAATCCCTTACCCCGCGGGGAATCGAACCCGGGAACCCGGGCGCGGGGAGCGAGAACGCTACCGCACGACCACGAGCTGCGGACAAATTATCCTGAATAAACCGAAACGTCGCCTTAGAAAAATTATACATGACTGTACTTAAACTGACACACAATATTTTTAGCGCAACGCAATCTGACTTTCAATAATCCCTACAAAAGAATGGCCCTGACTAACATTAACCTATACCTTTCACAAATCACTTACCTCACAAAAATCTTCGTTACTCGAACTACTGCAATACAGCGAGCGCCACTACTGCCAGCTAAATAAAAGATTCAAACTACGGAAGGCACTAACTACTGATAGGCATAGTTAGCAAATGAACGATTTTAATAGAGAACAAACAATGTATTTACCTTAATAGTCATAATATATATAGCAGTTCATGACATCCAGTCTTACAAATTTCAAAACTCCGCCATTTCTCTCCCCACATCCACCACTACTGGCGGCTCACCTCCAACTGCGCAACGCTAAGCGCTGTTCACAGCCAATTGCCCAACACTACAATGGCGAGTATTCCAACAATGCCAACCAGCCACAGACTGCGCACAGCACAGCCAGTGATTTTCATACAGAGCGCTACGTGGCGTTACCAATAAGAAAACCTAAACAGCCCACTTACAAAACTGAGAAATTCTTATCTCACAATGATGTCGCTGGATAACGCTATTTATATATCTGCTCCTATAAGAAATTTTTGGCACAGCCCAGTGCAATGCTGGCCACTAGATTTTCATTTGTAGGAAAACAACTGATTTTCTTTTGCTTAATCAACGTGTGTATGCACAGGAAAAAGTCGTAAAATCCTTAAACTTAGATAAATGACTGGCAAAAGTTTTCTTCAGAACAAAAGTTATTACTGAAACATTTCTGCAAGGTATTACATGGGACTTTAACAATTGTGGTTAAATCAGTTGTGGCAATTAACATATGCGCGCGGGAACAAAAACAATAACATTTTTTTAAATTAATTCTCTATTTTTTTTACCTTATACTACATCGCTCAGGCACTGCCATCGTTCTGCACGACCGGCCCAACAAAAGTCAACCGCTGCACTGCCCTGTCCGACCTCCAGAACTCAAGTGCTCTGTGCGAGCTACAAAACACGACTGCTCTCTGCGAGCTACTAAACTCGACTTGCCAACACTGTTCTGACCTGCGATTCTATTGTACCATAGATATTCCATATCGCAAGCAGTGCGTGAGCAATCCATCCAAATTGCATCTGCTCAAGTGCGCTAGCGAACTGTAATGAAACCCTAATGAACCCCTTCCGAGATTCGTCGGAAGAATATTAAGGAAATATAACTCATCCACGAAAGAAGTGGCTTATAACGCGCTTGATCGCCCCATTCTTGAATATTGTTCACCTATCTTGGATCCCCATCAGGTAGGACTGATAGAGGAGATAGAGAAGGTCCAACGGATAGCGGCGCGTTTCGTCACGGGATCCTTTAGGTGTCGGGAGAGCGTAACGGAGATTCTAAACAAACTACATTGGCAGACGTTATAAGAGAGGCGTTGTGCCTCACGGAGAGATTGACTATCAAAATTTCTGGACAGCGCTTTTCAGGAGGAGTCGGACAACAAATTACTTCCCCCCACGTACATCTCGCGTATTGACCACTGGGAAAAAATTCGAGAGATTAGAGCGAATGCAGAGGCTTTCCGACAATCATTCTTCCCAAGCACTACTCGCGAGTGGAACAGTGTTAGAGTTATCAGGTAGTTGTACCGAAAGTACCCTCCGCCAGACATCATTAGGTGGCTTGCGGAGAATGATGTAGGTGTTTTCCGCGCAATTAAACTTGGAGCGAACTAGCTACTAGATAGTTCGTTTAGTCTTTCGCCCAAATACCCATGCTCCGACGGTCGATTTCCATGCCAGAATCGCTGCGGTTTCCCCTGACCTCGTCCTGGTCGGGTATAGTTCATCTTTCGGTACCGCCAGACGAGCAACACGGTCGTTACTATGGGGATCGTATGTTCCCTGTTTCATAAAGTGAGACGCGGAACTTTGGTTCAACAGCCAACACAGGGTGGAAGAGAACCTTAGTTCTCTTACACTTTATTGTACGCCAGAGGATAGAATTATGTTATTCAAAAACCGGTTGTAAACAGTGGAATATTATTGGTTCAATACCTGTTGTGCTTTTTTTCATTTTTTGTAAACCACCATGAAGTTTGAATTGTGTTACAGTGTGGCCGTGTCCTGAAGTTGGAAGACCAGACGAATGGAGCGCACTCATAACTCGTCGGGCGTCAAAACTCTGTTTATACTGAAAAGCAGTATTATTATACACTATGCAGAGTCATTGAAAAGAGCTTTGTGCTTCGCTGTTGTGAAATGGATACTTGTCGTTGTCTACAAGCGACTACATTCCGATATATGACCATTTAAGTAAAATATTTATAATTACTGCTTTTGGCTGATGATGAGGTAATACGACGAAACGTCAGCAACATAACAAAGAAATGTGACCAGTATGGGTCGGCGCTATACAACGTCGAAACAGGTAGTCTTTGCCACAGTTTCGTGCTCTGCCTTACGTAGTCACCCTTTCAACACTTCCTGGAAACGGATCGTGAAAATCCTAAATTTAATATGAAGTTATTGAGCTTCATTGCTCAGTCATATGTCAAAATGAACGTCATTTTGCACCCATAAGATCATACTTGCATCTTTATTCCTAGAACTAATTTTACGAGATAGACACTTTAAGAAGAAAATTTCACTTTGCTCTCCATGCAAACACGGAAAAAATTGCCTAATTCTAATTAAATGTCTACATCGAAACGTATTACCTAATTACACTGAAGAGCGAAAGAAACTGGAACACCTGCCTGTGGTCTTGCGGTAGCGTTCTCGCTTCCCGCGCACGGGGTCCCGGGTTAGATTCCCGGCGTGGTCAGGGATTTTCTCTGCTTCGAGATGACTGGCTGCTGTGTGTTCATCATCATTTCATTATCATTGACGCACGGAAGTCGCCGAAGTGGTGTCAACTAAAAAGAACTTGCAATACGGCGGCCGAACTTCCCCGCATGGTGCCTCCCGGCCAACAACGGCATACGATCATCTCATTTTCACCTGCCTAATATCGTGTAGGGCTCCATCGAGCACTCAGAACTGATGCAACACGACATGGCAAGGACTCGACTGGAATCTGAAGTAGTGCTGGACGGAACTGACACCATGAATCCTGCGCGAGTATCCATAAATCCGTAAGAGTACGAGGGGGTGGAGATCTCTTCTGAACAGCTCTTTGCAATGCACAGGTATATCAATAATGTCCATGTCTGGGGAGTTTGGTGGCCAGCGAAAATGTTTAAACTCAGGAGAGTGTTCCTAGAGCCACTCTACAGCAATTCTGAACGTGTGGGGTGTCGCATTATCCTGCTGGAATTGCCCAAGTCCGTCGGAATCCATAATGGACATGAATCAACGTAGGTGATCACACAGGATGTTTACGAACGTGTCATATGTCAGAGTCGTATCTAGATGTATCAGGAGTCCCATATCACTCCAAATGCACACGCCCCACACCATTAAAGAGACTCCACCAGCTTGAACAGTCCGCTGCTGACAAGTAGTATCCATGGATTCATGAGGTTGTCTGCATACCCGTACACGTCCATACGCTCGATACAATTTGAAACGAGAGTCGTCCGGCAGGCAACATCTTTCCATTCATCGAAAGTCCAATGTCGGTTTTGACGGGCCCAGGAGAGGCGTAGAGCTTTGTGTCGTGCACTCATCAAGGGAACACCAGAGGGCCTTAGGCCCCGAAAGCCCATATCGACGATGTTTCGTTGAATGGTTCGCACGCTGACACTTGTTTGTGGCCCAGCACTGAAATCTGCAGCAATTTGCGGAAGGGTTGCACATCTGTCACGTTGAACGATTCTCTTCAGTTGTCGTTGGTACCCTTCTCGCAGGACCTTTTGCCGGCTGCAGCGACATCAGAGATTTGATGTTTTAGCGGATTCCTGATATTCACGGTACACTCGTGAATAGCCGTACAGGGAAATAACTACTTCGTAGCTACCTCGGAGATGCTGTGTCCCACCGCTCGTGCGCCGACTATAACACCACGATCAAACTCATTTAAATCTTGGTAACTTACCATCGTAGCAGCAGTAACCGATCTAACAACTTCGCCTGACACTTGTTGTCGTATATAGGCGTTTCCGACAGCAGCGCCACATCCCTGTGTTTGAATACGCATATCTTACCAGTTTCTCTTGCGCTTCAGTGTATGTCCCCTGTTCTACGCTCTTCTCCTCTGGTATGCTGTAACGGGCAGCAAAACGTCTCGTCTTGTGGTACCCAGTCAGACTATCAAACAGGACAGATTATTTGTCCTGAACGCAACAGTTACAAAGGAGAGACGAACTGTTATTGTCAGATGCTGTACTTGATCTCAAAAACTGTGCAAACGTCGATTTAGAATTAAAAAAAAAAATTGTTGGCTTTCGGAATGTGCCCATACAACCAACTCGTTACTGGAAATGTTATATTAAGGTTTGTTTCGACAATTCAGGTTACACATTACTTTAAGTCGTACCTCATACGAAGTTAAATAGACTTAACAAAGATCAGATTCCGACATGAAACAAATTTTACCTCCACAGGCCACTGAAACGAGAAACAAGACGAATATGTAACACAGGGCAGACAGAAGTACTATGCTATAAAATCGTGCTGCTAGCACAATAACAAATAGTAAATCTCCCTTGGCGCATATATGGGATATTCCCGAATCAATCCATATAAATGATTACGTGTCGAAATTAACGCTAAAATGATCTTTAGTGTAGCCTGTAAGGGATGCTTCCGAAACTGTGGATAGAGAATTAAATTTTTTTGCAGGTCTATAAATACCATCTGGACAGAACATTAGAATAGTATACAACACTCGGTTGGGTGGACAGGATAGCGGGTTTGCGCCAAGAACTGTTGCTCGCTCCCTTTGGTCCAAAGAACACAGGATTCAGTTAAAAAACGGAGTCCATGAATCACAGCTTTGCATGACATTTGTGTATGCTCTATTTAGAAATGAAAGTATCATTTTAGTTCGATGAAAATCCAAATCAGTGTGTCAGTAAGAGAAGTAAACCTGATGTTTTAGATCCTAGCGAGTCAAGAGTTGTGTATAGCTCTGCTTTTTATAACCGAGGTCAATTGGAAGCGCAGTGAAGCGTCAACTACGTGACAACAGATCCGGTTTAATACTTCCAACCCTAAAAGGAAGGCAGTACGGCAAGGCTGCTATACCGAGAGCACAACAAACCTCACAGCGCGAGGCGGTAGGGATATTTAAATCTTCGCTCATTACAGCCAGCCAGGCCAAAGAGAAGCGACTTAATGAACGCTGTTAGCCTTCCGGAGACGACCTTCCCCCCAGACTTTGCCTTCTTAAGACTCACCAGACCACTGAATTTTTGGTAGAAGCAAAGCAAATTTATGTCGCCTCCTCGGAATGTGAACATTAATAATAATTAAAAAAAAAACATCACAGTTGTTGTCAAATGTGAGTTCGTCGAGCCGGTAACCTTCCACCTGCTCACAAACTTCTGTTGGTTTCTCCTCTCCAAGTTGTGGGCCACCCGCTATCCGCAACCTGCGTCACGTCCACCAAGCTCGTCCCTATTAGCTGTGAATAGGGTTGGAGCGAGGGGGGGGGGGGGCGGCGAACTGGTCCCGGGACGAGGCGACAGAATCTGTGGGCGTGGGTGGGTAGTGTATGGTGGAGCTATATTTCAGTAAGCACTGTATACGCTCAATACTGACCCCGTGTCAAAGCGAGCAAACGCCGCTGTAAATACTGTTCACCATGTCTGTCTTGGCCGGCCGGTGTGGCCAAGCGGTTCTAGGCGCTTCAGCCTGGAACCGCGCGGCTGCTACGGTCGCAGCATCGAATCCTGCCTCGGGCATGGATTTGTGTGATGTCCTCAGGTTAGTTAGGTTTAAGTAGCTGTAAGTTTTAGGGGACTGATAACCTCCTATGTTAAGTCCCATAGTGCTCAGAGCCATTTGAACCGTGTGCCTTGAGGGCAGGGATTAGCCCAAACACTACGAGACGAAGACCCCGACAGAAAACCAAAGGTTAGAATGACCCCTGTAGGCCTGGAGAAACCAATACTTCTACGGAAGAAAACAATGATTGACAAATTCTGGTCCTCCAAGTTGGGAGTTGGCGACGGGCTACCAAACCGGCATGAAAAAATAATCGTGGGTACGAACGTGACACAGAAGTCTCGGATAGGACTGATTTCTACAAAGCGACCTGACCGAGAACCTACACTACGAAATGAAGTGTAACTAGTGACCTGGAACTTCAGAAGCTTATACCACCCTGCGGCAGAAAAATTTGTTGTGAGGGAAGTGGATAAATACGTGGACTGGGTTGGTGACTCTGCAGGAGACAAGACGGGTGGAGCCCAGGCCTCTAGAAATGGAAAACTATGTCGCGTACGATGGAGTCACCAGGTCCTGGTTCTGTGGCGAAGAAATCTGTACGCATCAGTCTTGTAGATTTTAAATCAATCATCCCCAGAATCTCACTCGTAACAATAGACAACAAGAAACACAAAGTCACCTGCGTAGATTGCCATGCATCCAAGGGAGAGACTGATGATATAAAAAAATTTGTTAAGTGCGACAAGGACTCGCGTACTGAGAGTTCGGTACAAACTTATATACGCAGTTAATCCATCCTGGGAATTGAGAATGTCAACGATTTTTGTCTGTTAGCATGTGAAGCAGAAATCAAAGCGAGGATCCAAGCCACCAACAGATCATACTTTGGTCGCAGTCAACTTCTTGCTTCTCGTGGTCTCTCGAGGAATTTCAGACTCCAGCTGTATAAAACAATGATTCAACCCGTAATAGTGTATGGTTGTGAAACTTGGAGTGTCCGGAAAAAAAGATCTGAACAGTCTTCTTGTTTTTGAGCGGAAAGTCTTAAGGAACATCTCTGGTCCGGTATGAGATGAGATAACTGGAGAACGGAGGATCAGACATAACTGTAAACTAGACGAAATGTACAATAGACCAAACATTGTAGGACTGATGAGAACCAAGCGCCTTGAATGGGCAGGACATGTCAGTCGGATGGATAAATGTCGATGGTCTTTGAAAGCTGTGGATTATTCTCCCTGTGGAAGACGCCCACTAGGAAGACCAAAGAAGAGATGGAGAGATGGAATCCATGAGGACTTTCTGCAGATTGGAATAGAGAATGATTGGCGCCAGGAGACATAAAACAGAACCCAGTGGAGGAGGAACCTTCTAGTAGCTCTCGGTCCTCTGGGTCTGATCGCGTAAAGTAAGTACGTAAAGTAAGTAAGTATCAGTATCGATACTGGCAAGATATTAGTCCGGGGAATTCCAAGACCGCATGAAAATCTCTATAGTAGTTCCGCAGACTAGGCTAGACATAGAAAAATATGCAAGCACAGGACTACGGTTTATATTCGTAGTGAGAGAAGATTTAATAAAACATTTTCATTTAATTATTACAACATTTTATGTTTGCATGCAGTAATGTTCGTCTGTTATGCCTTTGACGAATCTACGTATACATCAACAACATACTCCGCAAGCCATCTAATGGTGTGTGTCGGAGGGTACTTACGGTACCACTATCTTATCCCTCCAACCCAGTTCCACTCGCTAATAGTGCGTAGGAAGAACGATTGTCGGTAAGCCTCTGTTGTTGTTGTTGTTGTTGTGGTCTTCAGTCCTGAGACTGGTTTGATACAGCTCTCCATGCTACTCTATCCTGTGCAAACTTCTTCATCTCCCAGTACCTACTGCAGCCTACATCCTTCTGAATCTGTTACTGTATTCATCTCTTGGTCTCCCTCTACGATTTTTACCCTCCACGCTGCCCTCCAATACTAAATTGGTGATCCATCGATGTCTCAGAACATGTCCTACCAACCGATTCCTTCTTCTAGTCAAGTTGTGCCACAAGCTCCTCTTCTCCCCAATTCTATTCAATACCTCCTCATTAGTTATGTGATCTACCCATCTAATTTTCAGCATTCTTCTGTAGCACCACATTTCGAAAGCTTCTATTCTCTTCTTGTCTAAACTATTTATCGTCCACGTTTCACTTCCATACATGGCTACACTCCATACAAATACTTTCAGAAACGACTTCCTGACATTTAAATCTATACTCGATGTTAACAAATTTTTCTTCTTCAGAAACGCTTTGCTTCCCATTGCCAGTGTACATTTTATATCCTCTCTACTTCGACCATCATCGGTTATTTTGCTCCCCAAATAGCAAAACTCCTTTACTACTTTAAGTGTCTCATTTCCTAATCTAATTCCCTCAGCATCACCCGACTTAATTCGACTTCATTCCATTATCCTCGTTTTGCTTTTGTTGATGTTCATCTTATACCCTCTTTTCAAGACACTGTCCATTCCGTTCAACTGCTCTTCCAAGTCCTTTGCTGTCTCTGACAGAATTACAATGTCATCGGCGAACCTCAAAGTTTTTATTTCTTCTTCATGGATTTTAACACCTACTCCGAACTTTTCTTTTGTTTCCTTTGTTGCTTGCACAATATACAGATTGAATAACATCGGGGATAGGCTACAACCCTGTCTCACTCCCTTCCCAACCACTGCTTTCCTTTCATAGCCCTCGACTCTTATAACTGCCATCTGCTTTCTGTACAAATTCTAAACAGCCTTTCGCTCCCTGTATTGTACCCCTGCCACCTTCAGAATTTGAAAGAGAGTATTCCAATCAGCATTGTCAAAAGCTTTCTCTAAGTCTACAAATGCTAGAAACATAGGTTTGTCTTTCCTTAATCTTTCTTCTAAGATAAGTCGTAGGGTCAGTATTGCCTCAGGTGTTCCAACATTTCTATGGAATCCAAATTGATCTTCACCGAGGTTGGCTTCTAACAGTTTTTCCATTCGTCTGTAAAGAATTCGCGTTAGTATTTTGCAGCTGTGACTTATTAAACTGATAGTTTGGTAATTTTCACATCTGTCAACACCTGCTTCCTTTGGGATTGGAATTATTATATTCTTTTTGAAGTCTGAGGGTATTTCGACTGTCTCATACATCTTGCTCACGAGATGGCCAGATGGTAGAGTTTTGTCAGGACTGGCTCTCCCAAGGCTGTCAGTAGTTCTTATGGAATGTTGTCTACTCCGGGGGCCTTGTTTCGACTCAGTTCTTTCAGTGCTCTGTCAAACTCTTTACGCAGTATCATATCTCCCATTTCATCTTCATCTACATCGTCTTCCATTTTCATAATATTGTCCTCAAGTACATCGCCCTTCTATAGACCCTCTGTATACTCCTTCCACCTGTCTGCTTTCACTTCTTTCCTTAGAACTGGGTTTGCATCAAAGCTCTTGATATTCATGCAAGTGGTTCTCCTTTCTCCAAACGTCTCTTTAATTTTTCTGTAGGCAGTATCTATCTTACCCCTAGTGAGATAAGCCTCTACATCCTTACATTTGTCCTCAAGCCATCCCTGCTTAGCTATTTTGCACTTCCTGTCGATATCATTTTTGAGACGTTTGTACTCCTTTTTGCCTGCTTCATTTACTGCATTTTTAAATTTTCTCCTTCCATCAATTAAATTTAATATTTCTTCTATTACCCAAGGGTTTCTACCAGCCCTCGTCTTTTTACCTACTTGATCCTCCGCTGCCTTCACTATTTCGTCCCTCAAAGCTACCCGTTCCTCTTCTACTGTATTTCGTTCCCCCATTCCTGTCAATTGTTCCCTTATGCTCTCCCTGAAACTCTGTACAACCTCTGGTTCTTTCAGTTTATCCAGGTCCCATCTCCTTAAGTTCCCACCTTTTTGTAGTTTCTTCAGTTTTAATCTACAGTTCATAACCAATAGATTGTGGTCAGAGTCCACATCTGCCCCTGGAAAAGTCTTACAATTTAAAACCTGGTTCCTAAATCTCTGTCTTACCATTATATAATCTATCTGATACCCTTTAGTATCTCCAGGGTTCTTCCATGTATACAACCTTCTTTCATGATTCTTGAACCAAGTGTTAGCTAAAATTAAGTTACGCTCTGTGCAAAATTCTACCAGACGGCTTCCTCTTTCATTTCTCTCCCCCAATCCATATTCACCTACGGTGTTTCCTCCTCTACCTTTTCCTACTGTCGAATTCCAGTCACCCATGACTATTAAATTTTCGTCTCCCTTCACTACCTGAATAAATTCTTTTATCTCATCATACATTTCATCAATTTCTTCATCATCTGCAGAGCTAGTTGGCATATAAACTTGTACTACTGTAGTAGGCGTGGGCTTCGTGTCTATCTTGGCCACAATAATGCGTTCACTATGCTGTTTGTAGTAGCTTACCCGTACTCCAATTTTGTTATTCATTATGAAACTTACTCCTGCATTACCCCTATTTGGTTTTGTATTTATAAGCCGGTATTCACCTGACCAAAAGTCTTGTTCATCCCGCCACCGAACTTCACTAATTCCCACTATATCTGACTTTAACCTATCCATTTCCCTTTTCAGATTTTCTAACCTACCTGCACGATTAAGGGATCTGACATTCCACGCTCCGATCCGTAGAACGCCAGTTTTCTTTCTCCTGATAACGACGTCCTCTTGAGTAGTCCCCGCCCGGAGATCCGAATGGGGGACTATTTCACCTGCGGAATATTTTACTCAAGAGGACGCCATCATCATTTAATCATACAGTAAAACAGCATGCCCTTGGGAAAAATTACGGCTGTAGTTTCCCCTTGCTTTCAGCCGTTCGCGGTACCAGAACAGCAAGGCCATTTTGGTTAGTGTTACAAGGCCAGATCAGTCAATCATCCAGACTGTTGCCCCTGCAACTACTGAAAAGGCTGCTGCCCCTCTTCAGGAACCACACGTTTGTCTGGCCTCTCAACAGATACCCCTCCGCTGTGGTTGCACCTACGGTACGGCTATCTGTATCCTTGAAGCACGCAAGCCTCCGCACCAACGACAAGGTCCATGGTTCATGGCTCTCATGGCCTCTGTACTGGATCTAATTTCTCAAATTTTCACCTCGTGGTCAATACGCGAGATGTATCTGGGGAGAAGTAATATATTGTCTGAAAAGTGAGCACGAAATTTCAGTAGTAAGTCTCTCCCTGATGTACAACGTCTCTCTTGCAGAGTCTACCAGTGGAGTTCGCTTAGCATCTCCGTAACCCTCTCTCACTAGGTAAACGAGCCCGTGAAGAAACGTGGCGCCCTTCGTTGGATCTTCTCTATCTCCTGTATCAGTCCCACCTGATAGGGATCCCAGATAGATAAACAATACTCGAGGATCGGGCTAACAAGTGAAGCTCCTTATAACCCACTTCTTTCGTGGGTGAGTTACATTTCCTTAAAATTCTTCCGATGGATCTGAGTCTTATGTCTGCCTTTCCCCCTATCTGTTTTAAATGGTCATTCCATTTAAGGTCTCCCTGGATAGTTACGCCTAGACATTTTACGGCAGACGCTGTCTCCAGCTGTTTGTCATCAATAGTATGGCTATACGGTAGTGGATCTCTTTTCCTATGTATGCGCAATATGTTACATTTATTTACGTTCAGGGCCAACTGCCAGGATCTGCACCATTCATCAATAGTCCGCAGGTCGTTCTACACATTATTTCTATCTTCTGGCGTTGCTACTTTGGTATAGACAACTGTATCATCTGCGAATAGTCTTCAAGAGCATCCGACGCTTTCTACTGGTTCATTTATATATATATATATATATTACTCCGGATATTATCTTTACATTTGTCGATTTAGTTCCGTGTAGAGCGACGTGTTGAGTTCTATCTGCAAGAAAGTCTTGAATCCAATCGCAGGTCTGCTCCGATACTCCGAAAGCTTGAATATTTTTCATTAAACGGCAATGCAGGACGGTGTCAAATGCCTCACTGAAATCAAATAACACGGCATCCGCCTGAGCCGCGTTGCCACTGAACTGTGGATCTCATGGAAGATCAGAGCGAGCTGAGTTTCGCAGGATCTCTGTTTGCGGAATCCATGTTGACTTTTATAGAGGAGCTGTTCATTTTACAAAAACGTCATAACTTTTGAGCATAAAACATGTTCCATAATTCTACAACAGATTGACGTCACCGATACAGCTCTATAATTGTGTGGATCTGTCTTACGGCCTTTCTTAAAAACGGGAATCACCTGCACTTTTTTCCAATCGTTAGGCACCTTTCATCGCTCAAGCGATCTACGATAAATTACTGTTAGAAATGGAGCAAGTTCTTTCGCGTGATGATGACTGCAAATGATGTTAAAATTGCAAAAGAAATTTGTATGTTATGTGATTACAACTAACCAACTTTCAGATATTTTATTTTACTCGTACTGTGAAACCTTGTTTGTTGCTGAATTTCATTATTATGGGTCAACGGGAAATACTTTATAGGTTTTGATGAGTGAGTTTGGGAATATCAAAACTTGTGACATTAACGACCGTATTTTTTGCCTACATTGACTTAGAAGGTTACAATTTTTGCGGCGCCAAGGGACCATAGACCTTAAAATAGGACACAGATTTGCACTTGATATGTCTACCCGTGCCTGAGAAAAAGGGTTCTGAACAGTCAAACGAACAGACAGACAGACAGAGATGGACGAGCAACAACGAGATCCCACTAGGGTTCCGTTTTTTTTTTTTAGACACGGAATCCTTAAAATATTTATTTTACGAGGAATTAGAGACATTATTGAACATGGTAGCAAATGAACACTGCGAAATCATCTTGAGAGACATTAATGTAAAGCTACGGAAAGAAGCAATCGTCAAGGAACAATTGGAAAGCACAGCTTGCGTAAAATGGGCAATGATAATGACATTAGCTTGATGAATTTCACTTCTTCAAAAAGGATGTTCATAAGTGGTACTGATTTCTACAGGGAAAGAATAAATAAGGGAACTTGAGTACCTCTGGATGGGAAGACGGTGAAACAAATTGATCATTTATTGGTAGAGACAAGAGAAAGGAAGTACATACAAGATATCAAGATGGAGGGAGGTGCTGAATGTGGTTCGGGTCACTTCTTCGTCAAAGTAGCGATGAAAGCAATCTGGAGACTCAGAAAATACAAAGGTTTATAAAAAATAACTCGATATGATCAGGTAAGTCTGTAAAAATGTATGAGACACTTTCAAGATCGAACTGACCAATCTTTTGAAAGTCTCGGACAGTGAAGGGGATGGAAATGTCGAGACTGAACAGAATTGGAAGGTGATAGCTGATGCAATTAAAGACCCAGGACAAGAAGCAATTCCAAAGCGAATCAAGAGAAAACAAGGGTGGTTGGATTGAGAATACGAGGAAGGTATCCGAGAGAGGAACAGGGCCAAAATATGGGCACAAAGTAATATGTAGCAACAATGAATACCAAAATTTGAAGAAATACGACGGCGAACGCTGGCCACACTAAGGAAACCAAAGAGAAGATCAGAAAGAAACATCGTGGAGTAAGCTGAGCAAGACATTCACGGAAACGGATGTAAAGAACTATAAAGGAAAAAGAAAAGGTTTAAAGGAGGGCCAAACCACCAAGATACATTCTTAACAGTAGATCAAAAGCCTGGGAGTAACTGGGAGGAGTACATAAGGGTCTAGTGAATTGCGGAGAACCAACACCCACCACAGAGGACATAGGAAAACTAATTAAAACTCTTAAGAACGGAAATAGTCCAGGAGAGGACTGAATTCCCGATGAACTTCTCAAAACTGGAGACGAAGTACTGTGCTCTAAAGTCCACAAGATGACTGAGTTGATGTGGATAAAACAGGTAGTATCAGACGAATGGAATGTGGTTGTGACATGGTTCATGGACAAAAAGAAAGATAAATCGGTATCTGACAACTGTAGGGGTATTGTCCTGCTCAACATCTACCACAAGATCTTCTCCAACTGTCTGCTCGAAAGAATCAAACCCCTGGAAACACAAATAATTGGAGAGTACCAAGGAGGTCTCGAAACAGGACGATCAAGCATTGTCCAACTTTTTCTCTTAAAAAAAGGTGTGAGAGAAAATGTACGAGTAAGTGCGAGAATTACATCTTTTCTTCATATGCTTTAAGAACGCTTATGATAGTATTCGTAAACCAAGTCTGATTAAAACCATGACACAATTTGGTGCACCAAAGAAATTGGTGAGACTTGTCGAGACAGCTTAAATGACACAAAAGCTAAGGTTAAGATAAGCAATAAAATGACAGAAAGTGTCCAAGTCGATACAGGATTAAGAGAAGAAGATGGATTATCACCCATCCTTTTCAGTGTGGCACTCAAAAAGGTAATGCAGGAGTTCAACAAAGAGAACTGCCAGGATATTCAAATGAACTATCATTATTATCTTTTCTGGCCTAATCAGGTGACATTGGCCTAATATCATGCACACAAGAAGAATTGTAAAGGAGTATTTGACTCTGTGATCGGTGGCATCGGGCTTCAGAATACAAATGAGTACCCGGAAAGACTGAGAACATGGGAGAGGAAGAAAGATCTGTAACTCCCAATGTCTAACGATGAACTGTATCAGGTGTATACACGTGAAAGAATTCAAATATTTTGGATTGATTTTTACTGAAGCTACGTCAGTGAAGCAGAGAGTAAGGAAAGACTGCAGGCGGGAAACAGATGCCATTAATCGCTACACCCTTTATTAAAATCTAGAAACAAATCAAAACAACTAAAACTAAGACTATCATAATCATTTTCTTGGACCTTTGTCCCACTTCAAGGCGAGGTCGGCCCTGTTGCTATGGATTTGGCAATGTTAGTGTCAAAGGGAGGCTGGGTGCCCTTCCTGTCACCACTCCGTACCCCCTGGGAATGAAGTAATGTACCGCAGCTGTCTGCATCTAGTGTAAAGCATGAAATACTGCGAACGTTTTCAAACGTCTACGAGTCGCGTACGTGAGTCGGGACGTGGGGACCAGCCCAGTATTTACCTAGTGGGATGTCGAAAACCGCCTAGAAACCACATCCAGTCTGGCTGGCACACCGGTCCTCGTCGCTAAGCAACTGGGTGGATTCGATCCGGGGCCGGCACGCCTACCCGACTCCAGGAAGAAGCGCATTAGCGCTCTCGGATAACTTGGCGGGCTAAAACTAAGACTACACAAAACATTAATAATGAGAGTAGTGCTGTACTGTTGTCAAACATGGAGCACACAGAAACAAGACCTTAACCGACTGCTTAAATTTGAGAGAAAGTTCATCACAATAATATATGGACCAATTTGGGTCCCAACTACTGGAGGATGGGAAAGGCACCACAGTACAGAACTAGAATAACTAAACAAGAGGCCTGACATCGTTGGAGTTATAACGACCCTATA
This sequence comes from Schistocerca serialis cubense, assembly GCF_023864345.2. Lineage (NCBI taxonomy): Eukaryota > Metazoa > Arthropoda > Insecta > Orthoptera > Acrididae > Schistocerca > Schistocerca serialis. Next base: position 109,934,122 of record NC_064641.1, on the reverse strand, counting down.
GACCCATTAACTATTTGCAAATAAAGTGTTCTCTTTACATTAGCTTTTCCGAGAGTCTAGAGGCGTCTGTGAAACAACGTGACCTTGCTACGACTTTGTCTGTCTTCACTAGCGTCCGAATCTGGACTCGCGAATTTAGAAGTAATACTTGCACTTTGAACACTGTATCAAATTATAAAGCATTCTTTGTCTAATCTTGACCGCATATTTGCCTCATTAAAATATAATTTGGCTCTCTAGCCTCAGGAAAAATGTTTAGTATACAAACTTTTGGGTCATTGGATTCGAAGCATTTCACTGCTCACTTTGATTTCTGTTTTCCTCTAAACATAGCCACTGCATCGACCGCTGGAACAGGAAGTGCGACTAAACTCGCGTTGAGTAAATTAAAAGCACACAGTCGGCTCGTTCTGAAGGAACGAATTTCGGAAGTTAAATCAGTTCATTCAACTAACAACAGTTTTTCAAGTTAATTTTCAATAATGTTAAAACGTGCCTTTGAGAAGCAAAACAAAATTGACAAGATATTATTGACTTACCTCCAGTACTTTAAATCTCTTCAAAATTCAGTTAAAGTTAGTACTTTTCATTTGAATAAGGATAATATACTCCTTAAATGCACAAAACTAGATTTATGCAGCTGAGTTTTATTCAAGTGATGTAGTAAAGCGACCCATTAAAATGCGTAATACTTTGCCTTTTAAAAATTAAGAAGAGACTGCAAGCACTCTTGCTAATGTAACAATCTTTATAGTTACATTTGAACTCAATATTTAAGAAAAATGGAATGGATCTTAAAATCAAACAGTAACACTCTGTAGGTGTACATGAGAATATATTGAACAAAACACACATAATCACAGAAGGTGTTAGATTAAGTTTGGCTCTCCTTTACAATAATGACAGGTGAATAGTTCGTTTCTTGCCGTGTTATACAGGGTGTTACAAAATGGTGCGGCCAAACTTTCAGGAAACATTCCTCACACACAAAGAAAGAAAATACACTCCTGGAAATGGAAAAGAGAACACATTGACACCGGTGTGTCAGACCCACCATACTTGCTCCGGACACTGCGAGAGGGCTGTACAAGCAATGATCACACGCACGGCACAGCGGACACACCAGGAACCGCGGTGTTGGCTGTCGAATGGCGCTAGCTGCGCAGCATTTGTACACCGCCGCCGTCAGTGTCAGCCAGTTTGCCGTGGCATACGGAGCTCCATCGCAGTCTTTAACACTGGTAGCATGCCGCGACAGCGTGGACGTGAACCGTATGTGCAGTTGACGGACTTTGAGCGAGGGCGTATAGTGGGCATGCGGGAGGCCGGGTGGACGTATCGCCGAATTACTCAGCACGTGGGGCGTGAGGTCTCCACAGTACATCGATGTTGTCGCCAGTGGTCGGCGGAAGGTGCACGTGCCCGTCGACCTGGGACCGGACCGCAGCGACGCACGGATGCACGCCAAGACCGTAGGATCCTACGCAGTGCCGTAGGGGACCGCACCGCCACTTCCCAGCAAATTAGGGACACTGTTGCTCCTGGGGTATCGGCGAGGACCATTCGCAATCGTCTCCATGAAGCTGGGCTACGGTCCCGCACACCGTTAGGCCGTCTTCCGCTCACGCCCCAACATCGTGCAGCCCGCCTCCAGTGGTGTCGCGACAGGCGTGAATGGAGGGACGAATGGAGACGTGTCGTCTTCAGCGATGAGAGTCGCTTCTGCCTTGGTGCCAATGATGGTCGTATGCGTGTTTGGCGCCGTGCAGGTGAGCGCCACAATCAGGACTGCATACGACCGAGGCACACAGGGCCAACACCCGGCATCATGGTGTGGGGAGCGATCTCCTACACTGGCCGTACACCACTGGTGATCGTCGAGGGGACACTGAATAGTGCATGGTACATCCAAACCGTCATCGAACCCATCGTTCTACCATTCCTAGACCGGCAAGGGAACTTGCTGTTCCAACAGGACAATGCACGTCCGCATGCATCCCGTGCCACCCAACGTCCTCTAGAAGGTGTAAGTCAACTACCCTGGCCAGCAAGATCTCCGGATCTGTCCCCCCATTGAGCATGTTTGGGACTGGATGAAGCGTCGTCTCACGCGGTCTGCACGTCCAGCACGAACGCTGGTCCACCTGAGGCGCCAGGTGGAAATGGCATGGCAAGCCGTTCCACAGGACTACATCCAGCATCTCTACGATCGTCTCCATGGGAGAATAGCAGCCTGCATTGCTGCGAAAGGTGGATATACACTGTACTAGTGCCGACATTGTGCATGCTCTGTTGCCTGTGTCTATGTGCCTGTGGTTCTGTCAGTGTGATCATGTGATGTATCTGACCCCAGGAATGTGTCAATAAAGTTTCCCCTTCCTGGGACAATGAATTCACGGTGTTCTTATTTCAATGTCCAGGAGGGTATGTTATGTGGACATGTGTCCGGAAACGCTTACTTTCCATGTTAGAACTCATTTTATTACTTCTTTTCAAATCACATTAATCATGGAATGGAAACACACAGCAACAGAACGTACCAGCGTGACTTCAAACACTTTGTTACAGGAAATGTTCAAAATGTTCTCCGTTAGCGAGGATACATGCATCCACCCTCCGTCGCACGGAATCCCTGATGCGTTGATACAGCCCTGGAGAATGGCGTATTGTATCAAATTCGTCCACAATACGAGCACGAAGAGTCTCTACATTTGGTACCTGGGTTGCGTAGAGATGAGCTTTCAAATGCCCCCATAAATGAAAGTCAAGGGGGTTGAGGTCAGGAGAGCGTGGAGGCCATGGAATTGGTCCGCCTCTACCAATCCATCGGTCACCGAATCTGTTGTTGAGAAGCGTACCAACACTTCGACTAAAATGTGCAGGAGCTCCATCTTGCATGAACCACATGTTGTGTCGTACTTGTAAAGGCACATGTTATAGCAGCACAGGTAGAGTATCCCGTATGAAATCATGATAACGAGCTCCATTGAGCGTAGGTGGAAGAACATGGGGCCCAATCAAGACATCACCAACAATGCCTGCCCCAACTTTCACAGAAAATCTGGGTTAATGATGTGATTGCACAATTGCGTGCGGATTCTCGTCTGCCCACACATCTTGATTGTGAAAATTTACAATTTGATCACGTTGGAATGAAGCCTCATCAGTAAAGAGAACATTTGCACTGAAATGAGGATTGACACATTGTTGGATGAACCATTCGCAGAAGTGTACCCGTGGAGGCCAATCAGCTGCTGATAGTGCCTGCACATGCTGTACATGGTACGGAAACAACTGGTTCTCCCGTAGCACTCTCCACACAGTGACGTGGTCAACGTTACCTTGTACAGCAGCAACTTCTCTGACGCTGACATTAGGGTTATCGTCAACTGCACGAAGAATCGCCTCGTCCATTGCAGGTGTCCTCGTCGTTCTAGGTCTTCCTCAGACGCGAGTCATAGGCTGGCATGTTCCGTGCTCCCTAAGACGCCGATCAATTGCTTCGAACGTCTTCCTGTCGGGACACCTTCGTTCTGGAAATCTGTCTCGATACAAACGTACCGCGCCACGGCTATTGCCCCGTGCTAATCCATGCATCAAATGGGCATCTGACAACTCAGCATTAGTAAACATTGCACTGACTGCAAAACCACGTTCGTGATGAACACTAACCTGTTGATGCTACGTACTGATGTGCTTGATGCTAGTACTGTAGAGCAATGAGTCTCATGTCAACACAAGCACCGAAGTCAACATTACCTTCCTTCAATTGGGCCAACTGGCGGTGAATCGAGGAAGTACAGTACATACTGACGAAACTAAAATGAGCTCTAACATGGAAATTAAGCGTTTCCGGACACATGTCCACATAACATCTTTTCTTTATTTGTGTGTGAGGAATGTTTCCTGTAAGTTTGGCCGTACCTTTTTGTAACACCCTGTATAGGGTGTGGTTTTAGATATGATGCCGAAATCACTTGTGCAGATTCTTCACGTCTCTGGTTAAAACGATGTGACAATTACGTCCCCAAGGCTGCTTATATTCAGCGTACTTGAAGCAAAGTTGTGCAACCGCTCAAACCAAAAATTCAGCCAGATAAGTCTTTCATCCATGACTAATACTTAACAGAAGAGATGGATTTTTAGTACAGAAGTATTAGTAATAGTCGTGCTCCGATATCTTAGGGAGATATTAGTACAAAGTGTAAAGTTTTGCAGAACGTACCCACAAGACACGACTGTTCACTTTCTCTGCTGTGTAGCTACTGCTGTCCTGATCAGTCTGCTTAATGTAAAATTTTTTCAACGTAAAAAGTGGCCCCAAGACGGAACGGGACAAGGCTACCCCGTATCCAGTCCCAACATTGTCTGCCGGGTCTGCCTACAGCGCCTCATAAGGCGTTCACCAAACGGAAACGTCCAGGGAAAAGCTTGGCCCCCCTTGGGGCTAATGGCTGTGAGTTAACGAGCACTGTCGTCTCATTTAAATATATGGCCGAAAGAGTCAGCCTACAGGAATTGTGAAACGAACCCAGTCGTCCACGACCGCGTGCCACAAAGGGCGCAGATTCACCACGAGATGGGGGAACTCACAGGCGTCTATTTTCTGTTGAGACCTAAGCGCGGTAGTGTGCGAGTGAGACAGACGAGAACGTACGTCATAGGGAAACCCAGTAGAAGGCTTTTGTGGCCAAGGAGACGTAGGAGTGTTAAATACGGCAGACCTAAGATCGGCCATAAAGGGAAACATTTATGAATACTATTTAATTCTGTAGTAGTGCAGGGAATAAAGCCACAGTAATTTTGCTCTGCTGTCCTCCATAAAATATCATGGTGATCCCAATATAACTCGAATATTGATCATTTCTATAATAGTTTAGGATTTACTGTCAAAGTGAAATTCACAAGTTTTGTAACAAAGACCTAAATGCTAAAATCTGAACGCTTTAGTCGATCTTAACGATCGACGTTTCATATAGAAGCGCATCATTAAAATGACAAATGTTGTAGATATCAACTCTGTAACTTCATTTGTTTAAAAGATTTAGTAAATTTACATTATCAATATTTTCAGTTAAGCATCAGATAATCATTGCCTCCTCACAAAACACATTGAACGATGACAGCGTGACGCCTTATTGAATCATTAGGTAATAGAATATTTGTTGTAAAGTTTAGTGCATAATAGTTACTTTTGTTCATTATATATTTAACAGAAAGCACCTTGGTGCAAGGCTACTGGCCGTGATATTTAAAGTTAAGAAGGATATTGTATTAGTTTTATGTAAAAGAATTTAACAATGGGTTGAACCGCACGTATCGCATTACATACGCTAAATTAGTCACTTGTGACCATTTGGTTAAATTGTATGGCTATGGCAAGAATATACGGAAAATGACACTCTCTTCCCTTTACAAAGGCAGGCGACATAAAGACACTGTAAAATTGTTGTAGTTCAGTTTGTAAGAAGCTGATGAGTTAGTAATGAGTTTGTCTTTCAGGTAGCTAGACCTACATTTGGAATTGTTGAATTTTACATCGACGGTATCGTAATGTGCGAGGGACGAGTAGTATTATCGTAAGTATCAAAAATAAAAAGGGTGACATTGTGCATTGGTCTCAGTTTATACAAAAACCCAACAGACATTGCTGATCCTTGTTGAATAACAGAGCTCCTGGAAGAAATCGTTTGCATGGAAGATAACCAGACAATAGTGTACTCAAATTTTTTTTTAAAAAAGATAAGAAAAATATTTATTAATCTGCATTTAAATGGGGATTATGTTTTGTAAGTTGTGTTTGATAAGCAATATGAAGTAAGGATTAAATGGATTACCTTTCTTCTGTCACGAACATTAAGTGCACATAGTCAAGTTAGATACACTTCTGGCGAAAAGATAATTAAGAGACTATTAGAGTCTCACTATACCGCTTAGATCCGGAGGAATGGACTTGTCCATGTCACTGAAGTGGGGAACACAAAAACTAGCTCATCATTAATTGTACTGTTTTAAAGATAAATGTACATAATGAAGTTATCGTGATGGTTGACCTGAGTAAGAATAATCGTTCATCACATTCTGTACTACCGACAGTATTTTAGCTTCGTTACCTAAATAAGTCGACATAACTAACGTCATAGTTGAGCAAGCGTTTACTTATAAGAATAACTGTTCCGTGTTTGAAGAGATCACGACGACTGTTGATCGAGTACAGGTCATGTTGCTGAACCCCATAGTTTTAATAAGCTGAAATAATACTTTAATTGATATTGCCAAGGGAAATCTGTAAAATAGCGTAGGAAGTTACTTTTGAATGGTGACCAAATCTTTGATTTTTGTTGGGCCTATTCTTACAGACTTAGGCCGCGTCATACGTAAGCGACAGAAGCGACCGACAGCGCGCGACGGCTTCAGGCGACAAAACACAACCGCAGGTGTAGTTACGGAAGTGTCCTACGTGAGCGACATCTGTATCGCTGCCTGTCTCCCGCTGCAAATGGCGACGTTTGAATTCAAACGTGTTTGAATCTTGTCGCTGCAGCACGCGCTACAGAGAGCGACATCCACGTGTCTTCTCAGCAACGCAGTGGAGCAGACGCTACGGCAGCTATGAAATGCTTATCATCCGATTTTAAGAAAACTATTCGGTGAAAAAAATTGATTTTCCCGCATCTTATAGCTTGATATCTTTAAACGGTAGAGATCTGAATTTATTTTCGTTATTCGTCATAGTTACCGTGCCGCACGAAATTGAGCACATGGCTGCACGAATTTTTTAAGAATTTGCAATGGTAAAATCACATTGCGTAGACTTTCCGTGTAGTTCATTTAAGGCCATACATTATTGCGTATGATACGTAACCAGTATATCTAAATTGTATTTAAAATTGAGACCGGAATGATATCTCTTTTCATTCTAGAGAAATTGTTCGTTATATTCACGAACGGGTCGCTTGCGGCGCGTTCGAACCTTTTCTGCATTTCGGAATTCAAATGGCTGTAAAAATCATCGTATCTCATAAACGGTTCAAGATGTCGAAACGACGAGTTTTCGAAGTGACAACACACAGAAGGGACTATTTTATCGTGTGATTAAAAATCGATACTTTTTTGTAATGTGATGCTCGAAATCATGAACAGAAAATGAGGTGCACGAAACGTTTCCCTAATATGTTTAATTTCATACTTTTAGACAAATCGTTACACAAAACGTTTGACTTTCGTTTCAAAAATTTTTTATGCTTTACGTACTTTTACGGACTATTCAGATTAACTGAAACACTTGGCCTTGCCACTGACTGCTGATGAATTACGTTCGCAACATCAAATGTCTGTAAAGTTTCGTGGTTCATTGTAATTTATTAGGAATTCAATGAGTGTGATAAACTGGGATAAGTGTGTATACACTTACAGATCAAGTTCTTTGGCAAGACCTTAAAAATGTACTTAGCGATGAAGTGTCAACAGTATACATAAAAATTAGTATAAAGAATTTAAGTGAGTCAGTTGAAATATAATAACGATCCCGAATCGAACTCACGACCTTCCTAATGCATGTAATCACAATCTATAACGCTACCGCTACACCACCGGTACATGTTGGTTTTGCGAGTAAATCTCTGTATTTATGTGAGTATTTAGGGTAGTTAGTGACGTAGTCAGTCGTTCTTCCGCATTTATTGGCTGTTAAAAGTTCTTGATCATGTAAAAAACATTAGTATTTAATTTATTGATGAGATAGTCGAATGCTCCTCACCTCATTCACGTGTATTCGAAGAACTTGTCTGGTGATATTCATAGTTGATGATACTTATGAAATTCTCCATGGAGAGTCCTCCCTTTGTAAATTTCATACACAGCATTCCTTTCCGCTTTAGTTTCTTAAGAAAACCTAATTTTGTACCCTTAATCTCCAGCTACAGTGTTCTACAGTTTAGGGATGCCGTTTTATAGAAACAGCTGGTTGGTCTAAGCAGCCATCTTGTAGCGCGAAATGGTCGTTCTCACGCAGGACACCCCAACTTTTCGCCCGATGCTGCTGCTTATCGCTGGAGTGTCACGTAGTCAGACGTCGCTCGCTGTCGCTCGCTTCTGTCGCTCACGTAGGACACGGCCTTAGACCTGATTAGCCGCTTACGTAGTGGCAGTATATTTTAACGGCATTTGTTAAATACGTGTGATTGACGCTCACCTGTGTGTTTAATTTCCCACAGGTTTTGTAGGGAGGGGGCTGGGAAGACAATTTCACTGAATCAGTAGTTTCCGTTAAAGCTCCTTAACTTCTACTGTTACCACATATCGCTTTGACAGAAATGTAATTATGATGCTTCTATGAACCTACTCAATTGGAGCACACAAAGCCACGAGAATATAGTCTGTTCTTGCCAGACGAGTTAGTACTTGCTTACTGCCGAACCAATCTCTTCTTTGTTTCATTATTTAATTCTGTGTATACGAATGCGTCCCAGGAGTGCAACGTCGGAGCAATTCGTGCAGTGTAAGACAGGTGGGTGGGTTTGTAATCTCCCAATTCCTAATCGGCCTACTGGATTGCGATATAACTGACCATGATCGCATGTGCCTAATGAATTTTTACAGTGAGTAAGGCCATCGTTATCGAAGTAAATTAACGCCGGTTAGTTGGAGGAAAGTGTACAACAGACTCTTCTGAAGGAAAATACTGATGATAATTTAGAAGTGGGTGGAGTATAGTGCAATCGCTCACGAACGGTACAGGGGGGGGGGGGGGGGGGAGTGGTGGGGTAGGATACCACATAATATTTTCTACAAAAATCACTGATGACACAAACAAAACACTGATTAGCTAAAAAAGCGTGGCAACAGAAAGTTGTCAAGCTTTTCCACGGCACAACAGTTCACGAAAAAATAAAAGAGTCTAGAGTTACTTATTTTGAAACACAAAATTTTGAAACTAAAATTAGATACGGTTACTGGTTAAATGAATGACTCGCTTAACTGATACTCTGTTATGGAAATAAAAATACTTTCAGTAACCTCAGTGTAACGTAAAGCAAAATTTAGAAAAAGGCAAGCAATTTACTTTTGATTGTTGGCAGACTGAACTGAATTTACTTTAAGTAAATGAGCTATTGATTTTACTTTTAAAATAACAACAATAAAATACATACCAAGGCAGCAGAAGTCACTCGCTAAGCTAAGTACAGAAAAAATGAAATTGCGCACTCTTAATTTGCTCTGTATCTTAAGCTATTGATTTTGTCAGCGAAATTTTACTTTACTTTAAGTAGCTCCTGTCATGAAGTACAAGAATGAACAGTTACTGTGGCAGAAAATGTAGACTGGGACAGTCTACAAACAGACAAACTGGCAGTAAATAGTTAACCACTGTACATATTCTTACGACACTCGGTGATTGCCTGCAAATGAAAGGGACCCTGCCTGGTAATAATTTCCGAGGACACAGGTGCCCTACATGTTTTAACTACTAAAAGTTATTATTCAAAATGGTTCAAATGGCTCTGAGCACTATGGGACTTAACATCTCAGGTCATCAGTCCACTAGAACTTAGAACTACTTAAACCTAACTAACCTAAGGACATCACACACATCCATGCCCGAGGCAGGATTCGAACCTGTGACTGTAGCGGTCGCGTGGTTCCAGACTGAAGCGCCTAGAACCGCTCGGCCACCACCGGCCGGCTAATATTCAAGTTATTCATAGTTTATGAAAGAAATGTTGCTGGGCAGTGCCTCAACAGTCTTGCGGTGTTGTAGCTGTGTGGACGACGAAGAATGCAGCCGACGACAGTGCTCAGCTGCCGTTGTTGCTGCTGCTGCTCGATGAGAAGAACCCCGAGTCCTCTCCAGAGTCACTGATAATTATGTGACAGGTAGTAGTTGGAACTGCAGCTTCCTCCGCCTGTCCACTCCTACCGTGGTCTGAATGCTCGGAAGCTAATGAGTCAGGAGCGTCCACACTGGCGCCATCACAGCTGCACCCCGCGTCTGCGGGAGAGCCCAAAAAACACTTCCGCCACTCTTTCATCACTCAAACTGCTCTGCTCCTCTCTGCTCTAACGCGACAGAGACTCTCCACACCCAGAGATAAACAACGGCACAGCTCCTACGATTTCATCGTTGCTATCGATACATTTCAATAAAGTTCCCTTGGCTATTACCCAGAAATTTACAATATTTTCATTAATTATACAATCAATTATATACAGTCAGGAATAAATACACTAGTACATCGATGACGTATGAAATATAGTTTCTCGTTACAGTTTACAGCTTTAGAATCAAAAGTACAGTGCAATTTATCAAGGGATATTAAACGGCGAAAATTTTGGATGTTGCAGAAGATATTTTCTCAGCATGTTCAGTGTTACAGGTTTCGTAGGATACAGCGTCGCTGAGGTCGAAGACTCGTCCAACAAAACTACTGGGTGCGACTCTGACTATCGATATGCGTGCCTGCAGCTTTTCCAGCCACCACTGCAGAGGGACCACCTTTCATATACAGACGGTGTGCTTTCATCTTCACATAACTTGTAGAAACTCACTGAATGTGTGCGATCAGGCTAACAGGACCGCGAGACTTCGAAATTAGGGCTCCCCATATGCTTCTGCCTCCTGCTGCCTGTCTCCAGTTCTCCAACAGTCCCAGCTGCGGCAGGTCTTGTGTTATCTCATCCACCCCACCCATTTCTTTCTATATCTTTTCACTGTCTGCTGCCTGATGGGATCCAGTCCATTGCCGTTGCCTTTCTGCGTCATCTCGTTTCTCCCATTATCACTAGGCAACCAACCCAGAAGAGTCTTTTGCCTCCCAGCACTCTATAACAGAACGGTTGGTTGGTGTTGGGGAAGGAGACCAGACAGCGTGGTCATCGGTCCCATTGGATTGGGGAAGGATGGGGAAGGAAGTCGGCCGTGCCCTTTCAGAGGAACCATCCCGGCATTTGCCTGGAATGATTTAGGGAAATCACCGAAAACCTAAATCAGGATGGCCGGACGAGGGTAACAGAACGGTGTTAATATTCATGTAAATAGTGCGTTGGTTGGTTCCGACGTGCTTATTTAGTAAACTTTGTAGAGTTTTAATTACAATGATAAATACAAAGTTAAATTATAGTTCTAGTATTGGGAACATAAAACAAATCATTTACATACGGTCCGAGCTCATCAGTGAAATAATATTATTGTTGTCACAAAAAGTAGCAAAACATAGAAACGAAAGAACAAAGGCGCGTGAGCTAACATCCCGGACGAGCCCCCAGTTGTGAGCTAACATCCCGAAGGGCTCACATGCTGTTCCTCTTCGTCAAAAAGTCTTGCCTCAAACTCGTCTAAGAGTTGTACAGCACATGTCGCATTACACTCCCTAAATTAGACACTTGTGACCCTTTGATTAATTTGTCTGGCTGATGGCAAGTTTGCGAAATACAAAGTTAACATAACATACAATAACAGTAATAATAAAATTGGGAACTAAATTAACGACCCATAAATGATGTAGGCCACACAGTTGCGATTTGGTTAGAATAATGTTTATTCAGAAAGCAAACTAATAGCTAAAGTGGTCGTATTTAGAGTTACTGTATTTAGAGTTACTGTTACACTCTAGCGCATATCCATTTGACACAGTTCGATCACTTACAAACCACTTATTTATAGTGAAATAGTAGGTATAAAAAATTAAACAACACTTTGTTTGAAATGCAGAGTTTACAAGACAGTTTTTTTCATTTAAAGGACGATTATATACAAACAAAATCCAGGATTATAATAATAACGTCTGATGCTTGACAATGTAGATTTATAAAATTAACAGCAGTTGGAAACAATGTAGGACTACCTTTGAATCAATTTATAAATTCCAGTCAAAATACTGTCTAGATTTATAATATACACTAGCAGAGTCATACGAGTTATGTTCCAGAATTTAGTTAACACATTATTTTTCATTATTCCCTTTTAACGATTCGTATAACATGTCACAGATTACGCGGTTCCTCCCGCCGGAGGTTCGAGTCCTCCCTTGGACATTGGTGTGGGTGTTGTTCTTAGCATAACTTAGTTTAAGTAGTGTGTAAGTCTAGGGATCGATGACCTCAGCAGTTTGATCCCTTAGGAATTCACATAAATTGATCCATGTACAAAAATTATCGTTATTGCATTTTAAAATTCAAAATCGTCACCAAAGCACAAAAATTATCTTTCAGTTGCTTTTATGTAAATTTGCTCTAAGCTCTACAGTCTCAAAAAATACCACGTTTAAAGCTTGTAAGTAACGAGATATTAAGACCTCAGCTGTAAACAGTGTAAAGGACAATCGGTGACGAACGCAGTTACTACATGAAAAACATGATAAATGACGTACTTTATTCACACTTGTTTGAACTATCACGATAAGGCGACAAAGGCAGCTCTATTTCTAATTTCAGATTCTTGATAATGGCGAATTTGTCAGGGTGTATATGCGCAAACAGTGGTAAGTGCCAATACCATGGCCACCAGTAGTACTAACGTGTCCAGTGTTTGTGTCATGAAAATGCTTTTCAGGTACGGTTTGTACGAATCTGAGGGTGATGTGTATCACTACGACTCAGATAAAGATCCTGAAAATCTTCCCAAATGCAAATGAACTTCAGAAGTTGTTGGTGATCAGGTAAATGTGAATACTTATTTAGTCAAGTAAATAATGTTGTGTTCCTTACTATAGTTTTCGTGAATTTACACAACAGGGTGATGGCAAAAATCTGAGACGCCATCCTCACCAGTATTTACGTGATGGAGTGCTGTGCTTTTCGAAATTAATTTTGTTTTACTGGATTATGGATTATTTTTTAGGTTGTCTTTACTTTATTATTGCAAAAATTGTTTATACAAATTTTAATATAAGAAACTGAAACATTTCAGACTTTTTAAATTTATATTTTTGAGAGGTTTCACAGTAATGTTTCGCTAATTCGCCAAGCAAAGGAATGGTAGGACTCCAACGCTAACCCATGTTAAGTACACTTAGTTTGTAAGTAAACAATGTCAAGTATCCAGTGATGGATTTTTAAGAATAACATTAAGTGTAGAATTTACCATTTTAAAAATGTGTCGTTACTCTAAAAATGCTTGAAGACAGTGACCTATCTGAATAACAAAATCACGTTGCGTGTACTTGTAATCTCTTTTTTATGGCATTTTATGGGAACTTCACTGCCCACCTTCTCAAAACGAACATCTTGTCGCTTAGCATTGGTTATAGCTAAGGTCTTCGTATACAGAGCTATTCCAATAAAATTTAGAAGTGAAAACAAATGTTTTTAGGCAATAATTATGAGAATAATTAGTGGAAAATGTGGGTTACCGATTTTAATTTGTGAAACTCAAGTAGACAATGATTTGACGGCAGCGGTCATTCAGTAGGCACAAAAGATTAGGCAAAAAAGAGAGGGACTGTATATTGGAACAAAATTCTTATGTACTCTTCTGGAAAAGGGTGAATCAGTGTTTAAGACACATGATAAATAGGCTTTCACAAAAGATGAAGGTGCTTAGCGAAATTTTCGAGAGCAAACTGAAGTCTTTAATTATGAAGATCTACATAATTGTTTAAAGGAACAGTTCTGGTCTTCTCAATTGGGTTATAGTAATAGTAGCTCCATGTAATGAATGCAAAAATGGAAAAATACTATTATTGTGTCTTTATCTATCGTCATGTGTTAAATTTTTCAGCTTTTATGTTGCAGCCTGTTTCCGTTCAAAGAGGCCTGTGACCAATACCACCACCATTATTAGCATAATCTCAGGAAATATCAGACACCAGACTACGAAGTTTTGTGCTGTACTTTGGATTCCACTCCCCAGCTCTACATATCGTCACTCCCAACTATTTATATTATGTGATCGACTCTGGCTGTGACTAGTAACCCGGTAGTAAAAGGATTCCATCCTAGGTTTCGTGAAGTACACAACTCTGAATTTCTCTACATTAAGAGCAAGTTGGCAGTCGTTGCACCAGGCTGATATCCTGTCGAATATATTGAAAATCCGCCTCAGTTGCGAAAATTTTCTGGTCTTTACCCAGGTTTCGGCTAGAATAATCTATTGTAAGCTATTCCCTTTGTTGAAGGACTGCATCGCTTCAGGATTCTACCAATAAACCGCAATCTAGAGTTCGCCTTACCCGTTACTTGTGTAATCTGATCATTCCATTTGAGATCATTTCGAATAGTCACACCCAGATACTTGACAGACGTTACCGCTTCCAAAGACTGGGCATTTATTTTGTACTCGTACATTAATGGGGATTTTCGCCTTGTTATACGCAGTAGGTTACACTTACTAATATTGAGAGATAACTGCCAGTCATTACACCACACATTTATTGTCTGCAAATCCTCATTGATTTGCCCACAACTTTCGTGTGATACTACCTTCCTGTAAACTACAGCATCATCGGCAAACAGTCTCAGGCCGCTGTCAATACCACCAACCAGATCGTTCATGTAAATCGTAAAAAGCAGGGGACCTATTACTGTGCCCTGGGGCACACCTGAAGCTAAGCTTGTTTCTGTTGAAGTCACCCCATTCAGGACGACGTACTGATACAAGTTGTCAACAAGGATGAGCACCAGCGATGGTGACATAGCAAAGAGGCTCGAAGTCAAAGAGAGTTGAGTGGCTGCTGCCTTCCGCCCTCTATCGCAGCGGCAGAGGGCTCTCATAGTCCAGAACCGCTGATGGTGTGGGTTCAGCGGGTGTGCTGCCTTGGTTCTGGCAGATCCAGCATGACCGCTATTGGCGTCTGATGGAAACTTGCAATTCTGTTGCCAGCTTGACGCTTGCGAGGTGGCATCGATAGATAATACCACAGAAATGGATTCAGAAGTAAAATACACTGCTACAGGTTTAAAGGCTACTTAATTACGAAACAATGAAATTATTTGAAAAACTCGGAAAACAGTTAATGGAGAAAGAAGTCAGACTCATCTATTGTGGCAGTCTAATTTTCCGGATATGCCTTTCCTTTATCGTTTCTTCGGAGAAATGCTTCATTATTACATCCAAATATTTGTGTAATGTGACCGATTCTGGTTGTGACTCATTGATATTGTAGTGATAGGGAACTGCGTTCTTTCGTTATATGTCTTAACATTTAGAGGATGTTGCAATGCTTTGTACTGTAACACTACGCTACTGCGCACGATACTTATTAAAGCCTGTACTATGGTAAGTTGACGGGCTTCACCATATAAGAAAGGATTTTGGTATATATGTTGACCGCGTGTACCTGAATGGAGGCAAACTCAGACTTTCACCCACTCAGTAACAACAATGATACGTCAAGCAAGTCTGAAGTGCATCTACACGTTAGGATGGACAAGAAACAACACAGCAGATGCTACCAAATTGTTAATAATACGGTCGCCAGCCTAATTAGGCATTAACTGAGTTTCTTCCCAGTACAAGTTGATGTACGTTCATACAAAACAACACGTAATAACACTGAATAATATGATAAATTTTGGAACCAGAAAAATCTATTGAACTAATAATTTCACTTTCTGTACTAATATAGGCAAACCAAAAATACACAACAACACACTATAATGTTTACTACAAACTTCGTACTGTCTATTGATCAGATTAAAATCGGGCATAGGTTACCCTAGAAATAGCGCTTTCGAAACACACATACAATGTCAATTTTGGAAAAGGTAAAACACTAATAAATTTTGATTTTATATCGACTTTAACTTTGCTGGTCAAATCAGTTCAGTACATTTCAGAATATAAATGAATAGAAAAGAAAAGGGGGGGGGGGGGGGACCCTGAAACTCTTATGATCACTGTACTGAAATTTTTGATTATCGAAATCGTTAAGCACTCAAGATTTCCAATATATGAGTTACTACTCTTTTTGTCTTATTTCTTGCTCATTTAACTACCATTATTTTTGTCTCAAATTAATTAAACTTGATTACTAAACCAATTTCAACATTATCTTCCAACTTTGTCAGACCTATATTATCTACCTATATATTCATTAACAACAAAGTTCTTTAAACATCATTCTAACATAGATAGGTCTGCTCGTAATTATTATTAACATAGACTTTAAATCTTCATTTCGGGACACTCGGGTTGCACATGTGGAAAGGACCCTGTCTAGGTTAGTGATGAAGATAAATAAATGATAGGACAGTTCTGGTAAAAGTTAAGTGGTTATTGAACAGTAAGGAACAAAAGTAACACTGGTCCACACGAATACAGTACTAAAAGTTTCAACCCGTTCGTATCGATGCGGCGGTTGGCGGGCGGCGAGATGGCGAGGCGCAGAGCGCACATACAATCACAGCTATGGCTTTTGATGTATCGGCACTTTACTTCTTCATAGCATCGCAATAATTTTCCATTTAGTGCCTACGGAATTTTGCCATGCTGTATAGTCGTCGGAAACGGCACATCCGAGGCTCAATGCAACTACGTCTTCCAGGAGAGCCTCCTCGGTCCAGAACGTGTTACTCAGACCGATGCCCAACTCCGACTACTACTGCTGAGCCCGTTATGCCGTGCCGTGCCCGTGTGCATTTTCCCGCGCTCGCCTGCCATCCACCTTTTACCGCTCCCCTACAGACAGGGTATTCACCCGAGGTTTTGCATTCTACATATCCTAATACATTGCCTACGTATGGACCAGGCGCACAATTACAACTTTGACATCTTACAATAGTTCCAACGTTTCTTACATTTCAATTCTGTTATAATATTGCTTGAAATTTGACATAAACATTAATATTCACATCGAAAGTTGTTTATAGTTTCCTCAACACAATGGCAAGAAAAGAAAAAGAAATGAAATCAGAATATCGATTACACTAATTTATCGAAAAACAAAAGCAAAAATTATTATATGTACAATAGTATAACGTTGTTGTTACAGTACCACTTCGAAATCATCTCAAAATCTGACTGTATATTCGTGGAGGCTTTTTAAGACAGTACTTTGTTATAGGTAAGCCCATCAATAAAAATGCTAAGCTTGCTATTAAAATTGCTTGCAAGCTGACCAAAAAACGACGTGAGCAGCAAGGGCCCCAACATACTTTCATGGAGCGCGGCTGAAGTTATTTCTACGTCCCTTCCAAGATAATAAGCTGTGTCCTTCTCACCAAGGAATCTTGCAACCAAACACTAATTTCGCTTGCATCGCGCTTCAAATAATAAGTGTAGGTGTTGTACTGAGTCAAATGCTTTTCGGAAATAGAGGAATACTGCAACTACCTGGCTGTCTTGATCCACAGGTGTTCTATTTCCCCACTGTTAATGCTCTGCTCCAAAAGAACATTCTCAGAAATTTCCTCTTCAAATTAATATCTTCAGTTCACACTGGTACACTTCATTTGACGGTAAATGCTGTCTATGGCTTCTTCTCATGATGTTCGTTGTGCGTTACTTGGTTTCCAGTGTAGCAGAATTCTCTCACATTGTCGAATACTTTGTTGCCTAATTTGGTATCAAGCATGTCGCTAACCTCGTTCTTCTTGTTTCTCAGCACTTTCGTTGATTTACTCTCATATCATACTTAATACTCAGTGAACTGTTCATTTCATTCAGCAAGTCCTATAATTCCTCCTGACTTTCACACAGGATAGTAACGTCGTCAGCGAATCTTAACATTCATATTTTTCTTTCGCCTTCAGTTTTCGTCCCACTTCTGAATCTTCCGATGCCAAACCCATATTTATCCTAATATGGATGCGTATTCGCCTACGATTGACCATGAGAGGCAATCAAACTCGTAAATGTTTGCGCGCGGACGCTCGCGTGTAGTAAGTAATTGGCATTTAGTTTACTGATTTCTCTCTAGGACGCAGAGCTTGTATCTTACCACACAAATAGAATTTTGATTAAAAGAACCGACAAACTAACGTCATTAAAAGGACTGAATAGGAAGATACAAATATTAATGGACAACACTTTGAGATGACAAAGTTACACTGCATATGATTAATACGGACATCATACGTTTACTGAGTTAATTAGTGGGAAAAGGAATACTTTCATCTGCACAAAACACCTATATTGTAAACACAATTCACTTATAAATAAAAGTACTGTAAAATAGTCAGTGAACATAACCTGCTAAGCATTGAAGATGCTTAGCTACTGTGATGGTCTTTTTATTAGTAGTGCAGTTTGTAATCATTACTTTCTTATCACTTCACAATATTTGATCGTTTTGTGTCGAAATATGCTTTGTATTATTATTAAAATATTACACTTTATGTCGAAAGACGCCTACAACGATGTGATTACAGTTCCATTGAATAAAGAAACACTGTATCCTGCACTTTAACAAACTGAAAGTTACTGTCGGCTCACGTTAATAAGTTTATGAAATCGTGTGGACTGAAATGCCACCACAGTAATTTTCTGTTGTAAGTAAGGAAAAGTTACACAGTACCTGTTGTTTTCTTCTTCTGCAGTACAGCTTCCAGTTTGTAGTAATATTTATAATAAAATACTGCAGCTGGTAAAGACGCTTTGGCAGCACTAGGATATTTCAGTCAATAATACCAGTAATAGAAATTTAGAACTTGTTATATTTCGCACCAGCTTACATATATTTACAAACAGATAGATGAGGTCACGACTTTTACAACCTTACGTCCTAGAAGGAAAATTATTATACACGGATACCCTGAAATCCACCAGTAAAAAGTATACTTCAGTATTTTCACAGGCGGTGAGCACTGTTTATAGCCTCTTATGGCAGTTGCTACAGTGAAATGAATTTCTAGATTTTTAATTGTGGCTTCGACGTCGCAGTACATCCCATCGTCATACTTGGCCAGCACAATAGATCTTTCTGCAGCGTAATGCATGCCGTAAGCCAGCATACAACTACTTCAAACTGGCCATCTCTTCTTTCTTCGATAAGAGCTGCTTAAAACTCTGCAGAATTAATAGTAGCAACTTTATCTCGTCCATCTGGGGCTTTTATAACACTTACGCTCAAGTTTGTCCACCACAACGTAATATATATGTTCGCTCTTTCACACATAACTCGAGTCTATCTTCACTTCCACTTAGACAATGTTCTAGTGAGTAAAATGGCGGTAATGCTGCCGCCAAAACCCCTTCCGCGGGGAAGTCCCTAGTGATTACGTCATGACCCTATACATTTGTATTCACATAAGTATATGACAATTACGATGATGAAAGCAGTTTTACCAAACACTTATAACAATACACAAGTCATTATTTAAACAGGAAGTTATATACACTCCTGGAAATTGAAATAAGAACACCGTGAATTCATTGTCCCAGGAAGGGGAAACTTTATTGACACATTCCTGGGGTCAGATACATCACATGATCACACTGACAGAACCACAGGCACATAGACACAGGCAACAGAGCACGCACAATGTCGGCACTAGTACAGTGTATATCCACCTTTCGCAGCAATGCAGGCTGCTATTCTCCCATGGAGACGATCGTAGAGATGCTGGATGTAGTCCTGTGGAACGGCTTGCCATGCCATTTCCACCTGGCGCCTCAGTTGGACCAGCATTCGTGCTGGACGTGCAGACCGCGTGAGACGACGCTTCATCCAGTCCCAAACATGCTCAATGGGGGACAGATCCGGAGATCTTGCTGGCCAGGGTAGTTGACTTACACCTTCTAGAGCACGTTGGGTGGCACGGGATACATGCGGACGTGCATTGTCCTGTTGGAACAGCAAGTTCCCTTGCCGGTCTAGGAATGGTAGAACGATGGGTTCGATGACGGTTTGGATGTACCGTGCACTATTCAGTGCCCCCTCGACGATCACCAGTGGTGTACGGCCAGTGTAGGAGATCGCTCCCCACACCATGATGCCGGGTGTTGGCCCTGTGTGCCTCGGTCGTATGCAGTCCTGATTGTGGCGCTCACCTGCACGGCGCCAAACACGCATACGACCATCATTGGCACCAAGGCAGAAGCGACTCTCATCGCTGAAGACGACACGTCTCCATTCGTACCTCCATTCACGCCCGTCGCGACACCACTGGAGGCGGGCTGCACGATGTTGGGGCGTGAGCGGAAGACGGCCTAACGGTGTGCGGGACCGTAGCCCAGCTTCATGGAGACGGTTGCGAATGGTCCTCGCCGATACCCCAGGAGCAACAGTGTCCCTAATTTGCTGGGAAGTGGCGGTGCGGTCCCCTAAGGCACTGCGTAGGATCCTACGGTCTTGGCGTGCATCCGTGCGTCGCTGCGGTCCGGTCCCAGGTCGACGGGCACGTGCACCTTCCGCCGACCACTGGCGACAACATCGATGTACTGTGGAGACCTCACGCCCCACGTGTTGAGCAATTCGGCGGTACGTCCACCCGGCCTCCCTCATGCCCACTATACGCCCTCGCTCAAAGTCCGTCAACTGCACATACGGTTCACGTCCACGCTGTCGTGGCATGCTACCAGTGTTAAAGACTGCGATGGAGCTCCGTATGCCACGGCAAACTGGCTGACACTGACGGCGGCGTTGCACAAATGCTGCGCAGCTAGCGCCATTCGACGGCCAACACCGCGGTTCCTGGTGTGTCCGCTGTGCCGTGCGTGTGATCATTGCTTGTACAGCCCGCTCGCAGTGTCCGGAGCAAGTATGGTGGGTCTGACACACCGGTGTCAATGTGTTCTTTTTTCCATTTCCAGGAGTATATATATATATATATATATATATATATATATATATATATATATATATATATATATATATATATAAAAATCCCTCATTTATCTGTCTGGCGTCAGCCCTGTGCAGTGCTAGCTGAGCTGATTTTGTTACAGTTATCGCTAGATGGTATAAGCCTACCGTGCTAGCTCTAATACCTCACGGCCTTCTATGTATTGTTATTCACCTATGCACGGCAAAAACTCGTAATAACAAGTTACCAAAATATTTTATGTTATTGAAATGAAACTGTTTATACAAGGTGATAATAATATTTGTATCGTTACAACTTTTCTTTTATTTCCTTCGCTGCGTTGTCGATATTTATCTGAACAGTAGAGGATAAAGAGTGCTTCCTTATCTTTCAGTATTTTTAACACGAACACCTTTGTTTTGGTCTCCCAGTTTTTGTACAAATTGCGAGGAACTACTAGGTCTTGCAACCTTTTATGCTGTCTAACGTATTTTTAGGTCAACAAATACTATGAATGTTTTCACTTTTCTTTACGAAATTTTGCGAGTCGACGCTAAAGAGTTGATCCTCGTCCATATTATTTCTTCGAGCAGCACGCAAAAATGGACTGATGCACAAGGAAATAATTTCAAGCATCTACAAATTAAAAATATCACTATTTCAGTAAAAATAAATTAGAACTTGAAGCAGTATATCACACATTTTATTTATTAGTACTGCTAGTGGTAGTAGTTTTATTCGCGGGGGAATTTATTTGAGATATAATATGTGGTATTACTGTTCAGGAAAATAAAACGTAAATTATATCTACAGACACTTTCATATTTACTGGTCTGGTTTGATAAGGATGGAACAGATTGTTGGCTAGAGTTACCTGACAGTAAGAACCATCCAGGAATTTACCTGAAGTAATTAAGGGAAATCAGCGAAACCTGCTTGGGGGTAACGAAATTGAGATTAGAACGTCCAGCATAATAGGCCAGCTTGCTTAAAATAGTGCGAACCCATTCGGTTTTTCCCTGATGTACAACAGTATCTTCTGTAGGTATTTACAAAGAAGTCATTTAGTACTGCAAAAAGCTACGGTCCACGTTAATTGATCGTATATGCATCGGTCACAGTTATGTAATTAGTGGCACCTGGTCTCATGTCAAGCATAAAAATTTATTTATTATTTCTCTTTCTTTTTATGATGTGGTAAAGAAAAACAAGACGTAAACAGACCAAATTTCTCTGCGCTAGAGCAATCGAAGCACGCAAGGGCCATGTTTCAAACGATGGTCCTCAGGCAGCTGTGTCTGGACACCCCGTTAAACATTCATCCCACTGTGCGTATCACAAGTTATGGGACGCGACTTGACCATTCAATATTAATTGTGAGTGCGTCACATTTGGAGAATGGAAGCTTTTACAAACGAGCAGGTCATGCAGTATAACGGAGCGGAAATGTACCCATTTGTCCTGCTGCAATAAAACGACTCCTAAATGACCAAAAGTACGCTATGTTCTGTAAAAACAGCAGCGCTGTGAGGGGTGTATACAATTCGCGTGCTGTACAGATAAATATTCATGCATATAGGCAATACTGTCTACTCCACCTAAATCCACGCGTTGGAGTAAATCAGTACAGTGACGTCCACAAGATATTAATATCGCCGTGAAATGAATGCGTTGTGAAATTTTATTCATACAGGTTCGTGATTACACACCGATCCCGCCTGATGTAAAACAGACCGAACGTGCACGACATAAGCTACGTAACGGCACCTAAGATGCAATGAAGTACTCAGTGACGTCAATGCACACAAGTAGATTTCGTAGCCCTATGAGAGAACTGTACATCGGGCTACCGTTGTAGCCAAAGAGATACGGTGGGCAGGGAAACCCTGTTCGATGTAGCTGCGTAGACACCGAAAACTTTCCATGGCCCAATTTCTCCGATTTCAAGATTTCAGGACAGGCTGAATCAGAATATCCATTCGACTGCTGTTACATTGACAACAGCTGCAGTGCAGAAATTCCCCAGACGAAGTTAACTAAAATATGCTATGTGGATGTTTAAATGAATTATGAAGACACTGTGTGTTATGTAGACAGTGAGTGATTATTAGAATTATATTAGTGGACTATTAAAAATATGCATCCCGAAACAACGTCCTTATACAAGCAATCGGAGGAGGATTTGTGATCTTAAGCATTCCCAGTGAATCATCTGTTTGTATTATTCTCGGGTGTATTCTGGCCCATGTGTTGCCAAGGTTGTTTCGAGTACGTACGCTGCAGAAGTTTCGCTGGGAAACCCTTGCACACCCTCCATGTAGTCCCGATCTTACCCTCTCTGATGCCCATATTTTTGGATCCCTCAAGGAAGACATTCGTGGCCCTTTGGTTTGCTTCGGACGAAGAAGAGCACGCCTTCCGCAGGCAACCGCAAACATTCTTTCATGAAAGTATTGGCCGTCTTGTCTTACAGAGAGATTAAAATATTAACAGTCATGACGATTACTTTTGAAATAATAAACAGTTTACTTACTTTCTTCCATCTTCCTCGTTTCCATTTGACCGCCCCTTATACAGGGTGGCCAGAAACCGTCTGAAAAACCTGTATGGGGCTTTCAAAGTAGTGTGTGCAGAGAAATAACTGTTAAGAAAAAAATCGATACGTGCGCTGTTTCCGAGTTATTTGGCATTGCATTTAACCAGTCATGTCTTTACGCTCGCAAACTGAAACACTTACGCCGGCCGGAGTGGCCGAGCGGTTCTAGGCGTTTCAGTCTGGAGCCGCGTGACCGCTACGGTCGCAGGTTTGAATCCTGCCTCGGGCATGGATGTGTGTGATGTCCTTAGGTTAGTTAGGTTTCAGTAGTTCTAAGTTCTAGGGGACTGATGACCTCAGATGTTAAGTTCCATAGTGCTCAGAGCCATTTGAGCCATTTTTGAAACACTTACACGTGCTAAAACGCGGTTGTGCACAGGAATCTTTGTATCCGTAGGTTACCACTTATTCAAATGCTCATTACCAGTTCGTATGTGTCTTTTTCGGAAGCGATAAATTTAAGCTACGTTTGTTCGATATGAGGAAACAAAACGGAGAGTACGTTTGAAGACACTGTCTCTGCCAGGCTGCTTGAATTTGCGCACAGAACTACCTGACTGGCTAAATTCTACGTTAATTATATAGGAAATGTATCGCATCTTTTTCTTCATAATTATTTCTCAGCTCAGCTTCCCTGACACACGCGGTTTTCAGACTGTTTATGACTATCCTGACCACCCGACTACTCCGGAACCCAGCAGGAGTTGCAGGCTGCCTACCTTACATCTTCCAGGGGCAACAGAAATTTGATCTTCAATTGCCCGCGTAATTATTGACAGAATTTAAAAATTTGAAATGCTATCATGTTCTTCTCATTCAGAGGTCTAAGCGCCTGTTAAAAAGTTCAGCACAATAAGTGCTACAGTTAGAGACACTGTCTTCGTTTTTAGTCAGCGTTACCGATGGCGCACAAATACAGGGACTTTATTCACCCAGTATTTGAGAATTAGATCACTTAGCGACGTGCAACAAAATTCACACATAATTTTAAACCTTTAAGAAGTCTTTTATCGCTGACACATGCGCACCAAATGATGAAAGGAGACAACTTTATCACTTACAACATTCTCACTGTTCATGCAATAGAATTTCAGCGTGTAACATGACGTTTTAATTCATTCCCTCTTTGTTACCAAGTCTGATCGCAACAGAGCTTGCAGACAAGTGTCCTCCTATACCTGCAAAATTACATCATTGTAAGATTCTTAGTTCATGTGATATGAAGTCATAGGCATTTATATGTATGAATGGCTAGCTTCTGCTTAACATGGTGCGCGGCAAAACTTCAATAAAATCCATGACTTTTTGATTTACTGTGTCTTTACTACTGACTGTGTTGACAACACACTTTACGGGCATTGACTGCATATATCACTGAATGTACCTACAAAATTATATCTTTGTATGGTATATAGTTGAGGAGATACGACGTCATAAACATTGAGATGCGTGAAAAAACTTGTTGTTGCTTACAATGGAGATGTAATTACTCAGACTATATCCGTCCAGTGTTTCATAACGAGTGCACTCAGCAATTTCCAAAAAACTTAAAGAATAGTTTCGAACTTACCATAAACTTTATCTCACCTGCATACTTAATGTGAAATATTTAACACATTGACTGATTTGTAAGGCAACCAGGCGTTTGAAGCTTTTTTGCAGGTGGGAGTTCAATTCTTCAAAGAACTGGCTGCGTTATGAAGGAGGCTGTTGGTATACGAGTGACCGACGGCCTGATTATAGTGAAGGAAGGGATGAGGGGTAACAGGACTGTAAAGGAGGCTCGATATATCAGAGGTATTCGTTCTATAGGCATCACCTCAAAACGACGACAGGGTACGCTGTCGAAATATCGTGTTTCGTAAAAGATTTCTCGTGGATGGACACCCGACAGCAATACAAATACAGGAAAGATTGCTTTAGGAAATAGATGCAGCATATTTTGTAACATTTATAACAGATATGCATTAATTAATTAATTAATTAGATGTGTTCCGTAGGACTCCATCAAGAACTAGATTATCCAGGGATGTGTAACGACTCATTGTATACAATAAAAAGAGACAAGAAAATCACACGAATTTTAACCGTATAATATACACTCCTGGAAATTGAAATAAGAACACCGTGAATTCATTGATCCAGGAAGGGGAAACTTTATTGACACATTCCTGGGGTCAGATACATCACATGATCACACTGACAGAACCACTGGCACATAGGCAACAGAGCATGCACAATGTCGGCACTAGTACAGTGTATATCCACCTTTCGCAGCAATGCAGGCTGCTATTCTCCCATGGAGACGATCGTAGAGATGCTGGATGTAGTCCTGTGGAACGGCTTGCCATGCCATTTCCACCTGGCGCCTCAGTTGGACCAGTGTTCGTGCTGGACGTGCAGACCGCGTGAGACGACGCTTCATCCAGTCCCAAACATGCTCAATGGGGGACAGATCCGGAGATCTTGCTGGCCAGGGTAGTTGACTTACACCTTCTAGAAGACGTTGGGTGGCACGGGATACATGCGGACGTGCATTGTCCTGTTGGAACAGCAAGTTCCCTTGCCGGTCTAGGAATGGTAGAACGATGGGTTCGATGACGGTTTGGATGTACCGTGCACTATTCAGTGTCCCCTCGACGATCACCAGTGGTGTACGGCCAGTGTAGGAGATCGCTCCCCACACCATGATGCCGGGTGTTGGCCTTGTGTGCCTCGGTCGTATGCAGTCCTGATTGTGGCGCTCACCTGCACGGCGCCAAACACGCATACGACCATCATTGGCACCAAGGCAGAAGCGACTCTCATCGCTGAAGACGACACGTCTCCATTCGTCCCTCCATTCACGCCTGTCGCGACACCACTGGAGGCGGGCTGCACGATGTTGGGGCGTGAGCGGAAGACGGCCTAACGGTGTGCGGGACCGTAGCCCAGCTTCATGGAGACGGTTGCGAATGGTCCTCGCCGATACCCCAGGAGCAACAGTGTCCCTAATTTGCTGGGAAGTGGCGGTGCGGTCCCCTACGGCACTGCGTAGGATCCTACGGTCTTGGCGTGCACCCGTGCGTCGCTGCGGTCCGGTCCCAGGTCGACGGGCACGTGCACCTTCCGCCGACCACTGGCGACAACATCGATGTACTGTGGAGACCTCACGCCCCACGTGTTGAGCAATTCGGCGGTACGTCCACCCGGCCTCCCGCATGCCCACTATACGCCCTCGCTCAAAGTCCGTCAACTGCACATACGGTTCACGTCCACGCTGTCGCGACATGCTACCAGTGTTAAAGACTGTGATGGAGCTCCGTATGCCACGGCAAACTGGCTGACACTGACGGCGGCGGTGCACAAATGCTGCGCAGCTAGCGCCATTCGACGGCCAACACCGCGGTTCCTGGTGAGTCTGCTGTGCCGTGCGTGTGATCATTGCTTGTACAGCCCTCTCGCAGTGACAGGAGCAAGTATGGTGGGTCTGACACACCGGTGTCAATGTGTTCTTTTTTCCATTTCCAGGAGTGTACTAGTAAACTATTGTCATACTGATTAATGATATTCTTGTTTATACCAGCTAAATTCTGTCAAGTAAATCAGAGAGAATACTACTATTGCCGGCCGAAGTGGCCGCGCGGTTCTGGCGCTGCAGTCTGGAACCGCGAGACCACTACGGTCGCAGGTTCGAATCCTGCCTCGGGCATGGATGTGTGTGATGTCCTTAGGTTAGTTAGGTTTAACTAGTTCTAAGTTCTAGGGGACTAATGACCTCAGCAGTTGAGTCCCATAGTGCTCAGAGCCATTTGAACCATTTGAATACTACTGTTTTTAAGAAAGCTGGTGCCATCTCAGTTACGCAAAACAGCTAGTAAGCTTCTGTCGTAGTTATCCTCTAGGCGGCTATTGTTCTGGTCCACCTCCTAACGAGCACAGGGAGTGAGCTGACAAACTTTGTTATTCGGTTCCCGCACTGCCTCGTTGAGCAGAGGTCTGTAGCGGCCGCCGGCGAACACATAGGTCTACGAATACGGAAGAAAGACTGCGTTTACTTTATCGGTTCCACAAAACATCCATTGTGGCAGTTATTAATTTCTTTAGTGACCATGCGCCACCACAACACGTACAACAGCACTAAACGTGGTACGAACCACGCTACTCAACAAACGCGCCAGGCCAATGCTGCCAGGTAGGAATCTAGACACACGTGCCCACACAACGACCGCCCGTCACGCATACTACTGCACAGTTCTCGCTCGACGAGCCCATTGTTGAACAAAGGACCAGTGCGCTCTCACATTCACACAACAAAACATAATTCTGAAAAATCACTCACACAGGTACATCACTTAATAAATTGACACAAAACTGGAGCACCTGAGGTACAAGTACATCACACTAGCTGCTGGCACATCTCCTATTGCTAGCTTAGTATTTCCTTGTAAGTAATATTACTTTCCAAAGAAAATAATTACACCTGTACATATATTCCTCTTTACACTACATTACTACTTGTCATATAGTTTCACAGTGAACGTTGCCACTAGCCATCAGCTTACAGAACATTCCGATCCTTGAATTGAGATTCTCAAATAGTTTTTGGCACTGGTTAATGAACGGTATTTTTAATTTTTTCATGTGCTTGGGAGCCTGCTTCCTTACTATGTGTTAGGTATCAATGTGTTGAATATCTTCCCACCAAGGTACGTGACTCCACATAATGAAAGTCTACAGAAAATTACTTATGTGTCTGTATTGTGATTATATAGATCACAATGCAGGATAAAACTATTGTTACTATCAGAAATAGAAACCATTAGGAGTAAATGGATTCATAAGTGAGTATAAGATTTTCGAGATGCTCAAAAAGTTGCAAGAAGTGTAATCATCTACTTTATGAAATATCCTTCCTTCTGAATATGCGCTTTATTTATGTGCTGTTCCTCAGATAATAATTTCATAAGTGAACAAAGAGTTAAAGTAAGCCTACACTCTTGCACTTAGATTAATACAATGAGAGATGCTTCTAAGGGAAAACACATTGGTGCGAGCTTCCTGATGATTGCTCCATTCTGATTTGTCATACAACTGGACACCAGGGAACTTTACATACGTCGCTTCGTTCAGAGCATTATGATAAATGTCTACTTCTGATGCTAGTACATCCTTTTTAATACTTTGAAATAGCATAATGTTAGTCTTTGTGAGATTAGGTCTTACGCTGTTAACTGTCAACCAGTCGACAGGCGCTCAGCATTCGTCTTCTGAGTACGGCCTTGGAAAATTCAGAGTTCCTGAGGTGACGGCTCGTAAGCGTCGCCAGTCACCGTAAGCTCTGCACATGCTTCAGCGACCAACGTGCAGCGGATCGGTGGGACGTTGTGTGTCACAGGGAACGGGAATCTTGGCTTGACAACTCGGATCGCGAGGATGGTAAAATCCTCCATAATAAAAAGACACTCAAACGCAAAGTGAGCTGCGTGGTTTTTGAGGTGGAACATTCGTTAGCGGGAAACCTCTGGGGAATCTGCCGCATCTCAGTTGTATAACGCTTACCTAGGCATGCTAGCTCTTTGTAGGCGGACTTCTATTTCTCTAGGTGCTCGTGGGATCTTTCGAAGTTTTCTCTTCCTCCTCCCAGAGTTATGGGTGGGTCGCTGGTAGGTACCAACACCCAATCAAACAAGTGGGCTCTAGTAGCCAGTCCTCCTGATTCCGATATTTTTCAGACTGCTGCTAGTTACTGTAACAGAATGCATGCTGCTGACCAGAATGTGTTTTAATAGTCAAACGGAAACAACGTAGTTTTGTGGGGGTTTCGCCCTTCTGTATTCAAGAGGATTCAGAGGGAATCTGAGTTTCTCTAAAATCAGTCAAGCTCTTGCACAATGGGGCACAGTTAGTGGAAACCTGTAATTCCCAGCAAGCAGGTAACCCCAAAAAGCTAGACTCCTTGGGGAGTATGCAACAGATACAGAAGTGACAACACCTTGGACTACAACAAAGGTGTTGTGACTTACAGGGATCTAGCTGACATTCACATTGGTAGAGCACTTGCCCGCGAAAGGCAAAGGTCCCAAGTTCGAGTCTCTGTCCGGCACACAGTTTCAATCTGCCAGGAAGTTTCATTCACAGAGAAGAACTGAAAACTGAGTGGATCCAAGAAGACATTGTCGGTGTGCAAAACATAATGAAAAGGGTGGACAGCGATCTAGTGAAATTGGACTCCTTTACACTAACTTACAACAGCACAAAACTTCTGAAGCATGTCAAGGTAAGTTTCCTTCGTCTAAGCGTGTGGTCTTATTTTTAAAACCCAAAGTGCTGTTTTAAGTGCCAGCGTCTTGGGTGCACTACTATCAGCTGTAAGAGAGAAGCCACTTGTGGCAAATGTGGTAAAGCTCCCCACCAAGGAGTTGGTTGTTCATCCTCTCCGAAGTGAGTAAACTGCTCTGGGGATCACCCTGTCTGGAATAGAGACTTCGGTTTCTTCCTTGAAGAACGGAAGATACAGGAGATCAGAGACTCTACGCGTATCTTGTATAGTGATGCCAAAAAAGTCTATAAGACCATGCAGCCACCAACTTTCGCTGCCTCCTTTGCTTCCATTCTTAGACAGCCAGTCCCTAAAACCGATGCTGCTACCCAAACGGAAGTTTCCAGTGTCAGCACTAGTAACTGTGTTTGTCAGTGCACTCCCTCTGTTGCAGTTATTTCGAAGCCCATACCTCCGCCCAGAACGCTGTGGTTGTCGCTGTTGCAGAGCTCCCTGCCTGTCCAAAGTTTCAATCTGGTCCACTATCCAATGCTGCTACTACCACATCCACGGCTGTGGCTCAAAAGGCCACCTAGGGCAAAGAATCGAATACAAAGCGTCAACTACTAACAAATCTGGAAAGTTAACTGTCGGACGATATCGAAGACATCCTCTCTGACGTATTTCTCGATTCTTTTTCAGAGGTTATGAACTTTGATGCTGGACTGGGGAAATAATTTCGCCCCAATTGTGAGCCTGCACACATGGCAGTCTCCCCTCCCACGCGGAAATACGGGACGAAAGTGCAGCCCCCGTGACAAATGATTCCCATCATCCAGTGGATCAGGATCCATGCGAAGGAAATGAAACTCCTAGCACAGGAACGCCCCTGTGTGTGTATTGTCAGGAAACGCAGTTTATATCGTCTGATACCCATGTACTATAGAGCTATACACTTTGCCTGAAGGGTGACTTCACTGGAGTAAGGGCCAAAGGAGGAGTCGCTGTGCTTGTCAGTAATGAACGTCACTCCTCTGCTCTCCCCCTGACTGTTGACCTGCAAGCCGTTGCAGTTGAAATTAATGCATATTAGAGGATCACTGTTTGCTCACTCTGCAAGATGCAATATACTATGAGGCTCTCACAGATTTTATGTAGCTACTCTCCCAATCATTTCCCCTATGGGAAGATTTCAATGTCCATCGCGTCTTATGGAGCTCAACCTCTGCTTGCTCTTGGGATCAGGTTTTGTAGAGCCTTACGATATCTCACAGGCTTCACTTCCTTAACAAAGGTAGTCCCACTCATGTCTGAGCTGCTATTGGGTCATTATCAGCCATCGGCCTCTCTTTCTGTTCTGTAGGCCTCATGGACTCTGTTCAGTGGGAAGTCATTGACGACCTTCATTCCAGTGACCACTTCCCACTCCACATTCACCTACTGGATGGAGCATTATTTGAACATAAGCCTCTAAAATGGTTGTTCAGCAGGGCTAACTGGATGCTGTTCAGCCAGCTGGCTGTGTGTGAACTCCATAACAGCGTCCAGTAATGGATGGACCGCATTGCACGAGTGATCCAACATGCCTCTGATTTATCCATTCCAAATTCCTCAAGGTATCTTAGGAGGTAATGAGTACCTTGGTGGAACGCTGAGTGCCACTCATCAATCCGGGACAGGCATGCGGCCCTTTGACGGTTTAACTACCACTCAACAGCAGACAACCTCACAGCCTTTCGGGTCACAAGAGCCAAGGCTCGACACGTTATTAAGAAGAACAAGAAAAAGGTCATGGCAAGCGTTCCTGGACTCTATCAACATTTCCACTTCCTATACAAAAGTATAGGAAGCCATCAGGAGGATTTCTGGAAATCACAGTTGTTAACCAATAGCAGCAGTGCTGAAACAGGCGTGTCTGGAGACATCGCTCGCACAATGGCAGAGCAGGTAACTTTCCCGACTCTTGGAGAGAGACAATTTTGATCCCTTTTCCCAAACCAGGAAAGAACCGCACGTCTCCCAATAGTTCCAGAAGCAACGCCTTAACATTCTGTGTAGGAAAGACCCTGGAACGAATGGTCAACAGTTATCTGGTCTGGTCGTTAGATACCAGATAACTCCCTAGCCGATCTCAGTGTGGATTCCGGAGATTTCGGTCCACTGTTGACAACCTGACCGTGCCAAACGTGTCTATTCATCATGTTTTACTATGTAAACATCACTGTGTCAGTATATTCTTTGTCATCAGTAAGGCTTACAGCACTACTTGGAGACATAGTATTCAGGAGCAACTTCATCAATAGGGCTTTTGTGGCCACCTCCCTATCTTTCCTGTCTCAGCGGCTTTTTAGGTTCCGACTTGGTAACCCACTATCGTTCGAGCAGGAGAATGGTGTCTCACAGAGCAGTGTTTTAAGTGTTACCCTCTTTGCCCAGCCATAAACAGCATCACGTCTATGGTGAGGAGTCTTGTACAGTGCTCCTTATTTGTGGACGACTTTGCGTTTTCTGTTCCTCCTCCAGTGCTGCAACAGCGACTAGGCAGTTACAGCTTACAGTGCAGAGACTAGAAAAGTGGGTTGCAAAGAGGGGTTTTCAGTTTTCTGCAAGAAAGTGTGTGTGTGTCCATTTTAATCGTTCTCGTTATATTTTTAATTTACCTGACTTGTACATGAGGGACACGGTTCTATGTTTTAAAGATTCAATGAGGCTTCTGGGCCTCAGTTTTGACTCCAAATTGTCGTAGTTGCCACACCTGAGAGACCTGAAAGCCAGAATCCTAAAGGGACTGAATACCTTGAAGTGCCTTAGCCACAGGGAGCGTCTCCTTCAATGTAATAGGCCTTTCGCTGCTAGGTTATGGGTGCACAGTTTATGGATAGGCGAGGCCTCCTTACTTGAAGATCACTGACGCTGACCACCATGAGGGGATTAGGTTGCCCACTGATGCTTATAGGACCAGCCCCATACCCAGTATCTGTGCTGAGGCTGGTGAACAGCCACTTATAATCTGACGGCAGCTCCTCATGGTGTGTCAGTCATGTAAATTCTCCGAATTCACCTGCATACTATACTGTTGCATGTCCGCCTTTGGGTCGCCTTTTCTTCAATCGTTGACGGGTAACAAGGCCGTTTGGGATACGCATATAGCGTGTGGTGGAGTCGCTTGGTGTGGAACACCAGAGTCATTTTAGAACGATGGAAACCCCATGTAGGAATGTCAACAATGTAGGAATAGATGTTTTGCTGGTTACTGTAAAGACGACACGTCAAGTTGCAGACGGGTACAATTAAAAGACGCTTACATAAAGCTTTCGGCCACAGGCTTCCACAGCAAAATATAAACACACACATTTCATACACGCAAGGTCCAGTTTCTAGGGGCCTTGCTTGTGTGTTTGAATGGTGTGTGTTTCTCTTTTGCTGATGAAAGCTCTGGTCGAAAGCTTTATCTACGTGTCTTTCGATTGTGCCTGTTTCCAACTTCTTTACGGTAAGTAGCAATCTATCTCTTACTACATTGTAGAGCAATTTTAGATTTAGTGCGGTACAAGAGAGGTTGCATTCCTGCATTTGTTTCTGATACATATTTTAAAGACATTCTAATTGAGCACCGCAACTCTACAGCTGTCTTTACGGATGGGTCGAAACAGAACGGTTGGTTGCTCTGTTGTTTCCCTGATCCTGTCTTCGACATCTGACTACCTCAAGACTTTACTGTCTTCGATGCGTGGTTGTATGCAATCTTGCGGGCACTGGCGTGGATGAGACATGATTCAAATACTAAATTATTTTTTTCTTCCGATTCTCTGAGTGCCCATCACTCTCTAGAAAGCTTGTAACCAGCAGATAAAGTAGTTCAGAATATCCAGGAAGCCTTCATTCAGCTACAACGGCTCTGGAATGACGTTTCTTTCTGCTGGGTACCAGGGCACACGAGTATTGTGGGGAACGAAAGGGTGGATCTGGAAGCCAGGGAGGCATGTCGTGATCCTCATTTATTTCAGCGTACCATCCCTCTGCAGGTTATCGCCTCGCTGTTGAGATGCAGAATCTTGCATCGATGAGACTAAAGCCCACAACCCGGCCATGGCGTACGTCCTTCCAGCAATGTCGACGGGAAGACGTCCTCCTTACTCGTCTTCGTACAGGCCACAGCTCCATGGCGCATGGGTCCTCGGTCTGGCTAGAGGGTCCTCCAATGTGTCGTGCTTGTGGCGTACAGATCACTGCTAGACTGTGTCTTATTTTCAGACCAAAGGGTAGCAGCAGATTTGCCGACAGATCTGCTCTCTATTGTAAGTGACTTTCCAACGAATGTGGTTAGCGTTTTAAATTTTTATGAATTTTCCAACATTTCTCCTAAGGTTTTATGTGTTAACAGGGTAACCGGTTCATGAACGTTTACTGTAAGCGGCCAGCCGGTCACATTAGCCTATGACGTTGTTTGAGCTCCCCTGTAGTTTTACTTGTGTTTTAATCCCGTGTATGGCACCTTTCACCATTCTCCGTTGTCTTAAGGCATGTGAGATAGGGTGATTGTGTGGGTCAATGTGAGTGAGGTGGGAATGAGTGTATGAATGTCGTTCTGTAGGTAGTCATCCTCACTGTATGCAACAATTTAGCGATGTTATCCATATTCGTGTCTTTTGACATGTGTCAGGGCGCTGATAACCTCGCTGTTCAGCACCCGTTGAGCCGAAACACACACACACACAAACACACACACACACACACACACTGTAAGTAGACTGTATAGGTTTTTTATTGGTAACACCACATAGCGCTCTGTATGAAAATCACTGGCTGTGCTGTATGCAGTCTGTGGCTGGTTTGCATTGTTGTTGGCTATTGTAGTGTTGGGCAGTTGGCTGTTAATAGCGCGTAGCGTTGCGCAGTTGGAGGTAAGCCGCCAGCAGTGGTGGATGTGGGGAGAGAGATGGCGGAGTTTTGAAATTTGTAAGACTGGATGTCGTGAACTGCTATGTATATTATGACTTTTCAACATTATTAAGGTAAATACATTGTTTGTTCTCTATCAAAATCTTTCATTTGCTAACTATGCCTATCAGTAGTTAGTGCGTTCAGTAGTTTGAATCTTTTATTTAGCTGGCAGTAGTGGCGCTCGCTGTATTGCAGTAGTTCGAGTAACGAAGATTTTTGTGAGGTAAGTGATTTGTGAAAGGTATAGGTTAATGTTAGTCAAGGCCCGTCTTTGTAGCGATTACTGAAAGTCAGATTGCGTTGCGCTAAAAGTATTCTGTGTCACTTTAGTGAATGTTTGAGTACGTTCAGTTTTGCTCAGCTGTTTGAAAAGCAAATAATGTAAGAGGTTTATCAGCACAGTAATTCAGAAAATTTTTCTAAGGGGACGTTTCAACACACACACACGCAACTATCAACCACTTATAGGTCAACTGAGTTATCATCTCAATCATATCTGGTAACTTTAATTTGTAATCCTTTATCAGTACGATTTGTGTAGTGAAAAAAATTAAGATTTTCGTAGAGTAATTTAACGTCATTGGAAGACCATTTATGTAGCTTGAGAACAAGATTGGTGCCAGTATCGATCCTTGTGGGACACTATATGGTATGATCCCTGCAAGAAGCCGTCAGTTGTGCTAAACCTCCATAAATGTCTTACTTTAGCCAGTGCGTCCATAGACAGTGGTATAAAGGGTGTACAGTCTGTGACTTGAGTGTACAATGGGTATAATTCGTATAAGACTGTACATCTTCTGTTATGACAAAGTCATTAACTTATTTATTAATATCAACGTTTCCTGGTATTGTAAAATTGCTGAAAGATAGTATTTATGACCTGTAGACTCCTACAAATGTAGGAGTGACAAAAGGCAACGTTTGTTAGCAAATATTTATTAACAACAATTACTTGATTCACTCTAGAATAAATCTTCGCTACATATCTCTCTGCTGAAGTCACGAGCGATTACTGCATGTGCAC
This sequence comes from Schistocerca serialis cubense, assembly GCF_023864345.2. NCBI lineage: Eukaryota > Metazoa > Arthropoda > Insecta > Orthoptera > Acrididae > Schistocerca > Schistocerca serialis. The sequence continues at coordinate 109,898,635 of NC_064641.1, read as the reverse complement.
CTCATCCCACTGGCCCTGAAAGTGCCACATGACCAACCGCCTCTGCTACCCAGTGTGGGAACCTACCGCTCTCTCCTTACACCGTACGTGCTGCAGCTCTGAAACATTCACTTCATGTATGTGAAATAGCACAACTGGGAATGAAGTAAAATGCTCTCTTATCTGCAAATATGAGTTGCCTTACATCCCCCATCCTGAGTTCAGCCTCGTTCCTTTGACACTGTTTGTCAATGATGCACTCTGCTCTCTGTTATTCACACAGCAGGGACGCCATTAATGCCGTAACACTTAAGTTTGCCAAACAGTGTATTGTAATCCAAGCAAACGTTTCGGTATCCTCACAGAACATGCCAACACGATAATTTTCCTTGTTTAGCTTCGTCAGGACTTCATTTGTGGAGTCTTATATTGCTTTGCATGAGGAGCATCATTCACGAAAGTCAAACTGAGAGATAAACGTGTCAGTATTCGTTTCAAAATACTGGACGGTGTGAAACAGATATGTAATTCGACATGATCTGTTTATCTCCAGTTTTATATGTGAGTGACGTCCTGAAGTTAGAATTCATGCGTAGAGATGGCCATACATGTGTGGGATGTGCTCTTGGCAGGTGGTTTGTGCTTGTGTAAGGAAGCTCCAGACTTATCGAGAAACAGTAGGAGGATGTACTTGCCCATACAAAACCACTTGTGATAACTGTTGTAGAAGCCAGAGAGACCTTATGACTATCTATCTTTTGTTTCGATAGTACTTAAGGATGATGAGAGTACAATGGAGGAAACAGTCGCAGGATCCTGACAATGCTTGAAACTCAGTGGGACACGGAGTTCCTTAATCTGCATCTACATTTGTACTACAGAAGCCATCTCAGAGTGTGTGGTGGTTGGTACTTGTGGTAACACTTGTAACTGCCCTGCTTGTTGCTAAATTCTGAGTACGTGTAAGAATGTGTACGAAACAATTACCCTGATTAAAATGACCACTTATAAACAGTGAATACTGAGCCATGAAAATTTTATCTTAACAGTATCTGACATTACTTTAAGAATAAGTTATAGCAGGGATCATTGTTAATCAAATGGCTTAATATATAATTTAGTGATCCAGTTTCCTATCAATGTATCCATCACTTGACTTACGATATGTATAAATACTACATGTTACAGACGAAATACGTGCTACGAGCGTGCTTGGCTCACAGTTGTATCTTAAATACCTTTCCACAGAAAGACTGGAAATACTGAAGAACAGAAGAAGACTCAGTTGATCCTGTCGTTAACAGCCCCGAGAATCGTGATGTAAACTTACCTTCTGCAGCCTGCAACATTCATACGAAAACGCTACTATAGTGGCCGTCAGGAAAATAGGCACCTCAAGGCTATATCATTGCCCTATAGCATTGTCAGCTAGCCGTAATTTCAATGGTTACTCAAAACAAAAAAAAAGTTAATCATCTCTATTTTTAGTCCAGAATATGATACTGCACTTTCCAAAAGAAAATCCTTCCAGGAGCTATGAAACAAAAGTAAATACTAACGTTGCAAGAAATTTTGAAGAATTTCTTTTTTACTTCACCCTGTGGAAAAAAAGAACGAGTGCCAAATTGGGCTTGAAAATATTCTTAACATTCTTAATGTTTATACATGCATGTGATACATAATTTTTTCGCAAAAAAATAGAAGTATTGTCAGATGAAGAATAAAATATCGTAGAAGAAGTGAAATTGTTCCGCATGGGTTGTGAAAAATTTCGTCGCTGATGAATCTGCGTTCTGTTGGGCGTTGTAGAAACTTCCGCAGGTAAAGTTCTTAAGAAAACTATGAAATTAATTTTGGTAAGATATGCAGCATGATTGTTGTATCGTGTCATGTATAAACGCATTTTATTTGCGAGAAACCCCGCGTGTGACATTGCGCCAATACTCGTTTGCCGCCGCCAGGATTTTGGTACCGACGGTTCACCTTAATACGGTCGAGAATATTCCCTGCCTCCCGAATTGTCTTTTATTTACATTTCTTACTGGTCTTTCGTCTGTGCACCCATCGCCCAAATCACCGCTATTCGCTATACAAAAGTAACAGTGGGTACTTCCAGGCCTACATTTCTGTTGAACACGAGCAAAATATGTTTTTGTATGTGGTTCTGTGAAACCGAAGTGTATCGCAAAACCATTGTCCTCAGCACGCAGTAAGCGCATTTTTCACAAAACTTCGTTGTTGCTAGTGCAATGTCTCTGCATTCCACTGCAAATTTTCGTCCATCACTACACTTTCTGAATCAGAACCAAACGGAGCGGAGAATACAAACAATGGAGGTCTCTGGGTCACAATAATTAATATTTTCACGGTGATTGCGCTGTATTTTTCTAGCTTTCGGATACCCTCCTCTGTCGTAGTATCGAACTACAGTTAGAAGCACCAACTTTTTATCGAAATCTACGAATTCCTGTAATTTCCTTTTCATTCCTATGCCTTTCTTGGAGAGTCAAATCACGTGGTTACATTTAGAGATTCTGCGATGTTGCTGCACGAATGCAGTCGGTTCGGCAATACCAAAAGATTTTTTGTTGTCGTTTTATGGACTTGTGTAAAATTTATTTTATTCTTGGCTTCTTCACAGTCGGCCAGACTAATAAAAAACTGCAGTACCTTCGATACAACAATTGTAAAGTATTTTCGAATGTCTTTTCATCCTTTACATACACTGACCAGAGAAGCACTACATGTAGGCTCTCGCTCCTGCATTTCGCTCACTACAGAACAAATGTTAGTGTACAGTTCCACTGAAGCCTGACCCCACCTGTGTACATACGATATCGCACAGAAACACAGAACATTCGCCTGGCGCCGACTTTATCTGTTAAACAGTGAATACGTGGCAACAAAGCTATAAGGCGGGCAAATAACAGCGCTTAGCGTTGGCGGGCTGCAGGGAGTGGGTGAGACCTTGAGATATCGTTGAATTTCGTGCCGGCCACCCTGACAGTCTTGTGCTGAATGAAGCGTCTACTTCCGTGACGGCCACTCTAGCAGTCTTGTGCTCAATGTGATATGTGTGCTTTCATGACGGTCATTCTACCAGTCTTGTACTGAATAAATGAATGCTGACTGCAAGCAACTCTCAGTGAATAAATCCGTCTGCTGAAGGACAGGTGATCATGGTTGAATCCCCACTACCGTACAGTTTGTAAGGCCGATGAGCGCGTGGCTTGCTAAATGGAATCGTTAAATAAAGCTGTCAGTTTAGTAGTGGCAAGGGACATACATAAAATTCATAAAGATTATGTTTAAATTACTGATTATTTCAGTTCAAAACAATGCTCATTGTAAATGGATGAACATAGTTTGTATTGTATTGTATGTTAACTGGGGGCCTAGTAATGACGGAGAGTCTGCATTCCCACTGCAGCCAGAGTGGTCCACAACCCCATGACGACTACCGCAGTCCACTTCACCCCTCCTCCACCCCACACCGAACCACTCTTTCAGGGTTATTGTGCGGTTCGACCCCCCAGTGGACCCCCCAGGGAACGTCTCACACGAGACGAGTGTAACCCTGATGTTGGCATGGTAGAGTAATGGTGGTGTACGCATACGTGGAGAACTTGCAGCAATCGCCGACATAGTGTAGCTGAGGCGGAGTAAGGGGAACCAATTTGCATTCGCCGAGGCAGATGGAAAACCACCTGAAAACCATCCACAGACTGGCCAGCTCACCGGACCACGACACAAGTCCGCCGGGTGGATTCGTGCCAGGGACCAGGCGCTCCTAAGAACATAGTTCATTCTACATTAACAACTTGGCCACAAAGCATTCAAGAAACCGAACATAACACCAAGAATCGTTACACAAGTGAAGAAGGCCATGACTTAGAATCATACTATAGAGAAAATCAATACTGAACCACATTAATAGAAACCAGAGACGTCAAAATGGTTCAGTGCAGATAGTGGCGGATTTAAAAGTTTTGCGCCCCTAGCCACACCATCTTATATGCGCCCCCCCCTCCCCCCCCCCCAAAATAACATGTTTTAAATAATAACAATTACCTGATCCCTTCACAATTGCCATTTTGGGTGGGAGTGCTGAGAGCTGTTTCCATACGCTGCTATTCCTTGTTCTGAATGACGCGTCAGTGGTTTAGTTGTGCTCAATCAAAATGTAATATGGTTCCTGATCCGTACTGGGTGTATGGCAGTGGATAAAACAAACTTAAAACTGAATTGGTTAACATATTCTTCTGTCGAAAGACAACAGAAACGAACACAAAGAAAATAACTTTTCTTTTATGACCTAAAAATTCAGCAGAGCGTGTAGGAGACAAAGGGTTTTGTTATACATTCACTTTTAATATGTTCTTTTACACGAAAACGTTGAAAAAAAATTTAAAAAATTTGTGTTCCGATCAAAAAATTGAAGCGAACGTGTCGTACATTAGAAATGAATACGTACATTTACAGAGATGCGTCAAAATTAAAATTAAACTGTCGTTTTGCGATCTAATAACTTGAATGTGTAGCAGATAAAAAAAAATACACGTTCGGTATTAATACGTGAATCTACAGGAAAGCATAAGAAATGAAAATAAAAATAGAAACTTCCGTGCAAGAACTAATAAGTAAATACCGACGAACAAACACATAACAGGATTTGCTATTACATAATTTTACAGACCAGATAATAAGTGTACACAATATCTTTAATCCATGTCTTTTGTACTGCAGCTACTGCTCCCACCATAACTCTTTCTTACGGTATTAGCAAATCTTTTACGTGTTTATCGACAGAAATGAATTACATTATTTATTAACACCTTTCATCTGAGCGTACTCTCCGATGACGTATATTTCCGCGATAACTATACATTTCAGCACACGCCAAGAATAAGGATCAGTTATAATACACTACAGTATCAGTATGAATTGACTGTGCAGTGCCGAGTGGCTTGGGTCATTCGGGTATTGTTTAGTATCGTAGGGCGTAATACATAGTTTGTAAATCCAATGAATGTGCTCTAAATTATAATAAAAATCACCTTATAACCTTAAATATTTAAGACTAATATGAATAAATAAATTAACTCACCAGTCAGCGAAGTTTGCATCTGGCTTTGATGGCAGGAAACTCGTTGATCAGATCTTCATAGTTCAGACGGTAATCAGTTAGGAAGTCGGTTTCGATGTGAAGAATGTACAAGGCGTTCAATCTCTCCTTAGACAACGTAGAAACCTCTCTATTCGTAAAAATTTATTCGTTTCTACTGGTATATCACTAATATCAGAAGATTTCAAAATTTCCGCGAAATGTACACGATCACTAGGGAAGGAAGGCCCTAAATCTGGGTCATATGACGCTTGGAGTTTTGCTGCACGTTCAGCAAAATCGTCAGGTGAACTGTTCATAAGGCTACTGAAAACTGTCAAGGAGTCCAACAGTGCTCTATAGCTTTCCTCCCTCCTGACTAATTCGGCGTACGAGTTGTCAAGTACTGGGAGAAATGTTTCGAGTCCAAAGTTTTCCCTTACAATCAGAAAAACTTCTTCAGAGTCCGCTTCTTCGTCATCATGACATTTCCGTTCCCGTGATCTTTTATATGTGCATTCATAGTCTATATCAGTCACAATCTCCATGGACTTATTTCCATAATAGTCGAACATGCCACGAACAGATGCAATAAATGCTGCAAAGTGATTCATGTAATTCATGCTCTATTTTAGTCTCAATATTTACACCTTGCAGTTTAAGATTTACACTAATAAATCTATGGAGTGTGTCCTTTTAAATTGTCATATGAATACTGTTTCTAGTCTGCTGAGTTGATTCAATAAAGCTGAAGCCTCATTTCGCACAAGTGGTTTTTCAAACTATTATTGACGATATTTCTGAAGGCATTGTTGACGTCCTCCCAGTTTTCATATCGACTTACAGACGCTTCCTCTCTTGCTACCAACGTGTTTTTGATAAACTTTTTACTGTTTTGCTTCCTGGTTTCATGAGAGAAGGAATTTTATCCTAGAGCTGTGTAGAAGCAGAGAAAAAATTTTAAAGGTTTTGCACTACACTGAAAAATGAACATGCGGTAGTGCCGACTGAATTCAAAGAATGTGCTGCAAAAGGCACACAATGGGCTTTCGGATTTCGTTCTTTAATGTATGTCTGAAAACCAGTGTAGGCTTCTGACATATTGCTTGCGTTGTCATATGACTGGCCTCTACCGTCAGTAATATCAATGGAATTTGTAGACGGGACTTTTAGTACAATCTCAGCTAAATTTTCAGACTTGTGTCCCAGGTTTGGTAAAAACCAGAAGGAATCGTTGAACAGGTTCACCATTCTCGTTCACATATCTTAATATGAAAGATAATTTATCAATATGTGAAATGTCCACAGCAGAACCTACTATTATAGAGAAATTTTGGCCTGTTTTATTTCACTTTGGTAATTCTTTTTATTCTTTCAGAAAGAAGCTCTGTTATTTCATCACAGATGGTTGAAGAAAGATAACTTGTATGTCCCTGCCCTGAATTTTCATATCGTTCAATGTGCTCTGTGAAAAAAGGGTCAAATTCGGCTATAAGTTCAAGAGAGATCATAAACTGACCATTATGTAATGAATGGAATCTTTCAACGTGTCCACGTAGGGGAAGTCCACAACTTGTTAGCTTCTTCACTACTGCAAACACGCGCGCAAAAAACAGCACCGATGGTACAGGAGTATACTAGAAAATCACTCAAAGTTGGTTCACCATTTAAAAGTGTACGGTAAAACACATTTATGTTGAAATATATAATTTTATCTCCTATTGATCATTTTGAATTAGAAAAATCACCATTAAAATTTTGATTAATGCCATGCCACGTTGTAAGAGAATGTCGATTGTTGATTCATTGACACACCATTCTGCACGATCATCACTAACGAGGTTATTTCTTTTTGTAATATCTGACTCGACACTTAGTTTTTCGTGAAACTCGAAATCAGGAACAATTTGCTTTTCTTCATTTTTAACTTTTGTTTCGTCTTTATTTACTTATTTTACAACAGCTGCAGTGCCAGAAATATCACCCATACTACTTGAACTCGAAGTCGAACCACCAACATTTTTTGCGAAAAATTTATCTACTCTGCCAAGTTCCCTCAATAATTTCCGAAATGCCGCACAACTTAATTTTGCACGTTTGCGTTTTTCACTGCTATTCATGTAAAGGCACTTACAAAATTGTCAACCAACAGTTAAAACAAGAGAAAAAAATTGTAAAAGGAAAGAAAGAAAGACTGTATCCAGTTCCAGTCGTACTACACCGCACATGGGCACAAAGCTTTTTACTTTAAACACGGCACACGAGCACAAAGATTTTTGCTTTTAACACGGAGCGATGAGCTGACGAACTCGGGTAACTCGAAGTAACTGTGCTATGAAAGAACGACAATGCAGAATGATTTAATTTCATTGTCGCCTGTTTCTCTGTTGTCAGTGAACAGTAGAAGCCCATCTTCCGGCTGGAATTCGTCTCGTAAAGAAAACAGGACAGTTCCTTTACTGGCTTCCGTTTCCCGTGTCGCTGGAATTTTAGCTGGGACGAAAATATGTTCTGATTATTCTTGACACTGTCTTTCTAATTTAAAAAGCAAATAATTTTTTAGATTTCTTGCTGTGAGGTGTGCTGGATCGACTCTTGTCCCACTTATTGTTACAACATTTTAACGGTTTCTGTGGGCAGAGAAGACAGACTACAAAGTCTAAGTATGTAGTCTTGTTGGCAGTTGATGTGGTGTGTTGTCATTTGTGAAACACTAATGTTGTGTCTACACGGAAATGCACCTTATATTCCAACATAAAATAAAAATAACCTTTCCTCGAAGAAAAAATCTTAGTTAAGAAGACTAATATAGAATTTGCAATGCCACGTACTATTCGATTGCATAGAGTGGGAACATTGATATCGTGCAGGCTGCAGGAGAGTAAATGAGTCAAACGAAAATTGGTTTCTTCTTCTTCTTTCGCCAAAAAAAGTAACTAAGTAAATAAATAAATAAAATTTTTAAAGTGTTGTGAAGTGTATTTCACACATTATTAGATATTCTGCTAATGTTCTGTTCATATAAAAATGTGTTTAAAAATGTAAAACATTCCCAGTACCAACATGCTTTGTTACACGGGTGTCATTAAATCAAAGCTCAGATATTGAAGACCACAGAGCTTTCACATTAATTACACTAATGGAGGGTTGACTTGATACTTCCCCGTAATTTCTAGAAGAAATTTAAGTACAGTCGGGTTTTACATACTGAGGCGCACACATCTTACGGTATTTAAGAAACTGCTGATTAGTTTATCACAGCTTTTCAGAAGTCTCGGTATTTTCACGGGGAAAATATGGCAGTGTTAAATATAAGCCGACAACATTCTCGCAATAACAACGTTTCAAACTTCCAAGCTTATATTGTCGAATTTCGTTCATAAGGCTTATTTAAACTAGCAAGTTGTTTAATAATTTTAAAAACTGTTGTCTTTGTAAGCGCAGTTATATTAAAACGTGAAAGGATAAAATGAGTACAGATCAAAAAATGCAGCCCTCCTTAAGGTGCCGCCCCAAGGCCTACTGGGCCTGTATGTAAATGCGCCACTGGGTGCAGGCATGAATTCTCTGCAGCAATATAAGACGACAAGTTGTGCTATGAAATGCATTATCTCGTCACTTATAGCTCTTAACCAGAGACCGCAGTGTGCAAATCTCATCGCAAGTTTTCACACAAAAATCCACAGACTAAACACAAGACAAGACTCTTTCGTGTCCCATTCGAATACCGAAAACGCTGCCCCCACACAAGCGCTCCCATGTTTTATTTTAGGGGACACACAACTCTCCAAAGGGTGTCGTTTAGTCTTCCTGTCTGGAGTGAGTGAAGTTTGTCTCACTGCAGACATCAATTAGCGGGCACAGATTATCTAGCAAAAGTACTCACAAGGTAGCAGGTACAGAAAGTAAGAGCAGCTGGAAGTTGACATATGTTACAGGTGGCGTTCACATTATATCACTTTTTCCCTGGCAAGACCGACTGTCGCTAAATCTCAATATGAACTCTCAATTTCTCCTGTTCTTCCGACATGGTCACTTCATGAGTCGTATGTGGGAGGAAGAAAAAGGAGTGTGATTTGATAAGCCTGATAAATTTTCATGGAACATTCGAATGTTTTTGTCCCTTCATGGTTGCTAAGCTTGATTACTCCAAGAATAGTATGACCATTTTACACACTGTACATCGTTGAAATGTTTCAATGTGTCGACTGCGATTGAAAATGGAGAAAAAAGAGTTTCGTGTTGTTATTAAATATTATCAAATGGCTCTAAGCAGTATGGGACTTAACATCTGAGGTTATCAGTCCCCTAGACTTAGAACTTCTTAAACCTAACCAACCTAAGGTCATAATACACACCCATGCCCGAGGTAGGATTCGAATCTGTGGCCTTAGCAGCAGCGCGGTTCCGGACTGAAGCGCCTAGAACCGCACGGCCACATAAACATTATCATTAGAAGAGTTAGTTGCTAAAAAAATCAAAACAGAGTTGGATGAAGTTCACGTGGACTCTGCCCCATCATTCAAGACCATTTAAATTTGGATACATGAATTTATAGGTGCTGGGACAAGCACAGAAGAAGAAACGAGAGCCGGCCGGGGTGGCCGAGCGGTTCTAGGCGCTACAGTCTGGAATGGCACGACCGCTACGGTCACAGGTTCGAATCCTGCCTCGGGCATGGGTGTGTGTGATATCCTTAGGTTAGTTAGGTTTAAGTGGTTCTAAGTTCTAGGGGACTGATGACCTCAGATGTTAAGTCCCATAGTGCTCCGAGCCATTTGAACCATTTGAAGAAACGAGCTTCGGCCGTCCAGTTGACGTCACCACAAAGGAAATCATTGACAAAATCCGTGATATGGTAATGGAAGATCGTCGAATAATAGTTCATGTCATTGCTGAGACTGTAGGCACCTAAAATGAGCGAGTGCATGATATTCTGTATGTAGAACTGATTAGGAACCGAGGTGCGTGCGATTGCGAGGTGTTCGCGATTGTTCACACTCGCTCAAAAGCGCATCCGGCACAACATTTCAACACAATGACGACGTTTAATCACAATCCGTGAGACTTTTTGTGCCGATTAGAGTCTGTTGACAAAACGTGGATCCATTACAAGGCACACCCGAGTCAAAACAGCAATCGAAACGATAAACAAATGCTGCTGAAAGTGCACCGAAAACGGAAGACACCATTTTGTCAGCTGCTGAGGCGATGGCCACTGTGTTTTTGGGACTCCCAAGGAACATATCTCACAGATTAGCTGGAAAAAGAAAGAATCGTAACTGGACCCTATTATGCTTCATTGTTGTAAAGTTTGAAACTTGCATCAGCTGAAGAAAGACGAAGGTTGCCACGCAAGAATATGCTCTCTAACCAGGATAACGCACCATCCCACACATCAGCGTTGCCAATGGTGAAAGTGCATGAACTGGGCTTTGAATTGATTCCACATACACCCCGTTCACCAGACTTAGCCCCAAGGGACCTCGTCCTGTTCCCTAACTTGAAACTTTAGCTTGCGAGGAAGGAATTTTCATCAAACGAGGAAGGGATAGTTGTACTTAACGAGTATTCTGTAGTGGGAAAATAAAGCTGGAAGGTCACTGTCTCAAGTGAATATTTCTCACAGGAGACTATGTCGAGAAGGAAGTCGAGCTGTTTACGAAACAACATTTTTCTTCCCTTTTTACCAGATTTATCAAACCACCCTCGTATGTTCAAAAAATGGTTCAAATGGCTCTGAGCACTATGGGACTTAACATCTGTGGTCATCAGTCCCCGAGAAAACTTAGAACTACTTAAACCTAACCAACCTAAGGACATCACACACATCCATGCCCGAGGCAGGATTCGAACCTGCGACCGTTGCAGTCGCTCGGTTCCGGACTGAGCGCCTTAACCGCGAGACCACCGCGGCCGGCCACCCTCGTATGTTGCCCAACTCTTCAGGGAACATAGCCTCTGGGGATTTCAACAACAAACCCCTCTGTGATACAGCGTTCCTCTCTCGAAGCCCCTGCCACTGGAGTTATTGAACATCTCCCGGCCGGGGTGGCCGAGCGGTTCTAGGTGCTACAGTCTGGAACCGCGCGACCGCTACGGTCGCAGGTTCGAATCCTGCCTCGGGGATGGATGTGTGTGATGTCCTTAGGTTAGTTAGGTTTAAGTAGTTCTAAGTTCTAGGGGACTGATGACCTCAGAAGTTAAGTCCCATAGTGCTCAGAGCCACCATATTGAACATCTCCGTAACAATTTCATGCTTACTAAACGAACCCGTGGCGAGGCGCACCATTTTCATTTGATTTTCTCCATCTGTTTCATGAATTCAACCTGATATAGGTCCCAAGGGCTGAGTTAAGGGATACACGTTTTTCGATAGTGTATGTCTTTTAGTATGACTTATTAGAAAGTTGCTCACAAATTATTCGATGGGGGAGACGAAGAATTCAAGATGGTCATTCGGATGTAAGGACATGCCAAGAGGAGATTTTGTTGAACACCAGGAGAGATTGAGACTCCTAGTGTGTGACTTCTGCAGCTGGTTACCGAGGCACTTCAACATCTACTAGGAAGTCGCTGTAAGCTTTGGATGTGGGCGTAAGAGATGAATGGCCAACTGTGTGGTAGTAAAATTCATAACTTAACCCACTGATTTATGCCAGTGGCTCGTCTCTGCGTCACAGACTTTGTGGTCGCAGTGCTTGCAGTGCCAAAAAAAATTTAAACTGACATTTCATCTTGATTGTGTGTGTCTATTAGGCTGGGTAAGCAGCTGCGGCACGTAAATGAGGAAGCCCAACAAAATGCCTAAATTTCAGGAATGTTCACTACTTATTCAGCAATTCCTTTAATCTACTATAATATAGTGGATTAGTGGGAACATAATTTTTATTGCTAATTGGACATAATGTGACTCGAGACCCCATATAGAGGTTTAAAAATAACTACAAATTTAAATTAATCTGAAAAAAACTGCAAAATTGTTCCCAGTGGAAACGTTCACAGTCAATTTCCGTCCTGCTTGAGTTAAATTCCCGACTCGAAGCTACATAACTCTGTGTGCAAGCAGGCTCTTGACGTGGACACAGAAGTCTAGTAGGCTAACAGCGAAATTATACTGAGTTCACATGTCTACAGGCGCAAAATTTCCCAAATCCGAAAAATGTAACGGTAAAATCACCACTCAGAGAGACATATGTCCTGTTTTTCAAAGCACGTCCGGACAAATTGACCAAAAGAAAATATGTTGGCCCCCTTCCATAACCACAGTCAGGGTTCCTAATGAATTGCATCAAACAGCCAGCAGAAAATTTCACGTTCGAAAATAAGACTTTTCATATTTACATGTTACCTTAAATCTACAAGTACCGCTAGACACGCTAAAAATGTAATGTCATTCGACAGGGCACAGCAAGAATATCGTTTTCCAGTTTTAAGGAGGATCGTTACGACATTACTGAGTCTCCACATTTAGGAAGACCTCCGGGGTTTAATAAAGATCCTTTAAACGTATTAATCCATAATGCTCCACGTCAGCGTACTCTGGAACTGCCAAATGTGATGAACTGTGATTATTCCACCACAGTGCAACATTTGCATACGATGAGGAAGGTTCAAAAATCGTGTGTATGGATACCGCATGCTCTAAGCCAAAATCAAAAAATTCAGTTGGTGGCCATAAGTGCTTCTCTGCTTGGTCGTATTCAATTGACTTGTGAACAAGACCGACCATTTTTATTCTGTATCGTTTCTGGTGACGAGGAATGGTGTCTTTATATTAACTTAAGAAAAACAAAGGAACTGTTGAGTTCAAACAAAGCAGCAACTTCCCGTAAAACGTCTTGCACGCACCCACAAAAGATAACCATATGCATCTGGTGGAACAGCGACGGTGTGGTGTACTATGAATTGCTTCCCCAAGGTGTAACCATCACCACTGACATCTGCTGTTAGCAACTGAGACGTCTTGCAGACGAAATCCAAGGTAAACGACCAGGAAGACAGCGTGAACTGATGGTACTCCACGACTACGCCCGCCCGCATTCTGCTGGACTGGCCGGAAACACTGTAGAGGACCTGTGTTGGCAAGTCATTGAGCGTGCACCTCTTTCACCTGATCTTGCGCCCTCAGATTTTCACATTTTACGCACTCTATAACGAGCAACCTTCAAGGAACTTCTTTCGTAGATGAAAATGCACCCCGAACATGCTTGACGATTTGTTCGCCTTGAAACCAGATAATTTCTACATTCAAGAAATCGAAAAATTACGTCAGCGTTGGCAGACTTTTTTAAATAGTGAAGAACAATGTATTATTAATGACTGAAGTCTCTGATATGTGTATCTGCTGCGTTTATGAAACCTGTGGAGAAAGCTACGGGCTTATGCACCAGTCCAATATGGTCAGAAACCCTGATTTTAATTAGCGTCTAGTCGGCTTATTAAGTCCACAAATAAACATTTGAGTAGCTCACTCAGTTCGTTTTGATGAGTGCTTTTGTATGGTAGGTCGATCCTTTCTGTGACTTTATTAGAACAAATATTGTTAAGGTTAGTTTGAAAAGGCGTCACTGATTCTTTCATCACTTAACATCTAACCAAATTCACTACTGGCCATTGCCGGCTGGAGTGGCCAAGCGGTTCTAGGCGCTACAGTCTGGAACCGCGCTACCACTACGGTCGCAGGTTCGAATCCTGCCGTGGGCATGGATGTGTGTGATGTCCTTAGGTTAGTTAGGTTTAAGTAGTTATTAGTTTTAATGGACTGATGACCTCAGAAGTTAAGTCCCATAGTGCTCAGGGCCATTTGAAGCATTTGAACTACTGGCCATTAAAAATGCTACACCACGAAGATGACGTGGTACAGACGCGAAATTTAACCGACAAGAAGAAGATGCTGTGATATGCAAATGATTAGCTTTCCAGAGCGTTCACACAAGGTTGACGCCGGTGGCCACACCTACAACGTGCTGACATGAGGAAAGTTTCCAACAGATTTCTCATACACAAGCAGCAGTTGACTGGCATTGCCTGGTTAAACGTCGTTGTGATGCCTCGTGTAAGGAGGAGAAATGTGTAGCATCACGTTTCCGACTTTGATAAAGGTCGGATTGTACCCCATCGCGATTGCGGTTTAACGTTTTGCGACACAGCTGCTCGCGTTGCTCGAGATCTAATGACTGTTAGCAGAATATGGAATCGATGGGTTCAGGAGGGTAATACGGAACGCCGTGCTGGATCCCAACGGCCTCGTATCACTAGCAGTCGAGATGACAGGCATCTTATCCGCATGGCTGTAACGGATCGTGCAGCCACGTCTCGATCCCTGAGTCAACAGATGGGAACATTTGCAAGACAACAACCATCTGCACGAACAGTTCGACGATGTTTGCAGCAGCATGGACTATCAGCTCGGAGACCATGGCTGCGGTTACCCTTGACGCTGCATCACACACAAGAGATTTAATAAAGGATGGACCCCTCCATGCCCACACCAACTTGGTGACCAAACCAGAAGTTCTACTGTCACCTCCGTATAACATGTTAGTTTTTGAATCAGGAGTCAAAGGATGCGGGCTGTGATGTTATCCATGCGTCTGGGTAAGATTACTCATTAACATGGTCCATCAGGAGATAGAGAGTGGACGAAAGCGATCGAAGGGTAGCGGTTGTAAGGGCAGAAGAAAAAAAGTGCCAAGGCAAGAGCCAAGGGAAGAAAACCTCTGCGACAGTAGGACGGGTAGTAAGGGCAGTAGCGGCTTGCTATCTGCGACAGTGCATGCAAGGTGTGGTTATGTTAGTTCGAGGTATCGTGCATCGTTACCTTTGTCATTGTTGGAGCTTGTTGCGGCGCTTGCTGCAGTTACTGCGTCCCTGCAACAGTTCAGGGTCGTTGTAGATTAGTGGGCGATCGGTCATAGATCGGCTCACAGACGGTGTAGGGGGTGTGTGTGGCTGGTTTGCGTGCTGTGTACAGTACGGTTTCCCTGCGGCTGCCTCTTTTTCGGCTGGTTGAACATCTGGGTTTCCAGTAATAACTGTGTTGCAGGGGCTCGCCAATACTGTCGTGTTAGCGTTCTATGGACCATAGATGTTTAGTTCCTAGCCAGTAATGTCTTTGGTCTGTTATGCTTCCATCTATGGTTGTGGTCGTAGTTACCCAGAGAAAGGATAAACGGGTTGCACGAGTGTCTCGTGTTATTGTACAGTCGTGTGGAGAGTTTTTGGAATACCTGCAAGATAGTATCTAGCCGGTATTCCCGGTGAAGGTCCGCGATGCGTGTGTAGCGCGGAGCGTTGCTTATGATTTTGAGTACTTTGTTCTGTATGAGCTGCAGACGGCGCAGGCGAGTTGGCGCAGCGTATCCCCAGACTGGGGCTGCGTACGTCATCAGGGGTCTAATAAGTGCCATGTACATGGACCTAGACACCCTCCTGTTCAGTGCGCTACACCTGTTAAGCATAGGGTAGAGTTGTTTGAGCCTCGCGTTAGCTTTGTTGGTCACGTGTTGAATGTGGTCCCCCAGACTAGTTCCTTGTCCAGCCAGACACCGAGGTATTTGACCTTCTCGTGGAAACGTGTTGGGCGTGTGTGTAGTGTTATTGAGTTGCAGTGCTGATGATTGCGCAGTTGCTTCGGTCTTCTAGTGAACAGAACGCCCTCGCACTTGTCGACGTTTACTCTAACACGCCTTTTCACCAGCCAAGGCTCCGCCGTTCTGAGTGCAGTCTGTAGTCGTGAGTTAATGTTAGAGGGCTTCCAATCTTGCGCAAGGATGGCGGTGTCATCCGCGTAGATTGCTACCGTCGTGTTGTGTGTAGCTGTGAGGTCGTTAATGTAGAGGTTAAACAGTAAGGGCCCTAGGATACTTCCTTGGGGTACTCCTGCCTGTATACCATGTCGTGTCGATTGTTTGCCCTGCACGTCGGTGTTGAAACTCCTGTCCGTGAGATATGAGTGTATGAGACGTACGAGCCCGTCGGGGAATCCCGCGTCGCTAAGTTTGCGTATTAGGCCGTTGTGCCATAGACGATCGAAAGCCTATTCGATGTCCAGGAACACTGCCCCAGTTGCTTTGTTTGTGTGGTATCCGTGTGTTATGTATTCAACGACGCGGAGGAGTTGTTGTGTTGTTGAGTGGTGATTCCTGAAACCGAATTGCTCCGGTCTCAGGGTGTCGTTTGTGATACAGTGCCTGGTGAGTCATTTTAATATTACCTTCTCAACGATCTTGCTGAGCGCGCTCAGCACACTGATGGGTCGGTAATTTTGTGGGAGGGAGTGGTCTTTCCCCGGGCTTCCTGAACATCAGGACCTTGGCCGTCTTTCAAAAGGCGGAGAAGTGTTGGTGCTTGAATATGGCATTCGTGATATGTGTTAGGTAGTCTACAGCTTTGTCCGTGGACTCCTGGAGGACACGGTTCTGAATGCCATCGTGACCAGGGGCCTTCCTAGCGGTGGTATGCATGATGGCCCATTTGACTTCAGCTGTGCTAGCTTGTCGGATAATGTTGCGCGCTGATTGGGCCAAGATGCGTGTGACCTCCTGGTCCGTAGCAAGTGTGAACGCCGGGTCTGAGGGATCCAGGTTCGGTGTGAATGACGCTGCGAGTGTGAGGGCCATCAGTTCCGCTTTTTCTTCCGCAGAATATGCTGGTCCGTCGGGCCCTTGTAACGTGGGGGTGTACAGTTTCTCCCTGGTGAAGTGTCGGGCTAGCTGCCACATGCCAGGTCGCGTGGTGTCCAGACCTTCGAGTTTCTGGTCCCACTGTCGTGTCTTAACTGTTTGTATTTTTCCCCGGATTACACCCTGGAGCCTGTTAATGTGCTGTTTGAAGTGCTGGCGCCTGGTACGCTGCCAGTGTCTCCTGAGGCGGCTCCTCATTGAGATCAGGCCCAGGATTTCCTGGGGCAGGGCAGCACTGTGTTGTTGTGGCGTGCGGATTGGTATGGTGTCGGCTATTGCGTCCCGGACGGCGCCGGTGAGGGTTTCGACTGCCTCGTCAATTTGGGCTGTCTCGTTAATCGCGTGGGTGGGTGGGATGCGACTGTCAACCGTTTCCTTGAACTGGGTCCAATTCGCGTGCCTGTAGTCTAACATCCTGCGTTGTGCCATGTGCTGCAGTGTTTCTTCAATGTACAGTATAACGGGTTGGTGATTTGAGGGCAGATCGTTTTCAACGGCAACGTTGAGTGTCGTTGTTATGCCCTTGATGAGGGCCATGTCTAACACGTCTGGCCTGTGTCCCCTCTGGTAGGGAATGTGCGTCGGTTCGGTCGGCGCTAGTGTGATGTAGTTTTGTCCTAGTGCGTGTTCGTACAGTTTCTTGCCGTTGGAGTTTCGTATTCGTGAGTTCCAGTCCGGGTGTTTTGCGTTAAGATCCCCAGCGGCTATTACGCGCGGTGATATGTTGAGTATTGTGCTGATGTCGCGTGTTTTAATGTTTTTAGAGCTGTTGTGTACTGACACCAGTGTAGTGTAGGCTCCGTTGAACATGACCCTGAGGGCGGTTGCCTCTAGTTTTTCAAGTTCAGGGAGCACTATGTTTGTGTGTTCTATGTCTTTGTGTATGATGATGGCTGTTCCGCCGTGACCGGAGCTGTCCGGTCGGTCGGTACGATAGACGCAGTAGTCGGTGAAGTTTAGTTGGTTGCGTGGTTTGAGCTTAGTTTCGCTCAGTAGTGCGATAAGGATACCCTTACGCTCCATGAGCGCGGCAAATTCCGCCCTTTAGTTGTTGATCCCGTCTGCATTCCAGAACAGGATCTGTGTCAGTGTCTGGTTGTTTGCGATGGGGGCGGGGCGTGGCGTGTTATCCATGTATGGGTGTAAACAGTGTGGTGACCGCTGTTTGTATGGCGGCCCAGTACTGCCCAGGTTGAGCAGTCAAGAGCCGTGCGAAGAGTGTGGTGGCGGCCGCCATGATCTTGTTAAAGATCTGAGCGGTCGTGTGATGGGGGAATATTGTTTCCAATAAACCCTCAAGTGTTGTAAGATGTTGTGTGTGTCGGCCTGTGGCTCGGTTGTGGTGTTGGCGGCCGCTAGTGCGGGTGTTGGCGTTAGGTGTGGGCTGGCGCTTGTGTTGTTGTTATGTGGAACATTTTGAGGTGCCTGTGTGTCAGACGTGGTGGGGGGTGGAGTAGTGTGTGTGCTGGTATCACTGGCTTGCTGACTGTGTGTCTGTGTGTCAGTGTTTTGTTGTCGCTGGGTACTTTGTTGTGGTGCACGTGTGTTCCCACTCCTGTTACCTCGTGGTCGCCTACGCCTTCTCTGGGTTTTTGGTTCTGAGGTTCCTTGTGTGGGTGTGTCTTCCTGTGTGTCGTGTGTAGGTTCGCAGGCAGTGGCTTCAGGGGGTGGGTTTGTGTTGTTTTTGGGGGCTGGTATTGGTACCGGTGTGGCTGTAGTGTCGTGTGTTGGCTGAGACGATTGTGTTGCTGTCGCAGCGGTTGTGATAGGTGTGTGTGCTGGGCGCAGAGGTTCCGCGGCCTGCTCCGCTCCTCCAGGGCGTGTAGCCATGGCGAACGACACTCCGTTCCTGACAGAGTTTGGTGCGGGCCTTGGACGTGTTATGACGTTGGGTGGCTTCGACTGTTGATTTTTGCGCCTCTGCGCCTCTTTGTACACGTCGCAGCCCCTGTAGTTGGCCGCATGGCCTTGGCCACAGTTGGCGCAACGGCGTATGTTTTCGTGTATTAGTGTACATGCGTTGGATGCGTGTTTGGCAGCGCATCCGCGGCAACAGGGTGCCAGGCCCCAGCGGAGGGCCGAATGACGGAACCGCTGGCAGTTGTTACATTGTTGTGGGACCTGTGGAGGTTCGTATATTTCTACCCTTACGTCCATCCGCAGCAGGCTTTTTATCTGCAGAAGGCCGCGGGAGGCGGCCGTGTCGGCCATCTCGACCAGGTAGTGTGGTAGACGGTGGTGGGAGTGGAAGCCCGTCATCCTGGAAGCACTTTTGCAGTCGAATCCTAGGAAGTTGATCGCCGCTTGTACTGTGGTGTTTGGGGTACTGGGGTCCACCCCCTT
Organism: Schistocerca serialis cubense; assembly: GCF_023864345.2. Taxonomy (NCBI): domain Eukaryota; kingdom Metazoa; phylum Arthropoda; class Insecta; order Orthoptera; family Acrididae; genus Schistocerca; species Schistocerca serialis. The sequence continues at coordinate 109,879,522 of NC_064641.1, read as the reverse complement.
TACCACGTACTGCTGTGTCCGTTCTTCGGCAGTCCTGTACGTATAATGTTCGATCCCCTTTTCTTTGAGGAAGATAAGGAGATCTTTATATTCATTGTTAGTTAATACGTAGAGTGAGGCCCTATCCCCAGAGTACTTCGTGTGTAGTGTGCAAGGTGTATGCCTTTGCGCGAATGTTGTGTTGAGGACACTGAGGTCCCCGTAGTTTTGTATTACGACTGGGGGAAAACGAGTCTTCTGTTGTGCGGGCGTAAGCATCTTATCCGCATGGCTGTAACGGATCGTTCAGCCACGTCTCGATCCTTGAGTCAACAGATGGGAACGTTTGCAAGACAACAACCATCTGCACGAACAGTTCGACGATGTTTGCAGCAGCATGGACTATCAGCTCGGAAACCATGGCTGCGGTTACCCTTGACGCTGCATCACACACAGGAGAGCCTGCGATGGTGTACTCAACGACGAACCTGGGTGCACGAATGGCAAAACGTCATTTTTTCGGATGAATTCAGGTTCTGTTTACAGCATCATGATGGTCGCATCCGTGTTTGGCGACATCGTGTTGAATGCACATTGGCGTATCACCCGGCGTGATGGTGTAGGGTGCCATTGGTTACCCGTCTCGGTCACCTCTTGTTCGCATTGACGGCACTTTGAACAGTGGACGTTACATTTCAGATGTGTTACGACCCGTGGCTCTACCCTTCATTCGATCCCTGCGAAACCCTACATTTCAGCACGATAATGCACGACCGCAAGTTCCAGGTCGTGAACGGGCCTTTCTGGATACAGAAAATGTTCGACTGCTGCCCTGGCCAGCACATTCTCCAGATCTCTCACCAATTGAAAACGTCTGGTTAATGGTGGCCGTGCAACTGGCTCGTCACAATACGCCAGTCACTTCTCTTGATGAACTGTGGTATCGTGTTGAAACTGCACGGGCAGCTGTACCTGTACACGCCATCCAAGCTCTGTTTGACTCAATGCCCAGGCGTATCAAGGCCGTTATTACGGCCAAAGGTGGTTGATGTGGGTACTGATGTCTCAGGATCTATGCAACCAAATTGCGTGAAAATGCAATCACATGTCAGTTCTGTTCTAGGATAATATATTTGTCCAATGAATACCCGTTTATCATCTACACTTCTTCTTGGTGTAGAAATTTTAATGGCCAGTAGTCAACATAAACTCCACAGTTATTCTGAATATCAAAAGAATAGACTCTCAAAGCTCTCTGACTTTGTAGTCACATGTCTGTAAGTTTACTGCTTTGCACTGCATGTGTACAAGCTTTGTGTGGACTCGTATAACGCCGGATGGCGTTTGTGCGATCTGTAATGACTCTCGCCCCGTCGCTTCCGGACGCCCACACGTTTGACAGAAGGACGTGCAGCGAGCCACCCAACGGGCGCGCCCGGACCAAACAGGCCACCTCAGATACCATGTCTGTCTATCGTGTCATAACTGGCAGTCAGCGTCAGTTCAGGTAGACGCAGATCTGGATCTAGTTACTAACTGCGCACTTGATACTGACACCCTGTCGATTCCTGCCTCGGGCATGGATGTGTGTGGTGTCCTTAGGTTAGTTGGCTTTAAGAAGTTCTAAGTTATAGTGGACTGATGACGTTAGATGTTAAGTCCCATAGTGCTCAGAGCCATTTGAACCGTTTTCGTGTACCTCCTTCCTGGTGGAATGACTGGAACTGATCAGCTGTCGGACCCCCTCCGTCTAAAAGGCGTTGCTCATGCATGGTTGTTTACATCTTTGGGCAGGCTTCAAATGGTGCAAATGGCTCTGAGCACTATGGGACTTAACATCTGAGATCATCAGTCCCCTAGAACTTAGAACTACTCAAACCTAACAAGCCGAAGTACATCACACACATCTCGGGGCGGGTTTAGTGACATCTCTGAACAGTCAATGGGTTTGTGTCTGTGATTCAATATCCACAGTCAACGTCTATCTTCAAGAGTTCTGGGAACTGGAGTGATTCAACACTTTTTTTGATGTGCGTAATTCTAATATTTATGTTTTGTCATTAGATTTTCACCCCCATGAACCATGGAGCTTGGCGTTGGTGGGGAGGCTTGCGTGCCTCAGCGATACAGATAGCTGTACCGTAGGTGCAACCACAATGGAGGGATATCTGTTTAGGGGCCAGACAAACGTGTGGTTCCTGAAAAGGGGAAGCAGCCTTTTCGGAAGTTGCAGGGGCGACAGTCTGGATGATTGACTGATCTGGCCTTGTAACAATAACCAAAACGGCCTTGCTGTGCTGGTACTGCGAACGGCTGAAAGCAAGGGGAAACTACGGCCGTAATTTTTCCCGAGGGCATGCAGCTTTACCGTATCGTTACGTGATGATGGCGTCCTCTTGGGTAAAATATTCCGGAGGTAAAATTGTCCCCGATTCGGATCTCCGGGCGGGGACTACTCAGGAGGACGTTGTTATCAGGAGAAAGAAAACTGGCGATCTGTAAGTGTCAGAGCGTGGAATGTGAGATCCCTTAATCGGGCAGGTAGGTTAGAAAATTTAAAAAGAGAAATGGATAGGTTTAAGTTAGATACAGTGGGAATTTGTGAAATTCGATGGCAGGAGGAACAAGCTGGTCAAGTGAATACAGCGTTATAAATACAAAATCAAATGGGGGTAATGCAAGAGTAGGTTTAATAATGAATAAAAAATAGGAATGCGCGTAAGCTACTACAAACAGCATAGTGAACGCATTATTGTGGCCAAGATAGATACGGAGCCCACGCCTACCACAGTAGTAAAAGTTTTATATGCCAACTAGATCCGCAGATGACGAAGAGATTGATGAAATGTATGATGAGATGAAAGAAATTATTCAGATAGTGAAGGGAGACGAAAATTTAATAGTCATGGGTGACTGGAATTCTATAATAGGAAAAGGAAGAGAAGGAAACGTTGTAGGTGAACATTTAATGGGGCTAACGAATGAAAGAGGAAGCCGCGTGCTAAAGTTTTGCACAGAGCATAACTTAATCATAGCTGACACTTGGTTCAAGAATCATGACAGATGGTTGTATACATTGAAGAATCCTGGAGATGCTGGAAGGTTTCAGATACATTGTATAATGGTAAGACAGAGATTTAGGAACCAGGTTTTAAATTGTAAGACATTTCCAGGGGCAGATATAGACTCTGACCACATTTATTGGTAACGAACTGTAAATTAAAACTGCATAAATTGCAAAAAGGTGGGAATTTAAGGAGATGGGACCTGGATAATCTGACAGAACCAGAGGTTGTATAGAGTTTCAGGCAGAGAATTAAGGAAGGATTGACAAGAATGAGGGAAAGAAAAACAGTAGAAGAAGAATGGGTAGCTTTGTGAGTTGAAATAGTAAAGGCAGCAGAGGATCAAGTATGTAAAAAGACAAGGGCTAGTAGAAATCCTTAGGTAACAGAAGAAATACTGAACTGATGAAAGGAGAAAATATAAAAATGCAGTAAATGAAGCAGGCAAAAAGGAATACAAACGTCTCAAAAATGAGATCGACAGGAAGTGCAAAATGGCTAAGCAGGGATGGATAGAGGACAAATGTAAGGATGTAGAGGTTTACATCACTAGGGGTAAAATAGATACTGCCTCCAGGTAAATTAAAGCGACCTCAAGAGACTTCAAGAAGAATATAATAATTCCAGTCCCAAAGAAAGCAGGTGTTGACAGATGTGAAAATTACCGAACTATTAATTTAATAAACCACGATTGCAAAATACACTCCTGGAAATGGAAAAAAGAACACATTGACACCGGTGTGTCAGACCCACCATACTTGCTCCGGACACTGCGAGAGGGCTGTACAAGCAATGATCACACGCACGGCACAGCGGACACACCAGGAACCGCGGTGTTGGCCGTCGAATGGCGCTAGCTGCGCAGCATTTGTGCACCGCCGCCGTCAGTGTCAGCCAGTTTGCCGTGGCATACGGAGCTCCATCGCAGTCTTTAACACTGGTAGCATGCCGCGACAGCGTGGACGTGAACCGTATGTGCAGTTGACGGACTTTGAGCGAGGGCGTATAGTGGGCATGCGGGAGGCCGGGTGGACGTACCGCCGAATTGCTCAACACGTGGGGCGTGAGGTCTCTACAGTACATCGATGTTGTCGCCAGTGGTCGGCGGAAGGTGCACGTGCCCGTCGACCTGGGACCGGACCGCAGCGACGCACGGATGCACGCCAAGACCGTAGGATCCTACGCAGTGCCGTAGGGGACCGCACCGCCACTTCCCAGCAAATTAGGGACACTGTTGATCCTGGGGTATCGGCGAGAACCATTCGCAACCGTCTCCATGAAGCTGGGCTACGGTCCCGCACACCGTTAGGCCGTCTTCCGCTCACGCCCCAACATCGTGCAGCCCGCCTCCAGTGGTGTCGCGACAGGCGTGAATGGAGGGACGAATGGAGACGTGTCGTCTTCAGCGATGAGATTCACTTCTGCCTTGGTGCCAATGATGGTCGTATGCGTGTTTGGCGCCGTGCAGGTGAGCGCCACAATCAGGACTGCATACGACCAAGGCACACAGGGCCAACACCCGGCATCATGGTGTGGGGAGCGATCTCCTACACTGGCCGTACACCACTGGTGATCGTCGAGGGGACACTGAATAGTGCACGGTACATCCAAACCGTCATCGAACCCATCGTTCTACCATTCCTAGACCGGCAAGGGAACTTGCTGTTCCAACAGGACAATGCACGTCCGCATGTATCCCGTGCCACACAACGTGCTCTAGAAGGTGTAAGTCAACTACCCTGGCCAGCAAGATCTCCGGATCTGTCCCCCATTGAGCATGTTTGGGACTGGATGAAGCGTCGTCTCACGCGGTCTGCACGTCCAGCACGAGCGCTGGTCCAACTGAGGCGCCAGGTGGAAATGGCATGGCAAGCCGTTCCACAGGACTACATCCAGCATCTCTACGATCGTCTCCATGGGAGAATAGCAGCCTGCATTGCTGCGAAAGGTGGATATACACTGTACTAGTGCCGACATTGTGCACGCTCTGTTGCCTGTGTCTATGTGCCTGTGGTTCTGTCAGTGTGATCATGTGATGTATCTGACCCCAGGAATGTGTCAATAAAGTTTCCCCTTCCTGGGACAATGAATTCACGGTGTTCTTATTTCAATTTCCAGGAGTGTACTAACACGGATTCTTTACAGACGAATGGAAAAACTTTTAGAAGTCGACCACGGAGAAGATCAGTTAGGATTCCGTAGAAATGTTGGAACACGTGAGGCAATACTGACCCGCGACTTATCTTAGAAAACAAATTACATTTCTAGCAATTGTAGACTTAGAGAAACCTTTTGACAATGTTGACTGGAATACTCTCTTTCAGATTCTGAAGGTGGCAGGGGTAAAATACAAGGAGCGAAGGGCTATTTACAATTTGTACAGAAACCAGATGGCAGTTATAAGAGTCGAGGGGCATAAAAGGGATGCAGTGGTTGGGAAGGGAGTAGCCTATCCCCGATGTTATTAAATCTGTATATTGAGCAAGCAGTAAAGGAAACAAAAGAAAAATTCGAAGTAGGAATTAAAATCCATGGAGAAGAAATAAAAACTTTGAGGTTCGCCTATGACATTGTAATTCTGTCAGAGACAGCAAAGGACCTGTAAGAGTAGCTGAACGGAATGGACAGTATCTTGAAAGGAGGATATAAGACGAACATCAACAAAAGCAAAACGAGGATAATGGAATGCAGTCGAATTAAATCTGGTGATGCTGAGGGAATTGGATTAGGAAATGAAACACTTATAGTAGTAGATGAGCATTACTATTTTGTCAGCAAAATAACTGTTGACGGTCGAAGTAGAGAGGATTCAAAATGTAGACCTGCATTGACAAGAAAGCTGTTTCTGAAGAAGAGAAATTTGTTAACATCGAGTATAGATTGAAGTGTCAGGAAGTCTTTTGTGTAAGTATTTGTATGGAGAGTAGCCATGTATTGAGTGAAACGTGGACGATAAACGGTTTAGACAAGAAGAGAATAGAATTTTTCGAAATGTGGTGCTACAGAAGAATGCTGAAGATTGGATGGGTAGATCACATAACTAATGAGGAAGTATTGAATAGAATTGGGGAGAAGAGAAATTTGTGACACAGCGGGACTAGAAGAAGGGATCGGTTGGTAGGACATATTCTGAGGCATCAAGGGATCACCAGTTTAGCATTTGAGGGGAGACTGGAGCGTAAAAATCGTAGAGGGAGGCCAAGAGATGAATACACTAAACAGATTCAGAAGGATGTAGGTTGCAGGAGGTACTGGGTGATGAAGAAGCTTGCACAGGATAGAGTAGCATGGAGAGCTGCATCAAACCAGTCTCTGGACTGAAGACCACCACCACCACAACAATAATAACAACAACAATTACATTTAAACTGAAAGTCAAATTATTACAAGGTGCTTCGGTTTTTAAGTATGGTACACTAATGGAGACCAACATAGTGGGTTTTTGGCCATTATCTATTAACGAAAAAGTTAACGAAATATCCTCAGCAAATAACAGTTTCGGCTGCAGAATAGTTGCTCTACTGAAAATGTCATTTACATGTTCACTCACCAAATTTTACAGGTATAAAATAATAAAATGGCGCCGTTTCGTATTTTCGGCGACTTGTCTAAGACATCTGAGTGTATGAATAACAGTATTCTCCTAGAGAAACTGAAGTTTGGAATTGATTGTGTTATCAACTAATTGATAATATCATGTATAACCAAAAGAAAGCAAAAAGTTTTTCTTAGTAATTCAACCAAAATAGTTCTGGCATGCTCACTAGGGAGACATCAGGTATGGAGTTCCTCATTGCTCAGTTTTAGGTCCGCTACTGTTCGTCATACGATGTAAACGATCTTTTGTCTAAGATACAAAAAGCAGAATTAATTCTGTTTGCAGATGGCCCTAGTATTGTAATAAATTGAAGTATACATGCAGAAACAGAAGAAATGGTAAACAAAGTTCCTAAAAGTGTTATTGATAGGTTCTGTAAATGCTCTCTTTCACAATTTTAAAAAGACACAGTATATTCAGTTCTGCGCATCTAGTGGTACTACACCAATGTTAAGTGTTGCACACGGTGAGGAAATAACAAATTGGGTGGAAGCTTCAACATTCTTAGGTGTCCATGTTGAAGAGAATTTAAACTGGGAAAAGCACATTTTGAAACTACAAAACAACTTAGTATGGCCACATTTGCACTTGTAATCATTGCAAGTCTTGAGGAGAGACAAATCAGTAGTTTGACGTATTTTGCATATTTTCGTTCATTAATGTCATATGGGAGAATGTTCTGGGGTATCTCATTTATGAGAAAGAAAGTCCTCATTGCCCAAAACATACTGAAGGAATATGTGTTACTCACCCTCAGACTTCCTGTAGTCATCTCTTTAAGAATTTGGTCATTCTGACTACTCCTTCACAGTATATTTATTTCCCGCGTGAAGTCTGTTGTGAATAAATCACTACACTTAAAGAAAGAAAAATTATTGTATGTAATAGCAATATCAGAAGGGAAAAATGACATCTATTACTTCACGTTAAGGTTTTCTTTAATACAAAAAGAGGTGCACAACGCTGCAAAAACTTTTTGACAACTTTCCCAGTGATATGAAATGTCTAACCGGCATCAAAGTAAAATTTGGAAACAAACTGAAAAAGTTTCTTCTTGAAAAATCCTTCAGTTCCGTGGAATAATTTGTATTACTGTAATGTGTGAAAAATGGTGGATCAGAATTACTGACACAAATTTCTATATTTAAAAATGAGGCTAGACATTTTCAGCATGTAGACATATTTACAGATTAATTTGCGATGCGGGTGCAAAATTTCTCGTTACCCATCATTACGATTTATGGTGCAAATGACCCATGGAACATGAAACTAACTAAGTAGCTCTCACCATTATGGTTAGAAAAGAGTATTACTGAGTTTCCACCTTACTAATTTAATGGACGTCATTAAAAAACACGAACGTCGGAATGGCAGCCTTGGCTCGAGTGTACCCACTTCCACGTGCAATTCTGAACCACTAAGTTAACTACTCGACAATCCAACAGTTATGGTAAGCATGATCAGTACGGAAAACGTGCGCAGAAGCACTTTGTTTCCTCTAGCAGTGAAGTCCATAGCTGGTACTGACAGACTGCCAGCTGCTTGCTGAGCACCTCATCTGTAAGCAGCAGCCCTCGGATGATGGACGGCTGAGACGTGGTCTCGCGCCTCCTTTCCCTGATCCTCGGCCATGACTGGAACTCTTATAGCCTCCTGGACACTTCGTCACGTTCACATTTTTCTCTGTTGTGTATGTTTGAACATTTGATATATTGTTCAAAATTTTCTACAAGTGGTGTCGAACTTTTGCAGTCCAAGGAATTTTACGTTTTCCACGACGATCATACAGTAACAAAAAGCATCTGTTGTTACAAATGCCAGTTCCTAGTTTTACTGTGTTTCTGTATTACTTTCCATACACGAAACCTCATCAAACTATTCTTTAGCAATCTTGTCGCAAATTAACCTTTTTTATTGGGCTAGTTAATTTAATTTAAAATGTGTTATAGGCACTGTTCCTTCGAGCATAATGTTAATGGTTTTCTGATTTGTTTTCCCTGTTCTTATCTATTCTGTAATGTTTGTAATTGTATCGCCACAGTACAGTCGAACATGACATTTACTCTGCGTTCATACTTCACCTCAATGTGTGACATCTATTGCAACGTTTTCCTTGACTAGTGTACCCTGTTTTGTATGGTAGCCAGTTGAAGTCTGAAGATGGCCTTGTATAAAGAAAACCACCTAACTTAACACATTAATACTATGCAATACATAGAATATTATGCCTCTCATGCATAATTATGGAACTGTTTCACCAAGAAATGACAGAAGAATCAATTAATATGAAGAAATATGTACTTGCAAAATTTTCAGTTAACTTTCCTTTGCAACTGAAAGAATTTCCAACAGAGTTGTAAAATCTAGTTCCCAATAGATAAATAGGATTCTCAGCCACGTATATAGTAACTGATTGAAAAGGCACATTTATCCGGATAGACTGAAATATGCTATTGTTAAACCATTGCATAAGAAAGATGATAGATCTGATGTTAACAACTACTGTCCAATCTCACTTTTTACAGTTTTATGCAAAATTATTGAAAAAGTAATGTATTCAAGAGTAGCATCATTTATTTGTATAAATGAAGCACTAACAAAATGTCAGTTTGGTTTTCAGAAAGTTTTTTTAACATAAAATGATATATATATGCTTTCACTGATCAAATAGTAAATGCTCTGAATAACAGAACATCACCCATTGGATATTTTGTTAGTTCTCAAAGGCTTTTGATTGTGTGAATCACGAAATTGTGGTATGAGTGGGACAGTACACAAATAGTTTAGTTCAGATTTAACTGGAAGAATGCAGAAGGTTGAAATTAACAGTACAGATATTCTGCAAAAATCAGCAGACTACTGCAACTGGGAAGGTATCAAGAATGGTTTCCCACAGGGTTCAGTCTTCAGTCACTTATTGTTCTTATTATATTAATGACATGCCACTCTGTATTCATGAAGATGGAAAGCCAGCTCTTTTTGCTGATGAGACAAGTATAGTAATCACATCCAACAAACAAGAATTAACTGAGGAAATAGTAATAATGTCTTTCAGAAAATTATTAAGTGATTCTCTGCAAATGGACTCTCACTAAATTTTGAGGAAACACAGTATATAGAGTACTGTACAGTAAATAGCATAACGCCATTGATAAATATAGACTCTGAACAGAAGAATATTAAAAAATTCTGAGTGTGCGGACTGATGAAAAATTAAACTGGAAGAAATATATTAATGATTTGCTGAAACAATTAAGTTGAGATACTTATGCTGTTAGGATTATTGCAAATTTTGGTGATAAACATATCAGTAAATTAGCCTACTATGCATATTTCCATTCACTGCTTTCATATGGCTGCATATTTTGGGGTAAGTCATCATTAAGAGAAAGAGTAATCATTGCACAAAAGCGTGTAGTCAGAATAATAATTGGAGTCCATCCAGGATTACACAGCAGACATTTATTTAAGGAACTAGCGATATTCACAGTACCTTCGCAATACATACATTCACTTATGAAATTTTATTATTAAATAAATTATTAAATAAAATAAAATAATTATTAAATAAATCATTAAATAAAATAAAATTATTATTAAATAAATTATTAAATAAAATAAAATTAAGGTGTAGCAGTCAGCGTGAACAGGCTTAGATGATGGGGTCATGTTACATGCATGGGAGAAGCAAGGTTACCCAAGAGACTCATGGGTTCAGCAGTAGAGGGTAGGAGGAGTCGGGGTAGACCAAGGAAAAGGTACCTGGATTCAGTTAAGAATGATTTTGAAGTAATAGGCTTAACATCAGAAGAGGCACCAATGTTAGCACTGAATAGAGGATCATTGAGGAATTTTATAAGGGGGACTATGCTCCAGACTGAACGCCGAAAGGCATAATCAGTCTTAAATGATGATGATGATGATGATGAAATAACCCATCCCAATTCAAAAATAATAGCGAAGTGCATAGCTACAATACTAGAAGATGGGAAGATCTTCCCTGTTCTGGGTTAAATGTGACTTCGGCACACAAAAGGGTGAATTATACTGCCACAAAAATCTTTGGTCACTTGACAAATAGCATTAAAAGTCTGACAGATAGCCCACCAACATTTAGTAACAAATTAAAAGAATTTTGAATGACAACTTCTTCTACTCAATAGATGAACTTTTAGACATGAGGTAGTAACTCTAAAAAAAAAAAATTAAAAAAATTATTATGTAATGAAAATTGATGTTAAACTGACACAATATACATCATTACGAAATGTCGTACGCCGTATTCGTTACTTATGGAACAATTATTAATGTAATGTAATGGAAGAGACGTATTCTATTCTAACTGTGGAACAAAGGTATGTGTGTTATTCTATATTTACTAACAACAAACTGAATAACCTAGTGTCACCTGGGTCTTTATTTATTCCAACCTTCTAATAGTCCTCTTTTTATCTCCTCTCTCTGTCCAGCTCCTGCTTCCCCTTGTCTCTGTCCCCCTCCTCAGATCCTACATCTACATCTATACTCCGCGAGCCACCTTACGGTGTGTGGCGGAGGGTACTTATTGTACCACTATCTGATCCCCCCTTCCCTGTTCCATTCACGAATTGTGCGTGGGAAGAACGACTGCTTGTAAGTCTCCGTATTTGCTCTAATTTCTCGGATCTTTTCGTTGTGATCATTACGCGAGATATATGTGGGCGGTAGTAATATGTTGCCCATCTCTTCCCGGAATGTGCTCTCTCGTAATTTCGATAATAAACCTCTCCGTATTGCGTAACGCCTTTCTTGAAGTGTCCGCCACTGGAGCTTGTTCAGCATCTCCGTAACGCTCTCGCGCTGACTAAATGTCCCCATGACGAATCGCGCTGCTTTTCGCTGGATCATGTCTATCTCTTCTATTAATCCAACCTGGTAAGGGTCCCATACTGATGATCAATACTCAAGAATCGGACGAACAAGCGTTTTGTAAGCTACTTCTTTCGTCGATGAGTCACATTTTCTTAGAATTCTTCCTATGAATCTCAACCTGGCGCCTGCTTTTCCCACTATTTGTTTTATGTGATCATTCCACTTCAGATCGCTCCGGATAGTAACTCCTAAGTATTTTACGGTCGTTACCGCTTCCAATGATTTACCACCTATGGCATAATCGTACTGGAATGGATTTCCGCCCCTATGTATGCGCATTATATTACATTTATCTACGTTTAGGGAAAGCTGCCAGCTGTCGCACCATGCATTAATCCTCTGCAGGTCCTCCTGGAGTACGTACGAGTCTTCTGATGTTGCTACTTTCTTGTAGACAACCGTGTCATCTGCAAATAGCCTCACGGAGCTACCGATGTTGTCAACTAAGTCATTTATGTATATTGTGAACAATAAAGGTCCTATCACGCTTCCCTGCGGTACTCCCGAAATTACCTCTACATCTGCAGATTTTGAACCGTTAAGAATGACATGTTGTGTTCTTTCTTCTAGGAAATCCTGAATCCAATCACAAACCTGGTCCGATATTCCGTAAGTTCGTATTTTTTTCACTAAACGTAAGTGCGGAACCGTATCAAATGCCTTCCTGAAGTCCAGGAATACGGCATCAATCTGCTCGCCAGTGTCTACGGCACTGTGAATTTCTTGGGCAAATAGGGCGAGCTGAGTTTCACATGATCTCTGTTTGCGGAATCCATGTTGGTTATGATGAAGGAGATTTGTATTATCTAAGAACGTCATAATGCGAGAACACAAGACATGTTCCATTATTCTACAACAGATTGACGTAAGCGAAATAGGCCTATAATTATTCGCATCTGATTTATGACCCTTCTTGAAAATGGGAACTACCTGCGCTTTCTTCCAGTCGCTAGGTACTTTACGTTCTTCCAGCGATCTACGATAAATTGCTGATAGAAAGGGGGCAAGTTCTTTAGCATAATCACTGTAGAATCTTAAGGGTATCTCGTCTGGTCCGGATGCTTTTCCGCTACTAAGTGATAGCAGTTGTTTTTCAATTCCGATGTCGTTTATTTCAATATTTTCCATTTTGGCGTCCGTGCGACGGCTGAAGTCAGGGACCGTGTTACGATTTTCCGCAGTGAAACAGTTTCGGAACACTGAATTCAGTATTTCTGCCTTTCTTCGGTCGTCCTCTGTTTCGGTGCCATCGTGGTCAACGAGTGACTGAATAGGGGATTTAGATCCGCTTACCGATTTTACATATGACCAAAACTTTTTAGGGTTCTTGTTTAGATTGTTTGCCAATGTTTTATGTTCGAATTCGTTGAATGCTTCTCTCATTGCTCTCTTTACGCTCTTTTTCGCTTCGTTCAGCTTTTCCTTATCAGCTATGATTCGACTACTCTTAAACCTATGATGAAGCTTTCTTTGTTTCCGTAGTACCTTTCGTACATGATTGTTATACCACGGTGGATCTTTCCCCTCGCTTTGGACCTTAGTCGGTACGAACTTATCTAAGGCGTACTGGACGATGTTTCTGAATTTTTTCCATTTTTGTTCCACATCCTCTTCCTCAGAAATGAACGTTTGATGGTGGTCACTCAGATATTCTGCGATTTGTGCCCTATCACTCTTGTTAAGCAAATATATTTTCCTTCCTTTCTTGGCATTTCTTATTACATTTGTAGTCATTGATGCAACCACTGACTTATGATCACTGATACCCTCTTCTACATTCACGGAGTCGAAAAGTTCCGGTCTATTTGTTGCTATGAGGTCTAAAACGTTAGCTTCACGAGTTGGTTCTCTAACTATCTGCTCGAAGTAATTCTCGGACAAGGCAGTCAGGATAATGTCACAAGAGTCTCTGTCCCTGGCTCCAGTTCTGATTGTGTGACTATCCCATTCTATACCTGGTAGATTGAAGTCTCCCCCTATTACAATAGTATGATCACGAAACTTCTTCACGACGTTCTGCAGGTTCTCTCTGAGGCGCTCAACTACTACGGTTGCTGATGCAGGTGGTCTATAGAAGCATCCGACTATCATATCTGACCCACCTTTGATACTTAACTTAACCCAGATTATTTCACATTCGCATTCGCTAATAACTTCACTGGATATTATTGAATTCTTTACTGCTATAAATACTCCTCCACCATTGGCGTTTATCCTATCCTTGCGGTATATATTCCATTCTGTGTCTAGGATTTCGTTACTGTTCACTTCCGGTTTTAACCAACTTTCCGTTCCTAATACTATATGCGCACTATTTCCTTCAATAAGAGATACTAATTCAGGAACCTTGCCCTGGATACTCCTGCAGTTTACCAATATTACGTTGACTTTTCCTGTTTTTGGTCTCTGAGGACGGACGTTCTTTATCAACGATGATAATGTCCTCTCTGGTAAGCCGTCAGGTATTTTATCGTTTCGCCCAAGGGGGGGTCCCTCTAACCTAAAAATCCCCCGTGTGCACGCCACACGTACTCTGCTACCCTAGTAGCTGCTTCCGGTGTGTAGTGCACGCCTGACCTGTCTAGGGGGGCCCTACAGTTCTCCACCCAATAACGGAGGTCGATGAATTTGCAACCATTATAGTCGCAGAGTCGTCTGTGCCTCTGGTTTAGACCCTCCACACGGCTCCAAACCAGAGGACCGCGATCGACTCTGGGCACTATGCTGCAGATATTAAGCTCAGCTTGCACTCCGCGTGCGATGCTGGTTGTCTTCACCAAATCAGCCAGCCGCCGGAAGGAACCAAGGATGGCCTCAGAACCCAAGCGGCAGGCGTCATTCGTTCCGACATGTGCTACTATCTGCAGCCGGTCACACCCAGTGCGTTCAATAGCTGCCGGAAGGGCCTCCTCCACATTACGGACGAGACCCCCCGGCAAGCACACCGAGTGCACACTGGCATTCTTCCCCGACCTACCCGCTATTTTCCTGAGGGGCTCCATAACCCGCCTAACGTTGGAGCTCCCTATAACTAATAGGCCCGCCCTCTGTGACTGTCGGGACCTTGCCGGAGAATCGGCCACTGGCCCAACAGGCGAGGCATCCTGTGGTGGCTCGGAAACGATGTCATCACCACTAGGAAGCACCCCGTACCTGTTGGAAAGGGGTAAGGCAGCTGCCACGCGGCCAGATCCCACCTTCGCCTTTCGGCCAGGCACGCGCGAGCCCACCACTGTCCGCTATTCATCCTGGAGTGATGGCTGACCGGTAAGATGTTCACTGCCGGAAGACGCAGCGACATCAGGGGTTCCATGCGATTCCAAGGCCACCGAAGTAGGCATAGGTCTCACCACAGTTGCCCCAACGCCACTACGAGCCGACGCCTGCGCCTCGAGCTCGATGAGCCTAACAGACAAAGCCTCCACCTGCCCCCGAAGAGTGGCCAATTCTCCTTGCGTCCGCTCACAACAACCACAGTCCCTACACATGACTATGTTTACCCTACAAGCGAACGGTGTACTCGCCTTATTAGCAGCAGGAAATCGAAGTGCTCTCTCACTGACGGTCTAACCGACACTGAGCTGTTCTAACCAAACAAACAAAAGCCTGTACGATACGAGGGTCGATAGCAACGGCGATACTGTACACTACACTGTTATTAAAATAAACGGTTGTGTCTAGTAGGCACTCCAACACGCAAGAAATTACAAAAATAAAATAGTAACTACCCAGATAACAAAATAAGTTGTACCTGTTTGAAGCTCGCAAAAATGTGTAACAAGCGAACGGTGTACTCGCCTTATTAGCAGCAGGAAATCGAAGTGCTCTCTCACTGACGGTCTAACCGACACTGAGCTGTTCTAACGAAACAAACAAAAGCCTGTACGATACGAGGGTCGATAGCAACGGCGATACTGTACACTACACTGTTATTAAAATAAACGGTTGTGTCTAGTAGGCACTCCAACACGCAAGAAATTACAAAAATAAAATAGTAACTACCCAGATAACTGAAAATAAGTTGTACCTGTTTGAAGCTCGCAAAAATGTGTAACAAGCGAACGGTGTACTCGCCTTATTAGCAGCAGGAAATCGAAGTGCTCTCTCACTGACGGTCTAACCGACACTGAGCTGTTCTAACCAAACAAACAAAAGCCTGTACGATACGAGGGTCAGTAGCAACGGCGATACTGTACACTACACTGTTATTAAAATAAAAGGTTGTGTCTAGTAGGCACTCAAACACGCAAGAAATTACAAAAATAAAATAGTAACTACCCAGATAACTGAAAATAAGTTGTACCTGTTTGAAGCTCGCAAAAATGTGTAACAAGCGAACGGTGTACTCGCCTTATTAGCAGCAGGAAATCGAAGTGCTCTCTCACTGACGGTCTAACCGACACTGAGCTGTTCTAACCAAACAAACAAAAGCCTGTACGATACGAGGGTCGATAGCAACGGCGATACTGTACACTACACTGTTATTAAAATAAACGGTTGTGTCTAGTAGGCGCTCCAACACGCAAGAAATTACAAAAGTAAAATAGTAACTACCCAGATAACTGAAAATAAGTTGTACCTGTTTGAAGCTCGCAAAAATGTGTAACAAGCGAACGGTGTACTCGCCTTATTAGCAGCAGGAAATCGAAGTGCTCTCTCACTGACGGTCTAACCGACACTCAATCTCTCCATCTACTCATTCCCCCTCTCTCTGTCCACCTCTGCTCCTCCCCCCACCCCTGTTCATCGCCACGTTATCACCCGTAGGCCAGCTCAGTGGGAGGACGGCGGATTTTAACTGCACAATGTTTGTTTCCAGATGGTAAGGTAAACGTGTATCAACTTTGAT
Organism: Schistocerca serialis cubense; assembly: GCF_023864345.2. Classification (NCBI taxonomy): domain Eukaryota; kingdom Metazoa; phylum Arthropoda; class Insecta; order Orthoptera; family Acrididae; genus Schistocerca; species Schistocerca serialis. The sequence continues at coordinate 109,863,120 of NC_064641.1, read as the reverse complement.
AGAAATTCATCCAAGTACTTAAGAGGATATGTTGAACACCCTTTAGTGATATGTATCGCACACAGATACGTCAGATTTTCTGATTTTGCCCCCCACGACTTGAGACAGGATGTTAATTTCATGTGTGGTATTCACTGGTTTCATCTCAGGTCGCGAAATACGTTGAGAAAATGTTTGTCTCGCTGCAATGGTAATCCTTGCGACCTTGTTGACACAATGAACGGCAGAAATAAGAGACAGATTGCGCTTCGTACTTTAAAAAGTAATACAATTCCACGAAACACAGGAAATAAATAGGAACAAGTCGTCATTTTCACATCATCCCTATTCAGTCACATCTCCATCCCTAATGGTTGTGGGAAATCTTACTCGGTCAGTATTTTTATACTTATAATAAGCCAACAAATTTGGCTGAAACTGCTTCAGGTGTTTTTAAGGTGTGCTTCAGCGTCACACTACTTACCTCCCCATCCCTTTGGGATGTAGGTTGTTCTTGCCCACACAGTGCTTCTTTCCAGACAGTAAGAAACAAATAAACTCTCAATTGTTTAAAGAATAGAACTTACATGTATAAAAGAGCTTGAAAATTGTGATTGTTTTATAAATGAGTTAATGTGTTGAATATTTGACATAAGCATGAAAACGAGAAAAAGCTTATAAAATGTTTGAAGTTACGTTTAAAGTTTCCTGGATGTTGCTGACTACTCTCATTATCAAACACTGGGGTATCTATGAAACTTGTAAGTAACTAACAAAAATGTTAACAGCAATCATGTGAACTTATCCTGTAAACTAACTCGTTCCACACCATTTGATAAAAAGAATCGTTCAAACGATCTATGAAACTTGTAAGTAAGTAACTAACAAAACACTCATCTCGTTTGCGATTCTTTGATTCCTGTTCCTTTTTAATCTTTCTGAATTTGTATCCGTTTTATTGTGTAGAACGCTTCAATATTTTAGGTTTCCTGGACTTTGCAATTTTTCAGATCTTTTCTGAGTTCGTACAACGCTTTCTCAATAACACTGTTTCTGCGCCATTTGTTCTTATGAGTTTCTAAACGCAGTGCGATGAAGGTGATAGGTTTCCAACTCCGAAATTGTTTTGATACAGACTGATGCAAGACACTTTTCTAAGTACTCTACTGACTATTAAAACTGCAACGCCATAAGGTTCCATGCAACAAATGTCAACCCAGCATGAAGTATATCACATGCTTGGATATGCGAGTCAGTAACATTTCAGTGTAACGGTAAAAATTAGGTGGGAGAAAATGCATTTACATTCTATATACAAGGAAAGATTACATATCGGGTTCCTCTTTCAGAAATAACATTTGAATGTTTATGATATGACAGACAGGGTTATGTGAGGTGCACAAACTTCGCTTGAATTGGTCAGGATTCACAGGTTTCATGCGAATTTGAAATTAATGCTTTCATAAGGACTATACTGAATTCATTGGAAGATGCGAATATCTCCGTAGATGACGCACACATCGTTCACTCAGCCATGTACAGGATGTGACAAAATATAAGAACAGTATGAGAAACGAATGCTTAACCATAAATGCAGATGTTAGTCAAGGCTGCAGTTTGCGCTGTTGTATCTGAACCACGGATGGCACCTCTGCAACGTCCTCTGTACGTTGCAACAGTCAGTCGTGGTCAGAATATTGTTCTGTGTAGTTTGTGAGTGCACTGTGTCGGAGCTGAGTGAATTCGTGCACAGATAGTGGGTGCTCCCGTAACCAAGGTTGCCGAAGTGTTTGGTGATTCAAGAGACAACCTGTCGAAGGTTTATACTGCATACACGGAAAATGGAAAAAGATCATCTGCTCACAGTTACTGAACGATATGATAAAAACGCAAATTAGTCACAAACTACGGCGTGCACACAGTGCATTTAACATGTAAACATCAGTAAAAATATTCGTATTTAGGTTATGACATGTTCGAAATGCCTGCCACCACTGGCGATGATGTGGCGCAGACGAGTAGCGAAATTCTTCACGACCCGCTGAAGTGTCGGAACATCGATGCTGTCGATGACCTGAATGGCTGTTTTCAGCTCAGCAATGGTTTAGTGGCTATTGCTGTACACCTTGTCTTTAATATAACCCCACAGAAAGGAGTCACGTGTGTTCAGATCCGGATAATATGGCGGCCAATCGAGGCCCATGGCAGTGGCCTCTGCGTACCCCAGAACCAGAATGCAGTCCCCAAAGTGCTTCCACAGGACATCAAACACTCTGTTGCTTCGATGCGGTCGAGCTCCGTCCTGCATGAGCCACTAATTGTCGAAATCGGTGTCACTTTGGATAATGTGAATGAAATTATCTTGCAAATCCTTCACGTACCATTCATTAGTCACCGTACCATCAAGGAATATCGCACCAGTTATTCCGTGACTGGATATTGCACACCACACAGTCACCCACTGAGGATGAAGAGACCTCTCGATCACGAAATGCGGACTGTCAGTTTCCCAAATGCGCCAGTTTTGCTTACTGACGAACCCATGCAAATGAAAGTGGGCTTCGTCGCTAAATCAAACCATGCATGCGCATACAAGTTTCCATCATGCCCCGCGGCAAACCGTGCAGTTTGAACGTCCTAAAGCAAACCGTTCAGAAGTTATGAGGATTTTATTTCATGTAATTCAATAACTGTCACCCTGTATGTGTTGATCGGTCGTGACAGACGGTCTTTGAAGAGAAGTGTTAAGAAAAATAAGAGAACTACAGCTGCAAAAATCACTGCAGAAGTGAATATCGCACTCGCGAACCCTGTCAGCACTAAAATAACACGAAGGGACCTCCATAAGCTGCGAAATGCAGGGCGAGCAGGAATCCTAGAATCACTCATCAGTGATGCACTTTACTAAAATCTGAACTATGGAGCAATGCAAGATAGCCATTGGGTCGGATGAGTCTTGTATACACTCTTTACAACTTTTGAACAAATTTACTCGTCAAGAATGGAACATAACGGGGGTTAAGTGATATTTGGGTAGGTATATTGTGGTATTCCGTGTGTCCCATGGTTAATGTTCGAGTTCGCGTTACTGGAAACGGTTATGTAACCATTTTGGCTGATCACGCCCATCCCGCAGTATGATGTTTGTTCCCCAATTGTGATGCTGTGACTCAAGTCGATAGGGTCCCAATCAAAGAACTCGCATCGTTCAAGACTGGCTCAGCGAGCTAGAGGATGAACTGTCACATTTACCCTGGCCACCAGACGCACCACGTCTCAATATTATTGAGCCTTTGCTGTCTGCTTTGGAGAGAAGGATGCTTGATCGCTATTCACCTCAATTCTTCTTTATCTGAATATCGTAATATTTTGCAGGAAGAATGGTGTAAGATTCCGACGAAAACGGTAAGAACCTGTATTTATCCATTCCGACACGCCTGGAAATTGTTTTGAATGCCAGGTTTCTTAGACCATATGAAGAATAGTAATATGTTGTGTTTTTGATGTTACCATATTTTTGTCGAACCCCAGTAGAATCCTATGTTCACGTTACAAACCTTGAGCCATGAAACGGGCTTGTTTGCAGCAAATCAATTAACCATAGAGACATGAGTCTATGATCTCCATCACGGCGAACATTCTTTCGGCTTCCCGTGAGGCGGCAATAGTCGACACAGGAGAAGCACTACCGCCGCTTTTTCCGACAAGTGCTGGCTGTGTGTGGATCTCGATGCAAGTACCCGTGTGTGGAGGCTCTGCCAGACTGCATCTGCCACGGTCTCAGGGAACCGGCACGTCACATGATGTGAGGTAGGTGCTGCGTCGATGCTGAATCCTGTCACGGGAGTAAGCCACTTGAGGTGTAACGGTGCAATCTCTTTTCTGAATTAGTTGTTAACAGTGGCTGCAGATTCGATGCTTTGGAATAAATGTAGCAGCAGTGCATGGATGACGTGAGCAGTCGACTTCTTGTACAATGCTGCAGTCAAAAACTCATCCTCTGATCGGCAGAAACTGTAATCATTAAAAATCTTCTGAAAATTCTAGGGAATATTAAAGCTGCTCTTCAAATGAAAATATGATCTGATACATCAACAAAATATCGTTCACCAGCTGCAGTCGGAATATTCTGCAAACCCTTCTTATAGCTTCGGCGAAAATGAGTAAGAAATCTAATACAAATTACTCAGAGGTATGCTTTAGCTGCTTTGAAATGAGAGCTACTGACTTTCGATCAGTGAGTACTCTTATTGTCTTCGTCGTAATTCCGATAATCTTAACATGATCACATCTAACAAGGAAAGTCTGTTGGTAATAGCAACATATCTTTATAATCCAGGACAAAATTTTCACTCTGCATTGGAGTGTGCGCTGATTTTGAAACTTCGTAGCAGATTAAACCTGCGTGCCCGACCGAGACTCGAACTCGGGATCTTTGCCTTTCGTGGGCAAGTGGTCTGCCAACTGAGCTACCCAAGCACGACTCACGATCCTTCCTCACAATTTGACTTCCGCCAGTACAGCGTCTCCTACCCTCCAAACTTCACAGAAATTCTCGTCGCCGAAGAATTTCACAGAGAAATGAAAGACCCAAGTGGAGACTAGACTCCTAGAGGATGTAGAATTTTTTAAGGGACGTCAGTAAGAAAGAATTTAGCTAAGCACAGAAATCTCACAATTGTAGAGATATAAGAATTTCTTGACTTACTAGAATTAGTCATCTCGCAGAACTGCTTCACATTCCAGGGCATCATTATGTACGACAAGGTCTTGCAGTGGGCAGCTGTTTGGTAGGAACTTTAGCGCCGCGCGGGATTAGCCGAGCGGTCTAAGGCGCTGCACTCATGGACTGTGCGGCTGATTCCGGAGGAGATTCGAATCCTCCCTCGGGCATGGGTGTGTGTGTTTGTCCTTAGGATAATTTAGGTTAAGTAGTGTGTAAGCTTAGGGACTGATGACCTTAGCAGTTAAGTCCCATAAGATTTTTTTTTCTTAAAAAAAGGAACTTTAGCTGGCATTTTTATAAAAACATTAGAAACTCATTTTTCCAACAGGCAGAAAAGAAAATTCGGTGATATATACGGTATGTTAATGATACATTAGTACTTTTCGAGCGATCTCTTACCAATATAGATACAATACAGACTATGACTAACTAAATAGCTTGCATCCCATTATAAAATTTACGAAACAGACACAGGTTAAAAAGATTATAAGGTTTCTAGGCCCCCAGATTTCTAACTTCAGGAGCCATATTTGAAATTTCTCGTAAGCCAATCACCACGGATTGTATCACAAGTAATGACTTTTTTCATTTAGCGTCACAGGGGTGAGCCTATTTTAATTTTTTTTAGAATAGACTAAGGAACGTGCCACTAGAAGATGATGAAATAAAAGAAGAACTAGCTGTCTCACAAGGAGTAGTATTAACGATGGTTCCGAAGCGGTAAAGATCACTGTACTATCTGAGCGAAAGGTGGCCTTTTGTTACGGTACAGATAAAATAATGAAATTACAATATAAAATGAATGTGTCAAGTACGAAGAGATTAAGTTTGCTAAATTACCATACTTAAGTACAGTCTCGGACAAAATCTCACAGGTATTCAAGAAAATGACCGTAAGGATCAGTTTCCATACAGACAAACATTAAGCAAGGAAATGAGACACAGCGCCGGTACAATCAACTAGTTTGCAATATCTGGGTCTACAGAATAGTGTGTCACAGACACAAAATGTTATACTGGACAAACTGGACGGACATTCAGTGACAGGCTTATTAGACAAACATAGAGTAGTACCTCTGCTTTTAGCAAACATTTAAATGAGAATAAACATATGGTGAGCAATATACACTCCTGGAAATGGAAAAAAGAACACATTGACACCGGTGTGTCAGACCCACCATACTTGCTCCGGACACTGCGAGAGGGCTGTACAAGCAATGATCACACGCACGGCACAGCGGACACACCAGGAACCGCGGTGTTGGCCGTCGAATGGCGCTAGCTGCGCAGCATTTGTGCACCGCCGCCGTCAGTGTCAGCTAGTTTGCCGTGGCATACGGAGCTCCATCGCAGTCTTTAACACTGGTAGCATGCCGCGACAGCGTGGACGTGAACCGTATGTGCAGTTGACGGACTTTGAGCGGGGGCGTATAGTGGGCATGCGGGAGACCGGGTGGACGTACCGCCGAGTTGCTCAACACGTGGGGCGTGAGGTCTCCACAGTACATCGATGTTGTCGCCAGTGGTCAGCGGAAGGTGCACGTGCCCGTCGACCTGGGACCGGACCGCAGCGACGCACGGATGCACGCCAAGACCGTAGGATCCTACGCAGTGCCGTAGGGGACCGCACCGCCACTTCCCAGCAAATTAGGGACACTGTTGCTCCTGGGGTATCGGCGAGGACCATTCGCAACCGTCTCCATGAAGCTGGGCTACGGTCCCGCACACCGTTAGGCCGTCTTCCGCTCACGCCCCAACATCGTGCAGCCCGCCTCCAGTGGTGTCGCGACAGGCGTGAATGGGGGGACGAATGGAGACGTGTCGTCTTCAGCGATGAGAGTCGCTTCTGCCTTGGTGCCAATGATGGTCGTATGCGTGTTTGGCGCCGTGCAGGTGAGCGCCACAATCAGGACTGCATACGACCGAGGCACACAGGGCCAACACCCGGCATCATGGTGTGGGGAGCGATCTCCTACACTGGCCGTACACCACTGGTGATCGTCGAGGGGACACTGAATAGTGCACGGTACATCCAAACCGTCATCGAACCCATCGTTCTACCATTCCTAGACCGGCAAGGGAACTTGCTGTTCCAACAGGACAATGCACCTCCGCATGTATCCCGTGCCACCCAACGTGCTCTAGAAGGTGTACGTCAACTACCCTGGCCAGCAAGATCTCCGGATCTGTCCCCCATTGAGCATGTTTGGGACTGGATGAAGCGTCGTCTCACGCGGTCTGCACGTCCAGCACGAACGCTGGTCCAACTGAGGCGCCAGGTGGAAATGGCATGGCAAGCCGTTCCACAGGACTACATCCAGCATCTCTACCATCGTCTCCATGGGAGAATAGCAGCCTGCATTGCTGCGAAAGGTGGATATACACTGTACTAGTGCCGACATTGTGCATGCTCTGTTGCCTGTGTCTATGTGCCTGTGGTTCTGTCAGTGTGATCATGTGATGTATCTGACCCCAGGAATGTGTCAATAAAGTTCCCCTTCCTGGGACAATGAATTCACGGTGTTCTTATTTCAATTTCCAGGAGTGTAGATTGAACTCTAACAACACTGCATACGGTGCTTAAAAGTAGAATTATGAGCATTCTGAAAGAAATAGAAATTTACAGCTGCATGAAAAATCACCCCGAAGACTTGCTTAATGACAAACAGATTTAGGAAATAAAAGATTTTTGGATTACTTCTAGTTTATTTTAAGAGTGAAGGATAGAGCGTAACATGGCATAAGGACGCATTACTTATTGCCGCGTAATGTAAGTTTACTGCCCTAATATTTTGTACAAAGGCGTATGTACCTTGATTTTATAATACGCGTGGTGCTCACGACGATTTTATTAGACAACATGGGAGAATCATATGCGTTATAACTTTTTATTTCCATCTTTATTTTATTTATATTTGGATTCTCTTATCTTAGCGTGGTGTATTTTACCAGTTCGTCATGAACGCTGTGTAACAATTTATATTAGTGCTCCCCATGTTTTCCGTTGTATTGCAATTTTTATACATTTCATTTTTTCTTCTATATTCATCTTATCTTTAAAGTGTATCCTGTCTTATCTATTATTGCGGTGTATTATAATATTTTTAAATAATTATTGAATAATTATTTATTTACATTTCTCTCGATGACATTTTAAGCACCTTGAAATTTTAGTATTACATTTAGAGACGTTTTTAAATAATTACATTATATTGCTCATATTAGAGCTCGGTAAAAAGACATATCCTATATGTATGAGGTCACAGAACTTATCTGTATGCACTGTAAACGTTCATTGCACATTTTTGACATCTTCGGAAAAGCTGTTTTCGACTTTGTTATGATGATTTTAAAAAGGGTCTCGGTTCTAAACTAATCATCGAACGAATAAAAAGTAAAAATTTCCAACTTGGACTGGTTTTTCGTTCTACTGTAGTTTAGTAGCTGTAGCCTATTGTGGGCTTTGTGCTGGATGGTTATTAGGAGGAGTTTCCACGCTAGTTGCCAGTCGGGGGTTAGTTCAAGATAATTTAGCGTATTATTTAACTGGATAGGAGGGACACAAATGGTAAGGTAGAACTCATGTAGAAGTCGTGGAGGCAGAAGGTGCGGGTGGTTCGTCCTGTAATTATTGCCCGGGGTTTTTGAGCTGTTGATATTGATGAGCCACGGTTACGTCATGAAGTAAACTGACTGAGGTGGGTTTCAAGGGATCGAAGGGATTTGTCGAGTGTAGGGTAGCCTCAGTGCGTCCCTCAACCTCTTGCTCGGGGACTTCCTTTTCGGCTTCCTGTGTACAAGTGTGGCCTCAGCCATAATCAGTTCGAGCGATTAGTCTCTGCTCTAACAACCTGTACGTAGGGCAGTTCCTACCAGTGGTATTGCGCGGTTTCCTTCCTCTTTTTGTGCATGGAATGCTAGTCCCTGTCTTACTACAGTTTTTTCTGACATGATCTTCCGCGCCACACATGGAGTAGGCCAGCTTCCTATCACAATGTTTGTGGACGTGGTCCAAATCGCCACAGTTGTGGCATCGGGGGACTACGAAGTAGTCTCTTACGTTGATAGCATGGAACCCGGTACATATTTTCCCCACAGTGGAAAGTTTTCGCCACATTTTCCCGGAGACCTTGGCAACGTGATGGACAACATCACGTTCCCGGGGCCCCGTTTTGAAACGAAGCCTAAATTCATTCTTAAAAGTTTCCCATTCGATATCGTCAAAGTTTTGATTGTACATGGTCTCGTAAATGTCCCGGTCCATTAGTGCAACTGGCACATCATACAGGATCACCAGTGGATTACGCTTCTTTGGCGTTTCGCACTTGATAGCTTTGTTCAGTTTAGGACTTTTTATAATTTTGTCCCTGTCTTCCTCAGTTGCGAGATCTACTACTACAACGTTTTTGGTGGCTTTGACTTTGTTGATTTTCATTTTGTATGTGGCAGGATCAATGGTGGTAGTGAAACTCTCCTGCACCTTTTTAATGGTCTGGCCGCCGTGTCTGGTCTTTATGAGATTTTTGATATTGTTTCTTTCGTTGTCTGGGCGTTTGTGGCTGCTTGCACTACCACTCCAGCCCATGTTTTAGTTGGTTGTTGTCTTAGTCTGGCATTTTCCTTCTCTAGTTCTTCAAGACGCCCCTCAAGCTTCGCGTTTGCGATAGCCCAGGCGGCAACTTCATTTTTTATTGTCACGACTGCTGCCTGGCTGATTTTTCCATTTTTTACACTGGAGTCTAATATCTGACTAATTCTGCAATGTCTCTCGTATACATTTTCATCGTCTTGTCCCACTTCCTCCTGCGAGGTAGGAACAGTAGACATACTCGCCCTCGAAAGCGCACTAGAATCACTCGTCTCTGGTTCAGACCTATTTGTGACCAGTGAAAGAAAGTGGGAGCCCGTCTCTTTCCCAGGACCGGCTCCTCTGGAATTGGGGAGGGGGGAGGGGGGGAGGGGGGGGGGGGGAACAAAGAACGCAGCTCGCCCACCGGCCTCGCCCCAAGGCCAGGGGCACTCTCGAGCTGCAGGGTTCAGCGCGCCATCGCCAGCGCACTGGTGCCCATCGGTGGCTCCGTCATCGACGATTTCACCCGACGCTCCTCAGCAAGTGTACCCCGCACTCCGGACAGACGGATGCACCTCTCGCCCTTCGCCGCCTACAAGCCCGAGCTTCCACCTCTCGGCCAAGGACCCACTCTTACTCAGGTGGTGGGCCAGCCACCCAGTCGTTCAGCGGTCTGGACCCAGCTAACCTGGCCCAGGATATGTCCCCACCTCCTGGGTTTGGCAGAACACGCGCCAGTTACCCAGGGGTGCGGCGAAGCACCCTTGCCGACTTGCGCCGCAATCCCACGCCGACAAAAGAGAGGTCGCCGGCATGCAGAACACCTGATGGTCTGTGCCCTGCGAAAAGAGAGAGGGACAGATCGTCGGTCCCTCAGACACAGCTCCCCCTGTGCCACGCACCCTTCACTTTCACATCGGGTTGGGTCGCAGCTCTCCCTTCTGTCCCAAGGCAGCGTTCGGATGAACCCGAGAAATGCCGAGCTTAGCGTCTGGCACCACGGGAAGGCGGAAAGAGCCACTTGGGAAGCAGAGGCTATGAGAGATGCATCACTTCCCCTTGTGAGGACTGCTACGGCACGCCCGACTCACTGGACTCGCATTCGGGAGGACGACAGTTCAATCCCGGGTCCAGCTATCCTGTTTTAGGTTTTCCGTGATTTCCCTAAATCGCCTCAGTCAAATGCCGGGATGGTTCCTTTCAAAGGGCACGGCCGACTTCCTTCCCCATCCTTCCCTATCGAATGAGACTGATGACCTCGCAGTTTGGTCTCCTCCGCCCAAATCAACCAAACTCCACACCCGACTAGAAGTGTTACGCCCTAGTGCGAGCCTCCGTGCCTTACGGCGCGCTGGCAACGGACAGGGCAGCACCAAACGCACCGTCAAGGGACCGACCATACGCCAGACAAATTAATAGTCTTTTTTTTATTCAGTTATTATATTTATACATATTAAAAAATTGGTTCAAATGGCTCTGAGCACTATGGGACTTAACATCTGTGGCCATCAGTCCCCTAGAACTTAGAACTACTTAAACCTAACTAACCTAAAGACATCACACACATCCATGCCCGAGGCAGGATTCGAACCTGCGACCGTAGCGGTCACGCGGTTCCAGACTGAAGCGCCTAGAACCGCAAGGCTACACCGGCCGGCTATATATATTAACCCACTACCTAAATACATTAGTGGGTCCTAATTTCATACTTTACATTTTTGCAGCTGTTATTTCTACACTACAGGTAAATCCTTAATATTAATCTATCACTAAAGGGTTCCCTAATTTTCTGGTTTTTAATTTCTACCTAAGTCTGAGTTTTAGTTACTTATATTATTATTATTATTATTATTAAGCATTACAATCCATGAAGGCTTTTTGCTGCAGAATGGACAATGTTGAACCACTTTGCTCTGTCTTTACAAGTAATTTGCCACTGTCTGTCATGTCCTAGTTTTCTGAGATCGTCTTGAATATTGTCCAAGTATCTCATGCGTGGGCGTCCAAGAGGTCGTCTTCCGGTGGGAATCTCTTCAGTCACTTTCTTGATGGTCCTGTTTGGTGGTGCTCTGATGACATGCCCTATCCATTTCAGTCTTTTGGCTTTAATTTTGGCCACTATATCGGAGTCTTTATATAATTTGTAAATTTCATTGTTATTTAGCAATCTCCATTCATCACTGATCCTATCTCTTATGGGTCCAAATATTTTTCTCAAAATTTTTCGTTCAAATACTCTTAATCTGTTTTCCTCTTTTTTTGTGAGAGTCCAGGTTTCAGATCCATAGGTGAGTACTGGTATAATCAATGATTTGTATACTTGTAGTTTGGTGTTACTTATATGTCCTTCTATATTCTGTTAGTATTAAAATGCATCTACTTTTTTCTACGAGCCTATGCTACCTGCAGCGTTACAAGAGTGCCAGAGATCTATAAACCTAATTGCTGTTGGCCTTGCCCACCGAGCTGATCCCAGTGGGCGTTCCCCTGGCAACGGGCTGGACGGTAACTTTGTATCGCTGCAGTCTATACTAAGAATCCTTATGCTATCTTTCTACATGTTAAGCTATTTCTTAAATCTAGTGTCTCAGTTTGTGCGTGTCATATCCGATGATGACGCACACCCTCCCCCCTAATCCAAGGCAAGGCGGATCCCAGCCGTGAAGCGGCTGGCCAAGTCCAGGTCCGGTGGAACAGGGAAGGTGCACGGAGTCTAAATCAGTGTGACTGATATCGGTGGTTCCTTAGAAAATCCCTTAGGACCTTTTTCGAGATCTCCATCTGTAAGTTTGTTTAAGACATTGAATGTGTCCTCTTGCCTTAGCAGGTGGTGCGTATTGTTGTTCGGTAGTTGTTGTCTTAATTCACTTGCTACGTCATTGAAGAGGGGGCACTCATACACCACACGTTCTGGAGTGCCTTGGACAGCACCACAGTCACACGCTGGTGTAGCCTACTTCCCGAACCGACACAGGTGTGTCGGGTAGGGCCCACGTCCAGTAAGGAAGTGCAGCAGTCCTTTCGTAGGCATGAAGTATGTTAACTTTGAGCGTTCCTCTATATCTGGAAACAGCTCATTGGTTCTGCACCCCGTTTCCTCATTATTCCACTGATCCTGTCATAGTTCTAACGCTCTCTTTTTTATTGTGGTCTTGTCCCCAGCACAGACCCCCATTATTTCTATTACTTTTTCCCTCCTCTCCTTCTTCACCCAGTACCAGGCTGCCTGCTCTCTGAGTTTAATATCCAGTGCTTTGATGAACATTGTGGATAGTAGGCCACGACGAATACAGGCAAGCGTCAATGCAAGAGCACGTGCTGCTCTGTATCAGATGTAATGGTGCATACAGCAATCTGGACCACCCCCTCTGAAGGTCTCGCTGTATGGTGGTGCAACATGCAATGTGTGGTTTTCATGAGCAATAAAAAGGGCGGAGATGATGTTTATGTTGTTGTTTTCTGTACAGGTTCTGGAACTCTCGGAACCGAGGTGATGCAAAACATTTTTTGATGTTTGTAGATTGATGAATCGTGGCATCGTGCGGCGGCGGCTACTGCCCCGTCGTGTGTCTGTGCCCCTTCTGCAGGCGGGGTGCCCGCTGCAGCTGCCCGGGCGCCGCGCCGGCGGTGTGACGCCGAGCGCGCGTTGCCTGGCAACGGCCGGGGCGGCGTTGCGCTGCGCCGGGCTGCGGCGGTGGCGGCCGTGTCGGCGCCGGCGCCCCTGGAACCGGCGGGTAGGCAGGCGGACACACACGGGTCAGCCGCCAGCAGCGGCCGAGCGGGCAGTCCGCCGCGCGACGCCGCACCGGCAACAGCTGCCCGCGCCTGCGCGCCCACACCGGCTGCGACCCGCGCGCCGCGCCGCGGCACCACGGTGAGTTACGGCCAGCCTCGCCTACCTGCCGAGTGCGTGTACACTTTCTCTCGCCAGCCGCCGCTATCTCACGGCTGCTCCGCCGTCGTTCCCAAACACTTGCTGGTGACAAGAGCGTTATGCGTCCGTGCGACACTTCGAATCTACAGTGTTGCGACGAAACAGAGTGGACAACACTCGAGGTTTCTGAACTCTGTTCCTGCAACTACTAAGAATGCGTATTCAGATTACCGACGAGTTTCGTTTAACTGATTTAAAATATCGCCAGTGGTTACATATTCGTCTGTTTTCAGTTTACATCTGGAGGTGACGTCTGCATGTATACTTGTCACATACTGCTCACGTTTCACTTTGTCGTTTCAGCCTGTTTTCATTTTTCCTTCAGGGGGGTAGGACGTCAAACGGGCCGACTTGGAGCAGGAGAGTCACCACAGGACATATTAATTTCTACTGTCTATACTTTTACAAATAAATTCATAAAACTTTGTCACCATGACCAGGAAGGATTGAGGACTCACACTCATCGCAGTGGAAGTTCAAAAACGTAGCAAAATACCTTTCTTTACATGTGAAATGTCATCATTTTTTCACTTATTACTGGCTGCATTTGTTGCTGTAGGTACACTTTTCTTCCCAAGTAAGAGAGATTCTTCGATGAATTTTTCATAGCATACAAACAGTAGTTACAGGTGTATAAAACTCTAGAATTTTCCAAATCTATTAAAAAACTGTGGAAAAAATTGAGATAATTAACTATAACCCTTTAATTTTTTCTAAACATAAAGTTTAAAACGTAATAGTTCATTCAGTTTTTCATAAATTAAATAACTTCTAGAATTTCATAAATCTGTAACTACGGTTTGTATGCTGTGCAAAAGTCATTGAAGAATCTCTCTTACTTAGGAAGAAAAGTGTACCTACAGCAACAAATGCAGCCAGTATTAAGTGAAAAAATTATGAAATTTCACATGTAAAAAATGTTTTGTTACGTTTTTGAGCTTCAACTGCTATGAGTATGAATCCTGAATCCTTCCTGCTCATGCTTTTTAAAGTTTTACGAATTTATTTGTAAAAGTATAGACAATAGAAATTAAAATGTCCTGTGGTGCCTCTCCTGCTCCAAGTCGGCCCGTTTGACGTCCTACCCCCCTTAAAGGATTCGACATTTCCTGACGTAAACTATACCAAATGCTGCACCATTATTGCACGCAAGTGTTTATCTAGCGCGAAATGTATATAATAAAAAAATTCTCTTTTTTAGTAGCTGGAAAATAAGATTTTAAATACCTTAAGGAGATATGCAGGAACTGTGAGCAGCATCAATGCACAAGTGAGGAACTTGTTATCAGCCTTTCGTTCAGAGAGAATTTTTTTTCCTGTGACTTGTTTCTAACGCACCACCTCTGCCTTTAATTTTCTCCTCATGTCACACGAATCGAGTCGCCGAATGCGGAACACCCCTTTTCTATCGCGAACGATTGAAAGTATCGAAATGAGGTCTTCGGAAAGTTACTGTACATAAAATATTAATATTGCGAATTCCGTTAACTGTTGTTTCAGTCGAGATACTGAAGAATGTATGATTTCCTTAATAGACACTTTTGTCCCCATCTCGATTACAAACGATCTTTTTATTTATTATGACCGGGTTTGATTCTCTGCGAAAAGCGTCATCAGATCTGCAGTACGACGATTTAGTAAACTCTCAGTGGATTTTATGTTCACTTAGAAGCTTCCAAGCCAAATATACATTAGAATGTGACTATTACGATCTTTGAAATAATCATAGGACCAACATACGTTGTGGCATTGGCTCATGAGACATTATATTGAAACATTTATTGGTTTGTGATCAACAGAAGATATAGAAATCACGCGAGTCTACGATTTTGAAGCGTCATCAAGATATCTTACAATCATTATATGAAAGTGTTTTCTTCTTTTTCTTTTCGCGCTAAGCGACGCTGTTGGTAAGTGCCGGACATCATATCCAAATTCAGGCTTCGTTCCCCAGTCGGTGCTGACTTTTTTTTTCTGTCACTCGTCGCTTCTTTCCCCTCTGTCAGTGTTCGTTATCGTGGAAAATGCCGAGTAGCTCCGCGGTTCAGCGTCGACGTAAAATCACAGCTCCTCCTATAATTGTCTGGGTAAGTCTGTTCAGACCTCGAGAGGAAGCCAAAGTCATTTCATCTCCAGTAACACGGCACCTGCTTAACCCCCGTGGATTTCCGGCTTTAAGGTTGTTCACAGCTGTAACTCACGTAATACTTCTTTTGGAACGGCATTCGATAGTTCTCGAAAGACGGAATTCAGTGGCATAACGGTTGTTAATGTCGGCGTCCAGAGTTTTGGCAACAGTTTACAAGGTTTGCAAAGGGCGTTTGATCCACTGAACGCAATTACGGGAGATACAGTGCGCGGGCAAGCGCTCGGATTACCCGGGGAATTCATCACTAATAAGACAAGCAAAGTCATCGAAGCTTGAAATTTCGTGCAACACCAGCGAGCACACACGAGCAAGTTACGCTCAGCATACCAGCGAGAGGACAGAACGTTCGACGCGCGTCCGCTTTCCTCGCACTCCAGTCCCGCGGGCAACTTCCTGTCCGAAACGATGACAATAGAAAACCTCTGCAGTCGCCTTCGTGTATGTTTCTTGCACGCAGTTTAAACTTGATGTTAGTGGAGTGCCGGTTTCGATCTGCATCTTCAGACCCATACCCGTAGTGTTACTGCAACAGACGCCGGAGCTCACGAGCAGGAGGAAATGTACGGGAGAATTATTTCCCATTTATTTACTTAGACAGGCCTGCAGTGTTTCAGTAACGTCAAAATTTTACCCCTGGCCTATTTCTAAATTTACTTATTTACGGTCGAAATGTCTGCCGTTGTGAACTGTCAAGTCCTTTTATATAATGTGGACCCGAACTCCACAGATAAAATTTTTGAAGTTGTCCAGGGACATTTCGGGAGCATCATGGTAAGTCTACAATATAGTTATAATTTATTGGGTTTGGAATCGTAACTGCCTTTGTTGCTGTGAAAATGCATTCGCAACAGTGAAAAGGACTCAAATGCGAAAAGACAGAACGCGAAACACAGACTATTGCAACAACCATTAGAAAGGTGCAAAAGAAATGTGATGAGGTTGCCGTCGCTGCGAGTATAGCGAAGAGTAGCGTTATTTTGTCGGGCTTGCATCGCACTTAGTGAATGCAAACACGAGGTGCATATCGGCAATCTCTTCATCACTAAACTTATCCATACTCTAATGTATCACTGTTCACGTACAACTAACGCTGCTGAAACACCAAATCTCAAGCAGAACCGAGCAGTGCCGAATGCAGACTTTAGCTCGAAGAGTAAAGCGCGTTTTACTGTTGTCAACAACACTTACCATGATTGAATGGATAAGTCAGTTTCCAAACAAGACTCGCTAGTGCATACCGTGAACATTTGCTCGTATTTTCGATGCAACAGAGACAACAAGATAAAACGCGGCAAGAAATCAAACTAAATGCAGTTACTCTTTAACGAACTACCGAAAACTTTGGATCCCTTGTACCAATACGTTCACAAAATATTCCCGAACGACCTCCGAAATTTTTCCGTTGGAGTACAGCTTCTTCAAAGGACGTGAAACACATTTGGTTGATGCGACGACGATTTCTTCGTAACAGGAATGAACAAACACTGACGTATTTGTTACTGACGTAGAAAAGGTAAAACTTTTTGAAAAAATGTGCTTATGAGGCAAAAAGCAAATAGAAGGATTTTGGAACGGAATGTGTCAGTAAAATTGAATTGTGTTTTCAGCAGCTATATGTTGTTACGCCTATTACTTGACAATGACACAATGGCCAAAAATGGGATTAGTAATAAATAAATTTGATATAAGTCAAGACGGAAGTTGTAATCTCTTCTAAAGTACCGCACAGTAATGCCCACCCACCGTTGCAACAAGCGATCGAGCAGTGACGGGGTCACTGAAACTCAACCACATTGTCGACGATGTTTGGGGAACAGTGATGAGAAAGGATCGTCTTTATTCATATCTTTTTACTCCGTGACACTGCGGACTACTCTCTAGAAAAACAAGACGCTGTGAGATTGTGATTTCTGCGTTAGTTGCGGCAGTGCAGCCGCATTTTGAGACTTACAAGAATCGGTAGTTCAGTAGTAAAATGTCACATATGGACAAAAGGACTCACGTTCTGTCCTCGGTCACTCCTTCGATTTTGATCCGATACGTTTTATTTCTTTCACCTCTGACAATCTTTGTTTAGGCAAAGAATGACGAGAAATTCCGTCCTTGGGAACCCACGATTCACTGGCTCGGTAAGTGCGCCAAACATCTGAGGAAGCCAATTTCCTAGCACCACCAACAGGATGGCACTCAGTAAAGCACTGTGGTATTCAAACCAACCTTAGGTTTGAGATCTACTGCACGCCTTTTTTTCAACGTTGTTCGAATAAAGGTATTACG
The DNA here is from genome assembly GCF_023864345.2 of Schistocerca serialis cubense. Lineage (NCBI taxonomy): Eukaryota > Metazoa > Arthropoda > Insecta > Orthoptera > Acrididae > Schistocerca > Schistocerca serialis. Next base: position 109,845,485 of record NC_064641.1, on the reverse strand, counting down.
TACCACGCCAAATATCTGAGGAACATGCTTTTTGCCGTATAAACACTGCCAATCGCGGCTCTCGTACCATGCGTCTCTTGCAGATTCTGTAATGTGGGTAGCATTTTTTTAAGGTTTTGCTTATCCCACGGAACGTATTTGCGACAACTATCTATTCTGCTCAATCTGTCACTAGTTTCCTGTAGCACAATTGGATACTGCCATCCAGTCATTCTCTCATATATATATATAATCTTTCTCTCATATATATGTAATCATTCTCTCATATACATATATATATATATATATATATATATATCCAGTTGTGCTACAGAAAACTACTGACAAATTGTGCAGACTAGAGAGTTGACGCAAAAACTTAAAAAAATGTTACCCACAGCACAGAATCTACAAGAAACGCACGGTACGAGATCCGAGATTGGCAGTGTTTATAATGCAAAAAGCATGACGTTTGAACACTTGCTCTAATTGGGAAAGTAGAGTAGCTTTCGCCTCGGGCAACGGCAAAAGTGCTGCATCCAGTAGTTGCCTGTTCGATATTTCTGAGAAATACGTTTTGAGTGGGTTTTCCAGTTAGAAGTTATGAAATACGGGAATGTCCTATCACCGCAGCATGGAGGTGGGGTCCCACGCGCCATTGAATACTCAGCACTTCTTGAGTAGCGTGTCGTAAATTACGATTGCGTACATATTTCTATTCCGCCGATTACAGTGCTATCTGTGGAGAGACGAAGAAAATGCTTCAGACAAAACGTATGTAGATTTTGGCATAGAATCGTAATCTGCAATAAAAAACGGGGGTTTCCATTGAAGATTTCGAAGTTGCCCCCCTCCGCTACCCATGCTTAGGGTGGGGTGCCGGGTCGAGTTTGGTATCTTTGGATGTCCCCCTCCGAAACAAGCAATTTGAAATTACAACTTTTTTTCATTCGATGTTTAGCTTTAGACATATTTCAATGTGTTCAGTTAAAATTAACACCCCATATATGTATATATGGAATATAACAAATTGTCATATATATATATATATATATATATATATATATATATATATATATATATATATATATATATATATGGAGTATAACGAACTGTCAAGTAGAAATGATTTCAGTTCCTTTTCAGAACAGCATCTTTAATTTACGAGTGAGCTGGTGAAATATTTTTGTAGCTGCATACTTTGATCCTATATGTGTAAGAGTGAAGTCAGGGTATGAATAATGCAGGCTATTTGCGTTTCTTGTATTATGTTTACGAATGTTGCCATTACTCTGAAATTCTCCACAACAAAACTCTTTAAGACAATAAACGTATTGTGAGGCTATTCTAAACACGTCTAATTTTGTAAACATTTGCTCACATGAAGTTCGAATATGAAGACCAGGTATTATGCTTCAGCGCAAAAAGTATTTTCTATCAGTCTGTGAAATTAACATTTAGTGTAACATCAGCGAATGGAAACACAAAGTTAAATACTTTTGTAACGCTTCCTTTGCCAAAATCAGCAATTGCACACTTTAAGTGTTTCAAAAGATCTATAATATGTGATTTCGAAGTCACATTCCCAGTAATTTTGAAGAATCAGTTTTACATTATTTCCTTCCTCTGCACTTTACTGTTATTAGCAATGATACATCATGTCTTGCACATAAATGAATGAACCATGTTTTTCGCGTATTAAGTGATGGATCATTTATCGAGAACTGATCAGTAGTACAATCGTGAACCAGTTACGGCTCCAACTGTCGTTGCAGCTCTGTTGCATTTGAGTATGATGCTTGAACCGTCATCGACGATCACGTTTTGTGCTTTATTGGTGTCGGATGGAGCGTGAGGAAATGCGATAACGTCACGGAGGTACTCACAGAACTCCATTGGCAGACGTTACAAGTAGGCGCTGTGCGTCACGGAGACGTTTAGTGTTGTAATTACGAGAGCGTGCGTTCCGGGACGAGACGGCCAATGAATTTCTACTTCCTCCTCCTCCGCATGTCTTAAGAAAAGATTCAAAAATGGTTCAAATGGCTCTGAGCACTATGGGACTTAACTTCTGAGGTCATCAGTCCCCTAGAACTTAGAACTACTTAAACCTAACTAACCTAAGGACATCACACACATCCATGCCCGAGGCAGGATTCGAACCTGCGACCGTAGCGGTCGCGCGTCTTAGGAAAAGACAGTGAAGCAAAGTTTGAGGCAATGGAACTCACGTGGAGCCTTACCGACAGCCCAACTTCCCCCTCGCCGTTCGCGAGTGAAATGGGAGAGGTCGCAACAAAGTACACTCCGCCACACACCAGAAGCTGACTTACAGGATATCGAACGAGATTTAGGCACTGTTTTTTTTTTCAAAATTTAATGACATTAATACAAATATTTTGCATTGTATGTTGTATGTTAACTGGGGACCTAGAAACTACGGAGAGGCTCCGTCCCCGCCGCAGCCGCAGTGGTACGCAACCCCACGACGACTACCGCAGTCCACTTCACCCCTCCGCCGCCACACACCGAACCCAGGGTTATTGTGCGGTTCGGCCCCCGGTGGACCCCCAGAGAACATCTCACATCAGACGAGTGTAACCCCTATGTTTGCGTGGTAGAATAATGGTGGTGTACGTGTACGTGGAGAACTTGTTTGCGCAGCAATCGCCGACATAGTGTAGCTGAGACGGAATAAGGGGAAGCAGCTCGTATTCGCCGAGGAAGATGGAAAACCACCTAAAAACCATCCACAGACTGGCCGGCTCACCGGACCTCGACAAAAGTCCACCGGGCAGATTCGTGCCGGGGACCAGGCGCTCTTTCCCGCTCCGGAAAGCCGTTTGTTAGACCGCTCGGCTAACCGGGCAGGCAATATTTTGCGTACTCATTTTCCTTTGATAGCACAGAAAATTTTCTCAGAAGCGAACTACAACTTCTAATATCGTGACTAGAAGATTTGCAAACTCAGGATGAGATAATCAGTTACTCTTGGCTTTCAAAATCATCAGCTTTGAGTATTGCTGAGTCCTTGTGCATTTTAATGAAAAACAAACGGGTATATTACCCATCAATTTCCATGGCTCATAGAAATCTAACAGCTTATTTGCAAAAAAATGATTAAAAAATTATTTCGTTTGTCTGCATTCGTACATTCCCATTGTGAATCAAAATGTTTTGGACGTCGGAGCTAACACCATACCAAATCAGTTCGATTTACATATTGTATACTTACAAGCGCATATAAATACACCTATACTTCTCAATGGATCTTACGGTGTGTGGCAGAGGATAGGGTGTGAATCAGTGTTATTTTCCGCGCTTCCTGTTCCACCAGTAAATGATGGTGTGATTGACGATTGTCGATAAGGAACCGTATGGTTACTGCGTTCTATTACTTATTTGGGAACGTGTGCTTCAGAAATCATACGGGTAAGCCTTGGAGTAAAGCAGAAAGTCTTTCTCGCACATCTGCCACTGATGTTTTTTATCGCGTATTTTTGTGAGATTTTTGTATTCAATACGCTTGTGCCGAATCGCGCAGTTTTCCATTGAATTATTTCTCAGCGGGGGGGGGGGGGGGGGGGGGGGGGGGGCGGAGGGGGAGGGGGCTTGTGCCCACCATAAAAAAAAAACAAAATTCGTTAATTGTTGTTGACTTGTATTAAAAGCATAGTTTTTAGAGGGATACTGATGTGTATATCTCGTCCATAGCCTGAAAATATCTTTTAGCGCACTCTAAGCAATATTAATGCACTTTCAGTAACATGTATTATAGACGAGGGTCGGAAGGGGAGGGGGTACTTTATGCCCACCGTAAAAAGTTTAAAAAAATACAAAATTCATTAATTGTGTTGACCTTTGCTCACAACATACTTTTTGAAGCGATATTAATGCGTGAGTAAGGTGCTAAACACGACAATATTAAATATGACATTCATTGAGGAAATGAAATCTACTAGTGAGGCTTAAGTTTTTGGTTTACGTTTCACTGAAAAATTGAAAACGTGTATGAAATCTGGTAGAAGAGTTCATCAGAAACAATAAACATTTTTTTCAAAATTTTAAAACATAAAGTAACTGACTAGATTACAATACTTTCGAAAGGTTGGCACAAAGCACGCCAACCCCCGTTCCCCCCAACCCCATTAATACTGCGAAGGTTAATAAACTCGTCTACAGTCCAGCTGCTCGAAAATCTGCAGCACTGTAGTAAAAGATCTCTTGCGGCGGTGCTGCACAGCCGGCCAGTGTGGCCGTGCGGTTATAGGCGCTTCAGTCTGGAACCGCGTGACCGCTACGGTCGCAGGTTCGAATCCTGCCTCGGGCTTGGATGTGTGTGATGTCCTTAGGTTAGTTAGGTTTAAGTAGTTCTAAATTCTAGGGGACTGATGACCACAGATTTTAAGTCCCATAGTGCTCAGAGCCATTTGAACCATTTTGGTGCTGCACACTTGTTCGTGTCGCTTCTACGAACATCATTCTGACACCTGCCTTCACCACGAGATTTACTTTGTCTTATGGCCTTAACTCGATCAGTGGAGATAATTGTCGATACCTGACGGCTGTAACTGATCCTAGTGAATGATCGACACGTTCTTCCCACTTCGGAAAGCCGGCTAAATGATTTTCCAGCGATGTTAAATTTTCTTTGGTACCGAACATGTTACAGCCTTTGTAAAGTCTAACACAGAAGCATAATATCGCTGCTTAACTGGGCGGTGCAAGTGTCCTTGTAAAGTCGTGTAACCATCCGGTTGGATAGCCACGTAACAGCGCAAATGTCTACGGATTCAACGCATTTTTACGCTGTGATTTCTTGTTAGATCTACAAAAGATTTACACCACTGAATTAATCTCATCGAGAGTTGATATCCTGGTGGCGAAAGATAGCGTAGTTCCACTAAAAATAAATGTTGAGATCTGTATTTACGTTATTAATGTAGTCGAGAGAACGGACTGCTGTTTATTCATACATCTAACGTGCGTACATGTAGAGTATTAACATTTAATTCCCCTAATATTAAGTCCAAAATCACTACATTGCCTGCTTTTTTTAATGGATGAAGTCCGAAGCCATTAATTATGACACGAAAATAAATTTAACGCTCGCTTTGTGCAAACTGTTGTATTCGCGGAATCACCGGATGCTATCCAGCAGTTAATTAAAATACGTACGATACGGTTGCTGGAAAGCTGTAGCTGTGCTGGGACAGGAAAACAGGAAGAAGATTCGTTGCGAATTGAAAATAATTTATACACTTTTTCGAGAGTGTTTTTGTTTTGAAGGGCCTTTACACGTAATACTTGCTCGGAACTCTTACGCTATGAGTGGTTGATGCTTTACAATGCCTTCAATGTGATTATGATTTCGCTTTTGGCAAGTGGATATTTGAAAAACCGCGTGATTCCACTATAACAAGCAATTTAAAGCGAGTAAATACAACATAGTTGTTTCTTTGTGGTACGTATCATAAACTACATACCAAAGACGATAAACGTAGACAAATTTAGCACTGTAGTGATATTAACCACTTTTACATTTACATATATGGCTTCCCACAAGAAAAAGAAGAAAAAACAGATGTAAAGATGAAGATGACAAAGCGTAACGATAGTCAGTGAAAAACTAGGATAACTTATCAAAAAAGCCCGATTCGCAGAAGTGGAATTACTGAGTGGTTATAGAACCACAGCTAATAGGGCATACTCACATGAATGCTCCTTGCACGCACCCTAATTTTAGACTATGCGGAACTCTATGAGCACAATGTCTCGTATGTAAACTGTAGTGTTGGCAGAAGAGCCAACACTGTTTTTCTAGAGGAGGCCGAAATGCACACATTTAATTACACGCTGACTGGCGTGAGGTCTGGAACAGGACAATATCTTGAGAATTGTGTGGTGTCACCGCCAGACACCACACTTGCTAGGTGGTAGCCTTTAAATCGGCCGCGGTCCGGTAGTATACGTCGGACCCGCGTGTCGCCACTGTCAGTGATAGCAGACCGAGCGCCACCACACGGCAGGTCTAGAGAGACGTACTAGCACTCGCCCCAGTTGTACAGCCGACGTTCATAGCAATGGTTCACTGACAACTACGCTCTCATTTGCCGAGACGATAGTTAGCATAGCCTTCAGCTGCAATTGCTACGACCTGGCAAGGCGCCATAATCCTTTGCTGTATATATTGTGGTTATAACATGTATCATCAAGAGCGATGTTCTAAAAATGTGGATTAAAGTTAAGTATTCCAGAAGCTACGTACTTTTCTTTATAGCATTCATTACGTATCCTGTTTCAGACCTCCCGCCAGCCTGCGTGAGTTTAAGCGCGTGCCTTTCGGCTTCCTCTCATTGTGTCTAGGCTGTCTTGTCTAGATACAACAAATTGTAAATAAAGTACGTAGATGATGTAATACTTAACTTTAATCCACAATTGTAGAAGATCTCTCGTTACGGTACATGCTTCATAATATTAATTATCAACTGAATACGGCGCCTTGCTAGGTCGTAGCAAATGTAGCTGAAGGCTATGCTAACTATCGTCTCGGCAAATGAGAGCGTAGTTGTCAGTGAACCATTGCTATGAACGTCGGCTGTACAACTGGGGCGAGTGCCAGGACGTCTCTCTAGACCTGCCGTGTGGTGGCGCTCGGTCTGCAATTACTGACAGTGGCGACACGCGGGTCCGGCGTATACTAATGGACCGCGGCCGATTTATAGGCTACCACCTAGCAAGTGTGGTGTCTGGCGGTGACACCACATAAACTGTTCTAATTACATATCATATATAAAGTAACGCTGTTATCGATCCAAAAATTGTTTTGAACCCCACATTGCGTTACTAATCACGCTCCTGTTGAAAGTGTTATACCATATGTACCACATATAAAAAATTAACGAAGAGCACAACAGTAAAACCTCGTTACAGGCAGTATCTCGTCAGGTTTGTTATAAGCAAGTACTATGTCATTAAAACTGCTGTGGAATTCTGTGGTGCTACTTTTTAAGATAGAAGAAAACAACAATACGCTACAGGATGCGAAGGCGCGCCTAGTCTGGTGGTTAGGTTTGTCAGATCAAACAAAATTAAACACAGTATACAAAAAATAGTGTTACAAATTGGACTGAACGCGAAAGCAGAATAAACTAATGAATGATTATGAAATGGGAACAGTATCGGTCACAGTAGATAACATATTCTTAATAATCAGTCTGATATTTGATATTGGAAGCGCAATTAAAGACAGCCAGCAGTAAAGTGCGAGATAACTTTAAAAAATAAAATTTGAAAAATATGAAAGATATCGTGTGGAAGGTAAACAGAGATGGCAGAAACGTCGCAGTGCCCACTAGTTCGTTACAGCCAGCGGGGATCGAGTTCTTAAGGAGCGCTATAGCTTCTTGATGTCCCCCGTACGATTCTTGTCTGAAACACGTTTTGATTAATTTACGTAAGACACAACGGAAAAGCATCTCAGGTTTGTATTAGTTTCAATTTCTTTGCTCAATTTATCTCTATTTTGCACCATTTAGTGCTTCTGAAAGAATATACTACTATATTTATTTATGTACGTTTTTAGACGATAATAAGAGACATTTATTCTGGAATCCAGATTGGCTTAATATGTTAACCAACATTTATGAATAATCATAACAAAAATTTATTTGTTAGTGTGAAACAGCCACATCAGTCCTATTGCAGGCCGGCTGCTGTGGCCGAGCGGTTCTAGGTTCTTCAAACCGGGACCGCGTGACTGCTGCGGTCGCAGGTTCGAATCCTGCCTTGGGCATGGATGTGTGTGATGTCCTTTGGTTAGTTAGGTGTAAGTAGTTCTAAGTTCTAGGGGACTGATGACCTCAGATGTTAAGTTCCGTAGTGCTCAGAGCCATTTGAAGTTCTGATGCCTTAGAAACAAAGAGATATCTCAGAGATCAAATGATGCTTGGGCTATCACAAAACTGATGTGCTACCTGAGAAAGAAATGTACGTACATTCTGAAGTCTGTAACCAAACCGACAATTTTTGTGACGATTATGATCATGTTCGAAAACTTTCTAAAGACAAAAGTATTTACCTTCAGTAATTCAGAGAAACTCATGAATGTAGCTGCTTGAATAGGAAAAAGTTTGCTTTTTGGTCAAATATATTACCAGAGCGAAAACAAGACTCCTTGTAAATTACAGAATGGATTATAATCAAAATTTTTATAGCCAAACTAAGAGTGGAAAATAAACAAACAGGGTGACCAATTGTCCAAAAATTTTACAAAAACACATTTAATTGCTTGAAAGTAATGTCGGCAATTAAGAAAAACTGAATTAATGGCTTGAGTGAAGCCTTTTGTCCAAATTTTCGTAGCGAAACTAAGAGTGGGAAATTAAAAAAATCGAGTACTAATTTCAGGACATTGAGAAAAGAAAAGACACTAGGAAAGCAAATGTCGTGTCAATATGATTATACTTTTAGAAAGCTTGGAAAAAAATAGAAAAAAATACGTCAAATGTTAAATGAAATGATTTGTCTAAAAGTAAGAAATAAATTAGACTACAGAAACATTTAACGTGCCCTTCGGATGATGCTCGAAATTACGTGCAGTAAATGAGATGGAGAGAGAGATTATGCTTCAATGTTTAACTTGGAATCTTAGAATTTTTAAGAGCACCTACAGGATATTTGTCTGTCGGACTATGTAGGTAGTGCAGTTTACTGCTGGGGGCCTTGACATATTTCTATCATCTAGGCCCGAAGTTGCGAAGACATCCAACAATTTTTCAGTCTGAAAAATTTGTCGATAAGGGATCCTCCTAATACTAGGAAAGAGAATGAGTATTCTCAATTGACACATTTGCTGTGCACAGTTTCGAGCATTATTCAAAGGCGCGTTGTATGTTTCTTTAATCTATTTTATTTTTTGCTTTTATACAAGTAGTTTCGCAAAACATTTGAACGATTTTTTCCAAAATTTTTACAAATGCCATTTTCTGTTTTAAACTTATATTAGTAATAGTAGATACAAGACAAGTCAAAGTATTTACAAGTTTAGACCAAACAAAAATAAGCTAATTCGTATACACATACATTTACAGACTTCTAGTTAGAAACAAACATTAGATTTATTCCTGGTATACAATACTTCTTTTACAAATAACTTATTAAATAATATAATGCCACACTGTTCACTCATATCTTAGTTACTATACACATATTGTTTCATAACACTTCACTCACTACACACACAAACATACACGCACTGGTGATCTCTGGGCTATTTTCTGTACCACAACTTCCCATTTGCTATCCTGTAAAACTGAGTCAGCATCCTTCTATAATGAGTGAGATGTTGAGCTCAGAAAGAGGAAGAGGTGTTAGCATTGTGCTATACATAGTTTGAGGACAAGTTTTTCTAGAAAAAGAAAAAAGAAGGGAAAAAATCATAGTGTGAAGGTGTTATATGGAATGTTGAATGTTTTATAATCATTATTATTATTTATTTGTACAACATTTTCTTACCAAACTCCTATAACATATTACCTGCAATGAACCTTGAACTTCTGTAAATCTTAATTCCAAGGCGGGCGTCATTTTAATGCTCGAAATTAAGACGATAGACAGTGAGAAATCGATGTTACAATCATCATATTACAATTAATCTACTTGCAAATTAAACATATGAAAAATCTGAACGTCACAAATTTAGTGTGGCTCAACGACCTGAGAAAAGTTTGATTAAAAAATAACCATAAGACTGTAGGGTAATAATATATGTAGGGCTAGCCTAAACACACAGTCCATTTCCGTGGAAATGGATTCGTTCATGACTTATAAAATAAGAATAACTCAAGAGATATGAAATACAACTTTTATTTTCATAGCTGTACTAAAAGAGGGTGCTCATTAGAGCTGTTTACGTGCGTTAAACGCAACATTCGTATTTTCTTTTACCAGCACTATATCTTCATACAGACATAGAAATGATTCTTTTTCTTTTTACTTGATGTCCACCATTTCTCATTACATAATGAACTTTTCCATTTAGAGTTTATTTGTTTTGGATGATCGTATCTCATCAGCACACGCCACGTCTCACATTTTAGAGAACACGACATGCCTTGTACTGCGATAAATTGACACACATGGTTTTCATCATTCATCTTCAAAAGCATCACTCGTAGCGATCTCAGAATATTTTTTTCTTTTCCGTGTACAACAATGTCTTAATTTTTTACTTCAGTTCTAAATGCTGTCCATTGCTGTACCTCTGAACGTACCCCTAATTTTCTTTCTATACAATCTTTCACAATGTCGTCGTACTTCCATTTCTATAGCAAGACGTAGAAAGTTAATAATGAATTTTATTTTCTAGCCTTTACGAGGCACATATTTGATCCCCTGGTATACGAATTCTTTAAACTTTTTTATTTTTTGTTTTTGTTTCACTTAATGACATTCATTACATGTTATAAATGTACTGCATGTGTGTGCCATACAGATGATGGTGATCCTCGTGTACTGTTAAAGAAATACCTTCTGAAACGATTTTCTATTGTTAATAAGAGCATGATTGAGCTTTTTTTGTAAGAGACACCGTCTTTACACAATTTCAATAGTTCATTAGATTCTGTGTGTTCGGAATGTTCACATAATGAACATTAGACAACAAACGGTTTCCACATTTAGAGAACGTCCTTAATCACTGTACTAGATTGAGTGCATTATTCGGTGCTATCAGTTTTCGTAAAGCTTATGTCGACTGGTGGAAGAAACATCACTTCGTGTTCTGAAGAAATGTAACAACATATCAGGCAATACTGGCACTACAATGTAACTAGCCGGCCGGGGTGGCTGAGCGGTTCTAGGCGCTACAGTCCGGAACCACTCGACCGCTACGGTCACAGGTACGAATCCTGCCTCGGACATGGATGTGTGTGATGTCCATAGGTAAGTTAGGTTTAAGTTGTTTTAAGTTCTAGGGGACTGATGACCTCAGAAGTTAAGTCCCATAGTGCTCAGAGCCATTTGACCATTTTTGAACAGTGTAAGTTGCAAGATGAGGTGAAGAAGCGCAGAAAATACTTTTATAGCATTTTTATGTTTTTGACGATGTCGTCTGGAATACACTCTTTGAAATTCTGAACTTATCTGGGACGAAATAAAAGGAGCGAAAGGATATCTACGTCTTGCACAGAAATACGACTGCAGTTGTAAAACTAAGAGGACATGGAAGGGAATCAGCGATTGAGAAGGGACTGAGAGGGTTGTATGCTGTTCCCCATGTTATTTGGTCTACGCATTGAGTAAGCGTTAAGGGAAACGACAAAAAAACTTGGAAGAGGTAATAAAGTTCAGGGAGAAGAAATAAAAGCTTAAAGTTTTTGCTCATGACATTGTAATTTTGTTAGATATTTGGAAAATAGATTGAACGGTATGGGCAGTGACGTAAAAAGACTAAACATGTAGCGACGTAAGGGTGAAACTGTCAAATTACCGTCACACCCTGATTAACATTTTATTTTCAAAGTATTTACAGCATTTACCATCTTATTAAAACAGTGACTGTTATAAGACAGGTCACTAACGACGTAATGTGGACGTCAAGTCAATCTAGAAGTACTTGATAATGGCGATGTAGACTGAAACAGCCTGTTGTGAAGAAAGATTAATTATTATAAGCAGCTATTTGGTGCATCTATTCTAGCCTTGAAATGGGATTATAAGACGAACATCAACAAAAATAAAGCAAGGACAATAGAGTGTGGTCGGATTACATCAAGCGATGCTGAGAGTATTCAATTAGGAACTGAGAGACAAATAAAGGTATATGAGTTTTGGTTGGGCTCGTATACGTGTACAGTGCATACAGTTTTCAAAGATGACACTGAAAATTTCAAGGAACAATGCAAATGCACATTTCTACTGTTAATTGTTAGTCAAACACAACACAAACAAGCACCTCTGTGCAGAAAGTTCGATGAATGTGTCTGTATTGCGAATGGATTGCTGCCTTAACTGAAACAGTAGTTATTGTCTTTCCAAGATATCCCCACCGGTGTTAGTGCACTGCTGGAAACGGCTGGACAAGTCCTGGAGACTACCGGCGTAGTCGTATTTAGGGACAGCCTTGCTGATTTCAATTTGGGAATAAAAAAAATTCCTAGGGAGGAGAGTCTGGGGAGTGGGTTGGGTTACCGAGTGACACAACGCTACTGTTGCCCAGAAGCTGTTGCTCAAGGAAGATGTGTGGCCGGACATTGCCTTGGAACAGGGTCCACGTAGTGGGGGCGTGTCCAGTTGATCCGCTGCAGCAGACCTTCGTAGCTGCGTTCAACGTGGTGCCCACAGCGAGGAATTCTTTATGGATCACACCTACAGAGTCGAGGAACACCACGAGTATTGTCTTCATACAGGACCTCTCACTGCGCACCAACTCGCTTTTCGGCGTCACCGGATCCCGCCACTCCGTACTTTGGGGCTTGTCTTCAGAGTCGTGCCTCAGGAAATAGATCTCATCACCCGTGACGACGGTTTACATGAAATTTGCGTGCCGATGTGCCGTATCGTGAGGTATGAACAGGCGTCAAGCCGATGTTGCGTTAGTTCCAACGTCAAAGCGTAGAGGGCGATTGGGAGAAAATGGTAGACAGAAGCGTCCGATCCCACGCGTCGGCTTTGACCCGTGACGTAAGGGTGTTGTCGTGTGTGACGTCATGACGGCGTGGAGTTTGGTTTGTGAGTGTGGCGTGTTTGTAGATGTCGTCGTGTTGTGGTTTGTTGCGTTCTCTGGTGGTATGTTCAGGGTTTTCGTTTGTGTGGTGTAATGGGCTCAGTTTGCTTTTGCTCATTATCCAGAATTGTTCGAGTATCGGCTGTGTTTGTAGTGGAATTCGTTTCAGTGAGTTAACGATTTTGTGTGAAGGTTAATTTAGTGTTGTTCGCTGTACATCGTGTGGTAATTTTAGTAAATAATCGGTTGTTGTTTTTGTTTAGGAATGGATATGACGGATAAGATTAACAGTGCGCAGGTCAAGGGAAGTGTTCGATCCCAATGTGTGGCTGTGTATGTTGATATTGGTATCGGGAGATGTTTTTGAGCTATATAGGCCAAGGGAAGTGTTTGATCCTAATTTATGGGATCGGGAGCTGCTGTTGAGCCATATAGGTCAAGGGAAATGTCCGATTCCAGATGATATTGTTTACTGGTATTTGGGGAGTTTTGTGATGTCGGTTTTTTTCGTCGTTTTGTGTTTTGTATGGGGGTGGGTATATAAATTTGTTTATATTTAGTTTGCCCCCACCCAGAAACACCCCATTTCCCGCGCTTGTCCCATTAGTGTCATTAGGCTTTTTGTGGAAAGTGTGTGTGTTTGTTTATCGATGTATTTTCGTCCTCATAATTTGTACGTACCGACTTTATATGTGCCATATTGGAATCGTGGTTTATGGTCGTTTCCGCCATATTTGTGACGTGATGGGTCAAAGCAGACGGGCGGGATCGGACGCTTCCGTATTTCCGGAGAAAACTCCCCTTTACTCAAACCCTGGGTCATTAAGAGCTGGGCCGTATCACTCAAAGCTCCAGCTTTCTCTGTTACACTGTCTCACCACGATCTGGCCACACACGTTCCTTCACTTTCTGTAAGTTGTTCGGAGTGCGTAACTTGCAGGCGGTTGTCCCGCCCTTCTCACACTTCTAGGTGACACCAGAATCTCCATAGACTTTGCAGGTTTTAATCAGTCTCTTTCACTGATTTTCGAAGCCTGAAACTGAACAACATGTTCCTTTCCTGATACATTTTGGGGTTCGACTGCACGAATTGCAGCTCCTCTCCACAATGTGCTGTTTACACGCCAGAAGCACACTCCGGCACCGCTGTAAGGAAACTTGCTTAGAGATTTATTGATCTGTCCGTCGCCAGATTTGGCGGTGGTACACTCTTACGACTGTGAGCAGTATGACGCCATTCACTACATTTGTGGAAAGACGTATGAACAAATTTTACATAAATATTCTACAGCAAAAATATCGTCTGTTCAAGTTTCCTGTTGAAATTAAACATGAAAATTAGTATTGGATTGGAAACCATAAGTGAATTGTTGAACAATCACTGTATTTTCGTACAGGCTTCTATACTAGTAACTTATATCGTATAGGAATGCAGTATAACATAATCGTTTATTGATATGGCGGATTTACATAGTTTAAACATTTGGTTTGAACATGCAGCACCTTTAAGTCTGTTTCTGTTATGTCAGTTTTGGTGACCGCCCCCCCGGTAGCTGAGTGGTGCCGGCACGGTAACTCAGCGTGTTCGGTCACAGGGTTAGCTGCCGTCTCTAATAAAAAAAACCTGACTCAATGGATCAACGACGAACTGAAACGGGTGTCTTGCAACGTCCGCTACGAGAAAACGAACAAAATGAGATTTTAAAAAAAAAGTGGTCAGCACGACAGAATGTCAATCCTAACGGCCCGGGTTCGATTCTCGGCTTGGTCGGAGATTTTCTCCGCTCAGGGACTGGGTGTTGTGTTGTCCTAATCGTCATCATTTCGTCCCCATCGATGTGCAAGTCACCGAAGTGACGTCAAATCGAAAGACTTGCACCAGGCGAACGGTCTACCCGACGGGACGCCCTAGTCACAAGACATTTACATTTACATATTAGTTTTGGTGGCTATTTTTGCGATGTAGTCAACAATTTCTAAGTCACGTTTAAGACGGGTGGTGTACTTCGATTCTTGTGGAGAGATTCTTCCCAGTTTGTGCTTCATACAGGCCGTTACAGTGCATACAAGTGTTTTATAGACGCCATACTGTCTGAACTTAGCGTGATTTAGTTTGTGGATTAATTTTAAAGTCAGTCTGTTCTTTGCGTAGAATTTTGTATTGACTTTAGAGTGCTTCTTAATTTTGCCATTTTATACGAAAATTTTTCCAATAAACATTTTACTGAAATATATCATTGCTAGTGACTTTTGCAGTTGCATCTGTAACACGTGGATATTTATGTGATGTAATTTTCTCATGGACGACATTCAATTTTCAATCTGAGTAGCCACTTTTCTTATCAGACTATTTTAGTATTTCTAAAAAAATGGCTCTGAGCACTATGGGACTTAACATCTATGGTCATCAGTCCCCTAGAACTTAGAACTACTTAAACCTAACTAACCTAAGGACAGCACACAACACCCAGCCATCACGAGGCAGAGAAAATCCCTGACCCCGCCGGGAATCGAACCCGGGAACCCGGGCTTAGTATTTCTATTTATTTGGTTAAATTCTCATGAGATATTTCTAGCTTGAGTGCTCTTTTAAGTAAGATCAGTCGGTAGTAAAAGTGGCTATTGGTGCATTATACTAGATAATCGTCGTAGAGTTAAAAAAGTGACAAACGCAGCAAATACGCAGTTCAGTTACAAAGCGAGAGAGATAATCAATTTGTGGTAGTCATCTCGCAAGGTGAGAAGACCTGACGTTGCCTGTTGCCCAGATATAACGCGTTTATTGCGCTGTAGTTACTCTCAAGTATTTGTACTGTAGGTCAGCTTCAACTACAAATTCCATTACGCGGCGTGGGAGAAGGAAGCAGTGCAGATTCAGTCAGATGCGACGGCAGCAGCCAGGTGTAATATTAGTGGTTCACTTTTTTTCTCTCTCCCATTAGCGCCTCAACAAAAGCTGCCTATAGTTTCGTTCATTGAATGAAGCCCGTTTGATGACCGTGACCATATTCTCTCTGAGTTATTACGTTTGATGCTCACCGCACAGTGCGACCACACTGATGCACGCATCTCATGATTAACATTAAGGAATGCTGAAGGCCGTTTGTTGCTCTGGTTTTATTACACAGGAAACAATAAAACAGTTATACCATATTGGTTGTGCTTTATTACTTTTGATGCTCTCCACACGATGTAACTACGCTGAAGTAAGTCTCACGATTAACATTAAGGTATATTTAAGGTCGTATGTTGGCTCATTTTATTGCACAGGAAATAACAAAATAGCTAGGCTTCGAATGTGGCTTCGACAGCTTATTAAACACAACAGTAAACACTGCAACAGTGAGAAGAAGAAATCGGATGGAAGGGCGCGGATTTGAACTACCGTCCATCTACGGGCGAAAGTGCGTTAACGTTCCTGCCCGATCAACGGTCCTCACATTTACAATTTCGCACAGGTCACACTTGCAGAACAGTTGAACCGCGCATATTGCGACAGGTTCATGGCACTAACCAAAGATGTTTCTCATTGCATTTTCATCGTCTTATTTGGCGGAAAGAGGAAATACCATAGTTAGTAATTTCCTAGGAAAGAAAAGAAACAAATTACCAACAATGGAACGCTGTGTTTTAAGACAGTTGATGACAAATATGCCACCAAATATAGCAACACATCCCTCAGTACTTCCGCTAATAATATAAAGTACAAACATTTGGATTCAATATTGAGTACTACACTAACATCGCTTTTATTTTACTGAACTAATTATGTAAATCAATATTGCCCGCCCGATTAGTCGTGCGGTCTAACGCACGGCTTTCCGGATTGGGAAGGAGCGCCTGGTCCCCGGCACGAATCCGCCCGGCGGACTTGTGTCGAGGTCCGATGAGCCGGCCAGTCTGTGGATGGTTTTTAGGCGGTTTTCCATCTGCCTCGGCGAATGCGGGCTGGTACCCCTCACTCCACCTCAGCTACACTATGTCGGCGATTGCTGCACAAACCAGTTCTCCACCTACGCTCACACCACCATTGCTCTGCCATGCAAACACAGGGATTACACTCGTCTGGTATGAGACGTTCCCTGCGGTGCGGGGGTGGGAGGGGGGAGGGGTTCCACCGGGGGCCGAACCGTTCGGTGTGGGGCGGCGGAGGGGTGAAGTGGACTGCGGTAGTCGTCGTGGGGTTGTGGACCACTGCGGCTGCAGCGGGAGCGGAGCCTCTCCCTGGTTTCTAGGTCCCCGGTTCACATACAATACAATACAAATCAATATTCCTTCCCAGCAAAGGCGGTGATTCAGCTGCCCCTACTTGTGTGTCCCATGCAAGCCGTAACACCTTCAAAAACCACACAAAAGCCTTTCATACTCTCTCGTACTATGCGCTAGCTACTAGTCCTACAGAAAAAAATGAACAGAACATCTTTGTAGAAAATTTAATGTAGTTAAATTTTGTACTGGAATACGATTCCGCTGGGAGCCACGGTTTCAGACTTATTCAAGAAAAGCGTGCCTGAAAGTAACTTTTGTATGTTTGTTTTGTGAATAATTGAGAACTACGGCCAGTAGCGAAAACGTATCCCAGTACGAAATTTAACTACATTAAATCTCCTACAAAACTGTCCCATTCATTTTTTCTGTAGGACTAATAGTCTGCGCATAGCGAGCGAGAGAATATGAAAATTTGCGCATGGTATTTGAAGGCGTTGGGTGTTGCATAAAACCAATAGGTAGGGGCAGCTGTATCGGTCTGTATAACGTAGTAGACATCGCTGCAGAAAGGTACTATTGAGTCACCATTCGCAAAAGTGGCTATGACCAAAATATTTGGAAGACTATTGTTCATATTATGGAGTACAAGGTCGGGAGTCGGTATGTTTTTATTTCTGAAACGTGAATGGCTAGTGTCTTCTTTTTGAAGAGGGAGGGGGCGTGATTTGAAGAAAGATTGGGAACCAAGACTGTTTAGTTAAAAAAGTGAGAGTGTGAAGAGCAGTGAATTTAAAGAAGTGGTTCTTACGCGCAGTTCTGAATCCGCTCCAGCTTTGTGGAGTTTAAGGCCGGCCTTGTTTGCTGTCGGATTCGCAGAGCTGCTCCGCGTGGCGCCGCGGCAAATATTAGACGGCGCCGTCAGTGACACGTGTGGAGGAGGGGGAGGGGGAGGAGGAGGAGAGGAACACGGCGGCTCAAGTCTCCGCCTCTAACGAGGCCCTCTGAGGATACGACCTCCGTGTAGGTATAAGCGAGTTTTAAACACTCTCACCTCTCTAACTCTCACAAGTTTTGTGAAGGGCGAGAAAACCCGCGTGTGCGATCCATTCCCAAGTTTAGTATCTCTTGAGGAACGTCTTCACAAATTGTAGAAATTGCACGAAAGAAGCCATTTCCTTTTACGGCTACCTATACTTTATTACATATTATGCCAGCTTTGACGTTATGCCACCTTCAAGGACGATAAATTTATGCAAGTGCACAGAGTAAGTCAAGTTAAGCATATCGTATGTATTCGTCACCGACAATAAGTAACGAGTATGTCAGGAGATTCAAATTAACGTTTCGTTACTGTCTGAAACGTTTCGTTACTCTCACGTTACCCTCAGCGGAATAATAATGATGGAAGCGTTTCGTCAAATACACGTCTTCTCCTCCGAAAGAGTCCGGAACAGCGCTGCTGCTACGTCGCAGGTTCGAATCCTGCCTCGGGCATGAATGTGTGTGATGTCCTTAGGTTAGTTAGATTTAAGTAGTTCTAAGTTCTAGGGGACTGATGACCTCAGATGTTAAGTTCCATAGTGCTCAGAGCCATTTGAACCATTTGAACCATCTTCCGAACGCAGTTCGTGAAGACAGTTTTTTTTTCCAGTTCCTACAATTGCTTCTTCTCAGTGAGCCAGGTCGGTAGTGACATGCAGTACTCAATACAATTTGTGAGAGTTTTCTTTCCCGCAAGCACTTCGTGTGTGACTCGGCAGCATTCGTAAGCCTCCATTTCCCAAGTCTCAAATGTGCTTCATTAATCCTGTGGCGTGAATTGTGCGAGATGTGTATCTCTCCAGTGTCACAACAGTCCAACATGGTCACATCTCCTGCAAAGTGTTCAGTTCGACTATAGTGCTAAATTGTTAAGTGAGCTCAAGTGAGGGGTTAATTTTACTACTGTTCGTTATACTGTCCATATGATTTCACACTAAGGACGATTTACTGCATTTTCTCATTGTGCAGTCAGTCATGATGCAGCAGAAAACGAGGAGAACCAAGAAAACGAGCAAAATGTGACTAGTGTCGACAATTACTCTTTGACAGAAGAATAAATAAGCAAAACTAATAAGCAATGAGACTCACTAACAAAAGGAATTATTAACAAGTACTTTGCAACAGGTATGTTCCTCGACAATGCTGAATACCCGCGGAATAAAATTGAGGCGTTACATTTTAGGCCTAGTTGTAAGTGATGCTGTAGTCTGGCGCGCTACACAAAATCCTGGCCAGATACCCAGTTGAGGTATTAAACTAACAAACTGAGTAACACCATCAAAGATATATCTACATTTAGACTAATAATAAAACAAGAATTTCGTTTCTCCTAGCAAAGAATACAAATGCACTGGAGCGTCAAAGAAACTAGTACACCTGCCTAATATCACGTAGGGCCCCAACGAACACGCACAAGTGCCGCAAAAGGACGCGGCATGCACTCGACTAATGTCTATTTCAGCACCCTAATCTCCAAAGCAACTAGGCAAATTTTCCTGGGGTTTTCACAGTGAACTTGGGCGTGGCTTGGGGCAAAATATTTATCTAATTAAAATCAGAACAAAAAAATAGATATCGTAATTTAAAATTTTATCTGAATTGATCCGCTCAGCCACGTAGTTCATATTTTTAATCGTCACAGCACAGAACACCAAAGAACCAATACACGGCGCTGTTTGCAGTACACCAAGCACCCTACAGATAGCATTGTCAGTAATTTTAACTCAGTGACCGAAATGTGCTCAGATTCGGAAGTTTACTTTAGTCACAGGATGAAGCAACGCAATCTTATCTTTACGAATACGAGCTAACAGTGAATTTTCTTGCCTGAGATAGATGGAATTACTGATTTAGCTTTGTGTATTAAAAAGTTAAAGACATTGCATTGCTTCTTTCGACACGTTTTACACTGAAGCGCCAAAGAAACTGGTATAAGCATGCTTATTCAAACACAGAGATATGTAAACAGGCAGAATACGGTGCTGCTGTCGGCAACGCCTATATAAGACAAGTCTCTGGCGCAGTTGTTAAATATGTTACAGCTGCTACAATGACAGATTACGAAGATTTAAGTGAGTTTGAACGTGGTGTTATAGTCGGCGCACGAGCGATGAGACACAGCATCTCCCAGGTAGCGATGAAGTGGGGATTTTGCCGTACGACCATTTCACGAGTGTACCGTGAATATCAGGAATCCGTTAAAACATCAAATCTCTGACATCGCTGCGACCGGAAAAAGATCCTACAAGAACGGGATCAACGACAACTGAAGAGAACCGTTCAGCAAATTACTGCAGATTTAAATGCTGAGCCATCACCAAGTGTCAGCGAGCGAATCATTTAACGAAACATCATCGATATGGGCTCTCCGAACCGAAGGCCCGCTCGTGTATCCTTCATACTTATAACTAAACACACTTATATTCGCAGACATAAATATGAAATTTTCTCACAGCTACTACTTACAATCTTTCGCCACTGCTTCCCTCCTCGACCATGGGATGGGGTAAGACGCTCGACAATAAGTTTTGTGGGTCGTACCTGTAAATGATAGTTGTAATCCCTAATTACTCCTGGCCGTTCAGAAAATACCATTTATATTCTGACAGCAGCTGCGTTAGCTGTTGTTTTTGCGTATTATTTAAACTTTCAAATTCTTGGACTTTATTCTGGAATGCATCTACATTTACTTCAAAATCATTACTTTATTTGGATAGTAATGATCTGTAGTTGTTGAATTATTTTCTAAGCGCAGTACACACGGGTTCCTACCCTTGATATCTATTCTGTTACAACATGGCACAAGTACTAGGCTTTAGTCCTCCCCTGGCCCCATCAACACCAACACTGGACTGTTGGTGACTGGAAACATGTTGCCTATCGGACGGGTCTCGTTTCAAATTGCATCGAGAGGTATGGACGTGTACAGTTATGGAGATAACCTCATGAATCCATGGACCCGGCAGCAGGGGACTGTTCAAGTTGGTGGAGGCTCTGTAATGATGTGGGAAGAGTGCAGTTGGATTGATATGGGACCCCTCATACGTCTAGATATACGACTCTGACTGGTGACACGTACGTAACCATCCTGTTAGATCACCTGCATCGATTCATGTCCACTGTGCATTCCGACGGACTTGAGCAGTTCTAGCGGGACAATGCGACACCTCACACGTCCAGCATTGCTTCAGAGTGGCTCCACGAACACTCTCCCGAGTTTAAACACTACCGCTGGTCACCAGACTCCTCAGACATGAATATTATTGAGCGCATATGAGATGACTTGCAACGTGCTGTTCAGAAGAGGTCTCCAGCCCCTCGTTCTCATACGGATTTATGGACAGCCCTGCACGATTCATGGTGTCAGTCCCCTCCAGCACTACTTCAGACATTAGTCGAGTGCATGCCACGTCCTTATGAGTCACTTGGGCGTGCTCGCGGGGTCCTGCACGATATTAGGCAGGTGTACTAGTTTCTTTGGCTCTTCAGTGTATTTATATTCTTTGCTAGGAAAAACGAATTTATTAGTTTTGTTTGGTGATTTATCTGTATAAAAAAAAAAAATAAAAAAAAAAATAAAAGAAGTTGAAATGCCTGTGAATTCTTAAGGGACCAAACTGCTTAGGTCATCGGTTCCTAGACTCACACACTATGTAAACTAACTTAATCTAACTTACGCTAAGAACAACACATACACCCATGCCCGAGGGAGAACTCGAACCTCCGGCGGGAGCGGCCGCGCAATCTGTGACATGGCGCCTCTAACTGCGCGGCCATTCCGCGCGGCTATTTGTCTACACATTACACTTTTGTTTACGATTAAAAGGCCTAGAAATGGGTCGCGTATTTCCGAATATACCCGGACGTATAAAAGACTATGCAGCCATAAGAATCCGATGAAGACCGTGAGGTGAGACTTGGTGTGGCTCGAGGGCATCAGGCTGCAACTCGGTCTTTGGGAGCTCCTGAATGCGAAGTGCGACACAGATTTCATCCAGAGCGTCATGCATTATCTCTCTACTTGGAACCCTTTACTCACTGAGGCCTACAGTTGCTACTCTCCAACGTAACCTCATGGAACCGGAAATTATGATGGGAAATGGTGCAGGTGAGCGAGGTTTTATACGCCGAGTCCCGATTATTCCTAAAAATTTACCATTTAGCTTTAAATGTGTAGAGCCTCCGTTGAGTTCGTGTTATGCCATGAACATAAATGAAGCACAAGGAACCACGCGACTGGTCGTAGGTTCGAATCCTGCTTCGGGAATGGGTGTGTGTGATGTCCTTAGGTTAGTTAAGTTTAAATAGTTCTAAGTGTAGGGGACTGATGACCTCAGATGTTAAGTCCCACAGTGCTTGGAGCCATTTGAACCATTTTTTGAAGCACAAGGCCAGAAGCTGCGTGTTACGACCATCTGTATGTGGCTCTCTTCCATGTTAGTTTGTGTATGCCGTCAATCATACTGCTTCAAACATTGTACATGAAACAGGTTTTATAAGTCAAAAATAAAGTAGACACGTGTGGACCTCGGGCACAGATATAAATAAATACCTGGGCAATGCCAGGTTTCTTAGCTAGCTGAGAAAGACGACAATATTTTCATGGCTAGTTAGTGAGATATATAACTGTTTACGTGATACGCTGTGTGTCTATCTGAAATGGAATGTATCTGTAAGTGTGAATTATTAACCCCTATTTCCATCGAAGGCAACAAATTAAATTTAACGATACATCTGAGAGTGCTGGGACTTTATGGAAAATCGATTGGGTGTGAATTCTCCCATGTGGGTGCCTGAATGCAATTCCACTAATACCGTGAATTAACAGTTGTGTGGCATCTACCCAAAAATATGAGTTCATGCCATCAACAACTCGAGGGTTTGTCAACTGGTTGTAGCGTCACCATGTCATAAAACTGTCAAGTAGTCGCCACTAATCATCTGTGTCGGAGGACGAATGCAGACTCCTGCCTGAAGGGACATTCCACAGATCAGTGACGAGCGGCATCAGACTGGCGATGATCCTCTTTTTTTATATACATCTGCTGCCGTTTTTAATTATTCGATGTCTCCTCCTCTGTATGTTCTGTTACAAAAATTTTCGTCCGTTTTCGTGGAGTTGGTTCAAATGGCTTTGAGCACTATGGGACTTAACTTCTGAGGTCATCAGTCTCCTAGAACTTAGAACTACTTAAACCTAACTAACCTAAGGATATCACACATATCCACGCCCGAGGCAGGATTCGAACCTGCGACCGTAGCGGTCGCGCAGTTCCAGACTGTAGGGCCTAGAACCGTTCGGCCACCGCGGCCGGCCCTTGGAGTTGATCACAAGTAATAATGTCATACTCCAACAGCAACAGAAAGTGTCATTTGTCACTCAAACTTCTTAGATTTTCCCTGTTTATCGCTGATTCCCTTCTCGCCTGCAATTCGTAAGACTTAGAATTTTGTCATGTTCATCACAGTGACAAAATGGTTCACGGAAGAACGGCCAGATGTCAACGGCCAACGGGCATAATTTTTCGGCAAGCGCCCACGTTGTCATTACCAGGTGCGCTGATGAACTGATTTCGTTTGGAGATGGCGCAGAGAGAAGTGGAAGAGCACTTGGTGATCGCAACGTTGTCGCTTTCCAAAATACTTTACCCATTGGACGATGGTATCCAGCTGTTCAAATTTTAACTACTTCGGCACGAATTACTCCAAAAGAAGTTGAAAAATCACATCACATCACAGTGGTTTTCAGAGTATAGAAGTAGATGTGGATGAACGTGGGTGTTTTAAAAAATCGCTCTAGACTGTTCACATCGATTTGCAAGTGTCACGTACCTTCTCGTGCAATCAGCGTGTGCTGCAATCTGTATCGATTGAGTGAATGCGACTCTGGAGGTCGTACGAGAGCTACCTGTTAAGTTTTTACAAAAAAAAATCGTCCCATTGTTTCTAAAAATATTCGTCTTCAGAATTTTTGACGTCTCTGACAGTCTCTTGCACGCCAGACGAGGAGCTGTTCGTGTTGGACAGACGGAGTGGTGCGCGGCTCCACCGTAAGCGGCGTGAGTGTCGCACTGCACTCGCTGGACAGGGTGCCTCTGAAGTCGCAGCTCTCTCTTGGTTGGACCTCGCGGAGCCCCAAATCAGTCACGCGCC
The DNA here is from genome assembly GCF_023864345.2 of Schistocerca serialis cubense. NCBI lineage: Eukaryota > Metazoa > Arthropoda > Insecta > Orthoptera > Acrididae > Schistocerca > Schistocerca serialis. Next base: position 109,821,376 of record NC_064641.1, on the reverse strand, counting down.
AGCGCGAACCCCGCTGTTCTTCACTCGGCCTACGCTCGTCTTGCGTAAGAGTTAAACTCTTCTCGCTGTCGCACACTTAAGGTTTTCCGCGTTTGTCCCTGAGCGCGTTTTCGGGCTCTCTGCTGGTTCCCCACGTTCACACTCGCAGGAGCCGCGCGTCGTGATACTCTGCGCTCATCCCGTACCGCCATCGTGGACGCCATCATCTCCAGACACAACAGAATTTAAACACTTTTGTGCACGCTCGAACCGATTCTTTTTCCATTCAGATGTTGTTGTCTGAAAGTCTTAGTTCTGTAAGAATTAAACTGCTTCGTGAGATGATGAAAATCACTGCCAAAGCGTGTTTTGTTTGACACAAGGGAACATTGAGAAGTTAGGCTATGAGGCAGGTGAGTACGGGCAATGGGACGTTAATCCGATATTCTTTTCCGTCAAACAATGAATAGTTCGGCGTGTTGTGTGGCAGTCTGCATTGCCATGATGGACGATGAAGCGAAATTTTCGACTTTTTTCTGATTTCAGCGATGACTTGTCTCAAGCAAATTATTGATCAACGTTAACTGTTGTACGATCCTCTAAAGCATTGGTGACGTTATCGCTAGCGTACCAAAAAACGAGTCACTTTTTTTATTTTAAGTGCTTCACGAACAAACCACTATCGTTAGTTGCGGTTAATTTAGATTTATGCTAACGGTATTGCTTGGTTTCCGGCTCGTATGAATATACCACCTTATGATCTCGTGACTAGCAATGGCAAAAATGGCATTCCTGGCCAAGAGAAGTCTACTAGTATCAAAACAGGCCTTACTTTGAGGAAGAAATTTCTGAGAATATACGTCTGGAGTACAGCATTGTATGGTAGTGAAACATGGGCTGTGGGGAAACCGGAACAGAAAAAAAATTATTCAAATGGCTCTGAGCACTATGGGATTTAACTGCTGTGGTCATCAGTCCCCTAGAACTTAGAACTACTTAAACCTAACTAACCTAAGGACATCACACACATCCATGCCCGAGGCAGGATTCGAACCTGCGACCGCAGCGGTCGCGTGGATCCAGACTGTAGCGCCTAGAACCGCTCGGCCACTACGGCCGGCGGAACAGAAGAGAATCGAAGCGTTTGAGATGTGGTGCTACAGACGAATGTTGAAAATTAGGTAGACTGATAAGGTAAGAAATGAGGAGGTTCGGAGTAGAATCGGAGGGGAAAGGAATGTGATGAAAACACTGCTAAGGAGAAGGGACAGGATGATACATCAGGGAATGAGTTCCATGGTACTAGAGGGAGCTGTAGAGGACAAAAACTGTGGAGGAAGACAGAGATTGGACTACATCCAGCAAATAATAGAGGACGTATGTTGCAAGTGCTACTCTGACACGACGAGGTTGGCACAAGAGAGGAATTTGTGGTAGGCCGCATCAAACCAGTCAGAAGATAGATGACAAAAAAAAAAAAAAAGATATCGTGTATTTACTCCGGATTTGGAAGCGTTCCGCTACATCAAGGACACGAACCTGTTTTTGCGATTTGGTAAAATTGTCGAGAATCCATTGGGAACATCTTCACAGCTCAGTGTTCGTATCGTATCACACGATCTGTAGTCTGCCTAACGATGCCTCCACCTCACAATAACTGAACTGCCGATCAGATTCAGTCACGATGAGCAGCGTATCGAAATTTTTGGAACAATTACCGATTTTGATCGATATTCACGAAAATCACGACCAGAAGTTGAATGTGGCAATTCCCTTGCTATCCTACTTGCTACAGGTGTAACACAGTTTATGATAACTTACACTGGAGGTGACACAGAGACCGTTGGAGCAAACAGACAGTTCCTGTGGCCGACGGCGGTGCGGTTCACGAAGTGAACGGCTAGCCAGAAGTATAAAGTCCATAGCACAGCGAAGTTCGTCGTAAGCAGTTCAGAGAGCGATCTGAATAGAGAAACATAGCCACAGGCAAGGCCAATCACTCTACTGCCAACAACACTTATCAAAGATTTCAGAGAGTATTGACTACTGCCCAGAGAGGCTGTGTATGCGCTACAGCGTTCTGGGTGGCAGTAACAAGCAACACTGGCCGCCATATTTTGTACCTTAAGGCACACAGAACGTTTCTGCTGGACAGACGCTACATGTGCTGGAAAATCATTTGTTTTTGTGAGCGAAATACAAATTAAAATTATTATATTGATCATAAAACGAGGAGCTTGTATGTGTGATGTACAGCTGTATTTATCGAAGTAATGATGCAGTTTTAATGTCCAACTTTAGCTAAGGACCAGAATGTTTTCACATGCAACATTTCATAATTCCATGTAACAGTCGTATCTGCCAAATTTTCATGATGTTCAGTGTCATCTGGAATGTCAGGTAGCTGACTTTATTACAGTACACATCCCCACTGCATTTAGTGCGTCTTAGTGTATCGACAATACATTTGTTTGTGAAGAGAATTACGCCTCACACAGTAACTAGAATAGGCATATGCACTTTGTATGTATATAAATCTAAGCCAGTCTTCATTTTTGTACGGAATTCATTTGAGAAAAAAAGGAGCTAACGCAACAATGGGTAACCAATATAGGCGGGAACAAGTGGCGACCTACTCAGTATCGTTATGTATGCTGTTCTCATCTTAGGATTTCTGGTAAATGCTCTTTTCCGAGAAACAAAAATCCTAGCACGATATGACATGAAACATTACACTCCAGTCTTCCATTGGAACTGCTGAAAGCTACACAAAAAACGCATAACAATAAACACTAGACCACATATCTGGAACTGTACTCAACAGCAACAATAATTCAGTCTTCGAATCGCGTATTAAAATGTTTGTTTACGACAACTATCGTCTGCATTCTTTATAAATACCAACGACCTATGTAAATATATTTTTGATAGATGCGTAAGAGAGAACTTCTAGAGGTAAACACGCTAAATTTCATTCAAGTCAAAGGTGTAAAAGCCTTAAGTAGGAGTTGTATATAAATTCGCGAGTATCTGTAGGTAAGATACAGCTTTGATTACATAAATGCGCGTGTTTACATTCAAGTCACAGAATAACGTAGCAGCTCGCACGTCGCAAACATCACGCTTGAGATGACATAAAACACGAAAAACCCGCTACGTATTTGGGAATTATTTCCAGAAACGCGTAGTACGGCCAATAACTAGACGTACAAAACAACATGACTGCAGCTAGCAGACGTCAGTATCGATTAACATCATGTTGCAAAACATGGCGGCAAAATTTTCAATTGGCTTTAAATATGGTGACGCTCTGGCGAATCTATGTTCTTTATGAACAGTAATGGAAATAAGTATTCATACACTAGAGCGTGGAAAAGTAAACTGCCTTTATTGACAATAAGAAACCAAAAACACTAATTGGATATGCACTATACACATTGGCCAGTCGCCAATGCAGGTATGCTGGCATATAGAACGAGAATGAACAAGCTTTTACAAAACAAAATACAAAAACGTCTGCCAAGTTCTCTATTGAGCTGGGAATTAAGTATTCATACAACAAGAGAAAATGACACTTCTAACAAAGCCACAACATGTTTAATACTTCGTATGCATACCCTTCCGATGTATTACTTCTCGCAACCTCCGTGGCATGGAAGGGACCAATTTTCTTGTAGCTTCCGACGTGATACCTTCCCATTCTCGAGGGAGAACCTCTTTCAAAGAGGCCTTATTACGAATGTCGTGTTTTCTCACTCGTGTTTCCAGCTCACTCCACAAATGTTCGATGGGATTCAGGTCCAGACTCTGAGCTGGTGTTTTAAGAGCGTGTGCAGTGTTGTAGAGCAACCACAGCCGGACAATTTGCGCCGTATGTTTGGGATCATTGTCCTGTTGGAAGTAATAATTTCTAGGAAGACCCAAGGCGTCAACACTCTGTTGTGAGTTCTGTTTGAGAATGTTCATATACACAAATCTGTTCATGGTACCTTCCACAAACACTAATTTTCCCACACCGGAGGGTGACATACAGCCCCATACCATCACTCCACCACCTCCGTGCTTCACCATGGGTTGAATGTTGTTTCGGTCGAGGTCTGTATTCGGTCTTCTCCAGACCAAGGCGCTACAATCATTGTGCACGATATTAAGTATGCTTTCATCACTAAACAATACAGTATCCCAGAAGTCTGCTGTCTTGGATACATGCTGTTTCGCCAATTTTTTCCGCCACTTCCTGTTCTTTTTGCTGATGTAGGGCTTTCGTCTCGGGACCCTGGCTCTGTAGCTCGAACGATTGAGAATGGTACGAACTGCCCTTGGAGTGATGTCCTTTCGGAAGTGGTCATGTACATATGCGGATAGTGCCGACGCTGTCGTTTTCGGGTTTTTCTTGATGATTCCTAGTAGCATTATGGTCTGTGTTGTTGTAAGCTTCTGTGGACGTTCACTGTTTATTACTACATGTCTGTCCTTATATCGCTTAATGACAGATTGCACAGTCGCTCGGCTTCATCTTATGATGTTCGCAATTTCGGCATACGACTTGTGTTGAAGATATTGGGCGACAACGATGTTTCGTTCCTCAATGGCTGTTTCCTTCCCCTTGCGGCCCATTCTGCTGTTCCACGGTGCCCACGCCCGACGTGCTGTTGCTTCACGGCCGCCACACGACTACACAAGTGTGGCATGCACTCCGGGGCTGCGTCAGCCGTTTGTTTGGTTGGTTGAAAGTAGTCCGCTGTATGAATACATTTTGCTCTGTCGTAGACCGTGCAGAGTGTAACATATTTTATTTTCCCAGTATAGATTCATGGCATATAGGAAGCTTCATTACCAAGAACATGGTTATCTGACGCTACATCATCGTACTTATTCGTATCGTATGAATACTTATTTCCATGACTGTAGGTCGGCGGTACTGCCGGACAAGCACGGGACTGCAGTATTTGCAGACACTGTGGTGTCAGTGGACAGGCCCACGTGACACACCCACCCACACACACACACACACACACACACACACACACACACACACACATACACACACACACACAGTGCCAGTGGTGGCGCCCTCCGCAGGATCATCTAGCAACTCTGTCACTATGAAGCCCAAGTTTCTGTGCCAATTTCTTCCGTATCGATGCTCAGGCTGGGGAGGGAGTCAAATCACTGTCGGATACTAAATTTCGAGCCATGGTTGCTGAGGTGGGCTTTTATGAAAACCGTAAAAGAACCATCCACTATGCAAAATCCACCCGTGAAGTAACTGAAATAACTTCTATGTGAAACAGTATAGTACACGAGGGATAAATCGAATGAGGCAGCACTGGTTTAAACAGAGTGGCCTCGTATTCAGGAGGGTGGAGGCTCCAATCTTCTTCGGGCCCTCCTGATATAGATATTCCATGGTTTCCTTTAATTACTAATTACTTCAGCAAATGATGGGATGGTTCCTATTATTATAAGGCGACAGCCTACTACCTGTCCCAACATTGTAATACTAGACTGTAAATATGTAAACGCCTGCATACATGAATTACTTCATTTTTGTTCTTCCTAAATTGTAACACCAAGACATGTCGAACATCCACATCAAAATGATCTATGGGTGAATAAAGTTATTACTCCTGAAATCTAGTATTTCTTTGACACTGCCCTTTCTTTTTAATTTCTCACTGTAAAGGTAAAACTCCGCTGATTTTATTTTAACAATGGCAACTGACAGCTTTTAAATCATTAGTAATGCTACATTTCAGTAACACCATCTTGTGGTCTTTTGTAAAAGAAAAAAAAAAAAGCCCTTACGATAGCTGCACACCCAGAAAGCAGTTGTAGAAGGGACAGAGGATGGCTGTGACTCTCCTTAGGTCCAGAAGTCGTGGGGTGGGCAGCTATAAAGGGAAGCAGAATTGATCCTTGTAGCTGACAACAATTTCTTGTCTAAGGTTTATGCCTAGCTTGGTAAAAGCAGGACTCATATGACATGGCCAACATTGAGCTTGAGAACGTGTTCAGTGTCCTGTAATATATGGTTCAAATGGCTCTGAGCGCTATGGGGCTTAACATCTGAGGTAATCAGTCCCATAAACTTAGAACTACTTAAACCTAACTAACCTAAGGACATCACACACATCCATGTCCGAGGCAGGATTCGAACCTGCGACCGTAGCGGTCGCGCGGTTCCACACTGTAGCGCCTAGAACCGCTCGGCCATTCCGGCTGGCTGTGATATATGCTCAAGACACAAAAACAAATATTTGAAAATGGCCTAAGAGGCTGAAACCCAAGTTGCACTTAAATAAGCAATGGAACAGTCAAATGGCGGTGCGTTCCTTTATAAAATATTGCATGACTGTCTCTCAGCAACATCAAAACCTGTTCATTACAGTGTACCTGGTCTCACATTGAGAAATACAAAGATTCTTTTGTATCCGCCTGGTAGTCATTTGCTCCGCACATCAGGCATGTCGCGCGGGCAGCCGCCCCGCTAGGAGTACGTGCGTAAACGGCTCTCATGAACACCGCGACATTTCCCTTGCGTGGCCTGGGTTGTTTACCACGGAGTTGCACGTCGCCTCCACAGCGTTTGCTGGCGCCAACCTCGCCGACAGGCAGCGCTCCTATCGCAGCAGAGAACGCTGTCGGCAGGGCACTACTTTCCCGCTCCAGGTCACGTGCCCTCGCAGCGTACACAGACAAGATTGTTTTGGCCCAAAAGTAGTTAACAGCAGGAAAATGACTTAATCTGCATTTTGGATGTTTCTTTATAATTGTGCCGTTTTGATGCTTTACATTAATTCTTAGTGGAAAGTAGATCTATTTATCAGTTTTGCGAAGAGTGAGAACGCATTTTTCCAAATGTCAGTTACGAACTTGCAGTCAACAGCCTGTAGGTAGCCTCGGCTATCCACGTAGTGAGGTCACCGTGAGACGTGTCACGCTGTACATCACTCAGGTTAATGTGTCTGGCCCACGTGTCAGTCATTTCTACCGCATCCACATTCTGTAAACTAATAAAGGCTACGTCCCGTATTACCAGTCCTTAGGGCTTAGGACTTTCCCCGTTCAAGTCACGTATGAAGCGCGGAAAGAATGATTGTTTGGATGCCTCTGTGCGTGCTGTAATTAATCTACTCTTGTCCTCACGATCCCTACGGGAGCGATATGTAGGGGATTGTGGAATACTCCCAGAGTTGTAAGTAGGCTGTTTAGGTTTTTTATGCTGGTAACGCCACGTAGTGCTCTGTATGAAAATCACTGTCTGTGGTGTGTGCAGTCTGTGGCTTGTTGGCATTGTTGGAATATTCACTATTGCCGTGTTGGGCAGTTGGATGTGAACAGCGCGTAGCGTTGCACAGTTGGTGGTGAGCCGCCAGCAATGGTGGATGTGGGGAGAGAGATGGCGGAATTTTGAGAGCAGACGATCTGGACGTGTGTCCGTCAGAAAAAGGAAATTTGTAGGACTGGATGATATATATATAATGACTTTTGAACACTATTAAGGTAAATACATTGGTTGTTCTCTACCAAAATCTTTCATTTGCTAACTATGCCTATCAGTAGTTAGTGCCTCCAATAATTAGAATCTTTTATTTAGCTGGAAGTATTGGCGCCGCGCGGGATTAGCCGAGCAGTCATGGACTGTGTGGCTGGTCCCGGCGGAGGCTCGAGTCCTCCCTCGGGCATGGGTGTGTGTGTTTGTCCTTAGGATAATTTAGGTTAGTAGTGTGTAAGCTTAGGGACTGATGACCTTAGCAGTTAAGTCCCATAAGATTTCACACACATTTGAACATTTTTTGAACAGTATTGGTGCTCTCTGTGTTGCAGTAGTTCGAGTAACGAACATTTTTGTGAGGTAAGTGATTCATGAAAGGTATAGGTTATTGTTAGTCAGGGTCATTCTTTTGTAGGGATTATTGAAAGTCAGACTGCGCTGCGCTAAAAAAAAAAAATAAAAAAAAAAAAAAATAAAAAAAAAAAGTAATGTTGTGTGTCCGTTTAGCGTTGATCAGAATAAGTGAAGAGAGAAATGTCTAAGTACGTTCAGTTTTGCTCAGCTGTTTGAAAATCAAATTACGTAGAGGTTTACCAGCACTGTCATTCATAATTTTTCTAAGGGGATGTTTCATATGGCGACCCTGCCGGGATGACTGACTCTGCTGTGTGTTTGCTCTGTTGTGGCCCATTACCTGTCTGCATGTCAAGAGTCAGCATTGTCTTTCCTTTGGAAGGACGACACTACTTCTTCAAGACAGCATGGAAATCGACTACTTCAATGTGCATTTCCTTTTACTGCTCACACTTTGTGCATAAAATTGTAATTACTACCATGATGAATGATTAGGACTGTCTTTATGGACTGTGAGGACAATTTTTGCTTTTACCAACAGTGTATCAATACGTGCGTGCTTCTGACATATTTGCTATCGTTAATATAAAAATTTATAGGAAATAAGTATTGGCCACTGTCCAAAACAATTTTTAAAATTTTTTGTGAGGAAACTGGGGGCTATGTAAGCAGATTGTTTAGGTTTTTATGTTGGTAAGCCACGTAGCGCTCTGTATGAAAATCACTGACTGTGCTGCGTGCAGACTGTGGCTGGTTGGCATTGTTGGAATATTCACTATTTTAGTGTTGGGCAGTTGGATGTGAACAGCGTGTAGCGTTGCGCAGTTGGAGGTGACCCGCCAGCAGTGGTGGATGTGAGGAGAGAGGTGGCAGAATTTTGAGGGACGTGTGTCCGTCAGAAAAAGGAAATGTATAATACTGGATATGTATATTATGACTTTTGAACACTATTAAGGTAAATACATTGTTTGTTCTCTACAGAAATCTTTCATTTGCTAACTGTGCCTATCAGTAGTTAGTGCCTTCAGTAGTTAGAATCTTTTATTTAGCTAGCAGTATTGGCGCCACCTGTATTGCAGTAGTTCGACTAACGAAGATTTTTGTGAGGTAAGTGATTCATGAAAGGTATAGGTTATTGTTAGTCAGGGCCATTCTTTTGTAGGGATAACTGCAATCTGACTTCCAATTATCCCTACAAAAGATATATATATATATATATATATATATATATATATATATATATATATTTTTTGTGTGTCAGTTTAATGTTGATCAGAATAAATAAAGAGAGAAATGTCTGAGTACGTTCAGTTTTGCTCAGCTGTTTGAAAATCCAATAACGTAGAGGTTTACCAGCACTGTCATTCACAATTTTTCTAAGGGGATGTTTCAGAGTCATCATTAACAGCTGCTTCTTGAAATTTTGTAGGTACAGTGTCTCGGGATGATTGGCGTCTATCTTGAAGTGTCTGCCACTTCAGTTCTTTCAACACGTCTGTGACACCCTCCCGCAGGTCCAACAAACCAGTGACGATTCGTGCTGCCCTTCCCTGTATACATTCATGTCCTCTGTTACTCCTATTTGGTGCGGATTCCACGCACTTGAGCAATATTCTAGGATGGCTCGCACGAGTGATTTACAGTCAGTCTCCTTTGTAGACTGATTACATTTCCATTAAACCGAAGTCTGCTCCCGATTTTTTATCGTCTCACACCTCTTTGGAGCATACAAGTATCGACGTTCGATGAGTTTCCTCTTCGCTAAGCTGTACGTCAAATATATCGTTGGCCGCTGAGGTGCACAGTATTCTTATAGGCGAGAGTCGTATTCTTGTTCAGCAATCTCTGAAGGTGGTTTCCCGACCATAACTGAACGGGCAACAGTGCGACGTTCTTCGTCCTGGATCATTCGCAAACAGTTGGTTGCGCATCGCACCGAACAAGCAAACTCAGAATGCAAGGGAACTGGAAGTAGCACCCGAAAAGCGATTTTACTTCGAGTTTCTGATAAAACGTGTTTAAATGAACAACAAAGCATAACACTTATGTCCCACAACAGGGAATCTGGACTACGGACGCTCACTTAGCAGGGCAGGCGACGCACCAGAAATGGCAAAGCGTCAAACAGTCATGTATATGGGTATTTACAGCTCTTTAATAAATCACACTCAAATGATAGAGTAAATCTGAATACTTCATCAATCTCAGATAAATTAGGCATATCCAATGACACAATAATACTTTAAATATCTTCATAACTATGGAACTTAACAATTTACAATGACTAAATATTTTCTCAGTGGACCTTAGAATTAGCAATTTTTAAATGCCTCACGTGATTTCAACAATCGATATCACTAACACTGAAGCCGTTGTCTAGGGCTCTTTGAATGTAGTTGACTACCGGAACTCAGTTGCACAAGTAGTCTGCGGAACACACAATGATTTTTACGAAATAGATTTTGGTTCTCCAAAACGGTTATCATTAGCAAATATCGAAATGAACAGCAACGTTTTGGAAGTTTTTTGATGGCTGTATGAAAGCGATGTGGATGATTGAACCTCTGTATCTCTGTATCAACTTGATGAGGTTCGGGGACGACCTATATAGGACTATTTCCTTCATCAGTCCATCGCGAATAATGTGCATCGAAATGTACGTCAACACCTACATGCTGCAAGCCAATGTACAGTGTGTGGCGGAGGCTATTCTGCGTTTCACTGTCGCTTCTCCCCTCGACTCCTGCAATCGTGAATTGTTCGTGGGAAGAAGTATTATCAGTAAGGTCCTGTGTAAGATCGAAACTGTCTCTGATGTTACGCCAAATATATGCAGTAGGAAGCAATGCAGTGGGTGACTCTTCTGGGAAAGTACATTCTTAGAAATGTGAGATGTCCGGAAATGGAAAAATAATGCCGTCTGATTCAGAAAGAAAGAATAGATTTCAGTCGCTTATTACAGACAAACTATAAAAGATAGAAACACATTGCGCACGTTACTGGACAGAGGAAGATTCAATGCTGCGTGGTTGTTTTTCTGTAGCAACATGACGACTACACCACAAGATAAATCATTTTGTGTGTTGAAAGTCGCACGAAGTCAATCCACTGACACCTTGTTACTTTTTCTGTGGGGGTGCATAAAAGACAAAGTATTTGTCCCAACTTTGGTTGCTACTCCCCAAATCTGAATAATTGAATTGTTGAAGCTGTCAATTCAATAAACAGGGACATGTTTGTTTGTGTGTGGAATGAAATGGATTACTATTTTGATGTTTTTCGAGCAGCGCGCGGTGTTCACGTTCATGTATGGTATAGCGTCTGTGCGCACATAAAACTTTGAACCTGCCTCTATCCAGTGATATGCACAATGTCTTTCTATCTTTCGTAGCTTTCTGTAATAAACAATTGAAATATGTTTTTTTCTTTCTGATTTATCCATTACAACCATTTAAATTAAAAAGAAATGGAGAAGAAACAGTCTTGTAGGAAAAATTGCAGACGAAGTAAGGAAAATAAGACTAATGTTCTATGGACTCACGCAAAGAATGAACTCTAAGAGACTGACAAAAATAGCTGTACGGCATTTTGAAAAATTGAAAATTAAACCAGATTGCCTTAGGAAACTGCACGAAGGTGTTGAAGGAACTAATATGAGTAAGCAACAAACTAAAGGCAGAGCAAAATATAGTAGCACAATTAAGAGGTGGGAATTTTCGCAATAAAAAATAGTTCCAAAAAAAATATGGCTCTGAGCACTATGGGACTTAACATCTGAGGCCATCAGTCCCCTAGAACTTAGAACTACTTAAACCTAATTAACCTAAGGACATCACACACATCCATGCCCGAGGCAGGATTCGAACCTGCAACCGTAAAAGTCGCGCGGGTCCAGACTGAAGCGCCTAGAACCGCTCGGCTACCGCGGCCGGCAATAGTTCCACAAAGGAAATAAAGGAAATAGCAGAAGAGAAGAAAGAAAAAAAGTAAACAGAAGCAGGAAAATTGGAGCAAGTGGATAGCTAACTTAAGGTCTTCAGCGTGGTTCCTTAGATGGCTTGCAACGAAATAATAGGAGGAGGGTCAACTGCCACTCCCTCGACCTCGCCAGTTCTTCCCCCATTTCACTACCCTTTCCTACCGTTGCGACTTCTAAATAACAGCATCATCCAAGTTGCATACCTTGAAGCTACCGGTTTTATTCTCTCTCTCGTCTGAAATATACTGCGAACATTAATGGTCCTGTGACACTCCACTGGAGTGCGTCCGAGGCTGGTTTTACGTCAGAAGAATATTTTCTGTTGAGAACGACGTACTGTCTTCTACTAGAACAGAAGTCACATTCTGGGAATAAACAGTCAGCGACAATGGAGGGAATAAAGCGGACACGATGCGTTTCCACGGTAACCGGGCTTAGCTTTGTCAACCGGCTACGGGACGGCTTGGCGGGCTGCGCTCTTCGCGGCAATCTCCTGTTCGAGACTACGGCGGGCACTGGCGCAGAGTCTTTTGCCTGCAGAGATACAGGTATGGATATCCAGGCAGAGGCACCACCTACGAGTCTCTGGAGGATATTAGGGTAATTTTCAAGAATGATTGCCTATCCAAGTCACTGGGTCCAAACGATACATATCGAACGTGCGATCGTAAATCGACCATGCGACCCCCTGTGGCGGCCGTTGTGATCAATTATCTGTGATCGTCATTTTTATCTGTTTTCCGTCGTTCCCTTACTTGCTCTGAATTACATACCTCCGCGAATTATTTGTGAGTTGCTAGGGAAACCCAGACAATTTATGTCGTTACTGAGTGGGATGTCTGGTGTTATTGACGTTTCTTCGGCGGATTCTCTCACATGGAAGAAGTAATTCCATGTTTATGCAGCGTAGAAAATTGTTCCACTTTTTGTAGCAAGTATGGAGTTCTACCAGACAAGGAAAGAAGGGACTGCCCCTGTGGTGGTGCGAAGTGTGTAAAACTCCGTAAAAACAGTTTCGATGCTGAAATACCGTTACAATTTCATTGCGGACAGTGCAGAAAACGAACTTCCAAGTTATCCATCCAGATCACCATAATGGACTTTCACATGACGACAACACCGACATCGAGTAAGGTAAGTCGTCTCCTTTGCAATTAAAGGTATTTTTGTAACTCTCTTCCTTTGTCGTTGCTGTAGTGACCAACGTAAACACACTCACAACGCCTGCCAGAGTCGCATGATCGATTTACCATCGCACGTTCAATATGTATCGTTTGGACCCAGCGACTTCGATAGGCAATCATTCTTGGAAATTACCAATATTAGCTTCTTAATTTACTTTCTGGACTCTGAGCGTGTCTTCGATTTTGTGCCATGAGGTTGTAGTGCTGCAAGCGGGTGGCGTTATACGTGGGCTGACATTGGGACCGTCCGAACTTCCCCTCGGTGATTTGGTTCGTATTGACAGAGTGTTTGTGGGGCACGACTAGGACTTCAACATGTGTGAGTAGGAAGACGCAACTCTCAACCGCTTTCTAGAAAGTCGAGTTTGATAATTTTAGGTGTGCTTGTGCACTTTGCTTGGTCGCTGACACGGAACATTTCCGCAGGCGAGCTAGTAGGCGCCTAGTTCCATAAGCACGAGGTCTCTGTATCGAGCCTCACTGCCGGTACTACTACTTCCTGTGAGTTATCTCCACCAATATTCGGTGCTATGCTTCGATCTGCGTGGCACGCCGCGAAATCGTGTGAGGATCGAGAAGCGTTTACGAAGATAACCAAAGTTCGTTTTGCAAAATCCGTGGACATGTGAAAATTCGACTTACCTTACGCCTGCTGTACGTTGCGATAGTTGTTGTTTTCCTTATTTCTTTGACTAGTATGATCCTGATTCGTGAAGGGCTACATGGGTTACACATTATTACTTGTCATAAATGTAGATACAGTAATATAAATAAAATAACTACATCGATATGACTGAAAGTTGTTGTACATTCATTTTAGTTTCCAAACTCTGCAAGAAAAATATTTTTCTTTTTTATGATACCGTTTTGGAAAACAATACATCAATGATTAAATACTGATAGTTTCCACGGTGGTAGTAAATCTGTTGTTAGAATTTCATGGGAAGAAAAAATAAATTGCTGGCCGTGAGATTCGAACCAGGGGCCTCATGCATACGAATCTACGCGCTAACTCGCTACTTTGCGGATTCCGTGGTCACTAGCACCCCAAGAAAGCTTACAGTACACGGAGTCTTATAATTTTCTAAGTCGATTTCCCTGAACGTGCTTGAAAATTCCGTCTTCTCGTTTACGCATGTTAAAAGACGTTGTCGTGCCCTATACACCCTGTCAGTATCAAAAACATAGGTGAGAGGAAGATCGTTCTGTCCCCTTGTGAGTATTGATTTGTTTAGCTTGGGGCGCTATTATGTTGTGTTTGTATTTTGTATTGGATTTATATGGGAATTGTGAAAGTGTGGGCAGTTTAACTACTTGATCAAACGGTACCGACCTTACGTTCCTAATCAGTTAGAGTTTAAATGCTGGCTTTGGTTGTTCTCGTAACTATGCAAATAGTGATTAGAATTTACGTCAACGTGAGACGTCTTATGAATGTATCTTCCTTGCGAAAAGTATGGAAATAAGATTTAAACTGAAGATTGCAGAGGTTGTTGGCAGAAAGGAAGGAAGATTTGAGTTTAACGCCTCGTCAGAAATTTTCAAGAACGGGGAAGGATATCAGCCGTGCCATTGCCAAAGGAATCATTCCAGCTTTTTCCTGAAGCAATTTAGGGAAATAATTGCAAACATAAATCTGGATTTGAACAGCCGTCCTCCTGTATGCCAGTCCAAGGTGTTGATTATTGCACCACCTCTCCCGGTATGTAGGATGGGGTAGTTCCTCAGAGATGAAAAAAATTAGCAGAAAATAGGAAATACGGGCAGCACTAAACGAGTAGTTCTGCATCTACATCTCTACGCACAAAGATATTCCTCAAGTCATCACTCGGAACGTCGCAGAGGGTACAGTGTACCACAACTAGTCATTTCCTTTCCTGTTCTACTCGCAAATAGAGCGAGGGAAAAACGACTATTTATATGCCTCCATATGAGTCCTAATTTCTCGTATCTTATCTTCGTGGTCCTCACGCACAATGTATATTGGTGGCAGTAGAATCGTTCGGTAGTCAGCTTCAAATGTCGGTTCTCTAAACTTTCTCAATAGTGTTTCATCGTAAAGAAAGTCGCTTTCCCTCCAAGGATTCCCACTTGAGATCTCGATGCATCTCCGTAACACCTACGTGTTGTTCGAACCTACCGGTAACAAACCTAACAAACAGCCTGCCTCCGAATTACTTAGACGTCTCCCTGCAATCCGACCTGGTACGGATCCCGAACACTCAAGCAGTACTCAAGAATAGATCACACCAGCGTCCTATATGCGGTCTCCTTTACACATCAACAAGTCTTTCCTTAACTTCTCCCAATAAACCGAAGTCGACCATTCGCCTTGCCAACGCAGTTCTCACATGCTCGTTCCACCTCATATCACGCCTACATATTTAAACGACTTGACTGTTTCAGGCAGGACACTAGTAATACCGTAACCGAAAATTACAGGTCCGTCCTTCAAAAAATGGTTCTGAGTACTATGGGACTTAACATCTGTGGTAATCAGTCCCCTAGAACTTAGAACTACTTAAACCTAACTAACCTAAGGACATCACATACATCCATGCCCGAGGCAGGATTCGAGCCTGCGACCGTAGCAGTCGCGCGGTTCCAGACTGAAGCGCCTAGAACCGCTCGGCCACACCGGCCGGCGTCTGTTCTTCCAACCCATCCACATTAACTTACATTTTTTATCAAACCAACTGGAAATTTTGTCTTAAGTCGTCTTGTTTCTTCCTAGAGTCAATTAACTCCGACACCTTACCGTACACCATAGCATCATACGCAAAGAACCACGGATTGCTGCCCACTCTGTTCGCCAAATCCTTTATGTACATTTTACGCCCCTCCTAGACCCTTTCAGGCTTGGTAACATCACTATAGGCGAATAACAATAAAGCACACTGGTAGCCATTGTTGCAGAGAATTGAGACTCATTCACAATCCCGCCGATGCCGTGTACGTACAGTCAGTTACATTGACAACCGACCATGTTTTTGGGTGCTTCGCTGTTTTTGTCTGGCCGTGTCCTACTGTTATTACGAAAAACCATTTCAAAAGTTTTGGAATTCAAAAACTGTCTAATCACGTGCACTTTTTAGTTATTCTAACGTCAGTACAGTCCAGCTAATAAACGTATGAGAGGAAAGATCACGCAATGATACATCATCTTTTATTCATCTGTTACCTGTGGATGCTCTTCAAAAACGTGTCTCGTTGAAAAACATGGATCGCTGTAACAAGAATTTTTCGTCTAGGAAGTACACTGAAAAACCAAAGAAACTGGCACAACTGCCTAATACCGCGTATGGCACGCGCGGGCACGCGGAAGTGCCGCCATCACGACCAATGTCTGAAGTTGTGCTGTATGGAACTAACACTATGACTCCTGCACGGCTATCCATAAGTCAACAAGAGTACGAAGGAGTGGAGATCTCTTCTGAACAAAACGTTTTAAGGCATCCCAGATATGGTCCGTAATGTTCATGCCTGAGTGCTATGGTGGCCAGCGGAAGTTTTTCAACTCAGAAGAGTGTTCCTGGAGCTACTCTGTAACAATTATGGACGTGTGCGGTGCCGAATTGTCCTGGTGCAAGTGCCCAAGTCCGTCGAATTGCACAATGGACATGGATACATGCAGGTGATGAAACAGGATGCTTACATACATGTCACTTATGACAGTCGTATCTAGACGTATCAGAGTTCCATACCACTTCAACTGCAGACGCCCCACACCATTACAGAGACTCCAACAGCTTTAACAGTAGCTGCTGGCATGCTGGGTCAATGGTTTCATGAGGTTGTCTTCATCCCCGTACACGTTTATCCCCTCGATACTATTTGAAACGAGACTCGTCCGACTAGGCAACATGTTTCCAGTCATCAACCGTCCAAGCCTGCCGAAGTGGCTGTGCGGTTCTAGGCGCTGCAGTCTGGAACCGCGAGACCGCTACGGTCGCAGGTTCGAATCCTGCCTCGGGCATGGATGTGTGTGATGTCCTTAGGTTAGTTAGGTTTAACTAGTTCTAAGTTCTAGGGGACTAATGACCTCAGAAGTTGAGTCCCATAGTGCTCAGAGCCATTTGAACCGTTTGAACCGTCCAATATTGGTGTTTACGGGCTCAGGTGAGGCGTACAGCTTTGTGTCGTGCAGTCATCAAGGCTACACGAGTCGTCCTTCGGCTCCGAAAGTCCATATCGATGATGTTTCGTTGAATAACTCGCTCGCTGACATTTGTTGATGGCTCTGCATTGAAATCTGCAGCATTTTGCGGAAGCGTTGCACTCCCGTCACGTCGAACGATTCTTTTCAGTCGTCGTCGATCTCGTTCTTGCAGAATCTTTTTACGGCCGCAGCGATGTCGGAGATTTAATGTTTTACCGGATTCCTGATATTCATTGTATACTCGTGAAATAGTCGTAAGGGAAAATCCCCACTTCATCGCTACCTCGGAGATGCTGTGTCCCATCGCTCGGGCGTCGAGTATAACACCAGATTCAAACTCACTTGAATCTTGATAACCTGCCATTGTAGAAGCAGTAACCGATCTAACAACTGCGCCAGACACTTGTCTTATATAGGTGTTGCCGATTGCAGCGCCGTATTCTCCGTGTTTACATATCTCTGTAGTTGAATACGGATGCCTATCCAGTTTCTTTGGCGCTTCAGTGTATCATCCACGATTTTGTTTGAGAAAAACACAGTGCGATTGAATTTCAGTGACCTGTTGCTTTATTTTCTTCATTTCACATGTAGTCTTTTTATGTTTCCATGTTGATGAGATCACACCTGTTCAGCATGACGACTTAAACTTAAAACAGACTTCAGACACTAGACTCCAGACTGTGAGAACAGACAACAACTAACTTGCGCCAAAACACGATGGCTTCAGGAGACCAAAGATACAATAACTTGCAGTGAAACCATCTTACAATGCATCTATTTTTACATCCAGAGATATATACATTTGATTGATAAACGGCAGTAGTGACAATAATAATTCCTAATTTCAAATATCTTTCCAAAATTTTATAAAAGTAGTGCCACAAATCTACATCTACTCTATATTCTGCAAACCGCCGTGAGGTCATGGCAGAGGGCCATGGCAGAGGGTACGTCCCATTGTGCCATATAATGAGCGTTTCTCGTATACAGGGCGGAAAGAATGATTGTGTGACTGCCTCAGTGCGTGCAGTAATTCCTCTAATTTTATCCGCTCGATCCCTATGTGAACGATTGGTAGAGGATTGTAGTATATTCCTAGGGTAATCATTTAAAGTCGGTTCTTGAAGCTTTGTTAATGGACTTTAACGGGATAGTTTACATCTATCTTCAAGAGTCTTCCAGTTCAGTTCCTTGTGTATCTCTGTGACACTCTCCAACGGATTAAAAAAAGCCTGTGACCTTGCATCCTGTCCATCTTTGTATACTTTCAGTATCCCTTGTTAGTCCTATTTAATACAGGTCCCGCACACATGGACAATATTCTACGATGGGTCGAACGAGTGACTTGTAATCAATCAATCTCCTTTGTTGACTACTTGCACTTCTCCAGTCTTCTATCAATAAATTGAAGTCTATCACCTGTTTTACCAATCATTGAGCCTATGTGATCATTCCATTTAATATCACTGCAGTGTGTTACACCCATGTATTTCTGTGAATGGGTCGATTCCAACAGTGAACCATTCATATTATAGTCACAAGATACTACGGTTTTTTTTCCGTTTTGTGACGTGAACTATTTTACATTTCTGTACATTGAAAGCATGGTGTTAATCTTTGAACCACTTTGAATTCTTATCTGACAGAATATTTATGCAGAGTCTTTCAGTTACTACTTCGTTATAGATAACTGGATCAACTGCAAAACGCCTTAGTTTGCTATAAATATTGTCTAAAAGGCCATTAATGTACAACATCAACATCAGTGGTCCCGGCACACTTCTGGGGTACACTAAAAGTTACTTCTACGTCTGACGATGACTTTCCATCCAGTGTAACATGTTGTGTTGTCCCTACCAAAAAATCCTCAATCCAGTCACAGATTTCACTTGATACCCCATAACATTTGACAATAAGCGTAGGTGCAATACTGAGTCAAATGATTTTCGAAAATCAATAAATACTGCATCTACCTGACTGCCTTGATCCAAAGCTTTCAGCATATCATGTGAAGAAAGTCCAAATTTGATTTCACAGGATCGATGTTGTGGGAATCCACGGTGGTTGGCATTGAGGATGTCATTCTGTTCACGATGCCTCATTACGTTTTACCTCAGATTATGTTCTAAGATTCTACAACAAATTGATGTTAAGGACATTGGACGGTAGTTTTGTGGATCACTTCTACTACCCTTCTGCAGACAAGGGTGATCTGTGCTTTTTTCCAAGAACTGGTCATGGGTTTTTGTTCGAGAGATCTTCGATAGATAGTAGTTAGAATAGGGGTTAGCTCAGCCGAAAATTCAGTATATAATCTGGCGGTGATTACATCAGGTCTTGGAGATTTGTTCAATTTTAACGATTTCAGCTGTTTCTCAACGCCACTGACACTAACACTTCATTCATCTTTCCAGTGGTGCGAGGATTAAATTAGGACAATTCTCCTGCATTTTCCTTTATAAAGGAACGTATGACAACGAAGTTAAGCATTTCAGCTTTTGCTTTGCTACCCCCAGTTTCAGTTCCTGTCTCATTCGCTAGGGCCTGGACACTAACTTCGGTGCCATTAACGGCCTTTACATACGACGAGAATTTCTTTGGATTCTGTGATTTGACTATATTCTGCTACAGTAGTCATTAAAGGCAACACACTTCGCTCTCGTGACAGCCAAACGCGTTCCATTCAGAATCTCTCTATCTATAGCCCTAGGCTTTGTTTTACACCTATTATGCAGTAATCTCCACGTCTTTAGACGTTTCTCAATAGTGACTGCATACCATGGAGGCTCCCTCCCATTATGGAGTGTTCTACTGGGTACATATCCATCCACTGCGTGGTCAACTGCTCTTTACAATTCGAACCATAGTTCCTCTACATTCTCCTGCCCTCTGTTGAAAGTTTCACGTTCTTCATTGAGATACGACCCTACTGATTTTTTATCTAGTTTACTTCACACATATATCTTTCTGCTTGGTGTAGTTGTTCTTTGTACTTTGGTAATCATTTTCGCCACAACCGCGCCATGGTCGCTGATACCAGTTTCAATGTGGACATCCTCATAGAGATTGTTGGCATTAGATCCAATATGTTTCCATCATGAGTGGGCTTCTTATATATCTGTTGTAGGTAGTTTTCAAAGAAGGCATTTATTAATCAGACCCGCCACTAACAAAACTGTAACTTTCTCAATTACTTGTTGGATGATTAAAGGCCGGCCGCTGTGGCGGAGCGGTTCTAAGCGCTTCAATCCGGAACCGCACTGCTGCTATGGTCGCAGGTTCGAATCCTGCCTCGGGCATGGATGTGTGTGATGTCCTTAGGTTAGTTAGGGTTAAGTAGTTCTAAGTCTAGGGGACTGATGACCTCAGATGTTAAATCCCATAGTGCTTAGAGCCATTTGAACCATTTGATGATTAAAGCCTCTACCAGAGATTACAGTATGAATGAGGAACTCACGTTCTAGTGAACTGAGGTTTTCTCTGAAGTTTTCGGTTGGGCCAAGAGAGGTGTCCCATGGGTGATGGAAGGATTCAATTACCAATTTATGCTCACCACTGACAGAGGACCTTGCCCAAACAGTAGCACATGCAGCTTCAACTACTGTCTCTCCTTGGATTTGAGTTTCTTGTCTACTATGGCAAATCCACCGCCTCCATTTCCCACACCGCCTCCATTTCCCATTTGCCTGTCCTTTCGATATACACTTAAATTTTCCCGATAAATCTCACTGCTATCAATTTCAGATTTCAACCACCTTTTTGTACTTAGTACTATGTTAGTTTCACTGTTTTTTATGGGCGCTTCAGATTCTGGCACTTTGGTGCAAATGCTTAGGTGGGTTATTATTAGGATTTCAATACTCTCACCTGTGGGACCAATTTCTTTAGATCTTACGCTGGTACTTCTGGGTTTTCTACAGCTTTCGTTATCTGGATTGCATGGAGA
This sequence comes from Schistocerca serialis cubense, assembly GCF_023864345.2. Lineage (NCBI taxonomy): Eukaryota > Metazoa > Arthropoda > Insecta > Orthoptera > Acrididae > Schistocerca > Schistocerca serialis. Next base: position 109,800,277 of record NC_064641.1, on the reverse strand, counting down.
GTCGCCTAATCCAAAACACGATTGTGTGCAACCAACACGCAGTCAGCTGCCTGGGTTGTAGCCTCAACGTGCAGTGCACACCTGACCCATTTAGGGGGACCCTACAGTTCTCAGCCCTATGGCGGAAGTCCAGAAAGTCCCAGCCTTGCTTGTCACGGAATCTTCAAAGTCTTTGGTTTATTCTTTCCACTCGACTCAGAGAAGTATGTGCCTAGCAAAAATATAGGGGAGGGAAAGGACCCACCTTGGTACAACAAACATATTAGGAAGTTGCTGAGAAAGCAGAGAATTTTGCACAGTCGTTTTAAACGTAGTCACTGCCCCGCTGTCAAACAGAAATTATGCGAAATGAAAGCAGCTGTCAGAAGGACAATGAGAGATTCTTTTAACGAATTTGAAAGCAATATTTTATCTGCAGATTCTAAAAATAACCCCAAAAAAGTTTGGTCGTACGTAAAATCTATGACCGCTACAAATAATTCAGTACCTTCTCTTGCCGACAGTACGGGTAATGTAACTGATGATGATAAACGGAAGGCCGAAATTCTAAACCTAGCTTTCAAAAACTCGTTTACGGTAGAGGACTGCAGCACCATTCACCTTTCAATAATCGAACAAACGCAAGGATGGCTGACGTAGTGTTTAGTGTATCTGGGATTGTAAAACAGTTAAGATCCTTAGACGCCAGGAAGGCATCTGGCCCAGACGCTATTCCCGTAAGATTATATGTCGACTATGCTACAAGTATAGCTCCATTCTTATCCATCATCTATCAGAGATAAATCGAACAGCTGAAAGTTCCACGGCACGGTAAGAAGGCCCAGGTCATAGCAATCTATAAAAAGGGGAGAAAATTGGATGAACATAATTACCGTCCAATTTCACTGACATCGATTTGTTGTAGAATCATTTTGCGTTCAGACATAATGACCTTTCTAGACTCTGAGAAGCTCATTTGAAGAAACCAGCACTGTTTTAGGAAACAGCGGTCATGCGAGAGACAGCTGGCCCTCTTTGTGCATGATATACAACAGGCTCTAGATACCGGCTCCCAGGTTGATGCCAAATATCTCGACTTTCGAAAGGCGTTCGACTCATATACTCACTGTCACTTGCTCCAAAAAGTGCGCGCTTACGGTCTATCCGATGACATATGCGGTTGGATAGAAAGTTTTCTAACAGACAAGGAACAGTATGTCCCCCTGAACGGGGTGACTTCAACAGAAACAAGCGTAACTTCAGGTGTGCCCCAGGACAGCGTGACAGGTCCGCTGATTTTTACGATTTTCATAAACGATCTGGTTGATGGTATTGACAAGGGCATTAGACTGTTTGCCGATGATACTGTAGTCTACAGGAAAGTAGTTTCACACGAAAGTTGTGAATAAATCAATGAGGATTTGCAGAGAATAAATGCGTGGTGTAATGACTGGCAGTTATCTCTCAATATTAGTAAGTGTAATCTACATCTACATCTACATGATTACTGTGCAATTCACATTTAAGTGCTTGGCAGAGGGTTCATCGAACCATAATCATACTATCTCCCTACCATTCCACTCCCGAACAGCGCGCGGGAAAAACGAACACCTAAATCTTTCTGTTCGAGCTCTGATTTCTCTTATTTTATTTGATGATCATTCCTACCTATGTAGGTTGAGCTCAACAAAATATTTTCGCATTCGGAAGAGAAAGTTGGTGGCTGAAATTTCGTAAATAGATCTCGCCGCGACGAAAAACGTCTTTGCTTTAATGACTTCCATCCCAACTCGCGTATCATATCTGCCACTCTCTCTCCCCTATTACGTGATAATACAAAACGAGCTGCCCTTTTTGTGCACCCTTTCGATGTCCTCCGTCAATCCCACCTGGTAAGGATCCCACACCGCGCAGCAATATTCTAATATAGGGCGAACGAGTGTAGTGTAAGCTGTCTCTTTAGTGGACTTGTTGCAGTTTCTAAGTGTCCTGCCAATGAAACGCAGCCTTCGGCTCGCCTTCCCCACAATATTGTCTATGTGGTCTTTCCAACTGAAGTTGTTCGTAATTTTTACATCCAGGTAATTAGTTGAATTGACAGCCCTGAGAATTGTACTATTTATCGAGTAATCGAATTCCAACGGATTTCTTTTGGAACTCATGTGGATCACCTCAAACTTTTCGTTATTTAGCGTCAACTGCCACCTGCCACACCATACAGCAGTCTTTTCTAAATCGCTTTGCAACTGATACTGGTCTTCGGATGACCTTACTAGACGGTGAAATACAGCATCATCTGCGAACAATCTAAGAGAACTGCTCAGCATCGGTACTGCGCAGCGGAGGTATTGACTGCGTCTTGCCGCTTGTGTACTTTACATACCACCAGAATTTCTTCGGATGTTCTACCAAATTTCGAGACAATGTTTCGTTGTGGAACCTATTAAAGGCATCTCGCATTGAAGTCCGTGCCTTATTTCACACGTCTGTAAATTTTAGCTAATCTTCGGGATTTCGCGTTCTTCTGAACTTCGCATGTTTTTTCCGTTGCCTCTGCAACTGCGTATAACAAGGCGAAAATCCCCATTAATGTACGAGTACAAAATAAATGCCCAATCTTTGGAAGCGGTAACATCCGTCACGTAACTGGGTGTGACTATTCGAAAGGATCTTAAATATCAGATTACGCAAGTAACAGGTAAAGCGAAATCTAGATCGCGGTTTAATGGTAGAATCCTGAAGCGATGCCGTCCTTCAACAAAGGAAATAACTTACAATACGTCAGTTCGTCCAGTCTTAGAGTATTGTTCGTCTGCCGGCCGAAGTGGCCGTGCTGTTAAAGGCGCTGCAGTCTGGAACCGCGAGACCACTACGGTCGCAGGTTCGAATCCTGCCTCGGGCATGGATATTTGTGATGTCCTTAGGTTAGTTAGGTTTAACTAGTTCTAAGTTCTAGGGGACTAATGACCTCAGCAGTTGAGTCCCATAGTGCTCAGAGCCATATTGTTCGTCTGTATGGGACCGTTACCAGTTGGGCCTGATTCAAGAGATTGAGAAGGTCCAAAGAAGAGCGGCATTATTTGTGACTGGTACATTTAGCCATCGCGATAGCGATACAAGTCTCATAGAAAGTTTGAAGTGGGACACACTTGCAGATAGACGGCGCGCTAAACGGAAGAAGCTGCTCACTAAATTCCGAAATCCGACCTTCACCGAGGATGTAGAGCATATATTATTACCACCAACTTTCAAATGGCGCAATGATCACCATTCAAAGATAAGGGAAATTAGAGCTCGTACTGAGGTGTTCAGACAGTCGTTTTTCCCTCGCGCGATCCGCGAGTGGAACAGAGGGGTGGAAATATAACTGGCTCGAATTGTGCTCTCCTCTACATACCACTTTCTGGCTAGCGGAGTGAATATATAGATGCAGATGTAGAACCAAAGGGCCACGATCATTTCTGGGGACAACGCTGCGAATTGTCAATTTCGTTGAAACTCCATGCTCAATGCTGGTCTTCCCAACGTCTATGGCAGTCGCTGGAGTGACCCAAGTATGACCTCAGAGCCCAGACGACAGGCATAATTTGTTCCAATGTGCACCACAATCTGCATTTGGTTACAGCCTCTTCCCTCAGTTGGAAGAAGCTCCGTGTATTGCGTGATTTGGCTGGTTTAGAGTATCGGGTACTCTGAGTATCCGTACGTAGCCTGTCGGAAGCTCGACTGTTTGCCTGTATCGTCAAGTGCAAAACATCACGAAAATAGGTCATTAATCAGTTCCACTACAAATGTACCGGGTGATCAAATAGTCAGTATAAATTTGAAAACTGAATAAATCACGGAAAAATGCAGATAGAGAGGTACAAATTGACACTCACGCTTGGAATGACATGGGGTTTTATTAGAACAAAAAAAAAAAAAAAAAAAAAAAAAATACAAAAGTTCAAAAAATGTCCGACACATGGCACTTCATCTGATCAGAATAGTAATAATTAGCATAACAAGGTAAGACAAAGCAAAGATGATGTTTTTTACAGGAAATGCTCAATATGTCCACCATCATTCCTCAACAGTAGCTGTAGTCGAGGAATAATGTTGTAAACAGCATTGTAAAGCATGTCCGGAGTTATGGTGAGGCGTTGGCGTCGGATGTTGTCTTTCAGCATCCCTAGAGATGTCGGTAGTCACGATACACTTGCGACTTCAGGTAACCCCAAAGCCAATAATCGCACGGACTGAGGTCTGGGGACCTGAGAGGCCAAGCATGACGAAAGTGGCGGCTGAGCACACGATCATCACCAAAGAACGCGCGCAAGAGATCTTTCACGTGCCTAGCAATATGGGGTGGAGCGCCATCCTGCATAAACGTCGTACGTTCCAGCAGGTGTTTATCAGCCAGGCTGGGTATGATGCGATTCTGTAACATATCGGCGTACCTCTCACCCGTCACCGTAGCAGTTACAAAACCAGAATCGCGCATTTCCTCGAAGAAAAAAGGCCCGATAACGGTTGATGTGGTAAATCCACCCCATACTGTGACTTTCTCGTCGTGCAATGTAGTTTCCACGACAGTTCTAGGATTTTCGGTAGCCCAAATTCTGCAGTTGTGGCGTTGACAGACCCTCGGAGCGTGAAATGAGCTTCGTCGGTCCACAACACGTTACTCAACCAGTCGTCATCTTCCGCCATCTTTTGAAACGCCCACACCGCAAATGTCCTCCGCTTCACTAAATCGCCAGATAACAGTTCATGACGCAGATGGACTTTGTAAGGATAGCATCGGAGGGTACGCCTAAGTGCCAACCAAACAGTAGTGTATGGAATGCCGGTGCGACGTGCGACTGCACGAGCGCTGACTTCCCCGTGCATAGACGAACCCGCTACAGTCTGCATTTCTTCCTGAACTGTCTCAGCAGCATTACGCCTTGTGCCTGGTCGGCCACTACGGGGTCTATCGTCTAAACAACCCGTGGCTTCGAACTTCGAAATCGTTCTCGCCACAGCTGCATTTGTCAACGGACCTTTACCCGTTCGAATCCCCTTTCTATGGCGACGGGATCGTAACGCTGAACTAGCACGTTCCCCATTCTGATAATACAGCTTCACTAAAGCGCCTTTTCAAGTAACGTGAAATGCTGCGACTGCTGGCGCATCTGATTCTCTCTCTCATTACAGCTCCTTTTATACATGATTGTCATGCGCATTAACTGACGTTTTGCTGTCCAGCGCTATCTGTCGGACATTTTGTGAACTCTTTTTTTTCTCTCTAATAAAACCCCATGTGATTCCAAGCATCTGTGTCAAATTTTACCTCTCTATTTACATTATTCCATGATTTGTTAAGTTTTCAAATTTATACTGACTTTTTGATCACGCGGTATATATGTAAGACCTCGCTGATAGATGAAAGTAAAATACAGCTCTAAGCAATGACACGAAGAAATTTAATACCATATTGTAGTGGCTGCGTTATTCTGATCATGATGCAAATTTCCTCTGGATATGTATGTATGCGTCGTAATAAGAGTAACACAGACACTGAAATATCGTAATTATCTGTCAATACCGGGCAAGCTATTTTTAAATACACGGTCTGACCTGTACTGGTATATACATAATGAATGTACATGTACAGGCCGTAGACGCATGGTTGACGACGTATGAAAGTTTGTGTCTGGCCGTGCGTGAGTTGTGCGAGGGTAGCCAAATGGTAAGGCGACCGCTCGCGATAAGCGGGAAATCTGGGTTTGAGTCCCGGTCCGGCACAAATTTTCATTGTGGTCATTCCACTCTACAGCTGATGGTTGCCCTAGTTCGCAATTGCAAATTCATTTAATGTAGAACAATTTAAAAAAAGTGTCGGCGTTGGCTGCGGCTAGTGTGTGTGTGAGACACGAGTGAGCAGCGACTAACGGGAACAAGCTTCAAAAAGGCCCAGCTCCCGAACTCACCTGTCGGTTTCGGCGGTTGTCTGACTGGACCCACCTCTATCGATGTTTTCCGCGCTTTTCCCCGCCTCATTCGCAGCGACAGCTGTCGCCGTATCGGCGTTACGTCCGTCACAATCAGCGGCGTGTGCTGTGGTGTCGGTAATCAAACAGAAGCGTCGCTTCCCGCCGCGAGCGCAGAGAACACACAGGCGTCGTCCGTCACCGCACCACACACACACACACACACACACACACACACACACACACATACATACACACCCATATGCGGCGCCCGCCGCTGCACGCAGACGAGCCGCCCTTTTATCAGTGTGTGTGAGAGGGGGTAGATGGCCAATACGTTCGTCCATCTCTCTCTCTCTCTCTCTCTCTCTCTCTCTCTCTCTCTCTCTCTCTTTGTTTCTCCTCTTCCCTCTGTGATAGAGACTACTACAACCGTTCTGTGTTCAACGTGAATGCGCGAGATGCGTTTCAAAGCCTGTAAACATTGGCAATGAGCCCCAAAAGCTCTCCGACAGAGAAGTGGTCATCACGAGCGGGATAATGAACCAAAAAAAGAAGAAAAAAACGAAAATGGAAATGTAAGGGCACAGATGATGGCTATAGAGAGATGCAGCAACTGTTGCAATATTGTAATGCTACCTACAGTATAACACGCCAATTTTGTCGCCGTGTACGTTTAATGAAAAAAATACGAGCTTACGGAGTATTGGAGCAGACCTGCGAATGGATTCAAGACTTTCTTGCAGACAGAACTCAAAACGTCGGAACTAAATCCTCACCTGCAAAGGCAATATCGGGAGTACCACAAGGAAGTGTGATAGGACCGTTCCTGTTTACAATGTATATATAAACCATCTAGTAGAAAGCGTCGGATGCTCTTTAAGGCTATTCGCAGATGATGCAGATGTCTATAGCAAAGGCCGGCCGTTGCGGCCGAGCGGTTCTAGGCGCTTCAGTCAGGAACCGCGCGACCGCTACGGTCGCAGGTTTGAATCCTGCCTCGGGCATCGATGTGTGTGATGTCCTTAGGTTAGTTAGGTTTAAGTAGTTCTAAGTTCTAGGGGACTGATGACCTCAGATGTTAAGTCCCATAGTGCTCAGAGCCATTGAGTCATTGAGTCTATACCTAAGTAGCAACGCCGGAATTTGCAGAAGGAGAACTGATGATAGTGCAGGCTCTGTCAGTTGACCCTGAAAGTAAACAAATGTCACATATTGCGCGTACATAGGAAAACAAATCCACTACTGTACAGCTACACTATAGATGACAAACAGCTGGAGACAGCGTGTGCCGTAAAATATCTCGTCATAATTCTCCAGAGCGACCTTACGTGGAATGACCGTATAAAACAGATAGTGGGAAAGCAGACACCAGACTCAGGTTCATCGGGAGAATCTTAAGGAAATGTAACTCATCCACGAAAGAAGTGGCTTATAAGGCGCTTGTTCGCCAGGATCTTGAGCATTGTTCATCTATCTGGGATCCCTGTCAAGTAGGACTGATAGAGGATACAGAGAAGATTCAACGAAGAGCGGAGCGTTTCGTCACGGGCTTGTTTAGCTGGCGAGAGAGTGTTACGGAGGTGCTAAACGAACTCCACTGGCAGACGTTACTAGAGAGACGTTGTGGATCACGGAGAGAGTTAACACTGAAATTTCGGGACAGCACTTTTCAGGAGGAGTCGGACAACATATTACTTCCCCCAACATACATTTCGCGTATTGACGACGAGGAGAGAATTCGAGAAATTAATGCCAATACAGGGGCTTGCCGACAATCATTCTTCCCACGCACTGTGCGCGAGTGGAACAGGGTTGAGGGGATCAGATAGTGGTACCGAAAATACCCTCCGCCACAAACCATTAGGTGGTTTTCGGTGTATGATGATGTAGATGTAGATGTAGATGTAGATGTGCGTTTGCCTCAAAATAAAAGCTTTGGTATGATTAATAATCGACTAGAAGACAGATGCCATCGCACATACTCCCAGTTTTAACAGTACAAGAGTTCTGAAGGGTTTCTGTTTCTTTAATTTCGAATTTTGGGGGTCGAGTGAAATTAGCTGTACCTGACGTCGGCTCGCAACCGTGATGTTGTGAAGTGTGACGCCATAAGTGTGCAGACGAAGATAGATCGAAACTTGGTCAATATTCATTTTCCCACTATACTGATTTTTGGAGCGTAGTTTGTGGTAACAAATATCAGCTGTACCGTAGCCTGGGGTGACAGGTTGCGAGTCAATGAATATGGTTTCATGACAGCAACTGTAATTGTAGCTATGAAGCATGCTTCACGTGTGTTGCATTTCGATGTCTCGTTTATGTTCTCCATTCCAATGACGACAGGGTTCAAAGGCAAAGGAGTGGATCGGCAGCTTCAGTATTTCCGCATCCTTAGCCCTAAACATATTGTCAAACCAAAATGAAAACTGCTACTATCATAGCACGAAAAAAGGCGAACAGGTCTTGGACAGTGTTAGGGATGTAAATGTAAGAAACTAGCCTCAAAGACATTTAAATGAAAACATCTTGACATACGAAAGCTTTTTTACTTGCTAGTATTAGTTATGTAATATAATGCATCGGATCAAAAAAACCAGCTAGGGTAGCAGAGAGCGCTAATGCGCTGCTTCCTGGACTTGGGTAGGTGCGCCGGTCCTGGATCGAATCTGCCCGGCGGTTTAATGACGAGGGCCGGTATGCCAGCCCGCCTGGATGTGGTTTTCAGACGGTTTTCCACATCCCACTAAGTGAATACCGGGCTGATCCCCACATTCCGCCTCAGTTACACGACTCACACATTAGAAAACGCTCACACTATTTCATGACTTGCACTAGACGAGGACAGCTGGGATACCGTTGGAGTGGGACAAAGGCCCCGAGAAAGAAAGAGAAAGAAATAATGCATCAGATCAAATAGAGTAACATGATGCATAGCAGCATATCGTATAACATGACGCATGCCTTCATGTCATTCAAGATGGCTTTTGTCATGTCCTGCAGTAAGATACGACGTGTCACTAATGCAACCATCTGGCATAGGTTGGGCCTCTGTTAAGCCCAATCATATTCTCTCCTACGCAATGGTCAATCAGTCTACTCACAACTTTTTGAGTCTGCTGTGATGTCAGACAACCCACTTTTTGAATTATTTTCCTATTACAGATGGACCCCCACTCTTGGCTCTTTCCAATTGGAGATACACCCCACTCTCTAGAACAGGGGTTCCCAAACTTTTCCTCCAGCGAAACGCTTTGAGAATCCTGGTATTTTGATGGAATGGCTTGTTTATTTTGAAGCTAAATAAAAGTTTAATACAGATTTTTTCTGAATTTATTCAAAAGCTGGTTCTGACTCTATGGATCACATGCGGATTGGTGGTTCATGTGCATAGTTCCCTTCTGTAGTTTCTTTAACGATTTGCAACTTGTGCTGTATCAACTTCTGAAGCAGTCTCATATCTTTGCCTGATCAAGAGGTTATATATACATTTTTTTTCATGCGACTAGAGATGATTACAGTGAACGTTATGTGCATTACACAAAGAACATTGCTCTGTCTGTGTTTTGTTTTATGTCTTGTCTGTGTGAAACATAGTTGCCGCCTCTCGGTTATTTAACTAATTTGGTCTGTCAATTCGTGGTTAAAAAAATAAAAGTTGCTTTGCACCAACCTTCCCACATAATTTATTCCAGCACTTTAAGTATATCAGGTTACACAAAGAGGAGGAACTAGCCCACTACTGAGCTCTGCAAATTAATATCAAGTAACCTGTATGTTAAGGTAAGTGGCGCTCTAACAGTGGTGCAGGACTCAAATTTGACCCCATCACACCTTCCAATACTGCTTCCTTGAAGGTCAGACGCACACTTTAGACCAATTAAACCGACCTGTCCTTACCTGTGATGCAGTTGCAGCTGTGCTGCACTCCATCTCTGCACCTAGCTGAACCTTGCACTTGGAAAGAGGTCGACTCGGCACACCACTAAAGAAAGAACAAACTAGTCTGGTGAAATCAACTATATTGTAGAAGCCCTCTGTCCTCCAATTAAGGTGTTCAGAATGTACAATATTTATGCAAAATTGACAGTGGTACTCATAACAATTCAGAGAGCTTACGAGACTCAAATTAACAGCGAATGACAAAACAGTTCCTATCGAATTTCGCTGCTCGCACATAACATTAACATCACTTTACTACTCTGCCACTTGGGACTTGCACACTGTTGTGTCTTCTACCATAGGAATCTAGGAAGAGGAAGTTGTTTGGTGGCTGGTATCCTCTTTCTACATATCAACTGCACATATGTATTAACAGGGTTCTTCATTTACATAAACAGGAAGCTATTTATCTTTAAGAGAGTCCATGTGTTGTGGTACAAGCCCTTCAGTAATGGTCCACATTAGCCTCACTGCTGCTCGCTATATACACTAATCTGCTCGCAGTGTACTAACAGACACAAGCTTGGAGTGCGAGTTAGTGCGCCAGTGACTGAGCTACTGACTGAGAGACTGCGCTGGTGCCTGAGTCTGACTGGGACTGAGTCCTCAGGTCAGGGGCGGCGGCCTAAACACTTGCAGTCGAGAGGGCGTTGGCGGTATGTTGCCTGCCAGTATGTCTTTGGCCTCTCTCCTGATAGGGGCGCCTACTACCTTACCAGTGTACTGGCTACAGTTTACAGAAGCACAAACACGAATCCCCGGCCAGTTCTGGAATCTGCCAGCCATAAGACACAGGATTTTTCTGGGTCAGAAACTGCACTAATACACCCAGTCGCTATTACGTAGCCATAATTGACATTTTATAGCAACACTGATCCGGTACACAACCGAAAAATTAGCCGTGATCCACATACAGACAGGGGTCTGAGTGATGTCTTATGATGCGCCATGAGCTTTGTTCAGTTAAGCTGTCTACTTCTGACAAGTCTATAGGTCTTATCACCAGCGAAATGTACTCTCAAACAACAAGCACTGCCTACACGACTATAAATATTCAGACTTATTTAACATGAAATGAACAAATGCAAAACCTATAATGTAACCAAGATGACTGCCATCTGGCATAGGTTGGGCCTCTGTTAAGCCCAATCATGTTCTCTCCTACGCCATGGTAAATCAGTCTACTCACAACTTTTTGAGTCTGCTGTGATGTCAGACAACCCACTTCATGAATTATTTTCCTATCAATATTTTAGTGTGCTACATCAGTTCTTCCACTGGAAACTCTGTAGGAACAGCCTTGGAAATAATGCTTGATTCATTCATAGTTTTACAAAATGCATATTTCTGATGTACTCTTATTCTTTCCTCATACGTCTTTTTCTTGGACTTGGCCACCTGCTCGTTGCCAAGGGATGTCAGCCCTCACAAACTGCACTTTACTTTTAATTTACACCCTTCAGTAGCCTTATGCCGGCCCTCTGAAACTTTTCGTAACTGTGCTCTCCCGCCCGCCATGATGACGTGGCGCCCTTCGGCACGCTGCTGCCCCATCGAGGTGACAGTAGTAGATAGCTTCCTGCCATTCTGCAGTTTCTCAAATTCTATTTTCTGCGCTTAATTAAAACTCAAATATCTTGAAGTCTGCCACTCGGATCACATTGCTGTTTTCACCAAACTTACTCTAATACAATTCTGCATATGACTGCACCTTATTCCTCTCCTCCATTATTTTAATTTATTAATTTATTAACTAGGAGTGTGATGAGCATGTATAGTGGATCTGCCCGCCACTGCGACATGTCGTGTTGCCTTTTCTGTGTAGATCACTCAAAGCTGATGCAAAAATAACAAGTTGCTAATACAAATGGTCTATTTCTTTGCTGAGCACAAAATATTTTGCATATCCCCTCTCAGTAACATTTTACTGAATAGTTTGATGATATAAGTCATCTATGTGAAAGAAAGGATTGATTGTACAAGAGCAGGCATTGAGAACTTGGTGTGTTAACCCACATCATCCTGTATGTACCTCTTCAATGACTTAGTTATTTAAAGTGCACCTTCACAACACACACACACACACACACACCCACACAGAAATGACACTTTTATTCAAAGACAATAATTTCACTGAAGTCACTGTGACTCATGATGGTCCCTTGAACATTACAAACGGTGAGACATCGTCGTTAATTGCCTGTGTGATGATAATGCTAGACATATCCTCATACAGTGAAAGGTGAGAACACCAAGGAACATTCTCGAACATGATCGTTCTGGTGATGCAGAAGTTATGGTGTAGGGAGACATAATGTCACATAGATGTACTCATCTCTAAATCTTCGAACACGGTACACTCGCTGGTCAAACTTATTGTGACACTCTTCTTCTTCCCCATGTGCGTCTTTTTCAGGGTGTATTGGGCTTCAACTTCATTTTTATGGACTACTGTCCACAACCATATCGAACAGCGCAGACGGAGGGACCCTTGGAACGACAGAATATTCGGCGAGTGGAACGTCCTGCCCACTCTCCCAATTTAAATATGATTAAGTACATGTGGGATACGTTGGAAAGGTGTACCGCAGCGCATCCATATGCACCAATGAGCATCCAGCAGTTGGCAATGGCGCTGGTCGAGGAATCGAGTGCCCCACCACAAGAACTCCTTCCCAACTTTGGGACAGGATATGACCACATTACAGAGAATCCATTGCCATCAGTGGTGATCACATAGCCTATCAAGAACAATGTCTACCCTTGTCAGGGGACCATCGCAAATTGCGGTGACTTCGGTCTTTGATTATAATTTCTGTTCGTCTCGTTACGTATTTCTTTACATTACCTTCTGTAGGGCGCTTTAGCAGTTCTTTCTTTGCATAGCGCAAGTTTCATCACACTATGTTACTTGGGAGTGGCATATCAGACAAAAGTTACTACTCACAAATTTCGACGCCAGGGTATATCGTTATGTCTATGATGCACCAAAATTTGAGAAGAATAGTGATGTATGTACCTACAAAACTAGAAAAAGCTGACCGTTGTTACTAACTATGAAAGTTGTCAGTGGCTCAGAAAGGAGTTGCAAATGCTTCAACAATAATTTTTTGATCATTTGCCCATTAATATAAAATGTGACAGTAATGTAAGTTTGAAATCTAACGTAACATTTGAAGTTTTACATTGGAACATTATTTCTATTTCATGGACGAATTTTTATTTAAAAGCTTGCAGACTGTAAAAAAAATAACAAAATGAAACAGGGTTAAGTTTAGTTACATGAGTAGAGCTAAAAACTTACATTCATTAATATTACGAGGGTTGCCGAGAAAGCAGTGCAACACATTCTTTTTCTCAGCCGAAAACAATGCTACGAATGCGAAACGTTACTTATGTATTATTTGAAGTCTCCTCAGGGAGCGCGCCATGTTTCCGTCACTTCCGACGGATCGCGTAACTGCAAGACAGTTTCAGAATGGCGTCTGTAGGTGATGTACGTTACAAGAAACTTGCCGTCATTGAATTTCTCACTGCAGGGAAAGAAACTGTGGGGAACATTCACAGACGCTTGTGTGAAGTCTACGGAGCATCTGCTGTCGATAGAAGTACAGTTAGTCGCTGGGCACGGAGGGTGATAGCATCAGAAGGCCGTTCGGAGGAGCTCCACGATTTGCAGCGGTCGGGGAGACCAGCCACGGCTGCCACACCTGACAGCCCTGACCTAGCCCCCTCGGTCTGCCACTTGTTTTGGCCATTAAAGGATGCCATTAGTGGAACACATTTTGAGGACGATGTGGAGGTGATTCGCACAGTGAAGCACTGGCTCCGCCACCAAAGGGTTGGTACTGACAGGGCATACACGCCCTTGTTTCGCACTGGAGGAAGGCCATAGGATGGGATGAAGATTACATGAAAAAATAGGGTGCGTAGATAAAACACTATTCATTCGTGCGTGTTATTTTTACTATGTTCAGTAAAGTATTGTTGAAGAAAAACAATGCGATGTATTACTTCCTGGGCAATCCCCGTAAATTTAGGCCAGTGTGAGAATCGTGTTGTTGTAAACTGGCAAGATGTAGCCATCTGCTGAAATTAATCATTAATGACGTATACGTATCTTGTAAACTGACTCGTTTCACATCATTTTCATAGGAAAATGTTTCACATGCTAAATGGGACATGTAGCTGAGTAACTAACTGAATTTGTTTAATAAGTGAAATAAAACAAAATTAATTACGTAAAACCGGCTTGAGTTATTTTTCCATCAAGTAGTGTATAGGACCTGAGTACAACTAATTGCGATTTTGATACTACTCTCCTCTGAATTCGTTTCGAGCGACGCAGGAAAACGTAATTTAAGATGGCAGGATTACACGTTTCAGAGAGCTCATCAGCAAGAGGGATTCACGGTGCAGACTGTGTGCCGGCTCTGCGGCGAGTCGTACTGTATGTAGCCTCTTAATTAGATTGGAAACCACGCCAGGACGTAACAAAATTTAATTACTCTCGCGCATCCGGCTACAAGAAAAACAATTTACGGCAAAACAGTATTTTCCTTCGCCGTATTCTTTGAAACGGTGCTTTTATTTCTCACGTGGGGCATTTTTTAAAGGACTCCAAATAGAGAAGTGGGCAGGCTGTTTATCCACAACTTTATTCCCGTAATCGCATTAGAGGTGCTGGTCGCTTCTCCCCTTGTTTGCAGTCAGCCATTACGCAGCGGGTGGTCGCTTCTGAATGTTAATCGTATGCTCCGTTTCGCAGTGCTGCCCTTTTTTTTCTTGCCCGGTGAGTAGAATATCTGCTTCCCTTTGATGATGAAGCCCCCTCGCGTAATCGCTTTAAGGGAGCCGACCGCTTTCTCAGTGCCGTCTCGTTTCTTCCTGCTTCGGTAGTCCTTCTGACTCGGCGAGTAGCTGGTACCTTACGCGCATTTTTGAACCGTCCGCGGCGTCTTGTTTACTTTACAGGCGACAGCCGTTAATGCAGTGCACGGGGCGGGAGGAACCAGATTCTGTGGCTTCTATCCTGCCGATCGCTCGACGAAAGATCCGTACCCAAAGACTGGAAAGTTGCAAAGGTCACGCCATTATTCAAGAAAGGTAGTAGGAGTAACCCGCTAAATTACATGGCCATATCATTAACTTCGATACGCAGCGGGATTTTGGAACATATATTGTGTTCGAACATTATTAATTACCTCGAAGAGAACGGTCTATTGGCACACAGTCAACACGGATTTAGAAAACGTCGTTCTTGTGAAACACGACTAGCTCTTTACTCGCACGAAGTATTGAGTGCTATTGACAAGGGATCTCAAACTGATTCGTGTTTGTGGCATTCCGGAAGGTTTTTGAAACTGTACCACCCAAGCGGCTTGCAGTGAAATTGCGTTACTCTGGGATATCGTCTCAGTTATGTGGCTGGATTCGTGATTTCCTGTCAGAGGGGCCACACTTCATAGTAATTGACGGAAAGTCATTGAGTAAAACACAAGTGATTTCTGGCGTTCTCTAAGGTAGTGTTATAGGCCCTTTGCTGTTGCTTGTCTGTATAAACGATTTCGGAGACAATCTGAGCAGCCCTGTTAGGTTTTTTGCAGATGACGCTGTCATTTATCCACTAGTAAAGACATCAGAAGATGAAAACAAATTGCAAGACCATTTAGAAAAGGCATCACTGCGACGGGAAAATTGGCAATTGACCCTAAATAACAAAAGTGTAGAGTCATCCACATGAGTGCTAAAAGGAATCCGTTAAACTCCGGTTACACGATAAACCAGTCAAATCTAAATTCCGTTCATTCAACTAAATACCTACGAATAAGAATTACGAACAACATAAATTGGATGGATCACATAGAAAATGTTGTGGGGAGGGCTAACCAAAGACTGCATTTTATTGGCAGGACACTAAGAAAATGTAACAGATCACTACGCTTGTCCGTCCCCTTTTAGAATACTGCTGCGCAGTGTGGAATTCTTACCGGACAGGATTGGCGGAGTATATCTTTACAGTTCAAAGAGGGGCAGCACGTTTCGTATTCCCGAAATAGGGGAGAGAGTGTCATTGAAATGATACAGAATTTGGGATGGACATCATTAAAACAAAGACGTTTTTCGTTGCGGAGGGACCTTCTCACAAAATTCCAAGTCTTTGGCAGAACAACAGTGTCATCAGCAAACCTCAAAATTTGTATTTCTTATTCATCGACTTTAATTCTTACTCCAAATTTTTCTTTCCTTTTCTTTACCGCTTGCACAACATACACATTGAATAACATCGGGGATGCGCAACAACCCTGTCTCACTTCCTTCTCAACCACTGCTTCCCAATCGTGCCCCATTCCTTCTCAACCACTGCTTCCCAATCGTGTCCCTCGACTCTTATAACTGCCATCTGGTTCCTGTACAAATTATGAATAGCCTTTCGTTCCCTGTATTTTACCCATACCACTTTTACAATTTGAAAGAGGGTATTCCAGTCAACATTGTCAAAATCTTGCTTTGTACTGCTTGCTGCTAAATATCCTTATGTCAGCTGAATTTAATCTTGTAATTTAGAAAGACATTTGCTACTTTGGTGAAAGCTTCATCAAATACAATAAAAAACTACTGTTTAGCTCCTATTGATAGCTTGTTATTTACGTCAGCTATGATTATCTCAAACACTGTTTCACAATTTTCAATGTGTGCTCATTAATGTTTTAATACATACATGTACAAAAATTTGAGAAAACGATGTTTTAGAGTTTTTAAACAGCTTTATGTCACTTTATTGAAACATTATTTAGTATCGTCAAACAACAAACCATCCTTAAGAGATACAAAACAACATCGGTTACAGTATATGCGTCTAATCACGATAATATGCAACTACAAAAATAAAAACTGTTTTTGTGATGCGAGAGAATATACCGCTTTAGTCTGTTAATGATATAGATTTAGCACTTTCTTGCATTATACTATTTTGATGCGACTAGCTTCTGATGTTGATATAGATGAAAACCATCGTGACTGGGCGCAGAAATTAATGTATTTTTTTATCACTGAAGATGGTCTGTTGCTTGATCTAAACTGGTAATCTTAACAAATTGGTGTACAACCATTGTGAAAAATCATTACTTTTCTTTGGAGCCTCATTTGTTGGCTACATATGGAGCACCATACGCAGTGATTTTGCTCCAAAGATCTCACTCAAAGAATAACAGCATTAACTTCATTGGCGGTTCTCAAAGATGAGCGAAGAAAATCCTGAAGAACATTGTGCAGATTGGAACGGATTCAAACACGCTACACCCTGGAAAATGTAGCAAGCAGTATACAGTTTTGCATGCACAGTAGACATTATTTAATTACCAGTTTCACACATCAAGCATCCGTTTTCAACTTTACTACTACAGTAAAAAACAACTGCCGGTAATGCCACCAGTCCGTCACAGACATTAGCTCTGTGACGAATTCACCTGTGAGTGGTTTGTATTGCTGAAGGAAACTTGAAAATTTACACTAAAAAGTAAAAGGAAGAGCACCAAAAAAGGTTTGTTATTGACTTGGAGCGACAGTTTATTCTAAGTTAGTGTGAGTACTTAATTATGAAATTTATAACAGCTTTTAATATCTCGCGGAAAACGTACGCACCATGACATACAATGTATTTACTAGACACCAGAAATGTATATAAATATTAATAAATGTCGTATATGCAATGTAGGGCTGTTACAGCTTACTATTAGGGAAAGTTTAAGTACAAATTCTACTACTACTTCCTCTATTACTATATCATCATTACAATTTTTATGCTAATAAGATTCAAATTTTAATCACTCTATTTTTCTGCACCTTGCTGGCTGTAGTTACTAGACTACTACTGCTATAATTATCTATCATAAATACTTCCATCACTTATAACACGATCGTGATTACCAGCACAATTACCGTCACTGTTATTAGAACTAGAACTTCCAGTACCACAAGTTTGTTACTATACTTTTCATTAAATCATCATTATCTCATTAATAACAAACGTTAAACTCAAAAGTCATAATTCCACTCCCGAACACAGCGAAATGTATAACATTCCTGACAACAAGTTCTGGCTAATCGATATTCGCACAGACTGCGAAGAGAGACAGCCACTAAAAGTGCTCAAGTAAAGACGACCAGCACTCACAAGATCACAGTTCGACTTCTTCCAGAAAAATGTTGCTGTTCGAGCAAAGAAACGAAGCACCACGAAAGAATTATCCTAAATCGGTGGATGTGATGTACATGTACAGCCAAACAAATGATTAAAATTTCGGAAAAATTGGATGATTTATGCAAAGGAAAGAGCTTTGCAAAATGAACAAGTGGTCCATCTCTGGTTCTTATGGAAGCAGTCATTGAATCCTAGAGTTGTTGTATGTCCTCCGGAGGAATATCGCGGCAAATTCTAACAAGATGGCGCGTTAGATGGTCAAAATCCCTAGGTGGTTGGAGTACCCCGCCCGTGACGCTTCAAAGTTCTCAATGAGGTAGAGATTAGGCGACTTTGCTGGCCAAGGTATGGTGTGGAAAACACGAAGACAAGCAGCAGAAACTCACACTGTGTGCGGGTGGGCATTATCTTGCTGAAATGTAAGCCCAGGACGGCTTTCCATGAAGGGCAAGAAAACGGGATGTAGAATACCGCTATGTCGATAGTGCGCCATGGATGACACCCAAAGGGGTCCTGCTATGAACTGAATTGGCACCCCTGGCCATAATTCCTGGTTGTCGGGCAGTATGGCGGGTAGTCTGCTCAAAGATGCCGTGAGCTATGCCCTCTTCTGTGAGCCGCCTTATAATGGTATTTGTGGCCACTGAAGCACTAGTTGCACATCGGATCGATGATAATGACGAATCCAGGGCTCTGAGTGCCTCTCTCACAATTTCTCGGTCCCTAAGTTCAGTCGCCTCTGGAGGTCGACCGCTCCTTCTTCATACTGTGTTCGGCCATGGTTCGTCCATTCCTGCCAACATCGTCGAACAGTGGCATTACTCCTCTTCAAATGTCGAACGACTCACCGATTGCGCCAACCAGGTTCTTTGAGCTCAATTACACGCCTTCTGTTAAATGCGTGTCTTGTTCACTAGCTAATTTGCAAGGGATAGTTACTGTCCTACTGAGTATGCGGAATAAAGTTCTCAAAGAGTTTATGCCCTGGTCTCTATATGTCCCCTGTTTACTAAGCTGCGCGGCGAAATTGAACCGCAGCGTCACACATTCATCCATCGGTCGCCAAAGTTTACGATTTTGTTTCTTTTTTCGTGATACCGGTATGAACATTAATTTGTGACCAATCTGCATAACTCCTTTGCGATGCGTCGTTTTTATTTTGTCTGAGAGTGCATTTTCAAAACAAGACTCAACAAATTTTTCATTGAATCCGTACGAATAGCGGATCGCGCTACTGATAATGCGCTCCAGATTACTGTTTCATCTTTGTTATTAATACTAGATTATATAAATAAATCTAATCACGAGAGTTATTAAGTTGAATTCATAATGAGGTAACATAAAAGTAGATCAACAATATGGTGAGTGATTTTGAATGATGGTGGAGTAAATTTGAAACAGCTGCAGTGCGTTATTGGATTACAGCGTACGACTGGCGGGGTATGTGGTAAATTTAAGTGAGGCTGGAGTGAGAAAGAAATGTAAAGAGCAACAACACAGGCCAGATATTTCGAAACGAGGTGCTTCCCATGAAAGGCTTTTACGCTCAATTTTCAGTTTTTTTCCGCTGGATGCATTTTCCTGACGAGAGAATGCCTACAGAGACGAGAAAATATTGCATACAACTGCGCAACCGTAGCGCAGTGAAACCGGGAACAATGTTCCGTTCGTCAAAGGACTCCGCGTGACGGCGGAGAAAAAACAGCAGCAGCACGGCAGTCCAAAGGAAGCGACGGCTGCGGAATTCGTGAACCTGGCTGCCGTTAAAAAAAAAGAAAAAAAATCGCTGAAACAAAAGTTCCCGGAATGGTACCGATCACACGCTGATTAAGGATCGATAGGGGAAACCGTAAACGCAGTGATGGAGACGCGCTTTGTCTTCGCCGACGTTTATCACGATAACTGTTCGAACATCCCATCAGAAACAGGACCACCATCGCCGACAATATCAGCATTCCCGCAGATTTTTTTTTTTTTTTACCTCCCTTGTTCCATTCATGCTTTCATGTTTTCCTGTGAGTCTGCGTGAACCCAATGGCTTTGTAAAGGTCGATGGAGACCAGGCAAAGGCCGCATTATAACTGTTTACGGCAGAGGATACCTTTATTTCTCACCTGCCCTGTTCTATTCGCGAGCCGTTGGTGGAAGAAAACGTTGTCGCTAATCTTACTATGATTCCTCTGTTTTTCACGCCGTTACCTTTTGAAGAATGCACGTTTATTAGAGTGAATATTTCGCTCTGTAGGGGAGAGCGTGCAGATCTGAAAATTCCTGAAAAACTAGAAATGTGTGTCTGGACGGGACTCGAACCCGGGACGTCCACCTTTCGCGCGCAGCTGCTCTTGCCGGCCTGTTTACTTGTAGGCGACGCTAATGGGCGGCTTGTCGTGTAACTAAAACCCAGTCAACAGTAGACAAAGAACTATGTGATCAGTTGGGTCGCCTTGTGCCAAACGAAATATACACTACTGGCCATTAAAATTGCTGCACCAAGAAGAAATGCAGATGATAAACAGGTATTCATTGGACAAATATATTATACTAGAACTGATATGTGATTACATTTTCACCCAATTTGGGTGCATAGATCCTGAGAAATCAGTACCCAGAACAACCACCTCTGGCCGTAATAACGGCCTTGATACGCCTGGGCATTGAGTCAAACAGAGCTTGGATGGCGTGTACACGTACAGCTGCACATGCAGCTTCAACACGATACCACAGTTTATCAAGAGTAGCGACTCGCGTACTGTGACGAGCCAGTTGCGCGGCTACCATTGACCAGACGTTTTCAGTTGCTGAGAGATCTGGAGAATGTGCTGGCCAGGGCAGCAGTCGAACGTTTTCTGTATCCAGAAAGGCCCGTACAGGACCTGGAGCAGGCAGTCGTGCATTATCCTGCTGAAATGTAGGGTTTCGCAGGGATCGAATGAATGGTAGAGCCACGGGTCGTAACACATATGAAATGTAACGTCCACTGTTCGAAGTGCCGTCAATGCGAACAAGAGGTGACCGAGACGTGTAACCAAAGGCACCCCGTACCATCACGCCGGGTGATACGCCAGTATGGCGATGACGAATACACGCTTCCAATGTGCGTTCACCGCGATGTCGCCAAACACGGATGCGACCATCATGTTGCTGTAAACAGAACCTGGATTCATCCGAAAAAAATGACGTTTTGTCATTCGTGCACCCAGGTTCGTCGTCGAGTACCCCATCGCAGGCGCTCCTTTCTGTGATGCAGGGTCAACGGTAACCGCAGCAATGGTCTCCGAGCTGATAGTCCATGCAGCTGCAAACGTCGTCGAACTGTTCGTGCAGATGGTTGTTGTCTTGCAAACGTCCCCATCTGTTGACTCAGGGATCGAGACGTGGCTGCACGATCCGTTACAGCCACGCGGATAAGATGCCTGTCATCTCGACTGCTAGTGATACGAGGCAGTTGGGATCCAGCACGGCGTTCCGTATTACCCTCCTGAACCCTCCGATTCCACATTCTGCTAACAATCATTGGATTTCGACCAACGCGAGCAGCAGTGTCGCGATACGATAAACCGCAATCGCGATAGGCTACAATCCGACCTTTATCAAAGTCGGAAATGTGATGGTACGCATTTCTCCTCCTTACACGAGGCATCACAACAACGTTTCACCAGGTAACACCGGTCAACTGCTCTCTGTGTATGAGAAATCGGTTGGACACTTTCCTCATGTCAGCACGTTGTAGGTGTCACCACCGGCGCCAACCTTGTGTGAATGCTCTGAAAAGCTAATCGTTTGCATATTACAGCATCTTCTTCCTGTCGGTTAAATTTCGCGTCTGTAGCACGTCTTCGTGGTATAGCAGTGTTAATAGCCAGTAGTGTATTTTGTTATTCCTCAATTGTCGCATTTGCTTCATCCTGCCACGAGGGATAAATGTCTGATACTAATGAGTCGGAACCGCTGGGCGTCCATCGATCGCCTGATTATTCAGTCTGCTACTGCAAACGACTTCTGTATAGATTGCAGCCAGCTGCTAGCAGTTAGATACGGTACTCGAGTCGCAGCTGACGTACCAGGAACTCTCTGATGACGTGCGTGCAATGCCGAAACGCCACCTGCTGCAGGCGTTTAGTACCTATACTCTGTTCATCATAAGAATAAACCTGACATTAACATACTGCCATGTATTCTTCTGCGTTTACTTGAGTCTCATTGGGTTTCCTTTCACGTGGAGAGGAAGCCAAGCTGTGAACAGTACAGTGAAGTACGATCGTAGGTATACGTTTTATGCCGTGTTACACGTACATAGAGAACGATAACGCGGGACAACAGCTTTACCGGCACATTAAACTTGGACAGCACCTGCCAGCCAGTGGTCCAACAATATGCAATGGTGTGAGCTTATGGAGTTCAGACGTAAAAAGAGACGAGCTAGAAACAATATGGAGCAAAAGCCTACTGCAAGGATTCCACCGTACTGTTGAATACTAAAGCCAATGAAGGAATTAATTACAGTCAGTCGTCAGGTAATCTCTTAGCTCCTTCATTATCCGAATCCGAGAAATACGTCTCAGTTCTAGAACTGTCGTCTGCTACGTTGAAAACGAGTGATCAACAACAGAATCCACGAAGCTACCCAGGCGCCGCATTTTCTCCTCTTCTTTTATGAGGTGCTGTTCCTAATCCCGACAGTATTCGGCAGTGACGTGCGAAAAAGGTGCGTGCGTTAGTTCCAGTATGTCTGGGAACTAGACAGTCTTATTATTTCTCGGGCCAAATCCCTTAACTTGGCTCTAGATCAGTTCTATTGGGTTCATATTGTACTGGTAAAGTGGCAAATGTAAAAATGTAGCATTTTTATGGTGTGCTCGATGCTGTGAAAATGATTGTTTTCTGTGTTTCTACGACACTTACGTATAACTGTGTTTAAAACAATGGACCCAGTACAAATTAAGAGTATTTAGTGTTTCGATCTTTGCCTTCAAAATTTATTTAAGCAACCTTTACTAACAGTCTTTCATGGAAATGGAAATGAGCGTTTGGCGTCATTGGCCGGGAGGCCCCTTGCAGGGCAGGTCCGGTCGCCTTGGTGCAGGTCTTATTACATTCGACGCCACGTTGGGCGACCTGCGCGCCGGATGGGGATGAAAAGATGATGAAGACAACACAACACCCAGTCCCTGAGCGGAGGAAATCTCCGACCCAGCCAGGAATCGGAACCGAGCCCGTAGGACGGCAATCCGTCACGCCAACCACAGACACAGTCTTTCATAAAATTTCGATAATGAGGAATTTATATTTGAAATGAAAACACGCATTTCGCGTGCAGTTTGTAATTAGGAACAAGAAGACGTGCATTATTCATAACAAATGATGATGAATTGTAGAATTACGAGATGCAGGTATTTCAAATTCAACGAGAAAGAAAATAACGCAGATAAGACTTGAACCAGAGAACTATGGCCTACGGTGTTTTTACCAATCCAATACGCTACCGATACCGCTAACATTATAAATACAATGTGTGGTGGCGTCATACCCGTTGGAAAACTTCAAAGCTGATTGTCTCTGCGAATTTATGAAAAAAATTAAGGACAACCTATTTACTTTAACCGTGTTTCAAACGCGTGTTTCACTGCGAAACATTAATACGCCTCTGACATTTTCATAATGCGTATTAACAGCGCGACAATCAGAACACAACAGTACAGAGGCTGTGACTGTACACGAATTTTGAAATAAAAGCTACATAGCTAAAGCGCGATTAAGAAATACGTTGATGCCTGTTAATAAATTTGAATATCTTAAAGTTTCATTTAACGTAACTTAGTAATAATATGTCTCATACAAAATACGGCCTACTTACAAGAGCCTAACAACACCTGTGTATGTGTACTAGGGCTTATGAGCAATCATCAGCCGGCCACAGTTTCCGAGCGGCTCTAGGCGCTTCCGTCTGGAACCGCGCGACCGCTACGGTCGCAGATTCGAATCCTGCCTCCGGCATGATGTGTGTGATGTCCTTAGGTTAGTTAGGTTTAAGTAGTTCTCAGGTTAGGGGACTGATGGCCTCAGCTGTTAAGTCCCATAGTGCTCAGAGCCATTTGAACCATTTGAGCAATCATCGCGTTTGTGTTTGTTTACGTCAGGATTATTCTTATGATGAACGGACTATAGCTTCTCCGTAGAGGGCTTAATTGGTATCTGGCACCATTTTGTGACAGAAGAATACTTTCCCCGATCGTCACCGGTAATTTATCAGCGGACAGTTGCATAACACAAGATGTAGCAGAAACGCTTTTGCAAACTTAATATCTGAATATAACATCAGAGATGAGTGTCTGCTGTACGTGACACTATCTACGTATTTAAGGGCCATACTTGTAAGAAGCTATATAAAGTGAGCCGAACACTTAAAATAAGCGGTAGGAAAGGGGAATGGAGGCGTTAGATATGTTGGAAAAACATTGTGCAAATGTGAAGGAAGTCTCACATGAGCAGCTAACTCGCCGAAATCTAGAGCTTTGGTCCTGCGTGAAGTCCTCATCAAGTAGGGATGACAGCGAATACGGGAGGGATTCGGAGGCACGCTGCTAGGGTCGTAACATTTGAAAGGGTAATGGAGATGATCGAGGTAGTTGAATGCGAATCTCTGGATGAAAGACAAGGTAGTTCTTATGAAACTCTGTTGGCTAAATTACGACATGCGATATTGGAAGAAGACAGTGTGGCAATTCTGATCTCGCTTAGAGATCAGGAATGTACGTAGCCGGCGTAGAGAGGCATAGAGACGTAACACTGCCAGTCAAAACAAGTGCAGTATGCAAGAGGGAAGGAGGGAAGTCCATAGGTTGATAGGGCATTTCATATAATTATAGCGATTACCAAATCGAGCCAGATTTACAAAGAACTTGGCAGCCTGGGGAGGTTGATCAGCAACACGTTACATCTCTCTGGCCTGCACACCTTATTCTTTTGGGACAGTGTAACAGCGTCGTTGTATCTTCCCCTGATGCATGCTGGCCGATAGCTGTAGTAGATGCTCGTTGTCATTCTGGTTACTGGCACTGAGACGGTGTCGATCTCATAACTGTCCTATATACATGCTCCTACCCGGGATAAATCTGGGTGCTTTGCTAGCCACGGGGGTACCCCTTTATCAGGCATACAGTTCAGAGAGGTGTGTACCATGGGTGGACGAGCATTGTGACGCTGAAAGAAGGCACTTACTGTCACGTGAATGGTACACTACTGGCCATAAAATTGCTACACCACTACGATGACGTGCTACAGGCCCGAAATTTAACCGACAGGAAGAAGATGCTGTGGTATACAAATGATTAGCTTTTCAGAGCATTCACACATGGTTGGCGCCCGTGGCGACACCTACAACGTGCTGACACAACCGATTTCTAATACACAAACAGCAGTTGACCGGGGTTGCCTGGTGAAATGTTGTGATGCCTCGTGTAAGGAGGAGAAATGCGTACCATCACGTTTCCGACTTTGATAAAGGTCGGATTGTAGCCTATCGCGGTTGCGGTTTATCGTATCGCGACACTGCTGCTCGTGTTGGTCGAGATCCAATGACTGTTAGCAGAATATGGAATCGGTTGGTTCAGGAGGGTAATACTGTGATGGATCCCAACGGCCTCGTATCACTAGCAGTCGAGATGACAGGCATCCTATCCGCATGGCTGTTACGGATCGTGCACGCACGTCTCGATCCCTGGGTCAACAGATGGGGACGTTTGCAAGACAACAACCATCTGCACTAACAGTTCGACGACGTTTGCAGCTGCATGGACTATCAGGTCGGACACCCCGGCTGCGGTTACCCTTGACGCTGCATCACAGACAGGAGCGCCTGCGATTGTGTGCTCAACGACGAAACTGGGTGCACTAATGACAAAACGTCGTTTTTTCTGATGAATCCAGGTTCTGTTTACAGCATCATGATGGTCGCATCCGTGTTTGGCGACATCGCGGTGAACGCACATTGGAAGCGTGTATTCGTGATCGCCATACTGGCGTATCACCCGGCGTGATGGTACGGGGTGCCATTGGTTACACGTCTCGGTCACCTCTTGTTCGCATTGACGGCACTTCGAACAGTGGACGTTACATTTCATATGTGTTACGACCCGTGGCTCTACCATTCATTCGATCCCTGCGAAACCCTACATTTCAGCAGGATAATGCACGACTGCATGCTGCAGGTCCTGTACGGGCCTTTCTGGATACAGAAAACGTTCGACTGCTGCCCTGGCCAGCACATTCTCCAGATCTCTCAGCAACTGAAAACGTCTGGTCAATGGTGGGCGAGCAACTGGCTCGTCACAATACACCAGTCACTACTCTTGATAAACTGTGGTATCGAGTTGAAGCTGCATGGGCAGCTGTACGTGTACACGCCATCCAAGCTCTGTTTGACTCAATGCCCAGGCGTATCAAGGCCGTTATTACGGCCAGAGGTGGTTGTTCTGGGTACTGATTTCTCAGGATCTATGCACCCAAATTGGGTGAAAATGTAGTCACATATCAGTTCTAGTATAATATATTTGTCCAATGAATACATGTTTATCATCTGCATTTCTTCTTGGTGTAGCAATTTTAATGGCCAGTAGTGTAATAAACGAGGACACACGATATCCTCGACGTACTGTTGTACCGTTAAATTTCCCTCAATGACTACCAGCCGTGGGAGGGAGTCACACAACATTGGTTAACGCACCATAGCCTCAGGAGTAGCTCTGCCGCATCTTTCCCAAACATTTGAAGAACTGGACCTCTCGCCAGGTCGTCAGTATGCTCTTCGACGATGGTTATCCGGAACAGTCGCTGAACATAGTGCTACGCGATTCATCAGTAGGCCATGCTTCCCGGTCAGGCCACCACTCCATCGCAGCCGCTCGTGTTGCGGTGTTAATAGTATCCTACGCTTATGACGATAATTCCCTAGTTTGGCTGCTAATAGTAAGCGACGAACAGTGTGGAATGATGCGGAACGTCTGCAGGGATTCCATTACCTGTTGTCGGATGGCAGGCACAGGTGTGAACGGCTTACCATGTGTTTGGTGCACATTACTGATTCCCCCGTTGCGATGGTCAGAGTGGTGGACGAGCGGAACCTTAACTGCAAGTTAGCCTACCCTCACGTTCGCATTCACTCCAAAATCGAGCCACTGTCACTTCGAAATGGTCCACAGCTGGGCAAATGGAGATTCGCAATGAGGCCTCTTTCAAACTTTGTCAGGTGCTCATAACGCTGTCTCACAGGACTAGGAAACGTCACAGTATAGTTCATTATGATCACGCAGTTCACACACCCTATATATCCTACCAGGCCTCGTAACAATACTAAACCCGAACAGCACTAAGGCACTGCGTTGCCCATTCCAATTGTCAGGTCTGATCATTTACGTGCCAGCCGATGGTGAGTGGGAGTACGAAGTTAGAATACCATCCCACCATCTCTTCTGCGCTCTTCACTCTTTTTGTCAGGTAGCGTAGGTGTCCCTCGCTCAGTACATGAATGGGGCAGGGCAGAGAATTCCCTACACTGGTGTCAAGTAAGGCCCAAGAAGATCAACACAGTGGCCTGGTTTGCAGTTATAGAACAAACTTAACTACAAAAAACAGCCGTTTAGGGGTTGTTAATGAACGTTCTCGTTCAATGTATTCCAAATGTAATCCAGTTGATGCTTTTAAGTAAGATTTGGCAGAGTTTCGACGATTTAGTCTATGAGACATAGTAGTATTTGTTACATCCCATAGTACCTCATCGACGGTACGTTACAGGCAGTTCAGGTAGCTGTTCTAGGATGGGTTGGGTTGTTTAGCCGGCCGAAGTGGCCGTGCGGTTAAAGGCGCTGCAGTCTGGAATCGCGAGGCCGCTACGGTCGCAGGTTCGAATCCTGCTTCGGGCATGAATGTTTGTGATCTCCTTAGGTTAGTTAGGTTTAACTAGTTCTAAGTTCTAGGGGAGTAATGACCTCAGCAGTTGAGCCCCATAGTGCTCAGAGCCATCTGAACCATTTTTTTTTTTTGGGTTGTTTAGGGGAGGAGACCAGACAGCGAATTCATCGGTCTCATCGGATTAGGGAAGGACGGGGAAGGAAGCCGGCCGTGCCCTTTGAAAGCAACCATTCCGAAATTTACCTGGAGCGATTTAGGGAAATCAGGGAAGACGCATATCAGGATGGCCGGACGAGGGATTGTACCTTCGTCCTCCCGAATGCGAGACCAGTGTACTAGCCACTGCGCCACCTCGATCACTGGCTGCTGTAGAAACCATCGGCAAAGTTCTCCTGGGGTCGGTGATCTGCAGTAGAGAGACCCGACCTAAGGTGAAGAAGCAACAAACTGACAATCGAATCGCTCTTAGACTTTTTGGTGTTTAGTGCAGTTGTCGGAACCTCATAACCGTTTACAGAGTGACTTAGATAAGACATCGAAACCCTGATCAAATTGAACTGCAATGTCATCTGAAAGGGAACTAAGAATTTCTTTTAACTGATAAGTGACATATATTTTCAGGTTGCCGATTGAGCTAGGTTCAAATGGTTCAAATGGCTCTGAGCACTATGGGACTCAACTTCTGAGGTCATTAGTCCTCTAGAACTTAGAACTAGTTAAACCTAACTAACCTAAGGACATCACACATATCCATGCCCGAGGCAGGATTCGAGCCTGCGACCGTAGCGGTCTCGCGGTTCCAGACTGAAGCGCCTAGAACCGCACGGCCACTTCGGCCGGCGACTGAGCTAAGTTTAACGGGCTTCCAAATAAAAATTAAATGAATGGTGGTGGTGTGGTGGCCCTCAACTACGTACCCTCAGATTCGGAGTTCACATATTAAAAGTTTTGGCTGGTTTCGTTGTAGAGGCTGGGATACGTAGTTGGCGCATTAGAAGCCAAATATTGCTGAGTCTACAGTATAAAATGTGAATATACATGCACATGAATCGAATGGTCGAAGGTTCCTATCACTCGGCTATTGTGGGTGTAACGTAGAAATTTATAAATGAAAGATTGCAATTGAATAAAATCTGCAGGCACTATCTTAACGACATTAAATGATGAGTACGATAGTAGAAGTACTTTTGAGAATGCGGTATATTTCTGCAAGACACTTATTGGTGTCGATGGTCCAGCTATTAAATAAAATATAAGTTGAAGAGCAAGGAAACAATAGATTCCTACTGCACGTAATTAGATATAAACGACAACATAGCTCGCGAAATATTCACTTCTAAACGCTTACTACGTCTTCACTGTTGAAACCTCGGAAATCTCACAAGTTCACAAGTCCGCACTCCGAAGTATTTCCATCTCTCGCGACCAAATGCATACCGCTCCACGCTGCAAGTCTCTCCCACGACTCTCCGTCGCTCCTTCGCGTCCAGCACACTCTGTGTCCTGAGCTGTACTCCCCCTTGCGCCACACTGTTCAGAAGTACCTCGTGTCCTCTCTTGATACGATGCTCCTCCCCAACCTCCGTACGTCTCTCTTAGTAATGAGCGCTGTGATTGGCTAGAGTGCTCCCGCCATGTCTCCAAGCCAACGTACACTCACAAACATTTTGAGACACATACGAAATACTGGATTTACATTTAAATAACTTGAAATTAAATAAATATTCCTACAGCTGGACCATAAACACGCACTAACACACATTACTAAATACACAAATAAATTAAATAAACATACATCAAAGGAATAGAACAAAAGGTAGGCCAGTAGCCTAATGTCTCTGTGCTTTCTAAAACACAGTAAATATTTAACCAATTTCTTCATGAATAGTATGTATCGGATATAAACAAAGACATAGATGAATAAATATACACTCCTGGAAATGGAAAAAAGAACACATTGACACCGGTGTGTCAGACCCACCATACTTGCTCCGGACACTGCGAGAGGGCTGTACAAGCAATGATCACACGCACGGCACAGCGGACACACCAGGAACCGCGGTGTTGGCCATCGAATGGCGCTAGCTGCGCAGCATTTGTGCACCGCCGCCGTCAGTGTCAGCCAGTTTGCCGTGGCATACGGAGCTCCATCGCAGTCTTTAACACTGGTAGCATGCCGCGACAGCGTGGACGTGAACCGTATGTGCAATTGACGGACTTTGAGCGAGGGCGTATAGTGGGCATGCGGGAGGCCGGGTGGACGTACCGCCGAATTGCTCAACACGTGGGGCGTGAGGTCTCCACAGTACATCGATGTTGTCGCCAGTGGTCGGCGGAAGGTGCACGTGCCCGTCGACATGGGACCGGACCGCAGTGACGCACGAATGCACGCCAAGACCGTAGGATCCTACGCAGTGCCGTAGGGGACCGCACCGCCACTTCCCAGCAAATTAGGGACACTGTTGCTCCTGGGGTATCGGCGAGGACCATTCGCAACCGTCTCCATGAAGCTGGGCTACGGTCCCGCACACCGTGAGGCCGTCTTCCGCTCACGCCCCAACATCGTGCAGCCCGCCTCCAGTGGTGTCGCGACAGGCGTGAATGGAGGGACGAATGGAGACGTGTCGTCTTCAGCGATGAGAGTCGCTTCTGCCTTGGTGCCAATGATGGTCGTATGCGTGTTTGGCGCCGTGCAGGTGAGCGCCACAATCAGGACTGCATACGACCGAGGCACACAGGGCCAACACCCGGCATCATGGTGTGGGGAGCGATCTCCTACACTGCCCGTACACCACTGGTGATCGTCGAGGGGACACTGAATAGTGCACGGCACATCCAAACCGTCATCGAACCCATCGTTCTACCATTCCTAGACCGGCAAGGACAATGCACGTCCGCATGTATCCCGTGCCACCCAACGTGCTCTAGAAGGTGTAAGTCAACTACCCTGGCCAGCAAGATCTCCGGATCTGTCCCCCATTGAGCATGTTTGGGACTGGATGAAGCGTCGTCTCACGCGGTCTGCACGTCCAGCACGAACGCTGGTCCAACTGAGGCGCCAGGTGGAAATGGCATGGCAAGCCGTTCCACAGGACTACATCCAGCATCTCTACGATCGTCTCCATGGGAGAATAGCAGCCTGCATTGCTGCGAAAGATGGATATACACTGTACTAGTGCCGACATTGTGCATGCTCTGTTGCCTGTGTCTATGTGCCTGTGGTTCTGTCAGTGTGATCATGTAATGTATCTGACCCCAGGAATGTGTCAATAAAGTTTCCCCTTCCTGGGACAATGAATTCACGGTGTTCTTATTTCAATTTCCAGGAGTGTATTTATAAGCATGCTGCTACCGTTTTTTCGCGTAACTGTGGAGTACTTATGGCCTGACGTGATTAGTAGTAATGGACCACTATGACCTCCAATGACTTATATACTATTCAAGTTACATGCCTGTAATTCATACCTATTTAGGTTTACACTAATATATTTCTAAAGACACATTGATCGAAGAAATCGAATGAACCGTTCAGACTTTGGAAATTCGTTGCTGCTTGTTACTTGTATAATTTGCAATCAGATACCAAACTTTAAAGTAATAAAGATATTGAAAATCTGTTTACACCGCCAGAATCGTTGTGCAAATAATGGTGATGTACATGTTTCTTTTTGAGGTATCATAATTCATCTGGCTACTATTAATTTCTATACGATCAGTGGAATGTCTGCCATGATGGTTTCACGAAGTCCGCCATCTTTGGCACTCCCGGCATAGAAAGCTCCTTCATCGACACAAAGCACCGTCCTCGTCACAGCGTCAACATGGAATTCCCAGCCATGCAATCTGCCTGGACCCCTCCTGCTCGGCTGACGTTCGGCGCCACGTGGCTACTGCTAGGCCACAGCCCGCCGAGAGGCCCCAGCGCAGCCACGCCAACTCTAAACTTAGAATATTTTCAGGGCACCACAGCTCGCCAGTTACCTCACAGTTTCTATGGATTAATAAGCGACAACTTTAAAATGCTGTAGGCAACGCGAGACAAAAGCACAATTAGACAATAGCGAATCCAATCGCCGTCATTATAGAATACATCTTGGCACCTTTTTGTCATGCTTTTCACGATATTTTCTGCATATTCTCTCGGAAACGATCTCCACGTCGTATTGATTTGATATGACAGCTGCTTAAACGTATATACTGGCTTTCTTCTAAGCTTCATCTTAATGTACGACCAAACGTTTACGATCGGATTTGCATCCGGAGACATTCCAGGTCAATTCGTAGTGGACGCCCCATTGTCTTGTTTCCACGATGTACAGAGGCTGCTGCTATCCTCTGAAAGCACCTAGTTTTCCTCTTTCGAACCAAACAGCTTCTTAACGGACCTCAGAAGATATTTTTGATAAATATTGCACATTTTTTCAGCTTTTAAATTGGCTGTAAATAAGGGCAAAATGCCGAAACATTCAAGTCTCACACTGTTTATCTATACACTGTGCAAAAGAGCTTTGATTACAGATTCTAAGTCACTGCCAGAGATGTCGTTTAAAATTATGGCGTACACTTTCTTGTGGACCTGACTGTAGGTTTCAGCGGTCGCAGCAGAGAAACGAAGAACTGTCGTCTTCACATTCCCACTCTCCATGTGCGACCCTGATGTGCGCCTTGTAACATGCTTAAATTCACATGACATTGGCCGCGCCGTGAAGCTGCGTGGTTTGAGGTGCCTTGTCACAGTTCGCGCAATGGCATGGGTGTGTGTGTGTTCTCCTTAGTGTAAGTTAGTTTAAGTTAGATTAAGTAGTGTGTAAGCCTAGGGACCGATGTCGTCAGCAGTTTTGTCCCATAGGGACTTACCACCACATCACACGGCGTTTCCCATTCGTTTTAGCACACAATTTGTTGTGACATTTAAAGAACAAGTAAGCAGACTATTATGGTGGCAGCAGCTACAGCTTTTACCCTGATCCACTGTGTCGCTCATGCAGTGTGGTGAACGTCGCTGGAGTTGCTGGTAAGAAAGTTTTTATTTCCGACGAACGGCCGTGGCGTGTAGCTGCCACACTGGGCTATCGCGCGGCCGAATTGCCAGTCGCAAGCCACGTTTACATGTGCCTACATCATCGCATGTCGACGGTCAGTTTTGACCGGCAACATCGCGGCTATGCCACATGTACGGAAACATTGACGGCTAGTGTTGCCCGACAGTGTTTGCGGTGATACATTTTCCAGTCAGAAGTGTAAACCCGGATGACACTATGACTGCAAAATGGACGAAAGCGAGCAAGTGGTAGTGATTGCGTCTCTTCTGCTTTTGCATTCCGGAAAGAATGAAAAACATGAAGAAGAGAAATCGCGGTTCGTAGATGAGTTCCTTTTCAGGGAAGCGCACTGTTTCCAAAAACTTAACTCGTCGACTGATGCTCCAAGGAATTCATTGAGGTCGGTTGAAATACCATTCAAGTCTTTAT
This sequence comes from Schistocerca serialis cubense, assembly GCF_023864345.2. NCBI lineage: Eukaryota > Metazoa > Arthropoda > Insecta > Orthoptera > Acrididae > Schistocerca > Schistocerca serialis. Next base: position 109,766,822 of record NC_064641.1, on the reverse strand, counting down.
GGAAGTATGTTGCTGCGGTTAACTAGTACTGTGAAGCTCCTATAATTTTCATAAATGCGATAGATCTACGACCAGCATTAGGAGATGTGAAAAATAGTAAAAAAAAAAAAATCATAAAAATGATCTGGAAAGTGCGATCGGCTCTTGTGTTCTGAGTGTTTTGTAAGAACTTAAATATGTGTACAGACGATGACAATGATGATGTAGCGAGGCTCAGCTGCCTGGTGGCAAGTCTTCCTATTGGTCGGCGCTCTGGTGATTTGCGTTTCCCTAACGACACCTGTTATGCAACCGGGGAAACGGGGGACTTAACGTGGAACCCAAGCCACGTGTAGCTGCTGGCATCTCCTCACGTCGCTGTGGGGTGCCGGCTGGGTTAAAACGAAGACTGGAAAATCCATGGCCCGATTAAAATTCGATCCCAACAGCTCTCGACTTCCAGGCATGCGCTTTGTCACTAATCGACCAGGCTCGTCACGTATGGTTCAAATGGCTCTGAGCACTATGGGACTCAACATCTTAAGTCACAAGTCCCCTAGAACTTAGAACTACTTAAACCTAACTAACCTAAGGACATCACACACACCCATGCCCGAGGCAGGATTCGAACCTGCGACCGTAGCAGCCCCACGGTTCCGGACTGCAGCGCCAGAACCGCTAGACCACCGCGGCCGGCTCGTCACGTATGTAAAGAGTTCATGCACGCGTTGTTATGAATGAGTCTGCGAATTTTGAATATGTGTCATACATGGCCTACCTTGATGAAAAGGAGATTCACGTACATATTTGGCAACTGCGAGGCATGAGTAATGCGCCATAAATTTTTGTTACGATTTTTCGTCTCGCATTACGTAATAGAGCCGACTCAACTTACCCTCGACACCAAAATGGACGTTTAAACTTTGTAAAATATATGTTTCAATGTGTATTCCTTTGACATATTACAGTATCTAAAGACCGAGAGAAAAAGCTGACGAAAACCAGGTCGCAATCAGAGAAGCTCTATCACCAGAGCGAGTAGGTAGCAGCGCAAGTCAGCGACGCTACAACTACTGCAGCTGGCCACCAGAAACGTTACCGAAGGCCACTAAGAATGAACTTAACATGTACAACAGATAATCACAGTTCTAAGATAGTTTCAAAAATGGTTCTTAGTTCGACCCTCGAGGAAGGAAGAGTGAGTAGTCGCAATTATGATGCAGACAGGTAACAGTCGGTCGTAGTGGTGTATAACAGGACACTAACGTGTCATAGTTTGATTCTGAATTGTCGGTCGTCCAGTAATGATATACTAATTCAAATGGTTCAAATGGCTCTGAGCACTATGGCACTCAACTGCTGAGGTCATTAGTCCCCTAGAACTTAGAACTAGTTAAACTTAACTAACCTAAGGACATCACAAACATCCATGCCCGAGGCAGTATTCGAACCTGCGACCGTAGCGGTCTCGCGGTTCCAGACGCACGGCCACTTCGGCCGGCAATGATATACTCCGACAAGTTAATTGAAATTATTTTGTTCGAGATTCGGCAGCCAGTATTGAGGTCGGGAGTTTAATCGATTGGATACTGAGAAGTGTTGGTGTCTGCGTGGCAGCTCAACGTGATTGTTGTACGAGGACATGATAATTTAGATTCGGAAGACAGCTACGTGGGCGTCCGTGTAACGCTAGGCACTGTGGATAATGAGCACGAAATACCGTACGCGATTATATGGTAGATTTGTTGTTGAATTTTGAAGAATAGTTGGTCGTACCGGCTATTAGATGTTGTGGAGGTATCTTTCCATTGGTTATGGATTTGTGTAAGTGAATGTTGGAGAACTCATCCGTTAACTATCCAGTATTTTGGATACTTTGGAATACTGATCGTGTGCACCATACAGGGTGACACAGCTGATATAATAATGGGTGTAGAGAAATACAGAATGGGTATCGGACAATTAGGATGATTATTGTTGCGTGTTCTAAGGTATTTGAACAATGCCTGAGAACCCTACGACCACCTACTGAGGTGAGACTTGTAGTTTTGAAGTCCGGACAGGGCAACTTTACGTCATTGTACGTTAATATGCTAAACCATAATCGCGATTATTTTGGAATCAGACTATCTTGGTATATTTTGATAGAGTTGAGGCAGAAACGATCCAGTCAAGAACCATTTAAAGGAGGGACGAACGGTGATTATCTTTTACGATTCAAGTGCTGTAATTAGTTTAGTAACTTCAAGGTGTAGTGTGTACGCGAATGTCAACACCTGAAGAGGTCTGAATTTTCCTAAATTTCAAAGTAGAATACAAAGTGGCGGTGACACTTAGGGTTTTTGTTTCTGTGCTTTATTTTTGAGTTTGTCTTCTGATTAGAAGGGGAATAGCTTATAAACAGCACTTGAACCAACCACTATAAACTGTGACCATTGAGATTTTCAGGAGAAAAACAAAATTGTTTAAGTATGTGAAAGTTTAAAACTGTGATCCGCGTAAGTCATTTGTAGTACAGAGAAAGTACTAAAGAAAGTTTTCATTCTTTTAGTAAAGAGAAAGAACGAGATAAAGAGACTAAGATAAAGAAAGAAACAGAAAAGTTGATTTTTTTTCAGAGTTGCTTTACGAAAAGTTAATTAAAATAACATTAATCCCAATTATTGGACTTGGCAAGGGCCAAAAATATAATATCATGTAAACGTAGAAAATCAAAAATTTAGCTATACGTTATTTGAAAAATATGTAATAATAACTGTATTGAGTCGGACTCGGGCAGAAGAAGAAATCTTTGGAAAGCAAAAGAAGAAATCTATGGAAAGCAAATGATAGTACAAATATCTAAAGAGAAGCAACATTACGAAAGAATAAGTTCGCAATAGACTTGTAACATTGGAATAAAAATGATGAATTCTCAGCTTACGAAGAATACAATCGTCGGTTCGCAACGGACTGTAAATAAGACGTGATATCGTTGCTTCATCTGAAGCGAACGGCGTACAAATACATTATATTTCATAAAAGTGTACTAAAGTTCAGCAGTGCTAGATTTTTTTAAAGTGAATAGAGCTGTTGGTTAAGGTCATATCAGTCGATTGCTATCAGCGTGTGTTTCGTCATAGTACTCGGAGAGTGACGTTGATATGTGGTCGACGAGAATTGTTAATTTTTGGACTACGAAAAGCTGCATGCTGGTGAGAAGAGCACACTCAGGTTTCAACGTTGTTGTATTTATGTAACTCCTGTCAAACTAGTCTCATAAGTGCTGGTTATCGTAGGAACTCTGGAATTCCTCTTGTTAATTAAAGTCAGACGCGTTAGCCTAAACCTTTTTTAAACTACGATATCTAACATCGGCCATCTAGCCCGAAATTAGTATTGTGTCAAGGTTTAGACTGGTATCGTGTTTGTCAGCGACACTCGTCCTTCGATGATCAGCCATTAGTTACATCGTTGGTGGGTTCTTCCTTGTAAACGAAATAACCACAGTTCACTTTTGGACAGGATATTGCAAAAGTGGCTCGTCTAACAAATCGTAACTGATCTTCTCACAAGTTCCATCATATGTAGTGCGGTGTACCATCCATTGTTCGTTGTCAATTGGACGGTGTATACGAGGAAGGGGGATGTTTTTTTTTGTCCGCTGCAACACGAGGTGTCAATCTAAGCTGCACGGCGCATGGCACATGCTAGGTTCGCTAGTTTGACATAAATTTCAGCTTTGTGCCTCTACTCGTTCCTGACGAAAAGGGGTGTTAACAGGCGGACAAACAGACAGACGGACAACAAATGACAAAAAACAAATATTTTTTATCTGCCAATTAACCATTTTCGGAGTTTTCCCTTAACTTTTTCTGTGAACCTTGCTTCTTCTCAAATTTCACTGATTCTAGGTCAACGGGAAGTGCACTATAGGTTTTGATGAGTGAGTTAGAGGCTAGCGAAAAGTGTGACACAAATGGCTATATCTTTTGATTGCATTGACTCAGAAGCTGAAATTTTTCACAATGACAAAGGACCTCAGACCTTAGTTGTGAAAAAAATTTCATCTTGATACCTATACTCAGCTCTGAGAAGCAGGGGTCTCAACAGTTGGACAGGCTACAGGCAGAAAAAAAATTGTGAGTTGTTGCCCATAAAAGACACATAATGAATCTTCAGAAAAGTTTCGAAGTCTTAAAGATCTATGTGGAATAAAATTACGGCTCACTACGGCACAGCAGTTACTACATTAGCATCGAGAACGTCCTTTTTGAGATTTCGGTTTCTCTATACATTTTTGCGTATTCCATAGCACTGACTGTAAATGTATGTATGTTACTTGTGGAATTCACTGTCGTCTGGTTTCACACTTTTAAATTCTTGTAGGCAACAAAGAGATTGAGCGCCTCTACCTTGGCGCGCCAACTTTCGAACTGAGGCGAAATAATATCGATTCACGTGACTTGTCAGCGAAGCGCTGTGGGTGTGACAAACACGAAGGCCGATTGTGATAGTGAAGGGGAGCATCTGGACCGGCCATACGCAATATTCTGCACATTACAGGTTTCTTCTTCCTGCTCATCCGCATCAACTGAGTTTTTCCATATTTACATCCAGCTGCCATTCATTACACCAACCAGAAATTTTGTATAAGTCGTCTTGCATTTTCCTACAGTCACTCAGCTTCGACACCCTACCGTGTTTGCCAAATCATTTACTTGGATATAGAACAACAGCGGACCTATCACACATCCCTGTAGCACCACTGACGATACCCTTGTCTCGGATGAACATTCACCGCTGAGGACAACATACTGAATTGTATTACTTAAGAAGTTTTCGAGCCACTCACATATCTATGAAGTTGTTCCATGTGCTCATACCTTCGTTAATAGCCTGTCGTGTCAAAATGTTTTCCGATATCTAGAAATATGGAATCTGCCTGTTGCCCTTCATAGCCGGCCGCGGTGGCCGTGCGGTTCTAGGGGCTGCAGTCCGGAACCGCGGGACAGCTACGGTCGCAGGTTCGAATCCTGCCTCGGGCATGGATGTGTGTGATGTCCTTAGGTTAGTTAGGTTTAAGTAGTTCTAAGTTCTAGGGGACTGATGACCTAAGATGTTAAGTCCCATAGTGCTCAGAGCCATTTGGACCATTTTTTTGCCCTTCATACATAGTTCATAGTATATCACGTGAGAAAAGCGCAAGCTGAGTTTCACACGAGCGATGCTTTCTAAAACCATGCTGATTGGTGGACATAAGCTTCCAGTCTCAAGAAAGATTATTACATTCGAACTGAGAATATGTTCAAGAATTCTGCAGCAAACCGAAGTTAGAGGTATCGGTCTGGAATTTTGCGGGTTCGTTCTTTTACTCTTCTTATACACTGGTGTCACCTACGCTCTTTTCCAATCGCTTGGGACTTGGGGCTGCGCGAGAGATTCGAGATAAATGCAAGCTAGGTAAGGGCCAATGCCGTAGAGTATTCTTTGCGAAATCGAACTGGGTTGTGTACTGACCTGGTGATTTATTTGCTTTCAAATGTTTCAGTTGTTTCTCTACACCAGGGACTCTCATTAGTACGTCGTCCATACGGGAGTGTGTTCGATGGTCAATTGAGGGCAGGACGTGCTATATTTCTATGCTTCTCCTGTGTGGATGATTTCTTGAGCATGGAATTTAAAACTTCGGCTTCCGTTTTGCTGTCTTCAACTGCCACAACAGACGGGTCAACATGGGAATGAATAGCAGCCTTGGATCAGTTATGTCTCGCACCTTAAGACAGGCGAACCAGTTTACATTCATAGCCCGTATGCTTAGAGCGCACCGTTGTATTTTGTGGGTACAACGCAGACTGGATGGAGCCTCAGAGAGCTGGAGAGCTGGAACCATTGGCATCGCCTCACCGCTAGCGCCCACACCTGTCACGCCGCTTCGCAGATTTCATTATGCGATTGGAGAGTGTGCGGCATCCACTACACAGGAACCGTCCTCACATATCAGACTCATCAATCACTGGGAGGCCGCAACCGTCTGTCCAGCATCCGCGTAAACTGTGCTTTTAAATCCCGCGCACAGTGTTTTATGTGACGGCAGGCGTTTTCCCCACGCATTTTAACACTTTAGAAAAAGTATTGCTATTGAACGTGGCATTTTATTGTCCACGCGCCGCTCACACTATCTGCATCTGTTTCACAAGCTGCGGGATGGTCGCGAATTGAACACTAACTCGAATATAGGATAAATTTCCTTTACTTCACGTCTATGGCCACAAATTTTTTGTAATCAGAGTACCGGTTTCGGTCTATAATGACCATCTTCAGATCTGTTTTAAAAAGCGTGTCCTAATATACTGGAGCCATAGTGGCAGTTTATTAGGACATGCCGGCCGCGGTGGTCTAGCGGTTCTAGACGCTCAGTCCGGAGCCGCGGGACTGCTACGGTCGCAGGTTCGAATCCTGCCTCGGGCATGGATGTGTGTGATGTCCTTAGGTTAGTTAGGTTTAAGTAGTTCTAAGTTCTAGGGGACTGATGACCACAGATGTTCAGTCCCATAGGGCTCAGAGCCATATTAGGACATGTTTTTATATAACAGATGTGAAGATGGTCATTATATACTGGAGCCATAGTGACAGTATATTAGGACCTGTTTTTATATAACAGATCTGAAGATGGTCATTACAGACTGAAACCGGTTGTCTGACGACAAAAAAATTTGTGACCATAGACGTAAAGTAAAGGAAATTTATCTGTATCTGTCTATATACTAAATATTTGCTTTAAATGCATTTTTTGTGGGTATAGCGATCATAGCCCACGAAACTGTTCCGTGTCTTACTATATTGTGATACAGTATTTATTGTACACCCAGGGATATTTAGTCAGACAGTAAGTCAGGATCTGGTTGTGCCCAATGCTTGCCACTCTGATTGTGACGGAATCCATCGACATGCTGTAGTCTGTAATGATTTTAGAGATTTTCTTCCCCGTTTCATTAGTGCACTGAAGAAAAAGGGAAACCTGCTGCATACGACATTGTACGCGCACTGATCCCTATTTGTCGTACCCTCGTGGTCCCTACGTGAGATATATCGTACGACTGCTGGAGTGTCACACAGTTTTACGCGAATACTGGTTCTCCAAAAATTATGCAACAGGCTTTCTCTAAAACTTCGCTTTCTTTCTGCAGTTGCACATTCAAGTTCGCCGGGCTCTGGAGACGCAAGCGCTGTGGCTAAGCAGCAACGGCGGCGAGCGAGTGAGATCTGAACTTATCTGTCATTCAGCCGAAGGTCAAGACAGCCGCACTTCATGCGTGCACAGGTACACCAAAGGATTGCGCAGCGAAATTAAACATTTGAATAATGTCACATTATTCAATAAATTTTTTCTGGGTTTGTGACCGCATTGTCAAAATACAAAACTACCGAGGTTTCGGTCATTGTTGCAAGTGACATTCTTCAGGGTGTTTTTGTTTAAACACCCTGAAGAGGTCATTTGTAACAGACATCGAAACGTCGGTAGTTTCATGTATTGACAATGTGGTCACAAACCCAGAAAAAATTATTGAATGTAACAATGGCCGCCGAAGCCTACTTTTGTAATGTCACATTACTTCGTTAGATGGTGTAAGACCATATCAACGTCACCCATTTTGAGTTTTACAAAAATCCCATTTTTACGAAATTTCAAAAGTGTATAATATTAACAATAGAAATTTGTAATTTTGGGTAATCTCATTTTATTTACGTTATCTCTTTAAGCTGGCTTCTCCAACCCCAGGTTCGCTACCTCAAATTGTTCAGTGGAGCATCCTCTATGTCTTGTTAGTTAATGGCTCTGAGCACTATGGGACTTAACTTCAGAGGTCATCAGTCCCCTAGAACTTAGAAATACCTAAGCCTAACTAATCTAAGGAGTTCACACACATCCATGCCCGAGGCAGAATTCGAACCTGCGACCGTAGTTGTCGCGCAGTTCCAGACCGTAGCGTCTAGAACCGCTCGGCCAACCAAGCCGGCATGTCCTGTTAAATTTTTGCACTCTCTTACGGGAACACCCTGTAGAGGATTTCATTCGACTGTCGTGAGTCACACGTAATGTATCTCAATACTCTTCAGAATACATATAATTCTGTCTGCATTCGTGTAAGCTATGCCTTGGATGGCTTTGAAGACGACTGATTTGTGTCTCATTTCTCTTACTGATGTGTTACACTTCCCTGTAACTCTTGCAACAAATTTGTGTCTTCCATTCGTCCACTGTGATTTTTATTTCACTTTATCCCGATTCACGCAAATTCTCAGTTTCCGTTCCGAATATTTGAAGGATGAGACATGCTCCAGATGTTCAACATTGATATCTATTCGGATACTATCGGATTGTTTGTCTTTGTTGTATGGATTACTTTACATTTTTGTGCATTAAAAGAGAACTGTCATTTATCACACCATGCGGATATACACGGTGTATGGGGAGGAAAGGTCAATATTTTACACAGTGATAGTATAAATAATACTGAACAAAAAATGTTATATGAACATAGGTCCTCAGTTGCTTCGTTAGGGAGGTATGGGTATTGAAAGGAACTTTAATTCTGCAAAATTGATGTGCGCAACGTGAACGTATACGCAATACAACTGGACCGTAACGTGATGCTCTTGCAAACAATGCACGTATACATGCCATGTTTACGGTTTGCATCTTACCACGTATTATGGTCATGTGACGTACTTAGTACAATCAGCTATTGTTTGTGCAGTTGTGCCGTGCATTCCGCATTGTGCAGTGTAGCGGCGACGGATGGGTTAGCTGTGTAGTGTATGGTGTTAACTGTGTTCGTACAAGCGCTGCTAACAACGCCACACGTCTACAGTAATGAGGAATACGCAGACATGGTGTTGTTTATGGCTTCTGCGATGGTAGTGCTACCGCTGCAAGAAAAGAATACTGCAGGGGCTTTCCGACTCGACGATTACCCACCGAGCGAGGTGGCGCAGTGGTTAGCACACTGGACTCGCATTCGGGAGGACGACGGTTCAATCCCGTCTCCGGCCATCTTGATTTAGGTTTTCCGTGATTTCCCTAAATCGCTTCAGGCAAATGCCGGGATGGTTCCTTTGAAAGGGCACGGCCGATTTCCTTCCCCATCCTTCCCTCATCCGAGCTTGCGCTCCGTCTCTAATGACCTCGTTGTCGACGGGACGTTAAACACTAATCTCCTCCTCCTCCTCGACGATTACCTGATCGCACGGTGTTTACCAAAGTGTTTATCACTTTGCGTGCAACAGGCTTTCTTCCAAGTAGACTTTTTTCGTCCGAGTGTGCACGTCAACAAGCTTTGCAAGAACAGAAATAAATTATCGCAAGTGCTGAGCGAAGTCCCAGTACGAGCATACAAAGAATGTCCCTGTGTATGAATGTCCCACAGACACGTGTATGGGAAACATTATATGCGGAAACTTGTATCCATTTTACATACAGCGTGTCCAAAATCTCCACGTTGGCGACAATGCTCAACGACTTCAATTCTGTCATTGGGTAATTGAGAATAGTCATTTGCTTCCACACATACTATTCACTGATGAAGCCCAGATTTCACAACATGGGATAAACAACACACGCAATATTCATCGGTGGTCACGGGAAAATACACACGCTTCAGTGGGTAACAATTTCCAAGTTCTGTCAATCTGTCCTCTATCGTGTGTTCCCTTTTAGTTGCTGTTTTAAACTTGTGCCTCGCGGTGCATTCCTAACGTAGTCTGGGCGCTAGTGACCATTGAAGTTGTGCGCCCTAAAATCACAAAAAAGTTCGTTCTGCCATAAATGTTTGGTGCAGCATGATCGGTAACCTTTTGTTAGCTCCATTTATTATCAACCAGCGACTGACGGGAGAGAGGTACCTGCATTTTTTGGAAAATTCATTTGTGGACCTAGTGGAAGACGTTCCTTTAGTCAAGTGTGTAACGTCGCAGCTATCTGCACGGCTGCAGAGATTTGCAGTAAGTTTTATTCCATTAGGCCAAGCTGTATTGGAGGCTGGCAATGAAGCCTCCAGCCCCGGCTGTTGTGTAGTCAGCTGCTGGCGTCATAATGCTATCTGTCGCGGTGTGCGGACCGTGAGAACTGCTCTGTGTGGAGCGTACTAAGATCACTTATTCATCTTACCTAAGAAACTAAATAACTATAATAAATATGATCTGTTTGTTTTCAAATTTGGTATAGGAAGTTTTATAATTTAGAAGAACAATGTGTAAAATTATTATGCGGATAACTTTACTAGTTTTGGAAATATAAAAAACCTATTAAAAAGTACTTAAGCGACACTTTGTAAAGTAATTCAGATAGGAATCCTGACAGTTAAAGTTTCTTTGTTATTTGAAAACAATAACAGCACTGACATTGCGCACAAGTTATGTTGAAGAAATTTTGATTCTAAACTTTTAATAATTTTGCTTTCATAATGGAAATAATAGTTTGAGTTGATATTTATATCTTGTGTTAGGGTGGGAGTAGATGAGAGTGAATGTGAGTGTGTATGTGGGAACATACGCCAAATTTCAATTAGTGAATTACACCACGTGTAACTAGCAAGTGTTATGTAACCAGGATGTCGTGAAAACAGTGAATCCCCCTTACTGGTGTATGACGTATGTCTAGGAGCGTTTGCTTTTGTAATAAGGCAGACAGAAAGATAGTAAGAGGATACTTAGTTCTAATGTATATTTCAAGCAGTTTTCTTTTGATTTTCGTGTTGTTGGGTTTTGTGGAACATTTTGTGAAATTTTGCAATATGAAATGACGTAGATGCATCTGCGAATGCTGATTGGAGTAAAGCGGTTTGGGCGCGAAATTGATCATGAAAGGTTAATCTGATGGAATGATCGTTTTGATCAACCAATGAGAGAAAAGTCTTTCCCGCGTAATTGAATGAGTGATATGCCCTGTGAGCCACGGCATTCAGGCAGTCGTGGAGTCGCTGTTGGATGAGAAGGTCGTGTTAAAAGTGTCCGAAAAAATTATGTGTGAGATGAAGAAATGATGGTTAAATCGCTCTCGGGTTATATCGCCGTGCTATCAGATGCAATTACGGACATTTCGGTGAAGTTTTGAGAGGTTTTGGAATGTTGGTTGCGGAATAAACCTCGTGTGAAACTATCGGCCTTTGTGAATATTCTGAGTGGCGTGTTCCGTATGCATGTACAGAACATTTTGGCGAGCACCTTCTTTCGAAGAATCCACTGAAAAGGACCGAATGTGAACTCATTTTGTAACAGTGTGTTGCCTGTGTGAATCTCGTAATATTTCGGGTTGGACTTGGCACGTTTCTGGCTGTCTTACGTGTGATATAAGCTGCACGAACTAGTAGTAGATGTACTACCAACGTAAATGTAGACTTGGTGACACAATAAATGAAAATGACCGTAATAAAACATCAGTATATACGAACAAACATTTTCAATGAAGGGAGGAACCACCCACTTTGCCCGTTATTAATAGAGATTTACAGGTTTATCTTGTTACTGGAGTTACGCGTGCATTGTAATCGTAAGTATGGGCGGTGGTTTTCTTCAACGCTGCTTTTCTTATCGTCTACATAGTACCTACCAATGCAGAGCAACGGGTGGTGAATGGACACTATACTGAGGTGGTTGTTGTTGTTGTTGTTATCGTCTTCAGTCCTGAGACTGGTTTGATGCAGCTCTCCATGCTACTCTATCCTGTGCAAGCTTCTTCATCTCCCAGTACTTACAGCAACCTACGTCCTTCTGAATATGCTTAGTGTATTCATCTCTTGGTCTCCCTCTACTATTTTTACCCTCCACAGTGCCCTCCAATATTAAATTGGTGATTCCTCGATGTCTCAGAACATGTCCTACCAACCGATCCCTTCTTCTAGTCAAGTTGTGCCACAAGCTCCTCTTCTCCCCAATTCTATTCAATACTTCCTCATTAGTTATGTGGTCTACCCATCTAATCTTCAGCATTCTTCTTTAGCAATACTGAGGTAGGTGGACATTAAATAAATCACAAAACGGGTCCCGCGAACCCCTCCCCGCCGGAAGCGGACTGGAATGTACTGTCAACATGACGGTGCCACTCCACATGTTACCTTACGTGTGAGGGACCATCTCAACCGCACCTACCCTAATCGCTGGACTGGCCGTGGCGATCCTATTAACTGGCCTCCAATCACGTGACCTTACACCTTTAGATTTGTGTTTATGTGGTCTCTGAACTGTATGATAAGTGTTAAAGCCGTCTGTAAAAGACGTGGTACGTCTTTTTCAACTGAATACATGTAACATGCATGTTGTAATGCATTATGTACTAAATGAAAAGTAAATAAACGTTATGTAAAAATGTGTAACATAACTGTACTTCTCTGTAACATTGTTTTCAGGAAAATCACGTTACGGTCCAATTGTACTGCGTATACGTTCACGTTGACCACACCAATTGTGCAGAATTAAAGTTGCTTTCAATACCAATACCTCCCTTCGAAGCATTTGTGGACCTAAGTTGATATAACATTTTTTGTTCAGAATTAATTATAATATCACTGTCTAAAATGTTAACCGTCCCTCCCCAAACTCCCTGTATATTATTGAACAGCTCAAGATTACCCAGGGTAGGGATTTTTGTTAGTTGCCTCGGGTTTGCTACTGGATCCTAAAACCACAATGACTCGGTATTTCGGGGGTCCAGCTGTCCGCCATCTTGAGAAGGGACACTACTGCTGTCGAGTCAATCTGAGAACTGATGCCATGCCTGGAAACCATCGTCTGTCATAGGTCACTGTACTACACACGGCGCATGCACCACACATCACAGGTGATGCTCCCTCCAGATTGGGCTTGAGTCAGAGCCCTAGTGCTGGGCGCGTTCGATAAGTAATGCAACACATATTTTTCTTGGCCAATTTCGGTTGAGAAAATAGGGAAATCGTGAAATATTCCCTATTCAGCCCCTATAGTTTCAAGAATCTGTATATTGAGCAAGCAGTACAGGAAACAAAAGAAAAATTCGGAGTAGGTATTAAAATCCATGGAGAAGAAATAAAAACTTTAAGGTTCCGCGATGACATTATAATTCTGTCAGAGGCAGCAAAGGTCCTTTAAGAGCAGTTGAACGGAATGGACAGTGTCTTGAAAGGAGGCTATAAGATGAACATCAACAAAAGCAAAACGAGAATAATGGAATGTAGTCGAATTACGTCGGGTGATGCTGAGGGAATTAGATTAGTAAATGAGACACTTAAGGTAGCAAAGGAGTTATGCTGTTTGGGGAGCAAAATAACTGATGATGGTCGAAGTAGAGAGGATATAAAATGTAGACTGGCAATGGCAAGGAAAGCGTTTCTGCAGAAGAGAAATTTGTTAGCATCGAGTATAGATGTAAGTGTCAGGAAGTCGTTTCTGAAAGTATTTGTATGGAGTGTAGGCATGTATGGAAGTGAAACGTGGACGATAAATAGTTTAGACAAGAAGGGAATAGAAGCTTTCGAAATGTGGTACTACAGAAGAATGCTGAAGATTAGATGGGTAGATCACATAACTAATGAGGAGGTATTGAATAGAATTGGGGAGAAGAGGAGTTTGTGGCGCAACTTGACTAGAAGAAGGGCTCGGTTGGTAGGACATGTTCTGAGGCATCAAGGCATCACCAATTTAGTATTGGAGTGTAAAAATCGTAGAGGGAGACCAAGAGATGAGTACACTAAGCAGATTCTGAAGGATGTAGGCTGCAGTACATACTGGGAGATGAAGCAGCTTGCCCAGGATAGAGAAGCATGGAGAGCTCCATCAAAACAGTCTCAGGACTGAAGACCACAACAAAAACAGTTTCACGAAGTTCCAACAGGTGGCTGCGATATACGTATCCTTCAAAGTGGCGTCTGTAACGGAAGTGTGCTCCAAGCAGAGATCTGTCACTGAGTTTCTTTTTGCGGAAAACCAAAGCATCACAGGTATTCGTAGACGCTTGCAGAATGTCTACGGATATCTGGTAGTAAAAAAGAAGCACGGTGAGTCGTTGGACGAGGTGTCTGTCATCATCGCAACAAGGTCGGGCAAACCTGTCGCATCTCGCGCGTACTGACCGGCCACACACAGCTGTGACTCCTGCAGTGTAGGAACGTGTGGACACTCTCATTCGCGATGATCGACGGATCACAATCAAACAACTCGCTGCTCAAATGGATGTCTCTGTCGGTATTCCTGTCACACTTGTCCACCATATCTGGTATTCAAAGGTGTGTGCCCGCAGTGTTCCTCAAGCCTAACAGTAATCCATGAAGAGCAACGAAGGACGAACTGTTTAGCATTGACTGCGCGTTGCGAGGCAGATCGTGACAATTTCTTCCGAACGTCGCCACAGGCGATGAAACATCGATTCATCACTTTGAACCGGAAACAAACTGGCAATCCAAGGAGTGGCGCCACACCGCCTGTCCTCCAAAGAATAAGTTCAAAGCCGGATGCTCGTCCAGTAAAGTCATGGCGACAGTCTTCTGGGATCCTGAAGCGGCTATTCTGTCTGATACTGAAGTGAACATTTCTGAAGGGTATTGTGCTACCCTCTGGGAACTGAAGAAACGAATTTGGCATGTTCGTCGCCATAAATTGCACAAGAACTTCTCCACAACAGTACATGGCCTCACACAAGTCTGTGAACCCTAGAGGAGCTCTCAAAACTTCATTGGATTGTTCTTCCTCATACACCCTACAGCCCGAATCTCGCACCTTCCGACTTCCATCTGTTTGGCTCAATAGAGGACGCACTCCGCGCGAGGCAGTACGTGGATGATGGGGAGGTTGTTGACGCAGCAAGACGTTGGCTCCGATGTCGACCAGTAGAGTGCTACCATGCGGGCATACACGACCTCCCACTAAGGTGGCGTAAGACCGTCGCATTCAACGGAGATTATGTTCAAAAATAGTTTTTTTAGTTGAAAGAGTGTGGAATAATATGTTTATTGGAATCATGAATAATTTTTTCTTCTAATCGATTCATACCTTTGTTTGTTACAACGCGTGTTGTTTTGCAGTGACTTTTCACTATCTTTATTAGGTCGTGTGACTAGGGCCTGCCCGCATCTCGTGGTCGTTCAAAAATGGTTCAAATGGCTCTGAGCACTATGGGACTCAACTGCTGTGGTCATCAGTCCCCTAGAACTTAGAACTAATTAAACCTAACTAACGTAAGGACATCACACACATCCATGCCCGATGCAGGATTCGAACCTGCGACCGTAGCAGCAGCGCGGCTCCGGACTGGAGCGCCTAGAACCGCACGACCACCGCGGCCGGCCTCTCGTGGTCGTGCGGTAGCGTTATCGCTTCCCACGCCCGGGTTCCCGGGTTCGATTCCCGGCGGGGTCAGGGATTTTCTCTGCCTCGTGATGGCTGGGTGTTGTGTGCTGTCCTTAGGTTAGTTAGGTTTAAGTAGTTCTAAGTTCTAGGGGACTGATGACCAAAGATGTTAAGTCCCATAGTGCTCAGAGCCATTTGAACCATTTTTTTTGACTAGGGCCTCCCGTCGGGTAGACCATTCGCCGGGTGCAAGTCTTACGAGTTGACGCCACTCCGGTGACTTGCGCGTCGTTGGGGATGAAATGAACGTGGTTAGGACAATAGAACACCCAGTCCCTGAGCGGATAAAATCTCCGACCCAGCCGGGAATCGAACCGGCTGACATTCTGTTGCGCTGGCCACTCAGCTACCGGGGCGGGCACCTTTATTAGGTGATTTGGATGTATAGGATGTGGACTATCACCTACCGTTTTTTACATCTACACTAACTTCATTATTCGCAAATGGAAATGCAAAATAAACAAAGGAATTAAGACAACGGGTGACGAATACCTGAATATACTTTTGTTTGCTGCCGATGACATCGTTATTGTTCAAAAGAATGAAGATGACCTCCAAAGGTCAGTATACCACCTAAACGAAATTTGCAAGAAGTATAACTTTAATATTTCTAGTAACGAAACAAAAATAATGGCATTCCGAGGAAAATATCCCGTCAGGTCAAAAATTGTTTTCGATAATTCAGTTTTAGAACAAGTGTCTCAAATCTCTTATTGAGGCTGCGCTATAAGTTTTGATTTGGACCCTGATATTGAAAATAAAATACACAAATACCAGGCTGTGGAACCATTACCACTGGGCCATAATGTACAAAAAGAAACTATCATGAAACTCTATGAAGTAATAGCGGTTCCGGTGTTATCCTACGGAAGCGAAAGCTGGGTTACCACAGAAAAAAGAAAATAAAATAAAATTCAAATAGAAGAGATGAGGTTCCTAAGAAAGACGAAGGGCTGCAAAAGAAGAGATATGATTAGAAACGAAGATATTAGAACAGAATTAAATATTTTCACCATGAATGAAAAAATTCAAAAATATCGTGAAGATTGGAAATACCATGTCATGAGAATGCAAGGTCACAGAATTCCTCAGAAAGTCCTGAACTATGAGCCGAATGGGAAAAGAGGTATTTGAAAGCCTAGAGGAAGATGGGAATGATTCTGTTTTTGTGTTTGGATTAGGGAACAGCCTAACCCTTGATAACAAGAAGATCAAGAAAAAGAAGATGATGATGGATTCCTGAATAACACCCATCTGCTTTCAGAAAAAATAAATTTGTTTCATTACTTACTGGACGTCCCTCGTAGAACACTGGTGCCAATGATGTATCCTATCCTCAGACACTCGGACTGACCACGCCGCAGAAGGTTGTGTATTGATGTGAGATAGTACAAGGTTCCACGTCCTGCTAAGAGCAAAACACTAGTCTCTATTAATTAAGTAGTCTTTCAACCTGATTTGCATTGCCTTCTTGTAAACATTATCCCAAAAACCTGAGCTACCGAAAACTATCAGGTTCTCATCAGATTTGAACCCGTATCCTTTGTTAAGACAATGTTCCGCTACGGCCGATTTTTCAGACTGTTGTAGCATCCTGCGAAGGCGATGTTCCATGAAGTCGTCCTATACTGTACGAATGGGATGGACGATATAAGCCTTCTCACATTGACAGGGAATTTTGTATAAGTCACACTTCCTAAGTCCCAAACCATCCTTAACAGAACCGAATAATGCGCTAATCTCGGTAGCTGGATGGAGCACACTCTTAATGTCAAATCCCCTTAAAATTCTTTCAGTTTTAAAGGGCATGGTCCCAGCATAAGCAACAAAGGCCACAAGTTATGTGCTACTTGATCCGCGTCCAAAGATGGTCTAGACTCGATATCTCGACCAATCTGCCTTTTGGAGTATCCGTTTCTGTAAACACAGATCAAGTAGTGGGGAGGTTCCTGTGTCAGGCTATGCGTGTGGGAAATAGTGTATGCTCTGTGTAGAGTCCTGAGGGTGGCACTGCGTTGATACGTATGTACGAGGGATGGAACTATTTATTTACAACCGATACAAAAGAGTTATATGTTTTCACCTGTTACTGTCCTTCTAAGTAATCACCAGCGTTGTGTAGAACCTGTTGCCAGCGATGTGGAAGGCGTAGTATACCGTTAGCAGAGCCTGTTCTGTTGATGGTGCGAATGGAGCGGTCTGCCGCCTGTCGAATCTCTGGAACAGTTTTGAAGCGAATGCCACGAAGTGGTTCCTTCATCTTCGGAATCAAATCAAAGTCACAAGAACTTAAGTCTGGGGATTATGGTGGATGGTACAGTTCTTCCCAGTCCCATCGACTGAACGGAGCAGCCACAGCTTGCGCTGTATGCGCCCGCGCTTTGTCGTGCAAAATGATGAGTGGGGGTTGCGCAGAAAGTGTCGCCGCTTCTTTCGCAAAGCTGGTCGCAGGTGATGCTCCAAAAACGAACAGTAATACTGTGCATTGACGGTCTGCCGTGGAGGAACGTAATGCGTTAGGATAACACCATCTTACTCGTCCACGAAAATCACCGTAACTTTCACCATACTGGGACTCTGACGCACTTTCGACCTTCGCGGCGTCCCATAATGACGCCATTCGCTGGCCTGGCGTTTCAGTTTTGGCTTCGTGGCATTCACTTCAGAACTGTTCCAGAGTTTTGACAGGCAGTAGACCGCTCCATTCGCACCATCAACAGAACAGGCTATACTGACGGTATGCTATGCCTTCAACATCGCTGGCAGCGGGTCCAAACAACGCTGGTGACTACTTTGAAGAACAGTAACAGGTGCAAACAAGTAACTCTTTTCTGTCGGTTGTGAATAAATACTTGCCACTATTTAAGTTCCAGCCCTCGTACATTACGATTCTCCAAGGACGACAGTTCTACGTAAAAAAACAGCATCGTCACCGAACGATCTTATGATGCTGCTGGCACTATCTGATAAACCGTGTATTGAGAACATTAGTGGTTCTATCACACTGTCATGGAATACATCCAACTCCTTTCGTATCTATAGAACATTCGGCATCCAGTATGACGTAATGGGCGCTATTGATCAAATACGCATCGGACCAACCGCATATATTTGAAAGTATTCTCTGCGAGGGTACTGAGGTGTTTAGTCAACGAAATGACTCAGTGTTGAACGCCTAGGAGGTCCGGGCATCTTTCAAACCGACAGTGTGGCCTGTCTGTACACACCCGACCGCACTGGGACAGATGAGGAGGTAATGGTGCAGCATGAGGATCTCCGGCTGTGAACTCCGCGTTCCCTCAATCTCAATTTCGGCAGCTAATTAGTTAATGAAGTAGTTCGTTAGGCTGGTGGCCAGTGCAGCTGGCTACTAATTTCTGCAGGCTGTGGTAGGGGTTGGCTGGGGAGGGAGGGGGAAGGGTGGGGGGTTGTAGATCACGTAATGAGAGGCCGTCCCGACGCCTCAGCCAACCTGAGGCAGGGTCCTGGGAGGGGAGGAGGGACAGGTGTCCGCGGCGCTGATTAAAACCGCCGCCGTTTTTAAGAGCCATTAGCTGTAGCCTCTCGTTACTTCTGATGAGTGAGGGGGGGCCAGAAATAAAATTAAAAATGTAACCAATTCAGCAGTTAGTCTGTCTTCCCCAAATGTAAATGAACAGTTTCACGTTATCAAGCAAACGAAGGGCATACAGTTTTGTATCTCTTTATATTCTACTAATTATCCCTGCACAATTCTATGAGTGCATTACGTTTCCTACTTGACCATCTATACACTCGCAGAATCGATGCGCAAAGTAGTACAGTACTATTACTATTCGATGAGCGCATAATTACTCTTTATAATATTCTCTCTGGTGTGTTGAGGGGACTTCTAGGGTCTTCTCCGTGCCGAATAGCCGCATTGAATAACTGTAATTTTGCTATCGAGATTATTGGAAGAAAGAGGTTGAAAATATATTGTATGCTACTCAAGAAAATATATACTGAGCATTTACATCAAAGGTGTGTAAGGAATTTCATTATATATATATTCTCTAATTGGAGAATTGCACGGAGGTGTCGTTTCGTTGGTAATCAGAAGGGAACTTCCGATGAATTGGAAACGAGCCTGCGATTATTAGATCCAAGAGCTCCATTATTTCGTCGGATAATTATACTCTATTAAAGCAAACTTTCCGCTTGATCTGAGGTTTCCCGACTGACTGCGCAACGCAAGACAACCAAGACATTTTATTTACACAGGATTGCAGATCGCTTCGAATCATCGAGACTGCGAACAAGGAGAGTCATCGTCCGATTCTGATTAAACGTGTAAAGCTTAATTATAACTTTCTTGAGCGACTGTGATGCTGTGATATGGCTGCTTATAAATGAGATCATTAATAAAATACTAACAACTAACTTTCCTCCTCACTAGCAACCAGTATAAACACAATAATAATTAAAATTATACAGTTTGGGAGCTCGTTCAAAAGTCTGCGTTATCCAAGGTGATATTAAACAGTTTGTTGTGTGGAGTCAAAAACACAAAGAAAGTAGGTGATGCTACTGGAATAAATTTATTCAAAAATGGTTCAAATGGCTCTGAGCACCATGGGACATAACATCTGAGGTCATCAGTCCCCAAGAACTTAGAACTACTTAAACGTAACTAACCTAAGGACATCACACACACCTATGCCAGAGGCAGGATTCGAGCCTGCGACCGTAGCGGTCGCGCGGTTCCAGACTGTAGCGCCTAGAACCTCCTGGCCACCACGGCCGGCAACTTTATTCACTTTGAAAGTCACATTATTTGGCGAAAGTGCATTTTTTGCAACAATTGTAATGCAGTGCAAACAAATATTCAGCCGAAACATTCAGACACTATCGAAATGTGAAGCGCGTTTCCTAGAAAGGGGAGTGACGTCAAAATATTAAGGCAGCGTAAAAAGGTTCGCGGTGGATGACCTCTACAGCGTCAGGGTTGAGTTGGCACAGTAGGTTGTTGTTAGGACGTCGACAGTTCATTGTTCACAGAAACGTCTTTATTAGCGGTACATTTTATCCAAGTATAGAACAATCATAGCGACGACCTGCGGTTGCAATGCTGACCGGTACCACCATCTTGCAGCCCAAAGTCGGTTTATTACTCTTGTAGTAAGCTAATAATTTGGGCTGCTCGCCACATTCTCACAGCACTTGGCACAGTGAGTTAGTGACACACTACAAGGTGAGATAGCAACAATAGAATTTTTATAAACAGTTTTCATAATGCTCACTTTTGTTCTTCTTCTTTGTTGTTACTTCTGGGCTCGAAGTCCATTCTGAAATGCAACCTTGTCTACTGGCCTAGAGGATGCACGGCTTCATTTTTTTCTTAAATAATAATATGTACACTGGGGACTTCCTGTTGTTGAATGGATATATTCTCAGTCGTTCCATTTCACAATACAAATCATCAGCCACCATGTGGTGACAACATACATAACTTGTACTCTACCCTCGCCGTTAAAACTCGTGCTACGAACTGCCCAAACACAAAGATATACCTCTGACAACATGTACCAAAGAAAATACTATCATATAGCGATCTATTTGTGGAAAATCATCTTTGAACCATATAATAAATACAAAAGCACTAGTTTGCTTTTGTTCTACAGTATTACTTTTATTGTGTTAACCGGTTTTCGTCTTACAAGGCCATCTTCAGACACTTAGTGAGTATTGTCACAAAATAAGTTACAAAGTTTGTAAGCGACATTGGAAGAGAAGTACATGTCTACATTGAAGCAGAAACATACAGTACGCAACATCTTTGATTGTGTGGTGGTAATGCAATGTAAAAAGTAAAAAAAAATGAACAGTAAATAAATAAAAATAAAAACGGGTAGTCTTGAAAAAACTTTAACATTAAATATTAACAGTATGCCTAGATAACAGTTGCGATTAATAGACAAAACTAATGAAATAAAATAAAGTAAAATTTGTATTTGACAAGGATACTTCAGGAGGTACAAAACATGGAGAGTGATACACAAACCAATTTTCAAAAAAGGAATTATCAATGTAACTACAGAAAGTATAAGAAACTTAAGCAATATGAATAAGATAAACAGAAATGAATAACTGCAGGAGAATGGAGGAGTGTGAGGGAATATACTGTAAATGGAATCTTTGACAGTGTGGTGGTACTTCATTTTAAAAGGTAAAAAAATAAAGCAGAAATGAATGTTTATCACTGTTTATCTTTTTAAGAAGCCCATAACCATAATCGTAATTCCATTAAGCGTTTATAGACGCACATCAAAAAAATTTTGCATCACCCCGGTTCCCAGAACTCCTGAAGATATGCTTCGACTTTGGACACTGTGTCACAGAAACAGTCCTTTTGACTGTTCAGAGACGTCACTAAAATCGCCAAAAAATGTAAACAACCATGCATGAGCAGCGCCTATTAGAAGAAGGGGCTCCGACAGCCGATCAGTTCTAGTCATTCCATCAGGAAGGAGGTACACGGCTCGTGTTGTCGGTAGTTCAACCATGCCTAGACGACCAATACCTTGGTTCGATCACGTTCGCATTGTTACTTTGGGCCAGGAAGGGCTCTCAATAAGGAAAGTGTCCAGGCGTCTCGGAGTGAACCAAAGCGATGTTGTTCGGACATTGAGGAGATACAGAGAGACAGGAACTGTCGATGACATGCCTCGCTCAGGCCGCCCAAGGGCTAATAATGCAGTGGATGACAGCTACCTACGGAGTGTGGCTCGGAGGAACCCTGACAGCAACGTCACCATGCCGAATAATGCAGCCACAGCAAGTCGTGTTACGACTTAAACTATGAGCAGTAGGCTGCATGATGGGCAACTGCACTCCCGACGTCCATGGCGAGGTCCACTTTTGCAACCACGAAACCACGCAGCCGAATTGACCGCTCAGGATTGGCATCACGTTCTCTTCACCGATGACTATCGCATATGCCTTCAACAGACAATCGTCGGAGATGTGTTTGTAGGCCATTCGGTGGAGGTTCCCTGCTGTTTTGGGGTGGCATTATGTGGAGCAACCGTACGCAGCTGGTGGTCGTGGAAGGTAACGTAACGGCTGAACGATACGTGAATGCCATCCTCCGACCGATAGGGCAACGATATCGATAGCATATTGGCGAGGCATTCTTCTTCATGGACGACAGTTCGCGTCTCCATCGTGTACATCTTGTGAATGACTTCCTTCAGGATAACGACATCGCCCGATTAGAGTGGCCAGCATGTTATCCAGAGATGAACGGTATCGAACATGCCTGGGATAGGTTGAAAAGGGCTGTTTATGGACGGCGTGACCCACCAACCACTCTGAGGGATCTACGCCGAATCGTCGTTGTGGACTCGGACAATCTGGACCAACAGTGCCTTGACGAACTTGTGGATAGTATGCCACGACGAATACAGGCATACATCAATGCAAGAGGACGTGCTGCTTGGGTATTAGAGGTACTGGTGTGTACAGCAATCTGGACTACCACCTCTGAAGGTTTTCGTGGGACAATAAAAAGGTCGGAAATGATGTTTATGTTGATCTCCATTCCAATTTTCTGTACAGGTTGTGGAACTCTCGGAACCGAGGTAATGCAAAACGTTTTTTGATGTGTGTATATGTTGACGTTTATACATTTTCGTATAACTATATGGTAGTGGAATTCTGGATTTTGGGTCTTCAACTTGGGACTCAGGAATTTTATATAATCCAAGACCGGTTAGTACATTTATGTCACCATAACTTGTTTTATTACACAGTGGAGCACCTGGGCGTGTGTGCTGAAGACAGCGAGTGTGGAAGTGCTGATGCAGGCAGGCAGGCGGCCATCAGAATGCTGGTGTGAAGCTCCCAGCAGCATGCGGCAGCAGACATGCGCCGTCTGGACAGAGCTGTATGTGTGTAGCTCAGGTCAGGGCGGGCCGGAAGGCAGGCCTGGAGAGCCCCGTGCTTCTCACAGGGCGGAGGCGGACAGCGACGGGCGTGGGAAGCTGAGAGAGTGGCTGTACCGCCCGGGTCTCGAGCAGCTGCCCTCCAGGGCAGAAGGCTGTTGGCTGCGGCTGGAGTAAGCCGTGAAGTGGCCCACGCGTTGCCCAGGTGAACAGCGCAGACCTACCTCGTATATGGCGGCTACCAAACTGCGACGTCTTTGACCGAAAAAAAGACCGGGTGTTTATTACTGGTACGGAGCTTACTTGGCTCCAAGAAGCAGAGCTTTCAGCCACGTAGGCCATAGCAAGGCCGTGGTTGGGAGGTGCAGTAACCGACGTGGCCTCCCATTGCTCCAATAGTGCTTCATTTCCACTACGTCGTCTTTACTGCAGTGCCGGTCCCCTTGCCTGACCCATGGTGCGGAAATCGGGCTGTGGCGTTGCTACATCTGATGTAACATTAAGGATGGAGAGGCACACAGCAGTCAGTCGCAGTCCCATTGGCTTTCATTAGACTTGCAAATCTAGATTTCGGTTATAAATAGCCATCATCAGTGCTAAAATACAAGGAAAATAACGGAATCAAATTTAATTTATTTCACATGGAATAATAAGCAGTCCACTCTGGTCAACATACAGTTTTCGTTATATTTCAACAGACTCGCGGCAGTTCATTTCACCATATGTGCTTACAGGTGTATAGGCAGGCGGTTGTTTACAGCAAGTACAACAGCCTTAGTTTACATCTCGTAGTACAAGAAACGCCCTCTATGTTACGAACTAGCTAATAGAGTTTTGTTCAAATACAGTACTTGAAAAGGGTTTTTTATATAGTATTTAAAATAAAAAGTATGCTTGCACTTCACTTTGAAATATTCAGGTAATATCAAAATACAACGTTCCCTAGTGGTGAAACTATCCATTAAAACCTATGCAAAGGATCAGTAATAGGTTCACATAACTATCGTATACAAAATTATTATATCACATTAGAAATAAAAACAAAAACAAAAACAAATTAAAAAGATTTTGTTGAAGGGCGTCTTCATAAATTATTGTTACATGCGAAACTGGAATTCGTCAGAAACTAAAACCTAGCGTGGTCACTCACGTCATACCACTTACGCGATGCACTAAATATTTAATATAAAGAAATAAAGTCCTTACAGACAATTTTTATGAAGATCTGTTAACATGACAGTAAAGTAACGAAGATTCAAATGACAAGGCTTATTTAACCATGAACATTTAATAAAACATACAAACGCACTCTACTGACGTAGAACTTAATACGTACACGTACTGTGCAGCTGAAATTGTTTTACGCTGTTTGGAGGAAGACGATAAAACAAACTGCCATTATACCTATCCTTCAGGTTAAATCCGAATAATGCTTTACTTGTTTGTCATTCTGATATTCATTATTTTAGTATGATGCTAACAGATCTTCATAAAAATTGTTTATAACGTCTTTACTTCTTCATATTCAATGATACAACTGACTAGGCTAGGATTTAGCTTCCGACGCATTCCAGTTTGATATGTAACTGTATTTTGGCCATACGATCCTAAACAAAATCTTTTGATTTGTTAATTTTTTTTTCTAATGTTATGTAATAATTTATATAAGATAGTTATGTGAACCTATTAACGATCCTTTGCACTGGATTTGATGCATCACTTCACCACTAAGACATGAGAAACTGCGTTGTAATTTGGCATTCCTTGAGTATTACAATGTGATATGCAAATATGCGTTTTGATATTAGATATCATATAAAAAAAGCCTTTTACAAGTACTGTATTAAAACAAAACTCTATTAGTTATTTCTTAACATAAAGGGCATTCCTTGAGCAACATGACGTAAACTAAGGCTGTTGCACTTGCTGTGAACAGCGGCCTGCCTATCCACATGAAAGAACATACGGTGACATGGAGTGACGCGAGTCTGTTGAAATATAACGCAAACCGTATGTTGACCAGAGTGGACTGCTGCTATTGGATAACATGGTATTTATTTATTATTCCATGTAAAGTAAATTAAAATTGATTATGTAGTTTTCCTTCTATTTTAGCACTGATGATGGCTACTTACAGCCGAAATCTACATTTGCATGAACAGTGAAAGCTAACGGGAGCGCGACTGACTGCTGAATGCCTCCCCTTCCTTATACACTACTGGCCATTAAAGTTCCTGCACCACAAAGATGAAGTGCTACAGACGCGAAATTTAATCGACAGGAAGAAGATGCTGTGATACGCATATGATTAGCTTTTCAGAGCATTCACACAAGCTTGGCACCGGTGGCGACACCTACAACGTCCTCACATGAGGAAAGTTTCCAACCGATTTCTCATACAAAAAAAGCAGTTGATCGGCGTCGCCTGGTGAAACGTTGTCGTGATGCCTCGTGTAAGGAGGAGAAATTGGTACCATCAAATTTCCGACTTCGATAAAGGTCGGATTGTAGCCTATCGCGACTGCGGTTTATCGTATCGCGACATTGCTGCTCGCGTTGGTCGAGATCCAATGAGTGTTAGCAGAATGTGGAATCGGTGGGTTCAGGAGGGTAGTATGGAACGCCGTGCTGGATACCAACGACCACGTATCACTACCAGTCGAGATGACCGGCATCTCATCCGCATGGCTGTAACTGATCGTGCAGCCACGTCTCGATCCCTGAGTCAACAGATGGGGACGTTTGCAAGACAACAACCATTTGCACGAACAGTTCGACGGCGTTTGTCGCAGCATGGACTATCAGCTCGGAGACCATGGCTGTGGTTACCCTTGACTTTTCATCACAGACAGGAGCGCCTAGGATGGTGTACTCAACGACGAACCTGGGTGCACGAATGACAAAACGTCATTTTCGCGGATGAATCCAGGTTCTGTTTACAACATCGTGATGGTCGCATCCGTGTTTGGCGACATCGCGGTGAACGCACATTGGAAGCGTGTATTTGTCATCGCCATACCGGCGTGATGGTATGGGGTGCCATTGGTTACACGTCTCGGTCACCTCTTGTTAGCTTGTGTTGCAACCCGTGGTTCTACCCTTTATTCGATCCTTGCAGAACCCAACATTTCAGCAGGATAATGCACGACCGCATGTTGCAGGTCCTGTACGGGCCTTTCTGGATACAGAAAATGTTCGACTGTTGCCCTGGCCAGCACATTCTCCAGATCTCTCACCAACTGAAAACGTCTGGTCAATGGTGGGCGAGCAACTGTCTCGTCACAATACGCCAGTCACAACAGTTGATGAACTGCGGTATCGTGTTAAAGCTGCATGGACAGCTGTACCTGTACACGCCATCCAAGCCCTGTTTGACTCAATGCCCAGGCGTATCAAGGTCGTTATTATGGCCAGAGGTGGTTGTTCCGGGTACTGATTTCTCATGATCTATGCACCCAAATTGGGTGAAAATGTAATCACATGTCAGTTCTAGTATAATATATTTGTCCAATGAATACCCGTTGATCATCTGCATTTCTTCTTGGTGTAGCAATTTTAATGGCCAGTAGTGTAGTCAACGGTCGCTGTGCGCAATATTCGTGGTCGAATCAAAGTTGGTGATGCAACATTCTTGATCTGCTCCGAGAACAACCGCTCCCGTGACCTTCCGCAACGCCATCGCTCAGTACTGCCAAAAATAGTGGCGATAGTAGAACAGCTGTCTTGTACTGGGCAGTAGAGTCCCACCGGTTTACTACACGTGAGGATGGACATTCAAGAACATCATCTTCTCCACAAAATTCTAAAAACGTTCGCCAGGTTCTTTCTCAGAAGTCACAGACTAATCGAGGGGTCGGAGTGGAGGAATAATTATTTTCTGCACTGTTGAATAAAATCCCCTATGTAACAGAACGTTAATTACTGCGCAGTGCATGTCAAAGTCTTGTGGGTTCAGCTCCACATGCTTTTTACAATTCTTACTTTAGTTTTCAATCACCTCAGTTCCCTCTACCACGATATTTTCAAACTACTACGTTTTTCTTGTAGCTTCTTACGTCAGATTTAAATGTGCTCGTAAACATATTCTAGTGCAGAATTTTGATTAAACTTTCCGCTTATTGTCTGTCGCTGTCGCTACTCTTCTTTGCGCTGACACATTAGCCCTTTCCGCAGTACCGCGAATATAGCTTGTACAGAGACGGCAGATAGACCCACAGGAGTCAGTACGTGCTTACTCGACTGCCACACCTGTTAACTAATTTCCCTGAACCTCTTTTTGGCCCAGTGCCCAGTAGAAAGAGAAACACTTCTCCTAGCCTTTGAGTTATGGTTGCCCAGAAAGTAATGCACCGCATTTTTTTTCTCAGCCAAAAACAACGTTACGAATGCGAAACGTTACGTATGCATTATTTGAAATCTCCTGACTGAGAGCGCAAAGTTTCCATCACTTCCGATTGACAGCGTAGGGGCAGGAGAGTTTCAAAATGGCGTCGGTAGGTGATGTACGTTACTAGCAACGTGCCGTCATTAAGTTCTCACTGCAGAGAAAACTGCACAGAAGAAACTGTGGGGAATATTCACAAGCAGCACCAACTGCCGAGTCGTACATACGTAACCTTTCGCGTTCGTAGCATTGCTTTCGGCTGAGAAAAAAAATGCCGTGAATTAATTTCTGGGCAACCTCGTAAACGGAGCAATGAGTCCTGTGTATTCTGATATATCTTAGTCTGTTGGCTACATGCGTTGTACAGATATGTATAGCTTTAAACGCACTCAGGAAATCGGAACAAACGAATAATTTCTGAGAACGAATGCGTCCCATTTGCTTCACTGCCCTCAAGACTACACGTACACTACTGGCCATTAAAATTAATACACCAAGAAGAAATGCATATGATAAACGGGTATTCATTGGACAAATATATTATACTATAACTGACATGTGATTACATTTTCACGCAATTTGGGTGCATAGATCCTGAGAAATCAGTACCCAGAACAACCACCTTTCGCAGTAATAACGGCCTTGATTCGCCTGGGCATTGAGTCAAACAGAGCTTGGATGACGTGTACAGGTACAGCTGCCCGTACAGCTTCAACACGATACCACAGTTCATCAAGAGTAGTGACTGGCGTACTGTGACGAGCCAGTTGCTCGGCCGCCATTGACCAGACGTTTTCAGTTGGTGAGAGATCTGGAGAATGTGCTGGCCAGGGCAGCAGTCGAACATTTTCTGTATCCAGAAAGGCCCGTACAGGATCTGCAACACGCGGTCGTGCATTATCCTGCTGAAATGTAGGGTTTCGCAGGGATCGAATAAAGGGTAGAGCCACGGGTCGTAACACATCTGAAATGCAACGTCCACAGTTCAAACTGCCGTCAATGCGAACAAGAGGTGACCGAGACGTGTAACCAATGGCACCCTATACCATCACGCCGGGTGATAAGCCAGTATGGCGATGAGGAATACACGCTTCCAGTGTGCGTTCACCGCGATGTCGCCAAACACGGAGGCGACCATCATGATGCTGTAAACAGAACCCGGATGCATCCGAAAAAATGACGTTTTGCCATTCGTGCACTCAGGTTCGTCATTGATTACACCATCGCAGTCGCTCCTGTCTGTGATGCAGCGTCAAGGATAACCGCAGTCATGGTCTCCGAACTGATTGTCCATGCTGCTGGAAACGTCGTAGAACTGTTCGTGCAGATGGTTGTTGTCTTGCAAACGTTCCCATCTGTTGACTCAGGGATCGAGACGTGGCTGCACGATCCGTTACAGCCATGCGGGTAAGATGCCTGTCATCTCGACTGCTAGTGATACGAGGTCGTTGGGATTCAGCACGGCGTTTCGTATTACCCTCATGAACGCACCGATTCCATATTCTCCTAACAGTCATTGGATCTCGACCAACGCGAGCAGCAGTGTAGCGATACGATAAACCGCAATCGCGATAGGCTACAATCCGACCTTTATCAAAGTCGAAAACATGATGGTACGCATTTCTCCTCCTTACACGAGGCATCACAGCAACGTTTCACTAGGCAACGCCGGTCAACTTCTGTCTGTGTATGAGAAATCGGTTGGAAACTTTCCTCATGTCAGCACGTTGTAGGTGTCACCACCGGCGCCAACCTTGTGCGAATGCTCTGAAAAGCTAATCATTTGCATATCACAGCATCTTCTTCCTGTCGATGAAATTTCACGTCTGTAGCATGTCATCTTCGTGGTGTAGCAGTTTTAATGGCCAGTAGTGTAATTACGTGTCAAGGAAGCCCTACACCTGGCCTAGTAGACGTATCTTTAAGCAATGTACAAGCATGAAGTGATTACTGTTGTGGAGATATGGTATAGGGCTACACACAAGCAACGCACTTGCGTGACAGGAAAAATCAGCGCTAAGCAAAGCTCAGATAGTTATAAGCCATCGGATTAAGTCCAAACGTGAAACCACGTACAGGAATGTTTCGTCGAAGTGAAAGGATTCCATACGAATAGGCGGAAGGCTCCAAACTGGATGGTTATAAACAGTTTACGGCTACAATTCGGTAAAGTTGCTTGTCTGTTTTGACGGCAAGTATCGATGTAAATTAAAGTCTGCTGTCAGCGACCTTTTGCCCGAGGCCACAGATAAGGTTTACACACATGTGTCACGTGTAAAAGCGTTGACCAAGCGCACGTAAGGAGCGATCGCACCCTGAGAGTCAGTACTTCTTGCCTCATCTCCACTGCTCAAAGTACAGTGTTCCTAGTGAGTAGGGCTTACACACAAAACAAATTTAAGAGTATTCCCCCGATTGCTTACTTGTTGGTTAGTACATCTGACAGCATTGTTCTCACTGTACGTACTTTTCGATCGACATCGAATAAATCCGTCGCAGATTCCTTTCCCCCGCGTCCGCACTGCTAACAGTCACCCCTGAAGATGTTGCTTTTGCTATCTACCACCTCCCTTGGAGCGGGAAGTATCGGCACACGAAGATCACACGGGAGAAAATGGAAACAGGAGGGCGGGTCTGTCTAACTGTCGTACCTGGGAATGCTGCGATTCGGGACCAGTGGTGTGCACCTGTCTGCGCACACATTTCGCCGCCGTCTGCAACTAGCAGAGAGTGCCAGCACTGTAGACCGCGGTTACATTTGGTATTCATTTTTTTGGCATTTAGTGCACATACTATGCAACCTGTGCCATATTTCACATCTCATATTTATAAAAATACTTAAAGTAGTGCATAGAAACGAAATAGTACTTGATAATTTCATGTGTAGGCTAAAATCAAATGAATAAATAATTTGCGAATTTTTGCATACTACGAGGGTTGGAACTTTAACAATGGCAACTATTTATTTACAGCTCGTACAAAATAGATACGTGTTTCAAAGTTTTACTAACCTTCAAAGTAGTCACCAGCAGTGTGTATAACGCGTTGCCAGCGATGTGGGAATACTCTTAGCAGTGCCAGTTGTGTTGACAGTTCGAGCGCCGCGGTCTATTGCCCGACGAATTTGTAACAGTTCTGAAGCGAATGCCGTGAATTGTTTCCTTCAGTTTAGAAATCGAGTTGGACTTACGGGGGCTTAAGTCAGGGGAGTGCAGTAGGTGGTATACCACATAGCAGCCACATCAGTCAAATAAATCAGTAACAACTTGCACTGTACGTGCTCGAGCATTGTCCTGCAAAATGATGGTCAGGTCCTGCAGAAAGTGTCATCACTTCTCTATCTATGCTGTTCATTTTTGGAACACAACCTACGACCAGCTTAGAGACAGAAGTGACGACACTTTCTGCAGGACCTGACCATCATTTTGGAGGACAATGCTCGAGCACGTACAGTGCAAGCTGTTACTGATCTGTTTGACTGATGGGGCAGCTATGTGGTATACCACCTACTGCACTCCCCTGACTTAAGCCCTCCTGAGTTCAACTCGATTTCTAAACTGAAGGAAACACTTCACGGCATTCGCTTCAGAACTGCTACAAATTCGTCGAGCAATAGACCGCAGTGCTCGAACTGCCAACACAACTGGCACTACTAAGAGTATTTCCACATCGCTGCCAACGGGTTATACACAATGCTGGTGACCATTGTGAAGGTCAGTAAAACTTTGAAACACCTATCTATTTTGTACGAGCTGTAAATAAATAGTTGCCACTATTAAAGTTCCAACCCTCGTATAATGCGAGGATTCTGCTGGTATTTGGAATAAACAGCTGTTTCAGTTTTCATAGCCATATCAATCACACGAAAGAGGATGTAATTGTAAACACTTTCTTATACTGAGCCACATGAAACAAGCTCTACATTTGAATGTAGTCTACGTACGCAGTTCGGAAGCTACTGTAACTGTACAGTGCGTGGTGGAGAGTATTTCTCACCAGTCCATCTGCGTACTGAAAGAAGGAAGAATATCATTGTGATCTCTCTCTATCCCGTTCTCTTGGTCCCTACACCAGATACGTGGTGAACTGTCTGACAGCAGAATTATCGCACAGGCATTCTACGAATGCATGTTCTCTAAATTTACCCGACAGTGTTTGACGAGAACCCTTTCCCCAGAAATTCCAATATACGTCCTCCGAGAATATCCCTGTTAGACTTTGGTGTGGGTTATACCGACCCTTTTACGATACTAGCAGCGCATCTCTTAATTCGTTGTATGTCTGTTGTCATGGCTACTTCATAAAGACTCCAAACGCTGGAGCAGTACTCTAGTGCTCTAGTCACCAAATGCACTTTGCGTCTAGCATATAAATGCGGACGGAGGAGAACCCCTTACCACAAGAGGAGGTACTATTATGGAGTGGCTTGCTTGCAAGCAGCAACTACACAGATTCTTCACAGGGCCGACTAGGGATAAGCAACAGCTACAGCAAAAATAGATGTCAACACAGATTATCAACAATTTACAATGGTTTATTGACTGAAGTTTTTCGATACTTAACTGCGATATGGGGATAGCTCTCGGCAATATACGAGTAGTTCAGTCTTCACGTGCAGCGATCTGTCTTCAGACACTGGTACGGTCCTGAATCCAGTGAAGGACGAGTGACTGACGTCACTTGTGTGATGTCCGGTGTGCGTTAGTGCGGAGACATTCTCTGTGACATGGTCCTGGTACTGTCTTGAGATGCTTCTGCCGAATGGATCCGTGCGCCTACTGGTAATCACATTTAGCGGATGTCTGTCCACTTGAGAACTATTTGTGTGACGCAAGACGGATGCGTAACAGAAGTCCTTGATACGTATTCCCAGTGTGCCGTCTAATCCAACAGCGTTGCGCCTGAGTGATAGGCAGCACGCCATTCTCCCCTCTTGGCCGTGTCCCGTATCTTCTGTAGGGCGCGACCTTGACAGGCGTGGCATCTTGCAATCGGTTTCATATACAGTTGGCACCACAGTGTCCCAGAACGCTTGCAAGAAATCCAAATCTTCACTGCAAGCAGTCAAACGCTCTTTAACGTGACCTCTGAATATTTAAAAGATGTGACATTTCCATGTGTTCACTGACTGCCAGATACTACTGGGCTCTTTGTCTTATCAACAGACAATCGCCGGCCGCAGTGGCCGAGCAGTTCTAGGCGTTACAGTCTGGAACGGCGCGACCGCTACGGTTGCAGGATCGAATCCTGCCTCGGGCATGGATGTGGAAATGAAACAAGTGCTTAAAAACGGCACGAGAGAAAGGAAATGGTCGACTTTAATTTATTGAGAGAATTCTGGGAAAGTGTAGTTCATTTATGAACTAAACCGCGTACAAAAGACTTGTAGGAAACATTTTTGAATACTGTTCGAGTGCTTAGAATGCGCAACACGTCCAATTATAGGAAGACATCGAAGCAGATCAGAAGCGTGCTGCCAGGTTCGTTGCCGGTATGTTCGATCAAGACGTTAGTATCGCTACATTTGCGACTGAAAGAGGGAAGGGAACATCTAGGAGTGGTGCAATGTACTCTCAGCCACGCACCATATGGTAGCCTGCTGAATATATACACTATGTGATCGAAAGTATCCTGACACACCCAAAAACATAAGTTTTTCATATTAGGTGGATTGTGCTGCCACCTACTGCCAGGTCCTCCATATCAGCGACCTACATCGTGAGAGAGTAGAATCGGGCGCTCCGTGGAACTCACGGACATCGAAAGTGGTCAGGTGATAGGGTGTCACTTGTGTCATCCGTCTGTACGCGAGATTTCCACACTCCTAAACATCTGATGTTACAGTGAAGTGGAAACGTGAAGGCACACGAACAGCACAAAAACGTACAGGCCGACCTCATCTGTTGATTGACAGAGACCGCCGACAGTTGAAGAGGGTCGTAATGTGTAATAGGCAGACATCTATCCATACCATCATACAGGAATTACAAATTGCGTCAGGATCCACTGCAAGTACTGTGACAGTTAGGAGGGAGGTGAGAAAACTTGGATTTCGTGGTCGAGCGGCTGCTCATAAGCGAGACATCACGCTGGTAAATGCCAAACGACTCTTCGCATGCCGGCCGCAGTGGCCGAGCTGTTCTAGGCGCTACAGTCTGGAGCCGCGCGACCGCTACGGTCGCAGGTTCGAATCCTGCCTCGGGCATGGATGTGTGTGATGTCCCAAGGTTAGTTAGGTTTAAGTAGTTCTAAGTTCTAGGGGACTGATGACCTCAGAAGTTATGTCCCATAGTGCTCAGAGCCATTTTTGAACAGACAAATATTTAAGTCCGGTTCTGTGTAGATGTGCTGCGAACTCTGCCAAATGGATGGAAGTAAGGTAACACCTGTGTGCGAGGCCATCGTTGGTGCTTCTCGGTCGCAACAATAACAAATACAGGCTCTGTGACGAGCGATAACTCGCGGTTGTCTCTCTCGGCTCAACAGTGAGTTTCGTTATAGATTAGGCCTTACCGTGACTGTTATTGATGATAAATGAAACAACACGTTTACTGTTACCAGTCACTGTTTATTTACCTCCACGACGCGTTTCAAAGGTCTAAACCTCCATCATAAGGTGGATTTAAATTCGGTAGTATGACATGTGATTGTGTGTTCTGTTTCATTCTCTGGAGGAACTTATTGCACTGTCTAGTGGATAAACAAAATCATGTCCTGAAATAATATTTTCTCCACTAGATATTGCCATAACTTCATCCAAAACATCGTAACTCAATTCACAGACACAAATGTCATACTAACAAATGTAAATCCTCCTGATGATAGAGGTTTAAACCTTTGGAACGCGTCGTGGAGATAAACAAACAGTGACTGATAACAGTAAACGTGTTGTTTCATTTAATGAGTTTCAATCTGATCTGTTTTCGGGCGGGCCAACGCACCAGTCGTTAATGTGGAGTCTTCAGATGTGGTCGATCGCGAACTCCCAGGCGGAGAAAGGCAAGTACTGTGCTGAGTTTTTACAGCCACCTGTGGGAAGAATATTGAACAGTAATTCGCACGTAAGAAGTGTCGTCCAGGACTGAAGTTTAATTCGAATCTCGTGGGATGGTTTTATGATTGAAAAAAAAAAATGGTTCAAATGGCTCTGAGCACTATGGGACTTAACTGCTGAGGTCATCAGTCCCCTAGAACTTAGAACTACTTAAACCTAACTAACCTAAGGACATCACACACATCCATGCCCGAGGCAGGATTCGAACCTGCGACCGTAGCGGTCGCGCGGTTCCAGACTGTAGCGCCTAGAACCGCTCGGCCACTTCGGCCGGCTTTATGATTGAATAATAGCTTTCACTAAAACATATAATAAACCGCTAACGGTATCTCAATCCAGTGTGCTTAGTGAACGTCACCCAACCGATCACTGAATAAGGCTAGTGATGAACCAGTCCATCATCGGCAAGAACAAGCATAATTATCAGGGAAGCGAGGCAATACCTTCAACTGCGGTCTTGTAGAGACAGAGAAAGTTGTGCGTTACAGCAATCGCAGTTGAAGGTGTCGTCTTTTTTACCCACTGCGCTTTCCATGCATTACACATGCTGGGCCAAATAAGAATGGGTCTGGAAATATTTCGTGCATATTGAGATAGTCAATCTGCCATCTATGTTCTTCACTTTGTGTTTATAAGGACGAAAGTCATCTGATGTTGCCTTTGTAAAAGCTATTTTTCAGCTGTGAAGATAGTCTATGTTCGAAACCGGTTGTGAACGAAGAATTTACCAGATAGCACTCTGTAACATATTTCTCCAAATATATTGATGCTGTTAACAGTTGCCTGAATAAAATTTTTTTTTTCAATATTTAATTTTCTTTTCGTTCTCGCGTTAGAAAATTGTGAATAAACGAATATATACGTTGAAGAGCGAAAGAAGGTGGTACACCTGCCTAATATCGTGTAGGGCTCCGCAAGCACGCAGAAGTGCCGCAGCACGACGTGGCATGGACTCGCCTAATGTCTGAAGTAGTGCTGGAGGGAATTGACACTTCTGAAGACCAAGTTGCAAGGTGTCCCAGATATGATCAATAGTGTTCATGTATGGGGAGTTTGGTGCCCAGTGAAAGAGTTTCAACTCAGAAGAATGTTCCTGGAGCCACTCTGTAGCAATTATGGACGTGTGGGGTGTCGCATTGTCCTGCTGGAATTGTGCAAGTCAGTCGGAATGCACAATGGGCATGAATGTATGCAGGTGATCAGACAGGATGCTCACGTACGTGTCACCTGTCAGAGTCGTATCTAGACGTATCAGGGGTCCCGTATCAATCCAACTGCACACGCCCCGCACCATTATAGAGCCTCCACTAGCTTGACCAGTCCCGTGCTGACAAAATGGTTCAAGTGGCTCAGAGCACTATGGGACTTAACATCTGAGGTCATCAGTCCCCTAGAACTTAGAACTACTTAAACCTAACTATCCTAAGGACATCACACACACCCATGCCCGAGGCAGGATTCGAAGCTGCGACCGTAGCGTCGCGCGGTTCCAGACTGAAGAGTATAGAACCGCTCGGCCACACCGGTCGGCCCCGTGCTGACATGCAGGATTCATGGATTCATGAGGTTGTCTCCCTACCCGTAGACGTCCATCCTCTGAATACAATTTGAAACGAGACTCGTCCGACCAGGCAACGTGTTTCCAGTCATCAACAGTCCAAGGTCGGTGATGACGGGCCCAGGCGAGGCGTAAAGCTTTGTGCCGTGCAATCATCAAGGCTATACGAGTGGGGCTTTGGCTCGTAAAGCCCATATCGAAGATGTTTCACTGAACAGTTTGCACGCTGACACTTGTTGATGCTCCAGCACTGAAATCTGCAGCAGTTTGCGGAAAAGTAGCAGTTCTGTCGCGTTGAACGATTCTCTTCAGTCGTCATTGGTCCCGTTCTTGCAAGATCTTTTTTCTGGCCCCACTGATGCCGGAGATTTGATGTTTTACCGGATTCCTGATATTCACGGCACACTCGTGAAATGGTCGTACGGGAAAATCCCTACTTCATCATTACCTCGGAGATGCTGTGTCCCATCGCTCGTGCGCCGACTATAACACCACGTTCAAACTCGCTTGTATCTTCATAACCTGCCATTTTAGCAGCAGTAACCGACCTAACAACTGCGTCAGACACTTGTTGTCTTTATAGGCGTTGGCGACCGCACCGCCGTATTCTGCCTGTTTACATATGTCTGTATTTGAATAGACATGTTTATACCGGTTTCGTTGGGGCTTCAGTGTATTTATCATTTTATAGAATCAGTACCATTTATATTGAGAAAAACGAGTATTTCATTTTGACGAACGTGATGTGGTTCGACGCCGCTCTCTTTGAAATGCAAAACCAAATAATGATGTTACTTCAGTCTCGGTTTCTAAATTATTTGCGTCCTCGTTTGGAACGAAATAGCTCTACTTGCATCTCGTCTTTCTTATCAGATGTGAATAATATGATGATACACCTAGAGGAATCCAATGGAGTTCTGTTCTGAGACATGTTAGAACTTTATTAGTCGTTTCGTCTAGAGGGAGAAATGATAAAGCTCCAATACAAAGAAAATTTCAGCTACTATTATTCTTTGTTTCAGTGAGCGTTCTAAGAGGTCAGTAGCAGCTTGTACCGAATAAAACTGGCCGCTTGAATAGGTTTAGTAAACTGAAACAAACCGAAACCGTGTGACGGTTTGCCCACACAGCAGAGATGAGTTGTTGTCGATACCTGACCGCCGAGAGCGGCTGCCAATTTCCGCTCTGCGGCTGAATCCCCATTTTCCATTGTTTTCGATTGCTGAGGTCCCCCCAAGCGCTAGAGGGCCCACAGACTGTCTATCGGAT
Source organism: Schistocerca serialis cubense (assembly GCF_023864345.2). Classification (NCBI taxonomy): domain Eukaryota; kingdom Metazoa; phylum Arthropoda; class Insecta; order Orthoptera; family Acrididae; genus Schistocerca; species Schistocerca serialis. The sequence continues at coordinate 109,729,317 of NC_064641.1, read as the reverse complement.
TCGTAAAGTTGCGTAAATAACGTATTCCAACATATCCTCTTTACGAAATTTCATACATTTCCATTTGTACAAATTATTCCGCTGCAAAATAAGCTTCTTACAATTTACAGTACACAGCACCGTAGCGTTCCTTCTGGCTGAAGTATGTTCCAGAAACATTACTAGGTGACATTTTAATGCCTACTGGCTTTTAAAGTTGTAAAAATCTACAATTTTTAAAGAACACAATTTCGACATGCATCACGTTATAAGAATGGAGTTGACACGGCGTACTGCGAATCTGCGGCATTTTATACCATCTTCGGGTACATTTCGTGAACTATCGGAGCTGGATACCAAGCGAGGCGGTGCGGTAGTTCGCGTACTGGACTCGCGTTTGTGGAGACGACGGTTTAAATCAGAGTGCAACCATCCTGGTTTAGGTTTCCTGTGATTCCCCTAAATCACTTCAGGCAGATGCCGGGATGGTTCCTTTGAAAGGGCACGGCCGATTTCCTTCCCCACCGTTCCGCAATTGGAGCTTATCTCCAATGACCTCAGTGTCGATATGATGTTAAACACTAAGCATCCGTCTTTTTCCTTCGGGGCGGGAGGCGAGTCACTATTTAGTGATGCACGTGGATTGAAAGTCGACAGGCACAACGGCTGGACATATCGATCAGCGAGTCGCGTTCTTGCACGATGGTAACTACCAAAAACTGATTAACAGACAAAGGTATTGTCAGGAGTGCTGCAGGAGTATGTGATAAGACCACTCTTGTTCTCTTTATACATGAAAGATCCGACAGATCGGGTGAGAAGCAAGCGGACACTGTTTGCTGATGACACTAAAGTGTAATACAGGGGGAAGTGCCGTCACACAATGGAATGCATGAAGAAGTGTTGTCAAACGTTGTAGTGTATTGGGAAATGTCTTGAAGTGATTGTAGGATGACTTGCACAGAATTTTTGAATTTCCGCTGACTCTAAATGTCAAAAAATGAACGTTAACACAGACGAGGAGGAAAAACAATCATGTAATGTTCGGACACAGTATTAGTGGAATGTTGATTGCCAAAGTCACGCCGGTTAAATACCTAGGTTTAAAGTTGCTAAGCTACATGAAATAATGTGAGCACGTTAAGGTCGGCTGTAGGGATTTATTGTGTGAATTCAAGGAACGTGTAGGCGATCTATAAAGGAGACAGCGCATAGAACAAGTGTAAGACGCATTCTTCAATACTGCTTTAGTGTTTGGGATCCCCACCAGGGTGGGTAAGAGGAAGACATTAGAGCAATTCAGAGAGGTGCTTCTATATTTATTGCCGGAAGGTTCGATTAACAAGCTAGTACTACGGAGACGATCCGTCAACTCAAAGAAGGAAGAAAACGTACTTTTCGAGTAACAATGTTGGGCACGTTTAGACAACCGGATTTTACGACAGACTCCAGAACGATTCTACTACCGCCAGCGTACAACTCGCGTAATGACTGCGAAAACAAGTTTGAGAAAGTGACGGACTTTCGTTTCTCCCTCGTTCGATTTGCAAGCGGAACAGGAAAGGGAATGTCCAGCGGTATCCTCCGCCGTAGTCCGTACGCCGGGTTCACGGCTTTAGCCAGTGCTCCATCTCTAATGACCCTCTTACTGATGGAATGTTAGCTACTCTTCCCACGAAGGAGCCACTGCAACATTTAGCTGAATATTCCACGGCGTATTTGTGACGCAAATTAGACCTCCATCGTGAAATCACATAAGGCACGGTTCAATCAGTTTCTGCTACACGCTCAGCTAGTTCCACCGGGATTGTACAGGAACGGTGAATTGAGTCTGTTGCAAGACAGCGTACTGTCACAGATATCGCAGCGTAACTGTTCTGCAACAGTTACGATACTCCCTGAATGGCTGTAAATGGTCTCCAGGTAGCCGAACATAACCATTACCAGTCAATGATCGGTTCAGGTGGGACAGAAGACCCAAGCCATTCCATGTAAACACAGTCCACAGCCATGGAGGCTCCACAATGCTTGTTGACAACTTGGGGTCTTGACTTCATGGGGCCTGTGCCACACTCGAGCCGTACCATCGGCTTTTAACAACTGAAATCTGGATTAATCTGACCAGAGCACGGTTTTCCACTCGTCTAGCGTCTTACCTATACAGTCACGAGACCAGGAGAGAGACTGCAGACGATGTCGTGCTGTTAGCAAAGGCACTCGCGTCGGTCGTCTGCTGCCACAGTCCATTAACGCCAAATTCTGGCGCCGTGGCCTAACGGATACGTTTGCCGAACGTCCCGCATAGATTTATGCCGTTATTTCACGCAGTGTTGCTTGTCTGTTAGCACTGACAACCCTATGTACACACCGCTGCTTTCGGTCGTTAAGTGAAGGGCTTTGGCCACTGTTGCCCGCGCTGAGAGGTAATATCTGAAATTTAGCATTCTTGGCACATTCTTGACTCTGTGGATCTTGGAATATTAAATTCTCTAACGATTTCCGAAATGAAATGTTCCATGGGTCTGGCTCCACTTACCATCCCGCCTTCAGAGTCTGTTAATTCACGTCGTACAGCCAAAATCAGTTCGGAAACCATTTCACACGAATCATCTGAGTATAGATGACAGCTCCCCCAATGTACTGGCCTTTTATACCTTGTGTACGCCATACCACCGCCATTTGTATATGAGCATATTGCTATCCCGTGACTTTTGTCACCTAAGCCTATATTAAGACAGTATTTGAGAATGAGAGCACTTAGCAAGTTCCAACAAACTTTAAACACAATTTCAAACGTCCTCTAAGCCTTTTTCTCGCTTACAGCCCCACAAAATATAGAAAGGAATGACTGCAAAACACTCGTTGTTCATCTGGTAACACACGAGCATCAAGCACCTCGTCAAATATGTAACATATTAACAATCTGTAAAGTAATCAGACGTTTGAAGCTGCTTTATATGTGGAGGTTAAATTCCTTAAGAAATCGGTAGTAGGGAGGGAGGCATTACTGGGAGTGTATATAATCTTTATGTGAATGGGTATGTTCAAAAAACCAGATACTCGAAAATTTTGTTCAATATATACACTATTGGCCATTAAAATTTCTACACTACGAAGATGACGTGCTACAGACGCGAAATTTAACCAACAGGAAGAAGATACTGTGATATGCAAATGATTAGCTTTTCAGAGCATTCACGCAAGGTTGGCGCCGGTGGCGACACCTACAACGTGTTTATATAAGGAAAGTTTCCAACCGCTTTCTCATACACAAACAGCAGTTGACCGGTGTTGCCTGGTGGAACGTTGTTGTGATGCCTCGTGTAAGGAGAAGAAATGCGTACCATCACATTTCCGGATTCTAGCCTATCGAGGTTGCGGTTCATCGTATCGCGACATTGCTGCTCGCGTTGGTCGAGATCAAATGACTGTTAGCAGAATATGGAATCCGTGGGTTCAGGAGGGTAATACGAAAGGCCATTCTGGATCCCAACGGCCTCGTATCACTAACAGGCGAGATGACAGGCATCTTATCCGCATGGCTATAACCGATCGTGCAGCAATGTCTCGATCCCTGAGTCAACAGATGGGGAAGTTCGCAAAACAACAACCATATGCACGAACAGTTCGACGACGTTTGCAGCAGCATGGACTATCAGCTCGGAGACCATGGCTGCGGTTACCCATGACGCTGCATCACAGACAGGAGCGCCAGCGATGGTGTACTCAACGACGAACCTGGGTGCACGAATGGCAAAAAGTCATTTTTTCGGATGAATCCAGGTTCTGTTTACAGCATCATGATGGTCGCATCCGTGTTTGGCGACAACGCGGTGAACGCACATTGGAAGCGTGTATTCGTCATCGCCATACTGGCGTATCACCCGGCGTGATGGTATGGGGTGCCATCGGTTACACGCCTCGGTTACCTCTTGTTCGTATTGACGGCAGTTTGAACAGTGGACGTTACACTTCAGATGTGTTACGACCCGTGGCTCTACCCTTCATTCGATCCCTGCGAAACCCTACATTTTAGCAGGATAATGCACGACCGCATGTTGCAGGTCCTGTACGGGCCTTTCTGGATACAGAAAATGTTCGACTGCTACCTAGGCCAGCACATTCTCCAGATCTGTCACCAATTGACTACGTCTGGTCAATGGTGGGCGAGCAACTGTCTCGTCACAATACGCCAGTCACTACTCTTGATGAACTGTGGTATCGTGTTGCAGCTTCAGGGGCAGCTGTACCTGTACACGCTATTCAAGCTCTATTTGACTCAATGCCCAGGCGTATCAAGGCCGTTATTACGGCCAGAAGTGGTTGTTCTGGGTACTGATTTCTCAGAATCTATGCACCGAAATTGCATGAAAATGTTATCATATGTCAGTTCCAGTATAATATATTTGTCCAATGAATACCCGTTTATCATCTACATTTCTTCTTGGACATAAAAAGTTAATTTACCTCTCAGGGCATAACTGTACTCAGTTTGGTACCATTGTTTTAGACGCACCCTGCGCGCCGTGCAACATAGAATAGGTCGTGGTGGACTTCATCCATTTATAACCGACGACGCTTTTTCCACTGGTAACGTCTCGTCATCTGCTTGGTTGTTTTCGTGTGCCAAACCAAACATCTACATGATCGAAAGAAAAAGCAAATCAAAGAAGCAAGGAATTAGAAATCACAAATTCTACTAAAAATATCAATTTGACGCAAATTTACACATTTACAAATCTATACTATCGGTGTTGGATATTAAGATAACAGTTTAGGCTGCAGCTTCGACGACAGTGCCCCATTTCGCAAACTGCAGGGTGTCTTTTTCTGGGTGTTGGATGCTGCAGTTCCACTGTGTTTGCTCAGTTGCTCCACAGTCACTGTGGACCATCGGTGGTGCAGCCCGACTGCCGATTAAAGAGCGAGAAGGCGAGCTGGCGGTCTTACCTACACAGCTACGTCACAAGGAGCAGCTACAGGCTCTTTCACAAACTTGTACACACTTTTCCACAGCGCACCTTCTCAATCCGGGACGAGGCAGTGCGCAGATACGTCCAGAAGAGTTTATTTTCACTAAACGCATTAACACTTTGCCGGATTCAGGAATTAGCAACTAGTAACGCACCAAATAGCGCATATTTACAGAATCACTGCACGATGCACTAGACTGCTAGACGGGAAACTGATTATGAGTCATACTGTAGAAGCGAGCAGTTCAGCAGCCTTCAGTTGCAGCGGTCTTTCGGGAAAGAACGCTTCATCCAGCACAAGTGCTGCTTGCTTTTCTGTTTACGGACCAACTTTAACACATCCGTGTAGCTCTTTCAGTCTGTTTTTTTTTTTTTCGTTTTAATTTCGTGAACCTCTAGCTTTAATTCGGTTTATAGTCTAGATTTGCGTAAAGAAAAATGCTAGAAAACAATCTCTTCCCAATTAGTCTACGAACGGAAGGCCCAGAAGACCGCCCGGGTTAGGGGTTATTTATTATTGAATATATACTGTATGCCTCTCTAGTACATAGGCTTGTGTCTGACAGATACACTGAGTATTTATCTCGTCCACGTATATTATATATTCTATTATTCATTTAGTTGCGTACTAGAATATAAATATGAATGAATTTTATCCATAGTGGATGCTGTTGAACTCCGTGACTGTTCCTTTGTAGGGTGTACAAAAATTTCCGCTACCAGTCACAATAAAAGATTACTTGTTCGTCATACGACCTGTTTCGGGCTTGTGCCCATCCTGAGGTGTTTATAAACTCATGTACATGTTTATATTGATGGAGATCAAAAACGGCTCTGAGCACTACGGGACTCAACTGCTGAGGTCATTAGTCCCCTAGAACTTAGAACTAGTTAAACCTAACTAACCTAAGGACATCACAAACATCCATGCCCGAGGCAGGATTCGAACCTGCGACCGTAGCGGTCTTGCGGTTCCAGACTGCAGCGCCTTTAACCGCACGGCCACTTCGGCCGGCAAAATGAATGGAGATCAATAGAAACGAAGTCTCCTTATTATAATTACGCACGTGTTTCTGAATGAGTAACATCTTTGCACCTCCTATTTCTTACTTTTTTGGCCATAACCTACATATTTGTATGTAAAGACAGTGTATATCACGAGTTCACGACACAGTACTGAAATATGCAGTCTAATTTTAAAAAACTGAAACATGCGCGTGGAAATGGTAACAAATGTGCAACTGAGTCGAAAAACTGTCGCCACAGCATAATTACAATAAGTATACTTCATGTTTATTGATCTCCAGTACCATAAACATGTACATGAATGTATAAACACTTGAGGATGGGAACAAGCCCTAAACCGGTCGTGTGACGAATAAATAATCTTTTATTGTGACGGATAGCGAAATAATTAATTGACTCATTAGTTGACAATCATTGAGAAATCATTAGTAATGTTACATCTGAATATAGTATTACTCGTATGTGTGTGTGTGTGCGCGCGCGCGTGTGTGTGTGTGTGTGTGTGTGTGTGTGTGTGTGTGTGTGTGTGTGTGTGTGTGTGTGTGAGAGAGAGAGAGAGAGAGAGAGAGAGAGAGAGAGAGAGAAAAGTTTTTATTCATTCATTTAGAATGTAAATATAATTAATTAATTAAAGGCACTGGAAAAAAATCATCGAAAAAATCACTAACAGACTAACAACACATTACCTCTGTGCATGAAACTGCTTGAAACGATATTTGATCTTCAAAAGACATACATATACACCGTGATTGCTACAAAGGGCTTTGGTTCTGCTATTACGTGAAGTTAATGTACGCATTGGTGAATAAATTAGATCATCAACGACAGGAAATGATCGTTACCATTAACCCCTTGTCATAACAAGGAATAGGGGCAGGAGGGTTGCAATTTTTGGACTTCTAATACGCCTCAGGTTCAGTTCCATCCTACGTCTGCTGTAGCTTGTTGGGATCCTCTTTAGGCGGCACCAAACTTCCCTCGGTAGCTGAGACGCTGGTTCTGTTTGGAGTCTTCGTGGCCATTACGAGAGAAACCCTCATATCCTCATTCAGAACGATGCAGTGCATTTAGTCACTGAGGAATGCAATAGCGTGCCACTTATGACGTTCTGGAGGAGACATGAATGCCGTTTAGCGGGCTGTCGTCTCGAACGCCCTCGGGCAGCCGCGGGGAACTCTGTACTTGAGCATCCGCACAGTGGAGACGCCGCTGAGCCCTCTTCCTGTGACAGATAAGCGGCCTGCGGTATAATCCACTGTGTGCGCACGCCACTAGCTGCCCGGCATAACGCGGCACGTGGGGCACTGACTGAACAGCAACGCACAGTAGTGTGGTATCCGAGAACAACTGCGGATGGTCGACGATTTGTGCGGGGACTGGCTGCTGACTTGAAAGTGAAAAAAAAAAAAAAAAAATCTAACCTATTCCGCATAAAAAGGCGAAGACCTATGTTAGTGTTCCATAAATTGTTTGAAGACTGTAACCCCGAAAACGAAGATAAAATACCTTCTGCACCATACAAAATTTTTCGCCTGATAATTTTTACTGTACTTCTGATTCTGATATTTGTAGGCAGTATTACAGATAGTATAGTCCAATGTGATGGATGTAATCGTGTACTTACACTGAAGAGCCAAAGAAGCTGGTACACCTGCCTAAGATCGTGTAGGGCCGCCTAAGATCGTGTAGGGCTCTCGCGAGCACGCAAGTCGACGTTGCATGGACTCGACTAAAGTCTGAGGGAACTGACACAATGAATCCTGCGCGGCTTTCCATAAATCCGTAAGAATACGAGACGCGCTGTTAAGCGCGTTGCAAGACACCTCACATATGTTCAAAAATATTCATGTCTTGGGAGTTTGGTGGTGCGTGGAAGTGTTTAACCTCAGAAAAGACTTCCTGAAGTCACTCCTAGCAATTATGGCCGTGTGGCGTGGCGCATTGTCCTGCTGGAATTGCCCGAACCCGTCGGAGCGCAGAATGGACATGAATGGATGCAGGCGATCAGACAGGATGCTTATGTACGTGTCACCTGTCAGGATCGTATCTAGACGTATGAGCGGTCCCATATCACTCCAACTGCACATCCCTCACACCATTACAGAGCCTCCACCAGCTTGAACAGTTCCCTGCTGGCATCCAGGGTCCATGGATTCATGAGGTTGTCTCCATACCCGTACACGTCCATCCGCTCGATACAATTTGAAATGAGACTAGTCCGACGAGGCAACATGTTTCCAGTCATCAACAGTCCAATGTCGCTGTTGTCGGGCCCAGGGAGGCAAGGCATAAAGCTTTGTATCGCGCAGTCATCGAGGGTACACGGGAGGGCCTTCGGCTGCGAAAGCCCATATCGATGATGTTTCATTGAATAGTTCACACGCTGACACTTGTTGATGGCCCAGCATTAAAATCTGCAGCAATTTGCGGAAGGGTTGCAGTTCTGTCACGTTGAACTGTTCTCTTCAGTCATCATTGGTCCCATTCTTGCAGGAGCGCTTTCCGGCCGCATCGATGTCGGAGATTTGATGATTTATCGGATTCCTAATGTTCACGGTACGCCAATGAAACGGTCGTACGGGAAAATCCCCACTTCATCGCTGCCTCGGAGATGCTGTGTTCCATCGCTCGTGCACCGACTATAACACCATGTTCAAACTCACTTAAATCTTGATAATCTATCGCATGTAGCAGCAGTAACCGATCTAACAACTGCGTCAGAGACTTGTGGCCGTATATAACCGTTGCCGACCGTAGCGCCGTATTCTGCCTGTATATTTCTGTATTTGAATACGCATGCCTATACCAGTTTCTTTGGCGCTTCAGTGAATTTATGACTGTATATAATTGATTGTAACCCTAACGTAAATACTGTAAATTGCTAGGTAATAACCAAGGGAAGTTCGTTTAAAGATTGCATCGACGATATGGCAGTAGCTGTGTCGTCGTTACCTTTTGCGTATGGAGAGTCTTTGTTCCGCCGCAAGCAGAGGGGAAGCAGGGCAGTCTGTGTCTTGAAAGGGTGGGGAAGTGTTTGTTGGGCGCTCCTGCAGACGCGGTGTGCAGCAGCTATGCTCGCGACAGTGTAGACGCGCCTGGTTTGTTAACCCGCAAGTATTGAGAGCACTGTAGAAGTGGACAGACGGAGGAAGCTGCAGTTCCAGCTGTTGCCTGCCCCGTAATTATCCGTGGCTCTGGAGACGACTTGGGGATTTCAGCCAGCAGCAGCAGCAAGAGCGGCAGCTTAGCATTGTCGTCGACTAAACTCTTCGTCGTCCACACAACTACAACATCGTAATACTGTAGAGTGACAAAATATCAATAACCTTGTAGAGGAATTAGCCAGCGGCATTTTAAAAAAGTACGACCATCTTGAATAATAACCTGCAATAGTTAAAACTTGTAGGTCACCTGTGTTGCCATTGTCCTCAGACATTATTAACAGGCAGGGTCTCTTTTCCTTTCCATGCAATGACTGAGAATATGAAAATCAATTGACTACTCACTGCCATTTTTGTTTGTATGGTAATGACCAGTTTCGGTCTAAATTTTCTGACTCAGTAACTGTTCATTGTTGTATTTCATTACAGAGGCTTAACTAATTTGCAATTTTGAGTATTAATTTCATTCACTTAAAGTAACATAAAATTTCACTGGCAAAGCTAATAACCAATGATACAGTACAAATTAACGGTGCACAATTTCATTTATTCCGTATTGAGCTTAGCGAGTGATCTCTGCTGGCTTGGTATGTATTTTATTATAGTTATTTTAACAGTAAAATCAGTTGGGCATTTGCATGAAGGGAATTCAATTAAGTCTTTCAATAATCAAAAGTAAATTGCTTGCCTTTTTCTAAATTTTGCATTACGTTACATTGAGGTTAATGAAGGTCATTTTTTACATAACAATGTTCCTATTGCATTTATTTAATCAGTAACTTCACTTAATTTTACTTTAAAAATTAAGTATTTCAGAATAAGTATCTGCAAATTCGGTGCTATCTGATTCATTTATTCTCTCGTGAACTGTTGTGTTGTGAAAAAGCGTGATAACCTTCTGTTGCCACGCCAGTAATTACTTGCTTAAATTTCTTTGCCATTACCTTTCTCAAGATTCTGGAGATTCACAGCCTTAGCGAGTTGGCGACCGTTTAATTATACCCTTTATAGTTAATCGGTGTTTTCTTTATATTAGCTGTACTTTTATATTAAATATTAGGTGGTATCCTTTTCCCTCCTGTGTGGTTCGTGATGCGATTGCACTATATTCCACCCATTTAAAAATTATCAGCAGTGTTTAGATTAGGTTTAGAATAAATTATTCCTTCAGAAGGGTCTGTTATAGACTTTCCTCCTACTAACCAGTATTATTTTCCGTCAGTAGCGATAGCCTTACTCACTGTAAAATTTCATTAGGCATATGCGATCACGGTTAGTTACATCTCAATCAAATGTTCAAATGTGTGTGAAATCTTATGGGACTTAACTGCTAAGGTCATCAGTCGCTAAGCTTACACACTACTTAACCTAAATTATCCTAAGGACAAACACACACACCCATGCCCGAGGGAGGACTCGAACCTCCGCCGGGACCAGCCGCACTGTCCATGACTGCAGCGCCATTGACCGCTCGGCTAATCCCGCGCGGCACATCTCAATCCGGTAGGCCGATTAGGAAGGGGGAGGTTACAAGGTGAAGCACTGGAAACAGCAACGGTAAAATCTGCAAGACTAACCGTACGGAGCTGTCTAAAGTGGAAAGACTACATGAAACTAATTTCGGAAAAAGCAGAAGCCAACATGACAAGGTAAGATTCATTGGAAGAAGGCAATTTGACGTCCACTGTTCTACTTAAATTTTCGGTAATTTTCTTTCCAAAATTCCGATGTTAAAGTTCCTACATAAAGCCCCCCCCCCTTCCAAATCTTTATTATTCAGATCGCGTAGTTTGTTATCCTGGTCACAATAAGCTAATTACTTTCGTCCAAAATGATGGCAACCAAAAGCTATCGCAGTTATGAAATTTCATCCATCTAATCATAGGGAAATATCTTACTCGGTAATAGATAAATTTGGAAGAGAATACAACTTCCAAATTAAAGAGCTGTTTTTTTTCTTTTCCCAGTTAAGTGTTTACATTAACCCAAACATAATTAGTTTAAAAGATACTGTCAATTAAAGATTTCAACTGGTCGAAACTTTCAGAGCCAATTATAGTCAAACTGCTGTGAATTTCCGGTATCTGTTGATATACTCTTGCTCGCCTGATTATCTAAATCTGATCACAGCCACATTAATGAGCATGAGTCCTTAATTAAAAATCAATAAATCTTTTATAACTTAATATTTATGACCGAGATGCTACACTGACTTGCTCGGAATATGTATAATATTACGGGTACAAAGAGTGAGAAATGAACCTCAAAATCAGTTTTCTCAAAAACCACGGCCCGTCGCTAAGAAACCGGATAGCCAGGTACTCAGGGTAAGTGCTTCTACAACATATCTGAAGCGCATCAAAATCCGTGATTTACAGTATGGAGGGTGCCCTTGTAAGAGTAACGTTGCAGTGCGTTATGAAATGGAACAAATATCAGAAATGGTACTAGAGAAAGCGAATGGTCGACTTCGGTTTATTGAGAGAATTCGTGACACCAACCAGAAATGCTCTGTAAATCTTCCTGTATACTGCCTGCTAGAACCGCTCAAAGAGCACACTTCCCCGTAGACTACAGCGTCATCAGAAAACAATCGCAGATCGCTACTCAACCAATCTGTCAGATCGTTGACGTTTATAGAGAACAAAAGCGGTCCTGCGACATTTCCCTGGTGCACTCCTGATGTATCCTTAAGGTAGGATAAGGCAAACCACAGATGACATCGGTGGTGTGTGCTGGCCGTCTGGCCAGGATGTTCGCCACGGTGTCAAAGCAACCACGGCTGCCAGTGAATATCATAACTCGCGTTGACTGTCTCAGAATGGATGTGAAAGGCTGAAGGAGCCCCAGGGGACACAGAAACGGACGACAACATAACTCTTTGAAAATAACATGAAAAAAATCCCGTGTATATGGGGAACTCTTTGATCTCAAGCAAAAAGGGTACGCAACGATGAGTCATGCGTCATTCTGCTGGCTACCACACCACAATGGAGTGGAGGCAAATGAGTTTGCAGACACTGCAGAAGAGGAAGCATGCGTTTTCCACTGCGCAACACACTACCCCCGTAGATGCCGAAGAAGCAGTGTTGAAAAGGTGTGCCGTGTGTCCGCGGAAAATTGGTGCGGTGTGGGTTGTAAACTGACAGCAACATAATACATCTTCTTTAATTGGTTTTGTTTGTATATCACGCGATGCTCGTTAATATTACGCAGTTTGCATAATTTTTAGTGATTACCATCGTTACTAAATTAATTAATCGATTAAATACTAACCTTTATATGAAAGCATCTGTATATTATGGTTACTCAGTCTCTTTCCATTCTCAGTGTGCCACCTGCTGTTGCGTGTTTCTGTCAACACGCTCTAATTGAGACTGTAAAGGATTAATTAAGTAATTAATGTATTATTCGCCTCCAGCTGATGTGCCGATAATGAGGTAATATGATAGCGCTCGTGTGTGATCGTCACAAGCCACAGCGCTCTGAGCGAATTTCATGCGTCACTTTGTTCGTAATGATTCGTAATTTTTATACTATAGTTACGAATTATCAAAGACATCCACTAATTAATGTTTTTTCTTGCACGTAGCTCCTAAACCAATGGCTGTGGCTACACCAGTAAGTTAGTTATGAAACGGGGTACGTTCCATTCTTGTAGCATGTAGGGTTTGGAGGAATCGTCTGCAGTGCTGTGTTTGTATTAGGGAAATACTCACCTTTCTTTCCTGCTGGAATCTTCTGGTACGCCGTGCCCCCACCTGTTCGGGATGCTTCACCTCGGTGCGGAACCTTGGTCTATTTCTCGCCCGACCTGCAACACATGTAATGTACACTGTCATTTATGTACTGTATTATTCAAGACATTGTAAGGTTACGCATGTGCACGCGAACAACAGTTATTAAATATTTCAATGTCCCTTCTGCAAAGTACCAATTGAAAAATACGTATTCTTAACGCGATCACCTCTAAGCGTTATCGTAACGGTCACATTTTATGCGTTTTACAGTTCACAATAAATGTTAGACTATCCCGTTAGAACATCCCACCGATGACTTCAGTGCATTTGCACGCTCTTAGGAGAACACGTTGTGTTGCTTGCCTGAGTGCCTCTACACGCTCCCTGATGAGAGCAGTACTGTCCATGACGCCAGCCCCATAAAGAAAAATCTAACTGCTTAAGGTCAGGTGTTATTGCTGGTCAGTTAACTGTATTGGGGAAAAAAACCACAAAGGGAATCCCACAGGCTTCAATTTTGGGTCCACCCCTATTCCTTATAAGTGTGTTCTATCTCGGAAACCATTCCGAATACTCCATACTTCGATATAAAGTGTTTTGCTTCAAATGAGCGTCCTTGTCATATTCCTGAATACTGAGAATTCCTTCACACACAGTCTATACGAATTGCTGTTTTTAGCAAATATTTACCTAGATAATATTTCATACTAAGCATCTGTATTACTTCAGTGCTTCCAGAGAACATTACCACTTGCTCACGCTCTAGTACCAACTGTAATTTAGATCACTGGGTACAAATTTTGTGATAAACTATACACGGGTCTAGTAAGGAAGTCTTATTGTTCTTTTTCTAATATTTATGTACTAGTACCCTGTTATGGACTTTTGCACCAAAATATAAGACTCTTGACAGAGAGACATAGTCTATAAGTAAAGAAATTTTTCTTATAGTCTTGTTGCTGTGAATTTGATAGGTCACAATTATTATCGAACACAGAGTCCATTGGGGAGGAAATGTATTGGCATGTCACTGTAAGACTGAAACGTATCTGAAGGGGATTCTTTAACGTATGCTTCTGTAGAATAATTAGTTTTTGACCTTTTGAGCATATATGCACTGCGCCAGAATATTATGCCTCAGGACGACATTGACTGAAAGTATGCAAAGTATAATGTTAATACTGTCTGCAGGCAGCACACTGAGAGAGATTTATAGGTACAAATCAAGCAGAATTGAGATTTATTGTTAACTTATTCACATGCTGGTGTGATCTCAGTTTATTAGCAATGTTGCTGCCTAGGATCTCTTACTGTGTGCTCATTGATCTCTTACTTGTCATTGCATAAAATGAGTTTTCGTTTTTTAGTACTTAAAGTGAACCAGTTGTGATCATGTTACATTGCTCTTCTGGCTGTTACCAGTTTCATATATGTTTCGACTCTATACTAGTGTCATAAGCTAGCATTGCAGATTTGAAGAGTCGTCTAACGTCCCAGGCAAACATTTTTTGTAAGTCGAGAATGAAAGTGGACCAAGCACTGAACCTTGTGGGGTTACGATTTAAAATTCCTCCACTTAGAGATTAGTTCAAAAAAATGGTTCAAATGGTTCTGAGCACTATGGGACTTAACTTCTGAGGTCATCAGTCCCCTAGAACTTAGAACTGCTTAAACCTAACTAACCTAAGGACATCACACACATCCATGCCCGAGGCAGGATTCGAACCTGCGACCGGAGCGGTCGCGCGGTTCCAGACTGTAGCGCCTAGAACCGCTCGGCCACACTGGCCGGCAGAGATTAGTTGTTGCCTAGTTACACCATTTATTAATGTCAGCCTCTGTTTTCCTCTGTGCTGGTGTGAAGTTGTTCACGGAGGACTTTATATATGGCTGTCGCTGCACGACGCTGTGGACACGTGACACTTTGCGGGTGCAGCAGTCAGTGGCTGGACGTTTGGTAGCGGGGAGACCGGAAGGTTGGAAGCCCTGTTGCGGGGGAAGCCCGCCGTGTCCGCGGCTAATCGCCTTTGCTGTGGAGCAAACTGCTGGTGGTGCTGGCACAGCGGCCTCTGTAAGCACCGAGCTCTCTTCTCCCCTCCCCTCACCCTCAAACGCCCCACACTAAAGCCGCGATCAAATTGGTAGCTGTTAAACTTAAAAGAGGCCTGATGGCGCTTAGCTGAAGGACGCGAGAGTTTGGTGTAAGGCGTAGAATGTAGTGTCATCTTGCGGCACAGCGGAGTGGTCCTGACTCGGCACAATATTACGCACTTGATGTAGACCTGTAGCTCAGGTTACTTGCCTCAAACGCTACACTGTGCGTTTCACAAAACTCGAGAACGTACTAAATTCTGAATACAATATCAAGACACAGAATTGGAATAAGTCAACTCAAAGAAGCAAGTTGTCATAATCTATGGGGTTATGAAATAGAATGATCACATTGACCCAGTCTAAGGTAAAGCAGGTGGCACAAATATATTTTTCGGTAGGATATTGGAAAAATTCAATCGGTCTAGAAACGAAATACGTAGCTTGCAAAGCTATAGCGCGGCCCAAGCTAGAATATTGATCCAGTGGACGGAACCTATAATAAATGATACTAACTCCGGTAACTGAACGTGTGCAAAGTTAGGCAGTACGAATTTAGCAGGTATGTTTGACCACTGGAATACGCTTGGTGATACGTGTCATCTATTCCGCGAAGGTTCGAAAATCTGCATTAATTGAAGATTCTAGAAACATACTATCGCCCCTTACGTGTGGCTCTCATACGAACCGCGAAGTCCTAATTAGGCAGGGAATGAGTTTATCGCGGAGTATACAGTGTTCAAATAACTTGCAGACGTGTGACATTGTTCACAACCGCCGATATTACTACGACATGTGGCCACCCTGTCATTTCCAAGGCAGAACTGCAGCGAGTATGCACTATGCACGGGAATTTAAAACCTCTGTTTGCAGAGCAATTCCAGAAGATAACACACACACACACACACACACACACACACACACACACACACACACACACGCACACACACACTGTAAACACTAGCGTCACGACACAACCAAAGCGACTGACGTCTGTAGTTATCGATATCGAACATTACTAAACAACGGGTAAGATATAGCATTAACTCTGTCCCTCTGTTTTTTGACATATGGGAGAGAGAAGGATTCCACTCGGAATTTAAGCAAAAAATTCCGTCTGCATTTACAAGGTTACTTGGTAGTTTAATTTCAACCGCTTCCTCAGTAGCTGGAAGGTTACGCCAGCATCTCCGTGTTGTTACATTCCATAGGATGATGGCTGCCGAGACAATGTTCTGCAATGGCGGAACTGCTGGAATGTTGTAAGTTTGAGTGCATACGCCTCCCAGTTCAAGGGGATGGTTGAAAACCTTGATTCCAAACCAAAAGAACTGTCATTCTGTGACGAGACGCTTTTTGTAAGTGTAATCTATTAATTTACATTTGAATATGACTTTCAGTGAACACCAGTGTTAGTCAGAGTGGCCTTCAGCACGAGAGTGCCTTGTCAGACATAGGGTACCGGTCGGTGTTGATCTATTTTACCAATCAGGCCCATACGTGCTATCTGTATATGTTAAAGAATATTTCCCAGGAAGCAAGATGTGCATTTACCCCTTCCTTTTTGCTATGCGTTTTTAATGTAAAATTTTAAATTTTAAATATTCAGTTACTGGTTTGCAAGTACAAATTTAGTATTTTGTGGTAATCTCTTGCCAAATAAAGTAATGTTAAGTCTTCACGTGACATGTCGCATAGAAGTGGGCGTTCCAAACACCTGTCACACCACGGTCTGCTGTATAGGTGAATGTTAACAGCGGCTTCAGTTATTGTGATCGTTTCATAGCTTTTGCTACTGCTAATAACTAGACATCAGTGCCTGCGAACTGTAATTTGTACGCTAAAGATATGTTCTTGCCAACAGTTGGTTTATACTCAGGTGTAATTGTGGTCTTTTGTTTCTTATTCACTGATCTCTATGCGAAAATTTTTAACTTCCAGCACTGAAGATGATCATTATGTGATAGAATATCGATTTTGCTGTTAATAAATCATCAAAATTACGCCCATCACTGATCTTCCTTCTAATTTTACTTCCTAGGAATCTTAGATTGACAATATGTTAGCCATGTTCACTTTAGACCAGTTGCGGTCCTTGTTTGTTTATTTAGGAAATGAAAACCTACCAAGTAGACAGTGTTTCTGTAGATAAATGAATGGATCATCGAACAAACCAGTAACTTCAGTACCTGGACTACGAAATCGAGCACAAAGGTAAGTACTGGTATTGTCAATTGTTGCGCAGGTGCACACTGCTGCAGCTGTGACGTTTACCAGACACTCTTCAGAACGTGCATTAAAGCGTGATGGAAATGGCCAGGAAAGACACACGCTACTGATACTTACTTCGGTCGTCCTGAAAACCCTTTATTACGACCTTGCTAGAGACCGAAACTCTCCTCTGCAGGAATTAGTATGGAATTGTTAAGGCTTTCGTGGCCACTTGTTGACAAACTGCCTATTGGCTTCTGTCTCGGGTTCTTCGGCCGACGTTCATCTAATGAATTTTCTGACGTTTCGCCAGCACGAGTGGCTGGCATTGTCAAAGCTTCACCCTCCATTGCCGGTGGTGAACTGGAGCCGAGCTCGCGGGCGCAGACTACGTATATGTACCTGGCGCGCCAACGTCTGAGGGCTTCTCCGCGGTCATTTCCGGTGCTACATGCGACGGTCGTTCGCTGCAGTACGGGAAGCCAGGATCCGTTGACCTTAAGGCTTTCCTCTTTCTTGTCCAAACTGTTCGCGTGTTTTTGTATTTCTACAGCTTCTCTGAACAAGCGCGTTTGATAGTGCTTCTCTACAGCCAGAACTTCCGTGTCGGCGAATTTTATTACGTGGTCGGTCTCATTGAGTGCGTGCTCTGCCACGGCCGATTTCTCCACCTGCCCCAACCTACAATGTCGCTTCTGCTCGTTGATCCTGGTGTTGATGGATCGTCCAGTCATTCCGACATAAACTTTTCCGCATGTGCATGGTATACGGTATATTCCCGACATTGCAAGTGGATCTCTTTTCTCCTTCGCCGATCAAAGACACTCTTTGATCTTCCTTGTCGGTTTGAAAATCGTCTTTACGCCATGTTTGCGCAATATACGGCCGATTCTGTCCGTCACTCTGGGAATGTATGGCAGAAAGGCCGTACCCGACATTTCTTTTTCTGGTTCCTTACTTCGCCGAGTGTTTGGCTCTGTTACATTTCTAATATAATTTTTGGAGTACCCATTGCTCCTCAGGACAGTTTCCAGGTGTTGCATTTCTCGTTTGAGGTGTTGCGGCTCACATATTCGTCCTGCTCTCGTTACGAGCGTACTAATCATGCCTCTTTTCTGGCTCGGGTGGTGGTTTGACAGATCCATAAGAACAACGTTCCACTGAGACCGATCGTTAGCGCTCCTGGATCACCGGCATGTAAACTGGCAAAACACTCAATGAGACCGACCACGTAATAAAATTCGCCGACACGGAAGTTCTGGCTGTAGAGAAGCACTATCACACGCGCTTGTTCAGAGAAGCTGTAGAAATACAAAAACACGTGAACAGTTTGAACAAGAAAGAGGAAAGCCTTAAGGTCAACGGATCCTGGCTTCCCGTACTGCAGGGAACGACCGTCGCAGGTAGCAAGAGGAGAACCGCACCGGAAATGACCGCGGAGAAGCCCTCAATCGAGGGGGACACAGCAGCCGCCGCTGAACAAAACGTCAGCCCACGCGGTGACCAGCCGTCTTCTTCATCAACAACGAGAAGGCAGAACAGCGCCATTGCACCTCCTACACCGAGGTGTATTCGAAAAGAGCAATTTTGTCGTGTTTCTCGCAATTTTGTCGTGTCGGTCTGTCTGAGTAATCAGGCAGACAAGCAAAAGTGTCGTGTTCATCTACCTAGCGCAAGCGGGCAGACAAGCAAAATTGTCGATACACCAGCGTCGCACGGCAGCTATTGCTGCCTCCTCCCACCAGAGTAGGGTAATCTCCGTACCAGGGCCGGTGGCGCAGCCCCGATACCCGCGTACGTGTAGATCAGGCCAAATCAGCCCACAGCTACCCTACGGTGTCAACAAGTGGGACTGAGCTGGAACAATCACTGGTGCGACCACACACACCACACACGACCACATCATGAACACTGAAGATCGAGGTGGGACCCCCCACCCCCGATCGCCTCCCCGCGACACTATCGGCGGAGCAGAAGCGGCTACACCAACGACCGACAACCGTACGGCGACTTACGTCGTGGAGAATCTTCCCCACGACATTACACAAAAAACGATGGCAGCAAAGATCAACTCATTTATAGAATACGCTGTCAGGACAGAGATTAGGTCCCTGAACGTAATAAGAAACGGGAGGGCCTACATCAACTCCACAACTAGAGGGCGGGAGGACTACTTCCAAAGAATCTTCAGACACCATATAGTGTCCTCAGTAACAGTGCGCCCTGAAAAAGTACGCGAACCGAGACAGCCCATGGAAAGGTCTCGAAAGCCACCCCTCAGCGCGGTCATCAAAAAAGTGCCATTAGATGTAGAGGCTAGTGAAGTGATCCAACAACTGCGCGAACAGGGCCTAGATGTAGAGAGGGCTTGGCGTATCACATCAAGGGAGAGGCAAGCACCCACCAGGAACTTTAGAATAATATCGCGTAATCAAGACACTATCGATAGCATACTCACACATGGCGTTGTCATTGATTATGCAAAAAAAGAAGCAGAACCCTCCAAACTTCCTCCACCGCAGCCAGCGCAATGCGGGCAGTGCCTGGGCTTCGACCATTCCACAGCGAACTGCAAGGCCCAGCCAAAGTGTCCGCAGTGTGGAGGCAACCACAAACTTACCCGGTGTGACGTCAAAAACCCGGAGAAGTGTGCAAACTGTGAAGGTGACCACTCGGCCTTATCTTATACGTGCCCCAAACGACCTAAGATCGCCGAAAAAGAAGAGCTGCGTGCGCCAATTAAAATCATGGACGCACCCACACCCATCCCACCTACAGAAGAACTCCAGCAGGAAATGGTCCTAAAGAATGACTTCCTCCGAATCCTCACTGGAGCACTCGTCAGCCTGTTCCAGGACCGGCGAGAAGAAATAGTTAAAACTGTGAATCAGGTATCGCAGCAAATTTTACACAAAAACATCAAGGCGACCCAGTCAGGAGTCTGCCTCCACATAACAGTGGCAGACAGGGTCAGTCCGGCAACACAACTGGATATAACTACACAACCACAGACACCTACCACACAAACATCCCAACCCCCACACACACCTACACAACATCAGACACCCACCACACAAACGCCCCAAACGCAACACGCACCCGCACGAACACAAAACACACCACACCCACACACTTCCAGAAACTAAACTTACTAAAACCGAAGTCGCGGTACAAACATGGCCGACCACCAACAGCAGTTAAATCTCCTCTTCGCCAACGCGAGAGGAGTTAAAGACAGGAGAACACTACTCACGCACACACTATTGCGCAACAACATACACGTGGCCGGAATCGCCGAAACGTGGCTGTCTGATGGGAAGCAGTGCAATATACCGAAGTTCAACTGTTTCCGTAAGGACAGAGACGGTAGAGGCGGCGTCGCGCTATACGTGCGCAATACGATACCGGCTACGGAAGTCCCTCCCCCCGCACAGCTTGGAGACACAGAGATCGTCATGGTCAAACTAAAGGGCCACAACGCTAGGACTGTAACAATTGCATGTTTGTACAACCCTCCTAATCACCCTCTCCCGTTCCACGCGATACGACACCTTATGACGAAAGACAGATTCATCTTACTAGCTGACCTGAACGCGCGACACGAGAGACTTGGCGACCACAGCACAAACCACAACGGACAAATCCTCTTTGACCTTCTAACGACCGAACCCGTAGACCGCCTCCCCATCTACCAACCCACCTTTATAGGCCACCAAGGAACGTCAGCGCCCGATCATGTCCTATACAGCCCTACCATGAGTGACTCAATAGCCAATGCGGAAGTCGGCAACTCAATAACAAGTGACCACCTCCCCATCCTCTTCTCCACAACTGCAATAGCGCCACCGAATCCTCCACCAATCAGACGAACTATACGACAGTACTCAAACGCCGACTGGAATAAATACAAAGACGTACTCGAACAAGAATTATCCATCCCCATGACCGTGACAGACCCCCACGACCTTGAACTTGCCACGACTAAAATAGAATCAGCATTTCAACTCGCAATAGAAGAAGCCATACCGCAAATCACCATAGACAACTGGAAACCTACTATCCCCCGAGAAGCTCTCGACCTAATACAACGGAAAAGACGACTACAAAGAGAGATGAGACGAACCAACAACCCGAACTTACGACAAACCTGGAACCGACTGAACAATCGCGTCAAACAAATCATCTCGACACATCGACAAAGACAATGGGAAGAAACATGCGAGAGACTAAACTACAGGAACGGAGGACAATTTTGGAAACGATTTAAAACACTGACGGGACAAAGAGCGACAACTACCAACACACTAATTACAAACAACGAGCCAACGACAGACCCACAACAACAAGCCGACATCTACAAAGACGTGTTAGAAGACGTATACTCCTTCCCACATGACAACAACTTCGACGAGGTTTTCAGACGAACGGTAGAACTCCGACTCCCACGACTACTTAACACACACACAGTAGAGACGGAAAACGAAAACTCCCTAACTAAACCCATAACTGACAAAGAAATAATGGACGCGATACTAACGGGACGGAACTCAGCGCCAGGCCTAAACGACATACGACGAATCCACCTACAAAAGGCACCTCTCCTTACACTCATCCCTATCCTATCCCTTATATTCAATTACTGCATCAGTACAGAGACCATCCCAACTGCCTGGAAAACAAGCAAGACGATCATGATCCCTAAACCAGACAAACTAAGAACAGACCCACGATCCTACAGACCCATCTCTCTTTTAGACGTACTGGGAAAAACCTATGAAAGAATCATCACAGACAGACTCAAGACATACGTAGAACAGAAAGAACTTCTTCCCCTGATCCAAGCTGGCTTCCGCAGTAAGCACTCCACGAATGATCCACTGTTCAAACTTGTGAACGGAGTCACACAGGGCTTTAACAATGGACACTGCACCCTCGCAGTATTCCTGGATATTGAAAGGGCGTTCGACAAGCTATGGCATGACGGACTCCTCCACAAGCTGTGCGAGATAGGGATCCCTGTCAAAATGGTCCGGCTCATAAAAGCATACCTCACCGACCGAGTATGCAGAATACACGTACACAACACCTCTTCCCAACCTTTCACCCCACAAGCAGGAGTGCCGCAGGGCGGCATCCTGTCTCCGCTGCTGTACGCGCTGTACACAGCAGATATACCGACCACACAGTCCCCAGACGAAACAATAGCCCTATACGCAGACGACACAGCTTACTGGTGTACATCACTCAGGACAACAACTATACAGAGAAAGACGGACGCATACCTAAAACGACTCGAAGACTGGATGGAAAAGTGGAGAATCAGACCAAACCCAGCAAAAACGCAAACAGTACTCTTTCGACACAGAAACCTGACCAAAAAGAGACAGCAAAACGACAACGACATACAATTAACACTCTGGAACACGCCACTCAGACTTGCCAACACGGCCAGGTACCTTGGCGTGTTCCTAGACAAACACATGAACTGGATGACTCACCTGAACTACCTTCTCGACAAGACTAGAAAACGCCAAAGACTGATACGACAAGTACAAGGACGCATCCGTGGCTGCAGTATGGAAACTGCCATACATACTTACAAAACTTTTATCAGACCTGTCCTCGAATACGCCAGCGCCCCGCAGGGAGGAATTCCGCACACGGTAGCAGACAGACTTTACAGTACAGAACGACGACTGCTCCACAACCTTGCGAGACTCCCAGCAAGGACGCCCAGCAACGACGTATACGAAATAGTTAACGTGGAACCACTACAGACACGACTGACAAAACTGCGCGCGAACTACGGACAACGAATACTAACGCAAAGACCTGACATGGAAAACCTAATTACAACAAGACCTCGTACTCAACGACTCCCTAAATACAAGTATATCTGCCCAGCGCGTACGGTAGCACAAAACACATCACACCACTTCCCAGACTTAGCCCCAACTATGGAACCGCTGACAACCCATACCACTACCCCTCCCCACCTAGACGTCAGACAATAAAACACAGACAATCATATACCCTCTCTCCCTCTTTCTCCCCCCCTCTCTCTCTCTCTCTCTCTCTCACTCTCTCTCACTCTCTCTCTCTCTCTCACACACACACACACACACACGCACACACACACACACACACAAACAACAAAACGACAACACTCGCACACTTAAACAAGCCGGCACACTCTTCAACTACTCAATCCTGTTCTGCCACTGAAAAAAAAAAAAAATATGAAAATAGAAAACAGCTATAATTGTACAACAAAGCAAGTAACTACACTATCATTATTATATGCCACTCACAGACTAACTTCAAAAACCTCTTCTCATATGCTATCCTCCCCTCTGCTCCACAACCGAACACAAACGTAATTTAGGAAATATTACACAAAAATCACACACAGAAACACTACACACTCCAATGTAAATAACCACAATTATATATCACCATATGTCAATGTTTACACCTACAAACCTCACCAAATGCCAATGCTTAAATCTTTATCTCTTACTGTCACACCCCCAAATCTCTTCCTTAACCTCTCCTCTTCCATATTCTATTCTTATAAAAATTGTTAATTCTAGTACTATATACATTGAGAAATTAAAATATAACCATGTAAATCATATCTTGTTATTAAACCCTAATACTATATCCTTGTTAAACCAAAATACAACCTTGTTACACTTACTACAACCCTGTTAACTATGTAAAATTGTTAAACTTACTATAACCTTGTTAATCATATATTATAATGCTAAATGTTAACTGATTGTTAATGACCACATCAAAGTGCAAAAAATTTGTAAAGCACCTTTCTGCAAGCACTTTAAATTATATCAAAAAAGAAAATAATATTGTAAACCTCGCCTAAGGCTAAAAAGTGAAAAAGTGCAATGCAAGCACTAGAATAGCCCGCCCTCCCCCCTAAGGGAAGGGAATGAAATGTGCTAAAAAAAAAAAAAAAAAAAAAAAAAAAGAGAGAGCTCGGCTCCAGTTCACCACCGGCAATGGAGGGTGAAGCTTTGACAATGCCAGCCACTCGTGCTGGCGAAACGTCAGAAAATTCATTAGATGAACGTCGGCCGAAAAACCCGAGACAGAAGCCAATAGGCAGTTTGTCAATTAGTATGGACTTTGAAAACAACAATTGATTAGGATTCACCTCGCTCTGCTGGTCCACGAGACCTAGAAAGCAATAGATATGTGTCCCCAGGTTGATGACGTGTTCCTTGACTAACGGATTATGCGCGATACAGTTTCACGGTGTCTCCTACTGAACAAAGTTTGACCGTATGGAACATCCGACCACCGTTCTGATTGACCTGGAAAATTCCTAGTTAGTAGAACTCAGTATGCCGTTTTTAACGGAGAGAAATCTTCAGATGTCAGAATAATCTGGGGCGTCCCCCAAGGAGTTGACATAGCACCGCTGCTGTTCACAATATACCCTGATGATCCAGAACATTATCACCACCTGCTTAATACCTTCTCTGTCAATTTCTCGAACGAAGTACATCAATATTCTGCGTATCGGGGATCCGACAGTTTGTTGTATGTTTATGGACGTATGTGGCATTAGATGCCCAAGCACAGGCCATGTAACTCGCGTAATTAACGGGCCACTGATCTGTGTACTCGTCGATGGCGCCCGATAGCGATGCAGATGGGTTCCGTAGGATTTACATCAGCCGAATTTGGTCGCCGAGACATCGACGTGAGTTCGCTGTAATGCTCCTCAAATCACTGTAGCACGGTTCTGGTCCCAAGACATTGCCGTCGGTGAAGCCATTAAGCATGAAGGGATGCAGGTGGTTCGCAGTTGTCAGAGTGCCTTCGATTATGACCATAGCACCAGCCTGAGTCCGTGACGCGCTGCACGTTTGGAGCCGCCGTTCTCCTTGATGATCACGTTTGTGGAGACGACCATCGAACTAATGTAGGAAAAATATGATGCACCCGAAGAGCCGACACGTTTCCATTGATCGACGGTCGAATACCGTTAGTCCCGTGCCCACTGCAGTCGTAATGGACGATGTCGTTGGGCCAACATGTGGACACGTAGGGATGGTCTGCCATGGAGCTCCATGTTCAACAACGGTGTGTTCCGAACACTTGTGCGTGCACCAGCATTGTTCTCTTTCGGCAGAGATGCCACAGATCGCCATCTGTCCTACTTTACAGAACAGACAAGCCTCCGAACCCCATGTTCTGTGAAGAGTCGTGGACGTCCACCCATTTAGCACCTAGTGGTAGTTTCACTGTCATTCTACCTCTCCCCATAGATGCTCACGACAATAGCACGTGAACATTCGACCAGTTTCGCCGTTTTCAAAATACTCGTTCACATGCTCAGCGTAATAATTATCTAATCTTTGTCAAAGTCGTTTATCTCAATGGGTTTCCCCATTTGCAACCCATATCTTCGCTAGGATGAGTTCTCGTCCTTGTCCGCTCCACTTACATATTTGTAAGGCTCTATCCAACGTCGCGGTGGACAGTTGTCATAACGTTTTGGCATATATATATATATATATATATATATATATATATATATATATATATATATATAAATGAACTAGAAGATAACTAGGAATCTCTATAATGCTGTTCGTAAATGATACTGTAATAAATAGAAAAGTCTCCAGCCTAGCAAATTGTAATGAAATACACAAAGACCTGCAGAGAATCGAAACGGCGGACGACATAGGAAAGCTCGAAATACTAAACGTCTGTTTTAAATCCTCAGAGGAACGAAAAAATGTTTGACATCCAAATAAGTGACGATGAGATAGAAAAGCAACTGAAATCGTTCGACAGAGGGAAGGTCACTGCACCTGATGAGATACCAGTACGATTCTACTCAAGCGGAAGATCTTCCTCATTACTAACAGGAGTGAAGTGTTCCTGATGATTGAAAAAAAAAAACACAGGTCATTTCCGTTTTCAAGAATGGTTGTCTAACAAACACACAAAACCATAGTCCTATATCTCTAACGTCGGTCTATTGCGGAATTTTGGGACATGTTCAATGCTCACGTATTACAACATTTCTCGAGACAGAAAATCTTCTCTATAATAAGCAACATGACTCCTGAAACTAGCGATCGTGTGAAACCCAGCTCGCTTTGTTCGTCCACGAGACCCAGAAATCAGTAGCTGAAGGCGCGTAGGTAGACACCGTGTTTCTTGACTTCTGGAAGGCATGCGATAAAGTTGCACTGCTGCCTAGTGAACAAAATACGAACGTATGAAATATCAAGCCAACTATGTGGCTGTATTGAAGAGTTTCTAGCTAAAGCAACAAAGCATGTCACTCTGAATGGAGAGAGAAGTCTTCGGACACAAAAGTAACTTCGAGCCTGCCTTTTCGCAATATATAAATGACCAAATAGATAACGTCGGACGCTCCATGGGGCTGTTGCATACAGAGGAGACTCTATGCTAGGAAACTGTAGCGATATGCAAGAAGACCTTCAGAGGGTCGACGCTTGGTGCAGGCAGTGGCAATACACCCTTAAGATAAACAAACCTATCGTATTGCGAATAAATAGACAGAAAGACCCACTATTGTATGACTACGCGATAGCAGAACAATCAATGAAAGCAGTTACTTCCCTAAAACACCTAGTAGTGTGCGTACTGATAGATTTCAAATAGAACGACCACATAAAATTAATCGCGAGTAAGATGCCAGAGTGAGATTCATTGGAATAATTCTCAGGAAATGTAGTCCATCAACAATGGAAGTACCTTACAAAACGCTCCTCAGACCAGTACTGTAATATCGCTCGTCAGCTTGGGATCCGTTCCAGGTAGGGCAGATAGAGGGAATCAGAGGATCCAAAGAAGAGCAGCGCGTTTCGTTACAGGTTCGTTTAGCGAGCGTGAAAGGGATGATCAACCAAGTCCAGTGGCAGACACTGCAAGAGAGGATTTCTGCATCATGGTGTGGTTTAAGTTCCGAGAGCGTACGTTCCTAGAAGAGTCCACAAAACTATTGCTTCCTGTTTCGTACATCTTGCGAAAAGGCCATGAAGATATTATTAGAGAGATTCGAGTCCACACAAAGGCTTACCGGAAATTGTTCTTCCTGCGTACCATTCGCGACTGGGAAAGCAAAGCGGGGTAACTGACAGTGGTACAACACAAAGCAGCCTCCGCCACACACCACAAGGTGGATGTATATGTAGATGTAGACGGTGCAGATTGACAATTGACCCTCAGCATAAAAACAAGGAACGTTCTGAAAACAAATAGCCGGGAATCGCAGTTACTGTATTGATACACGATTGCTGAATTACCGAAATCAGCATGTACGTTACGTATGTGAAAGTACGGAGCGATTTAAAGAGGAGCGACCACATAAGACTAAGCTCAGGAAAGGTAGACGCCAGAAGAGAGTCATTGGAAGAAGCCTAGGGAAGTATCGTCCACCCACGAAGCAGGTACTTTACAAAACCCTTGTTAGACCGATGCTTTACTGTTCCTCGCAATTCTGATACTCTTACCAGATAGCATTCATAGAAGAGAAAGAGCATATCTCAAGAAGAGCAGTGCATTTCGTCACGGATTCAGTTAGTAAGCGGGAAAGTGTCATTTTCGATCCCTGTCCTCAGAATCCATCAGTTTCGTATAGCAGGTTATAAACAGTGACGGTTTTGTAACACTTCACCATTTTCCCTTTTATTACTCTAGCCCTTTCTTTTAATATTGTAAAGGTATAACATGACTAAACATAACTGAATATTTGCTGTTTTACTTCCATTGTCAATTTCCTTGCGTACAAAATGCTTCGAAAGTTCTGTAATGTCGAAAACCGTATTGTGTCCGAATTTAATTTTTTATTAACTGTGCTCAGCGTTTATTGCAATGCCTCTTTTCTTCTAATAGTCACCCATGTATAAAGCAGATATATTTACATGTACAAAGTAAATGGAAGACAGTGATTTTTTTATACGTTATGTTAAATTTGAAAAAGTTTATTCAAGTGGTTTTTGATAAGAAATATTTTTGGCCTTTCCATCTTGTACAATCCCTCTTCTTGTTTATAAGAAGGTACACTTTCTACCCGCGGCTTCGACCGCGTGCGCATGAGTAAAATGTATTTCACACAAATATATTTTTCGCCTATATTTTGTTTTACACCAAGCGAGTCTGCAGAGGACGTTAAGTGTACCTGTGGTAGTGAGTCATGTGCCATGAATTTTGGCGCCGAAGCACGAGGGCAAATGACGGGATGGTTCCTTCGAAAGGGGACAGCGATTTCCCTCCGCATCCTTGAACCAATCCGTGCATGTGCTCCGCCTCTAATGACTTCGCAGTCGACGGGACGTTAGACACTGATCTTCCTTCCTTCTGATGTGAGTGATGCAATGAATAACGCAAATGACAGAAAAATTGCGCTTCCTACTTTCAGATTCTTCCAGATCAACTAATCGAGGAAAGAAATTCAAAAAGGTCGTTTTCGGACGTTTCCGCTTGTTACCCCTTTTCATCGTCAACCTCACTCCAAGAGGTACTAGCGGTATCTTACTCCCACAGTATTTTTATGCGAACAGTGAGTCATGTATATATATCACATTTTAATTAAATTACTCCAGGTGTTACTGAGTTATGTTTACGGGTCGCCCCTTTTCACGTCGAAGTCTCAGCCATAGGGGTGTCAGGGGTGTCTTAACGTAACACTTAGGTTTACCAGGCACTAAGTGATACACATGCCAATTTCGTCATCGTGACTTCCACCAATACGTCTAGCGACTCCGAAATCTATTGATTTGATACTAATATCGGCCGTTATCGGCCATTTTGGCATGTCACAAGTTGCTTCTCCAGCCACGTCCACGTCCATAGCTGAGTGGTGCCGGCACGTAGTTCAGCGTGCTCGGTCAGAGGGCCAGATGTTCTCTGTAATTAAAAAACTGAGTGAAGTATTCAACGATAAACTTGAAGGGGTGTCCTGTGGTGTCCACCCAGATCAAGAAAAGTGGTCAGTGCAGTGGAATACCATGAGAGGGGTTCGGGTTCTGTTCCCGGCCGACTCGGAGATTTTCTCCGCTCAGGGACTGGATGTTTGTTGTCTTCATCATCATTTCAACCCTACTGACGCGCAAGTCGTCCAAGTGGCCACAGCGGAAAGATTTGCACCGGGCGGCAGGGCTCCCAACAGGTGGGACTTGTGGCCTAGGCACTTGCGTAGTTATTATGTTTCGTGCCACACTCCTAGTGATAGTTGGGGCATATTATCTCCTCATCATTTTTGTAAAAATGGTACAAACAAGGAGCCGTGTACATACGAACTTTAACTGCAATCGCTCCAGACTTTACTGAGTTAAGCTTCTATGTTTCCTCTTTTTCACCCTCTCCCCTACAGGTAGTAGGAGGTTCTTACAAGGGAAAATCCCCATCGTGCCCCCCTCAGATTTAGTGGTAGGAGGGCCCAGTGGCAGCCTGTCAAAAACTGAACACAGATCAAGCATGAAAACAGGATGAAGGTGTATTGGACTGTGAAAAAAAAAGCGAAGTAGAAACAGTAAACGGTCCAAGGACAAGTAGTGCATATAAAGCGTGAGAAACAACAACGGCGTCGTGATTAAGTGGGCGTGGTGTTGTAAAAATGTGTGTGAATGCCTAAGGGACCAAACTGCTGAGGTCATCGGTCCCTAGACTAACATACCACTTAAAGAAACTTATGCTAAGAACAACATACACACCCATGCCCGAGGGCGGACTCGAACCTCTGGCGGGAGGGGCCGCGCAAGCCGGGACAAGGAGCCTCTAACCGCGCGGCCACTCCGCTCGGCCACAGTGTTGTACTGCCAAGCTCGCGAGCCATGTTCAAAGTTCCTTCGTGCCATTTTTTTTTTTTTGCTGTTATTGTGTTATCTTTAGCCGCTTTTATGTCTTCTCGTTGTCTCTGTAGAGCTGTACCATGGGAAGCAAGGAGAGGAGGTTGGTTGGTGGCCGGCGTGCTCCTTCCTTAACACAAACTGCACGCAATTAATAACTGGGTTGTTTATTCATAAACAAAGAGCTGCTTAACTTTAGATTCCATGTACTGTGGTACAAGCTCTCTTCTGTGCAGTCCACGTAGCCTCAATGCTGTTGAAGTAGAAGTCCTCTATGTTCACTATAATGTTACTATGTGCTGCCTCTGAGTTAGAGGCTATGTCTGCGCCTCCGTCTCGGTGACATACTGGAACTCGAGAGTGTACAGACTCGAACTACCTAACTAAACTGCCCTCCCCCCCCCCCCCCAGTCCGCGGATGCGACCCTAAATACTGGTGGCTGAGAGGGCGTTGGTGGCACGTTTCCAGCGAGTCTTGTCGTTGGCCTCTCTCGATACTCTTGTAGCCTTGGTGAGCTGGCGCTGACGCACGCCAGCACAGCTGTATTCAAATTTGTGCCTGTGTCGTGGTGTAACGTCCGTTTGATACAGAGAGTTGTAAGGAAGGGACTTATAATGACAGTTCGTTCTGCACAACTACTCTTATCAGCAACCGAAAGGAAGTGGCTTTCGAATGGGAACCGCCAACGTTTGATGACAAGGCGACAAGTCAACCGAATCCTCCACAGGAAAACACGTCTGTTGTGTCATACACGGTATTAGCGGTAGTACGTGTGTCATATGACAGGATTCACTTACCGGTGCACCTAATTTGTACGACGGGTAAGTGAGTGAGATATGCCTCCTTGCCTGACATAGGTGTTAGTATGAATGGTGTGAATGTGATCACTCCCAAGGAAAGGATGAAAACATAATAGTGTGTCACATAAACTGCAGCAAATGAACGTAATAGTTTCACAATCACACAGTTTCTCTGTGCTCTGTCAAAAAGTATGATTTTTGAAGTTTCGTTTCCTTTTGGAAGTTTTGACTCTTCGTTTGCTTTGTTGTAGCATATTTCACACCATTTATTTGTTGTTTTCATTTCTGTGAGACGTCTATGTGGTATTTCGCCTGCTCTCACTATTCGTCACGTTTACTTGCGACGGTAACGCAGAGGGTGTTTATAAATGAATATCGGCGTTTTAACGCTTTATAATATTTATTACATTAAACTTAGTTATAAATGATATGTCAAATGAAAGAGTAACTCAGTTTTACCAAGAACATTATAAATGTTCAATGTGAGCACCATTTGTCACATGGCACACATCAAGTCTATAGCCGAGTATTTCCCAAACGTTGATTAGTGTGTCTTCAGTGATTGTAGCAACAGCTGCTTCAATCCGGTGTCTTAATTCAGGGAGGTCTGCTGGTAGCGGAGGCACTTACACACTATCCTTGATGAAGCCCCAAACGAAAAAATCGCATAACGTTAGGTCGGGTGAATGTGGAGGTCATACAGAGCAAGCCCTGTCATTGGGCCCCTTGCGGCTATCCGGCGCATGGGTACAGTGGAGTTCAACCAATCACGTACTTCGCTATGCCAGTGAACATTTATAAGGTTCTTGGTAAAACTGTTTGAGTTTCTCTTTCATTTGACGTATCATTTGTAACTGTTTAATGTAATAAATATTGTAAAGCGTTAAAATCCCGATAGTCATTTATAAACACCCTGTACTCCTACCACATGACTCATATTCTATAACCAATGTATAGTATGACAATTGACAGGACTACAGAAAGGGAACAAACATTTCAATGACCGGACGCACAGTTCATAGTGACGTGAAGAAGAAAAATAAATAAATGGCACGAAGGAATTTCGAACACGGCTCGTTGCGTTTACTGCCCAACACCATGACCACTTACCCACGACGCCGCGGCTATTTATATTTTCTCAATATTGCACTTCCTATGCTCGGACCGTTCACTGTTTGTATTTTCCTTTTTTTTTCACAGTTCAGTACATCCTCTTCCTGTTTTCGCACTTGATCTGGTTCAGTTTTTGTTGGGCTGTCCGCTGGATAACTGTTATCGACAGGGGATGTCAAACTGATTCCATATTTTTATATTTCGAGAAAGCTTTCGACACCGTTCCTGTCAAGCGTCTTCTAAACAAACTGCGTGCCTAAGGAGTATCGTCTCAGTTGTGCGACTGGATTCGTGATTTCCTATCAGAAAGGTCACAGTTCGTAGTAATAGACGGAAAGTCATCGAGTAAAACAGAAGTAATATCCGGCGTCCCCCAAGGAAGTGTTATAGGCCCTCTGTTGTTCCTGATCTATATTAACGCGATAGGAGACAATCCGAGTAGCCGTCTTAAATTATTTGCAGATGATGCTGCCATTTACCGTCTTGTAAAGTCATCAGATGATCAAAACGACTTGCAAAATGATTTAGATAAGATATCTGTACGGTGCGAAAAGTGTCACTTGACCCTGAATAAAGAAAAGTGCGAAGTTATTCACATGAGTACTAAAAGAAATCAGCTAAATTTCGATTACGCAATAAGTCACACAAATCTGAGGGCTGTAAATTCAACTAAATACTTAGGGATTACAATTACAAATAACTTAAATAGCAACGATCACATAGATAATATTGTGGGTAGAGCAAACCAAAGACTGGGATTCATTGGGAGAACACTTAGAAGGCGCAACATGTCTACCAAAGAGACTGCTTCACTACGCATGTCCGCTCTATTCTGGAGTAATGCTGTGCAATGTGGGATCCGCATCAGGTGGGACTAACGGATGACATCGAAAAAGTAGAAAGAAGGGCAGCTCGTTTTGTATTATCACGGAATAGTGGAGATAGTGTCACAGACATGATACGTGAATTGGAGTGACAATCATTAAAACAAAGGCTTTTTTCGTTGCGACGGGATCTTCTCATGAAATTTCAATCACCAGTTTGCTCATCCGATTGCGAAAACATTCTGTTGCCACCCACCTACATAGGGATAAATGATCATCACGATAAAATAAGAGAAATCAGGGCTCACACGGAATAATTTAAGTGCTCGTTTTTCTCTCGTGCCGTTCGAGAGTGGAACGGTAGAGTGACAGCATGAAGGTGGTTCATTGAACCATCTGCCAGGCACTTTATTGAGAATAGCAGAGTAATCACTTAGATGTAGATGTAGATCACTAAATCTGAGGAGGGTGTGGTGGGGAGATTCCCTTGTTAGCCTGAGAGAAACCTTCATGAACGTGAGAGCAACAACACACCACAGTTGGACGCAGTAGGAACTCATAGACGATGAACAAAGGAATATTTATTTTAAAATATTAGATTATTTGAAGATAGCTTTCGTTTTCTTTGTTACTTCACAAAAATTAGTTACCGAATAAAAGAAAGTGTCCCTTTCTGTTTCTGTACCCCAGCCCATATAATGTGTGTGGAACATGCAGTAATTGTGCCCCTAAGGAAAACATCGTTA
Organism: Schistocerca serialis cubense; assembly: GCF_023864345.2. Lineage (NCBI taxonomy): Eukaryota > Metazoa > Arthropoda > Insecta > Orthoptera > Acrididae > Schistocerca > Schistocerca serialis. Next base: position 109,695,795 of record NC_064641.1, on the reverse strand, counting down.
TGTTTCACATCAGTCAGCAGCAGTGACTTCTAATCCGATCCGTTGTGACGCATGACGTGTGACGCTCTTGCCACCCTCTAGTCTTGTTGTAGTAGGGCTCCCTGGTCAATCGAGTGGAGGTCGCTCCACATCGGACCACCACCTATCGGGTGGGGATCGGACGCACTCTTCAGGCCGCATGGGCTCCGACGTGACGTCACAGCGACGTCACAGTGACGTCGTCGGCCCCAGCCGTCTCGGCGCCCTCGGCCCTTTAGGAGGGCTGGGAGGGAGGAGAGGGAAATGGGGTGGGGGTGGGGGGCCACTGTGCGTCGTATCCTTCCGCTGGACTCTTTTTTACGCCCTGCGTGAAATCTTCCGCTCGGCGTTGCGGAGACAGATAAAAGGACACGCGTGTCCAGTGTGCGGAAGCCCCGGCAGGGGGAACGAGACTGCCGTAGGGCGCGGCGGATCCTCGCTTTTCGCGCTCTGCTTCTATAAGCGACAGTCAAATGAAAACGACACAGTGAAGAAGACTAAAGTAAAACTAAACTGTTTATTACTTCAAAAGTAGTCGGCGTAACTGTTAATATATAAACTGAAGCGCCGAACAAACTGGTATAGGCACGTGTATTCAAGTACAGAGATATGTAAACAGGCAGAATACTGTGCTGCGGTCGGCAACGCCTATATAAGACAACAAGTGTCTGGCGCACTTGTTATAACGGTTACTGCTGCTACAATGGCAGGTTATCAAGATTTAAGTCATTTTGAACATGGTGTTACAGTCGGCGCACGAGCGATGGGACACAGCATCTGTGTGGTAGCGATGAAGTGGGGATTTTCCCGTACAACCATTTCACGAATGTACCACGAATATCAGGAATCCGCTAAAACAACAAATCTCGGATATCGCTGCGGCCGGAAAAAGATCCTGCAAGAACGCGACGAACGACGACTGAAGAGAATCGTTCGACTTCACAGTAGTGTAACCCTTCCGCAAATTGCTGCACATTTCACTGCTGAACCATCAACAAGTGTCAGCGTGCGAAACATCATCGATATGGGCTTTCGGAGTCGAAGGCGTACTCGTGTACCCTCGATGACTCCACGACACAAAGCTTTACTCCTCACCTGGGGCCCCACAACACCAACATTGAACCGTTGACGACTTGAAACATGTTGTCTAGTCTGACGACTCTCGTTTCAAACTGTATCTAGCTGATGGACATGTACGGGTATTGAGACAACCTCATGAATCCATGGACGCTGCATGTCAGCAGGGGACATGTTCTAGGTGGTGGGAGCTCTGTAATGGAGTGGGGCGTGTGCAGTTGGAGTGATATGGGACTCCTGATACGTCGAGATTCGACTCTGATAGATGACACATGCTTAAGCATCCTGTGTGATCACCTGCGTCCACTCATGCCCATTGTGCATTCCGACGGACTTGCGGAATTCCGGCAGGACAATACGAGAACCCACACGTCCAAAATTGCTACAGAATAGCTCCAGGAACACTCTTCTGAGCTTAAACACTTCTGCTGGCCATCAAACTCCCCAGACATGAACATTATTGAGCATATCTGGAATGCCTTGCAACGTGCTATTTAGAAGAGATCTCCACCCTCTCGTACTCTTACAGATTTATGAACAGTTCTGCAGGATTCATAGTGTCAGTTCCCTCCATCATTACTTCAGACATTAGTCGCGTCCTTGCCAAGTCGTGTTGCGGCACTTCCGCGTGCGCGCGGGGGCCCTACGCTATATTAGGCAGGGGTACCAGTTTGTTTGGCTCTTCAGTGTATTTTATCCCACTGTGAGACAAGACAGACAATGCCTTCGCGGAGAAATATTTGCAGTCTCCTACAGAGCTCCGATTGTGCCCTCGTGTGCACCTTTCCGTTCGAAGTGACTCGATGGTTACGAACGTCTTTCTTCACGGCTCAAAAAATGTGTAATTCGCATGGGGAGTGTTCGAAACAATCTTGACAACATGTGGTGGGACCCACACGCGCCATAGTGGGATAAATGTATTAAAATTTTATGGCGATTATTTTTGAAATAATAAACAGTTTTTCCATCTTTACCGTTTCCAGTGGACTTCCTCTAATACACATACGCGCCACAATCCATTATGCAGTGCCTGGCGAAGACTACATCAGACTATCGTCATTCATTTTCCGTCCCGATCCAAACGCGTATTCAGATAGCGAAAAATGGCTGTTTACATGCATATGAACATGCCGTAGTCTTTGGTCTCATTCTCAGGATCTCATTATGGGCACGCAGTCTTCTTCCAATACAGGCTCTCTAAATTTACCCATCAGTGTTACACGAGAGCCCTTTCTTTAAAAGCTCAATTTACGTTGCCCCTGTTACACTTTCGTGTGGGCTACGCCAACCTTTTAAGGTCGTAGTAAACGACCCTGAATTTGTTCGATGTATGCCGTGATCTCTACTTCATAGCGCTCCAAACACCGAAACAGTTCTCTGAAACTGGCAGCAGTAGAAGTTTGTTTATGCGATTTCCCTTACAAATGTATTGAATTTCCCTTATCCCTTCCAAAGAATCGAAGTCTTCTACTCTCCTTACCTTAATATTGGTGTTACGTCAACGGTTCATTTAATGTTGCTTTTTAGTAGTAGCCTGCACACTTATACATACCTGTTTCAGAAGTTCACCTCTTATAATCGCATGCTATAGGCTTCTTTCTAGCTCCTGTAGACATTATATTTCTTTTATGCACATGTAAAGAGAGAGTTGGGGAGCTTGAAAGGCAAGCAGTTCTTATCCCTTCCAAAGAATCAAAGTCTTCTATTCTCCTTACCTTAATATTGGTGTTACCTTCCGAAGAATCAAAGTCTTCTATTCTCCTTACCTTAATATTGGTGTTACGTCAACGGTTCATTTAATGTTGCTTTTTAGTAGTAGCCTGCACACTTATACATACCTGTTTCAGAAGTTCACCTCTTATAATCGCATGCTATAGGCTTCTTTCTAGCTCCTGTAGACATTATATTTCTTTTATGCACATGTAAAGAGAGAGTTGGGGAGCTTGAAAGGCAAGCAGTTCTTATCCCTTCCAAAGAATCAAAGTCTTCTATTCTCCTTACCTTAATATTGGTGTTACCTTCCGAAGAATCAAAGTCTTCTATTCTCCTTACCTTAATATTGGTGTTACGTCAACGGTTCATTTAATGTTGCTTTTTAGTAGTAGCCTGCACACTTATACATACCTGTTTCAGAAGTTCACCTCTTATAATCGCATGCTATAGGCTTCTTTCTAGCTCCTGTAGACATTATATTTCTTTTATGCACATGTAAAGAGAGAGTTGGGGAGCTTGAAAGGCAAGCAGTTCTTATCCCTTCCAAAGAATCAAAGTCTTCTATTCTCCTTACCTTAATATTGGTGTTACCTTCCGAAGAATCAAAGTCTTCTATTCTCCTTACCTTAATATTGGTGTTACGTCAACGGTTCATTTAATGTTGCTTTTTAGTAGTAGCCCTGCACACTTATACATACCTGTTTCAGAAGTTCACCTCTTATAATCGCATGCTATAGGCTTCTTTCTAGCTCCTGTAGACATTATGTTTCTTTTATGCACATGTAAAGAGAGAGTTGGGGAGCTTGAAAGGCAAGCAGTGGATGACAACGGAGTGAGACAGTAGTCTATCCCCGATGTTATTCAATCTATACCTCAAGGAAGCAGTAAAGGAAACCGAAGAAAAATTTGGAGCTAGGATTAAAGTTCATGGAGAAGAAATAAAACCTTTGAGAGGTTTGCAAGTGACACTGCAATTCTGTCAGAGACAGAAAGGACTTCTAAGAGGAGCTGAACGATATGGAGTGTGTTTTGAATGGAGGATATGAGATACACATCACCAAAATCAAACAAGGGTAATTGAGTGTAATCGAATGAAATTAGGTTAGGAAACGAGACACTAGAAGTCGTAGATGAGTTTTGCCATTTGGACAGTAGAATAACTGACGAGGGGTGAAGTAGAGAGGATATAAAATGTAGACTGGTAAAGATAAGACAAGTTCTCCTGAAGAACAGAAATTTGTTAACACGGAATGTAGATTTAAGTGTTACGGAGTCTTTTTTAAAAAGTATTTCTCTGAAGTGTAGCTTTGTACGGAAGTGAAATATGGACGTCAAACAGTTTACACAAGAAGAGAATACAAACTTTTGATGTGTTGCGATACAGAAGATTGCTGAAGATTAGATATGTACATAATGTAACCAATGAGCACGTAATAATTGGGGAGAAAAGAAATCTGTTGATAGAAAACATTCTGAGACATCAAGGGATGACAATTAAATACTGGGGGAAGTGTGTTGGCGTGAAAAATCGTAGAGGGAGACCAAGAGATGAAAACGATAAAAAGGTTCGAAAGGGTGTGGGTTGCATTAGTTACTCTGATATGGAGAGGCTTGCAGAGGACAGAACAGTGTGAAGAGATGCACGAAACCATTGTTAGGACTGAAGATCACACCAAAAATACAGCGACAGATGCCAGTAATTACATTAAGTGGAAACGTTGTCCAACTCATTTTTTGCATTTTTTTGCGATCTTGCAACTACGATACTTTCCTGGGGCAACAAGCATTAGTGAACTACCTTGTGGTGTTTTAGACCCTATGTGAAAAATATTTATGTATGCTCAAAACATCAGAGGTCGTAACACTTCAACACTTCCTTAATGCACATCCGAGCTGGTCGTTGTGGCCGAGCAGCTCTAGGCGCTTCACTCCGGAACCGCGCTGCTGCTACGGTCGCAGGTTCGAATCCTGCCTCGGGCATGGATGTGTGTAATGTCCTTAGGTTAGTTAGGTTTAAATAGTGCTAAGTCTAGGGGACAGATGACCTCAGATGTTAAGTTCCATAGTGCTTAGAGCCATTTGTTTCTTTGCACATCCGATGCAATTTTCGTTCCTATACAACATTCACCGTCTAGTATAATTTACTGAGTTCTATTAGTCAAATATTCGTGGGCCAATTGACATATTCGCGAAGATACTCCGATGATCGCATTGGTACCACTTCCATTCTGTAAATGAACGTGACTGTTGAGCTTAATTGTATCAGAAAATTAAGGCAATCGTTAACGAAATAATTACTGATTAGTGGGGAGAGCGTATTTGGTATTTGTACAAATAACTCATTCCCCTTTCTTCTTAAGTAAATTTTAAATGACAGAGATAGGTTGATAGGACGCCCCTCAAGGGATAATGGGATAGGCAACTTGGTAACGGAGGGATGTGTGAGTGGTAAAAACTGTAGAGGGAACCCAAGGCTAGACTTTGATAAGGAGATTCAAGTGGGGTAGTTATGCAGAGAGGAAACGGCTGGTGCAGGATAGTAGGGCAGCATGGAGAGCTGCTTAACTCCAGTCTTCGCACTGAAAAAAAAGTGCTTTCATGTTACTGAATTAAACGAAGGTTGCATCAGGGCTCTAACTTTTTCTGAAAGACAAAAATTTATTGTACAGCAAGACTAGGCAGTTCTGGGTCTAGGGACCACTATGCAACCATACCAAGAATCTAGTACATCAGATGAAATAATGTTAAGCTGAAGTAAGTGTCTTCACGCAGAGCATTCAGTTATTGATTTCGAGATAACCTAAAAAACACAAATTTTTATTTGAGAGACATCCACAACTGTTCTGCACTATATTCATGGCAAACAAATCCGCCACAGTTGTAAGATATTTTTGTTGAGCAAAGTCTTGGACGACGGAAGTCGCTATACCTACCGAGGTTTCAGGGTCTTACCCTCATCATCAGGTGTATCGAAAACTACTACAGCCAGATTTCATATACACCTGATGATGAGGTGGTAGTGTACAGCCACTTCTGTTGTGCATGGCTTCGCTGAGTAAAAATATTTCACAATTGTGATGAATTTGTTTACTACGAACAATTTAAAAAAGTTGATTTTCTGTTCAATGTACTAAGAAGTACTACGTAGTGTAGTAAGAAGGCTACTTTAATACATTTTCTACAGAAAATTGCTGAATCAAGTCCAAAGAAACTGTTTTATATGCTTTTCGATTCTGTAAAACGGTAATGTACGCAAAAAAAACCACGGTACTTGAACAATAGTTTGTGAGATGCCATAAGTAATTATTACCTAGTAGAATGACGAATGGCAGTTCAATTTATCAATCTTTTGCACTAAAATAGTTGTTTCTTGTTAGAGAAACCACTGGATCAATTTACAGAACCTTATCTGACGACACCATATTATAACTTCAAAAAGTTGCGACCGACACAGGTAAAAACCTTTGCCAAGTCACAGAAAATATCATTAACCTGTATTTTATAATGTAATAAATGAATGACACTCATTGATATATTTCAGTGGCCTACTCACTGTTAGAAACCTTCGGAAATTAAATGTGTAACACTGAAAAATTTTTGTGGTTAGATGTTTAACCAGCCGCTTACACATAATCTTTTCAAAATTTCGGAGAATCACTGGAAACGTGAAATATAATGTAAGTTGGAAAGTCTGGGTCTTTTTTTTTGTACGCATTTTCTCGCACGAGGAATCAACCTGCAGCACCTTTCAATCGATCGGGAAACGTTTCAGTAATAAATAACTTGTTACATAAACAAACGCGCTTATTAGTCACATTAATGGCTCGTTTTTATTGCACATTTTTGATAAAGAAGCAGTAGACCGGAACGGACGGTCACAGCTTTTGTCTGTAATGCTATGAAAATTATTGAAAACAGTGGAATTGTCCCAGTCTTCAGTGCGGAGACTGGTTTGAAGCAGCTGTCTCTGCTACTCTTGTCCTGTGTAAGACTCTTCATCTTCAAGAAACTACTGCAAACCACATCCGTTTGAACCTGATCATTGCAGATAGGCATTGGTACCCCTCAGATTTTTATCCCGCACACGTCCCTCCATTACCAAATTGATGAATCGTTTGTTTTTCGTGGTTTTTCCTGACAACTGATCCCTTCTGTTAGTCAAGATGTACCATAAACGTCTTTTCTCCACAATTCGATTCAGTACCTCCTCATGTTCCTTAATTTTCCGATACAGTAGTACTAGTGTCCTGCTTGACACAGTCACGTTGTTTAAATATCTGGCCATAACGTTGCAAATCGATATGAAATCGTACAAGCATGTGAGGATTGTGGTATGAAAGGCGGATAATCGACTTTCGTTTATTAGGAGAATTTTGGGAAAGTTTGGTACGTCCTTAAAGGAGATCGCATATAGGACGCTATTGCGGCCAGTTCTGGAGTACTGCTCAAATGTTTGGGATCCATACCAGGTCGGGTTAGAGGAAAACTATAACCTGCCTCTTCCTAGTCGACCTACTGAACTGCAATATAATTGACCGTGATAGCGTATGCCTAGTGAAATTTTACAGTGACTGAGGCAGTCGTTACCGAAGGGAAACAATGCCTGTTAGTAGGAGGAAAGCGTACAACAGATCCTTATGAAGAAAGAATCTAATCCAAATACTGATAATAGTTTTGAAATGTGTGGAATTTAGTGCAATCGCTCACGAACTATACACGTAGAAAAGGCTACCAAGTAGTATTTTTAACGCAAAAAATACTGACAATACAAGAAATACTGCTTAGCTAAAGGAAGGGATAATTAAACGGTCGTTGTCTACTAGGGCAACGAATAACCGAGATCGTAAGATAGATAATGGTAAAGAAAATTAAGCAAATAATCACTGGCGTGGCAATAGAGGTTGACTGGGTGTTGTGTGATGTCCTTAGGTTAGTTAGGTTTAAGTAGTTCTAAGTTCTAGGGGACTGATGACCATAGATGTTAAGTCCCATAGTGCTCAGAACCAACCAATAGAAGGTTGTCACGCTTTCCCACAGCACAACAGTTCCCGAGAAAATAAATGAATCAGAAAGAACTGAGTTTGCAGTTACTTAGACTGAAATACTAAAATTTGGAAGTAAAATTAAATGGCATTGCTGGTTAACTACATGACTGACTGAAACTGAAATTTTGTTTCGTAAAAAATGACTTTCAGTAACCGCAGTATAAAGTAACACAAAATTTGGAAAAAGGCAAGCAATTTACTTTTAATTATTGAAAGATTGAAGTGAATTTACTTTAAGCAAATGAGAAACTCATTTACTTTTAACGCAACAATAAGGTACTTACCAACCAGCAGAAGTCACTCGCTAAGCTAAATACAGAATAAGTAAAACTGCACACTCTTAACTTGTGTTGTGTCTTTAGTTATTAGTTTTGTCAGTGAAATTTTACATTACTTTAAGTGGGTGAAGTTAATACTCAAAATTGTAAATTCGTTAAGCCTCTGGTATGCAATACAATGATGAACAGTTACTGAGGCAGCAAAACTTATACTGAAACTGGTCAGTAACAAACAAAACTGGCAGTAAATAATCAATTTTCATATTTTTATGCCACTCGGTAATGGCACAAAAAGGGAAGGGACTCTGCATTGTAATAATGTCTGATGACAATGACAATGCAGGTGCCTTACAAGTTTTAACTATTGCAGGTTATTATTCATGAAAATTATTAAAGTTTATGACAGAAATGCCACTGGGTAATTCCTGTACACTGTTAGTAATTCTCTGTCAGTTAACAGTCATTTGATGTTGTAGCTGTGCTTGACGTGGTCATTTCGCAAGACGTATTTCCCTTCTGCAAGGATATGCTCTTGGAATTTAAACATTACATTACATTAATACTTCTTCCATAGATCATGAATATGACATTTCGTGATGATGTTGACTGTGTAAATTTAACATAAGTCTTCTTTATACAGTATAACTTTTTTATGGTTGATACTTCATATTTGAAAACTCATCTATTGAGAAAAAGGAGTTGTCGTTCAGAAATTCTTTTAATTTGTTTTCAAATGTTGATTGGCTATCTGTCAGACTTTTAATGCTATTTTACAAATGACCAAATAATTTTGTGGCATCATAATTCTCCCCTTTCTATGCCAAAGTTAGATTTAACACACAATAGTGAAGATAATCCTTTCTTCTAGTGTTGTAGCTATGCACTTCGCTAATATTATTTTTGAACTGGGATGGGTTATTAATAACAAATTTCGTAAGTGGAATATATGTGTTGCGAAGGTACTGCGAATATCTCGAGTCTGCTAAATAAATGTCTGCAAGCTGATATTGGATGGGCTCTTGCCATTATTCTGATTGCACGCTTTTGTACAATGAATACTTTTTCTCTTAGTTATGAATTACCCCAAAATATGGAGCCATATACAAGCAATGCGTGTAAATTGGCATATTAGGCTAATTTACCGATATGTTTATCACCGAAATTTGCAATAATCCTGATAGCACAAGTAGCTGAACTGAGCCGTTTCAGCAGATCATCAATGTGTTTCTTCCACTTCAATTTCTCATTGACGCACACATCAAGAAATTTTGAATATTCTGCCTGAGCAACAGACTCCTGTTCAAAGTCTATATTTATCAATGGTGTTATGCCATTTATTGCACAGAATTGTATAAACTGTGTTTTTTCAAAATTTGCTGAGAGTCCATTTGCAGATACCACTTAATAATTTTCTCAAAGACATTATTTACAATTTCCTCAGCTGATTGTTCTTTGTCAGGTGTGATTACTATACTTGTATCATCAGCAAAAAGAACTAGCTTTGCATCTTCATTAATGTAGAGTGTCAAGTCATTAATATATATTAAGAACAATAAGGGACTCAAGAATGAACCCTGTGGGACACCGTTCTTGATATCTTCCCAGTTACAGGGCTCTTCTGATTTTTGCAGACTATCTGTGCTGTTAATTTCGACCTCCTGCATTCTTCCAGTTAAATATGAATTAAATCAGTTGTGCACTGTGCCAGTCATACCACAACACTTAAGCTTATCGAGAAGAATTTCATGACTGATACAGTCAAAAGCCTTTGAGACATCACAAAGTATCCCAATGGGTGATTTAACCCTTTCTAGAACACACTAAGCCTCTCTTGTAACGCCTGCCACTGGAGTTTGTTGAACGTTTGCATAATAAAGTCATGCCACCCATTAAACGATCCCATGATATAATGCGCCCCTCTTTGTTGGATGTTCTTGGGTCATGTTTTCTGTAAGGGTGCCACAGACTGATGATCAATACTCAGTAATCGATCGACGAAGTGTTTTGTAAGTCATTTCCGTTGTGAATGAATTAAATTTCCTTAAGATTCTTCTAATGACACCCAGCCTGTCATGCGATTTTCCTTCAACTTGTTTTATGTGGTCACTCTACTTTAGGCCACTCCAGACTGTTAGTCCAAGGTATTTTACGGTTGTTACTGTTTCCGTTAGCTTTTCACAAATAGTATAACCAAATAGTAATTGATCTCTTCGCCTTTTTATGCATAATGTGTTACATTAATTTACGTTCAGCCCCAACTGCCAGTGCCTTCACCAATCACTGATCCTCGCCAGGTCTTCCTACATTTCGCTACAGGTTTCAACCTCCCTGTAGACAATAGCATCGCCTGGTGGAGCGTACAATGCTATCCAATGAATATATTATATAGGGTGTTCCAGAAATGCTGCGACAGACTTTGAGGGATTGTAGAGGGTATCTTGATGAAAAAGTCGAGGATAGGAATCCATGTCCAGAGAACGTCGTCCAAAGACACTACAGAGCTTCGATGTTGTAGGCTCCAGCGCCTGACCCTAGGCCTCCCCTTTGGCACTAAACGTGACTTAGTGCGGAATGTCTCACAATGTTGTCTGTCATTCTGATCGCGACTTATTGTCATGATCGCCAGTGGCGAAGATGGAGCTAACTGCTGCGCGGAAAGGCCATTCCCCATGTGAATGCAATGCTTTTTCATCTCAGTGCATGATAGTTTCAGACATGGGTTTCCATCTACAGACAATTTTATTCTGGAATCCTCCAAAATCTCCTCTTCTTTTTTTTTTTTTTTTTTTTTTGTAGACAGGAGAAAAATAAACTGTAGATGGAAACCCATGTCCGAAACCATCATCTACAAAGACAACAGAGCATCACATTCATAGGAGACAAGGCCTATACAAGGCCTGTATACGCCATTTTCTCCACTGGCGACCGTGGCAATCAGTCACGTTCACAGAATAACAAACAACGTTGCGAGACGTTCCGCCGATGGTCTGTCAGTATACAAGTCACGTTTACTGCTAAAGGGTTGGCCTAGCAGTAGGCGCTAGTGCCTATAACTTTGACGCTCTGGACACGAGTTCCTATGCTCGATTTGTTCCCCAAGGCACCTATCTACACTCCTGGAAATTGAAATAAGAACACCGTGAATTCATTGTCCCAGGAAGGGGAAACTTTATTGACACATTCCTGGGGTCAGATACATCACATGATCACACTGACAGAACCACAGGCGCATAGACACAGGCAACAGAGCATGCACAATGTCGGCACTAGTACAGTGTATATCCACCTTTCGCAGCAATGCAGGCTGCTATTCTCCCATGGAGACGATCGTAGAGATGCTGGATGTAGTCCTGTGGAACGGCTTGCCATGCCATTTCCACCTGGCGCCTCAGTTGGACCAGCGTTCGTGCTGGACGTGCAGACCGCGTGAGACGACGCTTCATCCAGTCCCAAACATGCTCAATGGGGGACAGATCCGGAGATCTTGCTGGCCAGGGTAGTTGACTTACACCTTCTAGAGCACGTTGGGTGGCACGGGATACATGCGGACGTGCATTGTCCTGTTGGAACAGCAAGTTCCCTTGCCGGTCTAGGAATGGTAGAACGATGGGTTCGATGACGGTTTGGATGTACCGTGCACTATTCAGTGTCCCCTCGACGATCACCAGTGGTGTACGGCCAGTGTAGGAGATCGCTCCCCACACCATGATGCCGGGTGTTGGCCCTGTGTGCCTCGGTCGTATGCAGTCCTGATTGTGGCGCTCACCTGCACGGCGCCAAACACGCATACTACGATCATTGGCACCAAGGCAAAGCGACTCTCATCACTGAAGACGACACGTCTCCATTCGTCCCTCCATTCACGCCTCTCGCGACACCACTGGAGGCGGGCTGCACGATGTTGGGGCGTGAGCGGAAGACGGCCTAACGGTGTGCGGGACCGTAGCCCAGCTTCACGGAGACGGTTGCGAATGGTCCTCGCCGATACCCCAGGAGCAACAGTGTCCCTAATTTGCTGGGAAGTGGCGGTGCGGTCCCCTACGGCACTGCGTAGGATCCTACGGTCTTGGCGTGCATCCGTGCGTCGCTGCGGTCCGGTCCCAGGTCGACGGTCACGTGCACCTTCCGCCGACCACTGGCGACAACATCGATGTACTGTGGAGACCTCACGCCCCACGTGTTGAGCAATTCGGCGGTACCTCCACCCGGCCTCCCGCATGCCCACTATACGCCCTCGCTCAAAGTCCGTCAACTGCACATACGGTTCACGTCCACGCTGTCGCGGCATGCTACCAGTGTTAAGGACTGCGATGGAGCTCCGTATGCCACGGCAAACTGGCTGACACTGACGGCGGCGGTGCACAAATGCTGCGTAGCTAGCGCCATTCGACGGCCAACACCGCGGTTCCTGGTGTGTCCGCTGTGCCGTGCGTGTGATCATTGCTTGTACAGCCCTCTCGCAGTGTCCGGAGCAAGTATGGTGGGTCTGACACACCGGTGTCAATGTGTTCTTTTTTCCATTTCCAGGAGTGTACAATCCCTCGAAATTTGTCGCAACGTTTTTGGGACACTGTAATAGCTCTATAACATTCCACTGACGTATTACAGAAATTACCTCAACATCTGTTGATTTCTTTACATTAAAAATAACATAATGAGTAGTTTCTCGTATAAAGCCCTGAATGCAGTTGCAAATCTAGTTCAGTGACCCCCGGGATTGTATTTTGTTCAGTAAATGAAGTGTCGAGGTGAGCTGACTGCCTTCCAGAACTCAAGAGAAAAGGCATCCACCCAGGTGCCGAATTTCATGGACGGACAAAGCGAGCTGTGTTTAGATATCGATAGTGTTTTTTATAGGGGAGATTTTCATTCTGAGTGATGTCATGATGCGTGAGTATAGAACACGCTGCACAATTCTACAACAGATTGCCGTCAGTAATAGGTGAATCAGTTCGAAAGTCGTTGTTGAAAGCGACTTTGTTGTTCCAGTGAAGTAAGATAAATTACTGCTCGAAGCTGAGAAAATTCTTTCGCATAATATTGTACAATCTCACAAGTATCTCATCTAGTCCAGATGCCTCTCCACTATTGAGCTACGCTACTTTAGTAATTAATAGAACGAAAAAACAATCCAAGATGCAAATATTTTATGTTCCATTCGATGACTAGTTTCGGGCCGAGACCCAACTTCAAATTTGCCTACAGGGCAGAAAATCAAATTGACACTCAAATCTAATACAGTTATTACCAAATTCTTAAGTATATGCCAAAGAGACAGAACATATCGTTCTAAACTCACATAGCAAAGTCGAAAATGGCATTTCTGAAGAGGTCAACGAAATGTATAATGTACATTCACAGTGCATGCTGGTAACTGGCAGTTCACTTCTTCCTTTGTCATAGGAAACCTCGGGAAGGCAGCGCGCTATCAGGACATAGGAAACATTATTTCTTAAATTGTTCTCAAACCGTCAAGAGTACAACTATTCATACAATAATCGTACAAGCCCACAATAAAATTAATACTGCTTTTAAAGCTTTGCCAAAAAGTGTTAAACACTTATAATCACTAACCAGTAATTCACAGCAGCGCCACATATGCCGCATGTTACAAAATTCTACTTCATATTGGCACGCGAAAATCATTAAATGTGAAACCGTGCTGAAAACAGTAGGAGAACTTCTTTAGATAGCTACCAAAAAGAGTCACATACGTAAAGTTACTGGCCAGTAAAACACAGCAGCGCCACAATCGGCGCGTATCACAAAATTGTATGCCACGTTGGCACGTAAAAATCATTAAATACGAAACCGTGCAAGTCAACAATAAAACTTTTACCTTTTAAATCCATTACCGAAAACTAACAGCCGTTTAAAACCACTGAACAGTAAAATAAAACAGCACCACCTACGGCGCTTATTAAAAAGTTGTATGCCATTTAGGTAAGTAAAACTCTCTAAAAATGACTAGCAACATTAGTATTAAAAGAAAACAATAGAAGATTAGAAATCCTCATCACTTTCGACCATTTACAAGTACAAACATTTTTATCACACCAAAATTTACAAATTCCGTGCGAATAAAAAACTTTTTAATAATGTCCCAAGTAAATACAAACATTAAACGACAAGTTGTCTTTTTTCAACTCACCAAAAATGTACTTGCCATCCAGAGGAAGACATAGCGTTACCATTCCCATGGGTGCTTACGGTGGGAGTGAGGTTGTAAGGGGAGGTGGGGAGGGGAGGAGGATGGTGGGCTGGCAAACGGGGAGGGGGAGGAGCATGAAGTTGAACGAACCAAAAAAGAAAGTGGACAGCACGGCATAAACGTAAATATATTGTCAGTAGTAGTAAGAGAAAATAACTAAGAATTGGACCAGAAACGATACGCCATTGCTTTACAATCTAATAAATAACAAACAATAGAGAAACCATATTTCGTACTTATTGGACGTCGGTAAAACTACTGTAGCGCAGTGTCAGATTTGGTGGTGCCCTGACCCCAGTGCATGTATGCAACTGCTAATTTATCCGTGTCACGTCATATTTCTTTCGTCACTGTTTAATCGTGGGAATACGGGGCTTCGAAATTCCATGTTGATTGGAGATGAATTAGAGGTGTCAGATCGTCAGGCGAGTCGCTGGTTGTGGTAACCGCGGTCTTCTAGAAGTGGTCACCGCTCGAGTGAGTTAAACGCCTGGCCCCGCTGTGCTTGGTAAACGGTCTCGATCCGCCGGCGTTTCACTGTCTGCGTAATGGCTTGTTTAGAGTGTTGTCCGCGTGCCTGTACGACCCAACAGGTTCCCGCTGTGTGCCAACGCGTGGCGGATAATTTTTCCGCTGACAAATTGCAGGTAAAAATGTGTTACTTGGTGCCCTGCTTCCAGCAGCCTCGCCGGCCGCAGAACAACCGTGCGCTCTGAGTTATGTCCGACGTCGGACGTTGGACGCTAATGTTTATTCCAGTTCTTGTCGCGAGACATCTAATTGCATAAACGTCGCCCTCCATAGCGGCCGCGCGTATATCGCCCGCTCTCGAACACTCGCTCTGCTAAAGCGTTTCGCGCGCGCCAGTATTTACTCCGGGAGAGAAATCGAGCCAGTTCCGCAAACCGGTCTTGCGGCAATAAAACGCACGTGGGGGCCGGTGGAGGCGGTCGCGCGCGGGGCATTAGCGGGCGAGCTGGCGCCAGCGATGGCATGGCCAGTGGCGCCAGTGGTGCTGGCGCCAGTGACGACGAGCCAGTGGCGCGATAGCGACAGTCATGCCACACCCCCTGCGAGAAGACTAGATAGTTCTGGTACTCTTTCGGTTTTCAGTCGAGTTTGATTCCAGTTCTTTGACTAACCCAGACGACTTCATCGTGAATTATTTTCGTCCAACTCGAGCACAAAGTTACCATCAATTTCTTAAAGAACTCCATGCAGACACGTCGCCAAGTGACATGTTTCATATGCGACACGTAGAACCAGACCCATGACAACACGTGACGTGCAACAAGCATTACACATAAAACTCAACAACGTTCCCCATTACAGCTGCATACTCCACAGAAGCCTGAAAATATTTTCCTGTTTGTATCTAGTCACACTTCCAACACTTTTCAATACGATTCTCGGCACAGGCCAAGCTGTGGAAATTGTCCAAAATCCTACTTTTCTTCAGATGTAAGAAGCTCCCTGACTTTGCTTTTTCCTATCGAACCATCATACTCCCCTCGGTGAATAGCAAGGTTTTTTAAGTGAATTTTCGGTTCTAGGCGCTACAGTCTGGAGCCGCGAGACTGCTACGGTCGCAGGTTCGAATCCTGCCTCGGGCATGGATGTGTGTGATGTCCTCAGGTTAGTTAGGTTTAAGTGACCTCAGAAGTTGAGTCCCATAGTGCTCAGAGCCATTTTTAGATCCATTTTCTTCCAACGCTTCCATAAACACATGAACCAGCGCCTCTTTCTAGTTTATCAGTATGGCTTCTGCCCCAACTTTTCCTTTGATGGCCAACTCCTGTATCTCTAACTCCTACCCCATCAACGTAACAATAGAAAATCGGCAATTTTCGTGTCCCATGTTTTCGAGAAATCCTGTTACTGTGTATGGCATTCCATTCTCATCTTCTGACTCCAGACATGTGAGCCCCCAGTTAACTACGGCCGCCCTATTGGTTCCTTTCTATCTACTCGCCCATCCTTTCTCACAACTAGGAGTATTAAATACCGTACTTTCTGCCACGCTCTATTTCCGTCAGACCTCTCCCCTACATTCTCTACGCTGCTGGTTATGTCTAACATCACCCCTTGCAATTCACTTCCTTCAGTACTTTGATAACATTATTTTCCTAGCCCTCTACCGAACATTCCAGAAATCTCAACGATCCCTCTAACGCCATCTTAACCAGCTTTCTTCCTGAAGTATCCAGCGGCCTTTAAAGGAAAGCCTTCCAAGACACAAGCAATAATTAATTACATTATGGACCACCCGCAACATCCCTATGACTTTACCACAATATGTTTTATTAATGTTCGACCTGGAGCCAACATCGAAACCTGCTCTACTAACTATCCAACCGGAAGCCCACCCGACAAAAGACACTAAAACCACTGACATGCCGAACATGGGGATTGTGAGCATCCACTGTTGTTGTCGTGGTCTTCAGTTTAAAGACTGATTTGATGCAGCTCTCCATGCTACTCTAGCCTGTGCAAGCTGCTTCATCTCTGAGTAACTGCTGAAACTTACATCCTTCTCAGTCTGCTTAGTGTATTCATCTTTTTGGTCTCCCTCTACGATTTTTATCCCCCCACACCTCCATCCAGTACTAATCTGGTCATCCCTTGATGTCTCAGAATCTGTCCTCTTAACAGATTTCTTCTTCAAATCAGGTTGCACCACAAATTTCGTTTCTCCCCAATTCTGTTCCGTACATCCTTATTAGTTATTTGATCTACCTATCTAGTCTTGAGCATTCTTCTGTTGCACTACATCTCTAAAGCTTTTGTTCTCTTCTTGTCTAAACTTTTTATCATTTATGTTTCGGTTTCATACATGGCTACACTCCATACAAACACTCTCAGGAAAGACTCCCTAACACTTAAATTTATAACCAATCTGAAGATATTTCACTTCTTCAGAAATATTTTCTTACCATTGCCAGTGTACATTTTATATCATCTCTGCAACTGCCATCGTCGGTTATTCTGCTGCCCAAATAACAAACTTCACCTACTACTTTAACTGTCTCGTTTCCTGATCTAGTTCTCTCACCATCACCTGCTTTAATTCGACTACATTGTATACCCTCCTTTCAAGACGCCGCCCATTCCGTTCAACTAGTCTTCCAAATCTTGCTGTCTCTGACAGAATTACAGTGTCACCAGCAAACCTCATGTTTTCATTTTTCTCCCTGAACTTTGTCACTCCCAAATTTTCTTTTGTTTCCTTTACTGCTTGCTCAATATACACATTGAATACCATTGGCGATAGGCTACAACTTTGTCTCATTCCCTTCGCAACCATTGCTTTCCTCTCATACCCCTCGACTCTTATAAGTGCCGTCTTGTTACTGTACACGTTGTACATAGCATTCTGCTCCCTGCATTTTACCCTTTCTACCTTCAGAATTTCATAAAAAGTAATCCAGTCAATGTTCTCAAACCTAAATCTATAATTGCTATAACCTTAGGTTTGCCTTTCTTTAATCTATCTTCTCGGATAGGTCGTAGGGTCAGAATCGCCTTGCGTGTTCCTACATTTCTCCACAAGCCAAAGAGCCCTTCCCCGAAATTGGCTTCTACCAGTTTTTCCGATCGTCTGTAAAGAATCCATGTTAGTACTTTGCAACCATGACTTATTAAACTGGTAGTTCGGTAATTTTCACGCCTGTCAGCAACTGGTTTACCTAATTATTACATTTTTCTTAAACCCTGAGGATATTTCGCCTGTGTCAAACATCTTGCATACCAGATGGAATAGTTTTGTCACAGCTGGCTCTCCCAAGGCTATCAATACTTCTGAGAGGAAGTCGTCTACTCCCAGAACCTTGTTTCGACTTGGGCCTTTCAGTGCTGCGTCAAATTCTTCTCGCAGTATCATATCTCCCTTCTCATCTTCATTTACATCCTCTTCCGTTTCTGTAATATTGCTTGCAAGGTCATCTCCACTGCATAGACCCTTTGTACACTTCTCCCGCCATTCAGCTTTCCCCCCTTCCGCTAATCCACCCTATCCTCCCCCACGATAATGTCGCCTGGATATCTGCCCCACTCAGTTCCTATCACTGCCTTCAAATCCCTGACTGCCACGCACTCCGTCTTTCTTTTTCGCAATCGTTTATCTCCCACAATACGGATCACCTACCATATCAAATTCCCATCCATCTTGCCTCCCACTGAACACATCCGCATATGCTACACAATCCGCAAAGTAGATTCCAACAACACCACTGTTGCACCTCTGATCACAAATCCATTACCAACAAGTCCGACCGTCTCTACAACTGCGCTTGCAGACATTATACACCCTGTCTTTATACAGCTTCAACCGATTCCCCCTCCCAGACAATGAAGTCCGCTCCGATATTTACCCATCCTATCAGCTAGAACCATGTCTCCTTTTTTTTTGGTCATCAGTCTACTGACTGGTTTGATGCGGCCCGCCACGAATTCCTTTCCTGTGCTAACCTCTTCGTCTCAGAGTAGCACTTGCAACCTACGTCCTCAATTATTTGCTTGACGTATTCCAATCTCTGTCTTCCTCTACAGTTTTTGCCCTCTACAGCTCCCTCTAGTACCATGGAAGTCATTCCCTCATGTCTTAGCAGATGTCCTATCATCCTGTCCCTTCTCCTTATCAGTGTTTTCCACATATTCCTTTCCTCTCCGATTCTGCGTAGAACCTCCTCATTCCTTACCTTATCAGTCCACCTAATTTTCAACATCCTTCTATAGCACCACATCTCAAATGCTTCGATTCTCTTCTGTTCCGGTTTTCCCACAGTCCATGTTTCACTACCATACAATGCTGTACTCCAGACGTACATCGTCAGAAATTTCTTCCTCAAATTAAGGCCTGTATTTGATATTAGTAGACTTCTCTTGGCCAGAAATGCCTTTTTTGCCATAGCGAGTCTGCTTTTGATGTCCTCCTTGCTCCGTCCGTCATTGGTTATTTTACTGTCTAGGTAGCAGAATTCCTTAACTTCATTGACTTCGTGACCATCAATCCTGATGTTAAGTTTCTCGCTGTTCTCATTTCTACTACTTCTCATTACCTTCGTCTTTCTCCGATTTACTCTCAAACCATACTGTGTACTCATTAGACTGTTCATTCCGTTCAGCAGATCATTTAATTCTTCTTCACTTTCACTCAGGATAGCAATGTCATCAGCGAATCGTATCATTGATATCATTTCACCTTGTATTTTAATTCCACTCCTGAACCTTTCTTTTATTTCCATCATTGCTTCCTCGATGTACAGATTGAAGAGTAGGGGCGAAAGGCTACAGCCTTGTCTTACACCCTTCTTAATACGAGCACTTCGTTCTTGATCGTCCACTCTTATTATTCCCTCTTGGTTGTTGTACCTATTGTATATGACCTGTCTCTCCCTATAGCTTACCCCTACTTTTTTCAGAATCTCGAACAGCTTGCACCATTTTATATTGTCGAACGCTTTTTCCAGGTCGACAAATCCTATGAAAGTGTCTTGATTTTTCTTTAGCCTTGCTTCCATTACTAGCCGTAACGTCAGAATTGCCTCTCTCGTCCCTTTACTTTTCCTAAAGCCAAACTGATCGTCACCTAGCGCATTCTGAATTTTCTTTTCCATTCTTCTGTATATTATTCTTGTAAGCAGCTTCGATGCATGAGCTGTTAAGCTGATTGTGCGATAATTCTCGCAGTTGTCAGCTCTTGCCGTCTTCGGAATTGTGTGGATGATGCTTTTCCGAAAGTCAGATGGTATATCGCCAGACTCATATATTCTACACACCAACGTGAATAGTCGTTTTGTTGCCACTTCCCCCAATGATTTTAGAAATTCTGGTGGAATGTTATCTATCCCTTCTGCCTTATTTGACCGTAAGTCCTCCAAAGCTCTTTCAAATTCCGATTCTAATACTGGATCCCCTATCTCTTCTAAATCGACTCCTGTTTCTTCTTCTATCACATCAGACAAATCTTCGCCCTCATAGAGGCTTTCAATGTATTCTTTCCACCTATCTGCTCTCTCCTCTGCATTTAAAAGTGGAATTCCCGTTGCACTCTTAATGCTACCACCGTTGCTTTTAATGTCACCAAAGGTTGTTTTGACTTTCCTGTAAGCTGAGTCTGTTCTTCCGACAATCATATCTTTTTCGATGTCTTCACATTTTTCCTGTAGCCATTTCGTCTTAGCATCCCTGCACTTCCTATTTATTTCATTCCTCAGCGACTTGTATTTCTGTATTCCTGATTTTCCCGGAACATGTTTGCACTTCCTCCTTTCATCAATCAACTGAAGTATTTCTTCTGTTACCCATGGTTTCTTCGCAGGTACCTTCTTTGTACCTATGTTTTCCTTCCCAACTTCTGTGATGGCCCTTTTTAGAGATGTCAATTCCTCTTCAACTGTATTGCCTACTGCGCTATTCCTTATTGCTGTATCTATAGCGTTAGAGAACTTCAAACGTATCTCGTCATTCCTTAGTACTTCCGTATCCCACTCCTTTGCGTATTGATTCTTCCTGACAAATGTCTTGAACTTCAGCCTACTCTTCATCACTACTATATTGTGATCTGAGTCTATATCTGCTCCTGGGTACGCCTTATAATCCAGTATCTGATTTCGGAATCTCTGTTTGACCATGATGTAATCTAATTGAAATCTTCCCGTATCTCCCGGCCTTTTCCAAGTATACCTCCTCCTCTTGTGATTCTTGAACAGGGTATTCGCTATTACTAGCTGAAACTTGTTACAGAACTCAATTAGTCTTTCTCCTCTTTCATTCCTTGTCCCAAGCCCATATTCTCCTGTAACCTTTTCTTCTACTCCTTCCCCTACAACTGCATTCCAGTCGCCCATGACTACTAGATTTTGGACCCCCTTTACATACTGCATTACCCTTTCAATATCCTCATACACTTTCTCTATCAGTTAATCTTCATCTCTCCTTATTCTGCCCGAAATAATGGTTCCCTACCTCCAGTAGGTATTAAAATCCATGGAGAAGAAATAAAAACTTTGAGGTTCGCCGATGACATTGTAATTCTGTCAGAGACAGCAAGGGACTTGGAAGAGAAATTGAACGGAATTGACAGTGTCTTTAAAGGAGGGTATAAGATGAACATCAACAAAAGCAAAACGAGGATAATGGAATGTAGTCGAATTAAGACGGGTGATGCTGAGGGAATTAGATGAGAAACTTAAAGTAGTAAAGGAGTTATGCTATTTGGGGAGCAAAATAACTGATGATGGTCGAAGTAGAGAGGATATAAAATGTAGACTGGCAATGGCAAGGAAAGCGTTTCTGAAGAAGAGAAATTTGTTAACATCGAGTTTAGATTTAAGTGTCAGGAAGTCGTTTCTGAAAGTATATGTATGGAGTGTAGCCATGTATGGAAGTGAAACATGGACGATAAATAGTTTGGACAAGAAGAGAATAGAAGCTTTCGAAATGTGGTGCTACAGAAGAATGCTGAAGAGTAGATGGGTAGATCACATATCTAATTAGGAGGTACTGAATAGGATTGGGGAGAAGAGGAGTTTGTGGCACAACTTGACTAGACGAAGTTATCGGTTGGTAGGACATGTTCTGAGGCATCGAGGGATCACCAATTTAGTATTGGAGGGCAGCGTGGAGGGTAAAAATCGTAGAGGGAGACCAAGGGATGAATACACTAAGCAGATTCAGAGGGATGTAGGCTGCAGTACGTACTGAGAGATGAAGAAGCTTGCACAGGATAGAGTAGCGTGGAGAGCTGCATCAAACCAGTCTCAGGACTGAAGACCACAACAACAACAACAATGAATTCCCTCGGAGAAAACGGTCTATTGACACTTAGTCATCATGGATTTAGAAGACATCCTTTTTGTGAAAAACTTGCTCTTTACTCGCATGAAGTGTTGAGTGCTACTGACAAGGAATTTCAAATTGATTCCGTATTTCTAGATTTCTAGAACGCTTTCCAAACTGCACTTCGCAAGCGGCTTGTAGTGAAATTGCCTGCTTATTGAATATCGTGTCATTTATGTGACTGGAATTCGTTATTTCCTGTCGGAGAGGTTTGTAGATGATGCTGTCGTTTATCGTCTAGTAAAGTCATCAGAAGATCAAAACAAATAGCAAAACGTTTTAGAAAAGATATCTATATGGTGCGATGTCATTCTCAATGGAGAGAAGTCTTCCGAAGTAAGAGTGATTTCAGGTGTGCCGCAAGGGAGTGTCGTAGGACCGTTGCTATTCACAATATATATAAATGACCTTATGGATGACATCGGAAGTTCACTGAGGCTTTTTGCGGATGATACTGTAGTATATCGAGAGGTTGTAACAATGGAAAAAGGCACTGAAATGCAGGAGGATAATCAACGAATTGACGCATGGTCCAGGAAATGGCAAGTGAGTCTCAATATAGACAAGTGTAATGTGCTGCGAATACATAGAAAGAAAGATCCTTCATCATTTAGCTACAATATAGCAGGTCAGCAACTGGAAGCTTTAATTCCATAAATTATCTGGGAGTAGGCATTAGGAGTGATTTAAAATGGAATGACCATATAAAATTAATCATCGGTAAAGCAGACGCCAGACTGAGATTCATTGGAAGAATCCTAAGGAAATACAATCCGAAAACAAAGGAAGTAGGTTGCAGTACACTTCTTCGCCCGCTGATTGAGTAGTGCTCACTGGTGTGGGATCCGTACCAGATAGGGTTGATAGGAGAGATAGAGAAGATCCAACGGAGAGCAGTGCGCTTCGTTACGGGATCATTTAGTAATCGCGAAAGCGTTACGAAGATGATAGATAAACTCCAGTGCAAGACTCTGCAAGAGAGACGCTCAGTAGCTCGGTACGGGCTTTTGTTGAAGTTTCGAGAACATACCTTCTCCGAGGAGTCAAGCAGTATATTGCTCCCTCCTACGTGTATCTCGCGAAGAGACCATGAGGATAAAATCAGAGAGATTAGAGCCCACACAGAGGCATACCGACAATCCTTCTTTCCACGAACGATGCGAGACTGGAATAGAAGGGAGAACCGATAGAGGTACTCAAAGTACCCTCCGCCACACACCGCCAGGTGGCTTGTGGAGTATGGATGTAGATGTAAATGTAGAAATTGGCAATTGGCACTAAATAACGAAAATTGTGAGGTCATCCTCAAGACTGCTAAAAGGAATCCGCTAAACTTCGGTTACACGACCAATCAGTCAAATATGAGAGCCGTAAATTCAACTAAATACCTAGGAATTACAATTACGAACAATTTAAATTGAAAGGTACCCATAGAAAATGTTGTGGGGAGGGCTAACCAATGACTACGTTTTATTAGCAGGACACTTACAAAATGTAACAGATCTACTGAGGAGACTGCCTACACTACGCTTGTCCGCCCTCTTTTAGAATACTGCTCCGCGGTTTGGGATCCTTACCAGACAGGATTGACGGTGTACATCGAAAAACTTCAAAGAAGGGCAGCACATTTTGTATTATCGCGAAATAAGGAGAGAGTGTAACTCAAAAATGGTACAGGATTTGGGGTGGTCATCATTAAAACAAAGGCAGTTTTCGTTGCGGAGCAGTCTTCTCACGGAATTCCAATAAACAACTTTCTCCTCCGAATACGAAAATATTTTGTTGACGCCGACCTACAGAGGGAGAAACGATTACTATGATAAAATAAGGGAAATAAGAGCTCGTACGGAAAGATATAGGTGTTCGTTTTTGCCGCGCGCTATACGAGATTGGAAAAATAGAGAATTGTGAAGGTGGTTCCATAACCCTCTGCTAGACACTTAAATGTGATTTGCAGAGTATGCATGTAGATGTAGATAGCACCTTCCAGTGAAACTGTTAACAATAACTGATGATTAGGGTAGCGTACACTTACAGTGCGATGAGATACATGCACGATTCTGTATAGAGTTTTAGAAGGAACTTGTTCCCCTGGTGGCACAAATTTCTCGTAGGTCGCTGTTGCAGCGAAGGATTCCAAGCATCTGGAAACAATCACATGTTTATTCATGTTCATAAGAAGGATAGTCGGAATCCCGCATACGCGAAACTATTAGCCTGTGTCGCTATCGTCAGTAGAATTACTGAAAACACTTTGTGGTAGCGAATTGTATGTTAAGCTATCCAAGACGTGAACCAGCGAGGAAAACGTTTGGTGCACGACTTGCGTTGTACTGATATATTTCAGACTGATATATTTCCAGCGAATCGACGCTTCGCTTTAGTGACTTGCGTATCTATCGAGGACTTGCACTAGCCCCTCTAAATTTTCTTTACGTCTGCAGCAACATTTAGAGCGGGCGTGTAGTGTGTCGTGTTAGGTCGCATTACTCACTTGCGTGTTGCTCAGATAAAAATCGCGTAGTGTAAACTAGATGTATTACATTTCGTAACATCAGGCAGGCAATACGCAATGACATAAGAACGGATTACCTGAGACTAGTTCATTAGAACCAGTACGCCCGAACGGGCTAACAAACAACTTGTGAGAAATGTTCCACTGCTCTGCGTGGAAGAAGGGATCGCTCTTCCTATTGATGCACCTTCGATGCTTCTGCTAATTATTTCTCGCGAGGTGAATGAAGACGCCGGATATCCCACGAGAACCTCCTTAGAAAACTTCTAGAAATGTCCTTCAGGCCAGCGACTACGGATATTCTTCAGCCACCTACGTATCTGTCTCGTAGAAGTCGCTGACTAAATCTACATCTTCTCCATCTACCTCAATACTACACAAGTCATCTGATGGTGTAGGGTGGTGGCATCTTCTAGGACCACTGACTGATCCCTCCTTCCCTGTTCAAATCGCCATTTGCGCGTAGAAAGAATGATTGCCGATAAGTCCCTGAAATAGCTCTAATTTCTATTTTCTCGTTGTGGTAATTTCATAAACATATGTGGACGAGAATAATACGAGGTACGATAAAAAAGAAACGGGAATTTTTGTCTTTCTTAAAGAACCTTTATTTATTCGTTGACTAAACCTTATCCCCTTAACAGTAATTCCCATCAGATATAATACACTTGTGCTGGCGCTTTTTCCAGTCTTGGAAGTACTTCTGGAACTCACTTCTCTCTATGGGGCTCAGCGATTCGGTTTTTATCTCGTTAATGGTGGCAAAATGACGTTCTTTCGTGGTTCTCTTCAGCCTCGGGAATAAAAAGAACTCGTAGAGAGCCGTGTACGGTGAATAAGGTCATCGAGGCAACATAACAGTTTTGGTTCAAATGGTTCTGAGCACTATGGGACTTAACATCTATGGTCATCAGTCCCCTAGAACTTAGAACTACTTAAACCTAACTAACCTAAGGACGTCACACAACACCCAGTCATCACGAGGCAGGGAAAATCCCTGACCCCGCCGGGAATCGAACCCGGGAACCCGGGCGCAGGAAGCAACAGTTTTGGTTTTTACCAAAAAATATCGAAGAAGCATTGAGGTGTGGGCAGGAGCACTATAGTGATACAATTTCCACAAGTGCTTTTGTCACAGTTCTGGTTATTTTCTTCGGAGTGTTTCATGCAAACGGCGCTTGACTTCCAGGTAGTATTCCTTATTGACCGTACGACCATAATCCAGAAACTGATAATGTACTACCCTAGTGCATGCGAAAATAAATAAATAAATCTGTTAGAAGTACCTTCAGTGTGATCGAGTTTTTCGAATTTTTTTCGGTCATGGCTATTTAGGCACATATGTACATATGTACATATGTAACTTTTACTACTGTATAGAGTACTTTTGTAAGTCTTTTTGTCTTTACTTTTCCTTTTGTTCTTCTTGCTGTAGGCCTTAAAGGCCCGATAAGGCAATAAATGATGATGATGATGATGATGGCTATTTAGGCAGCTTCCATTCGCGCGACTGGGCCTCTGGTTCAGCGTCATACACGTATAACAAGGTTTCGCCACCTGTTATAACCTTCTTTATATGTTCTGGATCGTTGTCGACTTCATTCAGTAATAAATTACTGAGTGATGTCTACGCGACGTCGGTTTTGGTCCATATTCTACAGTTTCGGAACAAACTTTGCTGCTACACGTATGCCGGCCGGAATGTCCGAGCGGTTCTAGGCGCTTCAGTCAGGAACCGAGCGACCGCTACGGTCGCAGGTTCGAATCCTGCCTCGGGCATGGATGTATGTGATGCCCTTAAGTTAGTTAAATTTAAGTAGTTCTGAGTTCTAGGGGACTGATGACCTCAGATGTTAAGTTCCATAGTGCTCAGAGCCATTTGAACCATTTTTTGCTACACGTTTCATTCCCAAAACATGGGAAAAAATTGTTTGGCATGAGCCAAAGGATATGCCAATGTCGTCAGCAACCTCTCTGACGGTCATTCAGCGGTTTACAAGAACAATTTCCTGTACTTATTCCACATTGTCGTCATTAACTGAAGACCAGGGCGGTCGTCATCTTCAACGTCTTCTCGACCCTCTCTGAGACGTGTGTACCACCCGTAATCCCTTATATTACTCATAGTAGACCCGAAAAAAGCCACAGTCAACATTTCGAATGCGGTGCTGCCATTTATTCCATTTTTCAAGCAAAATTAAATGCAAATTGTTTGATCCACCTTTTTCGAAATAAAAGTTCGCCGAGCACTGGAAGATACGTGTAACCTTCTCGATTGTCAAAAATAGATTAAATACTCAAAACAGCTGAATATGCAAACATACTAGGTGAGTCACTAACTACACTCCTGGAAATTGAAATAAGAACACCGTGAATTCATTGTCCCAGGAAGGGGAAACTTTATTGACACATTCCTGGGGTCAGATACATCACATGATCACACTGACAGAACCACAGGCACATAGACACAGGCAACAGAGCATGCACAATGTCGGCACTAGTAAAGTGTATATCCACCTTTCGCAGCAATGCAGGCTGCTATTCTCCCATGGAGACGATCGTAGAGATGCTGGATGTAGTCCTGTGGAATGGCTTGCCATGCCATTTCCACCTGGCGCCTCAGTTGGACCAGCGTTCGTGCTGGACGTGCAGACCGCGTGAGACGACGCTTCATCCAGTCCCAAACATGCTCAATGGGGGACAGATCCGGAGATCTTGCTGGCCAGGGTAGTTGACTTACACCTTCTAGAGCACGTTGGGTGGCACGGGATACATGCGGACGTGCATTGTCCTGTTGGAACAGCAAGTTCCCTTGCCGGTCTAGGTATGGTAGAACGATGGGTTCGATGACGGTTTGGATGTACCGTGCACTATTCAGTGTCCCCTCGACGATCACCAGTGGTGTACGGCCAGTGTAGGAGATCGCTCCCCACACCATGATGCCGGGTGTTGGCCCTGTGTGCCTCGGTCGTATGCAGTCCTGATTTTGGCGCTCACCTGCACGGCGCCAAACACGCATACGACCATCATTGGCACCAAGGCAGAAGCGACTCTCATCGCTGAAGACGACACGTCTCCATTCGTCCCTCCATTCACGCCTGTCGCGACACCACTGGAGGCGGGCTGCACGATGTTGGGGCGTGAGCGGAAGACGGCCTAACGGTGTGCGGGACCGTAGCCCAGCTTCATGGAGACGGTTGCGAATGGTCCTCGCCGATACCCCAGGAGCAACAGTGTCCGTAATTTGCTGGGAAGTGGCGGTGCGGTCCCCTACGGCACTGCGTAGGATCCTACGGTCTTGGCGTGCATCCGTGCGTCGCTGCGGTCCGGTCCCAGGTCGACGGGCACGTGCACCTTCCGCCGACCACTGGCGACAACATCGATGTACTGTGGAGACCTCACGCCCCACGTGTTGAGCAATTCGGCGGTACCTCCACCCGGCCTCCCGCATGCCCACTATACGCCCTCGCTCAAAGTCCGTCAACTGCACATACGGTTCACGTCCATGCTGTCGCGGCATGCTACCAGTGTTAAAGACTGCGATGGAGCTCCGTATGCCACGGCAAACTGGCTGACACTGACGGCGGCGGTGCACAAATGCTGCGCAGCTAGCGCCATTCGACGGCCAACACCGCGGTTCCTGGTGTGTCCGCTGTGCCGTGCGTGTGATCATTGCTCGTACAGCCCTCTCGCAGTCCCCGGAGCAAGTATGGTGGGTCTGACACACCGGTGTCAATGTGTTCTTTTTTCCATTTCCAGGAGTGTATTTGCACCAAGAATAGCTCCGAAAGTATGATAGGAGCTGAAAAGTTTGTGGGGCAAATGTTGCATGGGACAACGGGGACAATAATATGACATTGGTTTTTTGTTGCTAGATGGTGTCGCTTCAGAGATATCAAGGTCAACTTTGTTTTTTTAAATGGGATGCTATAGTTTGGTACCTATTTTCTGATAACGGTTATCGAGACGAATACAATAATGTGTAACAGTAAGGTCTTTGAAGGTCAACTAAGGTCACAAAGGTGGCATTAACGTCCATTTACAGAAGGTGTTCGAAGTGATGACCACTGGTATCAATGCAGTGCTGCAGTCTTCTTATCATGGATTGAGTGGTATTCCTTATCACATCGGCGCTTATCGAAGCACATGGTCTGACAGTTCTCTCTCGCATATCATCCGGTGTAGCTGGAAAGTTTTATAAACAGTGTCAGCCGGCCGCTGTGACAGAGTGGTTCTAGGCGCTTCTTTCCGGAATCGCGATGCTGCTACGGTCGAAGGCTCGAATCCTGCCTCGGACATGGATTTGTGTGATGTCCTTAGGTTAGTTAGGTTTAAGTAGTTCTAAATCTATGGGACTGATGACCTCAGATGTTAAGTCCCATTTGAACCATTTTTGAACTCGAGTTTATCGAGCACTCTTGAAACGTTCTCGTGCCGGTTAAGCGATCCGTTGATGAAACCTGCCGGTCTTTGTTGGATCTTCTCTATCTCTTCTATCTATCCTATCTGGTAAGGGTCTCAGATTGATAAACAATACTCAAGAATCGGTCGAACAAGTGCCCTGTCAGTCACCTCCTTCGTAGATGAGTTACATTTCCTTAAGATTCTTCCTATGAATCTTTGTCAGGCATCTGTTTTTCCTGTTATTTGTTTTATGTGGTCATTCCACTTAAGATCGCTCCGGATGGATATTCCAAGATAGTTTACTTTAGCTACTATTCCAGCAATTTGTTATCAACAGTGTAGTTGTACAGTAGTGGATTTCTCTTCCTATGCATGCGCAATATGTCTGACTAATTTACGTTCAGGGTCAACTGCCAGGGCCTGCACCATTCATCAATCCCCTGTGCGTCATTCTACAAATCGATACTGTTTTCTGGCGCTGCGACTATCTTATGAAACACCACGCAATCTATGAACAGCCTTAGAGAGCTTCCGATACATTTTACTGTATCATTCATATTCATTGTAAACAGTAAGGATCCTATCATACTCACTTGTGCTATTCCTGAAATTACCTTAACATCTGTCGATTTTGTTCCGTTAAGAGCGACGTGTTGAGTTCTGTCTGTTAGAAAGTCTTGAAATCAGTCGAAAATCAGGTTCGACACTCGATAAGCTCGTGATTTATTTTTCACTAAACGGCAGTGCGGGACGGTGTCGAATGCCTTCCAAAAGCCGAGAAAAACGCCATCAACAAGAGTGGTTATGTCTACAGTGCTATGGATCACATGGAGGACCTGACCGAGCTGAGTTTCGCAAGATTTTTGTTTGCGGAATCTATGTTGATATTTATAGAGGCGATTTTCGTTCTCCAGAAACGTCATAATATATGGGTACAAAACATATTGCATAATTCTTCAAACAGACTGACGTCTATGATATAATCCTATATTTGTGTGCATCTGTCTACGGCTCTTCTTGAAAACAGGAAGAACTCGCGCTTTTTTCTAGTAACTATGCACCCTTCGTTGCTCCAGCTACCTGCGATAAACTGCTGGTGGAAGGGGAGCAAGTTATTTCGCATAATCTTTGTAGTACATTACAGGTATCTCATCTGCTCCTGATGTCTGTCAGGATATTGTAGCTGTTTTTCTGTTCCACGATCATTTATCTCAGTATCTTCCATTGAGAAGTTCGTGCGATGATTGAAAGGATGGACCGTATTACCACCTTTCGTGGTGAAACAATTTCGAAAGCCAAATCCAGTTTTCGCCATTCTCTCTGTCATTTTTCGTTTGGGTACCATTACAATCCCTGAGTGACTGAATAGATGATTTCGAACAGCTTCGTGATTTTACATAAGACCAGGGCGTCTTCGAGCTTTTAGTCAGATTGGAATGACAAAATTTTACTTTCAAAGGCTCTATTCTCCATAAGCTGATTTCCACCTTATTCAGCTTTTGTTTTTCTGCTAGGTTTGGACTTCTCTGGCGTCTGTGATGAAGCTTTATTTGTTTATGTAGCAGTTCTCAGAGGACGGCTATAAACCACGGTGAGTCTTTTCCATCCCTAGAGATCTTGCTCCGAAGATACTTGTCTAAATCAGGATCAACGATGCTTTTTAGTTTCCTCGCTTGTGCTCTGTCTTCCTTCCCAGCACTAAATACTTGATGCAGATACTATGCTATTTGTATTCGTGTCACTCTTGCTAAGCAAAACTATTTACGTACCTTTCTTACCATTTCGTGTAATACCCGTAGTCAACAGATGCTGTCGCAGCCTTATGATCACTGATACCATCCTCTACGTTAACTGACAGGAGAAGGTCAGGTCAGTTTGTTGCGAGGAGGTCTAAGACGTTATCTTCACGAGCTGGTTCTCTAACTATCTGTTAGCAGTATTTTCGGACCGGGCGTACAGAATAATATCACTCGAATCCCTGCCTCAAGCACAATATAGCGTGACTCTTCCAATCTATACCTTGCAAGATGAAGTCACCCATTATTACAACAGTGTGACGCTGAAACTTATGAACGAAACTGTGGTGTCACCGCAAGGCACCACATTGGCTAGTTTGTAGGCTTCAAATCGGCCGCGGTCCGTCAAAACACGTCGGACCCGCGAGTCGCCACTGTCGACGCTAGCAGACCGAGCGCCGCCACTCGGCTGGTCTTACGAGGCAAGCTAGTGCACTGGCTAGTTCTACAGCCGACTTTAATAGGAATGGCTCACGTGTTATAGCTTCAGAGATCTCATTTGCAGAGACAATAGTTAGCATAGCCTTCAGCTAAGTAAGTAACTACGACCTAGCCAGGCGCCACATACAGTTTATGCATTGACAACTGATCTATTTGTGTGAAGCAATCAAAACTGTAAAGAAGTATTCGCAGCTCAGTCTATAACTGCACTTGTAAATATTATTGTACAAAGTCAAGATAGACGTTCACCGCTGATGCTGAATTAAAGCTAAGTATTTAATTGTATTCCTGTCTGCTAACTTCTAATCACCTAAGATGTTCCAGATACATCCCGTGAAGTATAGTTCATTGATCCTCACGTCAGCCTACGTGATCAACGCTTACATTTAATGGCCACACTTCGTGATCACGCTAAGAGTCAAATTGTGTGACTCAGCCGGGTCACCCTTTTTCCATAAGTCCCATAGTTCCGCCTCGTACATAACAGAAATTCTGCAAGTTCTCTGTGAAGCACTCTACAGCTATAGCTCCTGGCACAGCTGGTGCGTAAAAGCACCCGATTATCGTTATTCAGCCATCTGGGATGCTTCACTTCGCCCAAATACGTATTTGGAATCCTTGATAACCTCGGTAGATATTATCAATTCTTTTCTGCAATAAATACGCCACCAGCATTGGCGACTGATCTATACTTACGATAAATATTCGACTCTGAATATAGGATTTCGTTGCTATTCACTTCCAGTTTCAACTAACATTCTGTTCCTAATACTATCTGGGTGTTACAACCTTGAATAAGCTATACTAATTCTGGTACCTTACCAAGCATAGTCGTACACTTTACTAATATCGTATTAATGTTTTTTTTTATTTGCGATTTGCGAGGACAAACATTCTCCCAGAACAACGTTGCTGATGTATCTTCGGTTTTGGTAGGCAATTCATGTCTGATCCCAAGAGGGCTTCCTCTATCCTAAAAAATTTGATGTGCTCCCCACAAGTACTCCGCTAGCCCTGTATCCGCTTCCTGCGTGTACTGCACGCCTGTCCTATATATGGGAACGCTACAAGTCTCCATCCGATAAGAGAGGTTCAGAAATTCGCATCCGATACCATGGCAGAATCGTCTATATCTCTGGTTTAGACCTTTTAGTCTGCTTCTAAACTGAGGACCACTTTCGACCCTGGGAATTACGCTACATATAATCAACTTAGCCTGCATCCCGCGGCTGATAACAGCATGCAGAGAAACCGAAAGCCAGTATTCGTCCCATGTTGGATATGTGCGTGGAGAGGGAGCAAATTTCAGCAACAAGGTACCCTCTGGCACAAATTTCATAGTGATTCGCAGAGAATATCTACTCAGGTGTAGATGTAGGCTACGGGCACATTGAATGGGAAGAAGGCGATATCCGCTCGGGTGTTAAAACGTGCAATAGCATGCCTCTCTGATAGGACAAAGTCCAAAACGATCCACCTCAAGAAATAAACCAGGAGGTGATGCGACTATGAAGTAACTAAAGAAAAGGAAACATATTGGGCCATCTCAGAAATCTGTGTTACAAATAGCCGAATTTATTTCACCAGATCACCAGAAAGGTAATAATACATGCTTCAAAATTCAGTGCGATAATCGCAGTCAAAGCCACGTCAAAATAAAAGTGCTCAACAAGTAGATAACATATGGCTGGTTAATTTTTTTTTTTGAGTCATCAGTCTTCTGACTGATTTGATGCGGCCTGCCACGAATTCCTACCTGTGCCAACCTCTTCATCTCAGAGTGGCACTTGTAACCTACGTCCTGTATTATTTGGTGGATATATTCTAATCTCTGCCTTCCTTTACGGTTTTGCCTTCTAAAACTCCCTCTAGTACCATGGAAGTCATTCCCTTAACATCTTAACAGATGTCCTATCATCCTGCCTCTTCTCCTTATCAGTGTTTTCTACATATTCCTTTCCTCTCCGATTCTGCGCAGAAGCTCCTCATTCCTTACTCCACCTAATTTTCAACATTCGTCTGTAGCACCACACCTCAAATGCTTCGATTCTCTTCTGTTCCGATTTCTCCACAGTCCATGTTTCACTACCACACAATGCTGTGCTCCAGACATACATTCCCAGAAATTTATTTCTCAAATTGAGGTCTATGTTTGATACTAGTAGACTTCTCTTGGGCAGGAATGAAGTTTTTGAAATACGTACGGATATACAAAATAGAGGAATCGACGGAAGAAAACAATAGTTAGCGTCAAAATTCACACAAAGATCGGCAGTTCCGTCGCATTTGGTGGAACGTACGGTAGGGCATAGTGACTACAAACGTAGAACGTTGTGTTTTTTGGGGCTACGTGGTGTGTTTGACAGAGGGCATTCAGTGGTGTTCAAAACTTAAGGACGAAAGTATCTTTCACGTGATACGACAGTGCCAAGTAACATACACTACTGGCCATTAAAACTGCTACACCACGAAGATGACATGCTACAGACGCGAAATTTAACCGACAGGAAGAAGATGCTGTGATATGCAAATGATTAGCTTTTCAGACAATTCACACAAGGTTGGCGCCGGTGGCGAAACCTACAATGTGCTGACAGTAGGAAAGTTTCCAACCGATTTCTCATACACAAACAGCAGTTGACCGACGTTGCCTGGTAAAACGTCGTTGTGATGCCTTGTGTAAGGAGGAGGAATGCGTACCATCACGTTTCCGATTCTGATAAAGGTCGGATTGTAGCCTATCGCGATTACGGTTTATCGTATCGCGATATTGTTGCTCGTGTTGGTCGAGATCCAATGACTGTTAGTAGAAAATGGAATCGGTGGGTTCAGGAGGGTAATACAGAACGCCGTGCTGGATCCGAACGATCTCATATCACTAGCAGTCGAGATGACAGATATCTTATCCGCATGGGTGTAACAGATCGTGCAGTCACTTCTCGATCCCTGAGTCAACAGATGGGGACGTTTGCAAGACAACAACCATCTGCACGAACAGTTCGACGACGTTTGCAGCAGCACGGACTATCAGCTCGGAGACCACGGCTGCGGTTACCCTTGACGCTGCATACAGACAGGAGCGCCTGCGATCGGGTACTCAACGACGAGCCTGGGTGCACGAATGGCAAAACGTCATTTTTTCTCAGGAATCCATGCTTCACGATGGTCGCATACGTGTTTGGCGACATCGCGGCGAACGCACATTGAAAGCGTGTATTCGTCATCGCCGTACTGGCGTATCACCCGGCGTGATGGTATGGGGTGCCATTGGTTACACGTCTCGGTCACTTCTTGTCGCATTGACAGCACTTTGAACAGTGGACGTTACATTTCAGATGTGTTACGACCCGTGCCTCTACCGTTCATTCGATCCCTGCGAAACCCTACATTTCAGCAGGATAATGTACGACCGCATGTTGCAGGTCCTGTACGGGCCTTTCAGGATACAGAAAATGTTCGACTGCTGCCCTGGCCAGCACATTCTCCAGATCTCTCACCAATTGAAAACGTGTGGTCAATGGTGGCCGAGCAACTGGCTCGTCACAATACGCCAGTCACTACTCTTGATGAACTGTGATATCGTGTTGAAACTGCACGGGCAGCTGTACGTTTACAAGCCATCCAAGCTCTGTTTGACTCAATGCCCAGGCGTATCAAGGCTGTTATTACGGTCAGAGGTGGTTGTTGTGGGTACTGATTTCTCAGGATCTATGCACCCAAATTGCGTGAAAATGTAATCACATGTCAGTTCCAGTTTAATATATTTGTCTAATGAATACCCGTTTTTCATCTGCATTTCTTCTTGGTGTGGCAATTTTAATAGCCAGTAGTGTTTCATATTCGATAGTGCTGGACGTACCCTCATATGGCGATAGGCAGGAGGAACACGTAAATCATCAGAAACACTACCCTACATTATCCAGATGTTAGCCTGTGTGGAGGGATAATGTTTCGTTGGCGTATTGACCTCCAAAATTTTGAACACGGTACACTAATCGCCAAGGTTATTGTGACGTTCTACTAGTCTTGACTCATGTGCGTCCCTTCAGTGATACATTCGGCCTTGTCTTCATTTTTATGGATGACAGTGCTCGACCACGTCGGAGAGAGCAGGTGATGGGGTTCTAGGAACGAGAGGATATTCGAGAACCGACTGATCTGCCTCTTCCTCCGAATTAAGTCCTTCGAGCACTTGGAAGAACGGAACAATAAGAACATGTTACCAACCTTGTGGGCAATATGTGAGCACGTTGCAGAGCGTGTATTGCCGTCTGTGGGTTCAAGTGGCTCTGAGCACTATGGGACGTAACTTCTGAGGTCATTAGTCTCCTAGAACGTAGAACTACTTAAACCTAACCAACCTAAGGACATCACACACATCCATGCCCGAGGCAGGATTCGAATCTTCGACCGTAGCGGTCGCGCGGTTTCATACTGTAGCGCCTAGAACCGCTCGGCCACACCGACCGGCCCGTCTGTGGGGATAACACACCCAATGAAGAGCCATGTCCTGCCTGATGTAATATCCAGGGGACCATCATGAATCGTGGTGACTTAAATGTAATTATTGTTTCTAAATAAAGCGTCATTTATGTTCGTCTCATTGCGTATTTCTTTAAGTTATCTCCCGTACTATACTGTAGCAGTTCTTTCTATGTATGGTTCGTGTTCACCGATCTATGTTACTTGGCAGCGACACATCACGTGGAAGTTATTCTTATTCTTACGTTTTGTATAGGAGTGTGCTTAATAGTCAACATACAGACTGAAGCGCCAAAGAAACTGGTGTAGGCATGCATATTCAAATACAGAAATATGTAAACAGGCAAAATACGGCGCTGCGGTCGACAACAAGTGTCTGGCGCAGTTGTTAGACCGGTTACTGCTGCTACAATGGCAGGTTATCAAGATGTAAGTGACTTTGAACGTGGTGTCGTAGTCGGCGCACGAGCGATGCGACACAGTATCTCCGAGGTAGCGATGAAGTGGGGATTTTCCTGTATGACCGTTTCACGAGTGTTCAGTGAATACGAGGAATAAAGTAAAACATCAAATCTCCAACATCGATGCGGCCGCAAAAAAATACTGAAAGAACCGGTCAGACGGCGACTGAAGAGAATCGTTCAGGGTGACAGAAGTCCAACCCTTCTGTAAGTTGCTGCAGATTTCAGTGCTGGGCCATCAACCAGTGTCACCGTGCAAACCATTCAACGAAACATCATCGATATGGGCTTTCGGAGCCGAAGGCCCACTCGTGTACCCTTGATGACCGCACGACACGAAGCTTTGCTCCTCGCCTGGGAGCGTCAACACCGACATTGGACTGTTGATGACTGGAAACATGTTGCCTGGTCCGACGAATCTCGTTTCAAATTGTATCGAGAGCATGGACGTGTACGGGTATGGAGGCAACCTTACGAATCCGTGGAACCTGCATGTCAGTAGGATACTGTTCAAGCTGGTTTAGGGTCTGTAATGGTGTGGAAATTCGTCGGGCTATGGAATTTGGACCGACTACGGTGGTGTTCGAAGATGAACATAGATCTGTGGCCTTCCTTCCTTATGCTGGAGGCTTATCGTTTAAGATTGGACGAATTTTAACATTAAGAGTGTGTTCCGTCCACCTTCTAAGATTAGGGCTCTGCTCGGCTCTGTGAAGGATGATTTGGGACTTAGGAAACCCGGGGTGTACAAAATCCCGTGTCAATGTGGGAAAGCTTACGTTGGCCGTTCTATTCGCACAGTGAATGACAGGTGTGTGGAACATCGCCGTCACACAAGGCTACACCAGCCGGAAAAATCGGCCGTAGCGGAACACTGCCTAAATGAGAGCCACAAAATGAAATTTGAGGAAACTGTTGTGATTGCCAACATTTCCGGTTTTTGGAATAGTGTCTATAAAGAGGCGATTGAAATTAGGTTGGCTGGTAATTTAATCAACAGAGACAATGGGTTTCCTCTTAGCAAAACGTGGAATCCTGTATTATCTCGCATCAAATCCGAACGTTCTTCGGTGCGGCCTTGATTTCGATATATCGTTGCCAGCAGTGTTTCACTAAGGGCGGCGCCACCTCCCTGTTTTGGAAGGCACAAACTGTGATGGGCGGCGCATGCGCCGTGTACTGAACGGTGGCCTATATAGGACGTCGAATTGCAATCTTGCGTCAGTTCTCAGCGGGACTCATCAGCAGAAGCAGCATTTCCTGAAGATGGCGAACAGTTGGATCGCCGAAATATCGAGTCAAGTTGATTTTAGGATCCGGCAGCAAACCCGAAGAGACTATCAAGACTTATTACGCCGGGAAAGCCTACGTAGTCACCCTGTAGATGGTGCTAGCCGTCTGTGTAGGGCCCGTGAGACCGCGTCTGCAGCGCCGTCTGCTTCCTGTAACAGCTAACGACGAATTTTAACACGTAGTGACCAAAGTTCCAAACATCGGTATCTGTTTCAAACGCGTAAACATGCCTAGTTTTTGCCTACTAATTACGATTTGCGGACAGAATTGGCCTTCCGTTATCATTTGAAGAAATCTGCTGCAGAATCACATCGAATGCTTCTCGAAGCTTACGGCGAATATGCTCTTGGGAATCGACAGTGTTTCGAATGGTTTAAAAAATTCAAAAGTGGTGATTTTGACGCGAGAAACGACAAGCGCGGGGAACCATCGAAAAAGTTTAGAGACAACGAATTGCAGGCCACATTGGATGGAGATGATACTCAAACTCAACAGGAACTCGCGGAACAACTAAACGTGACGTGGAAAGTCGTTTATCTTCTGTTGAAAGCTATGGGAAAGATGCAGAAAGTGGGAAAATGGGTTCCGCATGAACTGAGTGAAAGACAGCAGGCAAATCGGAAGACCACTTGTGAAATGCTGCTCGCCAGATAAAAAGGAAGTCGTTTCTCCATCGAATTGTGACAGGTGGTGAATAATGGATGTTTGTATTTTGAGAACCCTTAGAGTCGTAAATCATGGGTGAATCCAAAAAAAAAAAAAGGTTAAAATGGCTCTGAGCACTATGGGACTTAACATCTGAGGTCATCAGTTCCCTAGAACTTAGAACTACTTAAACCTTACTAATCTAAGGACATCACACACATCCATGCCCGAGGAAGGATTCAAATGTGCAACCGTAAGGGTCACGTGGTTCCAGACTGAATCGTTTAGAACCCCTTGGCCACTGCGGCCGGCAGGTGAATCAAAGAAGACAATGCTCTGCGTTTGTTGGGATCAGAAGCGTTTCATCTATTACGAGCTACTAAAACCTGGTGAAACCGTTAACACTGATCGCTACCAACAGCAAATGATCAATTCAAATCGAACATTGCGTGAGAAACGACTGGAGTATGGATAAAAGGGAACACAAAGTCATATAGCTCCATCACACGCAGAAAAACGGGTCAGGCTAACGATAGAGGCGTTCTGTTTGGAAATACTAGGGCATGCGACTTATTCTCCAGACTCGGTTCCGTCCGATTATCATCTATTTGGATCACTGGGACACGCTCTCGCTGAACAACACTTCAGTTCGTATGAAAATGTACGAAAATGGTTCGCTGACTGAGAGGTGGAAGAAAAGCATAAATAGCAATGGAGATTATTTTGAACAAAATACTGTTTATCAGTTTCAGACAACAGACTTGTAATTATTCCAACCAAATTCCAGTTTCATACTTCTACACCTGGTAAAAGTCTGCTGATGGTGTGCACGTGTACAAAGTCACATTTATGTCCGACCACGTCCCGTGCACGCTTTTCTTTTTATGTCAGGCACGTTGTTTCTTTTGATACGCGACAATGCGGGACTGTATTGAAGGTTTCCTGGAAGTCAAGAAACGGGGGATCAACTTTAGCTGCGCTACCTGTTTCATTCGCGTCTACCGAACTTTTCCCACACAGTACAGCGGACTAGTATTTAATTGCTCATTTTCATTGGGAGGGGTCATCTATTTCTAGCCTGACTACAACGTATTGCTGAAAGTACCTGGACGACTGAATTAGCCTGATCTTTGAAGCGCAGCAAACGACCACTTATGACTTGGCCGCCATACTGGCTGCAGTGGTTGAAATTGAGAGTTTTCTATCGGCTGAGCTCGCCAGCACCGGCTACCAGATAGTGTCCAGCCGCAGTGTACACAGCACATGTATGCAAAGCCCGTTTCACACGAGCAACTTTTTAATCTCAATGGAATACTCGTAGGAAGCGAGTACATTATAACGTCATAAAGTGCTAGCGGTGACAATAGAGTTTATTAACAGGAAAACCCTCACTGATACCGAAAGTTCTAGACAAGAGGGAATGGTAATTACAGCACAGTGCTGACAACTGAAAGAACAGGAAAAGTGTCGTCGGAATATGACAACACATACCGTTTCTTTCCTCAACCAAATAAATGCATGCAAGCACAGAAATAAGTTTCTATAAGGCACTACATAGCACATTTT
Organism: Schistocerca serialis cubense; assembly: GCF_023864345.2. Classification (NCBI taxonomy): domain Eukaryota; kingdom Metazoa; phylum Arthropoda; class Insecta; order Orthoptera; family Acrididae; genus Schistocerca; species Schistocerca serialis. The sequence continues at coordinate 109,656,011 of NC_064641.1, read as the reverse complement.
TATCTGACCCTTGTTCTGTTTTCTTCAAAGTGTCAACTAAAAAAAAAATTGTGTGAAATCTTATGGGACTGCTAAGGTCATCAGTGCCTAAGCTTACACACTACTTAACCTAAATTATCCTAAGGACAAACACACGCACACACACACACACACACACACACACACACACACACCTATGCCCGAGGAAGGACTCGAACCTCCGCCGGGACCAGCCGCACAGCCCATGACTGCAGCGGCCCTAGACCGCGCGGCTAATCCCGCGCGGCAAAGTGTCAACTAACATCTGCCACTATTTTTCTTCTTCAACTTTCACATGTTGAATCAGTATTGATAAAAAGTTTTATCATTTGCGTTCTCATCTGTGCACAATGGAGCGTTATGTCCTTGCAGGCATTATAACGACCAAATGGCTATTTCATTCCCCTCGTAATAAAAACTTCAAATGTTAGTGCAACCTTCCCAGTCTTTCAGAAAAAAAGCTAACAACAAAATGAAAATGAAGAAGACACGAAACCCATTACTGTAACTGGCGTGAGTTTGGAGATAGTAACTTAACATCCGAGCTGGAGAACTTGCTGGTCAGGGCAAAAGTCGAACGCGCTCTTCATCGTTGTGGGTCAGAGCTGCGGTATCCACATGCGTTTTTACGTTATCGTGTTGAAAGATGTCAGCAGACGAGACCACTGTCTAGTATTTCTGTTCTCTTCAGCATATTCAGGATTTTAGAATTCCACACTCACCAGAGTTAATTGATGTTGATGGCGTCAGTGATCCCCTGATGACGTGGTTGCCTACTGATTCAGACTTCGAACGTGAGGCACATTGACACACACGCAGACACACACAACGTGAGTAGCCGATTTTGAGCGAAAAGTCGCTCCTGTAAAAAAGGCTTAAGCAAACAGCGGGTCACACTTGGTGACGGATACCAGCGTCACTCGCCTGCTATATGGCGATGCTACGAACTGGGAAGAGTGCCGTGGAGGACATGACGGTGACAGATGTTGGTGTGGCGGTCCGCGCACGTAACGGCGGATGTGCGCTCCTTGTGTGGGGACCGTAAAGAGGCCGGCACACCCACACACCCACCTGCTGGGCTTCCTCTCCTAATGGGACCGGCGGCGCGAGGAAGTGCTGACGTCACACACACGTGTCGCTGTTGGGAGGTACTCGCCACGGTTCCTGGGCACACGCCAGCACCCCGCGACCAACCTTACAGCATGTGGCGGGGGTACTTGTGGTAGCACTGTCGCATAATCCTACTCTATTTCATTCATGAACAGTGAATGAGAATAACAGCTGCCTCTAAACCTCCACATGAGCTGTAGTTTCCCTGATTTGTTTCCATTGTGCTCACTTTGCAAACGAATGGGGGACTGAATACACTGCTGGCCGTCAAAATTGCAACACCATAATGGTTGCCATATTACTTTATTTTACGTATTGTGCATTTACAGTACTGCACGAAGATTAAATTTGTAGGTGATGTTGGGGTGTACATATTGTCAGCTCAGTGTGCATAGCTGCCCAAACTGGCAGCAAAGTGACCCAAGGCTGACTGGGCGTTGATTCGAATGGACACAGACGTTTTCAGTGAATGAGAGATCAGGAGGATGTGCTGGCCAGAGAAAGAATAGAAAGCTGTCTGTATCGAAGTGGTGGAAGCCCCACGACCAGTATCGGCTTTGCGTTATCTTGTTCGTAGATGACTTTGTGAAGACTAAGAGCACATGGAACGGTCACTGGGTTTCACACGTCAGAATGTAGTACCTGGTAGCTAAATCACAGGCTATGTTGACCAGAGGTGCTCGTGTTACGTACCCAGTAGTACCTAGTACATCACGCAAAGTGCTGGGCAAACGCAGTCTGGCAACGTTCGCTCTCCTCGGAGGACTGAGCTGGGTGGCGCAGTGGTTAGCACACTGGACTCGCATTCGGGAGGGCGACGGTTCAATCCCGCGTCCGGCCATCCTGATTTAGGTTTTCCGTGATTTCCCTAATTCGCTCCAGGCAAATGCCGGGATGGTTCCTTTGAAAGGGCACAGCCGACTTCCTTCCCCGTCCTTCCCTAATCCGATGAGACCGATGACCTCGCTGTTTGGTCTCTTCCCCCAAACAATCCAAATCCAAATCTCTTCGTAGGACATGCAGATACATGCACCTTCCTGTTACAATGTGGGGAAACGGATCCATCTGAAAAGACGGCGCTGTGCTGCTGTTCCTGCGTTCAGTGTGGCCTCTGGGCGCACAACTGTTGGCGCATGTCTCTGTCTGATGTGTGAAGGAGAGTCGACAAAATGGTCACCGTGCTCCGACAGTCCATAGTGCTGCACAAGTCGTCGCACTGCTCGTGTGGATACCCTCGTGATTTGAACAAGCCGTTTTCCTCACTCATCAAGGTACGTCACGTGGCTGTACGATCGTACATAACATCTCGAGCGCTAGTCGCGTGGGGCCTTTGACATCCTGTATGGCACACGTTAAGGCCCTCCAGAACGCATTTATTCCCTATATGGTTCACAGTAGTGAGACGCCGACCCACACAAGCAGCAACATCGCCCCTCCCTCCAGCCCTCCCCTTTCCAGTCCACTCCTGAATGACTGACATGCAAGAAGAACGGTTGATGGTAAACCTCTTCATGAGGCTGAATCCCTCTAATTTTACGTTCGTGGTCTTTTCGGAATTCGAATCTGCAACGAAGCGCCCTTCTTTGCCCTGGGTCTTCCCCTACTTTACTTACCATTTCTTACTGGTAGAACCGAGCGAGGGGTCAGCACAGTGGACTCTCATTAGGGAGGACGACGGTTCAAATCCCCGTCTGGCCATTCAGGTTTAGGTTTCCTTCGAGTCCCATATGCGCTCCAGGCAATGCCGGGATGATTCCTTTAAAAAGGGTGCGGCCAATTTCCTTCCCCATGCTTTTGTAAAAACCAAACTTGTGCTAATGACCGCACAGTCGACGGGACATTAAACTCTAATCCTCCTTCTTCGTTCTGATACAAGTCCCAGACTGACGACCAGCATTCAAGTATTGGTAGAACAAGGGATTTGTAAGTTACCTTCTTTGACCGTGGACTAGACTTCCAGAGGACTCTCACAATTAATGTATGCGAGATCTGCCCTTTCCTGCTTCTAGTTTTCTGCAATGTGGTTGTTGCACTTTAAAGCACTCCGTAATCATACTTTCACCTATTGACAGTATGTGCATGCTTCCACTAAAAAATGAAGTGATCGTGTGGCATTGTTGGCCGGGAGGCCCCGTCTGGGGGGAGTTCGGACGCCGAGTTGCCAGTCTTATTTCAGGTGACGCCACATTGGACGACTCGCGTGCCGGTGATTATGAAATGACGATGAGGACAACACAATGCCCAGTTCATTGGCGGAAAAAATCTCCTACCCGGCCGGGAATTGAACCCGGGCCCACTGCATGGTAGGCAAACACGTTACCACACAGCTTTTTTTTTAAATCTCATTTTGTTCGTTTTCGTTCGTTGCATCTACTCGGGGCGGACGTCGCAAGACAACCGTTTCAGTTCGTTCAAAATGGTTCAAATGGCTCTGAGCACTATGGGACTCAACTGCTGAGGTCATTAGTCCCCTAGAACTTAGAACTAATTAAACCTAACTAACCTAAGGACAACACAAACATCCATGCCCGAGGCAGGATTCGAACCTGCGACCGTAGCAGTCTTGCGGTTCCAGACTGCAGCGCCTTTAACCGCACGGCCACTTCGGCCGGCTTCAGTTCGTCGTTGATCCATTAACGCAGTTTTTTTTTTTTTATGACAGAGGGCAGCTAACCCTCTGACAGAACACACCTGAGTTACCGAGCCGGTAAATCTATCCACTGCTCTAACTGTACAGCACAAGCTAATCAGGCGGACATGCTTCGAGTAGTTGTTCAGCAACTATTTAAGGATAAAATAATGGGTCTTTCTGCCTATTTATGCCCAACAGAGGATCCAACTGTCAATAATTGCACCAAGCCTCAAACCTGTACAGGTCTTTACATATTTCGTTACAATTTTTCTAGCATAACCCACGAACAGCCTCATGCATCATCCGACGTTTTCCAGTAAGTCACTTCCTTGGCGTATACCCAAAGTTACTTTAAAGACACAAAATTTCTCTCCATCAAAACGACCTGCTGTATTCTTTTATTTAGTAACTGTTCAGTTCAGCCACAAAACTGGTCTGGTATTCCGTACACTTTAATTTTGTTTACTAGGCGACTGCATGAAACTGAAACTGTACCGTACGTCTTCCGAAAGTCGAGGAACACGGCATCTACGTGGCCAGCATTCTAGTATCTCCTGGGCATCGTGGACGGACAGACAGAACTGGGTGTCAGAGAATCGTTTTTTGCGCATACCATATTGATTCCTAGAAAGGACATTTTTCGGTCACTAGACGACTGGAAGTGCACCAAAGAAATTAAAACGCGGATAGTAATAGCAAAAGAGACATTTTATAAGAAAAGGAGAATTTTCTTCAGCGGTCTAGACACAGAACTCCGGAAGAGACACATAAAATGTCTTGTATGGAGTGTTCTTCTATATGGCGCTGAAACACGGACTTTGAGGAAGAAAGACAGAGAAAGGCTTTAGGTTTTTGAGATGTGGAAACCTCTAGAACAAACCCTGAGTGCGGTGCCTGCCTAAAAATATCTGTAATATGAAGTACAGAATTTCAGAAATTCATTCTGAACACTACTGGCAATGTATATAAAAAATGTAATTTCATACTAGTCATATGTAATTAACTTGTTCATTTCTACTTTTTTGCTTACTGCTGCAGAAATAGTCTTATTTTGGACTTTCGTGATAATTTACTCTCTGATACTGCATTTAATTATGCAAAATGCTAGTCGTTTTTCGCATCGTATGGGCGTAACTAAATATTATAGAGAGCGGCCAGAGAAATTCGCCATGCGCTAACTGCAGTCTGCTGTTAATAATTGATTAATTAATTAATTTTTCACATGGGTTACCACATATTAGACTTATTTTCCTGCCTGGCAACCTAGAAAATTGCTTGTTTTATATGTTAGTAATCACGGCAGAAATCGTTTCGCTGCTTCAGAGATTTACCATGATTATAATGTTACATTCTCCGAATACCGTTTGGATTTGAATCTTTTTGACTACATTTGTTCGACAGTATTAGTATAATTAGTATTAAACAGCGAAACGCCTATCCCACATCAACATATATAAAAATGGATATATGTGTATGTATAATTCTGGAGATCCTGGAAGAATGCCAACCAAGTGACAATACGAATTTGTATGGAAAAATATACTGTTGGGGTAGCCTAAGTGTTGGGGTACGCGTGTGAAGGGCGTAATGTAAAGAAAAATTCACTATTAATTACGCTGACGGAAATTTGGAAAGTAACGACGAACACCTTGACTGATTGATTGATTCTGGGGAAGGGACCAAACAGCGAGGTCATCGGTCCCATCGGATAAGGGAAGGAAGTCGGCCGTGTCCTTTCAAAGGAACGATCCTGGCATTTTCCTGAAGCGATTTGGCGAAATCAGAGAAAACCTAAATAAGGATGGCCGGATGCGGGTTCGAATCGTCGTCCTCCCGAATGCGAGTCCAGTGTGCTGACCACTGCCACCTCGCTCGCTCATGAACACCTTGACCGAACCCAATCGAATTGGTACTCCACTGTTTCTATTTCTATGGGCTGTAATGATTAAAATTTCTCCCCCTAGTACGAGCTTATTTTCGCTATTTTCAGTAATGAAGGAAACCATTCATAGAGACGAGGACTGGTGTGAGTACGTGATGGCCGCTGGGTGTGTCTAAAGCTACTGGAACTTTTCAGGTGGTGATGGCAACTGGCAGAACGAGTACAAGCAGCTTTTCGCCATCTTTCGGACTTTGAGAAAAGTCGAATCGTTGGTACTAGGGGCAATTCGAAACATTGGCACTAGGGGCATGGGACATACCACGAGATCACACGGTCAGTTAGTTGCAGCGAGATGACTACAGGGAGAGTTGTCACGGGTCGGACCAGGGACAACAGTGGGCCAAGACGAGTGGGCACACATCGTACCAGAAGGCACACCACCAGAAGGTCTGCTGGATGTAACAAACAGGCAGCTGACAACAGCTGAAATCTGGGCAGATGTGTCAAGCTGTTTCTCTCACCACGAGTCGTCTGGAAGTGGTTATTGCAGAATGGGCTTAGATTTCGAGGTGTCATGCTTCGCTTACCGCTGACGCCATACCACGGAGAAGCAGACTTGCATGGTGTTCAGCCAGCGACATTGAGTGGCATTGCGTGAGGTTCAGCAGTGGTGTGGGTCTCGAGGAACTCTGTCCCCCGTGGCCTTCCACACTGTTGGCGACCCCACCACCACAAACAGAAGCGAGACTCGTAGAAGCAAAACGTCACCCTGTCTTTTATCCCCCGTCACACCGAATTACGTACCGAACTTTTTATTGGCTGGGAACTGCTTCAGGCTCTCGACTCCTCCCAATCCTTAAACCAGGCAAAAACCTAACGTCCGTCGACAGCTGCCGACAGATTATCACGACAGCGTGCTCTGTAAACTGCCTGGAAAGACAGTAGTCGCAAGATGATGCTAGGTTCCCGAATTGTGGGGTCTCTTATCTGAGCGGATGGGGCGGGGCGGATAGAAGTGTGCTACCACAGGCACAGCGCATTGCAGGACCTAAAACGGAAGAATTCGAATGCTGCAACTTGCGGAAGGGCTTTAAGAAAAATGCGAGGCATTCGGGGACAACGTGAGAAGCTCCGATGAGAACAAAGGGTCACCTACGACATGATAAACTATATTAAGTGGCGAGGCACCCCAGTGTTAAAAACTAAAATGCAGGTACATTTTCTTCAGTGAACCACGAAAGTGTTAGGTGCGAACAGCACTACGAAGTGACAGAAAAACTCAGGTTCTGTATATTGATACGGATAAGCAAGTTCATAACAGCATTCTGAAGGATAGTGTAAACAATACTGCTAGAGATACGGACGTGCGAAGCGTTTATATGTTCCAGCTTGGTTATCATTTAACTCTTAAGCTGTAGCAACAAATGAACGGATGATACAGAATATTCCAAAAAGTTTGTGAACCCAATACAACCAGACACAAGCTAAAACAGTGACAACCGACTGTTTTTCGTGGAAAAAGGACACCCAACCAAACTAATACTTTAATTTTTCGATTGCTGACACATTAATCACGACAGTAGAGTAATTAATGTTTTGGATTGATGGACACGCCTCCAGACGTCCTCATATTTTGTTTCTTTCACACTACGTGTTACAGAGCCGGTATTTCCGTCGCCAAGTGGAAGTTGGTGAAATTATAAGTTTTTCACAAATACGACAACGTAGTCGATATAGCAATGTTTCAGGCCATACCAAAATAATAATTTAATTTTCGATTGCTGATACATTAGTCACGACCGTAGATTAAATGTTTTGGATCGAAGGATCCGCCTCCAGATATCCTCATATTCTGTCTCTTTCGCACAACGTGCTCCAGACCCGTTATTTCCGTCTTCAAGCGGAACTTGGTGAATTTACAAGTTTCTCCACAAATACGCCAAGGTAGTAGACATACAATGTTTCAGGTAGTTAATGATGAAATATTGCTTGAACACTTGCAAGTCTCCGTGCGGAAGGTCTAACATGTGTAGAAGGCTTTTAGGACCATCACAGATTTTAGGTTCTCACTCGCGATCACACTATTCACATACAAGTGAGCATATGTCAGAACTAGTCAGAGGAACCTACATATCTAAAAATAAAAGTGGAAAAAAATCTAGTTAGGTGGTCCACGTCTCGCATTCAGCAGGACGGAGGCTCAAATCCCCCTCTGATAACGCAGATTTTGGTCGTCGTGGTTTGCCCTAAATCGATTAAGGCGAATGCTTAGGTAGTTCTTACGTGAAGGATGCGGTCAATCGCCTTCCCCACCCTGTATCAGTCTGAGGTCTTACTTTGTCGCGAATGGCGCCGTCGTTGACGAAACGTTGAGTCATAGTGTTATCTTTTAACATACAGAATTCGTTATTTATTACCGGTAGAGAATACTCCATGGTTTGCTATACAAAAATAGTGTGCTTTCAAAGTCCTGGGGGAAACGGCTATAACTAAATGTTCTGGAACGTAGGCAAAATACTTCAGAGAAATAGTTGAGGCCATGATACAAAATTAAATTCCATGTGAGTATATTTTTAGTTGTCTAGTAAGTCTATTTTCTCACATTGCTTACAAATGTGTAACATATGAATAAAGTGTCACTAAAGCTATGTAGTTTAACTGAGCGCTGTGCAAGCGCGTGCGAATGCCAGTGGTAAATAGTGACGGGATGACGCACATAACTTTTCACCTGAAATAACTTTTTGCCTGTGAACTACATTTGTATTTGTAATATGTTTTGACTTACACCTACATTGACAGAAGTTCATGAAACAAAAAGCAATTTGTTCTCGCTACTTCATTAGTAACCGACATACATACATCAACTTGATGTTCGAAACAGATAAATCACAAGTCAAAAGTGTCCCGATATCTTCGCAACAACTAATCGGGTTCTGAATAGTAAAACGCCTCTCTTGATCATACCATAAAAACCGAAATTGATACCGATATATCTGTAATCAATAAGGAATTTAACTGTAGTTGGCTCGCTACTGAATCTTTTCGTGTATTTCATTGCCAACGTGCTTCATTTAGAGAAATCAATCCTTGTAATGTGATCAAAAATGATTAAAATGACTCTGAGTACTACGGGACTTAACTTCTGAGGTCATCAGTCCCCTAGAACTTGGAACTACTTAAACCTAACTAACCTAAGGACATCACACACATCCATAACCGGGGCAGGATTCGAACCTGCGACCGTAGCGGTCGCTCGGTTCCAGACTGTAGCGCCTAGAACCGATCGCCCACACCGGCCGGTATAATGTGATCATTTTGAGTGTAAATCAGTTATCATTATTTTTTCTGTTTTCCGTCTTTCCTTAGTTGCTTTACATTCGTGGAGGTATATTCCGTCCATGCAACTAATCGAAGGCAGTTTGTTTATTGTCATACGCGTTTCGCTTCTTTTATTTTTGAAGCACCTTCAGTGGCCTGTAATACATGTTTCTTTTTATACATACAATAAACGCATTATGTGGTAGATACAATATGTTACTATGTTACATTTTGTTGTGTTTTGCTCCCGTTTTTTAGGCTAGAATCAACATTCGCTGCACAAATTTCGTAATGTGCAATCGTAACATCGAACGACAATTTCACATTACGAAATTTGTGCTACGAAAGTTGATTCTAACCTAGAAACCCAGAGCAAAACACAACATAATGTAACATAGCAAAATATTGATTCTATATCATAAACGTTTATTGTATGTATAAAAAGAAACATGTATTACAGGTCACTAAAGGTGCTTCCCAAATAAAAAAAGCGAAACGCGTATGGCAGTTAACAAGCTGCCTTCAATTAGTTGCATGGACGGAACATACCTCCACGAACAAATCAGTTTTACGTCCGTTAGAGGACTTGAGATACAAAAAAGTAGTGACAGCTCCGTACATAGAGGTTTGTTTTCGATTTCTTTCTACGTTTTATATACCTTGTTTGGTCTTTGCACACACGTAGAAAACTCGCTCCGGTTATACTGCATGTAATTTGTTGTACTTTATTCCAAATTCTACGGAGTACGTGCTTTGTTACACGATGTGAGTGCATTTTTGTAAGTTGCATATCTCGAGTAGCACATAGTAAAGATAGAATGTACTTTTCGTGTTTTACAAAGTTGAGTGGACCTCTCTAGATTACAGTTGTACATACAATGTTGTTAGGCAAATTGGACCAAATTACTCAGTGCTGTGGAAGGACGGTGTACATTCACATTCACATTCACATTCACAAAGTTAGCGTAAGGAGGGCTATGCCTGAATCGTTCAGTGAATTCGAAAGTAAAATTCTATGTACCGACTTGACAGAAAACCCTGGGAAGTTCTGGTCTTACGTTAAATCAGTAAGTGGCTCGAAACAGCATATCCAGACACTCCGGGATGATGATGGCATTGAAACAGAGGATGACACGCGTAAAGCTGAAATACTAAACACCTTTTTCCAAAGCTGTTTCACAGACGAAGACCGCACTGCAGTTCCTTCTCTAAATCCTCGCACAAACGAAAAAATGGCTGACATCGAAATAAGTGTCCAAGGAATAGAAAAGCAACTGAAATCACTCAACAGAGGAAAGTCCACTGGACCTGACGGGCTACCAATTCGATTCTACACAGAGTACGCGAAAGAACTTGCCCCCCTTCTAACAGCCGTGTACCGCAAGTCTCTAGAGGAACGGAAGGTTCCAAATGATTGGAAAAGAGCACAGGTAGTCCCAGTCTTCAAGAAGGGTCGTCGAGCAGATGCGCAAAACTATAGACCTATATCTCTGACGTCGATCTGTTGTAGAATTTTAGAACATGTTTTTGCTCGCGTATCATGTCGTTTTTGGAAACCCAGAATCTACTCTGTAGGAATCAACATGGATTCCGGAAACAGCGATCGTGTGAGACCCAAATCGCTTTATTTGTTCATGAGACCCAGAAAATATTAGATACAGGTTCCCAGGTAGATGCTATTTTCCTTGACTTCCGGAAGGCGTTCGATACAGTTCCGCACTGTCGCCTGATAAACAAAGTAAGAGCCTACGGAATATCAGACCAGCTGTGTGGCTGGATTGAAGAGTTTTTAGCAAACAGAACACAGCATGTTGTTATCAATGGGGAGACGTCTACAGACGTTAAAGTAACCTCTGGCGTGCCACAGGGGAGTGTTATGGGACCATTGCGTTTCACAATATATGTAAATGATCTAGTAGATAGCGTCGGAAGTTCCATGTGGCTTTTCGCGGATGATGCTGTAGTATACAGAGAAGTTGCAGCATTAGAAAATCGTAGCGAAATGCAGGAAGATCTGCAGTGGATAGGCACTTGGTGCAGGGAGTGACAACTGACCCTTAACATAGACAAATGTAATGTATTGCGAATACATAGAAAGAAGGATCCTTTATTGTATGATTATATGATAGCGGAACAAACATTGGTAGCAGTTACTTCTGTAAAACATCTGGGAGTATGCGTGCGGAAAGATTTGAAGTGGAATGATCATATAAAATTAATTGTTGGTAAGACGGGTACCAGGTTGAGATTCATTGGGAGAGTCCTTAGAAAATGTAGTCCATCAACAAAGGAGGTGGCTTAAAAAACACTCGTTCGACCTATACTCGAGTATTGCTCATCAGTGTGGGATCCGTATCAAATTGGGTTGACAGAGGAGATAGAGAAGATCCAAAGAAGAGCGGCGCGTTTCGTCACAGGGTTATTTGGTAACCGTGATAGCGTTACGGAGATGTTTAGCAAACTCTGCAAGAGAGGCGCTCTGCATCGCGGTGTAGCTTGCTCGCCAGGTTTCGAGAGGGTGCGTTTCTGGATGAGGTATCGATTATATTGCTTCCCCCTACCTATACCTCCCGAGGAGATCACGAATGTAAAATTAGAGAGATTCGAGCGCGTACGGAGGCTTTCAGACAGTCGTTTTTCCCGCGAACCATAAGCGACTGGAACAGAAAAGGGAGGTAATGACCGTGGCACGTAAAGTGCCCTCCGCCAAACACCGTTGGGTGGCTTGCGGAGTATAAATGTAGATGTAGATGTAGCTGTGCTAACCGTTTTCCCTTTGTTTTGGTTTTGTTCCCCGGGAACAGTGGCTAACGCCGGAATGTTTTGCTGTTTGTGTCAGCGAACGAGAAGGGATTAGCGACAGGTTGGAGGGGGAGAGGAAGGCACACACACACACACACACACACACACACACACACAGTCACACAGTAGCGCTGCTGTTTATTATGTACACTGCGGGCGCCATCAGCTATTCCTTCAGCGCTCCGGCACTTTGTGCCCCGTGAACAACGCTGCGTGTCGGGTCGCTGAGGTAGCAGCATTCTCACATGCAGAATGGATTGTCGCTTACAGGACTCTCAACGAAGACAATTAAGCCTTTTCCACGAGCCTGGCATTGATTCAATTTACATGTTCTCTGTCTTATTATGATCTCTGAAACTTCTGTGGCAACCTTGTGGCGAGTTCACAACGATATCACTGCGATCAAAACAGCAGAGCATTTGAAACAGAGGTAGTTAATAGACGTAAGATCTCTGAGCTCATAGGTACAATAAAAATTCCGAAATTACAGTTGTTTCAGTGAGTTGTTTAGTCGATAATAGCTTCAGGGTTAGAGCTAATAATGTAGCGAGTGCTTGCGGACAATGATTGAATGTAGTTATTTACTTGTATGAAAATGAAGAACACACAGCCGCGCGGAGTGGCCGCGCGGTTAGAGGCGCCATGTCACGGAATGCGTGGGTCTCCCACAGGAGGATCGAGTCCTCCCTCGGACATGGGTTTATGTGTTGTTCTTATTATAAGTTAGTTTAAGGAGTGTGTAAGTCTAGGGACCGATGATCTCACCAGTTTGATACCTTAGGAATTCACACACTTGTGAACATTTTGAAGAACACACCACGTACGGCGCGACTGAAGTATAGAAACTTTTCGAGAAATGGACACAGACAGTGTAGACCGCAAAAACATTTGTTTTGGTGGTGACCCGTTTCGGTCGGTTTTTAACAATCCTCAGACTCTCATACCATGATGGCAGGCTGTGGCGGTTAATGGAACAGGTGTAGTAGCTCCACGAAGGTCAACTGCTGAGACTCTTTGTGTCCATTGTTCAAGTACAGGGCTATTACAAATGATTGAAGCGATTTCATAAATTCACTGTAGCTCCATTCATTGACATATGGTCACGACACGCTACAGATACGTAGAAAACTTCTTAAAGTTTTGTTCGGCTGAAGCCACACTTCAGGTTTCCTGCCGCCAGAGCGCTCGAGAGCGCAGTGAGACAAAATGGCGACTGGAGCCGAGAAAGCGTATGTCGTGCTTGAAATGCACTCACATCAGTCAGTCATAACAGTGCAACGACACTTCAGGACGAAGTTCAACAAAGATCCACCAACTGATAACTCCATTCGGCGATGGTATGTGCAGTTTAAAGCTTCTGGATGCCTCTGTAAGGGGAAATCAACGGGTCGGCCTGCAGTGAGCGAAGAAACGGTTGAACGCGTCCGGGCAAGTTTCACGCGTAGCCCGCGGAAGTGGACGAATAAAGCAAGCAGGTAGCTAAACGTACCATAGCCGACGGTTTGGAAAATGTTACGGAAAAGGCTAAAGCAGAAGCCTTACCGTTTACAACTGCTACAAGCCGTGACACCCGATGACAAAGTCAAGCGCTTTGAATTTTCGGCGCGGTTGCAACAGCTCATGGAAGAGGATGCGTTCAGTGCGAAACTCGTTTTCTGTGATGAAGCAACATTTTTTCTTAATGGTGAAGTGAACAGACACAATGTGCGAATCTGGGAGGTAGAGAATCCTCACGCATTCGTGCAGCAAATTCGCAATTCACCAAAAGTTAACGTGTTTTGTGCAATCTCACGGTTTAAAGTTTACGGCCCCTTTTTCTTCTGCCAAAAAAACGTTACAGGACACGTGTATCTGGACATGCTGGAAAATTGGCTCATGCCACAACTGGAGACCGACAGCGCCGACTTCATCTTTCAACAGGATGGTGCTCCACCGCACTTCCATCATGATATTCGGCATTTCTTAACAGGAGATTGGAAAACCGATGGATCGGTCGTGATGGAGATCATGATCAGCAATTCATGTCATGGCCTCCACGCTCTCCCGACTTAACGCCATGCGATTTATTTCTGTGGGGTCATGTGAAAGATTCAGAGTTTAAACCTCCTCTACCAAGAAACGTGCCAGAACTGCGAGCTCGCATAAACGATGCTTTCGAACTCATTGATGGGGACATGCTGCGCCGAGTGTGGGAGGAACTTGATTATCGGCTTGATGTCTGCCGAATCACTAAAGGGGCACATATCGAACATTTGTGAATGCCTAAAAAAACATTTTGAGTTTTTGTATGTGTGTGCAAAGCATTGTGAAAATATCTCAAATAATAAAGTTATTGTAGAGCTGTGAAATCGCTTCAATCATTTGTAATAACCCTGTACTTTTGGCTGACTGGTGTTCTCCAAGAGAAATGTTCTCAAAAATTATACAAACTTTTATTGTTCTAAGATGACTGGTTTGAAGAGTCTTATCTAAGGGGAGAACATGAAGGGAAATGGCCAAGGGGGGAGTGGGAGATTACAATTAATTTTACCTGTTATAAAGGTTCCGTGTTTCGTTATATGAAGTCAGAGCACAAAAGGCACTCGAAACGTATGATTGATTAAAAAAAAACACATAGTTGATAACATCCTCGTATCATCCATACATACCTGCGTTGGACGCGACTTCCCCAGGCTTGCCACACTACACTCTGCTAGAGGGGAATATTAACATAATTAATGAGTGAATAATCAAAGAATCGTCTCTCCCACCTTCTTTCTCTCTCTGTCATGCATCATTCATCTCTCCTCTCTCTCTCTCTCTCTCTCTCTCTCTCTCACTCACTCACTCACTCACTCACTCACACACACACACACACACACACACACACACACACACACACACACAAATATCCACTGCAGAAAAAAGAAACTCTTTCACAAGGAACGACACATTCACACATTGAAACACACCCACCCACACGAAGCAAATGAAAAGTGTCAAACCACGCACACAATGCAAACAAAAGACGAAAGGTAAACACACAGCAGCGACAGTTGGTAAAACTACACACTGTAAACATGCAAATGTTGAACACAAAATGAAAAGTGCAAGTGATGTTTTGTAATAAATGTGGTTGAGAAAACGCCAGAAATCTGCTAGCAGGAGCACGGAGACTGAATAAACTCATCTCCAGGACCACACACATGGACTGAAAACATTGGAAACTGTAAATAACAACAAAGCAGAATTTAACCTCACGAAATTAGAGTTACAAAACTTGTTCCTAATCTGAAAAACGTGAGAAAATGTAAAATAGTAACATATCGTAACTGCTACATAGTACATTCGTTATATGTATAAAAAGAAACATGTATTACAGACCACTGAAGATGCCTCGTAAATAAAAGACGCGAAATGCCTGTGGCAAAAAACAAACTGCCTTTCATTTACAGTCAGTAAAACTTTTTCTTCTTTTGTGGCCGCTTTGTCAATAAACGGTTCAAATGGCTCTGAGCACAATGGGACTTAACATCTGAGGCCTCAGTCCCCTAGAACTTAGAACTGATTAAACCTAACTAACCTAAGGATATCACATATATTCATGCCCGAGGCAGGATTCGAACCTGCGACCGTAGCGGTCGTGCGGTTCCGGACTGAAGCGCCTAGAACCGCTCGACCACACCGGCCGGCGGCCACTTTGTCAATACATAAAACTACCGTAGTTTCACTCACTTGCAACATTAACCAATACGTCGGTAGTGTTACATAACGACAATGCGGTGACAAATCCAGAAAAATTTTATTGACTGTGATAATGGCTACGTTTAAATTACTTTTCACTTAGTTGCAAAGACGGAACATAGCTCCATAAATTCTGAAGCAACTGAGGAACGCCGGAAAAAAGGATGAGAATATTTAATGTTTTCGAAACTAGTTTTGCAAACCACTGTATTGTCATATTTGTACCTGACTATGACGTAACACCAGAAAACTCGTGTGTAAAATATATATTTCGCAGACTATAACATCTGTGTCGCATGTGTTTGCATTTATTGTGTTTAAAATATTGTAGCAGGAACCAGAAAAACTGTCAATTAATGCATTGTTTTCTTCTGTTTAGAGGGATTTTGATTATGTGTGACTTTGCACAACAGATTCCATTTATTGGTCGTGTTCTTTCAATAGTACATTTTGCCAAATTAGCATTTCTGTTTGGCGGGACAGAAAGATTGAAGCAGCTGACAACTTTAAAAACAGAGAGCTTCAATCAATAGAAGATGTTATACCCATAAAATTTGCGTTTTTATGCATTTTGACATATTTTCATTTACACGGAGTATGCTTTTGCTAATTCATTTTTGAGTACTTCATGTAATACTTGAAGAATGTTTGTACCTTTCGCCAAAATTGAAACATCAATTGAATATTCACATTTGTAACTGGTTTGCATCGTTACTGTACATCTCTGTTTTCCAATGAAGAGCCAAAGAAACTATTACATCTGACTAATATTGTGCAGGGCGCCAGCGAGCACGCAGAAGTGCTGCAACACGACGTGGCATGGACTCGACTAATGTCTGAAGTAGTGCTGGAGGGAACTGACACCATGAATCCTGCAGGGCTGTCCATAACTCCGTAAGAGTACGTGGGGTGGAGACCTCTTCTGAACGGCCGTTGCAAGGCATCCCAGATATGCTCAATAATGTTCAAGTCTGTGGAGTTTGGTGGCTAGCCGAAGTGTTTGAATTCAGAAAAGTGTTCCTGGAGCCACTCTGTAGCAGTACGGCACGTGTGGGGTGTCACATTGTCCTGAGATGAATAAATAAAATTGATCAGACAAGATGCTTATGTGGTGTCACCTGTCAGAGTCGTATCTACACGTATCAGCAGTCCCGTATCACTCCAACTGCACACGCCCCACACCATTACAGAGCCTCCACCAGCTTGAACAGTCCCCTGCTGACACGCAGTGTCCATGGATTCATGAGGTTGCCTCCATGTTCGTACACGTCCATCCGCTCGATACAATTTGAAACGAGAGTCATCCGACTAGGCAACATGTTTCCAGTCATCAACAGTCCAATTTCGGTGTTGATGGGCGCAGGCGAGGCGTAAAGCTTTGTGTCGTGCAGTAATCAATGGTACATAAGTGGACCTTCGGTCCCGAAAGCCCATATCAATGATTTTTCGTTCGCTAACTGACACTTGTTGATGGTTCAGTGTTGAAATCTGCAGCAATTTGTGGAAATGTTGCAGCACATCTGTACGTTGAACGATTCTCTTCAGTCGTCGTTGGTCCCGTGGTTGCAGGATGTTTTTCCGGCCTCAGCGATGTCGTAGATTTGATGTTTTATCGGATTCCTGATATTCACGGTACACTCGTGAAATGGTCGTACGGAAAAATCCCCACTTGGTCGCTACCTCAGAGATGCTGTGTTCCCTCGCTCGTGCGCTCACTGCAACACCATGTTCAGACTCCTTTAAATCTTGATAACCTGCCATTCTAGCAGCAGTAACCGATATAACAACTTGTCTTATACAGGGTGAGTCACCTAGAGTAACTTCGAAAATATGATAAGAGCTGAAAAATTAGTGGGACAAATGTTGTATCGGACGACGGGGGCCATAATACGACGTTGGTTTATTGTTGCTACGTGGGTCACGTCAAGGATATGAAGGTCAACTTTTTTGTTTAAATGGGATGCTACAGTTTGGTATTTATTTTCTGCTAACGGCTATCGAGACGAATCCAATGATGTGTAACAGTAAGGCCTTTGAAGGTCACCGAAGGTCAAAAAGGTGGCATGAACGTCCATTTATAGAAGGTGTTCGAAGTGATGACCGTTAGTATCAGTGCAGTGCTGCAATCTACTTCTTATCATGGACTGAGTGGTATTTCTTATGACATAGCCACTTATCGAAGCACATGTTCTGACAATTAACTCTCGTATATCGTGCAAATAATAAATATTCGCCGAATACGGAGTATCCATCTAACGTGTCACTGACATGTAAACACCGTTGGACGGTTTCGCAATACAACACTAATAGGAATGGTAAGGCTAGTATCGTCGAATCAAGCGAATGCGAACGATGTATTCCTTCGCAGACAAGTCGATATGCTTCTCATTTACGGAGAATCCCAACGAAATTCAATGAGAGTTAGGGACTTATAAGCTGAAAGATATCCTCAACGTACTCACCCTACATGTTGTACATTTAAATTTGTGTATGATAAATTAAGAACAACTGGGTCTTTCACGCATCGGAAACATATCCGACAAAGGAAAGTTACTAACGAGGAAACGGGTATTGGTACTCTTGCCACTGTAGCTAGAGATCCTTGTGTTAGTTCGCGTCAAATCACAAGAGAATCTGGCATGAGCCAGAGTATTGTTGTTCGTGTTCTGCATCGCCGTAAATATCATCCTTACCACACCCGTCTCCGCCAAGAATTAACTGGTACGGATTGTATGCGTCGCACTGCATTCTGCCGATGGGCTCAAATTCGGATTCATAAGGATGATACATTTATTAGTTTGATGTTATTTTCTGAGGGGATACATTCACGAACCATTGAAATGCTAATTTGCATAACATGCACAATTGGGCAACTGAAAATCCATGTTGGCTGCGCCAAGTTGCACACCAAAAACCGAGGTCGGTGAATGTATGGTGGGGGATTCTGGAGGACAGAATTATAGGCCCCAATTTCATCGAAGTAAATCTTAATGGAAGGAACTACACCACATTCCTGCAAGAAACATTAGGTCTGTTATTGGAAGAAATACATTTAGGAACAAGGAACAGCATGTCGTATCAACACGACGGGTGTCTGGCACATTTTTCGCTGATGGCTAGAAATGAGTTGAAGAGTCAATTTCCAAATCGCCGGATTGGACGCGGAGGAGATGTGTCGTGGCCGGCTCGTCCACCAGACTCGACGCTTCTGGATTTTTTCTTGTGGGGATTCGTAAAAGACATTCTTCATAAATAAGTTATAACTACACGCGAAGATATGCGAGATAAAATTGTCAGAGCATGTACTTCAATGAGTGACGGTGTGATGAGGAATACCACTCAATCCATTGCATTGATACCAATGGTCATCACTTCGAACACCTTCTCTAAATGGACGTTCATGCCACCTTTATGACCTTCGTTGACCTTCAAAGACCTTACTGTTACACTAAAGATCTTACTGTTACACGTCATTGGATTCGTCTCGATAGCCGCTATCGGAAAATAAGTACCAAACTATAGTATCCCATTTAAAAAGCAAAGTTGACCTGCAATCTCTGAAGCGACCTCACCTAGCAGCAAAAAAACCAACGTTATATTATGGCCCCCGTTGTCCCATGCAACTTTTGTCCCACAAACTTTTCAGGCACTATCATACTTTCGGAGTTATTCTTGGTGGCAATAATTAGTGACTCACCCTGTATAGGCGTTGCCGAACGCACCGCCGTATTCTGCCTGTTTACATACCTCTGTATTTAAATACGCATGCCTATACCAGTTTCTTTCGGGCTTCAGTGTATTTTGTGTATCTGCCAAGTCAATAGGAAAGCGAAAAGACCACCAACCAGTTTCGCTCGAGATGTAAAGCAAAAGCTCTCGCTCATGTTGCTAGTTAGCTTTTTTCCTTTCCTCTGTCCTTCGTTGTTCACTCAAGTAATCTGCTTAATTTTTTTACAGATTCCCGGTTCATGCAGAACCTTATACAGTGGTTACCAGGCGAACTATCGAAAGCGTTTTTTAGGAACTGAGGATCTGTGGAATATTCATCAACTTTTTTCTATTATCTGTCTAATGGAAAACATCCAGTTCTAGCTACCTCTACTTGCTCCAAAATCACAATGGTATTACCCGAAGGAAAGAACGACAGTGAAAATGTAAAGTGCTCACTGTCACTGGTACTACCACCGAAATAAGCCCTCCAGCTGCAGAAATCCCGCTTAACATAACGACCACTCATAAGCGTCATTCAAAAGGACAACGACAACAGCAAAAATGGTTCCTCTAAACGACCTCACGAGGCGTACGTGCGAGGTTTTCGTTCTTCCTTCGCGCTGTTCACGAGTTTTTACGGTCAACTCGAGCTGAAGCCAAAGCTCGTCATCAGGTCCGGAGCGCCCTCGTTTAACAGCGCACAACGGCACACCTCTTCCTCCCCTTCTGCTGCGTCTTTTGCATCGTCAGAAACTGCCGTTGCTACGCGCTAGACACCTCGCCGACGCCGTAAAACGTGGATGGCTTAGCAGAGCCTCAACTCTGCGGGATCATAAAAAGAACCGCGAGGTGTTCCTCCTGCAGACTTAGTGGAATAGGTCGGAAGTTTCCGCCAGAAGCTGTTAACCCCTCCACTAACTGACCACCGCTCTGCGAAACGCGGATGGTTCCCTACTTGCGCGCCCTATTGAGCGCTATCGGCACGGGAGCTCCATCGGATTGCATACAGATAGATTTCTAACAGGCTTTGCTACTGTTGCTGTCAAGTGGCTTCTAATCAAATTGCGTGCGTGCGGAATATCGTCTCATATACGCGACTGGATTCGTGATTTCCCATCAGAAAGGTCGTCACACTCGATAACTGACAGGGATTTACATAGTTAAACAGATGTTTCATCTGCATTCTCCTAAGCATCTGAGAAATTTTGCAGTCATTGAGTACGCATACTTCGTCGAGAGAGAGATTGTATATGATTTCTAAGCATGGAGGTATAGTGTATGCATTCACAATGATTTAAGTTGCTTTGCTGCACCGGGATTATCTACTTCTTAGTTACCCATCTTCGCAGCTGTTCTTTACTCGAATTCTGGAATACTTACTTCGTTTTCTTTGGTGAAGGACGTTCAGAAAAATGTGTTTCGTAACTCCTCTTTAGTATGCACAATATTAACACGTTTATTGCTCTGTGAAGATATTGATTGTGTCTTGCCCCTGGTCTACCTTCAGTCATCTGATCAGCAAATTTTTGCGTGTTTTGCGAGCTTTCGAGACAGGGTTTCGATGCGGAAGCCATTAAAGGAATCTATCACTGTGCTAAGTTTCGAGCTTCAGTAAATTATCGTCAGTCTTTGAGATTTTTTGGTTCTTCTAAATTTGGCAAGGTTTTTTTCGTTGGTTATGCAACAGTGCTCTTGCCTGTTTTGTGTACCATGCTGGATCAGTACCGTCCTTTATTAATTCATTTTGTATAAATCTCTCAATTGTCGCCGATATTATTTTTCGAATTCAAATCATATCTGATCTACACTTACCTCGTTAGTTGCGAAACAGCGAAGACCGTCTGTTAACAAGGAACGGAGCTATTTTTTATTTGCTGTTTTAAATAAACTTAAGAGCCAAAGAAACTCGTACACCTGCCTAATATCGTGTAAGGCCTCCGCGAGCACGCAGAAGTGCCGCAGAACGACGTGGCATGGACTCGACTAATGTCTGAAGTAGTGCTGGAGGGAACTGACACCACGAATCCGGAAGGACTGTCCATAAATCAGTAACAGTACGAGAGACGGAGATCTCTTCTCAACATCGTGTTTCAAGGAATTCCAGATACGCTCAATGATGTTAGTGTGTGGGGAGTTTGGTGGCCAGCGGGAGTGTAGAGGTGTATTCCTGGAGCCACCCTGTAGCGATTCTGGACGTGTGTGGTGTCGCATTATCTTACTGGAATTGCCCAAGTCCGTCGGAATGCACAATCTACATGAATGGATGCAGGTGATCAGAGAGGATGTTCCGCACGTGTCATCTGTCAGAGTCGTATCTATACGTATCAGCGGTTCCATATCCACACCAACAGTACACGCCCCACACGATTACAGAGCCTCCACCACCTTGAACAGTCGCTGCTGACATGCAGGGTCAGTGGATTGATGAGATTGTCTCCATACCCATACACGTCCATCAGCTCGATACAATTTGAAACAATACTCGTCCGGCCGGCCGAAGTGGCCGTGCGGTTAAAGGCGCTGCAGTCTGGAACCGCAAGACCGCTACGGTCGCAGGTTCGAATCCTGCCTCGGGCATGGATGTTTGTGATGTCCTTAGGTTAGTTAGGTTTAACTAGTTCTAAGTTCTAGGGGACTAATGACCTCAGCAGTTGAGTCCCATAGTGCTCAGAGCCATTTTTTGAATACTCGTCCGACCAGGCAACATGTTTGCAGTCGTCAACAGTCCAATGTTGATGTTGGCGGGCCCAGAGGAGGTGTAAAGCTTTGTGTCGTGCAGTCATCAAGGGTACACGAGAGGTCCTTCGGCTCCGAAGATAGATAATGTTTCGTTGAATGGTTGGCAAGCTGAGACTTGTTGAGGGCCCAGTGTTAAAATCTGCAGCATTTGCGGAAGATTCCACTTCTGTCACGTTGAACAGTTCTCTTCAGTCGTCGTTCGTCACGTTCTTGCAGGATCTTTTTTCTGCCTCAGCGATGTCGGAGATTTGATGTTTCACAGGATTCCTGATATTCACGGTATACTCATGAAATTTTATACTGTCGAACGCTTTTTCCAGGTCGACAAATCCTATGAAAGTGTCTTGATTTGGCCGGCCGGAGTGGCCGTGCGGTTAAAGGCGCTTCAGTCTGGAACCGCGTGTCCGCTCCGGTCGCAGGTTCGAATCCTGCCTCGGGCATGGAATTGTGTGATGTCCTTAGGTTAGTTAGGTTTAAGTAGTTCTAAGTTCTAGGGGACTGATGACCACAGCAGTTAAGACCCATAGTGCTCAGAGCCATTTGAACCATTTTTTGTCTTGATTTTTCTTTAGCCTTGCTTCCATTATTAGCTGTAACGTCAGAATTGCCTAAAGCCAAACTGATCATCACCTAGTGCATTCTCAATTTTCTTTTCCATTCTTCTGTATATTATTCTTGTAAGCAGCTTCGATGCATGAGCTGTTAAGCTGATTGTGCGATAATTTTCGCACTTGTCAGCTCTTGCCGTCTTCGGAATTGTGTGGATGATGCTTTTCCGAAAGTCAGATGGTATATCGCCAAACTCATATATTCTACACACCAACGTGAATAGTCGTTTTGTTGCCACTTCCCCCAATGATTTTAGAAATTCTGATGGAATGTTATCTATCCCTTTTGCCTTATTTGACCGTAAGTCCTCCAAAGCTCTTTTAAATTCCGATTCAGTCCGAAGCTCGTGGTCGTGTGGTAGCGTTCTCGCTTCCCACGCCCGGGTTCCCGGGTTCGATTCCCGGTGGGGTCAGGGATTTTCTCTGCCTCGTGATGACTGGGTGTTGTGTGATGTCCTTAGGTTAGTTAGGTTTAAGTAGTTCTAAGTTCTAGGGGACTGTTGACCATAGATTTTAACTCCCATAGTGCTCAGAGCCAAATTCCGATTGTAATACTGGATCCCCTATCTCTTCTAAATCGACTCCTGTTTCATTTTCTATCACATCAGACAAATCTTCACCCTCATAGAGGCTTTCAATGTATTCTTTCCACCTATCTGCTCTCTCCTCTGCATTTACCAGTGGAATTTCCGTTGCACTCTTAATGTTACCACCATTGCTTTTAATGTCACCAAAGGTTGTTTTGACTTTCCTGTAAGCTGAGTCTGTCCTTCCGACAATCATATCTTTTTCGATGTCTTCACATTTTTCCTGTAGCCATTTCGTCTTAGCATCCCTGCACTTCCTATTTATTTCATTCCTCAGCGACTTGTATTTCTGTATTCCTGATTTTCCCGGAAGATGTTTGTACTTCCTCCTTTCATCAATCAATTGAAGTATTTCTTCTGTTACCCATGGTTTCTTCGCAGCTACCTTCTTTGTACCTATGTTTTCCTTCCCAACTTCTGTGATGGCCCTTTTTAGAGATGTCCATTCCTCTTCAACTGTACTGCCTACTGCGCTATTCCTTATTGCTGTATCAATAGCGTTAGAGAACTTCAAACGTATCTCGTCATTCCTTAGTACTTCCGTATCCGACTTCTTTGCGTATTGATTCTTCCTGACAAATGTCTTGAACTTCAGCATACTCTTCATCACTACTATATTGTGATCTGAGTCTATATTTGCTCCTGGATACGCCTTACAATCCAGTATCTGATTTCGGTTAAAAAAATGGTTCAAATGGCTCTGAGCACTATGGGACTTAACATCTATGGTCATCAGTCCCCTAGAACTTAGAACTACTTAAACCGAACTAACCTAAGGACATCACACAACACCCAGCCATCACGAGGCAGAGAAAATCCCTGACCCCGCCGGGAATCGAACCCGGGCATGGGAAGCGAGAACCCTACCGCACGACCACGAGATGCGGGCTCTGATTTCGGAATCTCTGTCTGACCATGATGTAATCTAATTGAAATCTTCCCGTATCTCCCGGCCTTTTCCAAGTATACCTCCTCCTCTTGTGATTCTTGAACAGGGTATTCGCTATTACCAGCTGAAACTTGTTACAGAACTCAATTAGTGTTTCTCCTCTTTCATTCCTTGTTCCAAGCCCATATTCTCCTGTAACCTTTTCTTCTACTCCTTCCCCTACAACTGCATTCCAGTCGCCCATAACTATTAGATTTTCGTCCCCCTTTACATATTGCATTACCCTTTCAATATCCTCATACACTTTCTCTATCTGTTCATCTTCAGCTTGCGACGTCGGCATGTATACCTGAACTATCGTTGTCGGTGTTGGTCTGCTGTCGATTCTGATTAGAACAACCCGGTCACTGAACTGTTCACAGTAACACACCCTCTGCCCTACCTTCCTATTCATATATTCACAATATAAAATGGTGCAAGCTGTTCGAGATTCTGAAAAATGTTGGGGTAAGCTATAGGGAGAGACGGGTCATATACAATATGTACAACAACCAAGAGGGAATAATAAAAGTGGGCAATCAAGAACGAAGTGCTCGTATTAAGAAGGGTGTAAGACAAGGCTGTAGCCTTTCGCCCCTACTCTTCAATCTGTACATCGAGGAAGCAATGATGGAAATAAAAGAAAGGTTCAGGAGTGGAATTAAAATACAAGGTCAAAGGATATCAATGATACGATTCGCTGATGACATTGCTATCCTGAGTGAAAGTGAAGAAGAATTAAATGATCTGCTGCACGGAATGAACAGTCTAATGAGTACACAGTATGGTTTGAGAGCAAATCGGAGAAAGACGAAGGTAATGAGAAGTAGTAGAGATGAGAACAGCGAGAAACTTAACATCAGGATTGATGATCACGAAGCCAATGAAGTTAAGGAATTCTGCTACCTAGGCAGTAAAATAACCAATGACGGACGGAGCAAGGAGGACATCAAAAGCAGACTCGCTATGGCAAAAAAGGCATTTCTGCCCAAGAGAAGTCTGCTAATATCAAATACCGGCCTTAATTTGAGGAAGAAATTTCTGAGGATGTACGTCTGGAGTACAGCATTGTATGGTAGTGAAACATGGACTGTGGGAAAACCGGAACAGAAGAGAATCGAAGCATTTGAGATGTGGTGCTATAGACGAATGTCGAAAATTGGGTGGACTGATAAGGTAAGGAATGAGGAGGTTCTACGCAGGATTGGAGAGGAAAGGAATATGTGGAAACACTGATAAGGAGAAGGGACAGCATGATAGGACATCTGCTAAGACATGAGGGAATGACTTCCATGGTACTAGAGGTAGCTGTAGAGGGCAAAAACTGTGGAGGAAGACAGAGATTGCAATACGATAATTGGGGACGTAGGTTGCAAGTGCTACTCTGAGATGAAGTGGTTAGCACAGGAAAGGAATTCGTGGCGGGCCGCATCAAACCAGTCAGTAGACTGATGACAAAAAAAAAAAAAAAAAAAAAAAAAACTCATGAAATGGTCGGACTGGAAAACGCCCACTTCATCGTTACCTCGGAGATGCTGTGTCCCTTCGCTCGTGCGCCGACTGTAACAACACTTTCAGACGCACTTAAATCTTGATAACTTGCCATTGTAGCAGCACTAACCGATCTAACAACTGCGCCAGACACTTGTTGTCCCATATGGGCGTTGCCGACCGCAGCGCCGTATTCTGCCTGTTTACATCTCTCTGTATTTGAATACGAATGCCTGTACCAGTTTCTTTGGCGTTTCAGTGTAGATACGTTTTGCGTTTATTTTTGTCGGTTTGGGAGTTACGGTGTTCAGTGTCGCTACAACGAACTTGAGGTCACTATCCGTGCATCTGTTATGATAAAAATGGAAATTATTGAAAAACATTACTTAGATAAGGTGTTGTTGTTGTGGTCTTCAGTCCTGAGACTGGTTTGATGCAGCTCTCCATGCAATTCTATCTTGTGCAAGCTTCTTCATCCCCCCTACCTACTGCAACCTACATCCTTCTGAATCTGTTTAGTGCATTTATTTCTTGGTATCCCTCTACGATTTTTACCCTCCTTGCTGTCCTCCGATACTAACCTGGTGATCCATTGATGTCTCAGAACATGTACTACTATCCGATCCCTTCTTCTAGTCAAGTTGTGCCACAAATTTCTCTTCTCCCCAATTCTATTCAATACCTCCTCATTAGTTACGTGATCTACCGATCTCATCTTCAGCATTCTTCTGTAGCACCACAGTTCGAAAGCTTCTATTCTCTTTCTGTCTAAACTATTTATCGTCCATGTTTCACTTCCATACATGGCTACACGCCATACAAATACTTTCAGAAAAGACTTCCTGACGCTTAAATCTATGCTCGATGTTAACATATTTCTCTTCTACAGAAACGCTTTCCTTGCCATTGCCAGTCTACATTTTATATCCTCTCTACTTCGACCATCATCAGTTATTTTGCTCCCCAAATAGCAAATCTCGTTTACTACTTTAAGCGTCTCATTTCCTAATCTAATACCCTCGGCATCACCCGATTTAATTCGCCTACATTCCATTATCCTCGTTTTGGTTTTGTTGCTGTTCATTATATATCCTCCTTTCAAGACACTGTCCATTCCGATGAGTTGCTCTTACAGGTCCTTTGCTGTCTCTGACAGAATTACAATGTCGTCGGTGAACCTCAAAGTTTTTATTTCTTCTCCATGGATTTTAATTCCTACTCCGAATTTTTCTTTCGTTTCCTTTACTGCTTGCTTATTATACAGATTGAATAACATCGGGGATAGGCTACAACCCTGTCTCACTCCCTTTCCAACCACTGGTTCCCTTGACTCTTATAACTGTCATTTGGTTTCTGTACAAATTGTAAATAGCCTTTCGCTCCCAGTATTTTACCCCTGCCACCTTCAGAATTTGAAAGAGAGTATTCCAGTGAACATTGTCAAAAGCTTTCTCTAAGTCTACTGTTTATTTAATCTATTTTCTAAGATAAATTTCGATAAATTATACTGATGAAAAATAGTGCACACATGAAATTAAATGTATCATTGTAGTAAAAAATTTCTAATTGTATAAACTTTCTAAAAAAATTGAAAGTAAATCTAAATCTGTATACTATTTTTCATGGCTGCTATTGGACATCGGTATTACTTGTTAGCAGACGATATTGCAAGGCTCGTGTTGTTCCAAAATGTGATGCAATCTCTCTTCGGACATGCACGGATCGAGCGAGCGACTTTGAATTGAAAGTGTCTCCCCCTGTACGGGAACATATGTAATGGTTGCACTATTACAGCTTGGTAGACGTATGGTTGACGATATATGGAAGTGTAGATTTGGCCGCGTATTGTGCGCGGATAGGCTAACGGTAAGGCGACTGTTCGCGATAAGCGATAAATCCTGGTTTGACTCACATTTTCACTGTCGTCATTCCATCAGCGAGCTGACTGTTGTCCATATTCGCAACTGCGAATACATTTCATGTTGATCTTTGTGTGGTGCACAATAAACATCAGCTTTTATTTGCTCCTCATTAATTATCAACATAATTCACCCAACAGAAATCGGAAAAATCTCAAGGATTCCGTCAAATAGCGTATTTGCTTCAGCACTGAGAGGTCGCTGCGGCAACAGCGCGCTTTTGCACTTGCGGGTCGGTGCAAAGGCTTCTAGGCTTTGGCAATAGATGGGAACATAGGGGGTGGTCGAACCCACGCACCCGTCCCGCACCTTCTTAAACCGTCATCCTTTCTTTTTTTCCCCCTTCTCTCGCCCAGTTATCACGGCGCCCCTCCGCCAACCACCGACGACCCCTCATTCCCTGTGCCCTTGGTGGGGGCATAAATGCATCTCGCTTCTACCGCGGGAGGACGGCCCTACCTACAAGTGCGCGAGGGCTTAAAACCAGGCTGCCTACAACATGGTGCCCACCTCTAGATACTCTTACGATGCAGAATGACTACGCGGACGCTACAGATGGACTGTGCCAGGACATCGACAGAAGTGAGGCTGAAAGACACTGTTCGCTCCTATTTGTAAACCGCCTCAGACACCATATGAAGCCGCGGACTTATAACCCTGGACAAAACGGCTACAGAAGAGGAATATCCATAGCAGTTGTGGATTTGGGATACTACGCAATGGGCGATAGATTCGGGAACAGAGAAAATTCCGTTTCCGCCCGTCACCTTTGACCCTTGACGCTATATTTAGAGTAAAGACGATAGTTTACACGGGTTACTAAGACAACCACAGATAAATTTAATTAGAAGCCGACTACATTCTTCAAGACGCCGACCACTAGACATAAAAAACACAAGATGTATTTCAGTCACTAATAAAGTGAAACTGACGGGACAACCGCGGAAATGAGGTGCATTTGACCGGGGACAAACAAATTCCACTAGAATAAACCGAAAAAAATTAGACAGAAAACACAAAATTGGAATAGAATAATTCGCTCGACCAATGCAGATAAGACGAAGACAGCATTCCCAGACACATCCGCACAAACCAAAGACATAATCGAAAAGTAACGAGAAAAAATTCCTCCTGAATAAACCAAAAGAAAATATAAAAAACACACACACACACAAAAGTGGAATCGCAGCGTACACTGGACGTATGTAGCTCAAACGAAGACTGAGATGCTAGACACCTCCCCAAAAATCAATCACAAAATCAAGAAACAGCAGGTTAAATTTTTCCAAACTAAACCGAAAATTAACAAAAAAACACAATTGGGACGAAATATTGCGCTAGACCTAAATACTTAAAATGAAGACGGGTATACCAGACACACCTCCATAAGATAACGACTTAATCGAAAAATGACACGCACAAATTCCTCTAGATTCGACCGAAAGAAAATATGTAGAAAAATCGGTATCGCACTACAAATGAAAATTAACAGGTCAAAAACGAAAGACTTGATCCCATTCATCTAAACCATTACCACAAACCACATCACGAAAATAAACACCCGTCATAAGAGTGAGCCACCAGTAGCACAAACACGATCGCTGTAAGAGCAGTCGCTACGCACCGCCTCAACCATGTCTCATTCCAAAAAAACAGCCAAATATTTCTAAAAACCAGTATTATAAATAATTTTACCACTTGTTTGACTCACGAAAATTTCGGCTACGCTCTTCCTCCATCCTCAACAAACGTGCCACATTATATAAACAGCCAAATAATTCTAATAAACATCGTGATAATTATAATCTCTAATCGTTTCACTCACGACAATTTAACTTGTGCTCTTAAGTTCCTGCCTAAGCTTACCCTAGGAAGTAATGATAAACACGGAAAGAAACAGCCATACATGTGTGTGAGAGAGAGAAGAACTGTAACTGTTAAGAGTTCCACTATCGACAGTTTACGCTATGCCCCCAGGTTGCACCCAAATGTAATGTTAGTAATGCGGAGGGGCGGGTTGTTTTCTCACTGTCCTTCAATCAGTCCACCTACCTGGAGAGGTTTCAGGCTGTCTGCCCCTACACTCTGCGGTGGTAGGTACTAGCTTAGGCGACAAAAGCAGCGTTGACGAAAGTTCGACTAAATACGTACCACTCACAGGCCACATAATTCCAGTCCATGGGCAGCAGCTGGAAGTTAGTTAAACCATCGAGTGTTCGGGTTTCTTGCAAGGCTCGTTTGAAAGAATGTATAAAACGTCCTTTTAGGTAATTTATTGTCTCTAAAACAAGGAAAAAGACTATCAAGTCGGTAATTTCCAAGAATGATTGCCCATCTAAGTCGCGAGGTCCAAACGATACATATCGAACATGCGATCGTAAATCGATCATGTAACTTCGGTGGCGGGCGCTATGAGTATTTTTACGGTGGTCACTACAGCAATGACAGAAGAAGAGCGTTACAAAAATACGTGCAATTGCAAAGAAGACGACCTACTTTACTCGTCGTCGGTGTTGTCGTCATGTTAAAATCCACTACGGTGGTCTGAATGGATAATGTAGAGGAGTCGAACCATGTATTCTTCCTGATACTCGTTCGTTTTCCGCACTGTCCGCAATGAAATTGTACCGGTATTTCAGAATCAGAACTCTTCTTACGAAGTTTTACACACTTCGCACCACCACAGTCTACACAGTCCCTTCTTCCCTCGTCTGGTAGTACTCCATATTTGCGACAAAAAGTCAAACAATTTTCTACGCTGGATAAACATGGAATGAGATTTTTCCATGGGAGAGAATCCACCGAAGAAACATCAAGAACACCAGACATCCCACTCACTAACGACATAAATCGTCTGGGTTTCCCTAGCCACTCACAAATAATTCGCGGAGGTATGTAATTTAGAACAACTACGGGAACA
This sequence comes from Schistocerca serialis cubense, assembly GCF_023864345.2. Taxonomy (NCBI): domain Eukaryota; kingdom Metazoa; phylum Arthropoda; class Insecta; order Orthoptera; family Acrididae; genus Schistocerca; species Schistocerca serialis. Next base: position 109,625,623 of record NC_064641.1, on the reverse strand, counting down.
ACGGGAAACAGATAAAAATGACTATCACAAATAATTGATCACAACGCCCGCCACCGGAGTCGCATTATCGATTTACGATCGCACGTTCGATATGTATCGTTTGGACCCCGCGACTTCGATAGGCAATTATTCTTGGAAATTACCATCAAGCCCGTATTTAATATCCCGTCACTAATTATGCAATGTTACCGACTGTTTCAGTAACGAGTTCACACCCGAAAGCAGTCAGAAGATGTTTAGTCCGACCTGACATTTTAGAACTCCTAAACAGTCACTGACCCACGACTAATTGCGAGCAAACACAGTCAGTCGTTCTGTAGCCTTCTTATACAGCAGGCTCGCCATAATGTCTCGTAATTTGTACGAAACACGCCACGCCGAGTTTATGTACGGCGCGAAATCTCCTAAAATAAATCACTCAAAAAGTTCAAACTATCACAAAATACTTAGGTACTGTAGTCGCTTTTCGTCAACAACACTATAACTGATCAACCCCGCGGATTTCCTCGTTTTGGTAGATATTTGATCAGCGCAATGCCGCGCGGGGTTGCCCCGCGGTCAAAGCCGTCTTGTCACAGACCGCGCACCACCTACCATCGGAGGTTCGAGCCCTCCCTCGGGCATGGGTGTGTGTGTTGTCCATAGCCTAAGTTAGTTTCAGTTAGATTAAGTAGTGTGTAAGCTTAGCGACCGATGACCTAAGCAGTTTGGTCCTACAAGATCTTACCACAAATTTACAAATTTTACTATCAGCGCGATGTAACATAGATGTTTACCAGAAAACGGCTCCATAGCGACTATATTGACTCATAGATATGAGGCACCAAACGAGCGGGAAACGCTGAATTCCTATTGGCTAGTATGTTAAACAGCCTATCAGATCATCTCGAGCACTTCTATAGTCGTGGCATTTCTAATATCAGCCGAACAGATTACCACACGTAATTTAGACTAGAAATCTCGTAAATCCGAATATACATAAAATTTAATGAAAACAAAATATGATTCCTTTCTACAAAATAAATTACTAATAAATTTAATACCCTATACCCCTCCTGGCTGCCATTTATGAAATCAAGCTCTCTCGTACATACGTCACAATTTCACCTGTTACACGACAACATTCTGACCCTTAATTTACATAGTTTTAATAGAATATCACATTCTAACTTTACGCATGTCGTCCATTCACTCTCTCAGCCTATCCAAAACACTCACACAATCAAAACACAATGAAATAATAATTTTCTAATGTAATTTTAATTAACGTCAGAAATCTGTGGCGCCGTGCGGAGTGGCCACGGGGTTAGAGGCGCCATGTCACGAATCGTGCGGCCCCTCCCGCCGGAGGTTCGAGTCCTCCCTCGGGCATGGTTGTGTGTGTTGTTCTTAGCGTACGTTAGATTAAGTTAAAGTAGTCTGTAAGTCTAGGGACCGATGATGGTTCAAATGGCTCTGAGCACTGTGGGACTTAACATCTATGGTCATCAGTCCCCTAGAACTTAGAACTACTTAAACCTAACTAACCTAAGGATATCACACAACACCCAGCCATCACGACGCAGAGAAAATCTCTGACCCCGCCGGGAATCGAACCCGGGAACCCGGGCGTGGGAAGCGAGAACGCTACCGCACGACCACGAGAGGCGGGCAGGGACCGATGACCTCAGTAGTTCGTTCCCTCAGGAATTCACACATATTTGAAGATTTTCTTTTAAAATCTGTGGCAATGAAACTAAAGAAATTTCCAGAAAAATGGATTCCATGAACCAATACTCCTGGCTGTAGTTTCAATTGGTACTATATATGATTACGTTACTGTCCCTACTGGGTTTCACAATGCCATCACGGTTATTATGTATTTTAAAAATGGTTCAAATGGCTCTGAGCACTATGGGAGTTAACATCTGAGGTCATCAGTCCCCTAAACTTAGAACTACTTAAACCTAACTAACCTAAGGACATCACACATATCCATGCCCGAGGCAGGATTCGAACCTGCGACCTTAGCGGTCATGCGGTTCCAGACTGTAGCGCCTAGAACCGCTCGGCCACCCGGCAAGCTATGTGTTTCAGGAAAAAAATTCTGTTTCCGAAAGTACTGAAGTTACCGATTTAAATTTTAACAGTATGGTAGTGTTATCGATAGAATTTTATGTACAAAGTATGAAAAACATCGATTAATGTTTAATAGTACTTCTTTAGATTCACAGAGAGTGTGTGTAACGTATTGCACGCAGCGTTAGGCAGGTACACTGCTCGCCCGACCCAGCAGCCAATATCAGCTGCGCCAGCATGAGAACAAAATCTGCTCATCTCCAGCCGGCCGTGGTGGCCTAGCGGTTCTAGGCGCTACAGTACGGAACCGCGGGACTGCTACGATCGCAGGTTCGAATCCTGCCTCGGGAATGGATGTGTGTCGTGTCCTTAGGTCCGTTAGGTTTAAGTAGTTCTAAGTTCTAGGGGACTGATGACCACAGCTGTTAAGTTCCATAGTACTCAGAGCCATTTGAACCATTGGTCTCCTCCCGGCTCCACGGCAAGCTACGATTTAAGTGCAAGGTGACAATTCGTAATAATTTGCTACATTACAGCAAGTAACATACGCAGTTGTAATGGTTGTATTGTTTGCAGCAAAAAGCCAATAAATTTAATTTAAAAAAAACTGTTTAGTAACAAGCCGCTTACATCCTTCGCAACGTAAACTCATGACGCCATACAGTACGTCAGAGGTCAAAGCAGACGGGTGGTTTTGGACCGCGCACTTGACCTATAGATTCATGTGCCTAAAACTAAACGCAGCTGGAACTCAAGGCATTTCCCGCACTATGGGGTTTAGTTACGCTGTCAGCGTCCGGGAACTGCGACACACAACGACCCTTGCACGCCCCAGGGGAAATTTCCGCACTCGTGCGCCGTTTCGCTTCCGGCGAGCCGGAAACCCGCGCCTGCCGAGTGGTTCTTGGCAGAGCCCTTATGTTGTTGCGTAACGAGATCAGCCCGGCGGTTTCCACGGCAACGGCGCTCCGAGTGCACTAGCCGCGGAGAGACACGTCTTTTGCTCGCAGCGCCAACAACAACAAGACTCGCTTTCTGGCCGCAGCCGATCCGGAAATGACGTCTTCTTTCTTTGCAGATGCACCGCTGAACGAACGTCCCGCGATCGCCAACGGGGAGCTGACTCCACCGTGGTACGCGTCGCCTGAAGCAGCACGTGTAAGTAGCCTGTTCCTCTCGTAGCGACTACAAACTCGCTTCCTGCCTGTCGACATCCTGTTATGCAGCCAGGTGTTAGCTGTCGATAGCACATCTCTGACACTATGTCTACCTGCAACACATGTGAGAAACCATTTTCGCTGCCGTGTTCACATGTTGGGATTGAAACAATTTTGCCAGCCCGATCACATATGTGTCTATCGGATTCAGCTGTTTTATGTGACAGGTGTCTGTAAATCTACCGTACAGAGCTAACGGATATACTTAGTTCCTGCTATGAAAGAAGGTTCTCGTAATTTTCTAAGCAAGCTGCCGCGAGATGCAGTGCGTCTGTCTCTGACTGTCGGTCAGTGAAGATTTATCAGCGTTTCTGTCACACTCTTTCGCCGATCAGACAGACCTGTGGCCACCCGCGCCGCTATTCTTCGTATACGTTCAGTCTCTTCGGTTAGTCCGACCTGCGTAGAAATGTTTTGAGTGCAGACTCTTTTGTAGACCGAGCAAGGTAGCGCGGTGATTAGCACACTGGACTCGCATTCGCGAGGACGACAGTTCAAACCCGCGTCCGGCCATCCTGATTTAAATTTTCTGCGATTTTCCTAAATCGATCCAGGCAAATGCCCTGATGGTTCCTTTGAAAGGGCATGGCCGATTTCCTTCAACATCCTTCCCTAGCCGGCCGTTGTGGCCAAGTCGTTCTAGGCACTTCAGTCTGGAACCGCGCTGCTGCTAGGTCGCAGGTTCGAATCCTGCCTCGGGCATGGATGTGTATGATGTCCTTAGGTTAGTTAGGTTTAATTAGTTCTAAGTTGTAGGAGACTGGCGATCTCAAATGTTAAGTCCCAGAGTTCAAATGGTTCAAATGGCTCTGAGCACTATGGGACTTAACATCTGAGGTCATCAGTCCCCTAGAACTTAGAACTACTTGAAGCTAACTTACCTAAGGACATCACACACATCCATGCCCGAGGCAGGATTCGAATCTGCTACCGTAGCGGTCGCCTACAAGTCCCAGAGTGCTTAGAGCCATCTGAGCCATCTTTCCCTAATCAGGTGGGATCAATGACCTCGCTGTTTTGTCCACTCCCCCCAAAGCAACCAACCATATCCTTTGTTAATTAGCTGCATTTTTCTAGTATTCTACCAATGAATACGTGCATTAGAGTCAATGAAATCGTTCTGCTTCATGTCTCTGCGCATTTTTTCCCTCAAATATTTAAATGACGTAGCTCATTAATATCGTAATAAATGCTTTCACGTTTCATGTGGCGAACACGTACGCATTTCTTTCCATTAAGAGCTAGTTGGAAGTACACAGATCAAGCTAATCTTTTGTTGAAATCTAACTGAATGTTACTGCAACTGATATTTGGTACAAACATCACCCGCGGAAATATGATACTGCAGTTAATATAATACAGTGAATCGTTAATTAATAACATCAACAGCAACGGACCTCATACATTTCCTAGACTGACTCCTTATGTTTTTGTATGTCATTAGGAATGACAGGGACTTTGTTGGTGAAGATGAAGATGTAGCACAGTTCGCTGTGATCAAAACATAACACTCAAGAAGTTCTGTGTAAACTGCTTTGTACCTTTGTAAGGGATCCGTGATCCCACGAACATAGATATTAGTATCCGACACCTAGGTCGATAGCAGACAGGAATCGATTGTCGATCTCAGGAGGCAATGAGACGAGTGTCGAGTGAGCAGTAGCACTGGAGAGACGGGCAAGAATGGCGATCGAGAATGTAGTGAACGGTAAATTCACTGTAGTATGATAAATGAGCACGTCCCCCTGATCGTCGTGGGGTGAACCCTCATCAATACCGATTAGCTAGTGATATGAAACCAAAAGTGACAAGTGCCGAAATTCGCGTTTCTCGTCAACTGCGTCGCCCAGCAACAACTATGGATTGCAGACAGGATCGTTGTGAATGTTATCCATCATCATTGCGTGTGACGAAGTACTTGAAATCAGCAACCAATAAAAAGATATAACCGTAATTAAACGTGTAAGGCGAAGGTAGCAACTGCCTCAGAATTTATGTGTTAGTAGAAAATACAAATTAGTTTGTACATCACAAACTTTGTGATCCTTAATAATAGACAAACTTTCAATCATTAGCTATTCCGTCTCAGAACAGACGCACTTGGTTGAAATACTCCCGAAACCACAGCAGGAATACCGATAGCCATTCATCCATTAAGCACACAGTCATATATTCATAATAATTAAATGTTTGGCGGCTTCGGCAAATCACACAAAACCCATTAAAGGAATTTAAACGGGGGTGTTTCACCTTCCAGAGTTACAGATTTTTTAATACGGTTTGTAAGTCATTCATAGGAACCTCTGCGTATCTTGGCAATTTATCTTTATCGCTTGCATATTATCCTACTTGAGAACGTAAACGCCTGTCTTTATCATACTGAGTCGTTATAGTTAAAATGCAGCTGAGAAGCAAAGCAGTGGTGGTCCAGTGTGGGCTGTATTTATCGAATGGCAGCAAAACTTGGTACATATGCTAATACGTTAATACGGTAACAGTTTACGCTGGAAATCAAATTAGTTCCGATTGTGGCCACGATTTGCAAATCGGGCGGTGCCCACTGTTTGGACGACGGTAATGATATCCACACTGTCATTTGACAAGCCGGAACGTGCGTGAAGAGTACGGCTATCGAGAGGGGAGACAGTGTGCTGTTAGTGCAACTGGTTTGTGTGAACGGCAGCCATTACGATACTGCACTGAGGGAGTATCGACGACTAGAAAATCTGAGGAGAGGTCCGATGTCATTAAATGGTTTAAGGAAGATGATAATGAAAAAAATGGCTCTCAGCACTATGGGACTTAACATCGGAGGTCATCAGTCCCCTAGAACTTAGAACTACACTACTGGCCATTAAAATTGCTACACCAAGATGATGATAAACGGGTATTCGTTGAACAAATATATTATACTAGAACTGACATGTGATTATATTTTCACGCAATTTGGGTGCATAGATCCTGAGAAATCAGTACCCAGAACAACAACATCTGGCCGTAATAACGGCCTTGATACGCCTGGGCATTGACTCAAACAGAACTTCGATGGCGTGTAGAGGTACAGCTGCCCATGCAGCTTCAAAACGAAACCACAGTTCATCAAGAGTAGTGACTGGCGTATTGAGACGAGCCAGTTGCTCGGCCACCATTGACCAGACGTTTTCAATTGGTGAGAGATCTGGAGGATGTGCTGGCCAGGGCAGCAGTCGAACATTTTCTGTATCCAGAAAGGCCCGTACAGGACCTGCAACATGCGGTCGTGTATTATCCTGCTGAAATGTAGGGTTTCGCAGAGACCGAATGAAGGGTAGAACCACGGGTCGTGACACATCTGAAATGTAACGTCCACTGTTCAAAGTGCCGTCAATGCGAACAAGAGGTGACCGAGACATGTATCCAATGATACCCCGTACCACACGACGGGTGATAAGCCAGTGTGGCGTTGACGAATACACGCTTCCAATGTGCGTTCACCGCGATGACGCCAAACACGGATGCGACCATCGTGATGCTGTAAACAGAACCTGGACTCATCCGAAAAAATGACGTTTTACCATTCGTGCACCCAGGTTCGTTGTTGAGTACACCATCGCAGGCGCTCCTGTCTGTGATGCAGCGTCAAGGGTAACCGCAGCCATGTTCTCCGAGTTAATAGTCTATGCTGCTGCAAACGTCGTCGAACTGTTAGTGCAGATGGTTGTTGTCTTGCAAACGTCCCCATCTGTCGACTCAGGGATCGAGACGTGGCTGCACGATCCGGTACAGCCATGCGGATAAGATGCCTGTCATCTCGACTGGTAGTGATACGAGGCCGTTGGGAACCAGCATGGCGTTCCGTATTACCCTCCTGAACCCACCGATTCCATATTCTGCTAACAGTCATTGGATCTCAACCAACGCGAGAGCAATGTCGCGGTACGATAACCCGCAATCGCCATAGGCTACAATCCGACGTTTATCAAAGTCGGAAACGTGATAGTACGCATTTCGCCTCGTTACACGAGGCATCACAACAACGTTTCACCAGGCAACGCCTGTCAACTGCTGTTTGTGTATGAGAAATCGGTTGGAAACTTTCCTGATGTCAGCACGTTGTAGGTGTCGCCACCGGTGCCAACCTTGTGTGAATGCTGTGAAAAGCTAATCATTTGCATATCATAGCATCTTCTTCCTGTCAGTTAAATTTCGCGTCTGTAGCACGTCATCTTCATGGTGTAGCAACTTTAATGGCCAGTAGTGTACTTAAACCTAACTAACCTAAGGACATCACACACATCCATGCCCGAGGCAGGATTCGAACCTGCGACCGTAGCGGTCGCGTGATGATAATGAAATTCAAATAGACGGGTGAGATTGGCGTGGTACCTGGAAGAGGCAGGCGTCCTATACCATTGCAGGTTATTGACGAAGTTGCTGTTGCAGTAACTGGTAGTGCAGCTCGTGCCCCAGATAGTGGTAGTGTTCGTGCAGTGTCTCGGTAATTGCCTATCACAGAGTTTCGCGGCCTATTTCACACTGATAACCGTACAAGATAGAAACGGTGTAGCAACTGAAACCTGACGTGGTGCACGAAAAGCCATTGCATTCGGCTTATGTGACTGTGTGGCACAGATTCTCCAACATCTTTACTCTCGGTCCGTCGTTCTTGGAAGAGAATACATCCAGAGGGCCTGTCAGGTTTACAGTCTGCACGTTATCGCAGTCTCCTTGTACAGCAAGTCATTACTGCTTTGGAATAGCGCAACGGTTTGGAAGCCACTTTTTCATGCAAGATGGGGTAACACGTCATGTCACTTAATGCAACCTCCCACGAATGTGTTATCACCAGGGGCATTCCAGATGAAGAGCCTGCAAAACCACCTTATCTGAATCCATGTGACTTTTGGCTCTGGTGATATCTGAAAGAACGCGTTTACCACGGACACGCTTGGCGTCTACCTCATCTGAAGGCCACTACACAAGAACACGTTGCTCAGATTCCGCCGGAACTGCTGCGAGCAACTGTTGACGCAGCATCTCGTCGACGTCTCCGCTACTCACATTGAACAAGTTCTGTAAGCGGCGTTTTGTGATAAAATCAATAGTACTCCTTGTATGACGTTTTCTGCCCACGCCCGGTTCCTAATCCATCACATATGGAAGCATTCTTATACTTGTATGAAGATATTAATTGTTCTCGAAAGAACAGATACCATTGAAACTTCCTGGCAGATTAAAACTGTGTGCCGGACCGGGACTCGAACTCGGGACCTTTGCCATTTACGGGCAAGTGCTCTGCCAATTGAGCTACCCAAGCATGACTCACGCCCCGTCTTCACAGCTTTACTTCTGCTAGTATCTCGTCTCCTACCTTCCAAACTTTACAGAAGCTCTCCTGCGAATCTTGCAGAGCTAGCACTCCTGAAAGAAAGGATATTGCGGAGACAAGGCTTAGCCACAGCCTGGGGGATGTTTCCAGAATGAGATTTTCACTCTGCAGCGCAGTGTGCGCTGATATGAAACTTCCTGGCAGATTAAAACTGTGTTCCGGACCGAGACTCGAACTCGGGACCTTTGCCCGTGAATGGCGAGGTCCCGAGTTCGAGTCTCGGTCCGGCACACAGTTTTAATCTGGCAGGAAGTTTCATATCAGCGCACACTCCGCGAGTGAAAATCTCATTCTGGAAACAGATACCATTGATGACCGTGCAGCTTCTCTAGAATAAATGATAATTAATTGAAACCCTGAGCTGCCGACAAGTGTTGTTGACATACCTCAGTGGGGACAGCTGAAAATGTGTGCCCCGACCGGGACTCGAATCCGGGATCTCCTGCTTACATGGCAGACGCTCTATCCATCAGAGCCACCGAGGACACAGACGAATAGCGCGACTGCCCACTAAGGTTCATTTGAGAACAGTTACTATCTTCACATATAGTTAAATGGCTACCCGGTGATTGACCTTCGTCTGTGCGAAGCACAGGTTGCCAGAACTCTTACGGGAATCGTCAGCTTCGTGGGGGCAAGTAATGAGTGGATGGGCAAAGCATCTATTAGGAATATTACGTATGTAGATTGTGGGTCTCACGGGAAGCGTGCAAGGGATAAGTACCTGCAGTCGCTCTATTCATCTGTGTCCTCGGTGGCTCAGATGGACAGAGCGTCTGCCATGCAAGCAGGAGTTCCCGGGTTCGAGTTCCGGTCGGGGTACACATTTTCAGCTGTCCCCATCAAGGTATGTCACCAACACCCGTCGGCAGCTAAAGGTTTCAATTAATTATCACTCCTATACTTATCTGTAGCTTTCACAACCCCAGATTTGCACATTGCGTCCAGAATTGGAACTAATTTGCCTAGCTTGAGTCGGTTCAGTATCAGGTAGTTAGAGTATCTACCATCTTTCGCAGCCATACAATAACTGCTGCCCCACATTTGACCTCTGGAAACAGCTGCCCTTTAAGTATAACCGTCGAGTATTACCGCTGAAAACCAGTTTCAGCCTCCAGGACCTGTTATTGTGTAGACGCGCTCACGTGTACAACAGTAAACACGGATCTTTACTTTTCCTTGGCTACCGTTCATATTGTGCAGAAGATCGGGCTCAGAATTCGTACAAACTTACGAATGCTAAATACGGCCGGGAGGTAGTTGCTGTCTGAAATGAAGTTGCTGTTTAAGTATGATTCAGATTTATTGATAACGTTCGGTGTGTTGTCAACTCAAAACCTCCATTACTGACAAGTCAAGTGTTGCCAACTTAGCATGAGCATTTGAGTGACAATAGTTATACAATCTTCACAGATCCCTAGTTTCTCACGTCGGCAGCTGGCGACCTCCACCAGTGCTTGCTCGGTCAGGATACTTTACTCATACAAATGAAGGGCTTATTTCAATAGTGGTACAAGTCCATTTTTGTTCGTTCTGAGATACAGAGTCCTAAAGTTAATTGAGCGCTGAAAAATCTGCAATTGAGATACCAGAAATATTCAAGTGTATATGCTTGAATATATATACTTGAATATGCAGGGTGGTCCATTGATCATGACCGGGCCAAATATCTCACGAAATATGCGTCAAACGAAAAAACTACAAAGAACGAAACTTGTCTAGCTTGAAGGGGGAAACGAGATGGCGCTATGGTTGGCCAGCTAGATGGCGCTGTCATAGGTCAAACGGATATCAAGTAGGTTTTTTTAAATAGGAACCCCCATTTTATTACATAATCGTGTAGCACGCAAAGAAATATCAATGTTTTAGTTGGACCACTTTTTTCGCTTCGTGATAGATGACGCTGTAATAGTCACAGACATATGGATCACAATTTTAGACGAACAGTTGGTAACAGGTTTTTAAAATTAAAATACAGAATGAAGGTACGCTTGAACATTTTATTTCGGTTTTTCCAATGTGATACATGTACCTTTGTGAACTTACCATTTCTGATGGTTCAAATGGCTCTGAGCACTATGGGACTTAACTTCTAAGGTCATCAGTCCCCTAGAACTTAGAACTACTTAAATCTAACTAACCTAAGGACATCACACACACCCATGCCCGAGGCCTGCAAAAAATCTGTCATCGTCCCGTAATTTCTTTTGTGCCCAGTGGCAGAACTGTACACAACGTTCAAAATCGTCGCCATGCAATTCCTGGTGCATACAAATATGGTACGGGTGCAATCGATGTTGATGTAGCGTTCTCAACACCGACTTTATTGAGATTTCCGATTTTCGCGCAATTTTTCTGCTACTGATGTGCGGATTAGCCGCGACAGCAGCTAAAACACCTACTTGGGCATCATCATTTGTTGCAGGTCATGGTTGAAGTTTTACATGTGGCTGAACACTTCCTGTTTCCTTAAATAACGTAACTATCGGGTGAACGGTCTGGGCACTTGGATGATGTCGTCCAGAATACCGAGCAGCATACATAGCACACGCCCGTTGGGCATTTTGATCACAATAGCCATCCATCAATACGATATCGACCTTTTACGCATTTTAACACGGGTAATGTATCACGAAACAAATACCGTCCGCACTGGCGGAATGTTACGTGATACCACGTACTTATACGTTTGTGACTATTACAGTGCCATCTATCACAAGTGAAAAAAGTGGTCCAACTAAAACGTTCATATTTCCTTACGTACTACACGAATGTGTAATAAAAAATGGGGTTCCTATTTAAAAAAACGCAGTTGATATGCGTTTGACCTATGGCAGCGCCATCTAGCGGGCCAACCATAACGCCATCTGGTTTCCCCCTTTAAGCTAGACGAGTTTCGTTCTATGCAGTTTTTTCGTTTGCTGCTTATTTCATGAGATATTTGGCCCGGTCACTATCAATGGTTCACCCTGTATATACTTGAATATTTCTGGTATCTCAACTGCAGATTTTTCAGCGCTCATCTAACTTTAGGACTCTGTATCTCAGAATGAACAAAAATGGACTTGTACCACTATTGAAATAAGCCCTTCAAATGTGACATCTCTGACACCATAGTCCAACTTTTGCGTCAGAGGACAGTTGTCTCAACATAAAATTAAGTACGATATTGCAGTGCTTCTATGTTGTTCTGATTACGATGCAAAGTTCCTTTGGACATGCATGCATATCCAAAGGAACAGGCATTACGGAGACCACAACCATTACAAAACACATCAAATGAATTCACAATTGCGAACAAGGGCTACCATCAGCTGTAGAATGTAATGACGACAATTAAAATCTGTCGTGGGCCGGTCAGACGGTTGTACTTGAAACTTGCTTACCCGGTATCGGAAGATAAATACGATACTGCAGTGTCTGCGTTATTCCGACGTATTTATCTGTTCATACCGTGAAAGAGACTTTCAAATACGACTTCTGACCTGTATGGGAGTATACATAATGGACGTACGACTCCAGGTCGCAGACGCATGGTTGACGACATATGGAGGTTTGGGTCCGGCCGTGAGTCGTGCACGGATAGCTGAATGGTAAGGCGGCCGCTCGCGATAAGCAGGAAATCTGGGTTCGAGTCTCGGTCCGCGACAGATTTCAACTGTCGTCACTCCATTCTACAGCTGATAGTATTCCTTATTCGCAATTGCGAATTCATTTGATAAAATTATGCAGCTGGATAAATGAGATATTAGTAGTGTTTTGTAATAAATCTCGAACTGAAATCTTATACTCGTACACAGTTTTCGTTGGTCAGTTTTATGAGTGAGATCGTCGATCCAGAAATAACTCTTAATTTAACAACAATATCGCCAACTCCTTACGAGGTAATGAAGTATACTGGAAGAGCTTCAGTGTGTGTCAGTCTCTTCCTGTTACTTTCTACATTACGAATGTAAACTTAGATTTCATGATTCTATTTTTATATTTCGACGTTCTGAAAAGTGCATGCTCACGAAATGTTGTACGAGTTTTCGAATGTTCATGTCATGAAATTAGTTTTTGGAAGCTTTCCTCCCGTATAACCCTACTAGCAGAGTAACTTCTTTCAATTATTTTTACTTTCAATATATTCTACTAATAGTAGGTTAAAATGTAATAGTTGAGACCAGGTGCTGAAACCTGGAATACATTTTTGTGATTGGAATCTTAAACGTACTTCGAGTGGATGGTACGAAGAAACTGAGGAACACATCAGCATTCTAATGTTGACATCGGAAACGCATGTTATTCTGCAAAAATTTGTCAGTGTTGAAAGGAGTCTACAGGGGCGCACTTACTGTACATGTGGCACCCGAATATTGCAGTAATACTAATGTAAACTAAAATAAAACTATTATATTGTAAACGATGTATGTCTCTGATGGGCTCTATACAGCGGATCGCTGACTATGCACGACCGCAGAGCCAAGGATACCGCTTCTGGTGTGAGATTGTAGTGCTGGAGAAAGAAAGAGCTTGGCGCACAGCAGTGAGTGTGTATCGGTCTGTGAGCAAAAAAGAGGATGCAGCAGGCAGTTTTTGTCCTGTGCTCTGTAAGGCCACCAAGTGTTAGATTATAATGCAGGAATTTTCTCACAACAATATTTTGTGTTACGCCACACGTAAATTAGGTAGTTAAAATGATGAGTGATGTTATAGTGGAATGTAAAGTGAAAGGATAAAATGTAAATTTAATTGTGACAAGAAAGGAATTTCTGTATTGACATTAGAAAGAAGCTTTACGAGTAGAACATAACGCGAGCCACCCACCGTTGCTGCTTTGGATGTAAGACAATTTTAAAACCGAGCGGGGTGGCGCAGTGGTTAGACACTGGACTCGCATTCGGGAGGACGACGGTTCAATCCCGCGTCCGGCAATCCTGATTTAGGTTTTCCGTGATTTCCCTAAATCACTCCAGGCAAATGCCGGGATGGTTCCTCTGAAAGGGCACGGCCGACTTCCTTCCCAATCCTTCCCTAATCCGATGAGACCGATGACCACGCTGTCTGGTCTCCTTCCCCAAAACCAACCAACCAACCAACAATTTTAAATATTTGTTATGTGCTCAGGGACTAAAGTTATCAGTTTTGGCCAGACGATTCAGTAACTTTACTCAGAGCACGATGCGGTGCTAGGTACACTTATTTTTGTTATGGTATAAAGTAAATCCAAATTAAGAATATATTATAAACAGTAAATAAAAATAAATAAATAAATAATTAAAATTCCCACAAAAGATTTCACCTTACCATCCCTCATTCCTTGATTCCTTGACGGGCGAGGGGGACACTGTGACCAGGCCTCGGGTTACGACCCCTGATCAGTCTGCCCCCCCCCCCCGCACTCCTAAAAAAAAGCGCTACATCGAAAATAAAAAAAGAGTAAGCACGCCACTTGCAGTTGCAACACGCTACACGACAACTCCAGTTTTCTATGCACCCCAAGTTCAATAGTTCTAAACTTACGTTACACATTTTTAAAGAAAGTTACAGTATTTACGACTTCGATATTTTATCGGGCAATTGTAAATTCATAAATAACTCTATGGGCCATTAGGTTGTTGATAATCGATTTATTGTAGCTAAGTTATTAAAGAGCAATATGTAGATCGATCCACAGCATGTTATTTAGATCGAAGAGTAGACGACTCTCACGGGATCCTTTCCTGTCACAGTCCCTAGCGACATTGTCGTCGCCGCCGTTATGTGAAACGCTAACCTTCGTAATGTTTCCATAAGGTGAAGTTCGACGGCCCTAAAGTATTTTATAAAATGCATTGCCAGCTGATGGTTAACTGCATTTCACCTAATCTTCGTATCTTCTCTTACTCCCGTATATCTCGGCCAGTATGTTGCAGCCACGGCCAACAACCTTGCCGCAGTCGTAACACCGGTTCCCGTCAGATCACCGAAGTTAAGCGCGGTCGGGCTGGGCTAGAACTTGGATGGGTGACTATCCGATCTGCCGAGCGCTGTTGGCAAGCGGGATGCACTCAGCCCTTGTCAGGCAAAAACTGAGGTGCTGCTTGATTGAGAAGTAGCGGCTCTGGTCTCGTAAACTGAATACGGCCGTGAAAGTGGTGTGCTGACCACGTCCCCATCCACATCCAGTGACGCCTGTGGGCTGAGGATGATACGGCGGCCGGTCGGTGCCGTTGGACCTTTTTGGCCTGTCCGGACGGAGTTTAGCTGAGCAGGTTCAAATGGCTCTGAGCACTATGGGACTCAAAATCTGTGGTCATTAGTCCCCTAGAACTTAGAACTACTTAAACCTAAGTAACCTAAGGACATCACACACATCCATGCTCGAGGTAGGATTCGAACCTGCGGTCGTACGGTTCCAGACTGAAGCGCCTAGAACCGCTCGGCCACAACGGCCGGCTAGCAGGGCAGGTAATGACGAGAGTTTCTGAATGTGTGTCGCGAGCAGGTAGCAGAGACGATTCGAGGCCCTAATGTGCCATGCCGAAGCGGTCGCCGAGTCCTCTCTCGCAGCGGGAGCAGGCATTACGGCGGCGACTGTGCGCCAAATGAAATTTTAAATGGCGCTCCTCGGCTACTGAGCTTCGTTATGTCACAGGGGGAGCGGACGGCGCAGTGCGTTAACCAAGCGGCGGTGGCGGGGCGCAGATTCTCTCATGCATGTATGCATGTAATATGTGACGCGCGCCAAATTGCGGCGGCACCGTGTTTGCCGCTCTCCAGGGGTCAGGCGGGCGGCGCTAAAAAGACGGAAAGGCTGGAAGCTGGACGAACTAGCGGCGAGAGAGAGAGAGAGAGAGAGAGAGAGAGAGAGAGAGAGAGAAAGAGAGAGAGAGATAGAGAGAGAGAGAGAGACTGCTCATCCACTAGTCTGCAGTGACGTCAGACCTAAAGAACAAGGTGACCGGAAACAACGAAAAAACAAAGCGGTTTGCTCTAGCATTTCTACCTGACTCAGTTTCACCAATTATTCTTCGAGTCATTTCGCAGGGGTACAGAGGGAGCAGTAATTACCTGGTATGAGAGAGACGAAAATTAATAATTCTCTACCTGACTCAGTTTCACCAATTATTCTTCGAGTCATTTCGCAGGATTACAGGGGGAGCAGTAATTACCTGGTATACGAGAGACGAAAATTAATAAATGTAATTCAAATCGAAAAAGAGAATTGTTGTTATGGTCTTCAGTCCTGAGACTGGTTTGATGCAGCTCTCCATGCTACTCTATCCTGTGCAAGCTTCTTCATCTCCCAGTACTTACTGCAACCTACATCCTTCTGAAACTGCTTAGTGTATTCATCTCTTACTCCCTCTACGATTTTTACCCTCCACGCTGCCCTCCAATGCTAAATTTGTGATCCCTTGATGCCTCAAAACATGTCCTACCAACCGGTCCCTTCTTCTAGTCAAGTTGTGCCACAAACTCCTCTTCTCCCCAATTCTGTTCAATACCTCCTCATTAGTTATGTGATCTACCCATCTAATCTTCAGCATTCTTCTGTAGCACCACGGTTCGAAAGCTTCTATTCTCTTCTTGTCCAAACTATTTATCGTCCATGTTTCACTTCCATACATGGCTACACTCCATACAAATACTTTCAGAAACGTCTTCCTGACACTTAAATCTATACTCGATGTTAACAAATTTCTCTTCTTCAGAAACGCTTTCCTTGCCATTGCCAGTCTACATTTTATATCCTCTCTACTTCGACCATCATCAGTTATTTTACTCCCTAGATAGCAAAACTCCTTTACTACTTTAAGTGTCTCATTTCCTAATCTAATTCCCTCAGCATCACCCGATTTAATTTGACTACATTCCATTATCCTCGTTTTGCTTTTGTTGATATTGATGGACAAGAAGAGAATAGAAGCTTTCTAAATGTGGTGCTACAGAAGAATGTTGAAGATTAGATGGGTAGATCACATAACTAATGAGGAGGTACTGAACAGAATTGGGGAGAAGAGTAGTTTTTGGCACAACTTGACTAGAAGAAGGGACCGGTTGGTAGGACATGTTTTGAGGCATCAAGGGATCACAAATTTAGCATTGGAGGGCAACGTGGAGGGTAAAAATCGTAGAGGGAGACCAAGAGATGAATACACTAAGCAGATTCAGAAGGATGTAGGTTGCAGTAAGTACTGGGAGAATGGGAGAATGAACAACCTCAAATCTTCTCTCTCAATGTGTAAGCTAAAGAGACAAAATATTTACTGCTATCATAAAAGACCGCCCTGTTCACATCGGAGCGCTGCGGGTGGTGCCGCTATCAGACGTTGACCTGACCCTACGCGGCACACACTCTTCATGGCAGTGGAATGGTGTAGACGTATGTGTCGACTTTATGGAATCAGTACGGCAAGACAGGTGGACGTTATAACGGGACATCCTCATCTGGCGTTACTTTTCATCAACAGTAGCTGTCGATACCACTATTATTTTTCGAATTTTGGACAGGGCAGTATTATCTCACTTCCTATTCTGAAAATTTTCATCTAATTTTATACACAGTATGTTATATTTCAAGTTAAAATTTATGAAAACGAATTACTTTATAAAATATTTTAGTCTCGATGTTACAATCGATAAGTACTATTTCTGAACGCAGAGTTAAAATTATTCTCATCTACATCTACATGGATACTCTGCAGATCACAATGAAGTGCCTGGCAGAGGGTTCATCGAACCACCTTCACAATTCTCTGTTATTCGAAACTCGTATAGCGCACGGAAAGAATGAACACTTATATCTTTCTGTACAAGATCTAACTTCCCTTATTTTGTCATAGTGATCGTTTCTTCCTATGTAGGCTCATCAACAAAATATTTTCGCATTCAGAGGAGAACGTTGTGATTCTAATTTCGTGACAAGTTTCCTGTGCGACCAAAAAAGCCTTTGTTTTAATGATGTCCACCCCCAAACCATTTCAGTGACTCTCTCTCCCATAATACAAAAGTGATGCCCTTCTTTGAACTTTTTAGATGTACTCCATCAAACCTGTCTGGTAAGAATCTCACACCACGCAGCAGTATTCTAAAAGAGGACAGACAAGTGTAGTGTAGGAAGTCTCCTCAGTACGCCTGTTAAATTTTCTAAGTGTCCTGCCAACAAAAGGTGGTCTTTGATTAGCCTTTCCCACGACATTTTCTGTATGTTCCTTCCAATAGTAATTCCTAGGTATTTCGTTGAATTTACGGCCTTTAGATTTGACTGATTTAGACGCGCGTGGTAGCCGTGCAGTCTTGGGCGCCTTGCCATGGTTCGCTCGGCTCCTCCCCGTTGGAGGTTCGAGTCCTCCCTTGGGCATGCGTGTGTGTGTTGTCCTTAGCGTAAGTTACTTTAAGTAGTGTGTAAGCCTAGGCACCGATGACCTCAGCAGTCTGGTCCCATAGAACTTACCAGAAATTTACAAAATTTGACTGATTTATCACGTAACCGATGTTTAACGGATTTCTTTCAGCACTCATGTGGATGACCTCACACTTCTCCTTATTTAGTGTCAATTGTCAGTTTTCTAAATCGTTTTTCAATTTGTTTTGATCTTCTGATGACTTTACTTGTCGGTAAACGACAGCATCATCTGCAAACAATCAAGACGGCTGCTGAAATTGTCTCCCAAATCGTTTATATAGATAAGGAACAGAAAAGGGCCTGTAACGCTACCTTGGGGAAAGCTTCTGTTTTACTCAATGACTTTCCGGCAATTACTACGAACTGTGACCTCTCTGACAGGAAGTCACAAATCCACTGATATAACACTCCGTCTTCGAGCCACAAGTGGCCCAGCGGGACCATACGACCGCCGTGTCATCCCCAAGTTGAGGATGCGGATAGGAGGGGCGTGTGGTCAGCACACCGCTCTCCCGGTCGTTATGATGGTTTTCTTTGATCGGAGCCGCTAATATTCGGTCGAGTAGCCCCTCAATTGGCATCACGAGGCTGAGTGCACCCCGAAAAATGGAAACAGCGCATGGCGGCTGGATGGTCACCCATCCAAGTGCCGGCCACGTCCGACAGTGCTAAACTTCGGTGATCTCACGGGAACTGGTGTATACACTGTGGCAAGGCCGTTGCCAGTCCATTCATATAACTGAGACGATATTCCATAAGCACGTAATTTCACTACAAGTTGCTCACAGTGTCAAAGGCCTGCTCAGGAAATGCTTACATGGTAAAACTCAAAGTCTCGATGGACGTTTAAACTCTCTAATTTGCATTCATCAACCAAAAACGGTGCTTGTTCATTACAAAACTTTAAAATTGGCTTTATCAGATGCTATTTTATACTTTAATAATGGAATATCAAGAAAAATTGAATTACTGGAGAGACTAGGAGTCAATTCAGGTGCAAACACAAGATTGGCGTTACGAAATATCGGTTTTTCAAGAATACGTAAAGCAGGCATGGCTGCCCACAGAGGTAAAAAAGTGTTGAGAAAACAAAGAATACCCAAGAATAAAAGAAGATACCTTAGATTCAGATTATGCTGAATAGAGCGCAGGAAAATATTAACACTAAAAACTGTTACAAAAATTTGTAAAATTTACACAAATAAAACCAAACCAAGTTCTCCCAAAACCACATTTGTTGTCCCATAGTTAACATCATGTCCAGAACTAAATGTCACAAAAACTTGAAATTTTTTGCGTTTGTTCCAAGACAAAAAATTAACAAATAGATGCAAATTTGGATTTGTAAGTGTATTTCATTTGTGTCAGGCACAAAAAGGATATTCATTTTTTAACTAAATTGCAATCCAGTTTTCTAAAGAAGTGTCAAAAGAACTCTTAGAAATTCAGTGTGCCTAACTCATCACTAGATTAAAGGAATCATTAATAGAAAGCTCCTTTCCAACTTCAAGGTTCTGTCTTTAGCAGTTGAAAATTTGCATTGCCGGCATAGGAGAAATGGCTCGCGGCTGCCTCCTCTAAAAGAGAACAGATTTCGCAATAGCAGTGCTCTAAACGTGTCCGCTGTCTAACTGGGAGACGTTAGTAAGTTCTGACTCCAAAAGAGTTGGGCGACAAACTCTCCAGCTGATACAATGGGGGCGGCCCCCTACCTCTGTTCCCGGCTGCTGCCCCTGTGTGCCGGGCTATCACAACTTTTGAACAGAAGCAGAGACGCGTCCTCCTAGCCCTTCGCCTCCAGAAGTCATATTTGCAGAGGAGGCAGGCTGTCCCAAGTACTTCTGGTGTCACTGCTTTCGGTAGGGGGAAACTGCGCAAACGGATTAACGGCTGTCATTCCACGCCAGAAGTTTTCGAGTTCTTCGCATAGAGACGAATTAATCAACGTCTTGGCTCCTCATCCTGACATTCGTAAAACACTGCTCTGGTATTTACCAACAATAGAAAGTAAAACTGAGAAACAGTGGCAATCATGATGCCATAATTACGAAAATACTGCAGGAACCCTTTTTAGAGTTCGGTGCCTCAGTCGAAAAAAAAACCTTTATAGGATCGTTTCGTTTCTTTTTGTCCGGCAGTGAAGAACCCTTTTCTCAAGAAAGTGTAACGTAGAATTCCATATCACATAATTAGACCTACATTCCCTTGGCGGCGTTAAAAATTGAGGCTTCTAAATCAGTGCAACCAAAAGATACGGCCGTTTATGTCATATATTTTGATATTCGAAAACCCACTCATGAAAACCTAGAAACCATGAAATTTGGCGAGAAACGAGGTTTCGCAGTACAAGTAAAGGAAAAAAATCCGAAAATTATGAATCTATAAGTATACCATACGGAAAAAAATTTCTCTTTGTCATTTGCTGTACAACTGTATGTCTCTCCGTCTGTGTATGAGGACCCCTTTTCCCTTGGAACGGGTTGACGTATCAAGTGGAAATGGCCGTCACTAAGGTGTATAGTTTCACAAGCTGCGACACCGTCGCGAACAAAACAGTGACCCGTATATACAATAAGTTTCCTTTAATTTACGTCTATGATCACAAACTATTTGTTAACAGATTATCTGTTGCGGTCTATAATGACCATCATCAGATCTGTTTTATAAAAAAAAAGTACATTACAGTACATTAAGACTTTGTTTTTATAAAAGAGATCTTATGATGGTCATTACAGATCGAAACCGGTAATCTGTTAACAAAAAGTTTGTGATCAAAGACGTAAATTAAAGGAACTTAAAGTGTATAGTCTTTTGGCGTTGCAATAAATGCACACTTCTACGCCAAGACAAAAAATACTGATAATTTAAGTCATATTTTGACACTGGCAAACTCACTCATCAGAACACATAAGGTACTTCCTATTGGAATAGAATTATGAAATTTAGCAAGAAGGAAGGTTTCGCAGTAGAGCTATAGGAAAAAAATCCGAAAATTGTGAAGCTGTGATAATATCACACGAAAAATTATTATTTTTTGTCATTTCTTGTTCGTCTGTCTTTCTGCCCACCTGTTATGACCTATTTTTCTAAGGAACGGGTAGAAGCATCAATTTGAAACTTAAACTGAAGAGCCAAAGAAAATGGTACACCTGCCTCATATCTTGTAGGGTCTCCGCGAGCACGCAGAAGCGCCGCAACACGACGTGGCATGGACTGAATAATGTCTGAAGTAGTGGCGGAAGGAGTTGACACCATGAGTTCTGCAGGGCTGTCTATAAATCGGTAAGAGTACGAGGAAATGGAGATCTCTTCTGAACAGCACGTTGCAGGGCATCCCAGATATGCTCAATAATGTTCATGTCTGGGGAGTATGGTGGCCAGCGGTTGTGTTTAAACTCAGAAGGGTGTTCTTGGAACCAATCTGTTTCGATCCCGGACATATGGGGTGTCGCATTGTCCTGATGGGATTGACCAAGTCTGTCGGAATGCACAATGGGCATGAATGAATGCAAGTCATCAGACTGGATACTTACTTACGTGTCGCCCGTCAGAGTCGTATCTAGACGTATCAGACGTCCCATATCACTGCCACTGCACACGCCCCGCACCATTACAGAGCCTCGACCAGCTTGAGCAGTCCCCTTCTGGCGTGCAGGGTGCATGGATTCATAAGGTTGCCTCCATACTCGTACACGTCCATCCGCTCCAACATGTTTCTAATGTTCAACAGACCAGTGACGGTGTTGATGGGCCCAGGCTAGGCGTAAGGTATTGTGTCGTGCAGTCATCAAGGGTACACGAGTGGGTGGTTCCGAACCTCTGTATCGATGATGTTTTCGTTGAATAGTTCGCACGCTGACATTTGTTGATGGCCCAGCACTGAAATCTGCAGCAATTTGCGGAAAGGTCGCACTTCTGTCACTTTGAACGATTCCCTTCAGTCGTCGTTCGTCCCTTTCTTGCAGGATTTTTTCCGGCCGCAGCGATGTCGTATATTTGATGTTTTATCGGATTCCTGATATTCACGGTACACTCGTGAAATGGCCTTACGCGAAAATCCCCACTTCATCGCTACCTCGGAGATGATGTGGTCCATCTCTCGTGCGCCGACTATAACCATACGTTGAAACTCACTTAAATTTTGATAACCTGCCATTGCAGCAGCAATGCCGATCTAACAACTACGCCAGACACTTGTCTTATATAGGCGTTGCCGACAGCCGCGCCATATTCTGCTTGTTACATCTCTCTGCGTTGGAATACGCATGTCTAGACTAATTTCTTTGGCGCTTTAGTGTGTATCACATGCTAAGGTAATTGTCCCTTGGCGGCGTAAAACGTGTAAGTTTTTAAGTCACTGGAATCAGAAGATACGGCCATTTATGTCATATATTTTGATACTCACGAACTCATTCATTAAAACTGGTAGGCTAGAATCGTGAAATTTGGCAAGTAATATGGTTTCACAGTGGAAGTAAAGGAGAAAAACATTTCAGAAAATTCTTAATTTTTAATTATATCACACGAAAATTTTTCCTTTGTTATTTATTATCCGACCTCAACTATAAAATTAAAAAATTCCCGGGACCCATATCTTGTCAGTATCAATGTCAATCTCAACTCGCTGCATGGATGAATAGTCCATGTTTGTGAGGAACCGTCAGAGCGGGAGTATACTCGCATATATATATATATATATATATATATATATATATATATATATATATATATATATATATATGTTTTAAACTGAGTCATTAATGTGAAAGACTAAATCGAATTAGCGTAGGGTGCACCCCGACGAACCATATTACGTCTGGTAATGTCTTGTCTTGTACACACATAAATGATTTATCAGAAGGGATCAGCATCTGATACTGCAGATGTCTACAGGAAAGGACTGGTTGGACGAGCATATGAAAATGCAGGAAGCATTGGACAGTATTTCCACTTGGCAGAAAGAATAACAGTTCTCTTAAAATGTGGATAAATGCAAGACGATGCCCATTACAAAGTTAATTCAAATCGCAGCTTTTCTCTGAGGCAAAGTACGGAAGCTATACAAAAGTTGATACTGTCAACGGACCAATCGGCACGTGATACTGAGAAACACTAAAGCACACCAATAAAATCCCCCTGCCAGTGTCCCGTTTGTCTGAAAGAAATAACTGATAGCCAGCAAGGCCACCCCGACTTAATCATTAGGACATTCGGTGTGTGTGATGGAAAATGTTAATTTTTCAAGAACACGTATTTTACTGTGTAACTTGAATTTAGGAGACAAGCTGAGCATTCCTCTCAGATTGTCCGCAGATGTTGCTGTCATTTAGCGCCTGCTAAAACTATCAAAAGATCAAAACCAGTTGCACAATGATTTATACAGGTGAGACATCTGCATGGTGCGAAAAGTAGCAATTGTCTCGAAGCAACGGAAAGTGTGAAGTCATTCAAATGGGTTGTAAAAGGCTTTCGTTATATGTCGGTTGCACGATAAACACACAAACATACAGGCTACCAATACAAATGAATACGCAGACCTTACATTTACGAACGACGTAAATTCAAACGATCACATTGGTAGTGTTGTGGGGTAGATTAATCAAAGACGGCGTTTTATATGCAGAACACTTAGAAGATGCAACAGTTCTACTAAAGAGACTGCCTGCATTGCGCTTGCCCGCCCTCTTCTGGAGCGTTGATCCGCATAATGGGATCTGTGACAAATAGGGCTGATGGAGGACTTCGAAAACGTTCAGCCGATGTAAGGTAGAGAGGAGTGTCATGGATATGACACGAGTATTTGGGTGACAGTCGTTAAAAACAAGGCGTTTCTCGTTGAACGACGATATCTTTTCACAAAATTTCAATCATGAACTTTCTGACCTGAAAGCGAAAATGTTTTGTTCGCGCCCACTTACATAGGTAAAAATGATCATCATAATAAAATAAGAGGAATTAGAGCTCGTACGGAAAGATTTAAGTGCTCATTTTCACGCACGCTGTTCGAGAGTGGAACGGTAGAGGAACAGCCTGAATGTGCTTCGACGTAGCCTGTGTCAGGCACTTAAGTATAAACTGCAGAGTAGTCATGTAGATGTAGCTAGATGTAGTTATCAATCAGTTGTTGTTCGGAATAAGACACATTTTGTCGAAATATAGCAGTAACAGTATTACGTTAAACCTTGATTAAATTACTGTGAGGTGACGCAGGAGTTAAGACATTGAACTAACTGTATATTCATAGGGATTGCAGCTCATATCCCCATTCGTGTTTTTGGCTTCCTGTGGTGCGATCTGACTATGTGTCTTGTTTTGACACAATATGTGTGACTCCATCAATACATCTTCAAATACACCATTCCCCTTGGATTATTCTGTGATCGCTGATATGGCCGAAGGTTCATACAATGTTTGAGATGATTTCAACATTCTAAATAAGAAACAAAAACTGTGCCTGGTGTTTGTTTATTATTATGAAGCACAAGATATAAAAATATTTCTCCCCTTCAAAACAGCGTTATCAGTGTTGCCAAAATCATAATTAGCCGAATGTAATCATCTGAACCTTTGGAGGAAAGAGAACCGCCTGTATGAATATCAGGAGCTCAGATGGAAAACCAGTCCTAAGCAAAGAAGGGAAAGAAGAAAGGTGGAAAGAGCATATAGAGGGTCTATACAAGGGCGATGTACTTGAGGACAATATTATGGAAATAGAAGAGGACGCAGATGTAGATGAAGAAATGGGGGATACCATACTGTGTGAAGAGTTTGACAAACACCTGAGTCGAAACAAGGCCCCAGGAGTAGACAAGATTCCAGTAGAACTACTGATGGCCTTGGGAGAGGCAGCCATGACAATACTCTACCATCTGGTGAGCAAGATGTACGAGACAGGCAAAATACCCTCAGACTTCAAGAAGTACATAATAATTCCAATCTCAAAGAAAGAAGGTGTTGACAGATGTGAAAATTACCGAACAATCAGTTTAATAAGTCACGGCTGCAAAATACTAACACGAATTCCTTACAGACGAATGGAAAAACTGGTAGAAGCTGACCTCGAGGATGATCAGTTTGGATTCCGTAGAATTGTCGGAACATGCGAGGCAATACTCACCCTACGACTTACTAAGAAGATAGATTAAGGAAAGGGAAATCTACGTTTCTAGCATTTGTAGACTTAGAGAAAGCTTTTGACAATGTTGACTGCAATACTCTCTTTTAAATTCTGAAGGTGGCAGGGGTAAAATATAGGAAGCGAAATGCTATTTACAATTTGTACAGAAACCAGATGCCAGTTAAAATGGGCGAGGCACGAAAAGGAAGAAGTTATTGAGGAGGGAGTGAGATAGGGTTGTAGCCTATCCCCGATTTTATTCAATCTGTGCATGGAGCAAGGAATAAAGGAAACAAAAGAAAAATTTGGAGTAGGAATTAAAATCCATGGAGCAGAAATAAAAACTTTTAGCTTTGCCGATGATATTGTAATTCTGGCAGAGACAGCAAAGGACTTGGAAGAGTAGTAGAACGGAATGCACAGTTTCTTGAAAGAAGGGTATAAGATGAACATCAACAAAAGTAAAACGAGGATAATGGACTGTAGTAGAATTAAATCAGGTGATGCTGAGGGAATTACATTAGGAAATGAGACACTTAAAGTAGTAGATCAGGTTTGCTATTTGGGGAGAAACATAGCTGCATATGGTCGAAGTAGAGAGGATTTAAAATGCATACGGCCTGTTGCAAGGAAAGCGTTTCTAAAGAAGAGAGATTTGTTAACATAGAGAAGAGATATCAGTGTCATGAAGTCTTTTCTGAAAGTACATGTACGGAAGTGAAACATGGAGATAAACAGTTTAGACTAGACACGTAACTAATGAAGAGGCACTGAACAGAACTGGGGAGAAGAGGGATTTGTGGCACATCTTGACTGTAAGAAGGGATCGTTTGATAGGACACGTTCTGAGGCACAAGGGATCACGAATTTAGTATTGGAGGGAGGGAAGTGTGGAGGGTAAAAATCGTAGACGAAGACCAAGAGATGAATACACTAAGCAGATTCGGAAGGATATAGGTTGCAGTAGTTACTCTGAGATGAAGAGGCTTGCACAGGATAGAGTACCATGGAGAGCTGCTTCAAACCAGTCTCTCGACTGGAGATCACAACAACAACAACAACAACAACAACAATAAATCATCTGAAACTGTTGCTCTCCCAGTCCACTAATAACTAACCGCAATCATCGAAAACTCTCCAAAACTGCACACAACCTGTGATGTCACCGCCAGACACCACACTTGCTAGGTGGTAGCCTTTAAATCGGCCGCGGTCCATTAGTATACGTCGGACCCGCGTGTCGCCACTGTCAGTGATAGCAGACCGAGCGCCACCACACGGCAGGTCTGGAGATACGTACTAGCACTCGCCCCAGTTGTACAGCCGACTTTGCAAGGAACGGTTCACTGACATATACGCTCTCATTTGCCGAGACGATAGTTAGCATAGCCTTCAGCTACATTTGCTACGACCTAGCAAGGCACCGTATTCAATTGATATTGAGATTCTATTAATGTATCATCAAGAGCGATGTTCTACAAATGTGGATTAAAGTTAAGTATTCCACAAGCTACGTACTTTTCTTTATAGCATTCATTATGTATCCTGTTTCAGACCTCACGCCAGCCTGCGTGAGTTTAAGCTCGTGCCTTTCGGCTTCCTCTCATTGTGTCTAGGCTGTCTTGTCTAGACACAACACAACTGTCCGCCCGCCCCTGAGGCAGCTTCGTTTATTGTTGAGGATTGTGACGTCATTCGTATGGGGTCAACCAAGCCCTAAGTCAGAACTACGAATTGTCTTACGAATTAAACGCTCTTTTGTACAATTTCCAATGACATGCAGATCAATTTTCAATTTCATTCAGTGGATAAAAAAAATAAAGTGCTATAAAAATGCGACAGCCTCAGGAACAAAACGTTTTATCAACAAGTGATGCGACAGGTAGGTCATCGCTGTGGGTGTGTGCGGTAACAAATTCAGACCAAATGAGACACACACGTCACAGAGAAAGGTGGTCAAACAGTCGCATCAGCACACAGTGTACACACCCGCCTCTGGTGGCAACGTAGTCATTTGTTCTCGCATGCGAGTGACCGTAAAGGTGCTGAATGGCATCCTGCGATAGACTGTACCAGGCATCGCACAGGTTTTGTTGCAATTCAGCAGTGGTTCTTGCAGCCTCTGTAGAACGAATAAGCTCCGGCTTCAACGTATCCCACATTTGTTCAGTTGGCGTGAGACGTGGTGATCTTGATGGCCAGGGGGGCTTTTGTACGCCACAGGGAGCACGTTGCGTTGTAACAGCCGTCCTGCTGAGACAAGCACATCCCTTCCTTTTGAAGAAACGGCAGTATCAAGGGGATAACAAGCTGTGGAATGAGGCTGGCACTGCTTACCTTACCCTGAAGAAACACCAAATATGACCGTTCCCCACATCAGGAATCCTGGGATGGGACCTGTGCGTCGTGGTCGAGGGCACTTCGGAATAGACCGTCCACCATAACTGCACACCATCTGCAACTTACCCGGAGGGTGTGAACCCTTCACCACCTTGGCATCGTGCGGCGGCCCGTGTTCACCTTGGCCTTCATTCGTTTCCTAAGGACTCTACGCTAGCCTCTCTCTATCGCCTTCAGTTTAACTTCACACTACCTGCAACTGTCTCGGTGGGTGTAACCCTTCACCGCCTTGGCTTCTTGCAACGACTCCTGTTCGCCTTGCCGTTCATTCGCTTCCTAAGGACACTACTCCAGCCTCGCGCTATCGCTTTCAGTTTGACGACCTTCGCATGGAACGCCGCGATAGTACCTTTGTAACACTGATGGGTTTCGGACTGACCGTGGTGTGGCGCAGACGTTTCCTGGTGTCAGATTCCGGCACACTGCTCAGTATTTACAGCCGAGCTCTTGGCCCTGTATCAGGCCACCGACTACATCGGGCGATACAGGCTTTTCAATTGTCTCCTCTGCGCAGACTCACTCAGCGCCCTTCAAAGTCTATGTGCGCTGTACACCGCCCACCCCTCAGTGCAACGGGTCCAGGAAATCTGTCACTTGCTCACAGTAGGTGGAGCCAGTGTGATGTTTCTGTGGGTTCCTGGTCACGTCGGTCTGCCAGGAAACGAGGCTGCTGACGCTGCTGCCACGGCTGCAGTCCTCGTACCTCAGCCCACTAGTTTCTATACCCCCTCCGATGATCTTTGCGTTGCCGTCTGTCAGCAGGTGGTGTCACTTTGGCATCGCCAATGCTCTTCCCTTCATGGGAACAAGCCCCTGGTTATCAAGCATCTCCCAATGGCTTGGAAACCTCTTCTCGGCTCTCTCGCGGGGAGGAGTTCATTTTAACTAGCATGCGTATTGGGCACTGCCTTTTTAGCCATCGCCATTTGTTAAGTGGCGCTCACCCACCACTTTGTGCCCATATCTTAACTGTCCACCATTTCCTGACGGAGTGCCCGTTTTTTAACCGTTTACGTTCCCGCTTGGGTTTGCCATCTGAATTATCGGCCGTTTTAGCGAACGACGCGCGGGCTGTGGACGTCATTTTACTTTTTATCCGTCGTAGCGATACGGCGAAGGCCATTTACTTTTTATTTCTGGACCTCCGTTTCTCTACGGGGCATTTTGCAGCCCTTTCTCCACGTTCCTGTTCTTAGCTGTGTTCTCTTACGTCGATTGGGATTGACTTGTAGTCGTTTCTTAACTCCTCTCTGTCTTCGTGTTCTATCGTTTTGACTTGGGTGCTTATAACCCCAGTTGTTTTTGCGCCCTAAAACAAAACAAAACCACCAGTTCTGTGCTGTACATGTGAACATTCATCGCTTGCGTACAGGCAGACCTTACTCTCGGCACTGATGAGGACAACGGAGCGCAATTCCGCTCGCCAGATGTCTCTTTCACGACACCAGTGGTATTCTTGCCAGATGCTCACAGTTGCAAGCAGACAGTTCCTAATTGTCCAAAAATGGCTCTGAGCACTATGGGACTTAACATCTGAGGTCATCAGTCCCCTAAACTTAGAACTACTTAAACCTAACTAACCTACGGCCATCACACATATCCATGCCCGAGGCAGGATTCGAACCTGCGACCTTAGCAGCAGTGCGGTTCCGGACTGAAGCGCCTACAACCGTTCGGCCACAGCGACCGGCTATTCCTAATTGTTGTGGCTGTGCCCTCTTGTAACGTTTTTGGTTCCTGGCTGCTTGAGGAGATGGTGGTATGGTAGGTAGGTGGACAGTACCTTCTCACTACAACACAAAATGCACACGTGGTTAAAGCACACTTTATTACAGGAACCAATTCAGTACTTAACTTTAACGATGTCCAGTCTGAAGTTCTGTGGTTAACTGCAACCAAATAATATGTACTAATTCTTGACCTGTGCCCGTGTCCATATCACAGCTATATACAGTGACTAACGTTCCCTCACAGATAGCTAAGGTGCGAGGCGACGACTATCACTGTGGAAGACTAGAGCACAGTGCGACGTATTGAGGTGCAATGCGAACTGAATTCCGATGCGGCTTACTGTGGTACTGAGATTGGGAAACTGAGACAGCACGGTCGGCAACGACGGCCTATATGCAGGCTGTCCAGCGAGTAGCCTGGGAGCGTGCCTTGGGCTTCTCTTGTCATAGGCACGCCTAGTTCAGCGCCTGCTATACAATGTTACCTAGTGCCGACCTGTGTGCGTACACCAGCACACTAATGCTTGTTGGCGACATATCAGGTGCAACCAGTGCCCAGGTATCTTCCCTGGTTGATGTTTTGTCCACCACTACTGCTCTCAAAATCCATCGACCTTGATTGGCGTGTGTACAGTGAGGACGTGCAGAAACTGGTCTACTGCTGAAAAGACAAATGCTGAAAAGAAACGACGCAGCGCCGATACAATGTGTCCCACATGTCCAGCAACCCGTCGGTAGCTCCATCCAGCTCCCGGCAAGCCCATAATGTGACACCGCCCAAATGGCTTCAGTTGCTCAGCATGAACACGCATTCGTTGTCGGACCATGTTCGTACCTTCGAATGAATGTTGCACACACTGTTCACCTCTCGGCACAGTTGCTGCGTGCAGAATCAAAACAGAGGGCGCACAGACAACCCACCAGCGCATCTGATCGTCGATGACTGTGACAAATTGATCACTAATATTACAACCCCTCGCTACGCACTTACTGTAGCTTGGTGTTAATGAACAGCGTCTTTGTGTGTGTTGCATTTTTTTCCGGCAGTGGATATCTGGGGGAGACTCATAGGATTCTGATTTTGTTCATTTGAACATCGTGTTTATACACTGGTGTGCAAAACGTAAGCCGGCCGCGGTGGCCAAGCGGTTCTAGAAGCTTCAGTCCAGAACCGCGCGACTGCTACGGTCGCAGGTTCCAACCCTGCCCCGGGCATGGATGTGTGTGATGTCCGTAGGTTAGTTACGTTTAAGTAGTTCTAAGCTCTAGGGGACTGATGACATCAGATGTTAAGTCCCATAGTGCTCAGAGCCATTTGAAC
The DNA here is from genome assembly GCF_023864345.2 of Schistocerca serialis cubense. NCBI lineage: Eukaryota > Metazoa > Arthropoda > Insecta > Orthoptera > Acrididae > Schistocerca > Schistocerca serialis. The sequence goes on along the minus strand of NC_064641.1, from coordinate 109,595,039 downwards.
TATTTTTTTTTGGAAAACGCAAGGTTCAAAATGGCTCTAAGGACTATCGGACTTAACATGTGACGTCATCATTCCCCTAGACTTAGAAATACTTAAACCTAACTAACCTAAGGATATCACACACATCCATGCCCGAGGCAGGATTCGAACCTGCGACAGTAGCAGCAGCGCGGTTCCGGAGAAACGTAAGGACGAAAGTAACTTTCGCATGATGTGGCAGTGTCAAGTAACGCGATGAAACTTGGATCGTAGAAATAAATAACTGCTACAGTAGAATACAAAACCCAACAGAAAGAAATAAGTAATGAGGCGAACAAAAATTACACTTTTATTTATTTATTTATTTTATTTATTGTTCCGTGGGACCAAATTAAGGAGAAGTCTCCATGGTCATGGAACGAGTCAATACATGAAATTATAACAAGATATTAGAAACAGATAAAATGAAATATAAAAAAACATATTCAGGTGACAAGTCGTAAGTTTAAATGAAGAAAATCAACAATGTAACACTGGAATTTGCTTAATTTTTTAGCTCTTCCAGGAGCTCCTCGACAGAATAGAAGGAGTGAGCCATGAGGAAACTCTTCAGTTTAGACTTAAAAGAGTTTGGGCTACTGCTAAGGTTTTTGAGTCCTTGTGGTAGATTATTGAAAATGGATGCAGCAGAATATAGCATTTTCAGTTGTTAAGCCATTTCTAAAACCAAACTGAACATTTGACAGCAAATTATGTGAATTTAAATGCTCCAGTAACCTTGTATATACAACCTTCTCGATAACTTTAGCAAACACCGATGGCATAGAAATAGGTCTAAAATTGTCAACATTATCTATGTCTCCCTTTTTAATAAAGTGGCTTCACTACCGAGTACTTTAATCGGTCAGGAAACCGACCACTCCTAAGGGAAAAGTTACAGATATGGCTGAGAACTGGGCTAACATACATAGAACAATACTTCAGTATTCTGCTACATACCCTGTCATATCCATGAGAGTTCTTGGTCTTTAGTGATTTAATTATTAACTCAATCTCCCTCTTGTCAGTATCATGGAGGAGCATTTCAGGTAACAGTCTCGGAACACTTTTCCTAAGAGCGCTTGTGGGGCGGCGAATAACTTGTAAAAATAAATTGCTGTATAAATGCTTGAATGTTGAATCAGTTTCAGGCTTTTAGAATGTTGTTAATGCTGTCTTTCGCCGTTCTCAACCACAAACACTGCTCAATTCTATTACACTGCCTTTCCTTGCTACACCAGGTGAGTTTAATCTTACAACTTATCTGCATATTTTTCCTAACACTAAGCAATCTCTTTTACTATTTCTTAGTTAGCTCTAATGCATACACTAGGTTTCACTACCACTTCAGATCCTGCTTGTACATGAATTCATATATCTTTTTAAATTACTGTTGGTGGACCATTTCCAATAAAACAACACTTTGTACTTACTATATTACCAGGGTACTACACATAATTGTTACTCAAATACATTTGTATCTTAATTACGTCATACTTCTCTATTGTTTGTCACTATTAGGTTTGTCACATTAGGTATTTTTCTTCACTAATCGGTAGATAGAATGGTTACATAACTCATGGCTTGATTGCAATGACAGAAAATTTTTGTGTCTGGAAAGAAGAGGTCGAAATTTTTGAGGACAGGAAAGAGGAAGAATGAGTGAGACCTGAAAGGGAAAGAAGATCTCACACAGCTGGGACTGCACAGCTGCCACACTGTGTAGAGGTTACAGAACAACCTCCTCCCTACAGCATTCATTGGTTTAATGCTGTATTGATAACCATAGCGGAAAATTTAATGTATGAAAGAAGAGGTCGAAATTTTTGAGGACAGGAAAGAGGAAGAATGAGTGAGATCTGAAATGGGAAAGAAGATCTCACACAGCTGGGACTGCACAGCTGCCACACTGTGTAGAGGTTACAGAACAACCTCCTCCCTACAGCATTCATTCACTACCTATGAATTTCTTTAGGTCGATCACGTTCCTGAGACCTAATAGCTTCTTACTTTTAGGGTACTCTAGCCTATATGCATTGGCATGTGGTTTTCCTATGATCCTGAAAGGTCCTTGGCATACGAACATGAATTTCTTTGTTTCTGCATTTACTTTCTTTGATTTTCCTTTGGTTTTAACAAGGACTAATTGACCTATTTCAAAGCTAGTAGGTACAGCTTTTGCGTCATGACGCTTCTTCCTTTCCAACGCTCTTTTCCTCATATTAGCCCTAGCCTTTAGTTTCTTCTCGTCTGTGGATATTTGCGTTAGAATAGGGAATTCTACCATATCTGCAATCACATTGTGCGGTTCTTGGCCAAACATCAATTCGCAAGGTGCAAAACCAGTTGCATCATGTCTTAAGTTGTTAATTACATTCTCAAAATACTTAATGTGCTCTGCCCAACTTGAGTGTTTCCTAGCACAATAAGTTCTGCAAAGCCTATTCAATTCTCTCATAATACGTTCACTCATATTTCCTTGGGGGAAATACGCAGATATTTTCAGATGTTTCACGCCGGCCTTATCTAGACATTCCTTAAATCTATCAGAAGTAAATTGAGGCCCATTGTCTGACAGCAAATTCTTCGGAACGCCAACGTTCACGAAGAAATCTTTTTCCAACTTTTCAACCAACGTTTTTGCATTTGCTCTTTTAATTGGGTATAGCTTAACATATTTACTGAATCCATCCACAATAACAAAAACATGGGTGCAACCACCTCTCGAAACAGGAAGAGGGCCAAACAAATCACAAGCCAGTAATTCTAGGGTTTCAGTTGGCTCTACTGAATGCATATCAGCTTGTATTCTGGTGTTGGCAGCACGGACTTTGTGGCACACTACACACGATGCAAGACGCTTGGCCACACGGCGGTACATGTTATCAAACACAACCTTCTCTTTTAATTTTGCAATGCACTTCTTTGCACCGTAGTGCCCATACCTCAGGTGTACATAGTCGATTAGTAAGTCTACATGTTGTGAGGGAAAGCACAGCTTCCACTCAGAAACACCTATCTTTTTCCTCCTAAACAGAATACCTTTATGCAAACAATAGTATTGCGAAACCTTAGGATAGTTCGCATTTCCTAAATAGCTCTTCACTAATTTCAGTTGGTCATCTGCATTCTGCTCACGTCTCAAGTTCTTAATCACTCTTTTTAATGCACTTTCTTCCTTTACTTCGTGCAATGCAAACATTAGAACTTCACTTAGGTCTGTTGCTGTAATTCCCGCGTCATCACAGAGCTCCGCACTTCTAGATAACCCATCAGCTACCAGATTGTCTTTCCCTTGAATATATCTAACCTCAAGGTCAAACTGCTGGAGATACAATGACCATCTTACCAAACGAGAATTCCTCAACTTACAGGTCTTTAAAAAGGTCAACGCCTTATGGTCACTGTAAACAATTATCTTGTGACCTAATAGATACTGCTCAAACTTCTGTACCCCAAATACAATTGCCAATGCTTCCAGTTCTGAGATGCCATAATTTCTCTCTGCTGCCTGTAAAGATCGACTTGCGAAAGCTATAGTCTTGTGCACTTCTTGTTCGTTCTCTATTTCTACTTGGAATATCTCCACAGCTATACCATAGCCACTAGCATCAACAGACATACAGAATGGTTTTTCAAAATCAGGATGATGTAAAATTGGACTATTAATTAAAGATTGTTTAAGCACCTCAAACGCCTGTTGACATCCTGCTGTCCAAACCCAAGGGGTATTCTTTTTCAGCAGGAGGTGAAGACAGGGAGCATTAAAAGCCTGATCACTAACAAAACGCCTATAGAAGCCGAAAAGACCGAACATTGATCTCGACTGCTTCTTGTTTCTGGGAGCCTCAAATTTTTCAATGACTGCTAGCTTCCCTGGGTCAGGCAGAATACCTTTTCCACTTATCCTATATCACAAGAAACCTATTTCCTTTTTAACGCACTCGGTCTTTTCAATCTTTAGTTTCATGCCACCTCTCTCAATAGCCTCTAACACTTCCTCTAATAAAGCTATGTGTTCTTCCCAGGTAGGAGTTGCTATTAACACATCATCTACGTAGACTTATTTTATTACTTAAAGCTGGTCCTAAAACATGGCACATCACACGTACGAAGGCACAAACAGAGATATTAAGTCCGAAAGGTACCACATGGTATTGGTAACAAACTCCTTCGTACAAGAAAGCTGTGTATTTCCTTGAACTTTCCGCCAGTGGCAAATTCCAGTATCCACACGTGATGTCCATAGAAGTTAAGAATTTTACTCCCCGGAATTTTTGCAATAACTCGTCCATGTTCTGCAGTCTATCACTTTCCCTAACCACTATTTCATTCAACCAACGAGCGTCCAAGACCAATCTGACACTCCCGTCTCTTTTTGGTACAACAACAAGAGGATTATTGTACTCACTGGCCGCTTTCTCAATCACACCCCACTCCAGCATTCTCTGTATCTCCTTTCGAACCGCCTCCTTCCTAGCTACATGTATTTGGTATGGCTTCCTGAAAAACACTTGGCCAGGTTTCTCCTTTAATTGACATTCATAACCTTTGACCACGCCAGGTCGATCTGAAAATACCTTATGATGCCTTTTTAGAACCTGTCTCAGTTCTTCCTTCTGATTGGCTGAAATCTTATCGATTTCCTGCAATTTAGCTTCTATTTTGTCTAAAATAATTGCTTCTTCTTCTTCTTCTGTGTTCAGCTTACTGTTACTAAGATTAACACCTTCGTCCCAATACCTCCTATTTTTCAGAACTCGTATATGCAGCTCCCAAGTTTCATCATCAGTTACTACATGTTTATCACTAAAAGGTACTATAATTACTCCAGTTATTGGCAAGACCATTTTTAACTGGCTTCTTTCAAAGTCAACAACACTCTGATATTTTGACAAGAAATCTATGCCAATTAAAACCTCAATACTGAGATTGTTTACAATTAAACATGGATGATCAATTAAATTACCATTAATGTTAAAGGGTAGTAAAGCTTCTTGCTTTACCGTTTTTGAAACCTTGCCAGTAGCACCAATTATTCTTAGTCCTGATACCCTCATTACTGTAAGCTTGTCAAAGAACGACTGAGATATTGCACTCACCTCACTTCCACTGTCTAAGAGACAACGTACATTGATACCCAACATATTAACTATTATTATAGGGTGGCTTATTCTAGGTTGTACAGGTGGTTCCTCAAATTCATCTAATAGTTCCTTTTGGATTTGTCTCCAACTAAAGTGATCGACATCTGTCTTCATTACATTTAGGTCACAGTGGGTAGGGGTTTCCTGAATTACATTTTCAACTGCCTTTTCCAGTCGGTCTATTAATTTTAAATCGAAACACTGCACGACTTCCTTACATTTAGTTTGCTGAACATAACCCAAATTACTGTAGTCTGAGCGATTCTGCGTCTCCAGACCGGGCATAACACTAGTTACAGCTAAACCACTTTCACCATTATCGTCGGTTTCCTTCTCAAGTGACAACTGGTCACAGCTACTGGGTTCATCGACCCCCAACAGCCTACCCTCTACATTCTCACTTATCTCCTGTCCTAAATCTATTAGTACATTATCAACATCCTGCACAGGTACTTTAGATAAGAGCACATCATCCTCATCGTAAATACAAGCATGAATTTCTTCTGCTTCTTCACCTGACAATTCAGTATTTTGTAGCTCCTCCCTATTGTTACACTGCTGCGCCTTCTCTTTCTCTTCCCACTTAGAAAGCGTCTCTAACACGGTATCTATCAAATACTGTGAGTGATCTAATATTTCTGTTGAATCCTTAGATGCTACCGACACTTCATCCACCTGTTCAGTTTGAGTATTCTGATTTGTCTTACCAATTCCCGTAACTACTGGCTTAGGAAAAGTAACCGCCTGGTGAGCGCCAGTGTCCTCATAGACGGGAACTAGTTTTCCTGCCTCGGCCTACTACTGTTTCCTTTAGTTTCATTATAGTTAGCTGGCATAGCATTGCTTTCCGCGCTGTTGTTTACCTGCATAATTCTGTTTGGAACAACATTACTGTCATTTTGATGCCATTGTTGGTTCTGATAATTATTTCTCCAATTCCTACCTCTCTTAGGATGGCGAACACCTACTGTTCTGATGTTTACATTGCCATTTTGCTCGTTCCTAAAATTACTACTATTATTATTAGAATTTCTGTTATTACGTGATTGCTCCTCATTGGCCGCAACACGTTCTACACGTTCCAGATACTCAATGAAACGATCCAGATTGTCTCTAGGGGCAGATATAATTCTAGTTTGCCAATACCATGGCGGTTTGGCTTCAAGACCTAGTATAATCATTTCTGGTTTTAGCTTTTCCGCCAAATGTGACAAACGTGAAATCCATGACCTAGCAAACTCTTTAATTGATTCCTTGCCTGCATTGAAGCGTTTTCCACTCCAAAATTCTCTCAACACTTCATTTTGCTTATTGCTAGACCAATACTCATTAATAAAAGCTGTTTTAAATTCCGCTAATGGCTGGCTCTGAGCACTATGGGACTCAACTGCTGAGGTCATTAGTCCCCTAGAACTTAGAACTAGTTAAACCTAACTAACCTAAGGACATCACACACATCCATGCCCGAGGCAGGATTCGAACCTGCGACCGTAGCGGTCTCGCGGTTCCAGACTGCAGCGCCAGAACCGCGCGGCCACTTCGGCCGGCTCCGCTAATGTTTTACACTTTAACATAACATCAGCTGACCAACGCATGGCGTCACCTGCTAAATGGCTTTTAATAAATGAGATTTTCTCTCGTTCAGACCAAGTTGGTGGAATCACATCTTCAAAATCGTTCCAGAAATCTAGCGGGTGGATATTTTTATCTGGATCAAACCGCAAGAACTGCCGACACCCGATAAAAGCGGCGTTTGCAGCTACAACTTGTTGTATACTACCATTACCAGAAGTTACTGAAGCTACTTTACTCTCAATGTTAGCAATGTTAGTACTAATATTTTCTACTTTCATTTCAACATTTTCTACTCTTTGTACAATATGAGTAGTATCAGTTTTGATTGCTTCTACTTCTGCTTGACATATGTTTACTTTTATATTAACATCTTTAAATCTATCTGAGCACAGTTCAGATTCCGCCTCGATCTTTTCTGTTAACTTGTGATCCAGCTTCGCATCTTCCATTTGGAAGTCTTTGCGAACCTCAGCAACTTCGGATTTAACTGTTTTATACATTTCAGAAAACTGTTGAGCAACCTTTTTCTTAATATCCTCATGATTGTAATCAATTTTACAATTCAAACTGTCTAGATCCTCTTTCAACTTATTGCAACCAGCCTTGAAGGTATCGTCCATTACCTCCAATCGTTTATTAAAATTAGTTTGACTGGCCACAATCCTGTTATTTACCTCAACTATATTAGATTTCAATTCAGCATTACTGCTTTTGACCTGTTCACTTATTTCAGACTTTAATTCAGCATTACTGCTTTTGACCTCAGTTATTTCAGACTTTAATTCAGCATTATTGGATTCTAATTTATTGTCCATTGCCTCAAACCGCATATTAAAATTTGTTTGACTGGCAGCTATTGCTTGTAATATAACATTTAGATCAACAGCCCCAGCATCTTTGGGTTGCTCACTAGCTGGCTTTTTATCACACTCAGGTGACGAAAAACTAGCTCCAACACCAGAATCATCAAAACTAAACGAAAGTTCTGATTGGTTAGTCATATCTAACTTCTCCTTCTTAAACTCTACCATCTCTGATGACTGTTTCATTTTTAATTCATCAGAGAAACTATCATCCAATAAATTTACAATTTCTACTCTCTGCTTTACTACAGGGGTCTCTATTATTGAATCATTGCCCCTTCGCACACTACTGTCAGGAGACAATACTTCATTTTTCACTTTAACATTACTACTTTCATGCATGTTTATACTTGAAACGTTGTCTGAATTTACAGTTCCCTCATCAGACATAGGTTCTAATTTAAGTTTAAACTCAGTTTCTTTTGGCGGTTCCATCGCCGACAGTCTTTTAGTGCAGGTTAGTAAAATTTTTAACAGCTTTTCACTTAACTTAGTTCCTTCTGCACGACGTATGGCGTTGCCGGCGCAGCGTACCAGGATTCCTGATACGACGTGGCACGTTGAACTGCAGACGGCTCTCCGACGGCTGTTGTGTGTTTGCGTGGCCCGCAATTGCAGGCGCTGCGCCGGCTGCTCCAGCGGACGACTGCGGTGCGGCGAGACTGGCTTCTCGCGATGCCGGCAGCACCGCTAGACTAAGTGCCAGCTCCGTCAATCCAGATGTGTTGTTAATCCAGTTGCGTCGTCCACATGCACACGTAACACTTTCACTGTTCTATTACTCAGCTGCGTGTCGCATTCCACTCGCGAATCCGAATAGTAAAAAAATCACTTTCACTTAGTTGATTTCCCGGCCGATGCACCATATGTGGGGCGGCGAATAACTTGTAAAAATAATTTGCTGTATAAATGCTTGAATGTTGAATCAGTTTCAGGCTTTTAGAATGTTGTTAATGCTGTCTTTCGCCGTTCTCAACACTGGCTCTCTATTTACTTTTTAGCACCCAGAAAGTGATTTAACAAAACGTGAAGCCTGTACTTAGAGTTCCTAGTGCCCACTTAATCTGAGAATACCATTATAGCTGCAGCTTATAGCTCTGAGGAATTAGGAGATTGTCCGGGATTTCTAATCAAAAACGATTTTCCAAAATAGTTGAGTATATTCTGAAATTCACTGATAAAAAACACAAGTATCCCTACAACCTAACTAACAGAGCAGTTCAGAGTCTAATGCGCTGATGCAACTATAAATGTCCGAATTAAATGTTAAAAAAGAATGCTCATCATAATTTGATGAGAGTATTTCATCAAATGCCACGCTAAATAATTGCTAGAATGTCTGTCCCGCGACGGCACGTGAAAATACGACAACACGCAAACTGAAGCTAAATAATAAAAATCATCCCAGAATTAACTCTTCACTTGAAATGATTTCATGGTTCCGCGTATCTCTAGTAACTTAATACGGCACCCGAGGCTGTTTGTAGCACTGATACCGATGCGACGCGACTCCCGACACAGATGGCGTGTCATTCCGCGTCTGGAGAGAACTGGGGGCTTGCTTCCTCGCGCAGCATTCTTATATATAAAGCCGCGGTGCGGACGGCTAAGGGAACGCCTGATCAAATCCGCTCTCCCGACTAGCCGCTGGGCTAGTAACGCACCACTTCAAGTTATATAATAATTTATAGCTTCTTTTGCTGATGGCCGATGAAGCTCTTAATTTAAACGTGCATTCAGCACGCAGGTAAGTATTCATAATAAAATTTTGACGTGGCTAAGTTAAATATTTTGGGCGAGAGAATTAATTTAATTACACTGCACGCAGTAGATGAGCTCTGAACTGGCCCTTTTCCCTTTTGAGATCCGTTATCGCTATAATTTTATAGGTATTCAAAAGAAACTTTTCACATCTTCATAGTCATAGCGGACCTCCAACCTATTTAAATCTAAACATCCTAGCCTTATTTATTAGCCTACTTAATCTATCCTGCTTCCTTCAGTTTTGAGTTGAAACCCAGAAAATCATGAATTTCCACTAAAATCTTAATTTGTGAAATCCAAAGTACTGTTTTTTTATTAAATCATTATGAAAGATGAATCTAAATATAAATTTTGAAGTCTCTAGCTCTTTTCTGTTGTGCCAATGATTTTTTCAGAAAAACGTCCAAATTTCGAAAATGGCTGAAGTTATCGAACTGATATTTAACACACATTAATTTAATATTATTCCTGACATGCTAGAAAAGTTTTAGGTCATTTGCTTGATTTTTAAGGTATTGCGCAACGTTTATGACGTCAGAGCTAGTTACAGCAGACGGGCTGGCACACAATGGAAACTGATGTGAATTTACTACAGCGTGAGTAGGCTGCTTCCCTACACGCTATATGATTCCCTGTTGGGACTAGGTTTCTATTTAGATCACCTGCTATATTCACAAAGTGATTATTAAATACTGTACGTATATGCGACTTATCAGTAACATGGACATTCCCACTACGCACTGATTCTATATCCTCGACCTGTCTCTACAGACCAGCAACTTCCTTTGCGACTGACCATATGGTATCTGCATACCACATACTTTTTGCCTTCCTAATAACATTTTTAAGCACCTTACAATACTGTTTGTAATGGGCTGCTGCATTTAGATTTTGACTGTTTCTAACGTTTTGATATAATTGCCACTTTGTTCTACAAGATATTCTTATCCCTCTAGTCAGCCACCCAGGCTGCCTGTTTGTGCTATTACCCTGTTTTAAACATTCTAACGGAAAGCAACTTTCAAAGAGCATGAGAAAAGTCTTGAGAAAAGCATTATATTTATCGTTTACTGTATCAGCGCTATAAACATCTTGCCACTCTTGTTCCTTTATAAGGTTTACAAAGGTCTCTACAGCAACTGGATCAGCTTTCCTGAACAGCTTATGACCATATTTAACACGTGTTGCAGCACAAAAATCTTTTAAAGTTAAAATTTGTGCATCATGATCTGAAAGGCCATTCACCTTTTTGCTAACAGAATGCCCTTCTAGTAATGAGGAATGAACAAAAATGTTGTCTATAGTTGTTCTACTGTTCCCTTGCACTCTCGTTGGAAAGAATACGGTTTGCATAACATTATATGATTTAAAGAGGTCTACCAGCATCCTATTCCTTGCACAATCACTTATACAATTAATATTGAAGTCACCACATATAACTAACTTTTTGTATTTCCTATAAAGTGAACCAAGAACCTCCTCTAGCTTTAACAAAAGTGTTGTGAAATCGGAGTCTGGGGATCTATAAATAACAACAGTTAGAAGTTTAGCTCCGTTAAATTTAACCACACCTGCACAACATTCAAACACCTTTTCAGTGCAGTACTTTGAAACATCAATTAACTGAAATGGGATGCCGTTTTTCACATACATGGCTACTCCCCCACACCGCAAAGAGCTCCTGGAAAAGCTGCCAGCCAACCTGTATCCTGGTAAAGGAAGCCTCTGAATTATCTCCTTATTTAAGAAGTGTTCAGATATACCAATAATTTCAGAGTCAACATCTATAAGCAGTTCACTAACTTTATCTCTAATACCTTGTATATTCTGATGAAATATACTAATTCCCTCATTACTCGGATACCTAAGCTTTGTAAAAAGTGATTCCCTTGTTAGAGAGACTTCCCATAAGCAGGAATACCTATCAGCTGACTTCAATCTAAAAAAGGTGCAGCTCTAACACCCACTACTGCAGGAATTTTCCCATGAGTGATCCCACCAACCCCACCTATGCTGTCACGTATAAGCTTTGCCAAGCTCCCCTTCCCATACCTGTTGAGGTGCAGGCCATGTCTAGTGAAACCCGTCCTGCTGATAGACTCCACCGACACCACTGAAATGTGACCCATGCTTTCTGTCATCAGCGCACCCCCAAGTCTCATGTTATTACGCCTGACGGCTGCATTAAGATGAGGCAGATCGTGACGCTGAAACAGTTCCACGAAATGCACATTCGTGTTGCCAGTCTGAGTGGCTATCTTTTCCAGGTCACCATCTATGTTATACTCCCCATCCCTACCAATACTATTACCAGCCCCACCCACAATCACTACCTGATCCTCTTTAGTAAAATCCCTACATAACCCCCCTATGTTAACAGTCACCTGAGCCAACCCTGCATTAGGCTTCACAATGCTGGTGACCTGGTACTCACTCCCCAGCACTTCCTGCAACTGCTGGCCTACACCTCTGCCATGAGAACTACCTAACAGCAGAACCTTCTTCTTCCTCTTCGACTTTGCAACTGTTGTAGGCACAGTAACTACTGAGGTCTGCTGCATACTTCCTACATCTACAGCTACTAATAATTACAGTGAAGTGACCGCGATTCATGATGGTCGCCTGGACGTTACAAATGGCGAAATGTGGTTCTTAATAGGGTATGTGGGCACTACTGGCGGCAATGCATGCTCTGCAACGTGCCCTCATGCTAGGCAAGTGGTTGATGAGAGGCTCTTGTTGTAGGGCGTCCCATTCCTCCGCCTGGCAGGTTGGCAACTGCTGGTTTTTTGCTGGTGCATCTGGACACCCTACTCTACGTCTCTTCGAAGCATCCCACACATACTCGATGGGAGTTAAATCGGAGGAATGGGCAGACCCGTCCAGTCGGCCTTATACGCTCTCGTTCCAAGAGCACTCCCAGCTTCATTGTTCGATGTGGTCACGCACTGTCATCCATAAAGATGGAGCCAGGGTCGAATGCACCCTTCAAGAGACACACATGGGGAAGGAGTACAGTGTCACATAACTTCTACTGGTGAGTGTACTGTGCACAAGCGTTTAGATGTCAGGACGCGCATTTAACAATATACCTTCCCCCACCGTAGCGCATGCACTATAAAACGATTATGTTTGACAATCCTGCACGTTTCGTCTTATGGTGATAAGATGGAACACGCAATGCTTCCAGGAACATGGCACCAACAGCACCACCTTCTCTGGTTTCAGCTCTTGAGAAAGGATAGGATGTCATTCTTTCACAGATTCCTCATCGAAAGCGTTATGTCTGGCATAAAGCCAAAGGGTGGACACATTCCACACTAATGTCCAGTAATAGATGTTCCGATACTTTTGATCAGATATTGTATCATCATCAGTCTGACCCGAGCTACCACAATATGTATAGAAAATAAAAGAATCTGTCAGCAGTTTAGTATTAGTGCCAATGAAGCTAACCAACTCAATTTTTATTGCCTCAAGGATTTTTCACTGCGCCATTCTTACATACAAATCTCAGTGCGCAAGCCGGCTTATGTCTCAGCTAAGACACGAATTTTCAGACACGTATCTACGTACATACATACATAGATATATAAATTAATACTTGTTCCATAGATAATGAAATGCCATTTCCCAATGATGTGGAATGTGTCACTTTAACATAAGTCATCTTTACATAATGTAATTTTTCTTACAGTTACTGCTTCATGTCTAAAAATCCATCTATTGAGAAGAAGTACTTGTCATTCATAAATTCTTGTAATTTATTTTTAAGTGTTCGTTTGCTATCTGTATACTTTTAATGCTATTTGGCAAATGATCGAAGATTTTTGTGGCAGGATAATTCACACCTTTTTGTGCCAAAGTCAGATTTAACCCAGAATAGTGAAGGTCATCCGGTCTTCTAGCGTTGTAGTTGTTCACTTCGCTTTTATTTTTGATCTGGGGTGGGTTATTCGTAACAGATTTCGTAAGTGAATACATCTATTGCCAAGGTACTGTGAATATCCCGAGTTTCTTAAAGAAATGTATGCAGTGTGATCTTTGGTGGGCTCCTGTTATTCTTGTGACTACATGCTTTTGTGCAACGATTATTTTTCCTTTTAATGGTGAATTACGCCGTATTATGATGTCATATGAAAATAGGCATAGTAGGCCAATTTACAGATATCTATATCACAAAAATTAGCAATAACCGTAATAGCATAAGTAGCTGAACCTAACTGTTTCAGCAGATCACCAATGTGTTTCCTCCTATTCCTCGTAGTCGTGCGGTTGCGTTCTCGCATCCCACGCCAGGTTCCCGGGTTCGATTCCCGGCGGGGTCAGGGATTTTCTCTGCTTCGTGATGACTGGGTGTTGTGTGATGTCCTTAGGTTAGTTAGGTTTAAGTAGTTCTAAGTTCTAGGGGACTGATGACCATAGATGTTTAGTCCCATAATGCTCAGATCCATTTTTTTGAGCCTCCTATTCAATTTCTCATCAGTGCACACACCCAGAAATTTTGAATATTCTACCTTAGCAACAGACTTCTGCTCATAGCCGACATTTACCAATGGTGTTATGCCATTTACTGTATAGAACTGTATAACTGTGTTTTCTCAAAATTTAGTGAGAGTCCATCTGCAGAGAACCACTTAATAATTCTCTGAAAGATATTACTTACAATTTCCTCAGCTGATTCTTGTTTGTTGGGTGTGATTACTGTACTTGTGTCATCAGCAAAAAGAACTAGCTTGGCATCTTCATAAATATAGAGTGGCACATCATTTATACGTATATTAAGAACAATAGGCGAGCCAAGACTGAACCCTGTGGGACACCATTCTTGATACCTCCCCAGCTAGAAGAGTCTGCTGATTTTTGCAGATTATCTGTACATTCTGCATTCTTCCAGTTAAATATGAATTAAACCATTTGTTCACTGTGCCACTCATACCACAATACTTAAGCGTATCTAGATGAATTTCATGATTCACACAATCAAAAGGCTTGAGAGAACAGAGAATATCACAATGGGTGATGTTCGGTTATTCAGTGCATTTAATATTTGATCAGTGAAAGCATATATAGCATTTTCTGTTAGAAAGCGTTTCTGAAAGCCAAAATTACATTTTGTTAGTACTTCATTTGTACAAATATGTGATACTACTCTTGAATACATTACTTTTTGAAGAATTTTGGATAAAATTGTTAGAAGTGAGATTAGGTGGTAGTTTTTAGCATGAGCCCTATCCCTTTTTTATGCAATGGTTTAACAATAGCGTATTTCTGTCTGTCTGGAAAAATGCCCTGTTTCAGCGAGCTGCTACGTATGTGGCTGAGACTCCTACTTATCTGTAGGGAATAAGCTTTTGCTACTCTGTTGGAAATGCCGTCAATTCCATGTCACACAATTATCTTCGTCAGGAACTGAGTTATTGCCTGGAACAGGGGGTGTTTCTTACGAGGGATAACCTTCAGCATTTAATTATCACATTGAAATAAATAAATTGTATTAAATTTTTTGTTTGTTTGTAGGTACGTAGCCAACGGCCTTGCCGCAGTGATACCACCAGTTCCCGTCAGATCACCGAAGTTACGCGCTGTTGGGCTGCGCTAGTACTTGGATGGGTGACCATAAGGTCTGCCGAGCGCTGTTGCCAAGAGGGGTGCACTCAGCCCTTGTGAGGCAAACTGAGAAGCTACTTGATTGAGAAGAAGCGGCTACGGACTCGTAAACTGACATACGGCTGGGAGAGCGGTGTGCTGACCACACGCCCCTGCATATCAGCATCCAGTGACTCCTGTGGGCTAAGGATGATATGGCGGCCGGTGCGTACCATTGGGCCTTTGGAGGCCTGTGTGAAGTCGTCGCGGCGTATCACGCCGCTAGACTAGCTTAAACAAAAGGGCGCAGTCCGTTGTTAAACTAGACTGTCAAGCGGTAATTAACTTTCTGCATTCGGAGAATAACAACAATGCAAGAATGCGTGATGACTTGGTGGAAGTGGGCACAACAAGCCACCATCGTACAACACACAATGTTTACGCTATGCACACGCCCTCTGTGTGGACGAATAAGTTCGAATTGACGAACATCTGTGGCAGACCGTATCTCTGTCAAGAAGAGGGGAACTGGTGGATAAGAGAAGACCTTCGCGCTCAAACAACGGCTGTCACGTCTAAGGCGCTAGTGCAGAAAGTGATAAATGAGTAACGGATCAATTTTCAACACCTTGCACGTTATCTGTGCTTTACTGTTGGCTACCGTTCCGCTCTCGAACGGCACACGGGAAAAACGAGCACTTAAATTTTTCCGTGCGAGTCATGCTTTCTCTTATTTTATCGTGATGA
The DNA here is from genome assembly GCF_023864345.2 of Schistocerca serialis cubense. Taxonomy (NCBI): domain Eukaryota; kingdom Metazoa; phylum Arthropoda; class Insecta; order Orthoptera; family Acrididae; genus Schistocerca; species Schistocerca serialis. Next base: position 109,579,336 of record NC_064641.1, on the reverse strand, counting down.
TCATTTCTCCCTATGTAGGTGGGTGCCAACAGAATGTTTTCGCAATCGGAGGAGAAAACTGCTGATTGAAATTTCATGAGAAGATCCCGTCGCAACGAAAAACGCCTTTGTTTTAATGATTGCCACTCCGATTCATGTATCATGTCTGTGACAGTATCTCCCCTATTTCGTGATAATACAAAACGAGCTGCCCTTCTTTGTACTTTTTCGATGTCATCCGTCAGTCTCACCTGATGCGGATCCCACACCTCACAGCAGTACTCCAGAATATGGCAGACAAGCGCAGTGTAAGCAGTCTCTTTGGTAGACCTGTTGCACCTTCTAAGTGTTCTGCCAATGAATCGCAGTCTTTGGTATGCTCTACCCACAATATTATCTATGTGATCGTTCCAATTTAGGTTATTTGTAATTGTAATCCCTAAGTATTTAGTTGAATTTACAGCCCTCAGATTTGTGTGACTTAACGCGTAATCGAAATTTAGCTGATTTCTTTTAGTACTCATGTGAATAACTTCGCACTTTTCCTTATCCAGGGTCAATTGCCACTTTTCGCACCAGATATCTTATCTAAATCATTTTACAAGTCGTTTTGATCATCTGATGACTTTACAAGACGGTAAATGACAGCATCATCTGCAAACAAACTAAGACGGCTACTCAGATCGTCTCCTACGTCGTTAATATAAATCAGGAACAATATAGGGCCTATAACACTATCTTGGAGAACGCCGGATATTACTCCCGTTTTAATCGATGACTCTTCGTCTATTACTACGAACTGAGACCTTTCTCACAGGAAATCAGAATCTAGTCGCACAACTGAGGCGATACCCCGTAGGCACGCAGTTTGATTATAAGACCACATCAACCCTCGCTTAGTACTGAAAACAGAAATGTGTGACTTATGAGGACCTGCTCAACCACTGTCTGCTCTCCTTTTTAACCCCCTGTGTCTTTGTGCTATTGGAACTGCTGGCAGCACTTTACAACTAACGAGCAATTCGTCGCGCTGTTTTCATGCGACGTTTTACAGACAACCTCAGAACATGGGGCCCGCCTGGCCTTGGTTTAGCCGTCATTTTCCAAAATTCCTTCACCAAAGAAGACGAAATAAATATTCCAAAATTCGATTCAAGGACAGCTGCCAACATGAGTAACTTAGAAGTAGATATCCTTAGCATAGCGAATCAGCTTAAATCACTTAATAGAGGTAAGCCTTCCGGTCCAGATCATACACCAATAATTCTTTTAACAGTATACTGACACGTTACCTCCAGAGATCCTATATAACCGCCCGTTCGACGAAATATCTGTACCAAGAGAATAGAACGTTGCACAGGTCACATTAATACCCAAGGAAGAAAAAAATAAGGATTAATCCGCTGAATTACAGACCCGTATCACTGACGTAGATTTTCAGTATGATTTGAGAACATATTCTCCTTTAGAACATTACGAATTGCCACGAAAAACCACCGATTCAGAAACTGTTTTTCTTCTGAAACAGAACTAGCTCTTTCCTCACACAAAGCGTTTATGGACAAGGGATTTAAAATTGATTCCGTATTTCTAGATTTCTGGAAGGCTTTTGATACCGGTTCTCATAAGAGACTACTACTCAAACTGCGTGCCTGTGGAGTATCGTCTAAGCTGTGTGAATAAATTCGTGGTATCTTGTCACAGAGGTCACAGTTCGTAGCAATTGACAGCCTTCTGGCGCCGAGCAGTGTGTCAGAAGTTCGCAAGTAGCAGCAAGTGGCTTATTTAGCGTTCATATGAGTGTTGTGGTCAAGTTGAAAACTTGCTTGAGTGTTCTTTGCGCACTTGTTTAGTTAAATCTGCCAAATCATTGTGTAGTTCCGTATTTAGCGGGAGCACATTTGCATTGTAATATCTGTGAAGTGTAAATTCGCGTAGTCGTCTGTCATTTGTTTATTTCTTTCAAATAGTCGTTGTACGTTACTGACAGTACGGTTAGCATTCTGCCATCAAGAAATGTGTCAGCAGTGCTCAAGTAGCAGCATTACTGCATTTACTAGGCAGTCTTGTATTTTAATAACAGTTTAAATTTTGTTTCGAATTGTTTGTACTCTCTGTAGATTAGTTCAGACGTTCTTTGCACAACAGTATCTAGCATGGATAGGGACTGCGACTGCTGTGTTCGGATGCGGGCTGAGTTGGCATCCTTTCGCTCCCAGCTTCAGGCAGTGTTGGCTTTGGTCACACACCTTGAGGCTGTTGCCAATGGGCATCACTGTGGGGGTCCGGATGGAGGTTTGTCGGGGGCGGCCAGCTCGTCCCACGCATCCCCCGATCGGACTATGGCTGTGGCTGCCCGGGATACTGCCCACACTGAGGCTGACCCCTCACCCGTGGTAGAGTGGGAGGTCGTCTCGAGGTGTGGCAGGGGGCGAAAGACATTCCAGAGGGCTGAACGGAAGGCCTCTCCAGTTTGTCTGAAGAACCGGTTTCAGGATCTGTCTTTGGCTAATACTGATCTTGTCCTGTTCCAGAGGTTGCGCCTCAGTCTACAAAATCCGGGCGGTCGCAGAGGTTGGACTTACTGGTAGTTGGGAGCTCCAACGTCACGCACGTAATGGGGCACCTTAGGGATATGGCTGCAAGGGAGGGGAAAAAAAATGTGCATTCCGTGTGCATACCGGGGGGAGTCATTCCAGATGTGGAAAGGGTCCTTCCGGATGCCATGAAAGGTACAGGGTGCACCCATCTGCAGATGGTCGCTCATTTCGGCACCAATGATGTGTGTCGTTATGGATCGGAGGAAATCCTCTCTGGCTTCCGGCGACTATCTGATTTGGTGAAGACTGCCAGTCTCGCTACCGGGATGAAAGCAGAGCTCACCAACTGCAGCATCGTCTACAGGACTGACTGTGGACCTTTGGTACAGAGCCGAGAGGAGGGTCTGAATCAGAGGCCGAGACTGTTCTGCGACCGTGTGGGCTGCAGATTCCTGGACTTGCGCCATAGGGTGGTGGGATTTTGGGTTCCGCTGGGTAGTTCGGGGGTCCACTACACAGAGCAGGCGGCTACACGGGTAGCAATGGTTGTGTGGCGTGAACTGGGCTGTTTTTTAGGTTAGATGGCCTCGGGAAAGTACAGAAAGGGCAACAGCCATAAAGGGTGTGGGGCTAAGTCAGGGCATGCGGGGACCAAGCAGCAATCGGCATTGTAATTGTAAACTGTCGAAGCTACGTTGGTAAAGTACCGGAACTTAAAGCGCTGATGGAAAGCACCGAAGCTGAAATCGTTATAGGTACGGAAAGCTGGCTGAAGCTAGAGATAAATACTGCCGAAATTTTTACAAAGGCACAGATGGTGTTTAGAAAGGATGGATTCCATGCAACCGGTGGTGGAGTGTTTGTCGCTGTTAGTAGTAGTTTATCCTGTAGTGAAATAGAAGTGGATAGTTCCTGTGGATTATTGTGGGTGGAGGTTATACTCAACAACCGAGCTAGGTTAATAATTGGCTCCTTTTACCGACCTCCCGACTCAGCAGCATTAATGGCAGAACAACTCACAGAAAATCTGGAATACATTTCACATAAATCTCCTCAGCATGTTATAGTCTTAGGTGGAGATTTCAATTTCCCAGATATAGACTGAGACACTCAGATGTTTATAACGGGTGGTAGGGACAGGGCATCGAGTGACATTATACTAAGTGCACTATCCGAAAATTACCTCGAGCAATTAAACAGAGAACCGACTCGTGGAGATAACATCTTGGACCTACTGATAACAAGCAGACCCGAACTTTTCGACTCTGTAAGCGCAGAACAGGGAATCAGTGATCATAAGGCCGTAGCAGCATCCCTGAGTATGGAAGTAAATAGGGATGTAAAAAAGGGAGGAAAGTTTATTGTTTAGCAAGAGTAATAGGAGGCAGATTTCAGACTACCTAACAGATCAAAACGAAAATTTCTGTTCCGACACTGACAGTGTTGAGTGTTTATGGAAAAAGTTCAAGGCAATCGTAAATTGCGTTTTAGACAGGTACGTGCCGAGTAAAACTGTGAGGGACGGGGAAAACCGTCCGTGGTACAACAACAAAGTTAGGAAACTACTGCGAAAGCAAAGAGAGGTTCACTCTAAGTTTAAACGCAGCCAAAACCTCTCAGACAAACAGAAGCTAAACGATGTCAAAGTTAGCGCAAGGAGGGCATGCGTGAAGCGTTCAGTGAATTCGAAAGTAAAATTCTATGTACCGACTTGACAGAAAATCGTAGGAAGTTCTGGTCTTACGTTAAATCAGTAAGTGGATCGAAACAGCATATCCAGACACTCTGGCATGATAATGGCGTTGAAACAGAGGATGACACCCGTAAAGCTGAAATACTAAACACCTTTTTCCAAAGCTGTTTCACAGAGGAAGACCGCACTGCAGTTGCTTCTCTAAATCCGCGCACGAACAAAAAAATGGCTGACACCGAAATAAGTGTCGAAGGAATACACAAGCAACTGAAATCACTCAACAGAGGAAAGTCCACTGGACCTGACGGGATACCAATTCGAATCTACACAGACTACGCGAAAGAACTTGCCCTCCTCCTAACAGCCGTGTACTGCAATTCTGTAGGGGAACGGGAGGTTCCAAATGATTGGAAAAGAGCGCAGGTAGTTCCAGTTTTCAAGAAGGGTCGCCGAGCACATGCGCAAAACTAGAGGCGTATATCTCAGACATCGCTCTGTTGTAGAATTTTAGAAAATGTTTTTTGTTCGCGTATCATGTCATTTCTGGAAACCCAGAATCTACTCTGTAGGAATCAACATGGATTCCGTAACAGCGATCGTGTGAGACCCAACTCGCTTTATTTGTTCATGAGACCCAGAAAATATTAGATACAGGCTCCCAGGTAGATGCCAATTTCCTTGACTTCCGGAAGGCGTTCGATACAGTTCCGCACTGTCGCCTGAGAAACAAAGTAAGAGCCTACGGAATATTGAACCAGCTGTGTGGCTGGAGTGAAGAGTTTTTAGCAAACAGAACACAGCATGTAGTTCTCAATGGAGAGACGTCTACAGACGTTAAAGTAACCTCTGGCGTGCCACAGGGGAGTGTTATGGGACCATTGCTTTTCACAATATATATAAATGACCTAGTAGATAGTGTCGGAAGTTCCATGCGGCTTTTCGCGGATGATGCTGTAGTATGCAGAGAAGTTGCAGCATTAGAAAATTGCAGCGAAATGCAGGAAGATCTGCAGCGGATAGGCACTGGTGCAGCTAGTGGCAACTGACCCTTAACATAGACAAATGTAATGTACTGCGAATACATAGAAAGAAGGATCCTTTATTGTATGATTATATGATAGCGGAACAAACACTGGCCGGCCGGTGTGGCCGAGCGGCTCTAGGCGCTACAGTCTGGAACCGCGCGACCTCTACCGTCGCAGGTTCGAATCCTGCCTCGGGCATGGATGTATGTGATGTCCTTAGGTTAGTTAGGTTTAAGTAGTTCTAAGTTATAGGGGGCTGATGACCTCAGATGTTAAGTCCCATAGTGCTCAGAGCAATATGAACCATTTTTTTTTTTTTTTTTTGGAATGATCATATAAAATTAATTGTTGGTAAGGCGGGTGCCAGGTTGAGATTCATTGGGAGAGTGCTTAGAAAATGTAGTACATCAGCGAAGGAGGTGGCTTACAAAACACTCGTTCGACGTATACTTGAGTATTGCTCATCAGTGTGGGATCCGTACCAGGTAGGAGGAGGTAGAGAAGATCCAAAGAAGAGCGGCTCGTTTCCTCACAGGGTTATTTGGTAAGCGTGATAGCGCTACGGAGATGTTTAGCAAACTGAAGTGGCAGACTCTGCAAGAGAGGCGCTCTGCATGGCGGTGTAGCTTGCTGTCGAGGTTTCGAGAGGGTGCGTTTCTGGATGAGGTATCGAATATATTGCTTCCCCCTACTTGTACGTCCCGAGGAGTTCACGAATGTAAAATTAGAGAGATTCGATCGCGCATGGAGGCTTTCTGGCAGTCGTTCTTCCCGCGAACCATACGCGACTGGAACAGGAAAGGGAGGGTAATGACAGTGGCACGTAAAGTGCCCTCCGCCACAAACCGTTGGGTGGCTTGAGGAGTATAAATGTAGATGCAGAAGGTCATCGAGTAAAACGGAACTGATTTCTGACGTGCATCAACGAAGCGTTATAGGCCCTCTGCTGCTCATGATCTGCATAAACGATTTAAAAGACAATCTGATCAACCCTCTTAGATTGTTTGCATATGATGCTGTCATTTACCGTCCTATAAAGTCATCAAGGATTTTTAGGCGTGAAGGATGGTGGAACGCTGCAGTCCCCATGTCCGGCTGGGCAGGAGTTTTAAGAGGCGGAGTCTATTGTGAACTTCGTCAGGTGAGGTGACGGTCGAGGGTGAGGCCAAGGTATTTCAGGGTAGGAGTGAGATGGATAGGACGACCACAGATAACGAGGTAAAAATCGTGGAGCTGGAAGGAGCGGGTGGTACGACCTATGATGATTACCTGAGTCTGGGAAGAGTTGATGCATAGAAGCCACTGGTTGCACCAGGCGGTGGACTGGTAGAGGTGGTTCGAAGGTATGTTGGGACTGTTTAAGGGCAGGATAAAGGGCCAGGAAGGCGGTGTCATCAGCAGAATGGAAGAGGTGAACAGGTGGGGGAGGTATAGGCATATCTACAGTATACAGGAAATAGAGGAGGTGTAGTGTCCCTTTTTAAATATTGAGGACAATACATATGAAATGACTAAAAAATGACTGTGAATAATATTAAATGGACAGGAATGTCAAATTTATTATGAAAATTTATCAAATTAATTTCACGGAAATATCATATCGATCGTAATGTAAAAAAAAAAAAAGAAAAAAGATATTATATGTAATGGATGAAATCGAAGTGTATAACGTATAGACGCTATCATTATGATCTTTGTTCTTATATGTAAACTGAGCTATTGTATTGGAGAGATTACGTATAGCGATAGCACTTGTTCTGTTTTTTCTCTTGCTTAGCGGATAATTAGATTGTATCCTGTGCTTGGTGAATATAAAAGTGAGTGCATTGTGTCACTTAAAAACCCACCCAAGCACCTCTTCACAAAACGTCAACTGAAAAAGTTATTTAGCATTTTTCAGTTGCTGCGAAACGAGCAGCGGTGATCTTTGACTGGCAACAATTGGCCGCCATTACGCGGCATATTTAAAATTGCTGTTTTGTGCAGGTCACTTCAGTAGCCAGCGTAGTGAAAATCATTCCAAGTCATTAAGTTATTTAAAGTTGAGAAGTTCAATAATGTTATTTTGGAAAAAACTAAATATTTTCAGAGATGCTATTCCATTAGGCTAAGAGCATTTGAAATAATTTCTAGGGAGTCTGGCACTCAGGTAAATCATAACTTAACATTTATTATGGCCACCTACAAACCAATTTTCCTATTACGGCCTCTATTGCTTTTTTACATAACAGTCAATACTAATAAATCAATATATCAAATAATAAATTACAGTAGAGAGATGTAATAGAGGAGGGGCATTCGCGAATATGGACAGCGCTGTTTTAAAGAGTGCGTGCGATCGCTTCAGGACAAGATTGGAGACGGTCATTGCGGCTGAAGTGGGTTACATCGGGTAATGTTACTCTTGAAAAATATCACTACTTATATGTAAAAGGATTTAAGATAAACACTTTGAGTTATTTTGGGTCCAATTTAGAAATCGAGGGAAAATCAAAGTCAGAAATCAATAAAAGTATTAGTAGTGGACGGAAGGTCAATGGGATGCTTAACTCAGTCTTATGAAGCAGGAATGTAATGAGCAGAAGTAAAAAATTAATATACAAATCTATATTAAAGAGTGTGGTTCTGTATGGAATGGAGACCTGAACAATTAACCTGAAGCACATTAAAAGTTACAAGCTCTATAGATGGACTTCTGGAGTTGATCGGCAAGGCTCACTGAAATAATAGGGAGAATAGAAATAAAAGAAAGAATATATGACGTAATGGACAGGAAGAAATTACAGTGGTACCGGCATGTACGACGAATGGAGGAAGCCAGAATACCAAAATTGATACTGGAGTGGGAACTGGAGGGGAGAAGAAGAAGAAGAAGAAGAAGAAGACGACCAATGACCACCTGGCTCCAAAATGTACAGCACACAATGAGGAGAGGAAGAGGACACACATGATCGAAACACCTGGAGGGGTATTTTGAAAATATAAAGAACGTTTATTCTTTGTAAAGTAATTTCCGAGTAAATTATTGTTTTGGAGATAAGCCTCTGTAATGACGAAAAGCTCAAAATAAAAAAAATCATTTTAATTTGTATTTTGTTTCAATAAATTTCTTTTTTTTTAATAAAAGAGTTTCATTTGTCCGGATTTAAGCGCTGGACTCTGTATACTGGACGGGCACGCCTGTCTTGACATCTAGTGGCCAATTTCACATTACATGCCGGTGCTTTTTTTAATCAGGTGGCGTACGACCAGTCACGCATAGGGTGTTGATACGCTGGCAGGTAAACTGGTCGGCCGTTGGCCCAGACGGGCAGGACAGATGGAGAGGGCAGAGTGGAGCAGAGCAGACTCCCCGCCACTGCGAATCGCACGCTCCCCGCTGCCCTGGTCCAATAATTCGGCGTGTGGATTCTCCCTCCCCCTGCCGCCCCCCACTCCATTACTGTAATTGCCGCGAGAGCTGGGCAGCCGGCAATGCACTTAGCAGCGCGAAAATTCGTCTCGTCTGTCGACGTGTGGGCGACGCGAGAAAAACACGGCGCGCTAGCTGGCCGGCCGGCCTCCCGTCGCATCGAGTTACCCCTGCGACCAGCCTCTGGCTAGCAGACGCCACTCACATCACCTCACCCAGCGCGGACGGCTGCCAATAACATGAAAACCGCGATCGCCATCTCGCACCAGCTTTTTCACTTTTTTCCCCCTTTTCGTCCGCGTGTCACTCCTGTTTGCAGAGGCTTACCGCTGTAGCGTTTCCACGGCCGTGTTTTCCTGTGCTTTACAGCCATCGCACTGATCACGCACGCCGCTGTCACGTACGTTTTACTTTGGTGTTTTGGTATTTCTCAAATATTGTGCGTGTGATTTTTGATATAACAGTATCCGAAAAGGAAATATATTGTGAAGTAGAAAGATTTGTGGACTCACCAGGAAAGTACTTGGGCTCGAACAAACACAAATACACCAAAATCGTGTGAGAAATAGTGTAAAGGTCTCTTATTGCACTAGTGATACTCCCGCATCTGCAAAACTCTGCAGTCGTCCGTTAGAGGCCTATGCGTATGCCATGCCGCATTGCACACTGACCTGCCGGTACGCCAGTCGGGACCAATAGGGACGGTGCAGTGTGCCTCTGAAGTTGCGTTTTGTGACATTATTTGTGTACAGAAGCGTCGTTACGAAGAACCCTTCTTCGTGAAGATGGTATTGGTGTAGAAGACGAATCATTCGCATGCTTTCTGGTATCTATTATAGTGCAGAAATATGAGCATAAGTTAGAAACAGATACTGTAGTAACACTAACACATAATGATGATGATAGGGATGATAATGACGAACAACTCATTGCAAACAGTAGTGCTACGGCAAGCGCGGGAAAAGGCGGTGGAAGCAGTGACAGTGAATACCAACCGTCTCCCAAGAAGAAGGTTAAAGTTGCAAGTATCATCACGGCGTTTGATGACAACACACTGGAGAACATGTACGATGGTTATTACGTAAGAGGTTTCGACACATACGACAAGCTTCTGAAAATCTACCGTAAACTGAAGTCTAAAAGCAATATTAAAAACATACTGGATTACGTGTCAAAGAAAAGAGAAGGAAATACAGTTTTCAAAGGAAATCGTACACTTCAAGACCATCATGGAGCGTGTAATGGCGAAATTCGATGAATCGCGAGAATGCGGTTCCGCCGTTCATTATTGGCATTTACAACATTGGGCATTGGACGTAGCCAGAAATCTCGGGTGTAACAACTTTGCAGCTTCACTAGGATTTATTAATAATTTGAAAAAGGAGTTTAGGATAACAATACGCCGTATCACTATGCTCCAAGCACGAAAGGATAAGGATGACGAAGGAGAGCTTATTGAAAAAGCTCAAACGTTTGTTGTTGACGTCAATGAGCATATCACGAGAGAAAACATCGATATTAGTACTGTATGGAACTGTGATCAGAGTCAGTTCAACTACGAACTTACTTGTGACAGAACACTATCCATGAAAGGGGAGAGAAACACTTTCGCGATGTTGCAATCAGTTAGCTGTGCAACACATAGTTACACGATCGATGTTGCTATATCAATGGACGACGATTGGCAGACAAACGCTATATTTGCTTCCAAGAATCCAGTGGAAAGTTTGAACCCCGCGTGTCAAGGGAAATAGAAACGCGGTGCCCTCCAAATGTCGTCGTCGATGCAAGTGTGAGTGGGAAGATGACAAAACAACATCTGAAGACGTTTTTTATGTCAGTTTTGAATCCACATTTGTCGAGAAAGTCATGAGTACTTTGTGACTCCTGGTCTGGAAATAAGGATGAACGAGTACTACTGGAAACATCTGGCGGAAAACACGTAGATTTAAAAATCATTCCGCCTAAAACTACAAAATATGCACAACCTCTGGATGTGTATTTCTTCAGGCAATATAAAATATTTGCCAAGAGAATAACAGACTTCATTAAACTACGTTCCAGCAATATGCAGCCGAAATTGCACGACAGATTTTTTATCATGAATATGCGTTCTGTCATTTACAATCAGTTATCCCCCCTGCGGGTCCGGGGTAAGAATAGGCCGCAGGTATTCCTGCCTGTCGTACGAGGCGACTAAAAGGAGTTTCAACCGTTTCGGCCTTCCATGTACCACCTTGGACCGAAAGGCCTCATTATACCAGCGGACCACGCGGCCCGCCCAGCCATTATACGTAAGATGGCACTCCGTTAAACAACGTGCAACGCACTTCTTGGCCTGAAATGATTCAAAATACTTTTCAATAAATCGCACACGTGACCAATTATTTACAAGAAAAGGATCAGTATAATCAATGTACTGAGTACGTTCCGCCCATAGACGTATACGAACATTAAAGGAAAAAGCCGATTCATTACAGTTCGTTATAGGAACGGCATCTGCTTTCGTAATATATATTAATGCATTCTTCCTACTTTTACATTTCTGTACATCGAACACACCATCTACAGAACCAAACATGGGGTCGAATATATTAATGCTTCATCACCTACATTAAACTCGTTTGACACAAATATGACAAGTCCACGATGTTTAATAGTCAATCCCGGTTTATTCTTAACGTTCACAGTAACTGGGCGTCCTTCAACAATTCTTTTCAATATAGATGCATACGGACGCCAACGCAGCCAATCGAATTCCTCAAACAATATTACATGATGAATGCGGCTATCATACCCACCAAATCCGAATTCGGAACAAAATGGCAGGTACATATGTTGCTTCCGGGAAATAACTTTTTCAATAAGGGTGGATTTGCCAATGTTCGTATCTCCATAAAGATATAACTGCTTTTTACGTACCACCTTGGACCGAAAGGCCTCATTATACCAGCGGACCACGCGGCCCGCCCAGCCATTATACGTAAGATGGCACTCCGTTAAACAACGTGCAACGCACTTCTTGGCCTGAAATGATTCAAAATACTTTTCAATAAATCGCACACGTGACCAATTATTTACAAGAAAAGGATCAGTATAATCAATGTACTGAGTACGTTCCGCCCATCGACGTATACGAACATTAAAGGAAAAAGCCGATTCATTACAGTTCGTTATAGGAACGGCATCTGCTTTCGTAATATATATTAATGCATTCTTCCTACTTTTACATTTCTGTACATCGAACACACCACGGTTAAGAATAAACCGGGATTGACTATTAAACATCGTGGACTTGTCATATTTGTGTCAAACGAGTTTAATGTAGGTGATGAAGCATTAATATCAAGACTTCATGTAGTACATGCGGATTGCCATATAGTGCATTGTTTGAATGTTAAGGAGGAGATGGCGTCGGACGCGTCGGACGTTGAGGCCGAAGAGGACGTTGTATGCATATCATCGGATGAAGATGACCCGTCGGTATCGCCGTGCACGTCCGAGGCGATGGATTCGCCGACGGAACACTGTGACTAGACCGTATTTTGGTCGTATGTGTAGGTGGCGTACAAGGTTTGACCATTTTTCAAAATTCTACAGAAGTACGAGCCTTTTGGGGAAGGACACCTTACATGGTGTACCACTGGTCCTAAGTGCACTAAGACCTTGGCACTCAGCATTGCACCGGCGTTGTAACCATACCCACTATTCCTCAAATTGGGCCTAAACGCCTGATGGGTTGTCCAAGTTACGCCCATAGTGCATCTCCATCTGCACCAGCGATCATGATGGACTTCCCATGGCACCAGAAATCCAGCACGGTAGCCAGCCCGTTGTGGTGGGGTCGTCATGTACCCTCTAGGTTGTAGCCCCCTGACAACACAGGGATCGTACTGCCGATACCTGAGCTGCACCCTCCCCACGTTAGCCAAGGAGTAGATGCCCGTCTCCTTGGGGCATCAGGACTCCCGGCAATGGTCATCCTGCCAGGTGGCCCTTGCTGCGGCTGGGTGGCGCCCGTGGGGAGAGCCCCTGGTCGGAGTGGGTGGTATCAGGGCGGACGTTTCGCAGATGAAGCTTCAACACGTATCAGGTCGCTCTGCGGCCGAGTCTTTCAAAAGAAAAGGTACCGTTTCTAGTTCTGGTTCTCCTGCCCTTTCCCCCTTGGCCACTCCATGGGAGGAGGGACAGGCCCACCGGCTTGGGGCGAAGTACTTCCCCCGCTATTTGGTCTGTTCTCGAACCGATGGGGGGACATTCGCCACCTCCAAGCCCATATTCTTTGTTCAGCACATTGAGGACATCTTCGGGGAAATCGAGGCTCTCAGCATTATGCGTTCAGGGTCCGTTCTTATCAAGACCACCTCCGCCACACAGTCGGCGGCGCTCCAGGCGTGCGACCGCCTAGGGGACATCCCAGTATCCATTGTCCCACATCTGGCACTAAATAGGACGCAGGGGCTTATTTTTCATCGTGACCTCCTGCTACAATCTGATGAGGAGCTCAGGGCCAACCTGGAGCGCCGAGGCGTGCATTTCGTCCGGCGAGTCCAGCGCGGCCCCAAAGACCATCGTATCGACACCGGGGCCTTTATCCTCGCCTTCGAGGGGGACGTTCTCCCAGAGAAGGTAAAGGTGATGTGCTACCAGTGTGACGTGCGACCTTACGTCCCGCCTCCTATGCGCTGTTTTAGGTGTTTGCACTTTGGGCACATGTCGTCATGGTGTGAGGCTGAGCCCATTTGTGGCGATTGTGGACGTCCTCTTCGTGAGGAACATACATGCACCCCACCACCTCAGTGCATTAATTGTCCTGGTGTCCACTCGCCTAGATCCTCAGACTGCCCCGCATATTAGAAGGAGAAGAAGATACAAGAAATCAAAACTTTGGATCGGCTCTCTTATTCTGAGGCCAGGAAGAAGTATTACCGCCTCCATCCTGTGCCATTGACCACTTCGTTTGCCTCAGTTGTGTCCACTCCTTCCGCGGTATCCTCACCCCTATCCTGTCCCCCCTCCGCCTCCTCCGCCCATCAGGGGGCTCTGCCTCCGCCTCCCAAATCCCTCCCTTCCAAATCCTCCTCCCCCGTGGCCCCCACCCCCTCTGCCCCAGGGGCCACCCTTCCTCCTCCTCCTCCCCCCACGCCACCTGAGAAGCGATCCTCTTCTCAGGCGTCCATCGGGGAAACGTTCCGGACCCCAGCTTCCGAGGTCCGGCGTTCCAAAACGGACCCCGCGCGTGAGGACCTTCTTCGGGTCCAGCCCACCATCCCTGTGCCTCCTCGGCCTTCCAAGAAGGCCTCCAAGAAGAAGTCTCTATCCCCCTCTCCACCCCGGCGCGTTTCGTCTGACGCTCCATCCGTGAGTCGCTGCTCCCAGCCGTCCTCAGTTTCGCCGGGACGCTCTGCTGCCAGGCGCTCAGCTGGCCTTTCGTCGGCAAATGATGCTGCCCCTCCTACACAACCAGGGACAGCGGCCGCAGCTGGCGACGAGTCGATGGAAGCGGATCCGCCTCCCGTCGGTTGTAGCGTTGTTCCCTCGCAACCTGGCCCTCCGCGGCCGTCGAGGTGACCAGCTCTTCCCCCGTCTCGTTCCACCAACTTTTTGACTAGCGATGGCGTTGTTTAATTGGAACATAAGAGGTATTCGATCTAATCGGGACGAATTGAAACTGCTCCGCGGCCTGCACTGTCCACTCGTCCTTGGTCTTCAGGAAACCTCGGAGCGGCATGACCTCACCCCTGTGGACGGTATCCCAGCTCATGGTGTTGTCATGTTGCTCGTTCGGGACGATGTCTATTACCATCCCATCCCATTGACCACCCCACTCCAAGCAATAGCTGTCCGCATTACTCTTTCTGCTTTTACTTTTTCAGTTTGTACCATCTACACTCCACCGTCATCTGCTGTTAGTCGGGCTGACATGATGCACCTGATCGTTCAGCTTCCCCCGCCGGTTTTATTGTTTGGTGACTTCAATGCCCATCATCCCCTTTGGGGCTCTCCTGCATCCTGTCAAAGAGGCTCACTCTTGGCGGATGTCTTCAACCATCTCAATCTTGTCTGCCTCAATACCGGCGCCCCGACTTTCCTCTCGGACTCTACTCATACCTACTCCCACTTGGACCTCTCGATCTGTTCTACCACTCTTGTGGTATGTCCTTTCTGACACCTATTCGAGCGACCACTTCCCCTGTGTCGTTCGTCTCCTGCACCACACCCCATCCCCACGTCCTTCGAGCTGGAACTTACTGAAAGCTGACTGGGGACTTTACTCCTCCCTGGCGACCTTTCCGGACCACGATTTTCCCAGTTGTGACAGTCAGGTCGAATACCTCACGGCTGTTATCATCAATGCTGCCGAACGTTCCATTCCTCGTACTACTTCTTCTTCACGTCGCGTTTCCGTCCCCTGGTGGAACGAGGCTTGTAGGGACGCTATCCGTGCTCGACGACGTGCTTTACGCACCTTTCGCCGCCATCCTACGTTGGCGAATTGTATTCAATACAAACGACTCCGAGCGCAATGCCGTAGAGTCATCAAAGACAGCAAAAAAGCTTGTTGGGCCTCCTTCACCAGCTCCTTTAACAGTTTTACTCCTTCTTCCATCGTTTGGGGTAGCCTGCGCCGGCTGTCGGGCATTAAGGCCCACTCCTCGGTACCTGGACTGACCTCAGGTAATGAGGTCCTTGTTGATCCTGTGGCTGTCTCCAACGCCTTTGGCCGTTTTTTCGCGGAGGTTTCAAGCTCCGCCCATTACCATCCTGCCTTCCTTCCCAGGAAAGAGGGAGAAGAGGCTCGGCAACCTTCCTTCCACTCGCTGAATCTGGAAACTTATAATGCCCCCTTTACTATGCGGGAACTCGAACGTGCGCTTGCACTGTCCCGGTCCTCTGCTCCGGGGCCAGATGCCATTCATGTTCAGATGCTGGCATACCTTTCTCCGGCGGGCAAAAGCTTCCTTCTTCGTACCTACAATCGCGTCTGGACCGAAGGTCAAGTCCCCATGCGTTGGCGTGACGCCGTTGTTGTTCCTACACCCAAACCCGGGAAGAATAGACACCTTCCTTCTAGTTACCGCCCCATTTCTCTTACAAGCTGTGTCTGTAAGGTGATGGAGCGCATGGTTAATGCTCGGTTAGTCTGGATTCTTGAATCTCGACGGCTACTTACTAATGTCCAATGCGGCTTTCGTCGCCGCCGCTCCGCTGTTGACCACCTTGTGACCTTGTCGACATTCATCATGAACAACTTTTTGCGAAGGCGCCAAACGGTAGCCATGTTCTTCGACTTGGAGAAGGCTTATGATACCTGTTGGAGAGGAGGTATCCTCCGCACTATGCACAGGTGGGGCCTACGCAGTCGCCTGCCCCTTTTTATTGATTCCTTTTTAACGGATCGAAAGTTTAGGGTACGTGTGGGTTCCGTATTGTCCGACGTCTTCCTCCAGGAGAACGGAGTGCCTCAGGGCTCCGTCTTGAGCGTAGCCCTTTTTGCCATCGCGATCAATCCAATTATGGATTGCATTCCACCTCATGTCTCCGGCTCTCTCTTTGTCGATGACTTCGCGATCTACTGCAGTGCCCAGAGAACATGCCTCCTGGAGCGCTGCCTTCAGCGTTGTCTAGACAGCCTCTACTCATGGAGCGTGGCAAATGGCTTCCGGTTCTCTGAAGAGAAGACGGTTTGTATCAACTTTTGGCGATATAAAGCGTTCCTTCTGCCATCCTTACATCTCGGTCCCGTTGTTCTCCCATTCGTGGACACAACTAAGTTTCTAGGGCTCACGTTGGACAGGAAACTGTGTTGGTCTCCACATGTCTCTTATTTGGCGGCCCGTTGTACACGTTCCCTTAATGTCCTCAGAGTTCTTAGCGGTTCATCTTGGGGAGCGGATCGCACTGTCCTGCTTCGCTTGTATCGGTCCATAGTCCGATCGAAGCTGGATTATGGGAGCTTCGTCTACTCGTCCGCTCGGCCATCCCTCTTACGCCGGCTCAACTCCATCCACCATCGGGGGATACGTCTTGCGACCGGAGCCTTCTACACTAGTCCTGTCGAGAGTCTTTATGCTGAAGCTGCCGAGTTACCATTGACCTACCGGCGCGACGTACTGCTGTGTCGGTATGCCTGCCGGCTGTTGTCTATGCCCGACCACTCCTCTTACCAGTCTTTCTTCGCCGATTCTCTCGACCGTCAGTACGGGTTGTATGTGTCTGCCCTGGTGCCCCCGGAGTCCGCTTCCGTCGCCTGCTTCGACAATTGGATTTTGCCCTCCCTACCACCTTCAGAGAGGGTGAGAGCCCGACACCACCTTGGCTCCAGGCTCTGGTTCATATTTATCTCGACCTCAGCTCACTCCCGAAGGAGGTGACTCTGGCTGCAGTGTATTGCTCACGGTTTGTCGAACTTCGTGCTCGACTTGCCGGTCACACCTTTATTTACACCGATGGCTCCAAAACTGACGATGGTGTCGGCTGTGCCTTTGTCGTCGGGGCCGCCACCTTTAAATACCGGCTCCTCGACCAATGTTCCAGCTTTACGGCCGAGCTTTTTGCTCTCCATCAGGCCGTTCAGTATGCCCGCCGCCACCGCCATTCATCGTATGTACTCTGCTCTGACTCATTCAGTGCTCTTCAGAGCCTTGGAGCTCCCTATCTGGTCCATCCCTTGATTCAACGGATACAGCAGTCCCTCCATTCTTTGGCTGATAATGGTGGTTCTGTCAGCTTTCTGTGGGTTCCCGAACATGTAGGAGTGCCTGGGAATGAGGCTGCGGATGCTGCAGCCAAGGCTGCAGTCCTCCTGCCTCGACCAGCCTCCCATTGTGTCCCGTCATCTTTGTCAGGTCCTTCTGGTATCCCCCCCATCCCCTTTAGTTTTACCGGATTCCATGTTCTCTAACAACAGTGACTGGGCGCTAATGACCTAAGCAGTTGAGCGCCCTTAAACCCAACCAAAAAAAAAAAAAACAAAAAAACAATCAGTTATCTGCGGGAGTGTACAGACCAATGCCTCGTTACGCGTGGCAGAACGCTGGCTACGGTATTGGTGAACCAGAGAACAACTCTAAAAGTGTCATTGACGTGGCGTTCAACACTGATATTATAGAACGTGCAAATACGCCATGCGATCAACTTGCATTTCTTCACTGTGCGTTTTGCGGTCATTCGTATTGCTCGGAGCATTTTATTGACATTCCGCATTTACATTTATAGTTAAGATTGCTGCATTGCGTATGGTGTCTACAATTACATCTACAGTGATATCTAGAGGATGACTGCAGAGTTTTGCATAAAAACGACACCCACCAGCACATTAAGAAGTACATATTGGTCCTGTAACCAAACGTTCATGCAGATCTGTTTGCTCGAGCCCAAGTACTTTCCTGGTCAGTTTGCAAATGTAGAGCTAGCTTTAGAATACGCATACGAACAGTGAATGATGCCAAACCTACATCCGCACTTCGGAAGCCGCCTTGCAGTGTGTGGCGGACATTACTTCTTCTATCACTGCCTGTTCCCCCTTTTGCATTCCATTCATTACTAGCGAGTGGGAAACGCCATTATCGATAAAGTTCCATTTCACCTTTAATATTACTAATTGTCTCTGCGTGATAATTTCGTGGGGCTTACACCTACATCTCTATCTAGATGATTACGCTGCAGTTCACAAGCAAATGCCTGACAGAGAGTTCATGGAACCACGTACAAGCTATTTCTCCACCGTTACGTTCTGGAAAATATTTTCACGCTCCGAAGAAAAAGCTGGTGGCTGAAATTTCATGAGAAGACCTTGCCGCAACGAAAAAGTTTTACTTGTAATGATTGGCACTCTAACTTGTGTATCAGATCCGTGGCACACTCTACCATATTTCGTGACAATACGAAACGAGCTGCCCTTCTTAGAATTTATTTGATGTCCTCCGTCAATGCTACTTGACGAGGATCCCACAATGCGTAGCAATTATCCAGAAGAGGACGGACAAGCGCAGTGTAAGCAGTCTCTTTAGTAGACCTCTTGCACTTTCTAAGTGTTCCGCCAATAAATCGCAATCAAATGGTTCAAATGTCTCTAAACACTATGGGACTTAATATCTGAGGTCATCAGTCCCCTAGACTTAGAACTAATTAAACCTAACTAACCTAAGGACATCACAGACATCCATGCCCGAGGCGGGATTCGAACCTGCGACTGTAGCAGCAGCGTGGTTCCGCACTGAAGCGCCTAGAACCGCTCGGCCACAGCGGCCGGAAAATCGCAATCTTTGTTTTGCTTCCCATGTTACCTTATCAATGTGATAGCCGTAATTTAAGTTATTTATACTCGTAAAAAATGGTTCAAATGGCTCTGAGCTCTATGGGACCTAACTTCTGAGGTCTTCAGTCCCCTAGAACTTAGAACTACTTAAACCTAACCAACCTAAAGACATCACACACATCCATACCCGAGGCAGGATTCGAACCTGCGACCGTAGCGGTCGCGTGGTTCCACACTGTAGCGCCTAGAACCTCTCGGCCACCCCGACCAGCCATACTCGTAACCCCTAAGTATTTAGTTGAATTTACAGGCTATAGATTTGGGTGATTTATCGTGTAAGTGAAATTAAACAGATTCCTTTTACTACTCACTTGGATGACTTCGGACTTGCCATTATTTAGAGTCAACTGCCGCTTTTCACACCATACAGATACCTAAATCAGTCTGCAATTGGTTTTGATCATCTGATGACTTTACAAGACGGTAGACGATAGCATCATCTGCATATAATCTGAGGGGCTGCTAGGACTGTCAGCAAAACCGTTTACGTAAACCAAGGTTACAGCGTGATTCAGTCATGATGTTAAAAACGTCCAAGGATAATGGAGAACAGTAAATATATGAATTAGAGGCAAGGTACCCTGGCCCAGAAACGATAGACTTGAAAGTTATAAGAAAGTCGTTCTGATATCTCTGACAATGGACATCTTCTATTGCAAGCTCTTTGCTTTCCTTATTTTGGGAGGAGGCAGTATGAACCAAAAGAAGAAAAAAAATCCGGCAAACATTGGCTGTAAAGTGCATACCGTAAGAGCTATGTGCATTTGTTCATAGTGTATGGCATGAAACACATCTCTTCTACTGGACAAGAGTTCATATCTCCTAAGGTACGCATTTTAGAGCCATGTTCAGTGGACAATTTCTTCCTGTTTTGGTCCGTACTAGCTTCTCCAAAAATACGGAGAGCAAGGAGCATGCAGCAGAAGACGTCCACTGCCAGAGGTATCAGAGCGATTTTCACGGGTTACTTTCGAGTGGTCGATTCCGGGCCAGTGTCCCTCACCCAAATTGATACATTTGCCTTTGTCCAGCATCCCTGATAGTTTGTAACATCATCACGGGATCACCCTGTATGTGGGAGGAAGTAATGTGTTTCTGACTTTTATTCGAATTTCAGCTCTCGAAATTATAACTGTATTCACCTCCGTGATGCACAACGCATCTCTTGTAATGTCCGCCACTGGAGTTCTTCGAGCATATCCGTGGCGCTCTCACACCGAATGCACGAACGCGAAATGCGCCACTCTTCGTCGGATGTTTTCTATCTGCTCTATTTACAAGTAAAGAGGAAACGCTTTTCTAACCCCTCCGAGTAAAAAGTTACAATAATAATACGCTACTACATGAACGTTAAATGAATAGATAAACAGAAGACATACGAAAATCTAAACGCTTTGAGAGTACTGCAGTACTGATATTTGGGACTTTGCAAGACAAGAAACTTTAAGTAGGCTGTTTAGGTTTTTATATCGGTAACGCCACGTAGCGCTCTGTATGAAAATCACTGGCTGTGCTGTGTGCAATCTGAGGCTAGTTTGCATTGTTGTCTGCCATTGTACTGTTGGGCAGTTGGCTGTTAACAGCGCATAGCGTTGCGCAGTTGGAGGTGAGCCGCCAGCAGTGGTGGATGTGGGGAGAGAGATGGCGGAGTTTTGAAATTTGTAATACTGGATATCATGAACTGCTATATACATTATACATTTGAACACTATTGACGTAAATACATTGTTTGTTCTCTATCAAAATCTTTCATTTGCTAACTATGCCTATCAGTAGTTAGTGCCTTCAGTAGTTTGAATTTTTTATTTAGCTGGCAGTAGTGGCGCTCGCTGTATTGCAGTAGTTCGAGTAACGAAGATTTTTGTGATGTAAGTGATTTGTGAAAGGTATAGGTTAATGTTAGTCAGGGCCATTCTTTTGTAGGGATTATTGAAAGTCAGATTGCGTTGCGCTAAAAAAATATTGTGTGTCAGTTTAAGCACAGTCATGTATAATTTTTCTAAGGGGACATTTCAAAACGAGTAACTGGTACAAACTGGTGCGATGGATGCTGCAGTACTCAGAATGAATGGATGAATGGATGCAGACGACCTGGCTTAAAGAAAAATCAACGTCATGATTGCATCACTCAGCCGTTCAGACGGAATAATCTTTATTACAGCACTGGTTACGGTGTCAAATCATTCATGATCAGGATACACGTAACATACTACAAAATATTAAAGAAAATAAGAGTGCTTGGACAATAAAGAGGTACAAAAGTCGTGTGCGTCATTAAATAACGACACTTGTGTGCAAGAAGAATCCATCAAAAATTTTATCTTTTATCAGGACAGAAAGGAGGTCAGCAAAGGATCATACTGTCATCTGCCTTTTTGCTGAACTGCAGATCTAGATATCAGCTAACAGTGCATCTATGATGAGTACGTTATAGGTAGTTGTGCAAATGAACGTAATTATTACGGCAAACATTCCAATCTGACTCTGTCATGTACCTCCATTAATGTAACATGCTTGAGTTGGATTGGAATGTTTGCCGTAATAATTATGTTCATCTGCGTGAATACCTATAACGCACTGATCATAGATGCACTGTTAGCTGATATCCAGATCTGCAGTTCAGCAAAAAGGCAGATGACAGTATGACCCAATGCTGACCTATCTTCTGTACTGTATTATCCTGGATTACATCACTGCCGGCAGGCACAATCAGTCACACGGAATCGAACACGATCAAGTATCATTGATACAGGCGTACATGCAGATGACAACCCTGCAGCTATTCCAAAAATATTAAGTCTTGTCATGCATTTGATTAGCATTAATAATGTTATGAACACTGCCAGACAAACGGAAAAGCTAAGATGAAATGATAAAAAAATCTGGTCAACTATATAACTACCGAAAAAATCTGCATACATGAGCGACTATAATCATAAATAAGCATTTAACTGGGCGCAATCGATACTACACAGTGATAGAAAAAGGCATATCATATGAGCCTCGTCACAAATCGAAAAATAATGTTGTCCTGCTGGAACTGCCCAAGTCCGTCGGAATACACAATGGTCACAATTGGATGCTGGTGATCAGACGGGATGCTTACGTACGTGTCACCTCTCACAGTTGTATCTATACGTGGCAAGGGTCCCATATCATTCCAACTGCACACGCCACACACCATTACAGAGCCGCTACCAGCTTGAACAGTCCCCTGCTGACATGCAGGGTCAATTGGATTCATGAGGTTGCCTCCATACCCGAACACGTACATTCGCTCGATACAATTTGAAACGAGACTCGTCCGACCAGGCAACATGTTTCCAGTCATCAACTGTCCGGTATCGGCGTTGACGGGCCCAGGAGATGCGTAAAGCTTTGTGTTGTGCAGTCATCTAGGGTACATGAGTGGACCTTCGGTTCCGAAAGCCCATATCGATGTTGTTGGGTCGAATGGTCGGCACGCTGCCAGTTGTTGATGGCCCAGCATAGATATCTGCAGCAATTTGCGGAAGGGCTGAACTTCGGCCACGTTGAACGACTCTCTCCAGCCGTCGTTGATCCCGTTGTTGCAGGTTCTTTTTCAGGCCGCAGCGATGTTGGGGATCTGATGTTTTACCGGATTCCTGATATTCACCGTACACTCGTGAAATGGTCGTATGGGAAAATCCCCACTTCATCGCTACCTCGAAGATGCTGTGCCGACTGTAACACCACGTTCAGACTCACTTGAATCTGGATAACCTGCCATTGTAGAAGCAGCAAGCGATCTAACAACTGCGCCAGACACTTGTTGTCTTATGCAGCCATTGCCGAACCAGCGCCGTATTCTGCCTGTTTACCCACCTCTGTTTTTAAATACGTTTATCTATACCAGATTCTGTGGCGCTTCAGTGTAGAACTCATTCCATGTAGACTACAAAGTTACAGACATTCCACGGCGAGTAATAAAATTATTCCAAAACTGTACCGTAGCACAAAACCATGAGATAATTCTCGCACTTTATATTCTTTAATTTTGATGTCTCTTCGTTTTCAAAGCTGAGACATAGAGAAAAAGTCAGAAGACATCAACAAGTATGTGCTACAATCATCAGAAATTTTGAAAAGAGGAAGCTCTCATATAATTATCAAACTCAACAATGTTGAGAGAAGTGAGACTTCCAAATACACGAAATAGAAAATTACGTACAGAAACATCCGAAATGATACTGCTAGTGTAGTGCTTCGAGAATTTTCGCGCAAATTCTAGAACCACTCATGCTTCTACCGTCTCGAACACACGATATTTGAAGAATAAGTGGTTGAGACATACATACTGTGCGACACATGTTTGTGTGTGCAGGCTGGAAAGGACTCACGAGCACAAGGATGACGACACGGTCGAACGGCATCGACAAGTGTTTGCCGCTCACACCACGGAAGTCATATTTGAAGAACAAGGAGTGTTCATGTATCTTAGGGTGTTTTATATCGTTGACTACTGTAACGAGAAAAAAGAAAAATAGTTGAAAAATTATTAATTATACTTCGTGTGTTGGACTTGCTAGAAGCAAGAAATGTTCATAAATTATGTGGTTGTAAAAACTACGCTTTTGCAAATATATTTAATCGGATATGATGTGAGACGAGTCGGTTGACTTGCACGAGATTGAATATTTATATGTGGGAAATACTGAATTTGTTCTCTGTGGAAGATGAAATATATTATGACTGAGTTAAAAGTATTCTTCGAGTACTAAATTATTTCAAAAATGGAGAGTATCTTATAAATTCCCATAACCAGCATTATTTTTCAGAGAAGAAGGTTTTGGAGACCGAGGGAGCCGGCTATCCAGTGAAGAAGATCGGCTGTGCAAGTGAAGTAAGTGAACTGATGTGAGAGAAGTGTGAATTTTGCAATCCAACGTCACACCGCTTCGTATCGTCACACATCGTTAGACTAGGAAGACTTGGCCGACAGAGAAGTAAAAGTGTCAAGAAGCAACTATACAGAAACACAGTTAACGAGAGAGACGAACGGTTTGCGCATGCGAGACGGATTAACATTATAGCTGAATTTCAAACGTAGTACGGGAAGGCTGCGCTGGACGGAAAAATCATTCATCGACCATGGTGACGGTGGTGTAGCAAACTGAAATGTCTAACAAAATACTGTAAAATGGCCTATGGATTTGTGAGTTGCATAAATTTTCTGACATATGAAATGCTTATTCTGCCTTGTACAGGCGGTCGTTCCGTCAGAGTGGAGGCGTTCCTAGCTGGCCCACCCCAGGCTCGGCTCGACTGCCGCCTTTTCAGTTTCAGGCGCCTGAAGTGAGAAACCGCCGGCCCTCACAATGAGTGTGTACAGCACTCTGAAGGAATCCCCCGCGAGGCACGTCGACTCTCTCGTCTGTTTGGCGAGGGATCCGAGGCCATAAACGACAACCGCAGACACGCAAACAGAGCACTCTCCTCGGTGACGTAAAGAGCCGCCCCCGCAGACAGCCAAGTTCCCTGCGCATGCTAAGGGCTTCGTATTCGCTCGTGGCAAATTACGGTGCAGCACCTTTTTGTGCTGCACAAAGAGTATTGTAATAAACTATCTTGGCGAAAAACTAACCCTTTTGGGAGATCTGTTTCCATCTACGAACACAACGAAGCACATGCTTTTCAAGGAACATAGTTTATATGTTTGACTAGATGGGTACATTCGTTCATTTATGCGAACGTCGTGTTGCTTAGATCGCGCCACGACAAAGAGTCTTCAGAGATATGCAACGAGTCGATTTACACATTTAATGGCAGAATGATACTTCTGTCAAGTATTCAAGCAACCGCTTATAACTAGTGCTGATCTATTCACAGTCGTAATTACGAGAACAACAAACACATTACTTTATTGAAATATACTCTATCCACAGCCCGTTTAATAGACTTTTAAACAAATTTTCGTCGATCTAAAGCAGTGTGATGAAAGAAGATGAAAATAAAAACAATCACACTCATACACACTCTAACGATGTGTGATGATAAGAAGCGGTGTGACGTTGGATTACAAAATTCACACTCCTCTCACATCAGTTGACTTACTTGATCTGCACAGCCGATCTTCTTGTCTGGATTACCGGCTCCCTCGATCTCCAAAACCTTCTTCTTCGAAGAATAATGCTGGTTACGGGAATTTATAAGACACTCTCTCTATTTTTGAAATAATTTAGTACTCGAAGAATACTTTTAACTCAGTCATAGTATATTTCAACTTCCACAGAGAACATATTCAATATTTCTCACATATAAATATTCAGACTCGTGTAAGCCAGCCGACTCGTCTCACGTAATATCCGATTAAATACATTTGCAATAGTGAAATTTTTACAACCACATAATTTATGAACATGTCTTAATTCTAGCAAGTCCAACATATGAAGTATAATTAGCAATTTTTCAACTGTTCTTTTTTCTCATTACAATAGACAACAATTATAGATTATTGGAAACCACAGAAACCACGAAGGACTTCTGCGACAGAAATAGATGAATATGGAAAGAGGGAAAAATAGATAGGTACCCAAAAGAAAAATAAGAAAGGAATAAATAGAAATGGTTGGAAGATCGAAGAAGAGAAAGAAGATAGTCCCAAAGACAGAAAAATCTTCCCACCCCCGTTCCCCAGGATCCCGACCTCGCCGGTACTTGAGTGAGAAGCCGGAGGAAGTATGGTGTTAAATCGTCTCCTACAGAACGGACATTCTCACCTTCACCCTTGAGGTCCCCAAAGGAAATCTTAGCAACCCATCGGAAACGGCAAATGGTGAAGAATCACGCACACTTGTTTGCGAGGGTTGTCTGAAAGATGTGATGTGTGTTTAGTGTAAGCCATGATTTATAGGTTGGTGTAAATCATGTTTTAATCTACAATACCCACCCCAGTCCAAATTTATACAAACCCTCCCAGTTACATCACATTTCATAAAAGGTATAAAATATTCTATACCAAATAGAAACTTATACACTACTCTATAATAGTTGTCTAGTTAGTCAATTTATATTATCTTTTATACACACATAAAATCCTGTATTCAGTTTATGTCATCTCGACATCACTCTGTTTAAATAGTACCATCATACTATACTTTTCCCTAATATAACATTCTATTCGTTTCATTTCATGTCTAGATATAACTGTTCATTCGTGATTCTCTTAAGTTTTCTACTTGACTGTCCTATCCAGTTTTCTACGTACTAAAATTATAGTATAGTTTAAGAGTTCAGTAATAGACTACAGAACAGTTTAAGATTTGAAGGGAATACGGTGCTGGAAACCTATTTTGGAAGAAATAGCGAAAACAACTCGGGATCCGACATTCGTCACTCCACCCGTTAACTCAGAATGTCAACGTCCCTGGGGGACAGATGTGACTCCACCCGGATCCCATGGATCGGATATTAACTTCACTTGAGCAAGTGCTAATCACTGTTTCTCGTTAAATTTTGCGTGAAAGTCTCCCCACGGCAAAACAATTACCACTTTACTAGGTAACACAACATCAGGTAAAGTTATTCTATTTTCTACTGTATCCTGGGCGAATTTGAATCCTTTCCACAAGTCGCCTATAATCTTTCTGGTATTATTAAGTTTAGAAGAAGCAATAGTCGAAAAGTTTCTGGAAGGTAATCGCGCGGCAACTCCTCGATCTATCAATTCCTCAAATGGTTCCTCCGAGCTACATACACTTGTAATATTAAAGCTGGATATATTCTCTTTGAAATTTCATTCTACATTATTTACTCGTGAACTGACAACTCGTGTACTGACTCCTGTAATCTTCGATTGTCTAATCGGCATTAATTCAATAGGCTGATTTACACTCTCTTTCAAAGTATTCATTTCCTGTCTTACATTATTTTATTTAGCATTACACACACTTTCACAAGATTCTAACTGTTCATTAGAATCGGGTTCTTTAATATTATATTTATCTTAATATCCAATTCTAACTTTTTGGTTAAGTCCTGAAATTGCTCACTCTGTGTCCGACGAAAGTCAGTGAACAATTGGTTTACATGACTGCTTAATGAACTAGTTCATTCCTCTTTCAAATCTATTTTAAAATTAGTAGTTAAAGCGTCAAATTCCGTCTTAAAATTTCCAATCCCTTCACATAAATTACTAAAGTCTTTACTTTGTGCATCTCCCTTAGCACTTGGCGATCCTAAAGTTTTATTCTGAACATCCAATTTATTATTTAATTGAGTATTCAGCGTCTCTATTTCTCTACTTAAATTATCACTCTGTGCATCGCGTTTTTCACTTAAAGTTGCACTTATTTCATTTCTCAAAGAATCACCCTGGTCATCTATTTTATCATTTAATTGAGTATT
The DNA here is from genome assembly GCF_023864345.2 of Schistocerca serialis cubense. Taxonomy (NCBI): domain Eukaryota; kingdom Metazoa; phylum Arthropoda; class Insecta; order Orthoptera; family Acrididae; genus Schistocerca; species Schistocerca serialis. The sequence continues at coordinate 109,551,999 of NC_064641.1, read as the reverse complement.
CACTGAGTTTGATTTAAGACTTTGAGCATTTAAAGTTGTATTTAGTTACTCTATTAAAGAGATATTTTGAGCAGTTAGTTCCTTTCTTAAAGCTGGTGAATCTTCACTTTGGTCATCTATTTTATCACTTAAAGTATTTATCAAATTCACTAATTCAGACCAGTCTGGCATTTCTTTACTCACTGTCATAGCCATGGCTAGTTCGAAAGTTTCCCCAGTTTTCTGAGTATTATCCATATTCTTCTTACCTTCAGATCTAGTAATCATCAAAACAAATACAACACTGAGAATAATCACTATACTAACAGTCTATTATTCAAGAGTTTCTTTAACTTTACACTCAAACAGTTATTGTGTTGCGCTTACCCGGCGTAGGAGGTCTGGCTGTGTTGGTGAGCGGATGCATAATCAGCGCTGGTGAACAGCACTGGCGCCGGCGGCGTCGAATGTTGATTTCAGCGTCGGCGTATGTGGAATCAGCACCGGTGATCAGCGACTGGTGTTGGCGTTGTCGGACTTGGGCTGGTTTGCACGTCTGCGTCCCTGCAATGAGTCTGAGAGCTGCTTACTCCCCACACCGGATCTTCTTCGATGAATTATTCTCGTTGTATTTCTTCTTAGCCTAATACGTCGGAATCTTCTCTCTTTTCTTTTGACTTTATATCTTTCTTACGTCTTCTCGTTTATCACATTTATTAATTTTCACCATATGAACTTTCAGGCCGAATCCAATTCCACGAAACAGTTCTCTTGGGCTATTGCAACACATTATAACTTCTGTTTCGATTTCCTCTCAAAATTCTCGTTTTTTCGAGTCCTGTCACCGTCGCCACGTTTTAACGATGTGTGACGATAAGAAGCGGTGAAGCGTTGGATTGCAAAATTCACACCTGTCTCACATCAGGTGACTTACTTCATGTGCGCAGCCGATCTACTTCTCTGGATTGCCGGCTCCCTCGATCTCCAATACCTTCTTCTCTGAAGAACAATGCTGGTTACGGGAATTTATAAGACACTCTCTCTATTTTTGAAATAATTTATTACTCGAGGAATACTTTTAACTCAGTCATAGTACATTTCAACTTCCACAGAGAGCAAATTCTATATTTCCCACTTATAAATATTCAAACTCGTGTAAGTCAACCGACTCATCTCATGTCACATCCGATTAAATATATTTCCAATAGCGTAGTTTTTACAACCACATAATTTATGAACATGTCTTGCTTCTAGCAAGTCCACCACATCAAGTATAATTAACAATTTTTCAACTGTTCTTTTTTCTCGTTATAATAGACAACGATATAAAACACCATAAGATACATAAACACTCGTTGTTATTCCTATACGGCTTCCGTGGAACGAGTGTCAAACACTTGTCAATGCCGTTCGACCGTCGCGTCTGCCTTGTGCTCCTGACTCCTTTCGAGCCTGCTCACACAAACATGCGTCGCGCAGTATCTACGTATTTTTAAAATATCGTGTGTTCGAGACGGTACGAGGACGAGTGACTCTAGAATTTAAGTGGAAATTCTCGAAGCACTACAACACACACACACATATCCGAGCAGACCTTGAAAGTCTCAACAGTACCGACCGATCGCCATGTCATCTTCTGCCAATAGGAGTCACTGGATGCGGATATGGAGGGGCTTGTGGTCAATACACCGCTCTCCCAGGTGTTGTCAGTTTTCGTGACCACAGCCGCTACCTCTCAATCAAGTAGCTTCTCAATTGACCTCACAAGGGCTCAGTGCACTGTGCTTGCCAACGGCGCTCGGCGGACCCGGACAGTAATCCATCCAAGTGCTAGCCATGCTAGCCAAGCCTAACAGGTATGCAAATGGCGTTGCTGCAATGGGAACGGAACACCAGTTCTTGTTAGGCTTAACTAGCATTTGGATTGGTCACCGTCCAGGTCTGCTGAGTGCTGTTGGCAAGTGGGGTGGACTCAGTCCTTGTGGTGTCAATTGAGAAGCTACTTGATTGAGAGGTAGCAGCTCTGGTCACGAAAACTGACAACTCCTAGGAGCGTGGTGTACTGGCCACAAGCCCCGCCATATCCGCGTCTAGTGACTCCTATCGGCAGAGGATGACGCGGCGGTCGGTCGGTACCATTGAGTCTTACAAGGCCTGCTCGGACGTGTGTGTGTGTGTGTGTGTGTGTGTGTGTGTGTGTGTGTGTGTGTGTGTGTGTGTGTGTATTTCGAAAGAATTAAGGCAACACGTGTATTAATGTCTGATATGTTAAATCTATTCTGATACCAGCTGTACCTGTTGTCTCTTTGCCTGGACTGAGATCTTCCTATTCATTGAAAGGATAGCGTTTCGGTCGTGTCGCTACAGATGCCAGTGCCTCTCCGTGTGTCCCATAGGTTGTGGACACTGTACGAGGAGTCATGTTAGTGCACAAAGCGAATTGGACAAGGTCTCTGACGCAATATAACCCCATGTGTAGACCGATATCTGGCCATCTCGGCGTCATACGGATACCGCCAGAACACCGCTAGGCGATCTCAGAAGTGCCACTGGAGCCGCTGTGTTCGATCAGACTGTAATGTACAGGCTACGAGAAAGGACCATACGACCCAGACGTCCTGTTAGAATACCCCATTGCACATTGCCACATCTCACAGCTCGCATTCGGTTCTGCCATTCTCATGTCCACTGGTAACTTCGTCACCAGCGAAGCGTGTTATTCAGAGATCAATCCACATATCCTCTGACGCAAGGTGACGGACGTGGCCGTGGACGAAGACCAGTGGTGAGAGGTACCTACCAAATCTTGTCCAGGTAATCGACAGATTTCCAAGGTTTTGTCGTTCTGTGAGCAGGGCACAGTACTGACAGTCACATAGGTCTTGTCGCTGTCCGTGGTCATCTTACCGCCAGGCAGTATACTGAACAGATTTTGGACCATGCAGTGACTGCACCGCACGGTGGTGGTAGCCCTGAATTTCTTGTCAAACAGGATAATGCAAACGTGCGTGTGGCGGGCGTCATCAGGAATGTCTTGGGAAGATTAGAGATTGAAATAACGTAATGGCCGACGCTGACTCCCAACATAAATTGCATGATGCATATGTGGGACATGTTTAATGGACGCATTTGTGGCCGTCCTCTTCCACAACGGACTCTCCAAGAACTCTCACGGGCTCTCATTGAAGGATGGAAAAAGATGGCTCTGAGCACTATGGGACTTAACATCTATAGTCATCAGTCCCCTAGAACTTAGAACTACTTAAACCTAACTAACCTAAGGACATCACACAACACCCAGTCATCACGAGGCAGAGAAAATCCCCGACCCCGCCGGGAATCGAACCCGGGAACCCGGGCGTGGGAAGCGAGAACGCTACCACACGACCACGAGCTGCGGACTTGAAGGATGGAAAGGGGTACCATAGGGTGATCTCTGCAGGGAGTAGACGTTACTTAGGCTCTCAAACTCCAATGAAAAACAGCCAAGATGACGGGATGAATAATTGTTTCCACTTTGTTTTCGGCACTGGTCGGACATTTCAGTTCTTCTTGTACAAACGATAGAGGGTGTAACGATGTTTCGTTCTGCTCTTAATTTGTGAAAGATAAAATCATAATTCGTTAACATACCCAGTCCTCAGTTATTGCTCAATGGAGTATGGAACTCCCCCTAAATCATGTTCCCCACGGTATGGGCAAAACAAGACTGTCCTGGAAAACATATATGAGACTGAAGCGGTGTAGACACTTGTCGAGAAGTGGAGAACTGTCCACCACAGAAGATGCTGTTAACCGTCATTTCTTTGCACCAGTCGGTTGCCGTCACATGTATGCACATGCGCATCACCCACATGCTTCATCCCATGTACTTCGCCATGCCATTATGTTTGAGTGAGTGAGAGGAGCAGAAGTTCACCCTGTCAGGGTGTGTGAAGTAACAGGACATGCGTCTTATACAGCAGAACATTCTCAACAGTACTTCGAAGAGCCATTGCATAATTTCAAGGTTGGTGTCTGGTACTGTAATTTCCTCCCTCCTTCCTTCTTCCATCCATTGTCCACATTAAACAATGCCTAGTCAAAGTAATTAATAAGCAAAGTCTTTTAAGAAGATATGAGAGGAGCGAAGATTACAATAAACTTTCAAGTTTACTTTGCTTGTCATTTTGAGATGCCTTCAGTTCTTCTACTCTAGGGGGTCTGATTCTGGAAGCTGAAAATCTAAAATGAGGTCCTCACGGTTGGTCTGAACTAAATAAATTGGAAGATTGTGGCTGCAGAATTTTTTTAAGTAAATATATTTTCCACTGGCTTTCTCATATTTTACTATTTTAAAAAATGGTTCAAATGGCTCTTAGCACTATGGGACTTAACTTCTGAGGTCATCAGTCCCCTAGAACTTAGAACTACTTAAACCTAAATAACCTAAGGACATCACACACATCCATGCCCGAGGCAGGATTCGAACCTGCGACTGTAGCGGTCACGCGGTTCCAGACTGTAGCAGCTATAACCGCTCGGCCACTCCGGCCGGCTTAGTATTTCATATACTATTTTGATTTTTCACATTAACAAAGTCGAAATTACATTGTTCGTTCCTATTATACAAAAATACGTCCGATCACATCAGAGGCAAGCTTACCACTCTCTCATTCTGCGGAAATAACAATATTTGAAAGGCTTTACAATTTTTCTTAACAAATGAATTCCTACTACTTTTCATTACATTATTAATTTAGATTGTTATTTAATAAATATATCCAGAAACATATATAATAAACAGTACAGGTTTGTGTAACTACTAAAAGAAATTTTAAGCGTGCAAATAAGTCGTAATTTGAAATGTTTCTCAAAAAAATAATTTCAACTGTATATTCATAACTAGTAGATATCGATTATAGCATCAAAACTAAAATATTTAATAAAGTAATTCCTTTTCATTATTTTAGCTTGAAATATAACATACTGTACACAAAAAATATGAAAGTTTTCAGATAAGTAACTGAAATAATAATGATCTCTCCAAAACACGGAAAATAACACTGGTATCAACAACTACTGTTGAGGAAAAGGAGGATGTCCCATTACAGAGCGAAATGTCTGGTGTTCACAACGTAACACGATTTTTACACCAAATTGTTAATGGTAACTGGTACGTCCAGAAACTGTTTAATACAATATGCGTATCACCGCCCTAAAGATGAGCGACTGAATAGCAGTTTTCAGGAAGATGAAGCAACAGAACATACCAACCTGAGAAGTTTGTCACGAGCGCATGTGTACAGGTCAATCAGCAGAGGCAGTACAGTCTACAGGCCACCTCAATCACCTGATCTTCCTCCCTGTGATTTTTACGCGTGGGGCAAATTCAAGGGTCAGGTGTACTCGAACAGTCCTCAGACCCTGGAGAGACACAGCAGGACACTGGAATCAGTTATCAGTGATGTCCCACAGGCATTGCTGCTGCGCGGAATCGGGTATAGAGCTGCGTCGACCTCAGCTGCGGTTACTGCGAGAATCTTCTGTGATCTTCTTCGTAGAAATAGTAAACGGCCAATCAGTTTCAAATTGCAACGTTTAATAAAACCGCATTTCCATGGTTTCAACTTTTATAAAAGCGTCTTCGTCAGAAGGAATATGTGTACAACTGGATTACATGTTGCGGCAGAGCTACGTTAAAATATAGCCGAAAGAGGTCGTCAAAGATCTAATTTCAAATGGAGGTGAAATTTTAACAGTTGGCAACATGATTTTCAACGATATGGTACTTCCTCGCCAATGTACCAGTAATATATGAGGATTGAAACTTTAATAGTGGCAACTGTTTATTTGCAGATCGTACAAAATACGTATGTGTTTCAAAGTTGTACTGACCTTCAGAGTACTCACCAGCATTGTGTATAGCACGTTGCCAGTGATGTGGAAATCGTAGGATACTCTTAGCAATGCCAGTGGTGTTGACAGTTCGAGCAGCGCGGTCTATTGACCGACGAATTTGTAGCAGTTCTGAAGCGAATGCCGTGAAGTGTTTCCTTCAGTTTAAAAATCGAGCTGAACTCACGAGGACTTACGTCAGGGGAATGCAGTAGTTGGTATAGCACTTAACTGTCCCACCAGTCAAGCAAATCGGTAACAGTTTGCACTGTACGTGCTTGAGCATTGTCCTGCAAAATGATGGTCAGGTCATGCAGAAAGTGTCACCACTTCCGTCTCTAAGCTGGTCGTAGGTTGTGTTTCAAAAATGAACAGCATAGAGACAGAAGTGATGACATTTTCTGCAGGACCTGACCATCATTTTGCAGGACAATGCTCAAGCACGTACAGTGAAAGCTGTTACCGATTTGTTTGACTGGTGGGGCTGCTAAGTGCTATACCACCTACTACACTCCCCTGACTTAAGGCATCTTAAGTTCACCTCGATTTCTAAACTGAAGGAAACACTTCACGGCATTCGGTTCAGAACTGCTACAAATTCGTCGGGCAATAGACCGCGTCGCTCGAACTGTCAATTCAATTGGCACTGTTAAGAGTATCCTAAGACTTCCATATCGCTGGCAACGGGTTATACACAACTCTGGTGACTACTTTGAAGGTCAGTAAAACTTTGAAACACATGTCTATTTTGTACGAGCTGTAAATAAATAGTTGCCACTATTAAAGTTTCAACCCTCGTATATTACGCGAGAAGTAATAACACGCTTGCAACACGTAGTTTACTAGTTTCAGTGGTTGTGATATGCAGTTATGTGTTTTCGTATACTCTCAGAAAACATGATATAGTCTTTTATTTTTTCTTTGGGATAGTTTCCGCCGTGTTCCTGCCACAGGAAACCGCCGCATACTTCCAGTCACCTGCCAACGTGCAACCCGCGCGCTCCACGTGTGTGGTGGGTTGCCTACCAGGTGGGGCCGCGCACATTCCTATCTGCGGCTTATCGCCCACTCCGCCGTGCGTCACGTGGCGGCCTTTTCAAATGCTGCGGTGACAGCGGACGCCCTCTGTCCCACGCAAGTTACTCTGCACAATGGAAACATTATTTTTCTTTCTTCTCTCCCAACCCTCAGTGTTGTAGCTTGAAACAGAATAGGTCCGCACGCCGGTTCCCGCATCCGCTGCTAGCTTTTTATGCAGTGACGCACACCTTCTAGCACAATCTGTTACAGGGTTCTGTGATTTCATTCGTACGTGTTGCAGTGGTTATCATACGTGTTTCTCTGATGTTGTACAAATGACGATGTTTCCATTCGGCGTAACCACAGACTGTTGCTCTCATATATACACGTAACCACAGTGCAAAGAAGTAGCATGGGGTCAAGAAAAACCAATCGTGTGAAGAAGAGTTATCCCTACTCACATGCGGTTTACTGGAAACGGTAGATGCAGGTAAATGGGCTAATTCTGTCTTCCCGGAATTGCTAAAAGTAAATGCCGTTGTAGCAAATCATCGATTAATTACAAAGGTACGATTGTGCACACTAAATTCATAAGTAAGTGAGTGGGTCGATAAAATTTTGATTGATAGAGTCTAATATTCTATATGGCATAGTAAATGTTCAGCAGAAGCGAAAGTAAGATTGTGTGTGCCAAAGGGGAGGTTTACTGCACATCTTCTGATTTCAAAATACGTCAATGATTTATCAGGTAGTGCCAATAGCACAATAAGATTGTTCGGCATCGATGTTGTTGTCTACAGGAAAGTAATGTAGTTGGGCGATAGTAACGAAATATGAAAAGGATTAAACAAAATTTCTACTCATTCGAGTGGCAGCTCTCTTCATAAATGCATCTATGTTATATACTGCGTATGACAAGGAGAAAAAATATCACCGAGCGAGGTGGCGCAGTGGTTAGCACACTGGACTCGCATTCGGAAGGACGACGGTTCAATCCTGTCTCCAGCCATCCTGTTTTAGGTTTTCCGTGATTTCCCTAAATCGTTTCAGGCAAGTGCCAGGATGGGTCCTTTGAAAGGGCACGGCCGATTTCCTTCCCTACCCCCGAGCTTGCGCTCCGTCTCTAATGACCTCGTTGTCGACGGGGCGTTAAAAAAAAACACTAACACACACGAGAAAAAATATCCAGCAGTTACCGATTACAAGATTAGTGACAAACATGTGGGGCACGCCGCATCATTTAAATGTTTTGGGGAATAGTAACAAGAGATATAAAATGGGAGTATCACGTAAGTCACTAATATGGAAAGTGAATGGAAATTTTCTGGGAGTGTTCTGGGAAAGTTGAGTGCATGTGTAAATGCAAATTGCATACTAGATGTTACTGCGACGTTTTCTGCAATATTGTTCCAATGTTTGAAGTCCTTGTCAAGTAGACGCTATGGAGACATCGAACGAATTTGGAGACACTTCGCTACGGTCTGAACGGATCGACAAAATTCATACAAAAGTATAACAGCAATGCGCGGCGAGCTCAAATGGGGTTCCTTGCAAGGATGGCGACGTAGTTGTCGCGATAGGCAGTTGAGCAGATTTTGATAAGTGTACTCGAAGAAGAGAGTGCGGCTATAACGTTTCCGTAATCGTATATCTCTCGACGGATCGTGAGAATAAGATAGAAGAGATGAGGTTAAACAGAGGTATAAACTCAGATTTAGCCTCGTTCATTGCCCGAATATTCTACATCTGCATCTACATACGCACTCCGCAAGCCAGTGTAAGGTGCGTGGCGGAGGGTATCCTTTACCACCACTAGTCATTTCCTTTCCTGTTCCACCAGGAAGTAGAGCGAGGGAAAACTACCGTCTAAATACCTCTGTAACAGCCTTGCTTTCTCGTGTCTTTGGGGTACTTACGCGAAATGTATTTTGGTGGCAGCAAAATCGTCCTGCAGTCAGCTTCATATGCCAATTCTCAGATTTTCTCAACCGAGTTCCTCGAAAAGAATTTCACCTTTCCTCCAGCGATTCCCATTTCAGGTCACGGAGTATTTCCGTAATACTTGCGTGATGACCTAGCCTACTGGTAACAAATCTAGCAGCCTCCGTCTGGATTACCTCGATGTCTTCCTTTAATCCAGGTTGGTGCGAATCCCAAACACTCGAGAAGTACTGAAGAATGTGTCATATTAGTATAATAAATGCGATGTCCGTTGCAAATGAACCACACTTTCTTGAAACTCTTCCAGTAAACCGAAGTCAACCATTCGCCTTTTCTACTACGATCCTCACGTGCTCTTTCCATTTCAACTGTTTTTCAATGTTATTTCTAGGTATTTAAGTGACGTGACTGTGTCGAGAAACATTCTCCTAATGCTGTATTAGAACATTACGGAGTTGTTTTTCCTACTCATCCGCATTAACTTACATTTTTTCTAAATTTAGAACCAGCAATCAGGTAGAAAGTTTGTCTACATCATCTTGTGTCCTGCTACGGTTACTGAAGTTTGGCACCTTTCCGTACACCATAGCATCATCAGCAAAGTCCAAGACAAGCGGTTGGTCAAATAAATATATTTATTAGACGTCCAGTTAAATTTTCTTTCTGTATACAGCGTGCGTCAAAAATGACTTTAAAACTTGGAAAATTCGAACCAATTAATTCATGGTACCTACAGAGGTGATTGTAGTGTCAATTTGTGGGGAAATACGTCACGTATTATCTCGCGTAGTTCGCTAGGGCAGAATCCGATCGTAAGGAGCGCTAGCGCCAATTGCGTTAAAGCCTTCACTGGACTCGAGATGCGTTTCCCTACAAAATAACACTAAAACCAGATCTGTACCTTCTTTCAATAAATTTATAAGAATTTTTAAAATTGTAAAGTCCTTTTTGAAACACCCTGTAGAATGAAATTGCAGCTGAACGTCAAACAGATACCTCTAAAATGTTACCTCCGTATGTAATATAAACTGTCTTGCGGAACAAAGATGTAGATGTAATCGGGAAGCGTATGTGCCTGTCTGTTTCGGTTTGAAGAGTCGAAGTTGGCGACAACAGCGTAATTTCCATACCAAGTACGCTGAAGATCGTCCTAGTAGGCCTACAATTTATGAGTGCCATAAATGTTTTGCAGGAACAGGGTGCTCGGTAAGACATGGGACATCATCAGGTCGTCCAAGCACTTCTGGCGACAAACCTGGATATGTTACAACAACTTTTGATGCCACAGATCGATGAGGATGACCAAGAACGCAATAGTAAATCCCTATAAGATGGTGCACCACCCTACTGCCTAGCTGACGTCCATCATTTTTTCAGTGACTGCTTTCCAGGTCAATGGATTGGCCGTGATGTGCCAATTGCATGGCCCGCACGTTCCACAGGCGTGACACCACCCGATTTTTTTTATAGGGATCCATCAGGGATATCGTGTATATACCTCCTGTGCCGACTTCTCTACCTGTACATAGAGCAAGACTTCACGGTGTCATTGAGCAAGTTACACCTGCAATGCTACAGAGAGTTTGGGAAGAAATTGACTTCCGATGGGATGTGTGCAGGATGACAAACGGATGGCACATACATCATCTTTAATTAAAGTAGAAAAGCTTGATGCGTTTCCCTACAAAATAACACTAAAACCAGATCTGTACCTTCTTTCAATAAATTTATAAGAATTTTTAAAATTGTAAAGTCCTTTTTGAAACACCCTGTAGAATGAAATTGCAGCTGAACGTCAAACAGATACCTCTAAAATGTTACTTCCGTATGTAATATAAACTGTCTTGCGGAACAAAGATGTAGATGTAATCGGGAAGCGTATGTGCCTGTCTGAGTCAGCATTATGTGTGTTTGCAGTCCATTGTTCGCTTGATAAGTGCCGTGTAGTATATTAAGACAAATGTGCAAGTGTTTACCAGCTAAGTGTCGCATAATTTTAATAAGGAGAAAAACTCTTCGCCGTGCACGTTCTAAATGTGTTTATGTTGCGGAATGAGAACGTTGGACGCTTTAGTTTGAGTCAGAGACAAGCGGCTGGCTAAATAAATATTTTGCTAGATGCGTGCTTACATTTTCTTCCATTATACAATCGACATTGCAGCTGAGTTTCAAGCATATATCTCCACAATGTGCAAACGTCCTACGATGGTACGTTGGTGGGGCTACAGGAACAGTCAAATGCAACAAATTTAAGTTTTACTTTTATTGATTTCCGTAAAACGCTATTTGACTTTCGTGCTTGATAAACTGGAGCCTAGTTTCGCCGTGGAAGTTCCTACGTTCGCCTTCCCCAGACGAGGTCACGGTCGCCTCCTTGCCGATGCGAGGTAGCAGAGCCGGCGTACGCAGTAGGAGAAGGCGGCCGCCCGCAGTCCGAAGCGAGGCGAGGCGAGGCGAAGCGCAAACAGGGCCGAGCGGTGAAGTCGGCCGGAAGTGGAGCGCTGTGACGTCAGCACACCACGGTGACCGCTTCCTGCTCTGCCAAGGTGGGGGTCGCGTCGCACGTTCAGCGGCTCCGTGTCAAGTCCAGCAGTCAGTGGTCGCGCCGGTGTGTCCGCGGGGGCGACCCGTGGTTCCACGGGAGTCTATAGAACAGGCTTATTTTATTAAACCTTGGATGCACGAGTAGCTGGACTAGCAAAAAACTAATTGTTGGTAGTAAAGGAAATGTTATAAAGCTCTGAAGGGGTTCCTGACACTGAACAATGAAAATAGTATTTATTATGATACTGTGATTTTTATTTTACGCTGAAGCGCCGATAGTCATGCGTATTCAAATACAGCGATATCTAAACAGGCAGAATACGGTGCTGCGGTCGGCAACGCCTATATAAGACAATAGGTGTCTGGCGCAGTTGTTAGGTCGGTTACTGCTGCTAAAATGGAAGGTTATGAAGATTTGAGTGAGTTTCAACGTGAACCCACAGCAGCTCCGAGATAGCGATGAAGTGCGGATTTCCCCGTATGACCTTTTCACGAGTGTCTCCGTCATCGCAGAGGCCGGAAAATGATCCTGCGACAACAGGACCATCGACGACTGAAAAGAATCGGTCAGCGTGGCAGAAGTGCAACCCTTCCGCAAATTGATGCAGATTTTAATGCCGGGCCATCGAAAAGTGTCAGCGTGCGAATCGACATTATCGACATGGATTTTCGGACCCTTGATGACTGCACGACACAAAGCTTTACGCCTCGCCTGGGCCCGTCAGCACCGACGTTGGACTGCTGATGACTGGAAACACGTTGCCTGGTCGGACGAGTCTCGTTTCAAAGTGTATTAAGCGGATGGACTTCTACTGGTATGGAGGCAACCTCATGAATTCGTGGACCCTGGATGTCAGCAGCGGACTGTTCAAGCTGGTGGAGGCTCTGTAATGGTGTGGGGCGTGTGCAGTTGGATTGATATGAGACCCCTGATAAGTCTAGATACGACTCTGACAGGTGACTCGTGCGTAAGCATCCTGTCTGATCACCTGCATCCATTCACGTCCATTGTGCATTCACACGGAGTTGGGCAGTTCCAACAGCACGATGAGACACTCCATACGTCCAGAATTGCTACAGAATGGTTTCAGAAAAACTTTTCTCAGTTTAAACACTTCCGCTGGCCAGCAGATTCCCCAGACATTAACATTATTGAGCATATCTGGGATGCCTTGCGACGTGCTGATAAGAAGGAATCTCCGCCCCCTCGTACTCTTACGGTCTTATGGACAGCACTTGAGGATTCGTGGTGTCCAGCACTACTTCAGACATTAGTCGAGTCCACGGCACGTCGTATTGCGGCACTTCTGCGTGCTCGCGGGGCCCTGCACACTATTAGGCAGGTGTACCAGTTTCTTTAGCTCTTCGCTGTACTATAATACTAAGTACAATACTACAAATTATATTATAATTTCCCAGAGTTGAATAACTATTTCTGAATTTTACTAATCCACAATAGATTATTTTATCATTAAAAGTAATGCCCTTCACAAATAAGTTCACTAAGCTTTTGCATATATTTTTACGCATTTGTAACACGGCTGACCGCTTTTCTGTGTTGTAGATGTGGGCACACGAAGCATCTTACTTTTGGTGAACTTACAGAAGCCATAATTTTCGTCCCGTTGTCTACTAATTCCACTACGTTTCGTGGCTTGTAGAACTTCATTTTTGGAGAGGTGGCTTGTTCATTCTCCTCTCCATATAAGAAAAGTTCTTATTTTATAACATGTGCCTTACACGTAGTTGCAATGTTACTGTGAAAGTTATTGTTACCAGATCCAGTACATTTGTCGATAAGACCTTGTGGCCGAGAGAATTTACGTTCGTTATAGAATAATGTTGTTTTTACGTGTTTCATCTGCAGTGGTGCTGTTTTGCAGAGACTTAGCAACATCACACATTTGCTCTTTTTGGCCACACAATGTAAAACTGTCAGATTGTCTGTCAGACGAAAATGATGATTATAAAATCTCTCATATCATGGAAGCCTTCATATCGAGTGGGTTTACATTTTTGTTTCATTACACTACCTCGCACTGGACAAGGTGGAGTTTTCATGATACTGTGTACTCATACTCTGCTCTCCGACAGACTTCCATTATGACCGGTAAGGAAATCAGCAGTTTTGTAGTCTGTATCATATAGTTCTTTACCGATCGCTTCACCTGGGACGCTAGAAGAACTGGGTCCATTATACTGGTGATCATCAGTGTCTGAATCTCTACTGTCTTCTTGTTCAAATAGTGCTTCATCTTCAAGCCATTCAATAGTAACTGATTTAAAGGTTTGGTGACTTGTGCTGCCTTCAGATGTTCTTCTGTCTTTACAGGTAATCTGGTACACTGAAAAGCCAAAGAAACTGGTACTTGTGCCTAATATCGTCTACGGCCACAGCGAGCACGCAGAAGTGCCGCAATACGACGTGGCATGGAATCGACTAATGTCCGAAGTAGTGCCGAAGAGGATTGACACTATGAATCCTGCAGGGCTGCCCATAAGTTTGAAACAGTACGAGGGGGTGTAGATCTCTTTTGAACAGCACGTTGGAACGCTTCCCAGATATGCTCAATAATGTTGATGTCTGGGGTTTGGTGGACAGCGGAAGTGCTTAAACTAAGCGAGTGTTCCTGGAGCCACTCTGTAGCAATTCTGGACGTCATTCTCCTGCTGGAATGCATTGTTGGTCGGAATGCACATTTGAGCTGAATGGATGTAGGTGACCAGACAGGATGCTTACGTACGTGTCACATGTCAGAGTCGTATCTAGACGTATCAGACGTCCCATATCACTTCAACTACACACGCTCCACACCATTACAGAGCCGCCACCAGCTTGAACAGTCCCCTGCTGACATGCAGGCACCATGGATTCATGAGGTTGTCTCCACTACCCGTACACGTCCACCGGCTTTGAAACGAGACTCATCCGACCAGGCAGCATATTTCCAGCCATCAACAGTCCAATGTCGGTGTTGACAGGCCCAGACGAGGCATAAAGCTTTGTGTCGTGCAGCCATTAAGGATACATGAGTGCGTCTTTGGTTCCGAAAGCCCATATCGATGATGTTACTTACAATGTTTCGCACGCTGACATTGTTGGTGGCCCAGCATTGAAAGCTCCAGCAATTTGCTGAAGGGTTGCACTTCTGTCACGTTGCACGATTCTCTTCAGTCGTCGTCGGTCCCGTTATTGCATAATATCTTTACTGGTGCAGCGATGTCAGAGATCTGCTGTTTTACAGGATTCTTGATATTCACGTTACACTCGTGATATGGTCGTACGGTAAAATCCATACTTCATTTCTACCTCACTCGATCGTGCGGAAAAATCCATACTTCGTTGGTACATCGGTGATGCTGTGTCCCATTGCTCGTGCGGGGTCAAACTCACATAAATATTGATAACTTGCCATTGTAGCAACAGTAACCGATCTAACAACTGTGCCGCACACTTATTGGCTCATATAGGCGTTGCCGATGACAGCACCGTATTCTGCCTGTTTACTTACTGTACCTCTGTATTTAAATGCGCTAGACTATACCAGTTTGTTTGGAGCTTCAGTGAAAAATACTTAATCTGAGTTGCAGCAAACGATGTTCATTCGGAAGAAATTCAATTGTATTGCCGAGGATTACACAGCACATTAACTAAAATAAATGAGTTTTAAGACAATAATTTCTTGAGAGGATGAAATATTGCTGGGTCTATAGTACCTCTGTTAGGCATCCAAGGGTTAATGTACACTGCTAACTATTGAATTGCATTGCCAGGAATATCGGTTAACGAAACGTTACTCATTGTTCGCATACAGTAGACTAGCTAGGGAACATAATTAAGACTTTTGGTGATTTGGGGCTGTATAGGGTGCGCATTTGCCAGTTCTGGCCTTAATGACGGCTGTAACCCTGCCAGGCACAGAGTCATCTGAGCTTGGCTTACAGGTACGGATACTCCCTCCCACTGCTCTTTAGCTCTATTCATCAGCCGTAGTGGCTGACGATTTGTGCCGTAACAGCCTCCCGGCAACCCACCACAAGGTGTGTTCAGTGGGGAGAGCTCTGCAGGCGGTGTCGGCCGCGGTATCAGTCGAGCACCTTCTGTATCGGAGCAGGTCTGGAGAGCACGGAGAACATCCAGCCTTGCGTTATCTGGCTGAAATTCATAGCCGAGCCCTAGAAGACAGGGCACAGCCACCGGCCTTAACACGTCAGAAAATACGACACCGGCTGTCCAGATTACCAACATGTGTAATGAGCACAGGATCAAAGCGAACAGTTTAACACGGTGTTAAACTGTTCGCTTTGATCCTGTGCTCATTGCACATGTTGTACAAATGGAGATGATATTTTAATTACTGACGACGCCTTTTGGCATAATTGTTTTATTATTCTCCAGTGCATGATGTAATTTTAGAAGTTTTACTTCTGATGAAGGTATATTTATATGTACCGAAACCTTGGTCAAGAATTTTAATAAAAAAATTCTATCCTGCAACTGTTTTTGGCTGTCATCCTTTATTGTGAAGAGTTCCCTTAGTGGAATATTGTATATAAAAATGTTCTTACAGTAAAAATAAACCGTAATTCACATTTTCTAAAACATTTCTTACATAATCGTTCCTATTTTAGGTTGTTCCTAACTCTTAATTTCTAAATGATTAAGTTAATCGACCACTTCGGAATATATTACAATTATCATACAACACGATTCTCTTAGTACTTGTGTGGAGGAGGTCACAGTTCCTATTGCTCACAATGAATTGCCAATAATTACGAAATCTTATCTAAATAATTTTTTAATTCGTTTTCATCTTCTTTTGACTTCACCTACACGGTAAACAACTGCATCACCTACAAACGATGTTAGAGAGCTGCCCACATTGTCTCCTACGTTATTTATACACACGCAAAAGTGCAAAGGGCCTATCATACTAATACTATATTTTCTGTAAAAGACTTGTTTAGAAGGAGCGTTATTTATCCACGTAGACTACCATCATCATATTCAAGCCAAAAAATAAAACAAAGCCAAATTAAAGCAAAGCAATTTTTTTTTACTTTTTTAAACAGATAAATCACACACTGTCAGAAAAATATGAAACTACACGACCCTTGAAGGAGCAAGTAATCAGTACACAATACGAGGTGTCCATAATTAAAGATCCATTTCACAAACGCTGTAGAAAGAGAAACACTGCTCAGAATCACGTCAAATTTGAACAGCATATTATTGACTCAGAGGGAAAAGTCATGGCACAAAAAAACGATAATTTCACTAACAGATGACGCTGTAAGCGCCTTAACGTAAATGAGATCGGCTACAAATGACATATGAATCGCAATTCGACGGGTATGGCTACAAGTGACAGATGAATCGCCTTTCGACGGCTGTGGTACTGTTCAGTTTCCATGACTACACAATTTCAGCAATCAACAGTTGTGGTATTGTTACATAGGTAAGCCAATCCATCAAGGCAACTTCGCACCACATCAGATGGGAAAATCGGTGTTTAATTGTCCTGAGACGAAAAGCTGCACATTAGGCAAAATGACATCGGTTTCTAACTGTCGTGAGACTGGCGTAAGACATATTCAATACGCTGTCCACAGTTTTTTGACACAAATTGAAATCGAGCAACAGATCGGATCGGATTGTCTCTGGGGTCGCGTTCAGTATGCGTTGCGCAATGCGTGCTTTCAATTCAGCTACGTTCATAACTGCAGCACTGAACATTACATCTTTATACACTGCTGGCCATTAAAATTGCTACACCAAGAAGAAATGCAGATGATAAACGGATATTCATTGGACAAATATATTATACTAGAACTGACGTATGATTACATTTTCACGCAATTTGGGTGCATAGAGCCTGAGAAATCAGTACCCAGAACAACCACCTCAGGCCGTAATAACGGCCTTGATACGCCTGGGCATTGAGTCAAACAGAGCTTGGATGGCGTGTACAGTTACAGCTGCCCATGAAGCTTCAACACGATACCACAGTTCATCAAGAGTAGTGACTGGCGTATTGTGACGAGCCAGTTGCTCGGCCACCATTGACCAGACGTTTTCAATTGGTGAGACATCTGGAGAATGGGCTGGCCAGGGCAGCAGTTGAACATTTTCTGTATCCAGAAAGGTCCGTACAGGACCTTCAACATGCGGTCGTGCATTATCCTGCTGAAATGTTGGGTTCTGCAAGGATCGAATAAAGGGTAGAACCACGGGTTGTAACACAAGCTAACAAGAGGTGACCGAGACGTGTAACCAATGGCACCCCATACCATCACGCCGGTATGGCGATGACAAATACACGCTTCCAATGTGCGTTCACCGCGATGTCGCCAAACACGGATGCGACCATCATGATGTTGTAAACAGAACCTGGATTCATCCGCGAAAATGACGTTTTGTCATTCGTGCACCCAGGTTCGTCGTTGAGTACACCATCCTAGGCGCTCCTGTCTGTGATGAAAAGTCAAGGGTAACCACAGCCATGGTCTCCGAGCTGATAGTCCATGCTGCGGCAAACGCCGTCGAACTGTTCGTGCAAATGGTTGTTGTCTTGCAAACGTCCCCATCTGCTGACTCAGGGATCGAGACGTGGCTGCACGATCAGTTACAGCCATGCGGATGAGATGCCGGTCATCTCGACTGGTAGTGATACGTGGCCGTTGGTATCCAGCACGGCGTTCCATACTACCCTCCTGAACCCACAGATTCCACATTCTGCTAACACTCATTGGATCTCGACCAACGTGAGCAACAGTGTCGCGAAACGATAAACCGCAATCGCGATAGGCTACAATCCGACCTTTATCAAAGTCGGAAACGTGATGGTACGCATTTCTCCTCCTTACACGAGGCATCACAACAACGTTTCACCAGACAACGGCGGTCAACTGCTGTTTGTGTATGAGAAATCGGTTGGAAACTTTCCTCATGTCAACACTTTGTAGGTGTCGCCACCAGCGCCAACCTTGTGTGAATGCTCTGAAAAGCTAATCATTTGCATATAATAGCACCTTCTTCCTGTCCGTTAAGTTTCGCGTCTGTAGCATGTCATCTTCGTGGTGTAGCAATTTTAATGGCCAGTAGAGTAGTACCCCCACAGACAGAAGTCACACGGATTAAGATGACGTTGTCAGCCATAATTTTCCTACAGCCTGACCAGGCTGTAGGAAAATTATGGCTGACAATTCTAGAATTTCCGAAGTGCCTCTACAGCAGCCGCTTCACTTGCTGTGCAATCTGCGGTAGAGCGCCATCTTGCAGAAAAATGGTCCTACCCACGCATCCAGGCTGTTGAAGGGTTGGCATGACGTTGGTGAGCAAAAGACTCTCATAGCGTTTACCAGTGACGGTATATGTAATAGAACCCGCGGGACGTATCTGCTCGGAGAAATACGCCCCCCCCCCCCCCCCTATAAACGATGCCGACAACCCGCACCTTTCAATTCTACAGTGGCACCGGTTGATGTGCGTGCGGATTTTCCGTTGCCCATTTTCTGCAATTCTGTGTGCCTTGGAGATGGAAATGGGCTTCGTCTGTCCACGGAATGTTCCGTGGCCATTCATTGCCCACTCCTATGTGAGGAAGAAATTCCAGAGCGAACGTTTGTCTTGTAAGCGGGTCAGCAGGAAGCAACTCCTGAGTATGGGTGATTTTGTATGGACAGCAAAGCAAAATGCTTTATAGGATTTTATGCACCGTTCTCGCAGCATATGCAAGGCTCGGACAACTCATTGTGCAATCCATGTTTGCGCACTTGCACTATAACCCTCCTACAATGATGTGGCCAAATCTTCGACGGACGCCGGATCTACTGCTTTCCTCCCTCTGCCATACTGCACTTCAAAAGAACCTGTAGTTTCTAATTTTGTAATCATTTTCTCCAGACCCGTAGCAGACATAGCGCCAGTGTCTTTTTTCATGCCCTTGAATGTTTGGAACTTCGGCTGGGCTACTGTCGCACAGTCACCGTCTTTGTAAGAGAGCCTCACCAGCAGTGCGCGTCCCTCCATGGAGACAGTCATAGCGGGCGTCTCTGACGCAAACCGAGGAACAGCCGTGCGCATCGCGACTCTGTTGGTGGGCCTATTCTGACGATTATAGCACCATCTATCGGTGATATTTTCGTTGTTTTTTTATGACGTTTCCCCCTGCTAAAATAATATGCTGTTCAGATTTTACTTCATTCTGAGCAGTGGTTCCCTTTCTACAACATTTTAAAAACTGGAAATTTAGTTATGTACACCCTGATTCAAATGGCTCTTAGCACTATGGGATTTAACTTCTGAGGTCATCAGTTGCCTAGAACTTAGAACTACTTAAATCTAACTAACCTAAGGACAACACACACACCCATGCCCGAGGCAGGATTCGAACCTGCGACCGTAGCGGTCGCGCGGTTCCAGACTGAAGCGCCTAGAACCGCTCAGCCACACCGGCCGGCATGTACACCCTGATTATTTGTCAAATTTTGTACTGAACTGAGCCATGTAGGGGCGTGATCAGCCGATCTGAAGATGTCGTTGCAGAATTCAAACTACTCTATTTGCCACCAGGGGCGTTAATGGCACGTGATAATGTCCTTGCCTCTGTTGAAATGGAAAGAGATCGTACGTTTTGTGTCTGTTGCGGTTCAACCATACAACAAAATTACTTACAACCATACAACAATTTCCGGAAACCATGTTTCGAAACCTTTGAACTGTTGATGAACGAAAACGTTATGAAGATCTGCTAATAGCGTGTTGTTCGACATTTGGGACGCAGTACGGCGTGTATTCTGCGTGGCAGACATTCGACGAGTGTTTGGTAGGTTTCCGAAGGTAGGCCTCCATACAGTTCACTCACTCCCGCTAAGTGATTTGTGAGTATGGAACTGCAGCCCAATGGCGTCCCACATGCTGTCCGATAGCGTCCCACATGTGTGCCACCGGGTTCAGATCATCGAATGTGGAGGCCAAGACATCGACGAGAGTTCACTATCAAGCTTCTCAAACCACTGTAAGACGATTCTGACGTTTTCATGCGGACTGTTATCTTAACGGAAGACACCATAAATGAAAGGAAACACATTTGATAGGAAACGGTGCTAGTGGTCCGCGTTAATGTGAAACGGTCCCCTAGAAAAATTTATGAATTATTGTGCTGGTAAACCTCTTACATTATTTGATTTTCAAACAGCTGAGCAAAACTGAACGTACTCAGACATTTCTCTCTTTACTTATTGTGATCATCAATAAACTGGCACACAATATTTTTAGCGCAACGCAATCTGACTTTCAATAATCCCTACAAAAGAATGGCCCTGACTAATCATAACCTATACCTTTCGTGCATCACTTACCTCACAAAAAATCTTCGTTACTCAAACTACTGCAATACAGCGAGCGCCAATACTGCCAACTAAATAAAAGTTTCTAACTACGGAAGACACTAACTACTGATAGGCATAGTCAGCAAATGAAAGATTTTGATAGAGAACAAACAATGTATTTACCTTAATAATGTTAAAAAGCCATAGTATACATATATATCAGTTCATGACATTCAGTCTTACAAATTTCCTTTTTCTGGCGGACACACGTCCAGATCGTCCGCTCTCAAAATTGTGCCATCTCTCTCCCCACATCCACCACTACTGGTGGCTCACATCCAACTGTCCAACACTACAATAGCGAATATTCCAACAATGCCAACCAGCCATAGATTGCACACAGCACAGTGTAAACTGACAACCTATATGTGCTACTTACATGAAATTGAAAAGAATCCTGTGTGTGTGAAAGCCGATCTCATTTATAAGCAAATAAATAAGCAAACCAATAAGTTCAAGCTCAGTAGACTTGGTCAGCTCGAACTGTTGAAAAGAAAAAAGAACCGTACCTGTATAAAAAAACCAAATGGTAATATCGAGCTGCATAAGAATGGAACGTGAAACACACGAAAGTTTCTGTGTTAACATGTAGCCCTGGTAAAGTAAAGAAACTGACAGAACCTACATTACGCAAAGGAAACGAAACAACCACCTGTTGCGAGTCTCACCTGCAGAATGAAGTACTGCCAGAAACAGCAACACAGCGAGACTCCGCATGAACTAAAAAACATACTGCTAAAAGTAAATACAGTTATTCCCAGGGAAATTGGGTTCATAACCTTGACACAGAGTGCCGATGAAACACATGACTCAACCTTTAAGTTCTGAAATTTCAGTTAGAAAGAACCTTAAAGAAATATGGTCTCTAATATAAAAATTCATTTAATCTAATAACTTCCATGGCACAGCAAATTAACTCAGAGGGTCAGTCAATACAATAATTATCAAAAACTCGACTGTGACGATGGTGAAGTGGACCAACAATACAAGTCTACAAAAATAAAAATAAACTTTTTACCTTATAAGCCAAAGGCCTTGCCGCAGTGGCAACACCGGTTCCCGTTAGAGTACCGAGGTTAAGCGCTGTCGGGCTGGGCTAGCACTTGGATGGGTGACCATCTGGTCTGCTGAGCGCTGTTGGCAAGCTGGGTGCATTCAGCCCTTGTGAAACACACTGAGGAGCTACTTCATTGAGAGGTAGCGGCTCCGGTCTCGGAAACTGACATACGGCCGTGAAAGCGGTGTGCTGCATGCTCCTCCATATCCGCATCCAGTGACGCCTATGAGCTGAGGATGACACGGCGTCCGGTCAGTACTGTTGAGCCTTCATGGCCTCTTCGGGAGGAGTTTAGTTTTATCTTATAAAATAATAAGTTTTACTTCATTCCAAAACATTTTTTTATGTCCGTATGCTATCCAACCGTTTTTCTCGGTTATCAATCCTCCCCGTAATAAATCTGCAACTTACATGGTTCCAAAAGCGCCTCCAAGCATTACACTGTACACTCAAGGAATCCCAGCCCGCTGCACGCCGCAGCTTTCCACAACTGACCGTCAGAGATTCTACGACTCTGCAATGCTGCCACCGCAGACACAGATACTGTTGCCCAACAACTGTTTCTCTGACCACAATCCTTCATATTTATCATTTTCCTTACAAATATTATCACGTCTAAGAACACCATCAAAAAACAGGCATCTTACATGGCGGTACTCTCCTGGTTAGACGATCGGTCTAATGCACGGTTTTCTGGGCGGGAAGGAGCGCCTGGTCCCCGGCACGAATCTGCCAGCGGGACTTGTGTCGAGGTCCGGTGAGCCGGCCAGTCCGTGGATGGTTTTTACGCGGTCTTCCATCTGCCTCCGTGAATGTGGGCTGGTTCCCCTTATTCCGCCTCAGCTACACTATGTCGGTGATTTCCGCGCAAACAAGTTCTCCACGTACGCGTACACCACAATTACACTACCACGCAAACAATGGGGTTACACTCGTCTGGTGAGAGACGTCCCTTGGGGGGACCACCGAGGTCCGAAAAATGGTTGAAATGGCTCTGAGCACTATGCGACTTAACTTCTCAGGTCATCAGTCGCCTGGAACTTAGAACTATTTAAACCTAACTAACCTAAGGACATCACACACATCTGTGCCCAAGGCAGGATTCGAACCTGCCACCGTAGCGGTCGCTCGGCTCCAGACTGTAGCGCCTAGAACCGCACGGTCACTCCGGCCAGCTCGAGGTCCGAACCGTACAATAACCCTGGTTTCGGCGTGGAGCGCCGGAGCGCCGGAGGGGTGAAGTGGACTGCGATAGTCGTCGTGGGGTTGTGGACCACTGCGGCTGCGGCGGGGACGGCGCCCCTTCGTCGTTTCTTGGTCACCGGTTAACATACAACATACGTGGTGCATTCAAGTTCTAAGGCCTCCGAATTTTTTTCTCTGGACTGGAAAGAGATAGAAACATGCGCCTTGTTTTAAAATGAGGCCGCGTTCATTGTCAATACATCCCAGAGATGGCAGCACCGTACGGCAGATGGAATTTTACCGCCAGCGGCGAGAATGAGAACTGTTTTAAATACTTAAAATGGCGACTTTCCTTACTTGAACAGCGTGCAATCATTCGTTTTCTGAACTTGCGTGGTGTGAAACCAACTGAAATTCATCGAAAGTTGAAGGAGACATGTGGTGATGGAGTTATGGATGTGTCGAAAGTGCGTTCGTGGGTGCGACAGTTTAATGAAGGCAGAACATCGTGTGACAACAAACCGAAACAACCTCGGGCTCGCACAAGCCGGTCTGACGACATGATCGAGAAAGTGGAGAGAATTGTTTTGGGGGATCGCCGAATGACTGTTGAACAGATCGCCTCCAGAGTTGGCATTTGTGTGGGTTCTGTGCACACAATCCTGCATGACGACCTGAAAATGCGAAAAGTGCCATCCAGGTGGGTGCCACGAATGCTGACGGACGACCACATGGCTGCCCGTGTGGCATGTTTCCAAGCAATGTTGACACGCAACGACAGCATGAATGGGACTTTCTTTTCGTCGGTTGTGACAATGGATGAGACGTGGATGCCATTTTACAATCCAGAAACAAAGCGCCAGTCAGTTCAATGGAAGCACACTGATTCACCGCCACCAAAAATATTTCGGGTAACCGCCAGTGCTGAAAAAATGATGGTGTCCATGTTCTGGGACAGCGAGGGCGTAATCCTTACACATTGCGTTCCAAAGGGCACTACGGTAACAGGTGCATCCTACGAAAATGTTTTGAAGAAAAAATTCCTTCCTGCACTGCAACAAAAACGTTCGGGAAGGGCTGCGCGTGTGCTGTTTCACCAAGACAACGCACCCGCACATCGAGCTAACGTTACGCAACAGTTTCTTCGTGATAACAACTTTGAAGTGATTCCTCATGCTCCCTACTCACCTGACCTGGCTCCTAGTGACTTTTGGCTTTTTCCAACAATGAAAGACACTCTCCATGTCCGCACATTCATCAGCCGTGCAGCTATTGCCTGGGCGATTTCCCAGTGGTCAAAACAGACTCCTAAAGAAGCCTTCGCCGTTGCCATGGAATCATGGCGTCAGCATTGTGAAAAATGTGTACGTCTGCAGGGCGATTACGTCGAGAAGTAACGCCAGTTTCATCGATTTCGGGTGAGTAGTTAATTAGAAAAAAAAATCGGAGGCCTTAGAACTTGAATGCACCTCGTACATGCAACATACATGACGGTGACTCCAATTACTGCCGCAGGCACCTTGGAAGGCCATGTGAATGTCTGACGAGCTACGTCTGTAGCGCAGTGCAGTTTAGAGCGGCCGTTCATCTAGTGCTGTGGTTTATCAGTGTAAAATGGCGTCACGCCTTATTCGACTTCCCCATCGCGCCGTCCTGCGCAGAGAGCGTCGCAACAGCAGACGACTACGCGCTGGGTGACGCGTGTCGGCAGGTGCGGGCGGCAGAGGCATCGCTAGAGGTAGACGTGTACAGCGGGTCGCGCACGCGTGCTGCGTGCTGCGTGACGCGCCGCCCGCACGCGCTTTCTCCCGTGCTAGAATCGGCGCTGTGCTCTCTCCAGACGTCAGATAACACGGACAGGCACTAGCGTGGTGTCACCCCATGAACATCACAACACTTGGTGCTAAATTAGAGCAGAAACTTGTTCACACGCACCCGTCGAAAACCTACATCGACGTCTACATCTATATTATTACTGTGCAATTCCCAATCAAGCGCATGGCAGATGGTTCATCGAACCGCCTTCAAACTATTTCTCTACCGTACCACTCTCGAAAAGCGCGCGGAAAAAGAAAACACTTAAATCTTTCCCTGCCAGCTCTGATTTGTCGTATTTTATTATGATGGACATTCTTCCTTTTGTAGGTGGGCGCCAGCCCAGTATTTTTACGCTAAAGTATATGATGCTCTTTAAGGCTATTCGCAGATGATGTAGTTGTCTATACGAAAGCAGCAAAGGCAGGAGATAGTAAGAATTTGCAGAACGACATGCAGACAATTGATGAATGGTGCAGGCTCTGGCAGTTGACCCTGAACGTAAGTAAACGTAACATATTGCGCATACATAGGTAAAGAAATCCACTACTGTACAGCTACACTGTTGATGATAAACAGCTGGAGACAGCCTCTGCTGTAAAACATTTAGGTGTGACTATCTAGAGCGACCTTAAGAGGAATGACCACATAAAACAGATAGTGGGAGAAGCAGATACCAGACTGAGATTCATCGGAAGAATCTTAAGGGAATGTAACTCATCCACGAAAGAATTGGCTTGTAAGGCACCCGATTCTAGAGTATTGTTCATCTATCTGGGATCCTTGTCAGGTAGGACTGATAGAGAAGATGGAGAAGATCCAACGAATAGCGGTGCGTTTCGTCACGGGATAGATTATGTGACGAGAGAGCGTTACGGAAATGCTAAACAAACTCCACAGGCGTTACAAGAGAGGCGTTGTGCATCACGGAGAGGTTTACTATTGAAATATCGGGACAGCACTTTTCAGGAGGAGTCGGACCACATATTGCTTCCCCCCACATACTCTCGCGTATTGACCACGAGGAGAAAATTCGGCAATTTGGAGCCAATACAGAGGCTTACCGACAATCATTCTTCAAAAAATGTTCAAATGTGTGTGAATTCTTAAGGGACCTAACTGCTGAGGTCATCGGTCCCTAGACTTACACACTACTTAAACCAACTGAACGTTAAGGACAACACTCACACCCACGCCCGAGGGAGGACTCGAACGTTCGGCGGGAGGGGCCGCACGATTAGTGACACAGCGCCTCCAACCGCGCGGCCACTCCGCGCGGCAATCATTCTTCCCACGCACTATTCGCGAGTGGAACAGGGTTGGAGGGATCAGATAGTGGCACCGAAAGTACCCTCCGCCACACACCATTAGGTGGCTTGCTGAGTGTGATGTAGATGTATGAGGAGAGAGTTTGTGATTTCATGTAAGATCGTGCCGCAACGGAAAGCTTTTGCTTTAATGACTGACAACCAAATTCACGTATCATATCCGTGGCGCTCTCTTCCCTATTTCACGGTAATACAAAATGAGCTGCCCTTCTTTGAACTTTTTGCATGTTCTCCGTCAGCCTTATCTGGTAAGGATCCTACACTGCGCAGCAATACTCTGGAAGAAGGCGGACAAGCGTAGTGTAAGCGGCCTCTCTTGTAGACTTACTACATTTCCTAAGTGTTTATATGCTGCCCATAAAACAATCAGTTTTCGGACATTCTCTTAGCTTTTAGTTCACTTATACAAAGGTGCACATACATAAATGCACACATATATATGTGCACACATTGATAAAAATAGTGAAGGTCAGAAATTATCATTTTTTTGTTTCAGAAAGAAACTTATGCTATACACACTGTTTTACAACTAGACTCTACAATTTGAAATAGAAATGGATACATTGATATAGTATGTAAAGATCAGAAATTATCATCTTTGTGTTGCAAAAACAGACTTATGCTATATACACTGTTTTGCACAGGGAGATTATAACTTGAAATCTTCTACTGAATAACAGTTTTTCTCTATTAATAAATGCTTAAGTTT
The DNA here is from genome assembly GCF_023864345.2 of Schistocerca serialis cubense. Lineage (NCBI taxonomy): Eukaryota > Metazoa > Arthropoda > Insecta > Orthoptera > Acrididae > Schistocerca > Schistocerca serialis. The sequence continues at coordinate 109,525,151 of NC_064641.1, read as the reverse complement.
ATTGTTTAAAGTGTATAAACTATCTGTATGTTATAAAAGATGGTTCCTATTGTATGTGAACTACGGTCTGGAGACCCTTTTTTTCAATTCTGTGAAAATTTTCCCTTCCCCGTGTATTGTACCTATGTATATTGCTGTTTCTTACATTATATTCTCGATTTTGTTTCACAAGCATTATTGTCGTGAGGATGTACAAACAATTCTGCCGTAAGTCCTTGTGTTCAGTTTCCTTTCCCCAAAACAGTATCTTTTCGATCGTTCTAGTTCAAACTGCTCGTAATTCTAGCCCCTAAGTATTTAGTTCAATTTACAATCTACAAATTTGTATGGTATTTCGGGTCACCGAAATTTTGCGGATTCCTTTTAGTACTCGTGTGGATGAATTCACACTTTTCTTTATTCAGAATCAATTGAAACTATTTGAGCCATACAGATATCTTGTCTAAATCATTTTGCAATTTGTTTTGATAATCTGATGACTTTATAAGACGGTAAATGACAGTATCATCTCCAAACAATCTAAGAGCGTTGCTCAGATTCTCTGCTAAATCGTTTACGTTGATCAGGAACAGCAGAGGGCCTCTAATACATCCTTGGGGAACGCCGGACAACACTCTAGTTTTACTTCATGATTTTCCGTCGATTACTGCGTAATGCGACCTTTGTGACAAAGAATCACGAATCGAGTCGCACAACTCAGACGATACTCCATAGGTACGCAATTTCATTAGAAGTCTCTTGCCAGGGACGGTGACACAAACATTCTGCACATATCGCCTTGAATCTCACACATACCATACAGGGTCTCATCGTGTAATTCTTTATGCAACTGAAATTCTGTTGCCAAATGGTTATTATGCCCTTACTCAAGGTATAACAGCACGACTTCTCCTTTCATTTCCACTGTTGCCGTATGCAAACAAACATCAGCGTATTTGGTCTGTAGGATAGTCACAAGTAGCCAGTGTCAGGGCTCACGAGATAGCAGTAATGTCAAATTCAAGTAGCAATATTAACATTCACTGACCGTTTGTACAAGTGACACGTCAAGCGTTTGCCAGCGCAGCAGTAACATTCTTAGACCCTCACTATATGTTAACGTAATATCGGGTGTCACTCCTAACAGTCGTCCCGTGAATTTTCACTTACCTTTCGGCAAACATTTACAGTTTCGCTTTTGCAGTATCTAGCCGCAGCCACCCGAAACAAATGCTGCTCACCACGCCTTTCGTGCGAAGACCAGTGTCGAAGGAAAGCACAAAATGATTTTAAAGCAGAATTTTAAGGGACCATTCGACAGAGCGCTGCCAAATTAGTGTAGTGCAATACCCATGTAGGTCAGCATCTGAATGTTTCTCTATCTCATCACTTCTGCGGCAACAGGTTCAGCGATTCTGGTTGGTGTTTCTGTAACCCTCCTGCCGTTACGTTTTTATTTCATATGGTCAGGTTTATGACATTCAGCTATGCTTCCTAGTTGTGGGCTATAAAAAGTAATTCAATTGAGGAGTGACTAGTGTACACATATTTGTAAAAATGAAGTACTAACAAAATGTCAATTTGGCTTCCAGAAAGGTTTTTCAGAAAATGCCATGTATGGTTTCAGTGCAAATATTAAATACACTGAATAACGTAACATAACCCTTTGGATATTTTGTGACCTCACAAAGCCTTTTGACTGTGTGAGTCATCAAATTCTTGTAGATAAGTTTAAGTATTGTGGTATGAGTGGGACAGTGCACAAATGGTTTAATTCATATTTAACTGGAAGAATACAGAAGTTGAAATTAACAGGACAGATAGTCTGCAAAATCCAGCAGAGTCCTCCAGCTGGGGAGGTAGCAAGAATGGTATCCCACAGAGTTTAGTCTTGAGTCCCTTATTGTTCTTAAAATATATTAATGACTTGCCACTCTATATTCGTGAAGAAGGAAAGCTAGTTGTTTTTGCTGATGATGCAAGTATAGCAATCACAGCCAACAAACAAGAATCAGCTGTGTAAATTGCAAATAATGTTCAAAATGTTCAAATGTATGTGAAATATTATGGGACTTAACTGTTAAGGTCATCAGTTCCTAAGCTTACACACTACTTAACCTAAATTATCCTAAGGACAAACACACACAACCATGCCCGAGGGAGGACTCGAACCTCCGCCGGGACCAGCTGCACAGTCCATGACCGCAGCGCCTTAAACCGCTCGGCTAATCCCACGCGACAATTGCAAATAATATCTTCCATAAAATTGTTAAGTGGTTCTCTGCAAATGGTCTCTCACTTAATTTCGAGAAAACACAGTACATACAATTCTGTACAGTAAGTGGTATAGCACTATTCATAAATATAGGCTATAAATAAAAGTCTGTTGCTAAGACAGAATATTCAAAATTTCTGGGTGTGTACATTGATGAGAAATTGAATTGGAAGAAACACATCGATGATCTGATGAAACGGTTAGGTTAAGCTACTTACGCTGTTATGGTTACTGCAAATTTTGGTGATAAACGTATCAGAAAATAAGACCACTATGCGAATTTTCATTCGCTGCTTTCATATGACATGATATTTTGGGGTAATTTATCATTAAGAGAAAAAGTATACACTGCACAAAAGCGTGTAATCAGAATAATAGCTGGAGCCTATCCAAGATCACCTTGCAGATATTTATATAAGGAATTCGGGATATTCACAGCATCTTCGTAGTTCATATGTTCACTTATGAAACTTGTTATTAATAACCCATCTCAATTCAAAAACAATAGTAAGTGCATAGTTACAACACTAGAAGAAAGGATGATCTTCACTATTCTTGGTTAAATCTGACTTAGGCACAGAAAGGGGTGAATTATGCTGCCAAAAAATCCTTGGTCTTTTTCCAAATAGTATTAAAAGTCTGACAGACAGCCAACCAACATTTAAAAATAAAATAAAAGAATTTCTATATGACAACTCCTTCTACTCAATAGATTAATTTTTAGATATAAAGTAGTAACTGTAAAACAAAATTAAATATTTTGTGTAAATAAAACTTATTTTAATGTGATACGTTCAACATCATTACGAAATTTCGTATTGATGATCTGTGGAACAAGTATTAATGTATGTATGTATGTACTATTACATCACTCGTGGCCGTGCGACATTTCATGCTTGGAAGCGACACTTGTGACGTAACGACACGGAGCTGCATAATCAATGGCAGAGTTACGTAAAGCCTAAACCGTGCTGTGTCTCATAAGCTATCGATAACTCTGGGCCAGCAGACCACCTTGGATCGTAAGTTACCGTAAGTAGGGAAGGGCTTTTAGACAAATGACTGTGCCGCGGATACGGCCGGGCGGGCACTCTTTAAGTCCCCAGGCGCTGATCCGTCCAAAGAGTCACGTACCGTCTTCTCGTGCGCGCTGTTCACAGCAGACAATAATAAAAACAACTACGGCAAGCGTGGTAATTCCTATCTCAGTAGAAATCTCTACTACAGTCCTTTCAGCAGAGGCCGAAGTTCACGTTTAATGTACTGCGAAATCCTGCTCTGGTGCTTGTAAAATAAGGTACAATCTTTCTCCTTTTCATTAAATATAAAAATATCTTACTAAACTCTCCGAACATTTTGTAGCTCTATTACCACCGTTTCGACGAGGATTCAGTTACACACCAAATATATGGAAGTAACGCTATCATGTACATCCCACCTAGAAAGGTGTAACTTCTCTCACCAGATTCACACACCTAATCTGACACTAAGTTGGTCTACAAAAAATTGATATTTGAGTGTGTTTATCGCATCTACCGTTGTTTTAATGACACATGAAAAATTCTCCAGAGAGACGGAAGCTACTACCGAAACTGAAATTTGTTTTATCACGTTTCACTGAAGTATCCTAAAGAAAAAAAATTATATGACTTCTCTTCATTACTGATTAAGGACACTGACGTCGTCTGGTTTAGGTATCACTGAGAGGCTATACATGGGCTTTTAACTACTGCAAAAACTCGTGTTTTGTTTCTTAGAGACGAAGAAAGGAGGATACAAGATGCAGACCAGCGCAGACAAAGACGGCATTCCTCGCGAAAAGAAGTCTCCAGCTATCAAACAAAGGTCTCAATTACGGAAAGAGATTTCTAAGAACATACGTGTGAATCACAGTATGGTATGGAAGTGAATCATGGGTCGTGGAAAACGGAAGAAAGTCGAAGCGTTTCTCATTTGATGTTACAGAAAGCTGCTAAAAATTAATTGAACTGAGAAGATGAGAAATGATGAAGGAGTCCTCTGGAAAATCGACAAGGAAAGGTGTATGCTGAAAGTAGAAGAAGAGACAAAATGCTTACAGCTGTCATTCTCCACACACACACACACACACACACACACACACACACACACACACACACACACAGTGAACTCTAAGCAAAGCCTGCCTTATAACATCTGGTGCAATACTACCCACGATACAAATTTATATCATTCACTTTCTTTCAGTTACAGGCAGTTCACATGCGGTTCACAATCATGGTTTTTTCGTTAATTCATATGTTTAACAGCAGGCTTTAAAAGTTTAGGATTCACACGCAGTACAGCATTTAACGGAATATACTTTAATTTCAATTCTGGGCCTGAGTCAGAGAACCAGCCTAGAGTAAGGAATTTGCACTATGTTAGTAAAAAAGAAATTAAAAGAATTAATATTAAGTCATACCAGGTATTAAAATTTCTCCTCAGATATGAAAAAGATTGTTTTCCCCAAAAACAGACATTTACATAGTCGAATAAAAACTGTCACCACGTGACACCGGCGTCATCCTCAACCTACCTCCTATTTTGATGTAAAATTTACTTTTGAACCGATTTGTTCCGTCACAAAATCTATCAGCACATCACAAACGTGTAGTTAGTTTACATTCTCAGTAAATATTAACAATGATAATAGAAATTTCCTTTCCAGAAAACATTCAATAAGTAATTTCTACTGGCATAAATACTATAATTTACAAATTTAACACATACAACATGAATGCAAGTTTTTCATGAAAATTTTGTCGCTAAGGAATCCGTACAGCCCATATTTTTAATGGTAACTTTTAAGCTATTCCAACTACTTCTAATTACGATATTAGTTGCCAAGATCATACAATCCAGACATCTCCATTCGTATACTCTGTAAGATCGACGACAGGAGCAAGAACAAACTGTAACTATTAGCCTGTGTGGAAATTAACAGAGCTCGTGTGAGTTACATCCTAAGACGTGTAGCAGAAAGTAGTTAAAATAGTAAGTATATCATCGGTCTGTGATGGAGTCTCCAGCTTGCACGGTGAACGTGGCTTGTTGTCTTGGCGCTCAGGGACCTTACAGGCACTAACCATCTCAATAGCATGATACACAACAAACATTTTCTTTCCTACTCGTATGCGTGTGCACCAAAACCGCTCAACATTTTTAAGTCTTTCACTTGTTTCACTCATTGCTTTTTAACATTATTTTCCTAATACCGCTATGTTTTAAGGAATCACGCCTAAATGACCTTGCGGCGTAATCTTCAGGAATCAAACACTAGAAATTCAAAGATCTACAGCACCGCTCAAGCGACATTTGATCGATTGCTCCTGACTGAAAGATTTTTGTAAAGTAGTGAAAAGTTAAAGATGACATGTGAAAGATGTGACAAATACAACACTTATTGGCTTTAGGGAATGCGAAAATCGTAGGAAGACAAAGTTAACAAAAGAGGGAATCGCGTATAAGGACCTAAAACATGTATTTCGAGAATGAATTATCTGTGGGGAATGTAGGGCCAATAACCACAACAGAAGCTGGAAGATCAGTAAAAGAAATGGAAAATCTCGCGGACCAGGAAGCATGCCAGTAGATTGCTTTACGGGAACGTTTAAGCAAGTTGTTTAATGCATTCAAGTCAGAGGAGAAAGAAGTGCTTAAGGAATGGAATCTGGAATATGTAATTCCATTTATAAGAAGGCGTAATAAGAAGGTATCTGGAAATTTTCTTGAAGGCAATGTTAAAAACACTATTGGTAGGTTGTATGATCGGGTCCTAAAACACAGGATAGAGTGGGTTTGATGGACGTTGAAGAGGAAGGTGGATTCCGGAAGGAAAGAATTTGTAAACACAACATCTTTGCGAAGTAATACTCAAACGTAATGCCTCCGAACTTTGTATGTGAAAACACATGAAGCTTTTTAAATGAAACAAACTTTATTAACATTCTACATCTTTATTCTTCACGATTGCATGTTTATTTCCTAAAGTAATCACCCTGGCGACGAACACATTTCTCCCAACAAGAGACCAGTTTGTTGATACGGTCACTGTAGAATGTCTGACTTTGTTGACAGAGCCACAACCTCGCCTCTGCTACTGCGCTTCATCGCTATCAGAGTGAAGTCCTCGAAGGTGTAGTTTAAGTTTTGGGAACGGATGAAAATCGGATGGGGCCATGTCGGGACTATATGGATGGTGATTGATGACAGTGAATCCTAGGCGTTAGATCGATGCAGATGTCGCAGCGGTCGTGCGTGGTCTGCCATTGTCATGCTGAAGTAGAGGTCGCTCAGTTTGTGGACGAACTCTGCGAGTTCGTTTGGCTGATGTTTGGTTTGTGGGGCGCTTAACTGCACAGTCATCGGCACCTGTACAAAGTCCAAATTTTTACCCAGTCCAATTTTTTTTACACAGTCCGATCTAGCCACTGTCACGAATGATGATAATGATGAAATGATGAAGACAACAAATACACCCAGTTCCCGAGCAGAGAAAATCCCCAACCCGCCTAGGAATCTAACCTGGGACTCCGTGATCCAGAGGCTGCAACGCTAGCCACTAGAATACGAGCTGCGGACACTCTGCGAATGCGTGCAATCAGTTTTCTTAGGGAATTGCAGAACACTGACATAGTTACGCTTCGTGCTACAATTCGGAGCCCTCTAGCTGCAGAGGGCTGCAAATCGCGTCACCGGAGCGGGAATGTCGACCAAGTAATATGCGTGACGTGTAATACTATCTATATATCTATCTGTCGCTTGAGCCTTGTCCCGCAGTGACGCAGGGTCAGCCATCGTTAATCGGATTTGGCATGTTAATGGTTAAGGGGTGGCCGGATGCCCTTCCTGCCGCCACCCTGTACCCCCCCAGGACGGAATTAGCGTACCCCTGCTGTCTGCGCCGAGTGTAATCCATGGAATAGTGCGAATGTGTTCAGATGTCTGCGATCCATGGAAATGAGGTGGAACTTGGGGACCAGCATGGTATTCACCTAGTAGGATGTGGAAAACCGCCTAAAAACCACATCCAGGCTGGCCGGCACATCGGCCCTCGTCGTTAATCCGCTGGGCGGATTCGATCTAGGGCCAGCTCACCTGCCCGAGTCCAGGAAGCAGCGCGTTAGCGCTCTCGGCTACCGTGGCAGATCTGCGTGGCATGTAATACCTCAACTGATATGGAGAACAGAATAAAAAAATCAGAGGGATTACTTTTCAGCGCACTTCGTTACTTTTAAGGTAACTGATGGCAAAGAGGCTGGAAAGGAATCTAAGTAGCCATTAAGGCTCATAGATCTCTGGAAGACGTGTGACATAGTGCCTCTGAAGAAACTGATGACCAGAGGGGGGAGTGAACTTGATAACATACATGTTGGAAGTATATGCAACGTATACAATGTTTCAGGGCGAGTAATGAAAGTGAGGAATAAAATTTCGTCATGGCGTTTAAGAATTACAAAATAATTAAATAATGGATGCTGCTTATCTCTTACATCGTTTAAAATATACATCTAGAAAGCCTCAGACCTGAGGCGTAGTAAATGTGATGGAATGTGCATTCACGTAACAATTGGTCAATTGTGTACAACTTCTTCTTTGTGGATGATCATTTGGTAGTGGCCAGTGAAGAAGATGACAATTGTTAGAAAAATATGATAAGTGTGGATTGAAGGTAAATTTTCAGAAGATTGAATACCCATGCAGTGGAGAAAATGCAAGAAAGTTAATAGTAGAGGTAAAAATTTAAATATTTGGGTACGATGTTATCGGAAGATGGAACAAGTAAATGGGAAACACAGCAATGAGTAGCCCATGGAAATGCAGGAATTCAGAAGAAAAACCCTGTGTAATGGTCTTTTAAGATGATACTATTATATGCGTAGTGTTTGTTCTTTCTGACATATTCGAAACAATAGACACCACATTGCCATGGTTCTGTGACCATTTGTATTCATGATGAAAGAAAAATACTGACGTCAGCCACATGAGGGCACTAAAGTAATTCAGTGGTGATAAGAGAAAATCTGTGCTGGACCGGGACTCGATTCTGGACTTCGTGCTTTCTGCAAGCAGTCGCCTTGACCACTTCGACTGTCCAAGCATGCTTCACGTCCGATCTAAACACACTCCACTTCTGTAGCTCCTCCCTGTCCGTTTCCCTCATTGCTCAACAAGATCTCGCATATTCCTGCAAGAGGTCGGACCTAGGGAGCAACCATACTGAAGATATCACAAAATGCCATGCGGACTTATAAATACTATCATACGTGTGGTGTCTGTTTTTTCTGCGGCTGTATACACACGATGAAAGAGAAATACCGTCAGCCGCATGAGGGCACTGAAATAATTCACTGGCGACAAGTAGGGAATTTAGGTCGGACGTAAAGCATGCTCGGACAGTCGAACGATTAAGGCAAACCACTCGCATAAAGCGGGAAGTCGAGAATCGATTTCCGGTCTAGCCCACATTTTCACTCGTCGCCGATGAATTATTTCAATCCCCTCATGTGGCTGACGTCGATATTTCTCTTTGATCTGCTAAGATGAGTTGGAAAGTAAGGAATATTCTGTGTATAAGTATTGTAAAGTCTATAACGAGTGCAGAGCTTACTGTAAAAATTAAAAAAAAAAAAACACATTGGGAGTTGTAGAATGACTCAGACTGAAGAAAACATCACAGGTAGAATAGAAGAACAACAGCTCGCCTGATACAAACATACACTACTGGCCATTAAAATTGTTACACCACGAAGATGTCGTGCTACAGACGCCAAATCTAATCGACAGGCAGAAGATGCTGTGATATGCAAATGATTAGCTTTTCAGAGCATTCACACAAGGTTGGCGGTGGTGGCAACACCTACAACGTGCTGACATGAGGAAAGTTTCCAGACGATTTTTTATACACAAATAGCAGTTGACGGCGTTGCCTGGTGAAACTTTGTTGTGATGCCTCGTGTAAGGAGGTGGAATGCGTACCATCACGTTTTCGACTTTGATAAAGGTCGGATTGTGGCCTATCGCGATTGCGGTTTATCGTATCGCGACATTGCTGCTCGCGTTGGTCGAGATCCAATGACTGTTAGCAGAATATGGAATCGGTGGGTTCAGGAGGGTAATACGGAACGCCGTGCTGGATCCCAACGGCCTCGTATCACTGCCAGTCGAGATGACAGACATCTTATCCGCATGGCTGTAATCGATCGTGCAGCCACGTCTCGATCCCTGAGTCAACAGATGGGGACGTTTGCAAGACAACAAACATCTCCACGAACAGTTTGACGAGGTTTGCAGGAGCATGGACTATCAGCTCTGAGACCACGGCTGTGGTTACCCTTGACGCCGCATCACAGACAGGAGGGCCTTCGATGGTGTCCTCAACGACGAACCTGGGTGCACGAATGGGAAAACGTCATTTTTTCGGAGGAATCCAGGTTCTGTTTACAGCATCATGATGGTGGCATCCGTGTTTGGCGACATCGCGGTGAACCCACTTTGGAAGAGTGTATTTGTCATCGCCATACTGGCGTATCACTCGGCATGAGATATGGAGTGCCATTGGTTACACGTCTCGGTCACCTCTTGTTCGCATTGACGGCACTTTGAACAGTGGACGCTACATTTTAGATGTGTTATGACCCGTGGCTCTACCCTTCAATCTATCCCTGCGAAACCCTACATTTCAGAAGGATAAATCACAGCCGCATGTTGCAGGTCCTGTACGATCCTTTCTGGATACAGAAAATGTTCGACTGCTGCCCTGGCCAGCACATTCGCCAGATCTCTCACCAATTGAAAACGTCTGGTCAATGGTGGTCGAGCAACTGGCTCGTCACAATACGCCAGTCACTACTCTTGATGAACTGTGGTATCGTGTTGAAGCTGCATGGGCAGCTGTACCTGTACACGCCATCCAACCCCTGTTTGACTCAATGCCCAGGCGTATCACGGCCGTTATTACGGCCAGAGGTGGTTGTTCCGGGTATTGATTTCTGAGGATCTATGCACCTAAACTGCGTGAAAACGTAATCACATGTCAGTTCTAGTATAATATATTTGTCCAATGAATACCCGTTTATCATCTGTATTTCTTCTTGGTGTAGCAGTTTTAATGGCCAGTAGTGTACAATGCGAATGAATGATTACAGATGGCCAAAGAAAACTCGATATACCATTCTCAGAGAAGAAGTAGAGGTGGAAGACGGAAGGTTGTATAGTTCGATGGGATAAAGAAAGCCTTGACAGAAATAGAGGAAGAGGAGGAAGCATGAAGAAACGGAAACCGATGGCAACAGATATGAAGGGTGTGGCGACAACTGTAGGAGCCCCACAGGAGAGAGAGAGAGAGAGAGAGAGAGAGATAGTGGGGGGGGGGGGGGGGGGAGGGAGGGGAGAAGTCTCTCTTCTAAGACTTTAGATGCTGAAAATTGGTTCTGATGGAACATAATATTCACCCTCTATTACAGCATAAGCACACTATTGGGAAGACTGTAAGGGAAAGAATACAAGCACGAAACAGAGCTTACTTTGCAAATATGCAGCTTTTCAAAAATAGCCTTGTTACAAGAAAAACTTAACTGCTAATATATAATTCCCTGGTCCGCCCAGTTATCACATATGGCTTAGAGGTATGGACGTTGACAGAACATGATAAAAATGCACTAAGAAGCATTGAGCGGAAAATACTACGCAAAATCTTTGGGCCAATAAGTGAGGAAGAAGGCTGGAGAATACGCTACATTGCTGAATTACAAGAGTTAATACAAGGCAGGGACATAGTAAAATTTGTGAAATCACAGCGAATACGATGGCTAGGACACTTGGAGAGAATGGCAGAGGATAGAATTCCAAAGAAAATGATGAAAGGTATGATCCATTCAGTTAGACGAAAAGGGAGACCTAGAAGAAGATGGATCGACAAGGTAATAATGGATATCACCAATATGGGAGTCCGCGGGTGGAAAAGAGCAGCAAATAACCGAGAAGTGTGGAGGAAGATTGTTGAAGAAGCCAAGGCTCACCAAGGGCTGTAGATTACAGCATAAGTTTGGTTGGTTCAAAAATGGTTCAAATGGCTCTGAGCTCTATGGGACTTAACATCTGAGGTCATCAGTCCCCTAGAACGTAGAACTACTTAAACCTAACTAACCTAAGGACATCACACACATCCATGACCGAGACAGGATTCGAACCTGCTACCGTAGCAGTCGCGCGGTTCCGTACTGAAGTGCCTAGAACCGCTCGGCAACACCGGCCGGCTAAGTTTGCTTGGAATTTTATTTTGCTTTTCATACCAGTCCTCTTGGTATATTTATTGAATCAAGGGCACTCATGTGATTCAAATTTTTTATTTTGGTTTCCTCTTTAGAAATTACGTGCAACATAAACAATAGTAGAAGGAGAGTGAGATTTTGGTTCTAATGGACGTAAGTTGCGGCAGCTATGCAGAGATGTAGAGGCTCACACAGGACAGACTAGCATGGAGTGCTGGATCAGACCCACCTTCAGACTGAGTACCACTGTAACAACAAGAAGAAGGACATATGACTGGCGTAAGTACGCGATCACCATCGTGTATTCAGATGGTACTCCTATACTATGGTACATGTCGGGGTGAGCAGTTTACAAGTTAGTTTTTAGGAAGGTGAGTTTCTAAAGGCAGCAACTGGCAATCGGGCCTCCAATTTTCGATCCCTATCATCCCGGCAGTTGCGTAGTACCGGCGGAGAACTGCGCCGGGCTGCCGTGTCCCGGCGCCCGCAGCCACTCAGGCGGGCCGTAAAACTCGGCGTGTTGTGCCGTGCCGAGCTCCCGGCCGTCCAAATTTGCGGCGGTCCTTGTCAGTGTCTGCCCGCCGCGCCGCGCGCAGAATGCGAATGGACCCGGAAATGCGGGCGCCGCTGCCCGCTGCCACTGTGCGCGACAGTCTTTTGTCAGCAGCCGGCGGTGCGCTGCGCTGCCGGTAGCCTGCCTCCAGGCGCCTTGCGTCCGACCTAGCACGCTCGTGGCGTTCTTACGTCCCCACACAATACAGTACTTCTCCTCTCTCTATGTCTCTATCTCCCCTACACCCCCCATCTCTATGCAGTAATTCTGCTCTCTCTCTGCCTCACCCTCTACACACACACACACACACACACACACACAAACACAAACACTCTCACACACACACACACACACACACACTCGCATGCGAATGTGCTTTCTTTCATGGCCTTCAGCTTTCATTTTCCTACCTACCTGACCCATATCTTCTCCCTCACCTATCAGAAAGAGCAAAAGACTTCGAAAGTTAGTTGAACAGAAGAGATAGCATCTTGAAAAGAGACTATAAAATGAATATCTATAGAAGTACAAGAAGGGTAATGAAATCAAGTCTAATTAAATCAGGGGATGCTGAGGGAATGAGACCTTAAAAGTATATGGGACTATCGAAAACATTATGTTTGACAGCATTCCTGCAGCGAATATGCAACGTAGCACGACTCAGATGCGAGTATATAACCACCGACATGTTATCAAGAGATTACTATGACTTTCATGTTCTTGCGACTTACATACAGTAATTGTGGAAACGTGAACTATGGCGATGTTATTGCCAAATGCGTCCACACAGTACCACTTTGCTGTTATTCTTCTCTTGGCTGTTGAAGGGCAAAACACCAGGACACATCCATCAGAGAATGAAGACTATATGTGAGGTGGCGTGTCTGTCGAAAACCAGCGCTGTGGAATGGTGCACCAAGTTCGATGCTGGGTGCTACTGCTTCAGCATGATAATGCACATCCTCATATCACAAACGTCCTAACACAGAAGTTACGCCAACTTGAGTACCCGCTCTATAGCACCGATCTCTCCCTATGCGATTATACTCCTTTGGTCCCTTAAAAAATTCCTTTGTGGTCGATGAGTCCTGTCAGAGGAGTATGTTCACCAGGCAACTACGCACTTCTTCATGCAGCAGCACACGGGGTTTCACGAAACGGGTATTTTGAACCTGGTGGGTCGGTGAGATGATTGCCGCAATGCTCACAGCGATTTTGTCTGATTGGCATATCGATGCTGCACTGTGCTACATTCGATTGGAAACTTTTTGATCGTCCCTTATACTACATCATATTTGGGCAGCAAAATAATTGATGATATAAAACAATGACAACAGTTCCAAGATAAAGGCCTGCCGTTGTGGCCGAGCGGTACTAGGCGCTTCAGTCAGAACCGCGCTGCTGCTCCGGTCGCAGATTCGAATACTGCCTCGGGCATGGATGTGAGTGATGCTCTTAGGTTAGTTAGGTTTAAGTAGTTCTAAGTTCTAGGGGACTGATGACCTCAGATGTTAAGTCCCATAGTGCTCAGAGCCATTTTTGAACCAAGAAAAAGTTTTTGAAGAAGAGAAATTTGTTAACAACCAATACAAATTTAAGTATTGGGAACTATTTTGGGAAGGTATCTGTCTGGACTGCTCCTTTGTACAGTAGTGAAACGTGGCGATAAACGGCTCAGAGAAGAAGAGAACAGAAGCTTTTGAAATGTGGTGCTACAGAAGAATGCTGAAGATTAGATGGGTAGAGCAGGAACTGAATCAACCTATGGTAAAAAGAAGTTAGTGCCACAGATTGACTAAAAAAAGGGATCTGTTGATAAGGCACATCCTGCGGTACTAAATAATCGTCAGTTGTCAGTCTGGTAATCGAGAGACGTGTCTTGCTAAGTATGTAGAGATGAACACAGCAAGTAGTTTCAGAAGGATGTAGTCTGCAGTAATTATGTGGAGATGAAAAGGCTTGCAAAGGTCAGAGCTGCATCAAACCAATCTGGGGACTGAAGGCCACAACAACAACAACATCAACGATACACCACAATCGCTACGATTTACTTTACAGTTGAAGTCCTCACGATCGAACGACTAAAACGGAATAAAAACTATCCCAAAATATGGAAATGAGTATGTTCTATCAGCCATGAAGGTCATTTCTCTGTAAAACTCTCCAGTTGTGTACAGTCACTGTTGAAAGGTTAAAGAACCTAAAGATAACAGAAGCATAAGTCGAAGTAACTGAAAAAAGTACCGATAGACAATTTGATAGCCAGATTTATGAGAGACCATCAATGGTATGCAGTCTCTCTACTGAACTTTCAAAAGAAAGAGGGACCTCTGCTTAAAAGCTGTTCAACTTAACATTGTGCTATAGATAAGCAGATGCTAAATAAAACGCATTTAGCTATCAAGAGTTCAATGCAAAAGCCGTCAATAACTACAGCAGCAGAATATCATCGAAACGCCTCTCAGGAAACCAAAATAAATCTTGGCCATATATTAAGGCTGTTAGTAGCACCGCAGTTATTATCATGGATAACACAGGAAATTAAAGTGAGGGAAGCAAAGCAAAAGCAGAAATTCTGAATTCTACTTTCAAATGTTCCTTTACTGAGAAAGATAAAGAAGTCCTCTTCAGTTCAGTTCACCTGCCACTGCAAAGATGATTGATATATTAATGTCAATGAGAAACAACTAAAATTGCTTACACAAGTATCCAGGGCATGATGGGATCCATGTCAAATTCTATCCGGAATTTGCGGGCTAAGTTGTATCCCATTTGAACCACAACATATCGTATCTCTCGTGAACAACAAACCGTTCTGGATTGTGAATATCGTACCGCCTCATAACGTAAAAATCTATACCGAGAATTCAACGTTTCGGTCACGGTTGCAGTGGCCTAGTTCTGGGTCTGCAGACGCGGCACGATACTCATAAAACTTTTATCTCATGTAGATCTACAGTATTGAGTGTCTGTTCATGGCCCTTCTTGGAAACTAAGATGGGCTGTGCCTTTTTGCAAATCATCAAGAATACTTTCCTCCTCCAGAGACATACGGAACGCTGCCAGAAGATGGGGGAAGTTCTTTTTCATACTCAACCCAGAGTCGCATTACTGTCCCGTCATTTCCAGTGGACTTTCTCTTTTCGAGCAATTTCGATAGCAGCCATTTTGTTGTTAATGCGATGATTTCAAGGAAACATGTCAGTGCGATCTTCCTCTGTTTTGGAATAAGACGTTTAGTATTTCGGCGTTTTCTGTGTCGTCCTCCATTTCAGTGCCATTATGGCCCTAGATGGCTTCGATCCGTTTACTGATTTAATGTAAAGAGCAAAACTTATTCTGTCAAGTCAGTAGACAGAATTTTACTTTTGAATGTATAATGAAATGAAATGTCGTGTGGCTACTGCGTATCGTTCACACCAAGGAGTCATTCAGTTCGACCACCAAAACCACCTTTTACATCGCGCTATTCCAGTTCCGTTGCGGGGGGACTTCTCTACAGCATTTACATGTTACAAATCCAAGTGCCCTAAGCATCAACGAGCTTTCAATAAACATTTTCTTTTTATGAACATACACATATTATAATAATTTATCGTTTTAACACACCTTTTTGCTTTTTTCATATACACATTACAAAACTCTGAGTTTCTTGCCATAGCAAAAGGACGTTAAATAACAAGGAATACACACTTCATAATTGCAGATACACAGTTACATAATATAAACCTACTTCTAATCGATATAAGTGTTACAACATTACACAAAAAAATGTAAATACAGACGTAGATTTAAGTGGCATATGTAACCAGACAATTTTAAGCCTCCCCCTCCCCTCCTTTTATGGTGTCTTCGGAAATTACATCAGACTTGCTCTTTTCGAAGACACTTCATTTTCAGTACTAACGTTTTAATAATTTTGTATATTTTCAGTAAATGTACTCGTACGTTAATACAAATTACACTATGTATGGGAAAACGAAATATGTTGGTATTTATCACCTATTATCATCGCATCTACATATGCCTCTACAGGGTGTTTCCGTAAGAGCGAGCAAAAATTTGACAGGACACAGAGGATGCTCCACTGAACAATTTGAGGTAGGAAACTTGGGATCAGAGAAGCCAGTTTGCGGAGGTAATAAGAATACGTTAGTTACAGTTAACTGCAAATTCCGTCATTGATCCAATGAACGTAACATTTGTACAGTATCTTACAAAATGTGCTGAAACTGACGGCCATCGATTTCAATGCAAGCATGACATCAGCGAACAATATTCTGATGCACCCTGACAAATATCTCTGGTGTGTTTCGAATCACATGACAGGCAGCTACAATTCTGGAATTCTATTTCCATCTCCGTATCCCCTGGGGTCTCATTCACATGTGCCTTTAGATATACCCATAGGAAATAATCAAGGGTATTCAGGCCACATAACCTCACAGGGTGTCGAATAGGTCCTCCCTTACCAGTCTAGCGACCAGGAAACACAGCACTGAGATGGTTGCTCACATCCAAACTGAAGTGAGGCAGTGCGTCGTCATGTTGTATCCACATCCTCTCTCGAACAGCCAAAGCTACATTCTTCAACAACTCAGGTAGAACTCATTGCACGAACCTCAAGTACAAGTAGGCATTCAGACGCCCTGGTAGAACATATGCTCCAATGAGACCGTCGTCTACGGTGCCGGCCCAGATATTTACAGTAAACGTACTTGATGGTGAGGCCTTATTACAGCGTGAGGGTTTTCCCCGTCCCACACTTTGTGATTCCTGCTGTTTGAAATAACATCACGATCAAATGAGGCCTTGTCAATAAACAGCACGATTTGTAGGAAATCTGGTTGATCAATCCATTGCTGGAGCAACCACTTACACAATGCGACCCTCGGTACAAAGTCAGTCACAAGCACTGCATGGAGTCTTTGTGGGTGATATGGAAGTAATTGTTGTTCGTAGAGTACTCGTCACACGCTAGAATGTGGAGCACCCATTTCACG
The DNA here is from genome assembly GCF_023864345.2 of Schistocerca serialis cubense. NCBI lineage: Eukaryota > Metazoa > Arthropoda > Insecta > Orthoptera > Acrididae > Schistocerca > Schistocerca serialis. The sequence goes on along the minus strand of NC_064641.1, from coordinate 109,508,048 downwards.
TGCAATACGGCACTTGTAGTGGAGTCCGCTGAAACATGTTCCATCACCTCCTCTTCAAAATCGGGTTTGCGAGTGGTCATCATGTTACCATGTACCTAGTTTCTTCTTTCCAATGAACCAGTTTCCCACATTCGTCGATCGAAAGAAATAAACACTCGTCGGTGAAGGATGACGCCTGTTAGGAAATCGTTCCTTGTGCAGCCTTTCAGCAGCGAGAGAACTGCAACATACTTCCCCATACACAACATGCATGTCAGTGAGTTGTGCGAAACTGCACCGGTACTATTCCATCGTACTGTACTGTACGTCTCTGAATACCACTGAGTAATAAATGGCTCTGTCATTGATTCGTACCACGTTCTGTCATAGGACCATTTAAATACGATACAACAGAGCCACGTTGTAGCCAGGTAAAGTAAACTTCTGCCCTTGTTAGTTGTAAATTAGCTGGAAGATAGTAATGCTAGACAAAGCGGTACCCTAGTTTACTTCCATATCTCCTTAAGCTGGCTTCTCCTACCTAATGTTCCCTACCTTAAATTGTTTAGTGGACCATTCTCTGTGTCCTGTTACATTTTTGCACGCTCTTGCGGAAACACCGTGTATACTCCACAGGCGAACTATTATGGTGTGTGGCAGAGCGTGCTTTGTGTACCTCTATCACTTCCTCCTCTCCCTGTTCTCTTAAAATATAGTTCATGTTCTCTCCACACACAGTTTACGGGTGGCAAGCTTGAATCTCTCTAATTTCATCTCCGTGGTCTTTTCGTGATATACATACCGGAATGTACGCTCTCGGAACTTTAACAGTAGACCATACTATGATCCAGAACGCCTCTTTTGCACCGTCTGGCACTGGAATTGTTTACGTAATTTAATTCACTTTTTAGTGAAATTTACATAAATATTACTTTACCATTTGAAATATTAGATTGATCAAAATGAAATTTTAATTCCAACATGCTAGTAAACATTAACTTTCATTTGAGACATAATATGCGTATTTAGCTATCGAGCTTCGTAACTCTGATTTATATATCCTGTGAATAATTCTCAGTCTTAATTTTCCCGTATATCCCTTAACCCTCGAGCAGGGTCGCCTACGTGTGAAGAGTGCCAAACACAAATTAGATTATTTTGTACCGTTCCATCGTTGTTATACAGTTGCGAGCCCACTTTTATTCCTTCATTATTGCTTCACCTGACACAGTGATAAGCTGTGTTGCTGTACGTCCAAGTGACCAGCAGTAATATAAAATAAATAGTAAGCCAGGTGAGAAAAAACAATTATGATCTGTGCAAGAAAATGACCAGATTTCGAGCCAACAGCATAAACCCCTAACGGGGAAGTTGGTTACAAGATAATTTATGTTCTAATAAGTGCTTGGCGGGGATCTGATGCAACTGCGCTGTTTAATGCTCCGAGTGGGTAATTACTGGGCCATAACAGAGTAATGTAATGAAATTTTATGTTATTGTTTAATTAAACAGTGATTTAGCTCATATAAGTTTATTATATAGTTGTTTAATTAAACTAAGATTTAGCTGTGATTTTGTTCATACATGTTTACCTCCGTAACAAAAATGCAGCTATTCTTTACTTGTGTACAAAGTACGCTGCGAGCCCGCTCGTGTTATGAAAACCGGTGCGCCCTCTCGAGGTTTGATAACTGTCGCACAGACTGTCTCGAAGGGTCACTGAATTTACCTCGTCAAGGTAAATAACAAGCAATAAATTTTTCTGTGCTTGTGTGCCAACGTAGGGAACCTTTTTTTTCTGTAGAGTTCATTCGCCTACAGTTTTAGTCATACAGTCATCTCATAAATACATCAAGTATACTGGTATTGATAGAATATTAGTGTTCGAATATTTGTTTGTCTGCACACGAGAACACACACGTTGTAGACAGTACAAGGTACAAGGTGTCACTCTTCAGTTTCTCCCACCGTATGTCACCACGAAATAGTTCACATATGGACGGCCGAATCTCAGTGTCCAACGAACACAATACTTCGGCACCTGACCTGTTCGTCAGAACACATATAGAGACGGACTGCTAGTTATGGGACCACTTATGTACTGAATACAATACGCTTCGATGCAAGCCTGCTCACGCGTCACTCCAGCCTCTTCGGGTGGACCTATCGTTAAGTTTCAACTGCCTCCCCTCAAACCAGAAAAGTTTGCTGCCTGACTTTCTCTCAGTTCGCCCGTCTCTCCTCACCCCCCACCCCTCCACTTCTACCTCCACACTACGCCTCCTTGTCTGGCGGATATTAAACGCTGCCCCCACCCCACGTGTTGTTTTGGGCTCGCGAGGTGATCCGCGCCCTTTGGAGCATCAAATCTGCATTCAGTCTCCCTTCATTGACAGTCAGCAGCCATTATAACGACACAAGGTCAATGATCCACAGGATGAACCAGAAGGTCGTTGACTAAATTTCGGAGGTTGTGAAGTGGTAGCTCCTGAGTACTTTGATGCAATGGACGTGTCGTCCTCGGTGCCTCATTAGAGAGTAGTAACGTCATTGTGATTTATTCGGTTTTTTTTTTTGCCAGTTACATTTCTTTCTGTGGCAATACCTTCACCAAACGATCCTGTAATACCAGTGTGGCCCAGATCCGTTAGCACTGCCCGTGTGAAAATCCAGACTGCAATGCTATCTCATGGCCTGTTGCTGTGTTACGCTCGTTGAAGTTTCAGCAACAGCAGTGTAGAAGGTCAAAGCGCTACCATCGCTGCAGCGGGCGTCCTGGCCACAAATATAACAGTACGTGTCTGACACTCGCGGAAAAATGGCGGTGGAGCAGCGAGGCAACGTCGAGTTTTGTGTTAAGATTTTTTGTCTGTGGCTGAGAATACGTAGAATTCGATCCGAATACCGAGAGAGGGGTACCTGGTCGATTCTCCACAACAACGCCGCCGTCCACAAAGGGGACATCGTGGGAGAGTTTTTGGCCAGCAGACGGATCACAAACAGTGCTGGATCACACGCCGTATTCGCTGGATCTCGTCCCTGCTGACTTCTGATTGTGCCCCTGATTGAAGTTGGACAGCGTTACGATGCAGTTAAGGACACCCAAGAAAATTCTACTGCAGCACTAAATGCAGTTCCGAAAAAGGACTACAGCGACTATTTCAAAACACTTTTAAAACGATTTTGCTGGGTACTGAAGCAAGTGGAGATTATTGTGAAGAAATACAGTGGTTTTGTGAGCATGATTCATGAGTTTTGTTTTTCACTGGCACAGTCCTAACAGACCAGGGATACATAATGCACGCAAGTACCAGATCGTTCAGTGATAAGCTAAGAGTGATGAAACAACCATGAGATGCAACACAATCACATTCCTCAGAGTGTATTTAATCTGTGCCCTCATTGTACAGAACAATATGCATCACTTGCACAACTGTCCCCTGCTGCATATGGACTTCGGAAAGAAAGATACACATGTCGGCCTACGGTAAGACCATTCCGCAACAACAGTGGTGCATTGCATTGTCAGAAGAGAGAACATGTTCTGGATTTCCTGTAGACATAGTTTTGCTGCGTTCGCTGCAGTACCGATGACACGTGCGTCACAGTGTGGGAGTGAAATTGGGAAGTAGCTGCTAAAGTACTCCAGAGTTGATGTACTGTACGAGGGAAAGTGCGACCCTTGTGTGCAAAACGGCTACACTGCACACAGTTTCATCGTGAAATCCTGGCGGCATATGCACGAAATACAATGCCGCGTCCAACTGCGGTTTCCACGATATCTGTCATATGCACCACGCGGTTTCCATCTCCTTGGCAAGCTGAGAGAAAATATCGCGGGAAGGAGATTTGTCACCGGTGCCACGTTCATAATGCGATTCTCGAATGACTCCGTGACCAAAGAGCACTTTTTTATCGTCAACGAACTGATCAACTTTGAGAACGTTCTGATTGCCGTTTATAGAGACTGGTTGACTATGTTTAAAAATAGTGTCATGTACCTGTGTCTCTCTGAGGAGTAGTGCACTATTCAAGGGTCTGACGCAATAAGGTGTAACTTACTTTATGAAGCCCCTCGTATGCATTCTTTAAATCATCGACCGACTGTAGAAAGACATTTACTGTTTATGTAACACAGTTAGAAGAACAAACACGACACAGAACCAGTAAACACTAAACGCAAGCTTGTGGTCGGAGAGTAACGTACGCGATAGTGGTGTTAGCTGCAGGTACCCACAGTTGAGTAGGCACTTTGTTTCCAAACAAGTCAAACGGTGCGTACCATGGACATTTACCCCTTGTGGTAGATGTTTTCTGTGCATTCCACATACGTAGATAAAAGGGGGGTAATAAATCAAAGGAAAGGTAATTACCTTGTAACGGGCCCTCGAATACCAAGGGTCCTTTGTACCAAAATACTCAAAAAATATTTCTGAACAACCTCCAGAATTTTTTGATGGCGCTGCGGATCATCCTATATACATATTCTTCTGGGCATTGCATCGCCTACTATTCTGACAACAGCACATACGCCTTACATGACAGCTTAAGTGTACATTCTGGTTTAGAGGCCATAGGTGAAATGAAATACGCGAGACTGGTTAGGTTCCTTTTGTTTCATTTTATCCGTGTCTATCGGCTCGATTCCGCTTGCGTTTAAGAAGCTGGTGCGGAGGTGGAACGCAGATTTTGAGAGACCTCCCCACCACGCCACAACCCGTGACGTCATCGCCGTGGCGCCCACGCGATTAGCGGGGATTGGTTTCACGCTCAGATTATCCGCTGCTCATCATGTTATGGGGCGCGAATTACTCGCTACATTAAGCATGCCAGTCTGGTGAGGGCATTGTCCCACTGTGGGCGTGTCTGGGTTGTGGAAACCACACTCTTTCTTTGTATTGGCTAAAGGTCTTTCAACAGTAACATTATTACACACAAAGCTCATTTTCATGAAGATGCTTTAAACATAGCGATTAATTAGAAATTAAATATGGTTTAAGAAATAGTTGTTAATAATATGTCATGGACAGAAGCAAATAGTTTATAACTCATATATTGTTATAAACCTTAAAAAACTCACTGTTTTTTCATCAGATGTACAAGAGTTTCCACCCAACATGTGAATAAAATATGAGGATATGCAGATAGAAGGATTTTCACACTGTTGAATTCTCAGATTACGAAGGCTATTCGGAAAGTGAGGGCTGGTAGGGTGCTAAATAGAAACCACAGTGAAAATACGATGAAGCTTTGCACAGATGTGTTGGGCAGTGTCTCTAGTATGCTGGACGATCGCGTCACGTCGCTCTTTTCAGTTCTGAGCGCAGAGTGAACACGTAAAGGTGTGTAGAACACTAGTGTCTCCCGCCAAGTATGAGGGCCTGGTGTGAGATTTAGCCTGATGTCATGCAGCCCACGTAACATAACTGTCATACGTTTCCTTCTGCATGACACTTCTCGGCCGCACTCTGAAGGGGCAATGAAGACGCTCTTGCAGCGTTTTCGTTGGGAAGTGTTTCATCACCCACAACATAGCCCTTAATTGACCCTCCCTGAGTTTCATCTCTGCTCACATGCACCACTGGCTATGAGGAGAGTGTTCTGGCACAGACAACCAGCTGTAGACCAGCGTAGAGAATTGGCAGGAAGTAGAGGCGGCAGCCTTCTACGACGAGCGTATTGGAACGTTGGTACAACGCTACGACAAGTGTCTAAATCGGAGCGGTGACTAAGGAGAGTAATACCTGGAAGGTGTAATTAACTATTGGAAATAAAACATTTCTGATTCTTACAGTAGTTTCTATCTCGCGACCGACCAGACATTACTTCCGATTAGACCTCGTAATATTCAGTAATAAATTAAGTTGGGATAAACACACGACACAAATGCTGAAATTTAAGGGTCTCTATGTGAGCCTCTTCATGATTTTGCAGTTAAAATAAATTCATTTCTGTATCTCTGGCGCCTTAATGCTCGAAGCAGTTAGTCAATTCTCTCTGATATAAAAAAGATTGAGCTGCTAAGTATGTTCATATCGGCTACAATTTACATAATTTCCATATCTCGTATTATCTTCGTCTACTAATAGTCCTATCTAGATGAACTAGTGACAAATTCGTGAAGCTACTGCTGATTCTCGGAGGCCCACAAAAATGTTTAAGATGTTTCCTTACTATATCTCACCGTACTTGTCGTTTCCTTTTCTTATCCGAGTGATGGCCTGTAAGTGAGATTTCGATGTGTACACTGAGCGGCCAAAACATTATGGCCACTGCCCATCGCACTGTTGGATGCTGCCTGGTAGCGTTGAGGTAACATGACGCGGTAACAAATGTATGTAAGACGAGCAGAGACGACTGGGATATCATTCTAGTGGAGATACGGTGAAATGGCGGAATTCACTGACATAGGCGACTTTGACAGATTATTATTACCCAGACCCCGTGAACGAATGTCTAGAGAACAGCTAAGGTGATCGAATGTGCACGTGCTACTGTCGTGAGTATCTACGGAAAGTGGCAGACGGACAATGAAACTATGAGGGTCACTCCAAAAGAAATGCACACTATTTTTTTAAAAATCCATCTTTTATTCTCCATGTTTTAAAGTTTTACAGTGTGTAGATACATCCTTTAGGAACAATATTTTTATTTCTCCACATAATTTCCATCCCTCTCAACTGCCTTACGCCATCTTGGAACCAGTGCCTGTATACCAGCCCGGTAAAATTCTCGACCAACCTGTTAGAGCCACCGTTTGGCAGCGTGCACAAGGGAGTCATCATCTACAAACCTTGTTCCACGAAGAGAGTCCTTCAGTTTCGCAAAGAGATGATAGTCACATTGATCCAGGTCAGGACTGTAAGGCGGTTGTTTCAGTGTTGTCCATCCAAGTTTTGTGATTGCTTCCATGGTTTTTTGACTGACATGTGGCCGTGCATTGTCGTGCAACAGCAAAACATCCTGCTTTTGCCGATGTGGTCGAACACGACTCAGTCGAACTTGAAGTTTCTTCAGTGTCGTCACATATGCATCAGTATTTATGGTGGTTCCACTTGGCATGATGTCCACAAGTAAGACGGTTCAATCCCGCGTCCGGCCATTTTGATTTACGTTTTTCGTGATTTCCCTAATTCGCTCCAGGCAAATGCCGGGATGGTTCCTTTGAAAGGGCACGGCCGACTTCCTTCCCCATTCTTTTCTAATCCGATGAGACCGATGACCTCGCTGTCTGGTCTCCTTCCCCAAATAACCCAACCCAATCCATATACACTATACACCACAAGCAAGAGTCCTTCGGATACGAGAAACACCGTTGCCATAACTTTTCCAGCAGAATGTGTGGTTTTGAATTTTTTTTTTTTTCTTGGGTGAATTTGCATGATGCCACTCCATTGATTGCCTCTTCGTCTCTGGTGAAAAGTGATGGAGCCATGTTTCATCACCTGTCACAATTCTTCCAAGAAATTCATCTCCACCATTCTCGTACTGTTCCAAGAGTTCGCTGCATACTGTTCTTCTTGTTTCTTTGGGAGCCACTGTCAACATCCTGGGAACCCACCTGGCAAAAACCTTTTTTAACGCCAACACTTTCAGTATTCTGCAAATACTTCCTTCCCCTATCCCAACGTAGAGTGACAATTCATTCACTGTGATTCATCTGTCAGCAGTAACCGATTCGTTAACTCTCTGCACATTGTCTGGAGTGTGTGCAGTACGAGGCCTGCCACTGCGAGGACAATCCTCAATATTGCAGTACCCACTTTCATCACGTAACCTGCTTGCCCACCGACTAACTGTACTGCGATCGATAGCAGCATCTCCATACACCTTTTTCAACCTCTTTTGGATGTTTCCCACTGTCTCGTTTTCACAGCACAGGAATTCTCTGGCAGCACGATGCTTCTGACGAACGTCAAGTGTAGCAGCCATCTTGAAGACATGCTGTGATGGCGCCACTCACGGAACCGGTTGAACTAAGTTTGAAAAGAAGCGGGAAGGATGTATCTACACACTTGAAAACTTTCACACATGCAGAATGAAAACTGTATTTTTACAAAAATAGTGTGCATTTGTTTTGGAGTGACCCTCGCACAACTAGACGCTAAATGGTTGGACGTCCACGACTCTTCACAGAATGTGGGGTTCGGACGCTTGTCTGCTCAGTAAAGTAGGGTAGATGGCGATCTGTGGCACCTCTGACGAAAGAGCACAATGCTGGTGCACGCACAAGTGTTTTTAAACACACCATTCAGCGGACATTGTTGAGCACTGCGTTCCACAGCATTCAGCCCCCACGTGTTACAATGTAGACCCGTCGACACTTTCAATCACTACTGCAGTGGGCATGAGATTAGCGGTATTAGACCGTGGGGCGATAGAAACACGCCACCTGGGTGGGTGAATCAGGTTTCTGGCTACACCAGGTCAATGATCGTCTCCAAAAACGCCATCATCCAGGTGAACGTCGGTTCGAAACGAGCAGCGCGCCACGGAAGCAGACTGACGGGAACAGTATCATGCCATGATAGACATTCTGTTGCGCTTGCGTGGGACCTGTGGTAGTAATCGAAGACAACGTGCCACCTGCGGACCACCTCCATCCCTTCACGTTTGACGTCTTTCCTGACGGTGATGTCATCCCTCAGCAATACAACTGTCAGTGTCTCAGAGTCAGCACCATGCTATAGTGGTTTGAAGAGCACTATAGTGAATGTCTTGGCCACCAAATTCACCTGATGCGAATCCGTTGGAACCCATTTCATTCGCTATCGGGCGCCATCACCGCGCACGCAAATCAGTGGTCCTTTATTTACGCGAATTACATGACCTGTGCGTGGACATCTAATACCACTCACCTCGACAATCCTACCAACAAACTGTCTGACCCTTGATACGCAAAATCAGTGACGTATTTCGCTCCAAAGATGGACAAACAAGCTACTAAGAAGGTGGTCCTAATGTTTCGGCTCATTAACTGCTAATGTGACAGTATAGCCAACCTCAGGAGAGACGTAGTACATAGCGAAGAGGTTTCTCCTTACCTTGGTCAGACCTTTCGTGTAGTTTGGCACAATACAAAAGGATGGTTCTCTGGTCACTTCCGTTGGAGGACAGCCCCGTTTTTTGGTATGTTATCTCGCCACTTCGTGTACGACTTCCTCTTCAATACTAAATTAATTTTGGGTTTTGTCTAAGTATTCAAATATAGGACAAATCAGTGACTGGTTTCATCGTTCACAGTTTATTGCCGTGTATGAGAAATTTTACATTTTACACTACTGGCCATTAAAGTTGCTACACCAAGAAGAAATGCAGATGATAAACGGGTATTCATTAGACAAATATATTATACTAGAAGTGACATGTGATTACATTTTCACGCATTTTGGGTGCATAGATCCTGAGAAATCAGTACCCAGAACAACCACCTCTGGCCGTAATAACGGCCTTGATACGCCTGGGCATTGAGTGAAACAGAGTTTGGATGGCATGTACAGTTACAGCTGTCCATGCAGCTTCAACACGATACCACAGTTCATCAAGAGTAGTGACTGGCGTATTGTGACGAGCCAGTTGCTCGGTCACCATTGAGCAGACGTTTTCAGTTGGTGAGAGATCTGGAGAATGTGCTGGCCAGGGCAGCAGTCAAAAATTTTCTGTATCCAGAAAGGCCCGTACATGACCTGCAACATGCGGTCGTGCATTATCCTGTTGAAATGTAGGGTTCTGCAAGGATCGAATAAAGGGTGGAGCCACGGGTCGTAACACAACTGAAATGTAACGCCCACTGTTCAAAGTGCCGTCAATGCGAACAAGAGGTGACCGAGACGTTTTACCAATGGCACCCCATACCATCACACCGGGTGATACGCCAGTATGGAGATGATGAATACACGCTTCCAATGTGCGTTCACCGCGATGTCGCCAAACACGGATGCGACCATCATGATGCTGTAAACAGAACCTGGATTCATCCGAAAAAATAACGTTTTGCCATTCGTGCACCCAGGTTCGTCGCTGAGTACACCATCGCACGCGCTCCTGTCTGTGATGCAGCGTCAAGGGTAACCGCAGCCATGGTCTCCGAGCTGATAGTCCATGTTGCTGCGAACGTTGTCGAACTGTTCGTGCCGGCCGAGGTGGCCGTGCGGTTAAAGGCGCTGCAGTCTGGAACCGCAAGACCGCTACGGTCGCAGGTTCGAATCCTGCCTTGGGCATGGATGTTTGTGATGTCCTTAGGTTAGTTAGGTTTAACTAGTTCTAAGTTATAGGGGACTAATGACCTCAGCAGTTGAGTCCCATAGTGCTCAGAGCCATTTTGAACTGTTCGTGCAGATGGTTGTTGTCTCGCAAACGTCCCCATCTGTTGACTCAGGGATCGAGACGTGGCTGCACGATCAGTTACAGCCATGCGGATGAGATGCCGGTCATCTCGACTGGTAGTGATACGAGGCCGTTGGGATCCAGCACGGCGTTCCGTATTACCCTCCTGAACCCACCGATTCCATATTCTGCTAACAGTCATTGGATCTCGACCAACGCGAGCAGCAATGTCGCGATACGATAAACCGCAATCGCGATAGGCTACAATCCGACCTTTATCAAAGTCGGAAACGTGATGGTACGCATTTCTCCTCCTTACACGAGGCATCACAACAACGTTTCACCAGGCAACGCCGGTCATCTGCTCTTTGTGTATGAGAATTCGGTTGGAATCTTTCCTCATGTCAGCACGTTATAGGTGTCGCCACCGGCGCCAACCTTGTGTAAATGCTCTGAAAAGCTAGTAATTTGCAAATCACAGAATGTTCTTCCTGTCGGTTAAATTTCGCATCTGTAGCACGTCATCTTCGTGGTGTAGCAATTTTAATGACCAGTAGTGTAGTTCGCGAGTTTTAAATGCATTAGAATCCGTGGACTGTGTAGGCTATTGTTCATTTCAACCGTTTTACTCAAGAACGTTGAGCCGTGTTAACCGTATTTGTGATACAGTTATTTAGTTTATTATTGCTTTCTTGAGTGCATCTATATTGCGTTTGAATCCCGTGATTTTATTACTGAATTTGTTGCAATTCGTCCCACCTGCTTATTTTCTTATTCGGTATTTGCTTGTTCTTGTTGCCACGTATCAGCGTTTAGAATTGAGATCCTTAAGCTTGTAGATCTTGCTTCCTTATAGTAAATTCTGTGCAAATTAATTCCTTCATTTAAAATTCCATACTTATAGTGTGCACGGTTTCGTTTATGAGGACCATGTGGTCGTGTTCTGCTCAAAAAGTCTCCAGTGGCTAAGCGTCTGTGATCTTCCCGCATAGAGTATCTGAATTAGTTGTGATTTTTATATATGCTTCATTTTTTTGGCAATTCATTTTAATACTAATTTTTTTTCTTTTATCGCGCTTGTTAAAATCAAAGTGTGCGTTGTGGTGAAAGTTTTTAGTTTCTTTCTTACTGTTACTGTCTCAAGTGCGTTTGAATGTAACAGTTCAATATTAAACCATCCTTTGATCATTCCTCTCCTATGGATTATAAACATTACGGGAACTCCGAAGTAACGTTCAAGTTTTCATGAAGATGCAACGTAGTAGATGCCAGGGAACAGCGGCCATCCTATTACATGCTGTTCATACGTGTGGTGTGAAACTAAATTTACCAAATCAAATAAATGTTCTTTTGCCAGAATTTGTGTTTACGCTCTCCTGCTAAAATTCCAGTGCATGCTTCATTCAGGTGTGATCTAGGGTACAACCTATTGCAACCCTTTTCGTTGACAGTTGTCTTGATGAAACAGTTTACCATTCATAATTAATTGTAAAGATAGCTCTCATAATAATTTACGCTTCATATTAGAGATTAAGTATAAGGCTACCTTTCCAAACGTCCAAACAATTCTTTGTGTGCAATTCGAAAGTAGTCGGACACATTTCATGCCAACATAAAAAGAAGCTATGGCCAGTTTGAAACGGGGTTGGAAGAGAGAAGGAAAATTAAGAATCGGAACATTGAATGTGCTCACAGGCAGGCTGGCAAGCTGGTAAATGCCAAACAGAAAATAATGGAGAACAGACTGCATGTAATATGAATGCTGTCCAATGGCAGACATCGCCACAGCTTCAGTAAAGCAATGCTGTCTGTGTAAGTCAGTGTCGCAAACTGTATTTGTTCTTGATAGTCGCTTGCTACACTGTCTAGGCCTAGTGCTATTAATTTATTCAGATGTTTACGGTAAGCTTTTTGTTGACTGTTTCCACATCTTTTAGGACAATGTCACTTAGGATGTGCGGAATGAACATTAGCATGTGTTTGTTTTTGGGATGAATTCCACGGACTTGAGCAAACACAATTTTATTTCCTTTTTACCCATACATGTTTCGCTGAAGTTGCTGCATCTTCAGGCTTGCTTTTATTTGCTTTATTCTTAACGTTTTGTTGTTTCTTTGGCTGTCTGTTCTTTATAATATAACTGTTATCATTCTACAGTTTGCCATATTTACAAGTTTCCACATTGTTTTCTGCAGTTTGCCATATTTACATGTTTCCACATTGTTTGCCATTTTGTTTTCGTATCTTGTATACAGTGAGACAGTGCAAGTCAAAAATGACTTTTCGTAGTGAAGACAATACAGAAACCTGTAAAAATAACGAACTGTAAAAGACTAACAGCTACACTGCAAATACAAGCTACAGAAACCACAGAATGACTTAGGGATAAATAAGTATCTTAGTGCCCAGATTTTTCTGCATTCAGTCCAGAAGAGAGCAGCTTTAAATACAACGACACAAAGAGCAAAAACTGTTGCTGACGAGGGCCACTTGGATTCCGAAATTAATCATCTGAAGTTTGTGTTCCGAAAGAACGGATAAGTATCACTTGATATGAAGTCAGCGTTCTCCAAGAAAACGAAACGTTAAAATATTGAACATTTAAGTGTTGAGTCACCAAATGCAATCCTTACCATTTGGTCGCGTGGGATTAGCCGAGCGGTCTCGGCGCTGCAATCATGGACTGTGCGGCTGGTCCCGGCGGAGGTTCGAGTCCGTCCTCGGGCATGGACGTGTGTGTTTGTCCTTAGGATAATTTAGGTTAAGTAGTGTGTAAGCTTAGGGACTGATGACCTTAGCTGTTAAGTCCAATAAGATTTCACACACATTTTTGAATTTCCCTTTCGTGGTGCTACATCCAGGAAACTAGACAGAATATTGGGAAGAAGAGGTACCAAATCCATTTTTCCGATTTCCTAAGAAGATGAATGGATGCTATGCCCTGTTAAGGACAGTCTGGGCCTGAAGATTCCTAGGATTTACAACATCTCTTGTGAGTGCGGAAGCAGCTATATCGTTTCCGACAGCAGTGCAGAACATGAACGGCACATTATAAATGAGAACTAGAGAATTCTATATTTGCTGAGGACAGCCTCTCAAACAAACATAAAATACTGTTTTACGAAGCCGAAGTTTTGTTCCTGGCTCCTAAATACTGGGACTATGTAACTGAAGAGGCTGTAGAAATAAGGTCGTGTTAGAAAATCCTTAACCGTGACAGCAGATATAATCTTAGCGGTGCATGGAAGCGAGCTCTCGATGCAGAGACGAGCCAGAGACATTTGTCGCAGTATTCACGCTGCGGCGGGAGCGGTGGCACAACCAGCACAGACGTAGACACCATCTGCGACAGCGTGACGTAACTGCCGACCTTTCAGAAGCCATCTGTGGGCTACATGAGGCCTCAGTTTGCCAGTCAGCTGCTCCTGACGAAGACGATGGCGATAATCGTGGTTTTGCCCTGAATCGAAGCGGCAGAAGTCCGAGAATGTTTATGCAAATAAAAATGATCCTGGAGATGCTGCAACTTCAGTGAAACATTTCTGGCTAAAAAAGAAGAAAACCTGATTTTTTATACCCAAAAGCAAATTTATTTACAACAAAAAACGGACAGAAGATGGAGCTTCAACCTCAAGATAAATTACGATATGTGTAAATACACGTATTTTAGTTTTTCCTGACATGTTCCACAAAGTAGGGACCACTGGTCTAGAGAACGACCCAATGTAAACTAACACATGGAAGGCTCAATATAACCTATGCCCGCAGGGCCGGCCGGAGTGGCCGAGCGGTTCTGGGCGCTACAGTCTGGAATCGCGCGACCGCTACGGTCGCAGGTTCGAATCCTGCCTCGGGCATGGATGTGTGTGATGTCTTTAGGCTATTTATGTTTAAGTAGTTCTAAGTTCTAGGGGACTTATGCCCACAGCAGTTGATCCCATAGTGCTCAGAGCCATTTGAACCATTTTTTTATGCCCGCAGGAGACGACTGATTACATTCTCCGACAGGTCTAGGTTCGTACAGTTTGCTCTCTTTTCAATTGTGCTAGCTGTGGCAGTGCCACAACTAAACAATGTCAGAAAACTGTCAAAATAACGAGCGTTCTGTATACTGTAGCAGTTAACACCAATGACTATCATGCCGTAAACCAGTGCACCATATGTTAATCCCTCATTCCATAAATCATAAAAATTGTTCAAATGGCTCTAAGCACTATGGGACTTAACATCTGAGGTCATCAGTCCCCTACACTTAGAACTACTTAAACCTAACTAACCTAAGGACATCAGACACATCCATGCCCGAGGCAGGATTCGAAGCTGCGACCGTAGCAGCAGCGCGCTTCCGGACTAAAGCACCTAGAACCGCTCGGCCACAACGGCCGGCACCATAAATCATATTCACGATAAATTTTATGATGTGAAACGTGTCAATCTAATTAAAGATTGATAGGAGATGTGTGTGTGAAATCTTATGGGACTTACCTGCAAAGGTCATCAGTCACTAAGCTTACACACTACTTAAGCTAAATTATCCTAAGGACGAAAACAAACACACCCATGCCAGAGAGAGGACTCGAATCTTTGCCGGGACTAGCCGCACAATCCATGACTGCAGCGCCTCAGACTGCTCCGCTAATCCCGCGTGGCTTGAAAGGACAGTCGAACATAATACACTAAGGAAAAAAATCACAACAAGCAGGAGTTGTGCGACAGAAATGAAAGCTGATAGGCGTATTTTTACATCTGATAGATGATATGTATTCAAATTCGATGCCAGACTGTAAGAAAGTCGCTAGTAATACCACTATGAGGGTGCAAATCAGGTTTTCTTTTAAAAAAATATACACTGTAACGGTCGTGTGCGTTAGTTACCTTTGAGACCGGACGTGGTGAATTGATGTTGATCAAGAATGCTTTTAAGGTGACAAAAGGGCATTATCAATACCTCCCTGAGTTTCAACAAGGTCATGTACTAGGGCTACGAGAAACTGCACGTTGCTTCTGCGATTTTGCAGGAAGATGTAGAAGGAATGTAGCCACTGTACTTCAGTGCTGGCAGCGGTGGTCACGAGAATGTGAGGTCTCAAAAAGACCGGACTCAGGACGGCCACGCGGCACTGCCCAGAGGGTGGACCATCGTGTTTAGCTATGCCTCTGGTGCATCGTAGTGCATCTACAGCGGCAATTTGAACAGCAGTTGGCACCACAGTGATACAAGCAACTGATACTAATCTGTTGTTTCAAGAACAGCTGCGAGCCAGACCATACCACCGTCACCACCATTTGCGATTTCAGTCGTGTCAAGCGAAAGTTCATTGGAGAGCACGGTGGGGGTCTGTTGTGTTTCCTGATGAAAGCTTGTTCTGACTCGGTGCCAGTGATGGCCTTGTGTTGTATAGGAGGAGGCCGGTTGAGGACCTACACACATCACGTCTGCGCGCTAGACCCACTGGACTTACACCTAAAGTTTTGGTCTGTAGCGCGCTTTCGTAGGACATCAGGAGCACTCTCGTGGCTATCCCCCGGATCCTGACTGCGGGTTTATACGTCAGTCTGGTGGTTCGACCTGTTGTGCTGTCATTCATGAACAGCATAAGAGGACGTGTTTTCCAACAGGATAATGCTCGACCACATTCCGCTGCTGTAACCCAACATGCTCTTCAGAGTGTCAACATACTTCCTTAGCCTGCTCAATCATCAGATCTGTCTCCAATCGAGCACGTATGGTACATCATCGGGTGACAGCTTCAGCGCCAGCCACAAACAGCATTAACCGTCCCTGTACTGACCCACCAAGTGCAACAGGCAATGATGTCCATCCCACAGGCTGACATACACAATTATGAACTAAAATTAAATGATTAAATCATTGTAACACGGAAACATTAACGCTTATTTTTATTTCATCAAGCCAACTCTAACTTTCAGGACCGATTTGACTGAACTGAGATGGGACACAGTTAGTTAGGCAACTAGAGGGGTGGGGATGAATTGCCTCATCTCTCCACTCAACGAAATCGGTTTTAATACACTACTGGCCATTAAAATTTCCACACCAAGAATAAATGCAGATGATGAACGGGTATTCATTGGGCAAATATATTATACTAGAACTGACATGTGATTGCATTTTCACGCAATTCGGGTGCATAGATCCTGAGAAATCAGTACCCAGAACAACCACCTCTGGCCGTAATAACGGCCTTGATGCGCCTGGGAATTGAGTCAAACTGAGGTTGGATGGCATGTACAGCTACAGCTGCTCATGCAGCTTCAACACGATATCACAGTTCATTAAGAGTAGTGACTGGCGTATTCTGACGAGCCAGTTGCTCGGCCACCATTGACCAGACGTTTTCAGTTAGAGATCTGGAAAATGTGCTGGCCAGAGCAGCAGTCGAACATTTTCTGTATCCAGAAAGGCCCGTACAGGATCTGCAACATGCGGTCGTGCATTATCCTGCTGAAATGTAGGGTTTCGCAGGGATCGAATAAAGGGTGGAGCCACGGGTCGTAACACAACTGAAATGTAACGTCCACTGTTCAAAGTACCGTCAATGTGAACAAGAGGTGACCGAGACGTGTAACCAATGGGACCCCATACCATCACGCCGGGTGATACGCCAGTATGGCGATGACGAATACACGCTTCCAATGTGCGTTCACCGCGTTGTCGCCAAACACGATGCGACCGTCATGATGCTGTAAACGGAACCCGGATTCATTCGAAAAAATGACATTTTGCCATTCGTGCACCCAGGTTCGTCGTTGAGTACACCATCGCAGGCGCTCCTGTCTGTGCTGCAGCGTCAAGGGTAACCGTAGCCATTGTCTCCGAGCTGATAGTCCATGCTGCTGCAAACGTTGTCGAACTGTTCGTGCAGATGGTTGTTTTCTTGCAAACGTCCCCATCTGTTGACTCAGGGATCGAGACGTGGCTGCACGATCCGTTACAGCCATGCGAGTAAGATGCCTGTCATCTCGTCTGGTAGTGATACGAGGCCGTTGGGATCCAGCACGGCGTTCTATATTACCCTCCTGAACGCACCGATTCCATATTCTGCTACAGTCATTGGACCTCGACAAACGCGAGCAGCAATGTCGCGATACGATAAACCGCAATCGCGATAGGCTACAATCCGACCTTTATCAAAGTCGGAAACGTGATGGTACGCATTTCTCCTCCTTGCACGAGGCATCACAACAACGTTTCACCAGGCAACGCCGGTCATCTGCTCTTTGTGTATGAGAAATTGGTTGGAAACTTTCCTCACGTCAGCACGTTGTAGGTGTCGCCACCGGTGCCAACCTTGTATGAATGCTCTGAAAAGATAATCACTTGGATATCACAGCATCTTCTTCCCGTCGGTAAATTTCGCGTCTGTATCACGTCACCTTCGTGGTGTAGCAATTTTAATGGCCAGTAGTGTATGAAGGCGTGTGCGCCAGATGCGAGGCCGGCGCGAACCGTCGATCACCCTTTGTCGTTTGTGATGGCAGCAGGTTGACAGCTAGTAGCTTTCATCTCCCATGTGCCACAGCTTTGCGGCAATGCCCTAGACAGCTCAACTTATTCCTGTTTCAGCAGTGGGCGTCTTGATCACCTCAGGTAGAGTGTACTCGGCGGCCAACTCATTGTTCCCATATTTCTGCTACTGGTGGTTATTGTATCGTAAAAGTGGTGTCAGCGTAATATTTGAAGGCTAAGATCAAACTAGTAAGCGCACTAGGATGCCTAAAGATCCAAATACCAGAGCGCAGGGAAGACCATTCGACAATGAATGGAAGAGAAACATGTCACAAAGTGACGATGGACAGCAGAATGAAGCCAGAGGTCTGCAGAAAGCACACTCACTCTCTCTGTGGATTCTTCCGACTGCCTGCACACCGTCTCATGCTGTCCATCACTGTCTACTCACTGTCTGTCTGGCTGACCAGCTGATCACCTTGCTGAGTGGCTACCTCGCTCTCTTCGCTATCTCCTGAGGTCTGTTTCACTTCCTGACTCTCCTCTCAGATTCTCTGGCCCTTCAGCTGAGCAGTTTCGCTTCTCCTCTCCCTCACTCTCATCCATGGTGCAGAACTTTTTGTCGTATCATCTCTGTCACTGGCGAGGTCATTTTACTATCCCAACCGTGCTAATAGACACTACAGTCTTTGTGAGGGTTAACATTTCCGATCTTACGGTGGTTGGCGTGTAACGCAGGAAGTCTCACCTCGTTCTCACGCAGGTCCTGCCTGTGGCAGTCCCCATAACTGGTTGGATCAAATGGTTCAAATGGCTCTGAGCACTATGGGACTTAACTGCTGTGGTCATCAGTCCCCTAGAACTTAGAACTACTTAGACCTAACTAACCTAAGGACAGCACACACATCCATGCCCGAGGCAGGATTCGAACCTGCGATTCGTAGCAGCAGCGTGGTTCCGGATTGAAGCGCCTAGAATCACTCGGTCACACCGGCCGGCCATCACTGGTTGCAGTCTCCCCAGTGAACTGCACGTTGCTAGGCATTTTTAAAGTGTTTCTCTGATTTGTCAAGGAACCAGTCACCCAAGAACAAAGCACTTACTTGTTGTAACGGGAATGCCTATGCTTCACTCAATTGTCCCCAGATGTTTACGACTTAACGCCATGCCTTTTGCTGTCCATGAGACTTTACACTGGGCCATCCTACCTGAGTGAGGACAACACTTCAGCTAAGCTGTTCCTGTGTGGCGTTTGGGAAACTATCATATAATGGTTGCAGCTTAAGTGTCCCTCTAATTCTGAGCACCCATGGTGAAATATTACTTTAGTTATTTCTGGTTAATACTTCCTCTACAGTAGGAATTTCTAAGGAAAAACAATTCTAAGCTATATGTTACAAAAACTTCTGCTGCCTATCAGGCATTTTATTTCTATTTGCAAAGGTCAAATATTTTTAAACTTGAACAATCCTCACTTTACTGAGAGAAACTTACATTCACTAGAGGTAAGTGGAGATAATGCTTGTTTCTGTCAGTATACTTTTAAACGGTTTTGCCATTCTTGCACGGCACTAGATGGCTGATACATGTCTTCAAGATAGAAGTATGTAAGCTGTACACATAATTCTTATCAATTTCTTCTGTGAAATGAATACATCAAGTATTATGACATACTATTTCTACAAAGATCATCACTGAATGCAACTAAATAATATGCTAACTTTCTGATTTCTATTTTCGCAAAATTGACAGTTTTTGTGATGCCACAAGTAACTGAACCCAAAGGCTTTTTCAGGTCGACTATTTGGTTTTAAGATGTCGGGGATTTTTGGTGCTAATAAACTGGATGGCCTGCATTTCCAATGTGAAATCTTTCAAATTTGAACAAAACTGGTAAATAATTTCAGCAGCAACATTATTTACTATTTTAGCCGAAGATCTTTCTTTGCTCGTCTTGAGACTGGTCATCTAAGGCAACGTTGTGAGTTCGAGTGCCGTTCATCACAGAGTTTTAACCTGCCAGAAACTTTCAAAACTGTGAACACTCCGCTGCAGAGTGAAACATTCCTTTTGGAAATCTCGGACTTCGTATTCACTATTTTCATTGTTGTTAGTTACTTTGCCACGGCCATCTTAACAGCTCACATGCAATGTGCACGAAAAATTATTTCTTGCTGACTATATAAAAAAACTAGAGAGAGATTCGTGTGACGTGTCCACGACATGAAAAAGTCTCGTTTGAAGCCCTTATTCTGCCAGTTCCACCTCTCCACTGAAATCCCCCTGTACTGGAAACTTTTATCCAGTATATCGGTCTGTAAAAAGTAGTAGCCCGGGAGTACGACCTGAGCCAGAGGGCAGCTAGAGAGAAAGAAATATACCTCCGGTGGGAGTAGAAGAAAAGGCGGGAGAGGAGAAAAGGAGAGGAGTTTGGTCGGGAATAACAGAGTTGTTATCCCCGCGGGGAGGGGGGGAGGAAGGCAGCAAGTGGCCGTTTTGTTCGGAGCACCGCATTGTCTGGCAGAAGTGGGCCACCGGCCGACGTCTGCAGGCGCTGAATAATGCAATCCCCTACTGCGTGCTGTCTCAATAATACAGGCCGGACAGTGGAATGCCACACAGCACCGGGCACCTCACCAGAGGCCATCTGCGTGGCCGCCACTGCCACGCTAACCGCCCAGTAAGCTGCAAAGTAGCGTCTCCGTGACCACAAGAGTCTCTGGAAACGAGGTACATGTGTGACTGGAATGATCTTCCTACTACAGGACGTTTTTGACATTTGTATGTGACGGGACCCAAAATCCAGGACAAGCAGTTGCTCGACAATATCGTTCCAGCAGGGCCAGCAAGTGCAATTCTGTTGCTGAGCAGACTAAGTGGGCACCAGTATTACATGCATACTCTGCAAACCAATGTGAGGTGCATGACAGAGGGCACGTGCCACTTTAGCAGTTATTAGTGCTCATTCTCTTTCCTTTCATGTATGGAGCTCGGGATAAATGCCTGTTCAATTGCCTCTGTGCATGCTGTAATTAATCTAAACTTGTCGTCGCGTTCAGTATGGGGATTCATAGGCCTTTCCCGATATAGTTTACGTCTATCTCCAAGAGTCTGTCAGTTCAGTTCTTTCAACGTCTCTCTGATACCCTCCCGTGGGTCAAACAAACCTGTGGCCATTCGTGCTGCCCTTGTCTTTATGTCCCCTATTAGTTCTGTTTGGTACAGCTCCCACACACTTGAGCAATACTCTAGAATGAAATACACGAGTGAGACTGTAGACTGAATGCATTTCCCTTATGTCGTATCAATTAACCAAAGACTGCTGCCTGCTTTACCGACATGTGAGCCTATGCTTTCGTTCCATTTCGTGTCCCCAAAAATTGTTACACCCAGGAATTTATATGAAATGATCGATTCCACCTGTGACTGACTGATATTATAGTCATGGGATGCCACGTTTCCTTCTGTTTTGTGCAGTGCACAATTTTACATTTGTAAACATTTAAAGCAAGTTGACAATCATTGTACCACTTTGAAACATTTTCAAGATCTGACAGAATATTAGGCGGCTTCTTTCAACGGTACTTAATTTTAGTAACTGCATCATCTGCGGAAAGTCCTTCATATTGTAAGCAAGATCATAAACATACAACATGAATAGCGAGGGTCCCAGCACACTTCCCTGCGGTACACTCGTAGTTGCTTCCATATCTGTCGATGACTCTCCATCCAAGATAACTTGCTGCGTTCTTCCTACCAAAATGTCCTCAATCCAGTCAGAAATTTCCCTTTACTTGCCATACGACTGTATGTGTAGTACATACGACTGTAGGTGTAGTACTGAGTCAGACGCTTCTCTGGAATTGAGAAATATTGCATCCAATGGACTGCCTTGACCCATCACTTCAGTATCTCATGTGAGAATAATGCGAGTTGTGTTTCACATGATCGATGTTTTCGAAATCCGTGTTGGTCGGCATGGATGAGGTCATTCTGTGCGAGACATCCCCCTATGTTTGTGCGGCTCCCCCCTTCGGAGGTTCGAGTCGACACATGGGTGTGTGTGTTTTTCATAGCGTAAATTTGATTAAGTAGTGTATAGGCTTGGGGACCAATGACCTCGGCAGTTTGGTCCCATAAGACCTTACCACAAGTTCCCAATTCTCCCTATGTTTGAGCTGCAAATATGTTCTAAAATTCTATAACAACTGTGTGTTTTCAGCAGTAGACAGAGGTGGGTAAAGGGACCTGACAATACTCAAAAGCCATCACGACAAGAGGTTTTCGAGGTATCTAAATACACTCCTGGAAATTGAAATAAGAACACCGTGAATTCATTGTCCCAGGAAGGGGAAATTTTATTGACACATTCCTGGGGTCAGATACATCACATGATCACACTGACAGAACCACAGGCACATAGACACAGGCAACAGAGCATGCACAATGTCGGCACTAGTACAGTGTATATCCACCTTTCGCAGCAATGCAGGCTGCTATTCTCCCATGGAGACGATCGTAGAGATGCTGGATGTAGTCCTGTGGAACGGCTTGCCATGCCATTTCCACCTGGTGCCTCAGTTGGACCAGCGCTCGTGCTGGACGTGCAGACCGCGTGAGACGACGCTTCATCCAGTCCCAAACATGCTCAATGGGGGACAGATCCGGAGATCTTGCTGACCAGGGTAGTTGACTTACACCTTCTAGAGCACGTTGGGTGGCACGGGATACATGCGGACGTGCATTGTCCTGTTGGAACAGCAAGTTCCCTTGCCGGTCTAGGAATGGTAGAACGATGGGTTCGATGACGGTTTGGATGTACCGTGCACTATTCAGTGTCCCCTCGACGATCACCAGTGGTGTACGGCCAGTGTAGGAGATCGCTCCCCACACCATGATGCCGGGTGTTGGCCCTGTGTGCCTCGGTCGTATGCAGTCCTGATTGTGGCGCTCACCTGCACGGCGCCAAACACGCATACGACCATCATTGGCACCAAGGCAGAAGCGACTCTCATCGCTGAAGACGACACGTCTCCATTCGTCCCTCCATTCACGCCTGTCGCGACACCACTGGAGGCGGGCTGCACGATGTTGGGGCGTGAGCGGAAGACGGCCTAACGGTGTGCGGGACCGTAGCCCAGCTTCATGGAGACGGTTGCGAATGGTCCTCGCCGATACCCCAGGAGCAACAGTGTCCCTAATTTGCTGGGAAGTGGCGGTGTGGTCCCCTACGGCACTGCGTAGGATCCTACGGTCGTGGCGTGCATCCGTGCGTCGCTGCGGTCCGGTCCCAGGTCGACGGGCACGTGCACCTTCCGCCGACCACTGGCGACAACATCGATGTACTGTGGAGACCTCACGCCCCACGTGTTGAGCAATTCGGCAGTACGTCCACCCGGCCTCCCGCATGCCCACTATACGCCCTCGCTCAAAGTCCGTCAACTGCACATACGGTTCACGTCCACGCTGTCGCGGCATGCTACCAGTGTTAAAGACTGCGATGGAGCTCCGTATGCCACGGCAAACTGGCTGACACTGACGGCGGCGGTGCACAAATGCTGCGCAGCTAGCGCCATTCGACGGCCAACACCGCGGTTCCTGGTGTGTCCGCTGTGTCGTGCGTGTGATCATTGCTTGTACAGCCCTCTCGCAGTGTCCGGAGCAAGTATGGTGGGTCTGACACACCGGTGTCAATGTGTTCTTTTTTCCATTTCCAGGAGTGTATTAACTTCACAATCCATTGAGAAGTTTGTGGCGGAGAGTACTTCGCGCCAGTTTTAACTATTTCCTGTACTCTTTATTGAGGAAGGAAGAAATAACTGTCTGTTTGCCTCTGTACGTAGCCTAATCTCTCTTATCTCATACTCGCGATCCCTATGGCAGAAATACGGTGGTGCCAGCATATTTGTCGCACACTCTTCGATGAACACAAGTTCGCTAAATTTAACTTATAAGGCTTTGCGACAACTAGATAGCTTTCCTTCCAAGAATTCCCGTTAAAGATCCCCAAACACTTTCTTATCTACACTGACCTGCCGCGACCACAGCTATGCACCTATGAATTCTTTCGATGGCTGCCGTCACACCTTCCTGATGAGGACTCGAAACACTGGACCAGTACTCTAGAACTGGCCGCACTAGCTTATTGTATGCAGTCTTTTCTCCATAGAAGAATTGCAATTTCCTAGAGCCTTTCCAACAAATGTAATTCTCTCATGTTATTTCCCCAATACTGATTTTGCGTGACTTTCCCATTTCATATCGATTCTTAGTCTTGCCTCTAACTTGTTATACGACGTTAGTCGTGTTCAAGATGTTGAGCTACTAATCTTGTAATCGGGTAGTGTTGAGTTCGTTCTCTTTCGTGAGGCTGTTGCCTAGCATCTATCGAATTTAAAGAGAGATGACGCTAGTTGCATCAAGTGGAAATTTTTCCGAGTATTTGTAGAACAACTCACAACTGTCGAATGATGAAATCCCTGAAGGCATATTATACTACCGCTTAACGTATGGGAGAAATTCTTTATGTATACTCAAAACATTAGAGATTCTATTACTGTATCTTGGGGTGCAAGAGATGTTAGTTTTGTTTGAGCTGAACATCCATTGTTCAGTATAATGTACTGAATTCTGTCACTGAACTGAACTTCATAGATTATATGGGAGAGCTTTCGTAGAGGCACATTCTTGAAGAGTTTATGTCTTTCAGTGTGGGGAAAAATAGGGTGTGACGCAATAGCAACAAAGTTACTAAAATATTGGTTTGTTTCTTATGTTCGTAGCGTTTTCCCGTAAATTTAATAAACACGAAAGATACACATAATACACTCCTGGATATGGAAAAAAGAACACATTGACACCGGTGTGTCAGACCCACCATACTTGCTCCGGACACTGCGAGAGGGCTGTACAAGCAATGATCACACGCACGGCACAGCGGACACACCAGGAACCGCGGTGTTGGCCGTCGAATGGCGCTAGCTGCGCAGCATTTGTGCACCGCCGCCGTCAGTGTCAGCCAGTTTGCCGTGGCATACGGAGCTCCATCGCAGTCTTTAACACTGGTAGCATGCCGCGACAGCGTGGACGTGAACCGTATGTGCAGTTCACGGACTTTGAGCGAGGGCGTATAGTGGGCATGCGGGAGGCCGGGTGGACGTACCGCCGAGTTGCTCAACACGTGGGGCGTGAGGTCTCCACAGTACATCGATGTTGTCGCCAGTGGTCGGCGGAAGGTGCACGTGCCCGTCGACCTGGGACCGGACCGCAGCGACGCACGGATGCACGCCAAGACCGTAGGATCCTACGCAGTGCCGTAAGGGACCGCACCGCCACTTCCCAGCAAATTAGGGACACTGTTGCTCCTGGGGTATCGGCGAGGACCATTCGCAACCGTCTCCATGAAGCTGGGCTACGGTCCCGCACACCGTTAGGCCGTCTTCCGCTCACGCCCCAACATCGTGCAGCCCGCCTCCAGTGGTGTCGCGACAGGCGTGAATGGAGGGACGAATGGAGACGTGTCGTCTTCAGCGATGAGAGTCGCTTCTGCCTTGGTGCCAATGATGGTCGTATGCGTGTTTGGCGCCGTGCAGGTGAGCGCCACAATCAGGACTGCATACGACCGAGGCACACAGGGCCAACACCCGGCATCATGGTGTGGGGAGCGATCTCCTACACTGGTACATCCGAACCGTCATCGAACCCATCGTTCTACCATTCCTAGACCGGCAAGGGAACTTGCTGTTCCAACAGGACAATGCACATCCGCATGTATCCCGTGCCACCCAACGTGCTCTAGAAGGTGTAAGTCAACTACCCTGGCCAGCAAGATCTCCGGATCTGTCCCCCATTGAGCATGTTTGGGACTGGATGAAGCGTCGTCTCACGCGGTCTGCACGTCCAGCACGAACGCTGGTCCAACTGAGGCGCCAGGTGGAAATGGCATGGCAAGCCGTTCCACAGGACTACATCCAGCATCTCTACGATCGTCTCCATGGGAGAATAGCAGCCTGCATTGCTGCGAAAGGTGGATATACACTGTACTAGTGCCGACATTGTGCATGCTCTGTTGCCTGTGTCTATGTGCCTGTGGTTCTGTCAGTGTGACCATGTGATGTATCTGACCCCAGGAATGTGTCAATAAAGTTTCCCCTTCCTGGGACAATGAATTCACGGTGTTCTTATTTCAATTTCCAGGAGTGTAGATAATTCATTTGTGTATAGTGTGTTCTCCATCGCTATTTACAACAGTCTGCCGACGTTGGGGTAAATGGCTCTGAGCACTTTCGGACTTAACATCTGAGGTCATCAGTCCCCTAGAACTTAGAACTACTGAGACCTAACTAATCTAAGGACATCACACACATCCATGCCCGAGGCAGGATTCGAGCCTGCGACCGTAGCGGTCGCACGGTTCCAGACTCTAGCGCCTAGAACCGATCGGCCACTTCGGCCGGCGGTGGGGTAAATTTTCGATTCCGTAACTGTAGAAATGACGTGGTTTTGTGGCGAAGAACTCGTCGAGCCATGTTTGAAGCAATTTTCATCCGAAAAGAATGGGCCTTGAAGGTTGTTCGCTAGAGAGCGGAAAACATCAAAATCTGAGGGCACAAGATGAGCTAAATAGGGTGGGTGCGCGATGACTTTCCAACTCAACTCCTGTATAGTGCTTTTTGTCAGTCTAGTAGCATGAGGGCGGACGTTACTGTGAAGTAGCATCACTACACGCAGTCTTCCGGGTCGTTGTTCTTGGACTGCGTCTGTAAGATGTCTCAGTTTTTGACAGTAAACGTCAGCAGTGATGGTTACACCTCTGGGAAGCAATTCGTAGAACACCACACCGTCGCTGTTTAACCAGATGCATAACGTTATCTTCTGTGGATGCACACACGTCCTTATAAGGGGAGTTTCTGTTTTGTTTGGGCTTATCCATTCCCTTCTTTTCCTTATGTTGTGATAAAGTAACTATTTCTCGTCACCAGTAGTGACACAAGATAAGAACGGTCGGTGTTGTTCAAGAGCCGATTGATGACGAGCAAGTAGAGATGCATATAAGGCTAAGCGCAGATTTTTTGAGATTTTGGTTTTGAGCGTGCTGCACCCAAACATCCAATTTTTGGACCTTCTCTATTGTATACAAATGTCGCACGATGGTACAGCGATTTACGTTCATACATCGGCCAGTTCTCAAGTACACTGATAGCGCCCATTGTGGATTAAGGCGTTTAAACGACCTTCATCAAACCGCAAAGGTCTTCCTGAACATCGAGAATCAATAGTGTCAAAACTATTCTCTATCAAAAGAAGCCATTTTCTTGCCGTGCACTGTCCAATGGCATTACAGCTGTACACAGAGCGAATGTTTCTGCCTGGCCCCGCTGCTGTCACCTCTCTACTGAACTCAGACACAAATACATATCGGAAATGTTTTCATTTCTGCACTTGGCACTCTATTTCCTAGCGTCTGCATCTCCAGTCACTATCTCCAAATGGCAAAACACAATACTAGTATGTAAACTCAAAATGCAACAGTGTGATACAAATAAAAATGACAATCGATAAATTAATCCACAGCAAGAGGAATACGAACGTGCAATACCAAAACGCTGCAAATGTATGCAGCAACGTAATAACTTCATTTGCGACATGAAAAAACTGAACACGCCAATCGTGCATATGAACACGCCCCTAGCAGATTCTGCACAATGACAGGCAAGACGTCTTCGTGGTGTGAAACTGTTTAGTTGCAGATCTGATTTGGGACACCCCACTTAACTGGTGGAGGCTGCTCAGTACTTCAGCTGTGGCCGTAGTGTCTGTTCACGTAGCCAGTGACGTCACCTGAGAGGCGCTGCGTCACAAACGTCACGTGTCCTCGCCAGCACGTCGGTAATGGCGGGAACAGCAGCTTTTTCCTAAAAGTCAGCTGCCGAAAAGTTCCGTCTGTATGAAAGTAGTAAATGACATTCAGGAAACCTTGAGGTGGTTTGTGACAGAATACCTAAATTACTTTTTTCTCTTCTATCTAATTGTTATCGATGGTGACGTATTACTTGCGTCACAATAAGTTTTGTTAACTGTAACTTCAGTCGATCTAGCCATATTCCAAAAATAACAACGACGAACCAAAACGTTATAATGACCTACTTAATAGTATACTGGTCCACCCTTGGAATGCAATATATCGGCGATTGTGCGTGGCATAGATTCGTGAGGTATGCAGCTCCAGATGTCCATACACAGGCCACGCAGTTCCCGTAAATTACGGACCAGTGCATCGTGGAGCAGGGCTGGCACCCCACGAATTACCCAGACTGCATCACGACATTGCTCCAGTCCTTACATCGAATCAGATGACGAACCTTGTATGTATTGTATTGTACGTTAACCGAGGACCTAGAAACGACGGAGAGGCTCCGTCCCCGCCGCAGCCGCAGTGGTCCACAACCCCACGTCGACTACCGCAGTCCACTTCACCCCTCCACCGCCCCACACCGAACCCAGGGTTATTGTGCTATTCGGCCCCCGGTGGACCCCTCAGGGAACGTCTCACACCAGACGAGTATAACCCCTAACTTGCGTGGTAGAGTAATGGTGATGTACGCGTACGTGGAGAACTTGTTTGCGCAGCATTCCCCGACGTAGTATAACTGAGGCGGAATAAGGGGAACCAGCCCGCATTCGCCGAGGCAGACGGAAAACCACCTAAAAACCGTCCACAGACTAGCCGTTTCACCGGACCTCGACACAAATCCACCATGCAGATCCGTGCCGGGGAGGACCAGGCGCTCCTTCCCACCCGGAAATGACGAACCTTACCCATGCTTCGTTTTGGGATTATAAAAACAAGAGTGAAAGTAGCATTACATACCCCGATGGAAGTTACTTCGTGCAGCGCCCTGGTATATGATATTACAACACGACGTGGTCTACAGCTCACGAGTATTTTATGGCACTATTGTAATACAAGGTGTGTTCAGTAACTAATGCAACAGATTTTTCTCTGGAGGCAGGTTAGTTTTATTCATGATTCAAATAACCACATTATTCCCCACTCTTTTGGCTATGAAACCCTATTTTTCAACTTAATCTCCTTCCAATGCATCGGCCTTACGCCACCTTTCTGAGACAACCTGTAGGCCCGCGTGCTACCACTCTAGTGGTCGGCGTCAGAGCCAACGTCTTGCTGCATCTGTAACCTCCCCCTCAGGCACGTAAAGCTTTCCGTGATGAGCCTGCTTCATTAGGCTGAACAAATGGAACTCGGAAGATGCGAGACCTGAGCTGTAGGGTGGATGGAGAAGAACAGTTCACTTCCAAGATGCTACTGCAGGCGGGTGTAAAAATGAATGTGCGCAACGGAAAATAATAAACGTTAAAAGATGATTTGGCAACGGCCTTGCCGTAGTGGATACACCGCTTCCAGTGAGATCACTGTAGTTGAGCGCTGTCGGGCGTGTTCGGCACTTGGATGGGTGACCATCCAGGCCGCCATGCGCTGTTGCTATTTTTTCGGGGTCCACTCAGCCTCGCGATGCCAATTGAGGAGCTACTCGACCGAATAGTAGCGGCTTCGGTCCAGAATACCATCATTACGACCGGGAGAGCGGTGTGCTGACCACACGCCCCTCCTATCCGCATCCTTCTCTGAGGATGACACGGCGATCGGATGGTCCCGATGGGCCACTTGTGGCCTGTAGGCAGAGTGGTGTGGAAAACGATGATTTGGCCCTGACTGACTACCACATGAAGCAGGTCTTAGGATCTCCCAATGCTCTTTTTTAACATATAAATTACAATCTAAACATAAATGAATGATGAAGGCAACTAATACTACTAAACGATAAACGTTGTCGTTCAATATGTATTTATTATAGATTAAAATCAACCATTGAAGTACAATTGTCTATATTTCCTAACTAAAATTATTAATCAGTTGCCCAAATCTGCCCTTATGACTGCGCGGTCTTATATCACTAACGCGAAATGACTGACACCATCTACGTACCAAACACTAGAAGGCACTACTATCAAAGATGTTCTACGGTATTGTGGAACCTCAGTGGAAATAAACTAACGTGATCACAGTTGTTTAGCTTTATAGCCCTAATAAGCCGAAGCAATTTGCAATATCACCGTATGTACGGCGCCCGTTGCGTCTAAGTGATAGTTCTTGTACTCGTCTGAGACGATGGAAGAACCCCAGCCGCAAATAAACGCTTTCAAACACTAGGACGGCAGTAGTCGGTCCTCTGACCAATACATTATAATGCTGTCTTCTCCTCTCTGTGTTCTACAGACGAGAAACGCGAACTCACAGCCGCCATGATTGAGTTCAGATAACGTCTCAATGTAAGTATAGGCAGAAGAAGTGCGCTCAATTACTGGATGCTGTGTACTCGACGACGACTTCCAACTCGGAGGTGAAGTCCAGAATCGTATAGGTTCGCAACTGTTCTAACTATACACTCACTTGAGAGCAAAGACTGTAAGTCCGTCTCTATCAACAAAGCTGATACCGAGCGACCGTCACACCTGGGCGCTCACTACGGAAGACCTCGTCTCTCCACCGCTGGCTTCCCAGCAAGGCTCGGCTCCCCACCCTCGTAGTTCCGAAAACGAATCATATTCCCAAAACCACGGAATATTCTCCCTCTCTACAGATTTTTCCGAACGCCGACCAACCATATTTTAGTCTTTTGTCGTCCAGTGCGGAAAGTTTGCGAGGAAATACCTATACTCGTACAATGGTACACTTCTAAGTAAAAAATCTTGGAAATAGCCCAGCCTGCGTGGTTTACGAGGTGGCACTTCTTCGTTCCCCTCAGCTGCGACCAAGCTTTTCAGATTTCGGAAGCATTATCCGGTTATCCTTGCGGCCCTACTACAATAGCGGCCGACCGCCCCTGTATTGTGTCTTCGCGCTCAGGTGTCCAGACTGTCCGTCTTGGCACTTCCTGTGTGGAGCTGGACCACCACACCTCTGTGGGTCTTCCACCCAGGGCTTGAGTTCCGCTGGCCATTTCATTTTCACTGTCGTTCCAACCTCTACTAGTATAGGCAATCATTCATTACGCCGTTCTGATAATAAAGACACCCTGTCACCTTTCATGCAATAAGCGTTAACAATTATTTACAAGGCGTGCATGACAAAGTCAGTCTCCTTTATAATCATATATACGATGTACAACCTATCACATGACACATAATTGTGGTTGTAGATCACGGCCAAGTATGTGCATGAGTGCTTGTACGGTGCGAAATTATAGCCACCTTACGCACTGACGTTTTGTGAGCTCCTCTCGGGTGAGCAGACCTGTGTGAGGTCTTGCGCTGCAGCCGGCCGCGGTGGTCTTGCGGTTCTAGGCGCTGCAGTCCGGAACAGCGGGACTGCTACGGTCGCAGGTTCGAATCCTGCCTCGGGCATGGATGTGTGTGATGTCCTTAGGTTAGTTAGGTTTAAGTAGTTCTAAGTTCTAGGGGACTGATGACCTAAGATGTTAAGTCCCATAGTGCTCAGAGCCATTTGAACCATTTTGTCTTGCGCTACCGCGTAGAAGAATAATTTCGTTTGCGTTTTCGTGGTAACGAACACGTTGAAGTCGTTTCTTCCGTTTCTTGAGGGTAGCACCGTACACTTCAGAGTTGATCGTTGCACCATGAGGGAGGATATCAAACAGAGCAATCCCTGCAGAGTCCCAAAGACTGTCGCCATGACTTCACCAGCTGTGCGTGCGAATTTGAACTTTTTCTTCGAAGAAGAGGTGGAGTGGCGCCACTCCATGGATAACCGTTTTGTTTCTGATTCGAAGTGGTAAATCTATGTTTCAACGCCTGTGACGATATTCGACGAAAAGTTGTCACGATCAGCTTCGTAAAGCGGAGGTAATTCCGTACAGACGGACCTTCCTTGTTCTTTATGGCTTTCCATTACTGGGTGATTACTTCAGCGGGCACACACCTTTGAATACTACAACTGCTCGACGAGTGTGTCAGCACTACCAGCAGAGAGGTCCAGTTGAGCAGCGAGGTGTGCGATTGTCTTCCGTCGATCGTCTCTAATGAGAGTGTCCGCACGTTCCAACAATGCGGGAGTGACAGCTGTGTGCGGACGGTCTGCACGCGCGAGATCGGACAGGTTTGCGCGACATTGTTGCGGTGATGATAGACGCTTTGCCCAACAACTCACCGTGCTTTTATTCCCTGCTAGGCGTGCGTACACATTTTGAAAGCGCCTGTGAATGAGTTACATGTACTGATTTTCTTCTAACAGAAGCTCAGTGACAGCTCTCTGCTTGGAACGCACTTCCGTTATAGACGCCATTTTGAATGCTATGCATAGCGACACCACCTACCGGAACTTCATGAGACTGAGGCGGGAATATTCAATGACGTCCCACAACACATTCCACATTTTTACTGCCGAAATAGGCCAACAGAAAAAATGTCTTCCTTTACTTACTGAACGCCCCAGGTATATTCAATTTACATTCCTGGAGTCTGTAAACATCATCTTTTGAGTTATTATAAATTACTTCACTCATACGAAAATTGTTTATACTTAAAAATGAAATTCAACCAAATGAATCTGAGACTGTGAACATAAAATTTGCCTATTACAGCGTTAGCACCAGAAAAATACGTATAACGTAATGCCTTTATGTAAAAGTGATGAGTTGCATGGAAATGTGTTATTCAGCGATAAATTTGAAGCTGCTTTCGATAAAGGAACAGAAATTGGTACAAAGGACGACGTAACAGGTGGGTGTAAAGTTGTCTGTCCGTTAGCTCTAAAGAAGATCTCTATTCACAAGATGTACCCTGGACTGTCATAACAGGAAACTAGCTAACGAGGAAAAAAAGGGCAAAACCAACAAGGAGTTCTGCGATATAAAGTAAACTTGGTAGGCGTGTTTATACATCTGAAAGATTTTATTTATTTACTCGTTTCCAGAACATCTACATCTACATCTACATCTACATCTATACTCCGCGAGCCACCTTACGGTGTGTGGCGGAGGGTACTTATTGTACCACTATCTGATCCCCCCTTCCCTGTTCCATTCACGAATTGTGCGTGGGAAGAACGACTGCTTGTAAGTCTCCGTATTTGCTCTAATTTCTCGGATCTTTTCGTTGTGATCATTACGCGAGATATATGTGGGCGGTAGTAATATGTTGCCCATCTCTTCCCGGAATGTGCTCTCTCGTAATTTCGATAATAAACCTCTCCGTATTGCGTAACGCCTTTCTTGAAGTGTCCGCCACTGGAGCTTGTTCAGCATCTCCGTAACGCTCTCGCGCTGACTAAATGTCCCCATGACGAATCGCGCTGCTTTTCGCTGGATCATGTCTATCTCTTCTATTAATCCAACCTGGTAAGGGTCCCATACTGATGAGCAATACTCAAGAATCGGACGAACAAGCGTTTTGTAAGCTACTTCTTTCGTCAATGAGTCACATTTTCTTAGAATTCTTCCTATGAATCTCAACCTGGCGCCTGCTTTTCCCACTATTTGTTTTATGTGATCATTCCACTTCAGATCGCTCCGGATAGTAACTCCTAAGTATTTTACGGTTGTTACCGCTTCCAATGATTTACCACCTATGGCATAATCGTACTGGAATGGATTTCTGCCCCTATGTATGCGCATTATATTACATTTATCTACGTTTAGGGAAAGCTGCCAGCTGTCGCACCATGCATTAATCCTCTGCAGGTCCTCCTGGAGTACGTACGAGTCTTCTTATGTTGCTACTTTCAGATAACATTCATATACAGCCGATAGACAGCAATTTACAAACAATATAAGTATATGATTAAATTCCATATGACATCAATTTACAGACAATATAAGTATATGAATAAGTTCCATATGACATCCAAAATTTCGCCGTTTGAATTGCTGTATCCTTGGTGATAACCAGTTCGTCCATCGGGCCTGGGGCTGGGAGGTTTCTACAGTTGAGCAGGTGTGATTGATCTTGCTTTTCTCCACATTCGCACAGTTCATCTCCTGAAGAGAAACCCCAGTTCTTCAAATTGACCTTGCATCGGGATACACCAGTTATCTGAAAGATGATGTCTCTTCAGATTTAGCGCCAGTCTCTTGAGAGTCGCGCTAGTAGCGCCACTATTAGGAAACAAATCAGCTTTAATTTAAACGTGCGTTGTAATGGTTGTGAGCTTTAGTTACCTTTGAGATTGAGCGCGTTGAGTTCATGATAGTCAAGAATGCATTTAAGGCGACAAAGACGCCATTATCAATAACTCACTCGGTTTGAACCAGAGCCTCGAAAATCTGGACGTTTCTTCTGCGATATTGCAGAAAGACTTGCCAAGAGTGTAGCCACTGTACATGATTGACCTGTCGTCAGAAGATCAGGTTCCGGACGCCCAGAGAGGGAAAACCGTCGTGTTCAGCGTATGACTCTGGCGCATCGTACTGCATCTGCAGCACCAATGTGAGCACCAGTTGGCACCACAGTGACATAACATAGGTTACTTCAAGGATGGATCCGAGCCAGAAACCCTGTACCGTGTATTCCACTGACTCCAGACCACCACCATTTGCGACTTCAGTGGTGTCGACACCTCAGTGGAGAGCAGGGTGGTGGTCTGTTGTGTTTTCTGATGAAATCTGGTTCTGCCTCGGTGCCAGAGATGGCCGTGTGTTGGTTAGAAGGTCAGTTGACGGCCTGCACCAGAGCTGTCTTCGTTCTAGACGCAGTGGACCTACACCTGGAGCTATCATCTGGGGTGCGATTTCGTATGACAGTTGGAGCACACTAGCGGTTATCCCATGCACCCTGACTCCAAATTTATGCGTCAGTCTGGTGACTAGACCTGTTGTCCAGTTATTCACGAACAACATTCCAGGGTGTGTTTTCAAACAGGATAACGCTCGCCCATATACAGCTGTTGTAACCCACCATGCTCAACAGAGCGTCGACATGTTGCCTTAGTCTGCTCGATCACCGGATCTGACTCCAATCGAAAAGATACGGGACACCATCTGACGACATCTCGAGTGTCATCCACAAACAGCCCTGTATTGACCGACCAAGTGCAACAGTCACGGCACTCTGTCCCAGAAACTTGGCATCCGCCATCTGTGCAACACAATGCATGCACGTCTGCATGCTTGCGGTCCACATTCTGGCGGTTACGCCGGTTATTAATGTACCTGAACTTCACATTTGCAATGGCTTATATCGCGCTTACATTTATCTGTGATCTTGAAATGTTATTCACTTAAATATCTTACCTAGACAAATGTATTCCCGAAATTTCATTACTCAACAGTAATTACTGTTTTCGTGCTGCGATTTTTTTTTGTGTCAGTACGTATGTCACACACCTTTAAAACACTTGTGGGACGTCAATCGTGTTTCATTGTTCTGTTGTACACATTTCCAGAATATGCTCCATCGACTTTAACTTTTATAGCTAAGGATTATTTTCAGATTTTAATACTGGTACCAGCATTCGAGATTACTGTTTGTTTTAGAAACGGAACATTGAATGGGCTAGAGAAACGGCTCCAG
The DNA here is from genome assembly GCF_023864345.2 of Schistocerca serialis cubense. Classification (NCBI taxonomy): domain Eukaryota; kingdom Metazoa; phylum Arthropoda; class Insecta; order Orthoptera; family Acrididae; genus Schistocerca; species Schistocerca serialis. Next base: position 109,472,725 of record NC_064641.1, on the reverse strand, counting down.
CATACAGGCAATGGGAGCAAACTCGGAACGCTTCACAGACTTGTCTCACATTTCGCACGATTGTAGCGCATATTTAAGTGTTCAAATGGTTCAAATGGCTCTGAGCACTATGGGACTTAACATTTGAGGTCATCAGTCCATTAGAACTTAGAACTAATTAAACCTAAGACTAAGAACATCACACACATCCATGCCCGAGCCAGGATTCGAACCTGCGACCGTAGCGGTCGCGCGGTTCCAGACTGATGCGCCTAGAACCGCTCGGCCACGCCGGGCGGCTATTTAGGTGTAACAAACGCTCTCCCAGTACGGTTCAGTTCTCAAGCGTTTTTGAGAAATCGAGGTACATAGTCTGCAAGGCTGTAGAATACCGTATGGAAGCACCAAATGGCGAGCGCTGCTTTAGCGCAACCGACCAAGGAGGCATTTTTTAACTCTCAGCACACTGCGCTCCACGCTTCCAGAGTCACCATTTTCCTTTCTTTTCTGCTCTTCCATCCAAGTCTTGTATCGCTACAACGACTAATGTTTCTAGTGAAAGTAACAATAACAGTAATGGTAATAATAGTGCCACATTCGCACCGAGGTATAAGCGAGTAATCGTGATCCAATGAATATTCATGTGTGGGTACATTGATGTGCATATCGTAAAAATAGTGCACCTGTACTACTCAATAGATAAAACGGTAAGACTGTTACTCACGCTCAGTTGTAGATGGTTCAGCTAAGGGCTCCTTGGGAAATAAAAATTTGATTTTCTGCAGTTCATATAATTATGCCCGAATTTAAAAATTTAAAGTGATTTCGTAATGCAGTCATTAAGAGATGTAAAACTACTTTAAAATTTAAATACGATAACTCATGAGAGGAGGCCACGACGTTGGGATCACGGATTTACTTCAAACTTTGTACACCTTTAATAGACCATTAGTACAACATAATGTGCAAGTGGTAAGGAGTAACTACTCTGGACATTCAGAGAAAATCGCAAGTGAAATTTTACGCATCTACTATGTAACTGATGTATCTGTGCGCAGGTACTGGACTTTACAGTTTAGTTGAGTGCTACCGTTCGAGCTTCGTAAGACGAGCGTGTATGTGGCCACTGTTCGACTCCTGCTCAAACTACCTTTGTTTTTGTAGTACAAGCGTAAAATCTTTGATATTCGAAAAAATTTGTACCTACGCTATTCGTTCTTGCTGCGTTGGCAACGTCGTACCGTTAGGCAGGTGAACTCCGTAATGGGGTCTGCCTCTGTGTCTGCAGCATGAAGCGTCGAAGTGCAAAGTAGTTCTGGGTACCTTACCAGATTGCATATATAAGGGAATACGCAAATCATGACAAGCATACATTTTCAGGAAAACTTTATGCATTTCCTCATTTACTTGTTGACGGTTATAGATATGTTTTTTCTAATGATTACAATTAATTAAAAATAGTAATAATAAAATAACATGAAATTCACTAAAACTTCATGCAAATACATGCATTTTTAATTATATTACCTCTCAAATGTCATAAATTAAATAATATAATCAGCGATGAACTTAGCGATTTTCAGCAAACCTTACGCACAGTCTCGAACCTTTTCGAATTTTTTTTCGATTGCAGTCCCAGCAAAATAATGTAAGGAAAAACTTTATCTCTCACTACAGTTTTGCTGTTCGTGTAGTAAAACTTCTGCAGCAGACGTGACATCACATTTTCCGGACAGTATCCAAATATATAAGTGAGTATACCTGCTGAATTATACTACTGCACGACGTGATTTCAGGAGATATGTCGCAATAGACATTGAGACGCGTAAAAAAGACTGCTTCTCTTAAAACGGAACTCAAAGGACCCAGACTCTTCTATTGTTTGGTGACTTCCAAATTCAAACAAAATTCCAAACTTTTCCAGTAATCTATGTGTGAGCAGGACAAAACTAATAAAACCAATATAATATGGATTTTGTCTCTTCAGTCATAAAGCTATTACATATTTAACGTCAGCATTAGACATTGATTCAATTTTAAAGTACTCGCTCAGACTTTTGAAATAGTTTTGGACACGGTAGTTGAGTTCTTTAAGGACCGCGGTTGCGTGTTTGCTGCTTTTCTTCTAATAAGGTAGAGCTTGGTGAAACTTGACCGCAAAGTAGGCATGAGTTTTTACCTCGAGAAATTTTGCCTATGTGCGTACCACTGTTCGTTGCTTCATTGTTAGAGGTTTCTTATTTATCGTTGAACAACGCACCTTCCTGAATGGCAAGCTCCCTCAAAATTCTCTTTGATTTCTGTGAACTGTATGTTGTTCTTACCAGTCTCTTCGTTTTTGCATAACTTCTGCAACCTATATCAGTTTGAACCTGCTTGCTGTAGAATTTTTACCCCTCCTCTACATTTCCAGTTTCGGAGTTCCTTGATGCCTCGGAATGTTTCCTATGAACTCATTCCCTCTTTCAGCTTAGTTGTGCCATAAATACCAGCCACTCCCCTCCCCTCAATTCGATTAAGTATGTCTTTACTAGTTACCCGATCTTTCCGTCTAAGCTTCCAGTGTCTTCTTGCCTTTATCGTCCACGTGTCACTTGTGTGCAAGGCTACACATCAAAAAAATGTCTTGAGAAAAAACAGCACAATACTTAAATTTATATTTCGTATTAACAAATTACTCCTCTCTTGCTAAAAGCAGCTTGCATTTTACATGCTCTATACTTCAGCTGTCATTAGTTATTTTGTTGCTCAAATAGTAAAATTTAGCTACTACTTTTCGTACCTCATTTCCTCTCAGCATAACCTCATCTAATTCGACTGCATTCTATTATCCACGTTTTACTTTCGTTAGAGTTCAGATTACAAATTCTTTTCAAAACACCGTCCATTTCATTAAACAGCTCTACCAAATCAAAGTTTTTTTCTTTAATTCTCTTTCCAAACTTTTCTTTGCTTTACTATGGTCCTTGTTCCATCTATAGACTGAATTACATCTGGTACAGGCTAAAACTCCCCCCCCCCCTCCCCACTCCCTTTGCAACTACTTCTTCCCTTCCATGTCTTTTGACTCATATAACTACCGTCTGGTTTCAGTTCAAATTTCAGATAACCTGTCACTTCACGTATTTAATCTCTACTAATTTCAGAATTTCAAAAACTGTATTGCAATTAATATTATAAAAAGTCTTGGACATATTTACAAACAACTTAGTTTTTCCATTGTTAAGACTATCGTTTAAGATAAATCGTTAAGTTAGTACCGCCACACGTGTTTCTAAATTTCTCAGGATTCAAAATTCGTCATCCCCGAAGTCAGCTTCTACAAGTTATTTTCATTCTTGAGGAAATCATTCGTGTCGCCATTTTGCAGCCGTTACTTATTAAACTAACGGTCCGCCATTATTAACACCTATGAACACCTGCCTTCCTTGTTGTTGGAGTTACGGTGTTTTTCTGGAAATCTGAGGGATTTCACTTGTTTCATATATCTTGCATACCAGGTGGATCAGGTTCTTCATAAAGTGCTCCCCCAAGAATCTCAATGATTCTGCAAGAACGTCGTTTGCTCAAGGGGCCTTATTTCCCCGTAGGCCTTTTAGTGCTCTGTCAAATTCTTCTCGTAGTATCAAATCTCTGATCTCCTCTTCAACTGATTCCTCTTCTTTTTCTAGCGAACTGTCTTGCAGATGGTAGTCCTTGGATATTGTTCTACAGGTTCCTTCCACATTTCAGCCTTCCTCTTTCTGTTGGTACTGGCGAGTCATCTGACCTATTGATAGGCTTACAGCTGCTCCTCCTTTTGGGAAAGGTTTCTTTAATATCTCTATAGGTGGTATCTATCTTTCCTCTAGTCATACATGCTTCCGTTGCCTTGAATTTCTCCTCAAAATTTATCTCTTTTTACCATTTTGCTCTTCCTGTCAATAGCATTTCTTAGATATCTGTATCCTATTTTGCCTTTTTCCCTTGCTTTATATTTTTATTTTCAACTTTCCATAATTGAATTCAAAATCTCATATGTTACCCAAAGATTTTTACTGAAGTTTGTCTTTTGGCTATTTGATTGTCTACTGCCTTTGCGCTTTCATTTCTCAACGCTACCCATTCGTCTTCTGTTTTGTTCCCATATCCTATGCCAGTCAAGCCTTACCTAATGTTCCCTTTAAAACACTCAGAAACCCCTATTTCTTTCAGTTTACCCAGTCTTGTGTTCTCAGTCTTCCACTTATCTGTAATTTCTTCAATTCTAAGCTACACTTCGTAATTAATAATTAACTCCACATCTGTCCCAATAGTTGAAAATCTGCTTTCGAATGCTTTGCCATACCACTATATAATCTGTCTGAAATTTTCCGGTGTCTCCGTATCTCTTCCATGTACGTAACCTTCTTTCATGATTCTTAAAACAGTTGTCACCGGTGATTAAATCGTGCAAGCTGACTTCTCCCTTCATTACTTTGTCCTAGTGCACATACAACTGCTACTTTCGTTTCTCTCGTTTTCTACTATCGAATTTCAATCCACCGTCAAAATTAATTTTTCGTCTTCCTTAACAACCTGAATAACACGGTATCTTTTAGTTCATCATACCTTTTTCAATATTCAAGATATTCATCATCAGCGGAGATAGTAGCCAGATAAACTTGTACCTCGAGAGACGTCCAATAAGTAATGCGACTCTTTTTTCTGAAAGCAGGTTGGTTTTAGTCAGGATTCCTATACATCATATTAGTCTCTACCATTTGGCTACAAAACCCTATTTTTCAACATAATCTCAGTTCATTGGGACGGCCTTACTCCAAATTACTGTCGGCTGCACAGAGTTATGTGAGGTCTTTCCCTGTCGTGGAGAAGGAGAAGTTGGTTGCACTTTCGTGGCGCGCACGTTGAAGTCGTTTCTTCAGTTTCCTGCGGCTAACACAGCACACTTCAGAGTGTCTGAAGTGGCCTTCTGTCAGATGGCGAGAAGCGCAGCGGCCACACACCTTTGAGTACTGCAACTGATGGACGCGTGTGTCAGCACTACCAAACAGAGACGTCCAGTTGCGCAGCGATGTATTTGACTGTGATACATTGATCACCTCGAATGAGAGTGTCCGCACGTTCCGACACTGCAGGAGTCACAGTTGCGTGCGGCTGGCCCGCACGTCGGGGATCGGACAGGTTTGCGTGACCTTGTCGCAATAATGATGAACGCCTCACCCAACTATTGCCTGTGGTTTTGTTCACTGCCAGGTCGCCGTTGACATTCTACAAGCGTCGATGAATATCTGCGCTACTCTGATTTTCCTCCAAAAGAACCTCAGTAGCAGCTCTCTGTTTGGAACGAACATCCGCTACAGCCGCCATTTTGAAGGTTACTAATAGTAACACCACCCATCGGAACTTCATGAAACTGTAGGGGCTGAAGCGAGAATATTCTACGATACTCAACAAAAATTTCTGTAATTTCGCAACCGGAACTGGCCGAGAAAAATATTGTGTTGCGTTACTTATTGGACGCCCCTCATACTTTGTTTTGTGTTGGTTTTGTATCTGTGTTTGCTACGGTGTGGCTTTCGGTATGTTGTTCGTAGTACTGTACTTTACTTGCATTCTTATTTTCTTATTGACTATTAAACCCACTCCTGCATTTCCTGTGTTTCGAACCTTTACCATACAATCCTACACGCTCATTTCTATCCATATACGTGGAAAACCTTTCAAATGTTCCTCTTCTTCAGACCTAATAAACCTGCCACTGACACCTCCCCATACCAGCTCATCAGTCTCACCTCCATGTTAAGCAATGTCTTTGAGTCCTTCCCACCCTGACGTATCCATAAACACCTGCAAGTACAACTACCCGTTCCTGACCATTAATGTTGATTGTGTCCCAATTTTTCCCCCCATGACCAACTCCTCTACCTTACTTATCTCCTGTTCCAGTAAATCAACAACTGCAAATCCACCATATTTGTCTCCCTAGATGTTGAGAAAACTTATGACCGTGTATGGCGTTCCTGGATGCTCTTTAAGCTCCAGGCCTATGAACATCCCATATATTAATTTCACTTCACCGCTTCCTTTCTCTCTAACCGCCTGTCTTATGTCACCATCAACAACACTAAGCCCCACACCTTCCATCCCACTGCAGGTGTTTCCCAAGATTCTGTCCTCTTACCTCTCCTGTATGTCCCCGACACTGTTGATATGACCTCCTCCTTTTTATCTCCTAATGTATTGCGATGACACTGCATTTCTCTCCCTGTACCCTACCCTCCAGAAATCTTAACGATTCCTCCAGCTCCATCTCCATCAGTTCACCTCCTGGTGCATTATTCCAAAACCTAGGCAATAACTGCAGGCCGAACCACCCGCAGCTTCCGGCCCCACGACTTTTACCTTACATTTACGACAGTCCTATTCAGTTAACTAATACACTAAAATACTTTGGACTAACACCTGATGGCAACTTCATGCAACCGTCCATCCGTTTTATATACTCGTGTGCCACATGTCTGTGTCTACAGGGTGTTACAAAAAGGTACGGCCAAAATTTCAGAAAACATTCCTCACACACAAATAAAGAAAAGATGTTATGTGGACATGTCTCCGGAAACGCTTAATTTCCATGTTATAGCTCATTTTAGTTTTGTCAGTATGTACTGTACTTCCTCGATTCACCGGCAGTTGGCACAATTGAAGGAAGGTAATGTTGACTTCTGTGCTTGTGTTGACATGCGACTCATTGCTCTACAGTACTAGCATCAAGCACATCAGTACGTAGCATCAACAGGGTAGTGTTCATCACGAACGTGATTTTGCAGTCAGTACAGTGTTTACAAATGCGGAGTTGGCAGATGCCCATTTGATGTATGGATTAGCACTGGGCAATAGCCGTGGCGCGGTACGTTTGTATCGAGACAGATTTCCAGAACGAAGGTGTCGCGACAGGAAGACGTTCGAAGCAATTGATCGGCGTCTTAGGGAGCACGGAACATTCCAGCCTATGACTCGCGACTGGGGAAGACCTAGAACGACGAGGACACCTGCAATGGACGAGGCAATTCTTCGTGCAATTGACGAAAACCCTAATGCCAGCGTCAGAGAAGTTACTGCTGTACAAGGTAACGTTGACCACATCACTGTATGGAGAGTGCTACGGGAGAACCAGTTGTTTCGGTACCGTGTACAGGGTGTGCAGGCACTATCAGCAGCTGATTGGCCTCCACGGGTACACTTCTGCGAATGGTTCATCCAACAACGTGTCAATCCTCATTTCAGTGCAAATGTTCTCTTTACGGATGAGGCTTCATCCCAACGTGATAAAATTGTAAATTTTCACAATCAACATGTGTGGGCTGACGAGAATCCGCTCGCAATTGTGCAATCACGTCATCAACACAGATTTTCTGTGAACGTTTGGGCAGTCGTTGTTGGTGATGTCTTGATTGGGCCCTATGTTCTTCCACCTACGCTCAATGGAGCACGTTATCACGATTTCATATGGGATACTCTACCTGTGCTGCTAGAACATGTGCCTTTACAAGTACGACACAACATGTGGTTTATGCACGATGGAGCTCCTGCACATTTAAGTCGAAGTGTTCGTACGTTTCTCAACAACAGATTCGGTGACAGATGGATTGGTAGAGGCGGACCAGTTCCATCGCCTCCACGCTCTCCTGACCTCAATCCTCTTGACTTTCATTTATGGGGGAATTTGAAAACTCTTGTCTACGCAACCCCGGTACCAAATGTAGAGACCCTTCATGCTCGTATTGTGGACAGCTGTGATACAATACGCCATTCTCCAGAGCTGCATCAGCGCATCAGGGATTCCATGCGACGGAGCGTGGATGCATGTATCCTCGCTAACAGAGGACATTTTGAAAATTTCGTGTAACAAAGTGTTTGAAGTCACGCTAGTACTTTCTGTTGCTGTGTGTTTCCATTCCATGATTAATGTGATTTGAAGAGAAGTAATAAAATGAGCTCTAACATGGAAATTAAGCGTTTACGGACACGTGTCCACATAACATATTTTCTTTCTTTGTGTGTGAGGAATGTTTCCTGAAAGTTTGGCGGTACCTTTTTGTAACGCCCTGTCTATTTTAATTATTTAATTAGTCACCGAATGAACCTTGTATGTTTTAACTTCCACAACTGATGATCTGTCTTTCTATTGTAGAATACGTTTATTTTTGTCAGCTACAATGTCTTTTTTTTATTTTCCTCTCATGTTGCCTGGAAAATTTGGAAATTTGTGGGAAGGTCTTACGCGACCAAACTGCTGAGGTCATCGGTCCCTGAGGCTACACACTACTTAATCTAACTTAAACTAACTTATGCTATGGACAACACGTACACCCATGGCGGAGGGAGGACTCGAACCTCCGACGGGGGAAGCCGCACGGACAGTGACAAGGCCCCCTAGACCGCGAGGCTATCCCGCGTGGCCTCATGTTGCTGAAGATCGGCAAATTGTATCCCATGACATTCCTCCTCCTGCCCATGTGAGGTAGGGGGGAGTGGTGGGTGTGGGGAGGATATGAAATAATAGTAAACAAATAAATTCTCTGTTCGATTTTGTACTGATAGCCTTGTACTTGCCTAACCAGAAGTCCTGTTCTTCCTGACACCGAGTTTCACTAATTCCTACAACATGTAACCTCGCTGTTTATATATTTTTTCTTATTGAATTTGTCCACACCTCGTGGTCTAGTGCCGGCATGGTAGCTCAGTATGTTTAATCAGAGAGCTGGTTGCCCTCTATATACATATTAAAAAAGGGAGGGATCAACAGCGAACTTCAACGGATGCCATGTGACGTTAACGACGACCAAATGCAACGAACAATAACGAACAAAGTGGGGAAAAAAGTGGCTAGTGTTGCCACCTCTGTATTATGATGTCCCCGGTTCGATTCACGGCCGGGTTGGAAATTTTCTCTGCCCAGGGACTGGGTCTTTGTGTTCTCCTCATCAATTCGTCATCATTCGTGTAGGTGGCGGGACTGGACTGTGCAAAGATTGGGTATTTGTACGGGCGCTGACGACCGCGCAGCTGAGCGCCCCACAAACTAAACATCATCATCATCATCATCTTTTTGAATTTCCTAACCTACCTAGTTGATTAAGGGAACGAATGTTCCACCCTCCGTCCTGTAGGACGCTAGTTTCCTTTTTCCTGATGACAACATCCTCCTGAGTAGTCCCGGATGGGAAACTTTTGTTCCTCCAGAGTATTCTACCCAAGAGCCATACGGTAGAGCTGTGTCCCATCGGAGGAAAAATAACGGCTGTAGTTTCCCCTTGCTTTCAGCCGATCGCAGCAGAGCGATGTTGGCTAATACAGATCATTCAGGCTGCTGCCCCGGCAACTTCTGAAAGGGTTGCTGTCCCTTTTTAAGAACCACGGGTTAGTCTGGACCCGCCAAACACACCGCATTTATGTGGTTGTGCATATGCTACAGCTACCTGTATCATTGAGACACGAAAACCACCGTACCATGGCAAGATCCGTGGCTCATGGAGATGATATTCGTTTTACGAGTAACTACCTATATAATGTTATTCGACATGTGTAGATGAAAGACGAGAATAAATTTTTAGAACATCTTAGCTCCTAAGGGAAACCCCCATGGCCATAAAAGATATATGAATAATGTAAACAAATTGAGAAACTCTGTCTTACTCTCTAAGGCTACTGTTTGGTACTAGAGTAGCAAACTGCGTGGGCAAAGTCGTTCGGCAGAAAAGAGTAAAATTTCAGTTTTACAATCTGCAATGACGAGCCGTATCGCCTCGACATTGTGCGAGAGTATGCACTGAAGAACCGTTACATCAAATTATGTACAGGCGATATTGGGCAGACAGTGAAAGAACACGTTAAAAGGCAATAAGGCAACACTTATTTGAAGAATTGTGCGAAATCTCCCTTAGCGGAACACCAGGACAAAGGCTAGGACAGAAATTTTCACAACATACGAGTGCTAGCCAGAAAAAGTAATATTTGAGGCGTTCAGAAATCAAACTAATTAACTCCAGCAAATGAAAATCCTCGGTACAAACAGTTAAAGTTATTGAACTAGAAAAAGAAACTCTGTAACTTTTTCAGCATATTTAGAATAAACTCATTTAATTTCTTACAATTAAGCTTATTTTTTCAACACTTTATAAATATATAAAGAAAGTTCAGTGTCTAACTCCCCTATAAGAAAAGAAACTTTGTATTGAGTTGATCACATCTGTAACTGAAGGGTGTTGACGAACTATTCGGAGTGGCTTCTATACAAGTACGTTTGTGAAATAAATATGCTCAAACAAAACCCTTTTACGTGAAGAAGTCACAAGTATTAATGTAAGTAATTAAATATTGCTTAAGCCGGCCGGAGTGGCTGTGCGGTTCTAGGCGCTACAGTTTGGAACCGAGCGACCGCCACGGTCGCAGGTTCGAATCCTGCCTCGGGCATGGATGTGTGTGATGTCCTTAGGTTAGTTAGGTTTAATTAGTTCTAAGTTCTAGGCGACTGATGCCCTTAGAAGTTAAGTCGCATAGTGCTCAGAGCCATTTGAACCAGCCAAATACTGCTTTAAGTACAAATACAAAACGCCAAAAATTCAAATGAAAAATTGTCTAAAATAGAAATTACAGTTTGGTACGTAGCCTTTACTCTGCATAAGTGACGAGGGTTCGTCTTTCGGGATACGTCTTGTAGTCTTCAGGTTTTTAGGGCAGTGGTATAAACTTCAAGTGGTCCATCACATCCTTCTTATTTGCCGTGGAGATAATTCGTGTTGTGTTTTAAAGAAAATCCTGTGGAACATTAGTTAGGATTTCGACGTAATTGGAATGAGGAATTGTCAGAATTTACATCTAAATCCGAACGTAATACGAAATCTGACCAGAGTCCGAATTGTCACCAGAAATGTCACTTCCGCTGCTGCGTTCACTCGTTGGAGGCTTTCTCTTTATCGAAATAAATAAGAAACGAAAGAAATACCACACTCACAAACACCGTAAATCTTGAAAATACAAAACAGTTGCGAAATTATAGACTGAAGTCAGTTCAACATCGTCTCCCATGCAACCACGGAGTTAGTCCTTCTGACCACTGAAACCACTGGTAAAATTTTCCGCTGCCAGAGCAGATTGCAGTTCCCAGCTGCAGAACATTTAACTGTGGGCTTAGTCGTTCTGGCCAGCGATAAGCATTGAGTGATGCAAACAAACCACGTTATTACTCACACGTTTTAAAAAACTGGAGTTAGTAGGTTTGGCGTCTGAACGTCTCATTTATAGCAAGAAAATCCGAGAAGTTCAGGCTGCGGTACGTAAAATCAGCCCGTTGTACGCAACGCGCACGAACTAATCATTTCCTCTGATGCATCAACGCTGCGCGAAATTTTGTTGTTATGTAAGGCAACTGCAGTCACAGCTAGTGAAACTCGTCGAAACCAATTGAGAAAAAGGCCTCGTTGTGTGAAGACGGGTTACTGTGAGTGTGTGATAATGCCGTATTCGTTACCCAAGCGTTTTTCCATTGTTGAAGCGTACTTTCGCACTGGATCTTTGGTGAAAACACAGAATTTGTTTCAGAAGAAATTTCCAGGACGTCATGTACCAGCAAAAAGCACCAAAGAGGAATTGATTGAAAAATGTCGGCGTAAAGAACCGGTTCAAAATGCTCCCAGGAGCAGACAACCACCTGTCTGCACTCCTGGATTAAAGACAGGTGTGCAGGAGATAATGACAAGAAGCATAAACATAGAAAGAAAGATGCTTTATCATTTAGCTACAATATAGCAGGTCAGCAACTTGAAGCAGTTAATTTCATAAATTATCTGGAAGCAGGCATTAGGAGTGATTTAAAATGGAATGACCATATAAAATTAATCGTCGGCAAAGCAAATGCCAGACTGAGATTCAGTGGAAGAATCTTAAGGAAATACAATCCGAAAACAAAGGAAGTAGGTTACAGTACACTTGTTCGCCCACTGCTTGAATACTGCTCACCGGTGTGGGATGCGTACCATATAGGGATGACAGAAGAGATAGAGAAGATCCAACGGACTGACAGCAGCGCGCTTCGTTAGAGGATCATTTAGTTATCGCGAAAGCGTTACGGAGATGATGGATAAACTCCAGTGGAGGACTCTGCAAGAGAGACGCTCAGGAGCTCGGTACGGGCTTTTGTTGAAGTTTCGAGGAGTCAAGCAGTATATTGCTCCCTCCTACGTATATCTCGCGAGGAGACCATGAGGATAAAATCAGAGAGATTAGAGCCCACACAGAGGCATACCGACAATCTTTCTTTCACGAATAATACGAGACTGGAATAGAAGGGAGAACCGATAGAGGTACTCAAAGGACCCTCCGCCTCACACCGTCTGGTTGCTTGAGGAGTATGGATGTAGATGTAGAAGCAGAAGACTGAGGTAACAAATCCATGCGAGTGAGGGAAGTTGCAGACATGCTTTAAGGAGACTGAAGTTAAAAGCGTACTGGGTAAGCGCTGTGCAAGAACTGAAGGAGCCTGACCTGCAGAAGAGAGTGCATTTCTATTCATGGCTGTTGAGAAACGTTGCAGTGGTGTCCTGGACCTACTAAGGCTCATTATGAATGACAAGGCCTCTCTGGATACATAAATTCCCAAAACAGCATGTATCTGTCGACAGAAAATCCACATGCGATCCGCCAGGTACCTTTGCATGATGGGAAGATTGGTGTTTGGTGCGCCATTTCGGCCACACGTGTTATGGGGCCCATATTCTTTGAGATGTCGTGTATCTGGGAATCGTGGAGGAGTTTTATTAAAACTTGACAGAAAAGGAGCGTGAGTTATGTTAGAGCATGTGTTGACTTTACTGATCGGCTTTATGTGCCGCACCCGGTAGTTGAAATCTCTAACTATTAGCGCAGAGGGTATCGAAACGTTTGAAAAGGAATACGTCGCGGCCTGTCAACTCAGAATAGTGTGCTTTCATTCAAAATTATAGTGTCTCCGGCAAAATTAGGCATTTTTCGTTAGCGTGTGCCATATATAGCGGATATCGAAGATAGATAGTGCTTATAGAACCACTGTGACGCTCGTGATGTACTGAAGAGTAGCGAAGCGCCAGCACTCGCGCACTAAGAACAGGTAGGTGCGTAGATGAACCCGGGGCCCGCTTGCTTTCGCCTGCCGGCACTGAGCGGCCCCTGAACTTTGCAGTTGGTGGTCCGCCGGCCCAGCCCGGCATAAGACTCTGAAGGGATCAGCGATGCGGATGCGGAGGCGGGCCTGCGGCCTCGCGCCGCGTGGAGCCGAGCAGAGCGGCTTATAGGAAATCAATAGGCAGGCGGGCTGGCAGGCTAGCAGGGAGCCAGCAGGCGCCCGCCAGCTCTGTAGCAGCTAGCGGCCCGCGCCCGTGCTCTGCTATGCCCTGTCCCACTGGCTGCAGCCTCGGCGGGTAGCGGCGCCCGGCTGCCCGGCAACACTCATTACCTGCCACTACGGCGGGCTGCCTACACGGAGGCGTGCAGGCGTCAGGCCGAGCTGCCGGCGCGGCGGCTTTAGGGCTGCCGGGTCGGTCAGAGGAATCTCGTTAAGCCTCCGCAAGCACCGCGCGGAACGCCGCTTTGTCGGGATCGCTCTGAACCAATATCTTCATCACGGTCACTGCTCTTTAATGGGTCCTGTTAATGGCTGTATGGCCTTGTCAAGTGTGTAACTAGGTTCACAGGAGATATCCTGATAGAGACTTATTTAGCAGTCTCAAATTGTAGCTTCGAATTATTTGTTGGGTTCACACACGTTCAAATTCTCAGTATCTGTGTAAGACACTGGTAACATTAGTCACAGTCTCATTGTACTATCAAACACTGACGAAATTTTCAATAACAAGTTATCATGGTCAGGGTTCACAGGCATGTAGAACTTTTTAAAAGACATCACATTCCCCGTTGACTGTAGAACTTATTTATATCATGTCTATATTGTCATCTAGGAAGTTGTGTGTTGTCAACAGATGTAAAAATGCCACACAGAGCACCTCGCTTCATACCTTTTGACAGTTACTGGAACGTCTGCTACGCTGACCTGTTCTCTCACCCCTGTGTCGGGGCTGCGACTGGGCGGTCGTGGATCGGCGTGGATCCCCAGAGCGGTCGGCGTATCAGGGAGTCAGCACCACGACAAGTCGCCACTTTCGTAGTGGCGGAAGAGCTAAAGGGGAATTCTCAGACCGGACTATTCTTTCTATACAGAACTTCTCTCCATTCTGATCAACTCCAGTGGAAGCTGCAGGACCGACACGTGCAAGGGCAGTCACGAGGTTTTAATTATGTCCTCACTCACTACCAAGTGCACGCAGGCTTCGACGTTTTTCTTGGTCACCCGTAGCGGCACAATACGGTACTATGTCATGTGGGGGTGTTTGTGTCGACCAGGACAACAAATTCGTGCCTAAAGGTGGTAATTAAAATTTTGTTACTACTGATGATACTTTTTGCCAAATAGATATATTATTAGCATAGCTTTGTAAACAATAAGAAAGCATACTCTGAGAAACAGCGCCTTTATTAAATAGCGTTTCGCGAAATAAATTTATTATATCCAAATATAGTCTGAGTAAGTACGAAAGGATGAAGCAGTCTCGTGAAGGATTATTGTTAACCTTTCATAACTGAATTAATTAAACTTTCGCAAATTACTGTAGAAACTTCTTTTCTGATTTTGGAATGGATACTGGATGAGGTCATATTTCTGAATTTCGATTGTTGTTCATAGTTTTATAATTATTTTAAGTGTGAGGTTTATGTCGCACTGGTCTTGAGGAGGAATAAATAGTTAGCTAAATTTGTTCCTTCTCGAGCTCAGCGAAGTATATACATTCCATTTAAAATACTTTTTTTATTAGAGATTAGGATCTGTGAAAAGAATACAACTACCGCTATTAGGCCAAACAAATTCCAAGATATTAAGCCAGTTGCAGTTTCGTTAACTGCCCACCACGGAGAAGCTATAAGATTCGTCGCAAGAAAAAACACACATGGTACAATCTCAGCTATATGCTGCCCTGCATCCACAGCACAGTGCACAGCGGTAAAGGGAGCTGCAGACCGGTTAGATCAACACAAAGGTACTGGTAGTGGGTCACTCAGGTAGTGGCATCGACTTTATTACTTGCTTTTGGACGACCGGCTGCTGTGACCGAGCTATTCCAGACGCTTCAGTCCGGAGCCACGTGACTGCTACGATCGCAGGTTCGAATCCTGCCTCGGGCATGGATGTGTGTGGTGTCCTTAGTTTAGTTAGGTTTAAGTAGTTATAAGTTCTAGGGGGCTGATGACCTCAGATGTTAAGTCCCATAATGCTCAGAGATTTTTTTTTTATATTTTTGCTTTTGGACCTTTTGGACGTTGCAATAATAAACAGTTGCATCTTGTTGGGACTATAGTAATGGCGAAAAATGTGACTAACTTTCTTTTTATAAGGCACCATTCAACTGGGAGAAATATAAAGAGAAGGGAAAAGCAAAGATTCATCACAAAAAGAAAAACAAGTTTGTGGAATTTTCCGTTTCATATCAAATCAACGGAAACAAAATAAGAGTACACGAGAAAATAAAATATGTAAATGCAAAACTTTAGACACAAATATGAACAAAATATAAAAATATAAGTTGTCTGCACACAGTAGCAACAAGGCAAAACAACTAAACGAATTAAAAGTGTTTTATGAATAAATATGTGCACAAATCTGTTCATTTCCAGCAAACAGTGTAAAAAAAGATGGTAAATATCTTTACTAAGCTTATCTATTGCAGTATCATTTCTGCATATTGCAGAAAAGAAAAAAAATACATAAAACCGCCAAATCACAAAGCAAAAGGCACAAGGCACAAGGCACAAGGCACAAGGGATTTCCACATCCCTGGCAACTCAGGAAAATAAAGTTTTATGTGGGAGACGTATGTCTCACTGGGCACAAAGAGATTGATGTAGGTTATAAAATTGTAACACGTGGCTCTCTTTGTTAATGTATGACTTCACCCTACGTGCATCCTTAATGATCATCTTTCGTAACGCAGTACACACGACATGATGACTGTGTGAATGTAATAATGTCTGCCAGACATTAAAAATACCTCTGTATGATCCTTTATACTACCAGTCTTCTCCGAGAAAGAGACATCTGAATCCTCAATACGAAATTATTTCGCATTCGATATATGGCATGTTTCCGTAAGAGCGTACAAAAATGTAGCAGGACAGAGAGCATGCTCCACTTAACAACTTTAGAAGGGAACCTGGAGCCGGAGAAGCCAGCTTAAGGAGATATGGAAGTAAACTTGTGTACCTCTTTGTCTAGCATTACTGTTAACAACTAACATGCGTACAAGTTTACACGTACTGAGCTGTTTATTTACATGTACATTCTTTATTTCCTCAAGGTAACAATTTGGACGAGTCTGATTACTAGGAAGTCATGATGCAGGTTTTGTTTACTTTACTTGTCCATAAGCTTACTCTGTTGGATCGTATTTACACTGTCCCATGACAGAACGTGCTATGAATCAATGACAGAGCCATTCATTACTCAGCGCTATTCAGAGCCGTACAGTGCAATGCGATGGAGCAGTACCGGTACAATATTTCCTGGGCGCTGGATTGAAATGGGGGTTCTATTCCATGGCCTGCGAGGTCACCTGACATGAAATTCCTTGATTATTTCTTATGGGGAAATCTAAAGTCACTTGTGTATGAGACCCCAGTGGATACGGAGATGGAATTAATTGCCAGGGTTGTAGCTGCTGTGATGTGATTCGAAAATCAGCAGGGTTATCGGTCAGGGTGCATCAGAAACTATCGATGTCATGCTTGCACTGAGGTTGATGGTCATCAGTTTCAGCTCATTTTGCAAGATGCAGTGCATCTGGTACGTTCATTGTGTCAGTGATTCTATATGCAGTTAACTAATGTGAATAAGAAGGTACAGAGTAATATGGTTTTATTCCCATTATCCCCTTAAGCCGGCTTCTCCGGCCCCAGGTTCCCTACGTCAAATAGTTCAGTGGAGCATCCTCTATGTCCTTTTTGCACGCTCTTGGGGAAGTACCCTGTATATACTGGTGCGCGAAACTTACGGGCCAGTGTAACGTTCTCATGATCTACATGGATGATGTCTGTTCTACCGGGCAACCGTGTCCGAAAGAAAAGACACCATTGTTCCGATGAGCAGCTGTAGTTAGTACATGACGATAAAATATCCGACATCTACCTGCAGTGGGGAACTGGGTTGTTGGCGCTACTTTGTAGCGTGTGGCATAGCATACGGTGATTTGAATCGGACGAAAGGGGTCCTCGGGTAGCCGAGCTGATTATGGCCACCGCTCGCGTAAAGCGGGAAATCGGCCACGGATTTTCATCAGTCGCCGGTGGTTTCGCTCAGTGCCCCACTGCAGCTGAATGTCGGATATTTCTTTCGTTTTGCGTGATGTTTCACTGCCAAGTAACATAGCTCGCTGAAATATGAACCATACATGGAAAGAACTGCCACAGAATAGCGCGGAAGGTAACTGAAAGAAATACGAAATGAGATGGAAGAAGATGAAACTTTCTTTCAAAAACAATAATTCTACTAAAGTCACCGCGATTTACGATGGTCGCTTGTACATTACAAACGGTGGTACATGGTTCTTAATACTGTGTGTAATCACCATAGAGGACCGCGCATGCACTGCAATGTCCTCTCATGTTGGTTACGAGTTTCGTAAGGATTTGTTGTGGTACAGCGATTTATTCCTCCATAATCGCGATTGACAGCTGCTGGGCCGTCGTTGGTGCCTGTGTATGTGGTGCGATACGTGTCCTCAATGCATCCCATACACGCCCGATGGGGTTTCGGTCTGGATAAAGAGCAGACCAGTCCATTCGCCAAATATCCTCTCATTCCAAAAGTCCCCGACCTGCGCTCTTCAATGCGGTCACGAACGAGTTCAAAAATGGCTCTGAGCGCTATGGGACTCAACTGCTGAGGTCATTAGTCCCCTAGAACTTAGAACTAGTTAAACCTAACTAACCTAAGGACATCACAAACATCCATGCCCGAGGCAGGATTCGAACCTGCGACCGTAGCGGTCTTGCGGTTCCAGACTGCAGCGCCTTTAACCGCACGGCCACTTCGGCCGGCTCGAACGAGTGCATGCCTGAAAACAACCATATTGGGAAATTGTACAGTATCACAATGAAGATGACGCCTCAGTGTACCATCTTCACAGATATGGAGAACTGCAATGCCTACGCACACCATAACAATCGGACCACCAAAGCGATCGTGTTCGGGAATGCTCGACGTGGCCTAATGTGGCGAGAGGTGGGCATACGTAATGTAGACAGGAACACTGTTGGACATCATAGTTATGGTGGTCAAGGTGTTACATATGTGCAGGTATACTGTTGCATGATAAAAGAAATTATTCAGGTAGTGAAGGGAGACGAAAATTTAATAGTCATGGGTGACTAGAATTCGACAGTAGGAAAAGGGAGAGAGGGAAACATAGTAGGTGAATATGGATTGGGGCAAAGAAATGAAAGACGAAGCCGTCTGTTAGAATTTTGCGCAGAACATAACTTAATCAAGAATCGTAAAAGAAGGTTGTATACATGGAAGAATCCTGGAGATACTAAAAGGTATCAGATAGATTATATAATGGTAAGACAGAGATTTAGGAACCAGATTTTAAATTGTAGGACATTTCCAGGGGCAGATGTGGACTCTGACCACAATCTATTGGTTATGAACTGTAGATTAAAACTGAAGAAATTGCAAAAAAGTGGGAATTTAAGGAGGTGAGACCTGGATAAACTGACTAAACCAGAGGTTTCACAGAGTTTCAGGGACAGCATAAGGGAACAATTGACAGGAATGGGGGAAAGAAATACAGTAGAAAAAAAATGGTCCAAATGGCTCTGAGCACTATGGGACTCAACTGCTGAGGTTATTAGTCCCCTAGAACTTAGAACTAGTTAAACCTAACTAACCTAAGGACATCACAAACATCCATGCCCGAGGCAGGATTCGAACCTGCGACCGCAGCGGTCCTGCGGTTCCAGACTGCAGCGCCTTTAACCGCACGGCCACTTCGGCCGGCAATACAGTAGAAGGAGAGTGGGTAGCTCTGAGGGATGAAGTAGTGAAGGCAGCAGAGGATCAAGTGGGTAAAAAGACGAGGGCTAGTAGAAATCCTTGGGTAACAGAAGAAATATTGAATTTAATTGATGAAAGGAGAAAATATAAAAATGCAGTAAATGAAGCAGGCAAAAAGAAATACAAACGTCTCAAAAATGAGATCGACAGGAAGTGCAAAATGGCTAAGCCGGCATGTCTAGAGGACAAATGTAAGGATGTAGAGGCTTATCTCACTAGGGGTAAGATAGATACTGCCTACAGGAAAATTAAAGAGACCTTTGGAGAAAAAAGAGCCACTTGTATGAATAACAAGAGCTCAGATGGAAACCCAGTTCTAACCAAAGAGGGGAAAGCAGAAAGGTGGGAGGAGTATATAGAGAGTCTATACAAGGGCGATGTTCTTGAGGACAATATTATGGAAATGGAAGAGGATGTAGATGAAGATGAAATGGGAGATACGATACTGCGCGAAGAGATTGACAGAGCACTGAAAGACCTGAGTCGAAACAAGGCCCCAGGAGTAGACAACATTCCATTAGAACTACTGATGGCCTTGGGAGAGCCAGTCCTGACAAAATTCTACCATCTGGTGAGCAAGATGCACGAGACAGGCGAAATACCCTCAGACTTCAAGAAGAAAAGGTGGTACGGGTAAAATACAGGGAGCGAACGGCTATTTACAATTTGTACAGAAACCAGATGGCAGTTATGAGAGTCGAGGGGCATGAAAGGGAAGCAGTGATTGGGAAGGGAGTGAGACAGGGTTGTAGCCTCTCCCCGATGTTATTCAATCTGTATATTGAGCAAGCAGTAAAGGAAACAAAAGAAAAATTTGGAGTAGGTATTAATATCCAGGGAGAAGAAATAAAAATTTCGAGGTTCGCCGATGACATTGTAATTCAGTCAGAGACAGCAAAGGACATGGAAGAGCAGTTGAACGGAATGGAGAGTGTCTTGAAAGGAGGGTATAAGATGAACATCAACAAAAGCAAAACGAGGATAATGGAATGCAGTCGAATTAAGTCGGGTGATGCTGAGGGAATTAGATTAGGAAATTTAGTAAAGGAGATTTGCTATTTGGAGAGCAAAACAACTGATGATGGTCAGAGTAGAGAGGATATAAAATGTAGACTGGTAATGGCAAGGAAAGCGTTTCTGAAGAAGAGAAATTTGTTAACATCGAGTATAGATTTAAATGTCAGGAAGTCGTTCCTGAAAGTATTTGTATGGAGTGTAGCCATGTATGGAAGTGAAACATGGACAATAAATAGTTTGGACAGGAAGAGAATAGAAGCTCTCGAAATGTGGTGCTACAGAAGAATGCTGAAGATTAGATGGGTAGATCACATGACTAATGAGGAGGTATTGAACAGGATTGGGGAGAAGAGAAGTTTGTGGCAAAACTTGACTAGAAGAAGGGATCGGTTGGTAGGACATGTCCTGAGGCAGCAAGGGATCACAAATTTAGCATTGGAGGGCAGAGTGGAAGGTAAAAATCGTAGAGGGAGGCCAAGAGATGAATACACTAAGCAGATTCAGAAGGATGGAGAGCCAGTCTCAGGGCTGAAGACCACAACAACAACAACAACTGTTGCATGGGTGTACTGACCTCCAGGTCTTTAAGTTCGGTACAGTGACCAGTCACCGTTCGTGTGGCACTTTACTCCGTCACATGTGTGTCTTTTCATGGGTGCATTCGGCCCTGACTTCATTTTGATGACTGACAACGTGCGACCGCATCGAACGGAGCATGTGCTGGAGCTCTTGTAACGAGAGAATGTTGGACGAATGGAGTGGTCTGCACGTTCCTCCAAACTAAATCCCATCGAGCACTCGGAGGAATGGAACGCCGTATCCCTTGTACTATATCGTATTGTATGTTAACTGGGGGCCTAGAAACGACGGAGAGGCTCCGTTCCCGCCGCAGCCGCCGTGGACAAGAACCCCACTTCGCCCCTCCGCCGCCCCACACCGAACCACTCTTTCAGGATTATTGTGCGGTTCGGCCCTGGGTGGACCTCCTCCCCCAGGGAACGTCTCATGGTGGTGTACGCGTACGTGGAGAACTTGTTTCCGCAGCAATTGCCGACATAGTGTAGCTGAGGCAGAATCGGGGGAACCAGCTCGCATTCGCCGAGGGAGATGGAAAACCGCCTAAAAACCATCCACAGACTGGCCGGCTCGCCGGAACTCGACACAAGTCCGCCGGACGAATTCGTGCCAGGGACCAGGCGTTCCTTCCCAATCCGGAAAGCCGTGCGTTAGATCGCTCGGCTAACCGGGCGGGCCTCAAGAACCCCTTACCAACATTGTGGCCAGCATATGAGCAGGTTTCACAACATGCACGGCCGTCTATGGTGATCATACACGTCATTAAGAACCATGTGAACCCGTTTGTAATGTCCAGGGGACGATGATTAGTCGCGGTGACTTCAGCCTAATTACTGTCTCTGAACAGCACTGTCATTTCTGTTTCGTCTCACTTCACATTTGTTTCAGTCAGCTTCTGCACTGTGCCATAGTACGTCTTTCTGTGTGTCGTTCAAGTTTCATCGAGCTACGTTACTTGGCAGGCACACATCATGTGAAAGCCACGTTTGTCCTTAAGATTTTTACCTATGTATATACTCAGCATGTCCGTTTATAGTTCGTGGCGGAGTGTATATCGTATTAGTATTATCGTTCTCACTTCCGCCCCTTTCGCATCCTGAAAAACATAAAAATGACAGTCTAAATGTCCCTCTGTGTCCCTAACCTCTCTTATCGTACCTATTCCAGATGTGCGAGTTTGGCACCACAATGGTCCCACAATCTACCACGAGTTGCGCTGCTTTAAATTTACCCAAGAGGATCACGACGACAGCTGGGAGTCTCTGAGCTGAGTTCTGCAGCCATGCTCATTTGATCAGGAGCAGTACTCTACAATTTGTCACATGATCACGGAACAATCTTTTTGGGCTGCTAATCTTGTGTGATGAATCGTTTTGTATATTGACAACATTACAAGTGCTATTTTGCGTCATTCAGACATTAGTATGTTAATATCATTTGCGTGCAAAAGTCTCCGTTGAGTGCAGCTTAGTGAAAAACACTCGTCGAGCCAACACATTAGCTGCGCTGAGTCAGAGCAGAGCTGATGTGTGGAACGCTGCAGCGAGAGAAATTCCCGGAGACGCAGTGTGTCGGCGGCTGACACAAAGTCGATATATTTGTCTGTCTGTGTGTGTGTGTGTGTGTGTGTGTGTGTGTGTGTGTATGTGTGTGTGAGTGTGTGTGTGGCACAGCGTCGCGCTGACAATGACGTGATGGTCTAATTCCGGACCCGGCAGAACCGAAGCCAAGCTAGGAATCCACTCGCTAGTCACCGCGCACAAGCGGGATGATCCCGTAAAACGGCAAACCAGACCTCCCATTTGATATACAGTACGTGTTACGAAACTTAGACGGTAAGTTATAGCCCTGGATACAGCATGTTTCTGAAAAAAAATAGACAAAGAAAGAACCTAGTTGAGAAACCGAGCACTGCCCGGATCAGAATATGGGAGAAGTTATGAGTACCATTTTAGATATGACAGTCACACAGGCGTATACCTCATTAAGGATATCATGACTCCGGTTACCCTGTTAATAAGGTAGTTTGGTCGCGGTGTGTGGCAGTGGGTGATCATGTTGGACAAACGTCCACGAAATGTAGAGCAATAAATACTCTTAGGTAAAGGAAGATAACATACGACTTTACGGTATGTGTGAAAATGTGTTTATTATTTCATTCACGATTCAGTGTAATGGCGATAGAGTGCTCAACATGTCTCTCCATGTTGTGTTGGATGGAAGAGTGTGATTGTTGTTGGCAGATATCTCAACATAATGAGCGATGTGGAACACTTAGTTCTCTTAGAAAAAGCTGTATTCTCTATGACTTTTGAACTCTACAGTATTAGTGAATATACTCGCTTATAAAATCCTCACCCTGTTCCATCCGCACTGCCATTAAGTTACGAGGATATATTTAACCGCTAGTAGCACCAAGGGCCAATAGTAGTTTAGTAATATTGTCTAAACGTAATTGTAAAATGACGAAAACGCGCTTCATTATGAAAAGGATTATACTCACGAAGAATAACCGAAATGTTTGTGCGAAATCACTGTAGTGCACCTTTCGTTAATTCATGTCTTAGTTACGAGTACTTTCGTCCTTCATTATGAAAAGAATTATACTCACGGAAAATAACCGAAATGTTTCTCAGAAATCACTGTAGTGTACCGTTCGATTAATCATTTGTGAGTTAAGGTTACTTTTATCTTTGAGTCTGCCAGGAATTTTTTCTTTGTGTCTCTGTTGGTCGTCGGTAAAGTATAATTGACGAAACCGCGCTGAGAGGTTGAAAAGTGCCCTGTTTGATGTTACACGTCGTTATTTAAGTCTGAATGACGAAACCGTTTAAGCATCGTATTATGTCGTGCGAATGACACAGTAAACGCATTTTCATATGTACAGTAAAGTTCGTAAATCACAGAGTACACAGCTTTTCCTAAGAGTATTTATTGCTTCATATTTCGCGAATTATTTAACGCCACACTCACCCACAGCTACGTACTGCGACCGAACTCCTTTGGTAAAGGCATGAGACCAGCGGTTATCTATTACCACAACCACGAATGGGTGGCTGTGGTTGGTCTGGGAGAAAAGTTCTTTGGTATCTTGGTTTTGTCCAAGCTTGTAACAGAGTGCTTGCAAGTTGTTTTTGTTGTTGCTGCTGTTGGTACTGCTATTGCTGCCTCTGTCTTCATTCAGAAGACAGGTTGGAAACAGCTGTCAACACTACTCTTTCACGTGCGCAAAACTGTTGCAACCTTCATCCTTCTGAACCTGCTTACTGTGTATATCTCTACACTTTTAGCCGGCCTGGGTGGCGAGCGATTCTAGGCGCTACAGTCTGGAACCGCGCGACCGCTACGATCGCAGGTTCGAATCCTGCCTCGGGCATGGATGTGTGTCATGTCCTTATGTTAGTTCGGTTTAAGTAGTTCTAAGTTCTAGGGGACTGATGACATCAGCAGTTAAGTCCCATAGTGCTCAGAGCCATTTGAACCATTTGAATCTACACTTTTTACCGTCACAGTTCTCTGATCCCAAAACTGACCACTCGTTGGTGACTTTGGATGTGTTCTATCAGCCGATGCTTTGTGTTAGTCGCATTCTACCACAAAGCTGTTTTCTCTCAGATCCAATTCAGTACCTCGCAGTTACTTATCCGATATACCCATCTAATCTTCAGCGTTGTTCTCTCTCTTCCTGTCTGAACTATTTATAGTCCACGTTTCATTTTTGCGCAAAGCTAAGCTTACTAACACCTGAATTTTTGTATTAGATATTAACAAATGTATCCTTTAGGAAAGGTTTAATTCATTATTACCTATGAGCACTTCACATTATCTCCACTCCAGAACCGTCACTTACTATGCTGCCTAAATAGAAAAACACATCTACACTCCTGGAAATGGAAAAAAGAACACATTGACAACGGTGTGTCAGACCCACCATACTTGATCCGGACACTGCGAGAGGGCTGTACAAGCAATGATCACACGCACGGCACAGCGGACACACCAGGAACCGCGGTGTTGGCCGTCGAATGGCGCTAGCTGCGCAGCATTTGTGCACCGCCGCCGTCAGTGTCAGCCAGTTTGCCGTGGCATACGGAGCTCCATCGCAGTCTTTAACACTGGTAGCATGCCGCGACAGCGTGGACGTGAACCGTATGTGCAGTTGACGGACTTTGAGCGAGGGCGTATATTGGGCATGCGGGAGGCCGGGTGGACGTACCGCCGAATTTCTCAACACGTGGGGCGTGAGGTCTCCACAGTACATCGATGTTGTCGCCAGTGGTCGGCGGAAGGTGCACGTGCCCGTCGACCTGGGACCGCACCGCAGCGACGCACGGATGCACGCCAAGACCGTAGGATCCTACGCAGTGCCGTGGGGGACCGCACCGCCACTTCCCAGCAAATTAGGGACACTGTTGCTCCTGGGGTATCGGCGAGGACCATTCGCAACCGTCTCCATGAAGCTGTGCTACGGTCCCGCACACCGTTAGGCCGTCTTCCGCTCACGCCCCAACATCGTGCAGCCCGCCTCCAGTGGTGTCGCGACAGGCGTGAATGGAGGGACGAATGGAGACGTGTCGTCTTCAGCGATGAGAGTCGCTTCTGCCTTGGTGCCAATGATGGTCGTATGCGTGTTTGGCGCCGTGCAGGTGAGCGCCACAATCAGGACTGCATACGACCGAGGCACACAGGGCCAACACCCGGCATCATGGTGTGGGGAGCGATCTCCTACACTGGCCGTACACCACTGGTGATCGTCGAGGGGACACTGAATAGTGTACGGTACATCCAAACCGTCATCGAACCCATCGTTCTACCATTCCTAGACCGGCAAGGGAACTTGCTGTTCCAACAGGACAATGCACGTCCGCATGTATCCCGTGCCACCCAACGTGCTCTAGAAGGTGTAAGTCAACTACCCTGGCCAGCAAGATCTCCGGATCTGTCCCCCATTGAGCATGTTTGGGACTGGATGAAGCGTCGTCTCACGCGGTCTGCACGTCCAGCACGAACGCTGGTCCAACTGAGGCGCCAGGTGGAAATGGCATGGCAAGCCGCTCCACAGGACTACATCCAGCATCTCTACGATCGTCTCTATGGGAGAATAGCAGCCTGCATTGCTGCGAAAGGTGGATATACACTGTACTAGTGCCGACATTGTGCATGCTCTGTTGCCTGTGTCTATGTGCCTGTGGTTCTGTCAGTGTGATCATGTGATGTATCTGACCCCAGGAATGTGTCAATAAAGTTTCCCCTTCCTGGGACAATGAATTCACGGTGTTCTTATTTCAATTTCCAGGAGTGTATTTCTTTTAGGCCCCCATTTCCTAATCTAAATTTTTAATCTTCTACATTCCATTACCTAATTAAATCGTCTACATTCCATAACCTTTGTTTTATAGCTGTCAGGATTAATCTTATAATTTCTTTTCAAAACACTGTGAATTACATTCAGATGATCTTACAGATTCTTTTGCTGTCCGTGGTAGAATTAATAAGATGTCGGAAAATGTTAGTGTATCTATTTTTTACTCCTTAATTTTCATTCCCATTCCAAACTCCTCTTTCGTTTCCTTTATTGCTTGCTTAATGCACAAGATGCAATCCTGCCTCATTCACTTCTCAAGTACTGTTCTTCTTCTATGTCCTTCTAGTGTTAGAACTGCAGTCTGGTATGCGTAGTGGGCGAGAAGAACCTTCCACTTTGGTCGTTGTATCCCTGGTAACTTCAGTATTTCAAGTAGTGTTCTCCAGTCTGCGTTGTGATAAATTTCTTCTTATTCCACAAGTCCTATTAAAGTTGGTTTCTCTGCCTTAAAGCTTCGTAGTAAAATGAGCCATGGTGCCTTAATTGCTTTCTTCGTTCCTACGCAAACTTATTTTCCACCAGGTTTGCATCTATCAGTAGCTCTATTGTTTTGTAGTTAGTGTTAGTATTTGGCAAGCATGCTTTATTAATTCGGCAACTTGACAATTTTCAACAAAATAGAGGGGACTTTGTTGTAGCTAGATGATGCGGTACCCGGGAAAACAAGACTTTTAGTCGATATTTTAGCCCCTTAACTGATTTCAGAATAACATGAAGGTATGGCCACTAGGGACTGTAAGAAACAGTTCTCACCATTTTGTACATTTTTTGTTGTAGTTGGGTAATGCACAGGTTCTGTAATTGTTTGCGTCCTTTACGCTTAAGTACTGTATAATATATTAAATTCATTTGGAGGATGTTATTTATTCTTCAGGTGTATAATTTTACTGTCAGTAATAGGCTATACATTCTTAGAACTACTTATACAACATGTGGACAGTTACCCCGTACTTCGTCAATAGTGCAACATCTTGTACCTTGAACGAGAAGAGGGTCTTTTACCATCGAACGTAGAATATTTGCAAATGAATTGCGGTTCTTTAATATCTTAAATAATTTTCTAGTGAATGTAAGTTTGTGTTAGTTGCCAGTAGCTCGTATTTCAAAATGGATTTAACTTGTAGCTTGTTTTTGACAATACTCATGCTTAATTTTATTTCACTTACTTATTATTGGTGTGTAGTAGATTAATAATATAACAGGCTACTAAGTACAGTATTGACAAGATTTTCTCGATTGAAACGCTTTTAAATTTCAATCCAATATTTCTTCCAAGGTACAAAGCTAATGTTGAACCTCGGAACATGTTTACATATTTGGAGAAACCTTAATTTTCCGGACTAATTTCGGTAATTTCAATAAAAGACTGCAGCGCATAAGAAGCGAGTGGCTTTATTTACAAATTGAGTGGGAATAATGTATTGAACTTGTATTACAGGACTGGCTAGAGGTGAAAGTCTCAGATGGGTTCCAAAGTACAACACTCTCCCCTGCTAGACACAGTACCAACCGTAAAATAACAATTAACGAAAGTCGAGTGACAAGATGAAACTGGTTCTAGAAAGAGCAGATACCAGGATGAGTTTCATTGTAAGAACTTTACGGAAATGTTGATCAGCAACGAAATACGTGGCTTGCTCAACAATATAGGAGTCTAAATAGGTAGGATAAAGAGAGAAGATCCAAAGAACAGATGCACTTTCTGTCACGACACCGTTTAGTAGGCGCTATAGCGTTACTGAGATGCTCAGCCAACACCATTTGTCAGACGACATACATAGAGGTTTACAGGTGAAATTCGGAGAGCATTGGTTCAAATGAAAGCTATGCAGTATATTTCTACCTAATGCATAGATCTAGCGGTATGAGCTAATACCGAGCCTTTTCGGCAGTCTGCTACCCAACTACTGTTCCCGAAGGAATACTAAAGAGACTGCGAGGTACAGCCTGGTCAGAGATTGCAGCTATCCTGGGCACCACCGCGCTGTCTGCAGTGTACTAAGCTGCAGACCATACTATACGATAGTATGCTGAAGCGGCAGGTACACCAGCGGAACCGGTGCACACCTATATGAGTCAGTGCGCGTCGTGGCTGGAACGTTGGAACTCACACCGGCACCTCAGTTCCCCGCCCTTGCAGACGTCGCCCAGCCACTAGTGGTTTCAACAGGTGGTCCGCGGACCCCCAGGGGTCCGTGAGCTATGCCAGAGGGGTCCGCAAGATGCTATTAGAATAAAAAATATATTAAATATATTTCGTATGATAGCAGATTTTTTGTTTTGGTCGCTCAATATTTTTTCAATAATGAATATGTCAGTGTTTTTCTTAAGTACCAAAAATAGAAAACGTATAAAAAGACTCTTAATTTGTCTTTTTGTTGGTACTTGTAACTGTGATATGACAAGGTACCAATCATGCTCGATGAGGGGGTCCTCGAGAAAATTTTGTTGCGAATCCCTACCTTAGACCATAACACGTCACGGCTACAGAATGGAACAGACTTCATGTCCCACAGTCCTACGAGTACTTCCGACCACAGTGTACCAGACAACGCCTCGCGCTCCCGCGTCGGCTCGCAGACCTGTGTGTGAAGATGATGCCATGTCGCTGCCTCAACCATTTCTCCTGATGGAAGCATGGAAAGAGAGATTGAAGTGTAAGAGAGGTTTCCATCGCAACCACTGCCAATATCGCTCTTAAGGAATCGTTCACGCAGGAGAGTAATACAAAGATACCGCCGTTTGACCATCAAAAAGATTGCCGCATGGACGACGTGGTAGTAAGCATCCATGTTGTAGAGAAACACCTGAAAGAGTTGAAAACAAATAAGTCACCAGGACCAGATAGAATCCCAATCTGGTTTCCCATAGAGTACGCTACAGCATTTGCCCCTTAATTAGCTTGAATTTATCGTGAATATCTAGCCCAGCACAAAGTCCCAAGCGACTGGAAAAAAAGGGCACGTGACTCCTGCTTACATCAAGGGTAAAAGAACGTACCCGCAAAATTACAGACCAATATCTTTAACATGGTTTGCTGCAGAATACTGGAACATATTCCCAGTTCGAATGTAATAAGCTTTCTTGAGTCCGAGAAGCTTACGCCCACAAATTAGCGTGGTTTTAGAAAACATCGTTCGTGCGGAATTAAGCTTGCTATTTTCTCAAATGATGTACTGCGAACAGTAGATGAAGGGCGACAGCCAGATTCCATACTTCTAGATTTTCGGAAAGCATCTGACGAGGTGCCCCATTGCAGGCTGTTAACAAAGGTACGAGCATATGGAATAAAATCACAGATATGTCAATGGCTCGAAGACTTCTTAATAAAAGCAAGTATGTCGTCCTCGACGGCGAATGTTCATCAGAGACAAGAGTATCGGCAGAAGTACCCCAGGGAAGTGTGTCAGGACCGCTGTTGTCCTCTATACGCATAAATGATTTGGCTCGTAGAGTGGGCAGCAGTATGCGATTTTTTGCTGAAGATGCTGTGATGTACGCTAAGGTGTCGAAGGTGAGTGACTGTAAGAATATACCGCGCGACTTAGATAAAGTTTCCAGTTGGTGTGATGAATGGCAACTAGCTCTAAATGTGGAAAAATGCAAGTTAATGCGGATGAATAGGAAAAACAAATCCGTCATGAAACTTCCTGGCAGATTAAAACTGGGTACGGGACCGAGACTCGAACTCGGGACCTTTACCTTCCGCCGGCAAGTACTCTACCAACTGAGCTACACAAGCACGACTCAGGACCCGTCCTCAGAATTTTGCTTCCACCAGTACCTCGTCTCCTACCTTCCAAACTTCACAGAAGTACTCCTGCGAAACTTACAGGACTAGCACTACTGGAAGAAAGGATATTGTGGAGACATGGGTAGTTTGAAATCAGCGCACACTCCGCTGCAGAGTGAAAATTTCACTCTGGAAACATCCCCCAGGCTGTGGCTAAGCCATGTCTCCGCAATATCCTTTCTTCCAGTAGTGCTAGTCCTGCAAGTTTCGCAGGAGAACTGTGAAGTTTGGAAGGTAGGGGGCGAGATACTGGCGGAAGTACAATTGTGAGGAGGGGTGGTGAGTCGTGCTCGTGTAGCCCATTTGGTAGAGCACCTTCCCGCGAAAGACAAAGGTCCCGAGTTCGAGTCTCTTTCCGGCACACAGTTTTAATCTACCAGGAGGTTTCAAACTCAGTGCACACTCCGCTGCAGAGTGAAAACTTCATTTTGGAAATCCTTCATCTTCGCACACAGCATTAGCAGTGTTCTGTTTGACACATTCACGTCATTTAAATATCTGGGCGTAATGTTGCACATCGATATGAAATGGAAGGAAGATGTGAGGGATGTGGTAAGAAAGGCGAATGTTCGAATTCCGTTTATTGAGAGAATTTTAGGATAGTGTGGTTCATCTGTACCGGAGACCGCGTATAGAACGCTAGTGCGAGCCATTGTTGAGTACTGCTCGAGTGTTTGGCATCTGCACGAGGTCAACTCAGAGGAAGACATCGAAGAAGTTCAGAAGCAGGCTGCTAGATTTGTTAACGGAAGGGTACAATGTCTCTGGAGATCAAACGGGAATTGCAGCAGGGAAGGTGACGGTCTTTTCGAGGAACACTATTAAGAAAATTAAGAGGTCCGGAATGTGTAGCTTACTTCAGAACAATCTTACTGTCGCCAAAATACATTTCACGTAAGGACCACTAAGATAAGGCACGAGGGATTATGGCGCATACAGAGGCATATAGGCATTCCTTTCACCCTCGTTCTATTTGCGAATGGAACAGGAAAGGAAATGACTTTTAGTGGTGCAGGGTACCCTCCGCCACCCACCGTATAGTGGCTTGCAGAGTGCTTGTGTAGACGGGTAGATAGAGATGTAGACACACTACTGGCTTTTGACATTGCTACACCACGAAGATGACGTGCTGCAGACGGGAAATTTAAGCGACAGGAAGAAGATGCTGTGATATGGAAATTATGGGCTTTTCAGAGCTTTCATACAAGGTTGGCGCTGGTGGCGACACCTACAACGTGCTGACGTGAGGAAAGTTTCCAACCGATTTCTCACACACAAACAGCAATTGACCGGCGTTGCCTGGTGAAACGTTGTTCTGATGCCTCATGTAAAGAGGAGAAATGAGTTTCCGACTTTGATAAAGGTCGGATTGTAGCCTATCGCGATTGCGGTTTATCGTATCGCGACATTGCTGCTCGCGTTGGTCGAGATCCAATGACTGTTAGCAGAATATGGAATCGGTGGGTTCAGGAGGGTAATACGGAACGCCGTGCTGGATCCCAACGGCCTCGTATCACTAGCAGTCGAGATGACAGGCATCTTATCCGCATGGCTGTAACGGATCGTGCAGCCACGTCTCGATCCCTGAGTCAACAGATGGGTACGTTTGCAAGACAACAACCATCTGCGCGAACAGTTCGACGACGTTTGCAGCAGCATGGACAGTCGGCTCGGAGAGCATGGCTGCGGCTACCCTTGACGCTGCATCACAGACAGGAGCGCCTGCGATGGTGTACTCAACGACGAACCTGGTGCACTAATGGCAAAACGTCATTTTTTCGAATGAATCTGGGTTCTGTTTACAGCATCACGATGGTCGCATCCGTGACAGGCGACATCGCAATGAACGCACATTGGAAGCGTGTATTTGTCATCGCCATAATGGCGTATCAAAAAAAAAAAAAAAAAAAAATGGTTCAAACGGCTCTGAGCACTATGGGACTTAACATCTGAGGTCATCAGTCCCCTAGAAGTTAGAACTACTTAAACCTAACTAACCTAAAGACATCACACATATCCACGCCCGAGGCAGGATTCGAACCTGCGACCTTAGCGGTCGCGCGGTTCCAGACTGAAGCGTCTAGAACTGCTCGGCCACAACGGCCGGCACTGGCGTATCACCCGGCGTGATGGAATGGGGTGCCATTGGTTACACGTCTCGGTCACCTCTTGTTCGCATTGACGGCACTTTGAACAGTGGACGTTACATTTCAGATATGTTACGACCCGTGGCTCTACCCTTCATTCGATCCCTGCGAAACCCTACATTTCAGAAGGATAATGCACGACCGCATGTTGCAGGTCCTGTATGGGCCTTTGTGGATACAGAAAATGTTCGACTGCTGCCCAGGCCAACACATTCTCCAGATCTCTCACCAATTGAAAGCGTCTGGTCAATGGTGGCCGAGCAACTGGCTCGTCACAATACGCCAGTCACTAGTCTTGATGAACTGTGGTATCGCGTTGAAGCTGCATGGGCAGCTGTACCTGTACACGCAATCCAAGCTCTTTTTGACGCAATGCCCAGGCGTATCAAAGCCGTTATTACGGCCAGTGGTGGTTGTTCTGGGTACTGAATTCTCAGGATCTATGCACCCAAATTGCGTGAAAATGTAATCACATGTCAGTTCTAGTATAATATATATGTCCAATGAATACCGGTTTGTCATCTGCATTTCTTCTTGGTATAGCAATTTTAATGGCCAGTAGTGTAATTTCAAACATCATTCAGAGACGCGTCGAATGTTTGTCGAATCTTGTTTTATTTCTTCCTTCTAGACAAATCATTTGGCAAAACATTTGACCTTTTATTTCTCTCTTACAACTTTTAATCTTATTCTTTCGTACGACAAGACAAAATAATAATAATTATCAAATGGAAAAGAAACAGGGGAATGAAAATAGTTCCAGAAGTTCGATCCGGCCGGCCGAAGTGGCCGTGCGGTTAAAGGCGCTGCAGTCTGGAACCGCAAGACCGCTACGGTCGCAGGTTCGAATCCTGCCTCGGGCATGGATGTTTGTGATGTCCTTAGGTTAGTTATGTTTAACTAGTTCTAAGTTCTAGGGGACTAATGACCTCAGCAGTTGAGTCCCATAGTGCTCAGAGCCATTTTGAAGTTCGATCTGCCACATACCGTAAGGTGGCTTGCGGAGTAAAGTTGATAGAAGTGACGTTTAAATGTGCGATGGATGTAAGTATGGAGTGGCAGGGACAGAGAATCCACTAGCACTGTAGCTGACGAGAGTACAGTATGAGTCACTTAACGCGGCACCAGTCCAGACGTGGTGAGTGCGCTGCACTGCCGGTCGATGTGGCCGTGCGGTTAAAGGCGCTTCAGTCTGGAACCGCGTGACCGCTACGGTCGCAGGTTCGAATCCTGCCTCGGGCATGGATGTGTGTGATGTCCTTAGGTTAGTTAGGTTTAATTAGTTCTAAGTTCTAGGCGACTGATGATCTCAGAAGTTAAGTCGCATAGTGCTCAGAGCCATTTTGCGCTGCACTTGGAGACCGCAGTGGCGCCGGCCACTTGCTGTGTACCTGGCGCTGACGGCGCGAGGTGTTTGCGCGTGGGTGTGTGGGAAGGGGGCTGTGCTTGTGTGTGTGTATGTGTGTGTGTGTGTTTGTGTGTCTGGCGCCGGCGTCTGTTCTGTTCCGGACCAGCGCACTCCTCAGCCCTGCGGTCGCTGCGGCGCACGCACGCACGCGCGAGCGCGCGCGCGCGCGCACACACACACACACACACACACACACACACACACACACACACACACTGACCTGTGCGTTGCCAGCTGGCTTCTGCTGCTACTGACCTGCACTGCAAGTCAGGCTGCCCGTTAAGTGAAGGTTTCGACGTACTGATACCAAACTAATTCTGTATGTAAAGTACTCACAATTACACGCAAAATGACCATAACTCTGCAGCGACGTTAGCATCTCCGCTACTTAGGAAAAATGGGCCAGCCAAACAGGTCGTTTGCTCGATGTTTAATCTACGTTACGTTTCCGAGGATTTGTATCGTCATATCAAAAGTGTTTTCTGTTAGAACGGGACAACGAAAAGTAAGAATAAAGTCGTTTTCGGTGTTACACCTGTTCATTAAAAAACTCTAAAACAAAGACAGGGTGGGGCAAATAAAAGTGGTCCAGACGAGTGGTTACAACTGGACGTGAATGTATGCGTATAACCACATACCGTGACCCGCACACCACATGTATGTCCGCCACTTGATCCACACCGGTTCGGAGCGGAGTGCGGGCTGTGTTAGTGTGAGTTGAATAGCGATGTCGAAATGGATTAATAATGGCTTGAATAATTGAAAAAATGGATTGGAAACAATTGATGAGCAAATTTTGAATGTAGTTTGTGCATCTGTGCACAATCTTGGGTGAACTTTAACTGTTACCAATATCAACAGACCTTGAATATCTTTAGATTCAAGGTGAATACACATAATTTGCATTGCGTACTGCTACTTCCAAATAATTATCGCAACTATTGAAATTGTCGGTGAGTCTATAAGCTCTTAAACACACGAAGCACAATATTTTTAGTATAAATAAACCAAGTTCAATAGCTGACTATCAAGTCTGAGTCAGTACCTTCACATTAATACCATTTTATTTAGTCTTGAGTGTGACAATGTCGGTGCAGGAACGCTCCTCCAGATAAGGCGTTAATTATTTTGTCTGCACCGAACCTACTGATGCAGGATCTCGGCGGCGAGTGAAATGATCAACAGATAGGAGTTGAACTTATAAACCTGCGAATAAATATTCCTTTTCTAATATCTTTTCATAATACTCTTAATAAACGGTTAAATACATATTTTTAACAATGCTGGAACGACGGATCCAAGTAAACGTCTGTACGCTACTCCTTCTCGAAACTAAAGGGGTGAAGATACATGGATTAATAAATTGATGAGCGTATTTCTTACTTTGTTTCATACAGATATTTAACGAGGTATCAAAACATTATCCTTACCACAAAACAACTCATTAATTTACTTTTGGCGGTGTCCTTGGTTTATAGCTCATTCACTTTACATATAGCTTATATATATAAGAAAAGAAGAGAAAGAAAAACAGCATGATTCAGAACAGTGCGGAGCAGTGCAAAGGGGTCGATAGTACTCACAGGGGAGCAGCGGGTGTCGTCAAATAAAATCAAACTTCAAAACAATGCTGATTGACTTTTTTAATACCAGTGGCGTAGTTAATTCAGAGTCTGTTCCCCCAGATTGGACTGTCAATCAAACCTTTTATTTGGAAGTTTGAGGAAGACTGCGCAACAGTGATCGTCAAAAAAGACCCGATTTGTGGCTGACAGGAGACTGTGTCTTCGAGTACGATAACTGACTTGCACACACAGCCATCTCTGTTAGACAGTTTTTGGCTGAAAATGGCACGGTTCCGCTGACCCACGCACCTTACTCGCCTGCCCTGG
This sequence comes from Schistocerca serialis cubense, assembly GCF_023864345.2. NCBI lineage: Eukaryota > Metazoa > Arthropoda > Insecta > Orthoptera > Acrididae > Schistocerca > Schistocerca serialis. The sequence goes on along the minus strand of NC_064641.1, from coordinate 109,437,371 downwards.
CTCCGTGCGGCATTTCCTTATTTCCAAGCATGAAAAGGGGCAGGAAAAGACACCGATTTGTCAACAATGAAGAAGGCGAGGAAGAAACGAGGGAGAAGCTGTCTGCCATCTCTAAAGATAACTACACAACGTTTCGAACAGTGGGAGCACCGTTGGGACAAATGTATTAATTGCAATGGAGAGTATTTTGAAGGGGATAAGGTTATTTCGTAAACAGTTTAAAATATATAGCTCTTAAAAAATACTCCCGGTTTCATGAAAAACACACACTATTTAAAATATGCGCCACATCCCTAATTTTATGCACACACACACACACACACACACACACACACACACACACACACACACACACACACACACGTGTGTGTGTGTGTGTGTGTGTGTGTGTGTGTGTGTGTGTGTGTGTGTATAAAATTATGGATTTGGCGTATATTTTAAATAGTGTGTGTTTTTCATGAACGTCCAATCTTAAATAATTTTCACCCAGCAGAAGGATTGAAATGGTAACGGCCTTGCCGCAGTGGCTACACCGGTTCCCGTGAGATCACCGACGTGAAGCGCTGTCGGGTGTGGTCGGCACTTGGATGGGTGACCATGCGCTGTTGCCATTTTTCGGGGTGCACTCAGCCTCGTGATGCCAATTGAGGAGCTACTCGACCAAATAGTAGCGGCTTCGGTCAAGAATACCATCATAACAAACGCGAGAGCGGTGTGCTGATCCCACGCCCTTCCTATCCGCATCCTCCACTGGGGATGACACGGCGGTCGGATGGTCCCGGTAGGCAACTCGTGGCCTGAAGACGGAGTGGATAAGGGTTGAAATATCGTTCACAGATTTGTTACTCAAGAGACATCCAATGAATAATCCACGTTCGAACTGACTGAGCTCTCCGCTTCTGTAGTGACACCACAGTGCTTGGCCGCCTATTTTTACAGGGGCGGGTCCACCTCTAGTGCCCTTTGATGGGTGATTCCGCATTACATAGAGCGGTGTCGGCACTCTCTTAGTCGGGTAGTGCGTGCGCCGCCTCTGCTGCCAGCCTGCATTTCGGCGCCAGCGCTGGTTGCCGGCGTCCGGTCGCCCCCAGGCTGTCGCCGCCTTTCGTGCGACCGCGGCGGGTCGCGCCCTGACCCGCTGTGACCGCGGAGCAAATGTCGGGCCAGCGGGAGAGCCCAAGCGCCGGGTCCCGGGGGAGGCGCCGCCCACCGGCCGCCGCCCACCCACTGGCGCTGCCGAAACGGCCCACTTTTTCGACCGCACGGGTGTCAGGCGTTATTGCCGTGCCACATTCCGCGGCGGCGGTCCCGTACTTGCTATCTGGGGCGATGGGCAAGTAGGCACGGACCCAGGGTCAGGGAGCTACCGCACTGGGACACCAGGCCGGGTGTGCTGGCAGCGCTCGGGTCTGGCAGTACGAGGCGACAGAGAAATGCCTTCAGTCTCTGCAGTTACATGACCATTGGAAGTATAACAATCTATTGAATGATAAAATACCGCCCAGTAGAAGAGCTACAAGCTTTGTGTGGAATTTCGAAATAAAAACACTGGATTGCAGAAAAAGTAGTTCTGGGCACATCCGTTCATTGCTGATCGTAACATTAACGATTTATCTGACACACTCCATAATGATTTAAGATATTACAGTGCAGTACCACGAAAATGTCATTCTGCTCACTTTACGTGGTAGTGGAGATCTTCCGAGATTAACTGACGAAAATGTCACTGTTTTGGACAAGAAGCCTGAAACCTATCTCCTTTGTTTACATTTTTGTTCTTACAATGATTCTATCTTGTCTGATGTATCCGGCCCATTAGCATCAATTCCTACAATAGGAGATTTAGCTGTGCTAATTCCGCCTCAAAGTAGGTTTCAGGGTGGTGGTAAGATCCTATGAGACCAAACTGCTGATGTCATCGGTCCCTAGGCTTACACACTACTTAACCTAAGTTAAAGTCACTTTTGCTGAGGACAACACACAAACCCATGCCCAAGGAAGGACTCGGACCTTCGATGGGGGGAACCGTGTGAACCTTGGCAAGACGCCTTGGACCGCACGGCTACCCCGCGTGGCAGGTTTCGAGGGAAACTTATCTACATCTATATCTACATCGATACTCTGCGTATCACATTTAAGTGCCTGGCAGAGGGTTCATCCAACCACCTTCACAATTCTCTATTATTCCAATCTCCCCTTATTTTATCGTGGCGATCTTTCCTCCCTATGTAGGTCGGTGTCAACAAAATATTTTCGCATTCGGAGCACAAAGTTGGTGATTGGAATTTCGTGAGAAGATTCCGTCGCAACGAAAAACGCCTTTCTTTTAATGATATCCAGCCCAAATCCTGTATCATTTCTGTGACACTCTCTCCCATAAACTTGCTGACCTAATGTGAACTTTTTCGATGTACTCCGTCAGACCTATCTAGTAAGGATCCCACACCGCGCAGCAGTATTCCAAAAGAGGACGGACAAGCGTAGTGTAGGCAGCCTCCCTAGTAGGTCCGTTACCTTTTCCAAGTGTCCTGCCAATAAAACGCAGTCTTTGGTTAGCCTTCCCCACAACATTTTCTATGTGTTCCTTCCAATTTAAGTTTCTCGTAATTGTAATACCTAGGTATTTAGTTGAATTTACGGCTTTTAGATTAGACTGATTTATTGTGTAACCGAAGTTTAACGAGTTCCCTTTAGCACTCATGTGGATGACCTCACACTTTTCGTTATTTAGGGTCAACTGTCACTTTTCGCACCTTTTAGATATATTTCCTAAATCGTTTTGCAGTTTGTTTTGATCTTCTGATGACTTTATTAGTCGATAAACGACAGAGTCATCTGCAAACGACCGAAGATGGCTGCTCAGATTGTGTCCCAAATCGTTTATATAGATAAGGAACAGCAAAGGGCCTATAACACTACCTTGGGAAACGCCAGAAATCACTTCTGTTTTGCTCGATGACTTTCCATCAATTACTACGAACTGTGACCTCTCTGACAGGAAATCATAAATCCAATTGAGACGATATTCCATAAGCAATCAATTTCGCTACGAGCCGCTTGTGTGGTACAGTGTCAGAAGCCTTCCGGAAATCCAGAAGTACGGAATCGATCTGAAATCCTTTGTCAATAGCATTCAACGCTTCATCTGAATAAAGAGATAGTTGTGTTTCACAGGAACGATGTTTTCTAAACCCAAGTTGGCTATGTGTCAGTAGACCGTTTCTTCTAAGTAATTCATAACGTTCGAACACAGTATACAGGGTGTTACAAATCGGTACGGCCAAACTTTCAGGAAACATTCCTCACACACAAATGAGGAAAAGGTGTTATGTGGACATGTGTCCGGAAACGCTTCATTTCCATGTTAGAGCTCATTTTAGTTTCGTCAGTATGTACTGTACTTCCTCGATTCACCGCCATGATTTCATACGGGATACTCTACCTGTGCTGCTAGAACATATGCCTTTATAAGTACGACACAACATGTGGTTCATGCACGCTGGAGCTCCTGCACATTTCAGTCGAAGTGTTCGTACGCTTCTCAACAACAGATTCGGTGACCGATGGGATGGTAGAGGTGGACCAAGTCGATGGCCTCTACGCTCTCCTCACCTCAACCCTCTTGACTTCTATTTATGGGGGCATTTGAAAGCTCTTGCCTACGCAACCCCGGTACCAAATGTAGAGACTCTTCGTGCACGTATTGTGGACGCCTGTGATACAATACGCCATTCTCCAGGGCTGCATCAGCGCGTCAGGGATTCCATGCGACGGAGGGTGGATGCATGTATCCTCGCTAACGGATGACATTTTGAACATTTCCTGTAACAAAGCGTTTGAAGTCACGGTGCTACGTTCTGTTGCTGTATGTTTCCATTCCATGATTAATGTGATTTGAAGAGAAGTAATAAAATGAGTCTAACATGGAAAGTAAGCGTTTCCGGACACATGTCCACATAACATATTGCCGTTATTTGTGTGTGAGGAACGTTTCCTGAAAGTTTGGCTGTACCTTTTTGTAACACCCTGTATATTCCAAAATCCTGCTGCATATCGACGTTAACGATATGTGCCTGTAATTTAGTGGATTACTCCTATTACCTTTCTTGAATATTGGTGTGACCTGTGCAACTTCCCAGTTTTTAGGTACGGATCTTGCGTCGAGCGAACGGTTGTATATGATGGTTAAGTATGGAGCTAACACGGATAGCACAGAACTGATAGTAAACGTGCCTTGTCTGTGGTATAAAGCTCTTGTGGTTGGAGTGGTGTATCAGGAATGGGCTGTGAGGGAATTCAGGATCAATAATTTCCACGGTCTCCAGCCAACCTGAGTCCGGAAAGTGCGTTATGCTAAGTAGTTTGAATGTGATTGTAGTGTAGAGAGGCTTATTCTTCAAACTGAGCTTCATTTTTGACCCTCGTATTCCCAACACTTCTTTCTTCACTTCGCGTTTTGAATACGGTAGTTCTGAGATGGAGTGGCCCAAGTTGCTGATCTCAACTGTATGTCACAGATAAAATATTCGGCGTCAAAACTATCCGTAGCCCTCAAGTGGTGGGATAGAACTAGGTACGAGTGTGCGGCAGGTAGGTAGGTGCTTGTGTCTGTCCCCCAGCATACCAGTGCAGTTGGGTCCTTAGGTTCTGATCGACCTCTCTCCCTCCCCTCCCCCATCCACCCTTAAATGGTGATGTACAGTGATGAGCCAAATCATTATGACCAACGCCCATAGCGAGTTTGAATGCCTCCTGGTGGTGTTTCGGGCACGTGACGCGGTAGGGAAACAATGTGACCGGAAGAGAGACGAATGGGCAGTCATTATTGTGAAGATACGGGCCACATGAGCGGAAATATACTGATATGATCGCTTTTGACAAAGGGCACATTTTTGTGGCGTTGCGATTGGAAACCGAGAATCTCTGAAATGGCCGGCGTACAACTGTCGTGAGCACGTATGGGAAGTGGTTGAAGGATGTTGAAATAACGAGTAGGCCGCATGGTACTGGACGATTAAGTCTCACCAGAAGTAGATGTCGAAGGACCCCCACGTAATCCAGTATAGGCAGCGGTCCGTGGCAGATCTGACGTCAGAGTACAATGCTGGTGTACGCACGTTTCGGAACACACCGTTCAAAGGCCATTATTTACCATGGAGCTGCACAACACACGATTTCTACATGTCCCTGTGCTGACGCAATGACATCGTCTGTTATGGTTGCATTGGGTACAGCATCAATGACTTTTCAAGGTGGATCGATAGAAACGTGTTCTTGTTACATCAGGTCGATGGGTGTGTGCTTACACGCCATCGTCCAGGCGAATGGCTGCCTGAAGCAAGCACCGTGCCACAGATACTGCCTAGTGAGGGCAGAATTATGCTATGGGGTACACTGAGTTGGGCTCCCATGGGACTTACTTTAGTACTCAAAGACACCGTGACAGCAGTCAACTACGTGAACATTATTGCGGACCACCTGCATCGTTTCATGTTTAAGTCTCCCCCTACGGCGACGACATCTTTCAGCAGGATAACTCTCTGTGTTGCAAGACCAGAATCGTGCTACAGTGATTTGGGGGGGCATTATAGTGAACTCACATTGACGTCTTGGCCGGAAAATATGTCTGACGTGTACCTTCTCGAACACATATCGGGCCCCAGCTGTGTGCCTGTAGACCACCATCCCGTAATTTGCGAAAATTGCTTGACCTGCGCGTAGACATCTCGTGCCACGTACTTCTGGAATCCTGTCAAGGACTCGTAGAATCCATGTCAAGCAGAACCTCTGTTGCACTGTGTTTGAAAAGTGGAACAACACGCTATTAAACAGATAGTCATAATGTTTTGGCCCAACGGTGTATGCAAAAATGAACTGTTCTTTGCTACCAGATAGCTCTACAGCAGTTTTGAAATATTGTCTACAATTTTACGAGTTTAATTAGTGCCAAAAATAATGTAAAAGCCATCTTGTTTCAACTAATGGTCAGTGCCTTGCCCACTTTCATCCCCGACTGTGGCCTTATTTGCGATATTTTATTATTTCCTCCCATCAAAGCAAACACTTCTATGGAGGGGCTGCGAACCCATGTAAGATGCGATTATTTACGATTTATCAAAGAAATGCAGACGTGGAGGAACACGGAAACCGAACGAAAGTATTAATAACCTCATTTAGAAGAGATGCTCAAAAACCAACGTTTTGTTGGTCTAATACTGTTAAAATTTTCACATATGGTGCTTGTTTGGTGTTCAGTGGTGGTAAAAAAAAAGTGTGTTAAATCTTATGGGACTTAACTGCTAAGGTCATCAGTCCCTAAGCTTACACACTACTTAACCCAAATTATCCTAAGGACAAACACACATATCTATGCCCGAGGGAGGAATCGAACCTCCGCCGGGATCAGCCGCACAGTCCATGACTGCAGCGCCTCAGACCGCTCGGCTGATCAGGCGCGGCTCAATGGTGGTAACAATGGAAGAATCAGGACCCTTATGAGACTAGAATTTAACACAGGTTGCTTCACTGAAAAGCTATTGAAGAAAATTGATGATGTGCTTATTGCTGGTTCTGAAATGTCAATGAAAGGACGTGCCACAATGATCAGACTAGAAGAAAAGACTTAACATGAAGACCAAAAAGACCAAATCTATGATTATGATCAAAGTTAAGGTACTTGTTTATGGCGTAAACGCTACAAGATATCACTTTCCTCATTTCCCGCAAATTTCATGCTACAGCGTATGAGGAATACTTTCTGCTGAATCATTGCAGATAAAAAGGTGAAATTTCCTACATATTCTGTATATACTACAACACAACTTCCTCTCGCACAAAATTTTTCAAAGCGCATTACTATCAAATTTCTTTACACTTTTGTGGAATAAAGATTGCTATACATCATACACATAAATTAAAAGAAAAAATGTTGTGAGAGTTCTAAGATTAACATTAGAAACCCAGTCCACAGATTTATTTATCTAGTAAATAACTATAATCTACCATATTTTGAAAGTGGTAAGTAAAGTAATCGTTGAGACAATGCGATATCCTGTGTTCTAAACGTATCCAGAAATATCCTGATGAAATTATTTGACAAACAAATTGAAAAAATCTAGATTATAGACAATACCACTATCTAATCTGTGCATAGTGTAAAAATGACTCTGAGCACTATGGGACTTCTAAGGTCATCAGTCCCCTAGAACTTAGAACTACTTAAACCTAACTAACCTAAGGACATCACACACATCCATGCCCGAGGCTGGTTTCGAACCTGCGGCCGTAGCGGCCGGGCGGTTCCAGACTGTAGCGGCTAGAACCACTCGGCCACCCCGGCCGGTGTGTACCAAGTGTACATGAAATGTAAAATATATTGGATTATGAATAATAACATACAATGTCATAAATATAAAACGTAGAGTGAACTGTCATTACACATACCTCGGTAAAGGTTAGAGCTGTAAATGTAGTTCATATCTTACTTAGGCGGGTAGTTGGTATAAGGCGCATTTGCACGTCAAAATTATAACAAGTATTTACAATACTGTTCGACCAGTGCATCCGTTCCAAATTACGTCACAGAGTACATCATTGAGAGTTGCAAGGCTGCCTAGGATGGCAACCAAATGGGTCCTGCTTTGAAATGGAATGGCTCCCGAGACCATCACTCCTGGTTGTCGGCTCATATGGGGAGGTTGGTATTCCACTGCTGTCCGGAACGTTTCCAGACATGTCTGTGGCCTGGAATCTCACTGAATGGGGTAGAATTGTCTTCACTGATGAGTCCTGCTTCGAAATGAACCCCGATGACCACTGAAGACGTGCCTGGGGACGCCACAGACGACGGTGGGATACGAACGTCATTGTCGCTCGCCATACGGCCTGCAATCACGAGTGACGATCTGGCGTGCCATGTATTTTCAGAGCCCCTCTAATTCATTCCTGTGGATGGGAGGAGAAAGTGAAGAATGAAGGAAGGAGGAACCGACTAGGCCTGCCACTCAAGTCACATTTTGGGAAATCATGCGAAATTGAAGTTAGTAAAGAAAAGTCGTATATCAAATTGTCTCCCTTCGTCATCCGGTAGCCCGCCTGAACTTGGCATTTTTCATCTCCACGGGTACTAATTATATAAATGTAAACCAGATATGGCTCAAATTCAAAGATACAGTGTCGACAGCAATAGATAGATTCATACCGTATAAGTAAATAAGAGACGGGTCTGAACCACCATGGTACACAAAACACGTCAGAACACTGTTGCAGAAGCAGCGAAAAAAGCACGGCAAATTCAGAAGAACGGGAACTCCCCAAGACTATCTAAGTTTCACGGAAGCTCTAAATTTAGTGCGGACGTCAATACGAGATGCTTTCAATAGTTTCCACAATGAAACGTTGTCTCAAAATATGGCAGAAAACCCAAAGAGACTCCGGTCGTATGTAAAATACACCTGTGGCAAAAAACAGTCAATACCATCACTGCGCCATAGCGGTGGAAATGTTACCGATAATGGTGTCACCAAAGCGGAGTTACTAAATACAGTTTTCCGTAATTCCTCCACGAAAGAAGACGAAGTAAATATTCCAAAATTCGAAACCAGAACAGCTGTTAGCATGAGTGACATAAAAAGGATATCTTAGGTGTTGCGAAACTCAAACCACTTAAGAAAGCAAGTCTTGCGGTCCAGACTGTATACCAATCAGGTTACTTTCAGAGTATGCAGACACAGTAGCGCCTTTCTTAGCAATCATATACAACCGCTCACTTGACGAAAAGTCTGTTCTTGAAGACTGGAAAGTAGCACAGGTCACACCAATATTCATGAAAGGAAATAGGAGTAACCCATTCAATTACAGACCCATATCACTGACCTCAGTTTGCAGAAAGATTTTGGAGCATATTCTGTACTTGAAGAAAATGACTTATTGATACGCAACCAACACGGATTCAGAAAATATCGTACTTGTACAATACAGCTAGCTCTTTATTCCCATGAAGTAATGAGTGCTGTCGACAGGGATCTAAGATCGATTCCACACTCCTAGCTTTCCAGAAGGCTTTTGATACCGTTCCTCACTAGCGACTACTACTCAAATTGCATGCATTTGGAGTATCGTCTCAGTAGTGTACTGGATTAGTGATTTCCTCTCAGAGAGGTCACAGCTCGCAGTGATAGACGGTAAATCATCGAGTAGAACAGAATTGAAATCTGGCGTTTCGCAAGGTAGAGTCATAGGCCCTCTGCTGTTCCTGATTTACATAAATGATCTAGATGATAATCTGAGCAGATTTTTAACAGATGACGCTGTAATTTACCGTCTAGTAAAATCATCAGACGATCAACTGCAATTACAAAATGATCTAGGGAGAATTTCTTTATGGTGCGAAAAGTGGCAATTGGCACTAAACAAAGAAATGTGCGAGGGCAGCCACATGGGTACTAAATGAAATTCGATAAATTTTGGGTAAACGATAAATAGCACGAATCTAAGGGCTCTCAATTCGACTAAATACCTAGGAATTACAATTACGAGTAACTTAAATTGGAAATACCACATAGATAATATTGTGGGGAAGGCGAAACAAAGACTGCGCTTTGTTGCCAGAACACTTACAAAATGCGACAAACCCACTAAAGAGACAGCCTACATTACATTTGTCGGTCCTCTGCTGGAATATTGATGCACGGTGTGGGATCCTTACCAGGTAGGATATACGGAGGACATCGAAAAAGTGCAAAGAAGGGCAGCTCGTTTCGTGTTATCGTGCAATTGGGGCGAGAGTGTCACTGATATGATACGTGAGTTGTGAGTTGGGGTGGCAGTCACTGAAACAAAGGTGTTTTTTTTTTTTTTTTTTTTTTTTTCAGCGATATCTATTTACGAAACTTCAATCACCAACTTTCTCTTCCGAATGCGAAAATATTTTGTTGACACCCAACTACGCAGGGAGAAATCATCATCATAATAAAATAAGAGAAATCAGAGCTCGAACGGAAGTTTTAGGTGTTCCTTTTTCCCACGTGCCATTCGAGATTGAAATGGTAGAGAAGTAGTATGAAAATGGTTCGATGGACCCTCTGCCAGGCACTTAAGAGTGAATTGCAGAGTAACCATGTAGATGTAGGTGAATGTAACATTCATAAGCTTTTTTCATGATCTTTTTATCCCTTCGTTTCACATTTTTCATCAGTTTCTTTAAAAAAAAGGCTACTCGGACTCACATATGAAATAATTACGAAGCAGCGTTTAAGCAATTACTGTAAGGTTACTTGAGAGCACAGTGAACCCGAAGTCCAGATGTAAAATTTGGCAGATTCTTCACGAATGCCGGCCGGAGTGGCCGAGCGGTTAAAGGCGCTACAGTCTGGAACCGCACGACCGCTACGGTCGCAGGTTCGAATCCTGCCTCGGGCATGGATGTGTGTGATGTCCTTAGGTTAGTTAGGTTTAAGTAGTTCTAAGTTCTAGGGGACTTATGACCACAGCAGTTGAGTCCCATAGTGCTCAGAGCCATTTGAACCAATCTTCACGAATATTTAGCCAGCCGGTGTGGCCGAGCGGTTCTAGGCGCTTCAGTCTGGAACCGCGCGACCGCTACGGTCGCAGGTTCGAATCCTGCCTCGGGCATGGATGTGTGTGATGTCCTTAGGTTAGTTAGGTTTGAGTAGTTCTAAGTTCTAGGGGACTGATGACCTCAGATGTTAAGTCCCATAGTGCTCAGAGCCACTTTTTTTCACGAATATTTTGTGACCATTTTAGTGTAAGGCACCCGTGGTTTCCCGTGGCTCTCAACAAGGTAACAGAATCTCGTTATAGACAACAATGATTTTCTGTTCTGTGGCTATCTCGGTCACCAGACATGACACCGATAGACTTTTTCTTTTGAGGACGCGTGCAAGGCCTACTTTACGATACTTCGTCCGGCACTCACTTTGGATCGGGTAGCAGGAACTGACGCAGCTGCGTAAGTAGTGCATCAGAAGTCTGGGATTCTTTAGTGTGTAAGACAGGCGATGGAGCATCGCTGTAGCCTACGCTCTGCAGTGATCATGGTGGTAGATGCTATGAACATAACCTGCAGGAAACAGCAGAGCATTTGTTACGTGCTGTACATCGACAGAACAGCTTGAACGCACTGGAAACAAGAAGTGTACGTATTTAGTTTGACGATTGTAGCACTACCAGAAAATGTGTTGTACCATTTTGGTGGTCGAGTATTACAGCCTTTTTCACTGTTGTGAACGTATTTGCACACAAAAAACCTAATTGGATAACAAATCGAATAAACTACAGTTGCACTATTACTTCGTAACGAGTCAGCTGAAACCACGGGTTCCTCGTACAGAAATATCAACAAATATCTGTGAATAGCCTCGTGTTCAGGTCCATGCTGTATGTATGTACCGCAGCCAGTCATTACGCTGAAACATCATTAATTTGTAATGTTAATGCCGGCTGCTGTGGCCGAGCAGTTCTAGGCGCTTCAGTCCGGAACCGCGCTGCTGCTACGGGTGCAGATTCGAATCCTGCCTCGGGAATGGATGTGTGTGCTGTCCTTAGGTTAGTTAGGTTTAAGTAGTTGTAAGTCTACTGGACTGATGACCTCAGATGTTAAGTCCCATAGTGCTTAGAGCCATTTGAACCATTTTTGCAACATTAATTTGTTGACGGCACATTTCGATCCACTAATTCTCATTGAGACAAACCATTTACCTCGCTAATACTATTGACTTTTATATGGCGGCTGTCTTGTGTTCATATTATACTGTTTTGTACAAACGAAATATACTGACCTTCCATAAGAAGCACATATGCAAACAGATGTTATGTATGAGCACAATGTGCCATAAGTGAATCTGTTTTTCAAAACACTGTGCAAAGTGAGACGCGAATTAAAACAGTCTGATTGCGAAGTTATCTGAACGCAAGTAATAGGCCTAGGTGAACTCAAGTTAAGTATCGGATAACGCCGTAACAGCTACAGAATCTTTCGAAGAAATTCTACGTTCAATAGCGCGGAAGACCCCCGATTATACAGTGTTAGGCGGCTTCAGCTTACAGAGCATGAATTGCAACGTCTATGGACCCATCGTAAGCGGTACGGAGAGGCCGACTCCTGAAGTAGTTCTCAACAGACCCTCCAAGAACGTCTTGAGCAGCTCGTTCAACAGCCCACATGCAATGGATATATTTTATACCTCGTAGCTACAAACTGGCCTGACCTTATGGACACTGCCATTATAGAGACAGGAATTAGAGAACATGATTTGATCATAGCGATAATGGCTGTTAAACGTAATAAATCTGCCAAGAATGCTTGGGAGGTCTCATGTTTTCGTTAAGGAATGAATGCACATCATTTGGTTCCAGTATAATGGATGTAGGTGAATTATGGACGAAGTTCAAACTGATTGGATATCGCGATCTGGAGAAATAATTGCCAAGTACGTGGGTTAGTGGTGGAAGGAAGGAAGGAAGGACGGACGATTATTGTTTAAGGTTCCGTCGACAGCGGGGTCATTAGGGACGGAGCAGAAGCTCGGACTGATCCAAGGAGGGGTAAGAAAATAGGCCGTGCTCTTTCATAAGAACCAAACCAGCATTTGCCAGGGACGATTTACGGAAATCACGGAAAACCTAAATCTTGACGGCCGGAGGCGGATTTGAACCGTCGTCCTTCTGAATGAGAGTCCAGTGTGCTGACCACTGCGCAACTTCGCTCAGTGTTTACGGATGGAAAAGAACAGTCGTGGTTAAATAATAAAATTCGGCAATAGGTTCACAGATATGTGAGTGGCACCAAGAGTTCTTAATCGGTAGAACGCAGTACGTTGCCCTCGATGGCGAGTGTTCTTCAGAGACGAGGGTGACGTCAGCAGAGCGTTAGGGAAGTGTGACAGGTCCGCCCTTCCCCTGTATATAAATATGAATGATCGGGCGGAGAGGATGAGCTCCAGTCTACGGCTGTTTGCTGATGACACTGAGGAGTACGGTGTGGTATCGTTGTTGAGTGACTGTTGGAGGATGCCGGATGAATTGTGCAAAGCTTCTGCTTGTTGTGATGAATGGAAACTTGCTCTGCGTGAGGAAAAATGTAAGCTAATGCAGATAAACAGGAAAAAACTATCTTGTAATGTTTCAATACAGAATTAGTGTTGCTTGACACAGTCACGTCAATTACATACCCAGCCGTATTATTGCAAAGCGACATGAAATACAACGACGACGTAATGCCGGTACTGGGGCAGGCGAGTGATCAATTTCGATTTTTAGGAGAATTCAAAGTGCAGTCCATCAATAAAGAGGCCGGCATAAAGACTTACATTTATATTCAGTGTCACCAAATTTCTCTTTTCTAGGAATGTTTTCCCGTTGTTGCCAGTCTTCGTTTTACATCCTAATCAACGTAGGCTACTACCAGCTATTTTGCTTTCAAATAGCGAAACTCATTTACTACTTTCAATTTCTCATTTCCTAATCCAGTTCTCTCTGCATTGCGTGATTTCGTTCGACTACGTTCCGTTACACATTACACTTTTTGGTTTTTTTGTGTTAATTTTACACGCTCTTTTCATTACATTACCGATTCCGTTCAACTGATCTTCCAAGCCCTTTGCCATTACTAACTTAATTTCAATGTCGTGGGTAAACCTCATTTTTTTTTCAACTCCCTGAAGTTTTATTCCCGTTTCAAATTTCTCCTTCGTTTCTTCCAGAAATTTCTGAACATACGCAATGAATAACAATGTGAGTAAGTTACAGCGCTGTATCAACCTCTTCTGAATTACTGCTGCCCTCTTATGTTGTTTGCTTCTCATACCAGCAGTCTGGTTTCCGTATAATTTGTAGATAAGCTTTAACTCACTATATCGTATCCCTACTACCTTCAAAACTTTATATAACGTAATCCAGTCAGCACTGTCTAAAGCTTTTTCTAAATCTTGAAATGCTATAAACGTATGTTAGCATTTCTTGAACCTATTTTCTAGGATAGGTTATACTGTCAGTATTACTTCGCTTAATCATAGATTTCTCCGAAATCCAAACTGATCTTCGCAGAGTGCGGCTGTTTCCAGTTTCTCCATTCTTCTGTAAATAATTGACGTCAGTATGCTGCAACCAAGAATTATGATTACTGATGGTGTTGGCCGGCCGTTGAGGCCGAGGGGTTCTAGGCGCTTCAGTCTGGAGCCGCGCGACCGCTACGGTCGCAGGTTCGAATGCTGCCTCGGGCATGGATGTGTGTGATGTCCTTAGGTTAGTTAGGTTTAAGTAGTTCTAAGTTCTAGGGGACTGATGACCTCAGATGTTAAGTCCCATAGTGCTCAGAGCCATTTTTACTGATGGTGTTGTTGTGGTGTTCAGTCCGAAAACTGGATTGATGTAGTTCTCCATGCTACTTTCCTGCGTAAGCCTCATCATCTCCGAATAACTGCTGGAACCTACATTCTGCTGAATCTACGTATTGTATTCAGCTCTTTGTCTCCCTCTAAACTTTTTACCCCACACATCTCCCTCCAATACCAAACTGGTGATCCCTTGATGCCGCAGAATGTGTCCTATCAACCGACCCTTCTTCTAGTCGCGTTGTGCCACAGATATCTTTTCTCCTCATTTCTATTCAGTACCTCCTCGTTAGTTATGTGATATATCCATCCAATCTTCGGCATTACTCGGTAGCACCACATTTCATAAGCTTCCATTCCGTTTTTTCTAAACTGCTTGTCGTCCCTGTTTCACTTCCATACATCCCTACATGCCATGGAAATACTTTCGGAAAAGACTTCCTATTACTTAGATCTATATTCGATGTTCGAAAATATCTCTTTTTCAGAAACATTTTTCAGGCCATTGCCAGTCCACATTTTTATCCTCTCTACTTCGACCATCATCACTTATTTTGCTGTCTTAATAGCATAATCTAAGTTTAATAGCAGTAAATGAGTTTTGCTGTTTGGAAAGCTAAATAACTGATGATGATCGAAGTAGGGAGGGTATAAAATGTAGATTGGCAATAGCAATAAAGCGTTTCTGAAGAAGAGAAATTTTGTAGATGTAAGTGTCAGGAAGTCCTTTCTGAAAGTATTTGGTAAGCAGCTTAGCTGTGCATGGAAGTGGAACATGAACAATAAACAGTTTAGACAAGAACAGAAAAGAAGCTTTTGAAATGTGGTGCTACAGAAGATGCTGGAGATTAGATGGGTAGATCAGATAACTAATGAGGAAGTACTGAATAGAATTTGGGAGAAGATAAATTTGTGGTTCAACTTGACTAGAAGAACGGATCGGTTGGTAGGGAACATTCTAAGGCATCAAGGGATCACCAGTTTAATACTGTAGGGAGCGTGGGGGGTAAAAGTCGTAGAGGGAGACCAAGAGATGAATACAGTATGCAGATTCAGAGGGATGTGGGTTGCAGTAGTTACTCGGAGGTGAAGAGGCTTGCACGCGAGAGAGTAGCGTGGAGAGCTGCATCAAACCAGTCTCTGGACTGAAGATCACAACAACAACAACGACAATAGCAAAACCTATCTACTACTTTAAGTGTCTTGTTTCTTAATCTTATTTCCTCAGAATCGCCTAATTTATTTCGACTACCTTCCTTTTGCTTTTGTCTATGTTCATTTTATAACCCCCTTTCAAGACACTGTCCATTCCGTTCAACTACTCTTCCAATTCCTTTGCTGTCTCTGACAGAAGTAAAACTTCATTTTTATATTTCTCCTCCCTAAAGTTTAATTCATACTCCGAATTTTTCTTTGGTTTCCTAACAGCTTGCTCAATGCACTGATCGAATAACATCGGGGATAAGCTGCAAGCCTGTCTCAGTCCCTTCTCAATTCACTCACTGGTATTTCAGTAATACTGAAAGCTGTCAGCACCTGCCTTTTTTTAAGTTCGAAATTTTCTATTTTTCTTGAGGTTTATGGGTTCCTCACACGACTCTAAAAGCTGTCTAATCTAACCGTGACCGCACCTTCCTCGTGCCCCGACGCCACTGGTCCACACCCACCGCCCCCCTGCCCCCTCCGTGCCCCGCGGCAGACGTCCTCGCAGTGTTAACGCAATTAGAGGGCGTTAGGGCGGTGCCCTTGCCTCTTGCTTTAATAGACGGCCTCGTGAAAGCTCCGCGGCAAAAGCGCGGAAAATTGCGGCTCGCCCGCCAGCCCCTATCTCGCGAGTTTATTGCCTTCAGAGTCGGGGTCATAACCTCCCCATCCTCGTCCACGAATCTCGAGAAGACGAAACCTGAGGCAGTCGCTTAATAACGTCTGCAAAGGGCACTGTAGGGTGCCAAAACTAAGGGACCTACTAGGCAGGGAAAATGAATGTTCCTCTATGCTGGAAATGCGCGAGACTAGTAGCGCGTATTTAAATAATGTTTGACTCCACTGAAAGACGTAATTGCTCGATTATAATATTGTTGACTGCTCTTTATTAATAAAACCTGTCGCCCATTAACAGCTATGACCCTGGCGATCACTTACACGAACGAGGACATGAAAGGAACGGGAGGTGGCCTAGCCTCCGTGTTACTCAATCTTTACATAGAGGAAGCAGTAACGGAAACCATGAAGAAATTTGGCAAAAAGGATTCAAGTTCAGAGGAAAGATGCAAAACCTTCAAACTTTATCGATGACGTTGTAATTCTGTGTGGGTTGTCAAAGGAGTTGGAACAGCAGTTGAACGGAGTGCGTAGTGACTTGATTAAGAGTCGTAAGTCGAACATAAAAAGGTAAAACGAAGGTAGTGGAATGTGGCAAAATCTGGTCCTATGATT
Organism: Schistocerca serialis cubense; assembly: GCF_023864345.2. NCBI lineage: Eukaryota > Metazoa > Arthropoda > Insecta > Orthoptera > Acrididae > Schistocerca > Schistocerca serialis. The sequence goes on along the minus strand of NC_064641.1, from coordinate 109,420,584 downwards.
TTAAGCGTAAGAAATTTGGAAATGAGGTACTAAACAATTGTAGAAGAAAATTGCTATTTGGTCAGAAAAATAAATGACAGTGGCGGAAGTGAAGACGATATAATTTGTTAACATCGAACATAAGTTTAAATGTTAGGAGGTAATTGTTTAAACTATTTGTCTGGAATGTAGTCGTTCATGGAAGTGAAACGCGAACTATAAACAACACGGTCGTGAGAAGAAATGTGGTTTACACAAAAGGATGCTGAAGGGCAGTTGGATATATCGGATAGCTAGTTACTTGTACTGAATCCGTCTGCGGAGAGAGGGAGATTTACAGTACAGCGTGAATAAAGGGAGGATAAAGAGAGATCCTCAGCCATTAAGTAATGTGACTGAGGTTTCTCATAAAGAGAAAGAGCGAACCGTATGTCCTTTAAAGAAATTTTTTGTACCAAGATCGGGTCGAAACTTTTTACTGTTGACTGGATTCGACTGGTTAGACTGATGATGACAGTCTTACTTGTCGAAACATGTCATTAAAACAACTGTTTTGAACGCGATCTCGGCTACAAAAAATCTTTAATGTACGTTATGTTATAATGGAGGGACGTTTGGGGGAAGGCGGGAGAGATGAGGTAGCAAATGGACAATTTGAGAGGAACGGCAAGACTCAACTACAGAGAGCAGATTCTAGTGGATGCGTGTAGCTCTACCGGCTGTATGTCAGTTTACAAGACCTGAGCCGTTGCTTCTCAGTCAGGTAGCTCCGCAGTTTGCCTCACGAGGACTGAGTGCAGCCCGCTTACCAACAGCGCTCGGCAGACCGGATGGTCATCCATCCAAGTGCTAATCCAGCCAGACAACGCTTAATTTCGGTGATCTAACGGGGCCCTGTGTTACCAAAGTGGCAAGGCCGTTAGCCATATTATTATTACAGTGACATGAGAACAGCCTTTTTTTCGATACATCTCTAAAAACGTAGTGTGATGCACGGTGCCTGCAAGGCACGAATGTGTTAATAAAATCTCGACGAGCGAAGAATTAACTAGACTTAAATTCATTCGTGTTACAATCAGTCAGAACACAATTCCAATTGACATACAAATTTTATACACAATACACTTACTTCTTTACATCGATATTTGATTTGATACGCCACGTTGCGGTTGCATGCCACTTAATGTATGACAATAACGTCACCCTTAATAATTCGAAGCAGTAGAAAGCTGATGCTGGTTTGAAGTAATTGCTGTTAATATGTGCATGAAAATGCTCACTATAGCGTTCATTAAAATATCCAACGGTTGTCCACGCACACACATTGACTCCGATATAAATTAAACATAGATACAGTCCACCGAGTCCGACTATAGTTCTCGGGAGATTTCCCATAGTCGTAAGACACTTGCTGTAACGGATAACCCCTCGCCTCCAACACACCGAGTCCGACTAAATTTCTCGGGAGATTTCCCATGGTTGTAAGGCAAATTCTGTAACTGATAAAACCTCACATTTATTCCGAATTAGTGGACAGGTTTTTGAGCAGAGAATTACAAACCGTACCAACCTGAGATTGAATGCTACCTGGTGCCATGGTCACGTGGCGAGACCTTCGCAAACGGATGAGCTGGTGGGTTCTGTAAGCGCGACTGTAGTGAGCATCTGCGGAATGTGGTTGACACAACTCATTCGTGAGAAGGTGTCCACACCTCATCATGGAGCGAGGTTTTTTCAGGCTTGCGCTCCCTTAAATCAACATAGGTGGTGATCTGTGGCAGAACTGACGGCAGGGTACAAATGCTGCAGCAGGCCAATGTGCTTCGAGGCACATCAACCAATGCATATTTTTAAACAAAGCCCTGTCCCTACTGTGCCTATGTTGATCCAACGACTTCGTTAAATATAACTGCAGTAGGCACAAAGTCAGTAAGAATGTACTTTGAATCAATAGAAACATTTCGCCTGGGACATGAATCACGTTTTTGGTTACACCAAGTCGATCATCGTGGCGGTGTACGTCCTCATCCAGCCGGACGGCAGCTCGTAACATGCACATCATCATTGATGCATGTCGGTGTGGACAGCATTTTGCTTTGTAAGCATTCAACGAGGCTTCCATCGGACCTGAGGCAGTAGTCGGAAGTACCATGACATCCGTGGACTACGTGAACCTTACTGAGGACTACCTGCATCGATTGTTGTTTGCTGACTTCCCCCACGCCTACGACATCTTCCACCAGGACCACTGTCCGTGTCACTAGGCCATAATCGTGCTACAGTGGTTTCAAGAGAACGGTACAGAACTGACTTTGATGTTTCTGTCACCGCTGTTATGGCGGTAGACCAGGATGACGCTCGATTCCGGAACAAATATTCATGATTTTTCCAACAAAATAACAAACAAATTACAAAACTGACTCTAGACCTCTGTGCAGACCCTTAAGATTGTATAACGTATTCGTTTTAAGTAAAAAACTTCCACCCAGAGCACACTACACGACATCAACGAATTGCCTTTCCAGAGTGTGAGGGCGGTTACCGGGAGCTCTGAACACCACAGTTGTCACCCTAGAACAAAATTTCAAAAACTACTGTGAAACTAACTATACTCTCTAACGTAGTACGTAGAGATATTTGGCATACAATGGTTTTTAAGAAAATTGCGGCACTCTTAAATAAAAGTCATTGATTTGACAACAAAGTCCTTATAAAAACGTCCACCAGAAATGGAAATTAAAATACACTGCAAAAATCCTACGTGCTACAGTAGAAAAGACGCCGACTCACACGTTACCAAAAGGTATTATGTAACTGCACGAATATTTCACCAATTATATCCCCCACAAACTAGAAAAATTTTATTTTGAAAAAGCAAGCGTTTAAAGTTTCAACTTCTGTTTTTCAGTATTGAAACCTTTACTTGGCAATGTCGATACCGTACAGTTGGCCTTTAAAAACGGATGTCGAAACAGTCTCGTTTTGACGAAATTACATCGATTAACTGGCTTCCGCTTCTACCAATCGAAGCGATTTTTACTCGACTGGGGTTAGTTTTCGGACCTTTTCTGTCCGTGTAAATACGTTTATTTTTCATTTTTAAAAAATGGTTCTGAGCACAATGGGACTTAACATCTGTGGTCATCAGTCCCCTAGAACTTAGAACTACTTAAACCTAACTAACCTAAGGACGTCACACACATCCATGCCCGAGGCAGGATTCGAACCTGCGACCGCAGCGGTCACGTGGTTCCAGACTGAAGCGCCTAGAACCGCACGGCCACACCGGCCGGCCTTTCATTTTCATTACTCACTTTTTATTTCATACAAAAAGCAAACAAAATGACAAGTTAAGCAAACGTGAGACAAGCACGTACTTTCAAGCTGTTCACCATGAACGAATAATGTTACGAAAATAAATCTTCTTGAGACTAGTATTTTAGTTGATGCTAATTTCCTCTGTGACCCCAAATTATCAGGACCCCTCTTCCGTCGGTAGCTGTTATAGTTACATTTGAGCGCTCGGATGCACCAGACCCCTATGCAGTAAATCGCGGTTTTAGTGTAGTTTAACATTTATGGTACACCTTATGTGAATGAATCTAAAAAAATAGACTCTATCAGGAATATTTTAAGCAAATAAGAAAATTCGGCTAAAAAATTCCTACCCTGGTCTATCCCCTTAAGCAGATGCTCGGAATGCTTTGGCTTGTCAGTGTATTCGCTTGTTTCCATCCGAATGAATCTGTATGTTTCGTAACAGTTCAGTTTAAGCTATGTTTAAATGTTGAACAAAGTCCGGCATCTACCGTCGCTATAAGCGACACCCAACACAACGAAAAGATGACGCTTTCACAATGTACCGACATTAATAATGTGTGGTGGATAGGATACTGAAGATGAGAGTAAGCCACCAAAACGCGTCATGACAAGCTAAATCTCAATAACGAAACTTGACTGTTGCAGAAAAGTGTTTTGTTTATAAAGATTAGGTAACCACTATTATAAACAATAAGTGGAACTTCCTGCAGTGATTCCGCCGCTATTCAGTCGTCCTGTGCTGCGTCGAATGCGTCCGTGCTATCATACTGCAGTGACGTCAGAACTACAACCCACGTCTGTTGCAGAACGGGTGGCCTAAATCTAGGGGGTCTTCCCTGTAAGATCGACACTCCACAGCTACGTCAGATTACGTCTCTGGGCCTGGGTTTCTCTCCTCAGTTTGTTCCCGCAGACACCCTGTACAACACCAACAATATTTGCCAAGAACGTAAGCAGTTCTCATGTTTTCAGTTACTATTACTAAACAGTGTTAAATTACTTTTATTATTCACATTCTTTTGTTTTCTACATCATTCTGAATGTTCTTCTACATATAGTGTTGGCTATCAGTACACCGATACGGAATACATTTTCGTTTTCATGTTGTGTATATCCACTTATACGTCGTGTGCTTCGCTTTTGATGCTGCGGGATGCGATCATTATATGTTTTTTCTTTGTAACTGTAGAAGTGTATGTGAGTATATATCATCCTCCTTACAGAAGCGCGCACACACACACACACACAGACACACACACACACACACACACACACACACACACACACACACACACGCACACACGCACACACGCACGCACGCGCGCACACGCACACACACACCAGTCGAAAAATATAAACACAAACACAGAGAAATAGCATATGCTACCACAGCGACAAAAACAAAACAAAAAGCAATCACATCTCACATCATCAAAAACGAGGACATCTACACGAGGCATAAATGGGTCTACACAACACGAAAACGAAAATATGTTCCGTTGCAATAAAGTTCAGTGTACTAAAGTCGAACACTTAAATGTAGAATAAATGAAGTAGGAAACAAGAAAAAAAAGTGTTGTAACAGTAATTTAAAATGAAGAATGCGTTTCAGATAACAAGAAAAATCTATACTAAAAGATGCTGGAACGCGAAACAGAGACGCAGTGAATTAGAGGTAAGAATGAAACTCGCAAACTGACTACGATTGGAGAGCTTGAAAAATTAGAATAATTGGAACTATATATAAAAGTTGAGACGGTAACAGATTCAAATGGCTCTGAGCACTATGGGACTTAACATCTATGGTCATCAGTCCCCTAGAACTTAGAACTACTTAAACCTAACTAACCTAAGGACAGCACACAACACCCAGCCATCACGAGTCAGAGAAAATCCCTGACCCCGCCGGGAATCGAACCTGGGAACCCGGGCGTGGGAAGCGAGAATGCTACCGCACGACCACGAGATGCGGGCGACGGTAACAGATGTAAAGAGAAAAAGGAGACCGAAACTCTATGGTCACACATTCTGGAGGAATAATGACAGAGTAAGCAGACAAGTTTTTGACTTGCTTAACAGTTAAAAACAAAAACTTGGTGGCTGAGAGGAATAGGAAGTGATATGGAAATTTAGGAGTCGATCTGGAGGCAATAAGAAATAGAACACTTCTTTTAAAAAAGCATTGGAAAAGGCAGGCCTCGAGTCGGAAAAATATCAAGAACTGGTAAAAGAAGTGGATACAAGAAGAAAAGGAACAACATTCTTGAAGAATGAAAGAAATGTGTAGCCAAAAAAAAAAAAACTGCAATTGAAAACAAACATACAGAAACAATGTTGATTTATCGTATGCTCCAAAAGAGTCATTCGATATAAAAAATAGTAATTTAATACTTTTTAAGAGTAGTAATTCAAAACACGAGAACTGTTTACGATTTTGATAAACTGCTCTGAGAGAGAGGCGAAACTGTTAGATTGACCGTTGAAGATGGTTTAAAATAACGTGAAACCCGTATAGTGTAAATAAAATTTTTATTACAGTTGAAAAAGTGAAATATAACCTGTAGCAGAGAGACCTAAAAAAAAGCACAACATGTACGAGTATACATCTTCCAGAACACTACTTTCCAAAATAAGCAAGCTCTTGCTTAGCGGGTATGTAGGACACCGAGTCAGAAACTGGCCTGAGCATCAATAGTTAACCCTCAAAAGCAACTATTACACAGATATTACTTGTTCCGGGGAAGACGGATTGTAGTCTTGAGTGTGCCTTTTCTAAAACCGGTTTTATTTGTTTATTCCACTTGTTGTCGCTCTCGGCAGATACTCCTGGGTAATTTATGGCTGCTACTGATTTCAGTGACTTATTGTTGATGCTGTAACCGAACAGTACCGGGTTAAATCAGCTATTTCTTCGCAATGCTTTATGTTCATTTGAGGAATAACTGTAGAATGTATCAGAGTAGGATGAAAAGTCCTTCTGAATTGGTACACGAGGCAGTACAACAAGAAACGTGTAACAGGATGCAGTCCCAATACTGTGCTCTGGCTAGTGTGTGCGGCGCGGAACGTCGCCGTGGTTATTAGGGTCTCGAGTCGAGGCAGTAACGGAATTCCTTGTTAGGGCTAACTAGGTTCTGTCGCCATCCACATAGGGCACGTAGCGGCACGTAGGCCCTCGCGTGCTGCCAAGATCAAAGCCCCAGGGAGGAGTGCCGATAATAGTGTTGCCTGCGCCACTGTCGAAGGGTAGCAGCTCTGCAGGGGGTGCGATGGGGGTGCGGTGTAGGGGGCGCAGCGGCCGCAGGGCTGCAGGAGCCCACAGTGGAATGGAACAGGACTAGACAGGGCGAGAAAGGGCTCCACTCAGCTGACAGCAAGCGCCTCATTGTTACTGCAGAACATACGAGCTGTGATCGGTAATTTCGAGTATTGCATTAGTGGGATTTTGTTGTTGTTGTTGTTTTTGCTGTTGTGCTTGTAAACATGTTTGAAAAGTATCTGTACAGTGTTAGCAGGATCGTCTATTTAGTCCGTTGTCAATTGTCAAGAAGGTTACGTGTGTTCTGATACTATTAGCGATTAATTATTTTCAGTATTGAGAACGTTATGCTTCGGTTTACCAAATCTGTGATGTATTTACCACAACATGTTTCTGGACTACCTTATTCTATTATCAAGTGCTGCAAAACAAGGACAGAAAGCAAAGTATCATGATACTACACACCCTGACAATGTAGATATCTATATTGTCCTGTAGAATAAATAGCTTAAAGTTTCTGTGCCAATAGGCAACTACAAAAGTCAGCAGTAAACATGCATTCTCATACATAAAAATCTTCTTGAACATCTCATGTTGGCGTATAACACTCTCGCAGTGTCATGGTGTAAGATAAAGACAGATGTCTTCGCTTACGAAAGACACAAGGGCCTCCCGTTTGAGGACGTTGCTGCAGCTTACAGGCAACCCAGCGCAACACCCATGCGGGTATATAAGCACCGACTTTTTGTTTCCCCTTGCAGTACCATCCTGTAAAGCATATGTCACAGCCCCCAACGATGCTGTTGTCTACCATAATATCTTTTAACAATATGTCAAGTCCTCGCAAATACTAAGAAATAAATATTGCGCTTATGTTGCAATGTATATATTACAGAAGAACTCTTAGAGGAAAACGGGTGTTTGCTGTCAAATTTGGAGGAAGTTGAGATTTGCGTCAACGTGTTAAATGAGAAAAAAGAAGCTTCCAAGGGGGCATTTTAGGGCCCACTTTAAGGGGGGACGTTGATGAAAACCACACACTACTTCAAAAATGCACCAAATCCACAGTTTTGGAGATATGGAAATTAAATTTTGAACTTCGCTTTACATGAAACTAACACATTTACATATAAAATCCTTTGATTATATACATACAACTTTTTTTGAATAAAATTTGAATTTTCATTTTCAAAAAATAATGTATGTCCCTATTTCTCAGAAAGTATTCGAGAGATTTCTACAAAAATTTCTCTGTTCCATCTCTTTATATGCTGTAAGCTTCTCTCAAGAGGTTTTTGGAATAGGTCGAATAGGAGACTTTTCATAATTTTTTAATTATAATACCACAAGTACAATTTTAAAGTCATGCAAAATTCCAAGCACTTTGCCCCATGTCTAAGCTTGCAATCAGAATTTCAAAATTTGCTCTTGAGACAACGGTTATTAGGTTTACAGAAATATGTGTACAAAATTTCATAATTTTATCATTCATAGAATATGTGTACTCTGGGTCGTCTTTCCCTTCAAGGCTTCTCTTCTGGTTTCTTGTTGTCTGTCTTCTTTCCTTTACCAGCTCTTCAACAGACTTTTCAGCTGCAGAGACGCACTGTAAATCTATTTTTCTCAGGATGTCTTGAGTAAAATTTCCTATCTTGATGCCCATTCTAATACCTTCATCCTCCCGACGTTCCCATCATTAAATACGATAACTGCAACACAAGTTTCAATTCTGACAACTGTAGCAGATGCAAATGTGTTTTTAGAGCATCGTTTTCATGTGAGTAAACTTAGAGACTCATTTGGATTTTGGGTTTTGCCATGAACATACTTTTTGAGAAGTGCCGGATCGGCCAGAAATCCGTAAGTGGGCTTGACGAGATCCAGGATACAATTTGGAAGCCTCTCCTTGTGAATGTAGGGTTTTTATCCCTCTGAGCTTGTAGATATTTAGCCACGCGGGATTAGCCGAGCGGTCTTAGCGCTGCAGTCATGGACTGTGCGGCTGGTCCCGGCGGAGGTTCGAGTCCTCCCTTGGGCATGGGTGTGTGTGTTTGTCCTTAGGATAATTTAGCTTAAGTAGTGTGTAAGCTTAGAGACTGATGACCTTAGCAGTTAAGTCCCATTAGATTTCACACATACACGCATTAGATTTCACACACACTTGTAGATATTTACACCGGCTAATGGGGCGGTGTCGCACTTTTAATTAATTTTCAGGCATTTCGCATGAGATTTCAACATTGAAACTTTGGGAACTTATTGTCCATTAGTTGTACTAACAAATAAAAAATAATTCGAAAGTTGACATTTTTGGTGAATTTCATCAACGTTCCCCCTTAACAATGTCCTCCTAGTGAAGCAGCCACTAATTTAACTCAGTGGTGTTAGGTATAATTGTGTTCGTTTGGGCGTCCTATATGGATGCACAAAATCCTAGATTTTCGTGAAGCATTAGACACGGTGCCACACTGTCGACTATTAAAGAAGGTAAAATCATATGGATTAGTTTCTCAGATATGTGGGTGACTCGAAGACTTCTTAAGTAACATAACCGAGTATGTTCTCCTCGACGGCGAGTGTTAATCACAGACAAAGTTGTCAGGAATGCCCCAGGAAACTGTGATAGCACCGCTATTAATTTCGGTATACATAAACGACCTGGCGAACAGGGTAAGCATCAGTCTGCAGCTGTTCTCTGATGATGCTGTGTTTTATGGGAACGTGTCGTAGTTGAGTGATTCTAGGAGGATACAAGACTACCTAATGAAAATTTCTAGTTGGAGTGATGAACAGAATGTACAAAAAGACATGTTAATGCAGATCAGTAGGAAAACCAAACCCATAATATTCGGTTACAGCGTTGCTAATGTAATGCTTTTTCCACAGTCACGTCTGTTGAATATCCAGGCGTAATGTTGCAAAGAAATATGAAGTGGAATGAGCATGAAAGTACTGTAGTACGGAAGGCGAATGGTCGACTTTGATTTATTGGAAGAATTTTAGGAAAGTGTGGTTCATCGGTAAAGCAAACCGTATATACACTACTGGCCATTAAAATTGCCACACCAAGAAGAAATGCAGATGATAAACGGGTATTCATTGGACAAATATATTATACTAGAACTGACATGTGATTACATTTTCACGCAATTTGGGTGCATAGATCCTGAGAAATCAGTACCCAGAACAATCACCTCTGGCCGTAATAACGGCCTTGATACGAGTGGGCATCGAGTCAAACAGAGCTTGGACGGCGTGTACAGGTACAGGTGCCCATGCAGCTCCAACACGATACCACAGTTCATCAAGAGTAGTGACTAGCGTATTGTGACGAGCCAGTTGCTCGGCCACCATTGACCAGACGTTTAAAACTGGTGAGAGATCTAAAGAATGTGCTGGCCAGGACAGAAGTCGAACATTTTCTGTATCCAGAAAGGCCGGTACAGGACCTGCAACATGCAGTCGTGCACTATCCTGCTGGAATGTAGGGTTTCGCAGGGATCGAATGGAGGGTAGAGCAACGGGTTTCGCAGGGATCGAATGGAGGGTACAGCCACGGGTCGTAACACATCTGAAATGTAACGTCCACTGTTCAAAGCGCCATCAATACGAACAAGAGGTCACCGAGACGTGTAACCAATGGCACCCCATACCATAACGGCGGGTGATACGCCAGTATGGCGATGACGAACACACGCGTCCAATGTGCGTTCACCGCGATGTCGCCAAACACGGATGCAACCATCATGATACTGTAAACAGAACCTGGATTCATCCGAACAATGACGTTTTGCCATTCGTGCACCCAGGTTCGTCGTTGAGTACACCTTCGCAGGCGCTCCTGTCTGTGATGCAGCGTCAAGGGTAACCGCAGCCATGCAGATGAAAACGTCTTCGAACTGTTCTTGCAGATGGTTGTTGTCTTGGAAACGTCCCCATTTGTTGACTCAGGGATCAAGACGTTGCTGCACGATCCATCTTAAACAGTCCAGGAGATATAGGAGGTGGACGGTTTAGCTGGATCACTCCGTACCGTAAAAATCGCTCTGGCAATATAATTACACTATTGACCCTTAATAGCCCACCAAACAAGATCAGCATTACGAGACACGTGTTCAAAAATGAGAGAAAATAACTGCTTTCGTTTCAACAACAAAATTCAGTTAAAAGCACCTGCAGATTATTACACATTCTCATGAATAGATAGAATAATGACTCACAGTTCTCATTCCGTTCTTGAACAGTGTGTTACTTTCCTCGGTTGTGATTAAAAAGTGATTAGACGTGATGAATATTTGAAAAAATTTTCGCTTCAGAGGCGTACATAAATTCCGGTTTAGGATAAGCAAGAAGCAAAAACAGTGAGGGGGAGCAGAATGGAGGATAAGTAGCAACTACGGACTACGGATGACTCAGTAGATAGAGTACTGCAAAAATGATTATTGACGAAGAAAATGACGGGTAAAGAGAGCAGATTGATGCAGTGGAAAAAAAGGAGACGGTGGTGTCAGGCACTAACATCAAACTGAGTGGGAAGATACCGAAACGAGACATTTGAGCGAAGGACCAGTATAGGATAGAAACTAGATTGCGAGCGACTCGCGGGAGAAGAAATGGCGAGATATTATCTGAAATACGCTGCTACCGGAGCACAATAAAAGTTTAAGGGCAGATAAACTACGCGATGAAAGGGGACGGTACTTTTTGTGGGGCTGGTGGTTCTAAACTTCTCCTCGTCATACTGAGAGTGTTAATTGTTGCTTGCCTTTCCGCCTTCCCATTTTCATCCAAATACCACGGTCTCTCTGCTGGAGACGGCTGCAGGCCATAGCCTGAGAAACAGCTAACCTGAACGGCTGAGGTGGGAGCCGTCTTTTCCTCTCGAAGTCCATCTCTACGCTCTTCTAACCATCTGTAAATATCCACCCATCCTACTCGTCCAGCCCACACAATATCTGCTCCGGAGAACCCTTCCCGCGATATCAACCAAGTTTACTCGGACGATATCCCGAGAAGAATTCATCATTGAAAATCGCGGAGGAAGCATACGTTCACAATATTCGCCTTGGTTCTACTGGGTCAATTAGTGTCCTATTCATTGCCATTAATCTGAAATATTTTTAATGTTTTCCTCATGGTTTGTCGCGTAATTGCCACAACTTATTGAATAAAAATTGATTTTCAGTGCTAATAGTATTTTCACAGTGATCGTTGATCACCTTCCAAGTCGGGACATTCAACAAAACATGGTGATAAGGTGCTTAACCCCTAAAAAAGCAATACTGCGAATTCTACTGCCACATTATCTATCTTTCTTCATTAAATTTGTTGTTTGTATGAACTGTGGTTCTCACGTATTTGAAACCATTAAATCTGCTACTCATTTTTCTTGCTGTTTGTTGTAATTTTTTTTAAATGTTAATGCTCATTTCCTTGTGTTATATTTTCCTACTTCAGTGTTGGCAAGCTTATAGATTGTTCTATTGTTTCCCCATTTACAACTTGATACGATAAGCAAAGAAGAGAAGCGAGGAGTGTGTGAAATTGCTATCTCATACAAATATTTCCGTTCCTCGATATATGTCTCCAGAGCTTTTCACAGTTTAATCTAAATTTATACGTTAAGCGTCAGTCCAAACAATAATCTTCGCGCAATACTTTGCAGAATGCTTGATTATTTAACTGTTTCTCTAAATGTTTTATTACAGGAAACAAGGATCCTGATCCGTTTTCGTTCTATGTCTTAGTTTCATTTATGTATGCCGGCCGGAGTGGTCGAGCGGTTCTAGGCGTTACAGTAGTTCTAAGTTCTAGGGGACCGATGACCTCAGAAGTTAAGTCCCATGGTGCTCAGAGCCATTTAAACAATTTTTTTTTATTTATATATCATTGCGGTCCGAGCTGCCCGAGATGGCATTTATGTGTGCGTGAGGTGTGCTTTCTTTTGTGAATGAATGTGTGTGTGTTTCCTTTTCTAAAGAAGGCATTGGCCGACAGTTAAATGTGTAGAAATGTATTAGTTGTGCCTGTCTGCAACTTCACGGCGAGTAGTAAGACTTTACAAATTCGTTGTAATAGTGTTTTATGGCAAAACGCGATAGTGTACAATACTTCTAGTTTTCCCTCCAGGTGGAAGAAGAAACAATTTCTCGATATTTCTTTACCGTGATCTGTTGTGGTGGTGTCGTGGTGTGGGAAGAAGCTTTTCCACACGGTGAATGATGTGGATAAGGTGACTGCTCGTTCAGAACTTCCTTAGGCAGTTACACTTCTTCGCTAACTTCCTTGCGGACCATCCGCTAGGCGCCAGAATTCCCCTCGGGGTGAAATGTGCGAGGTTTACCGCCATCCCTCGCCCTAATGACAAAAGTGATCCCACGCCCGGAAGCAGTTGGAACAGGCTGTTGAAAATTTTTACCAGATACAGTTGTAAGGCAGCATTCGGGATTTGCTGCTTAATTAAGAGATTTGTCAGTGAGTATCTACATCTGCGTCTATATGGTTAATCTGTAATTCACACTTAAGTGCCTGACAGAGGGTTCATCGAACCATTTTCATACTACTTCTCTGCCATTCCACTCTCGAATGGCACGTGGGAAAAAGGAAAACCTAAGTCTTCCCTTTCGAGCTCTGATATCTCTTATTTTATTATGATGATCATTTCTCCCTACTTAGGTGGGTGTCAACAAAATATTTTCGCATCCGGAAGAGAAAGTTGGTGATTGAAATTTCGTAAAGAGATCTCGCCGCAAAGAAAACCGCCTTTGTTTCAGTGACTGCCACCCCAACTCGCGCATCATATCAGTGACACTCTCTCCCCTATTGCGCGATAACACGGAACGAGCTGCCCTTCTTTGCACTTTTTCGATGTCCTCCGTAAATCCTACCTGGTAAGGATCCCACACCGCGCAGCAATATTCCAGCACAGGAAGGACAAATGTAATTTAGGCTGTCTCTTTAGTGGGTTTGTCGCATCTTCTAAGTGTTCTGCAAACAAAGCGCAGTCTTTGTTTCACCTTCCCCACAATATTATCTATGTGGTATTTCCAATTTAAGTTGCTCGTAATTGTCTTTCCTAGGTATTTAGTCGAATTGAGAGCGCTTAGACTCGTGCGATTTATCTTACATCCAAAATTAATCTGATTTCTTCTAGTACCCATGTGGATGACCTCGCACTTTTCTTTGTTTAGTGCCAATTGCCACTTTTCACACCATACAGAAATTCTCTCTAGATCATTTTGTAATTGGAATTGATCATCTGATGATTTTACTAGAAGGTAAGTTACAGCGTCATCTGCAAACAATCTAAGGGGGCTACTCAGATTATCACCTAGATCATACATGTAAATCATGAACAGCAGAGGATCCGTGACTCTACCTTGCGAAACGCCAGATGTCACTTCTGTTCTACTCGATGATTTACCGTCTATCACTACGAACTGTGACCCCTCCGAGAGGAAATCACTAATCCAGTCACACAACTGAGACGATACTCAATTTGCAAGCAATTTGATTAATAGTTACTTGTGAGGAACGGTATCAAAAGCCTTCTGGAAATCTAGGAATATGGAATCGATCTGAGATTCCTTGTCGACAGCACTCATTACTTCATGGTAATAAATAGCTAGCTGTGTTGCACAAGAAAGATATTTTCTGAATCTGTGTTGGTTATGTATCAATAAGTCATTTTCTTCAAGGTGACAGTTGTCAATGAGTAGGAAGATTAAATCAGTAATGTTCGGATACTGTACTACCAGTGTCCTGCTTGACACAGTGAAGTCGTTTAGATATCTGGGCACAACATTGCAAAGCGATATGAGGTGAGGACTGTGATAGGGAAGGTGGATGGTCGACTTCGGTTAATTGGGAAAATTTCATGAAAGAGTGTTTCACCTGTAAAGGAGACCACATCTAGGACGCTGGTGCGACTGTTCTTGAGTACTGATCGAGTGTTTGAGATCCACACCACGTTGGATTGATAGAATCGATGCAATTCAGCAGCGAGCTGCTAAATTGTTACTGGTAGGTCCGAACAGCACGAAACTATTATGGAGATGCTTTGCTAACTCAAATGGGGATCGCTGGAAGATATGTACACTAGTTATTAGTTATTGAAGTTACTTTTGTTGAGATTTCCCTTTGAATAGCAAACAGGATAAAAACTGACACAGTGCACTTTGTAATGTGTGTAGCAGCAGTTACGAATAATAGAGACTCCAGCAGATTATGAGGAGCAAATCTGCACCGAGCTCGTACTAATGACAGCCACACACAAGAGCATTACTTAATCAAATACTGAAACGTCACTGCATGAATTGCAGGACTAAATTTGTACGTGAGGGGATTCTGTTTTAACTGACACGAAGAAAACACATATAAACATGAATAACATCTTAAAGATATTGTTTAAGCTGATCTACATATAGAAGTTTTCCTTACTAACAGTAATAGTTCAATTTTTTCTTAATAGGTGGAGAATATGATGGGGACCCATAAACTAGTATAGTTTCATTAGTCAAAGATCTTTGATTATCGCAATAGTGAAGACTAACTCTAAAACTAATGATTTACTTAAATTATTTTGCAACACAATAAGATACAACACTGGGCTTAATTACCTTAAAAATGGTTGAAATGGCTCTGAGCACTATGGAACTTAACTTCTGAGGTCATCAGTCCCCTAGAACTTAGAACTACTTGAACCTAACTAACCTAAGGACATCACACACATCCATGCCCGAGGCAGGATTCGAACCTGCGACCGTAGCGGTCGCGCAATTCCAGACTGTAGCGCCTAGAACCGCTCGGCCATCCCGGCCAGCGCTTAATTACCTTCGAAAAGGAACCTTCCATGATGGGTACCAAAACTGCACCTTCTTTGAAAATGTGCGTGATTTTACTTCTAACAGTACTACCATAAATATGTTCATTAAAGATTTATACGTACTTGAACTTTAATTATATTTGAAGCAGGTATTCTTTGCAATAATATTTACACAATCTAGCACTGTAATGCTACAAAATTGTATTTTTTATAATAAACTAAGGATACTTTAGCAAAAGCCTATTCAAATTCACTTTTGTGGTTTTAGCTTTTAAATAATTAAGGTTTTCACTTCCCTATTAATTGATCTTTGAATTTTTGTACTAAAACTTCCTACCTTAGCAATTTCACTTGGACTAGTTCATTATCAAAGCATCCAAATGCTACTCTTACTTTAACCTTCACTACTCCTTTTACTTTAGACAAACTATCATTTATAAACACATGAATGCAAGAATTGTTCATGTAAATCAGGATAATCGGTTTTAGTAGCACTTAGGTGAGGACAATGCTTAGGTTCGTGATCAGGATTGAAACTGAAATTATGGTTCTGGACACGACTTTAAGTTTTATGTGATTATTATTGAAACAACACACGAATTAACTGGTCCATGCCCATATACATTACCTAACTGAATGTATGAAGTTTATGAATCAGTGGGGAAGATTGGTGGCAGGCGCAATGGCGGCTAACTGTACTCACGGCTCTTCGTGTGCGAATGCACTACAAACTCTCTTCTTAACGTCGGAATTTCAACATATTAGAACCATTCTATTATACCGTGAATACCGTCTGAGACAAATCTCTTCCAACGCAGCTTTCAGTTACCTCTCTCAGCATCGTCGAAGTGCACCCTGCTGAGACTAGCCACATACTGCGTGCCGTTCACAGAAAGGAGCTGCTCAGTTCGACCGCTAAACCCACCTTTCACATCGCTCCATGCCACTTTCGTTGCGGAGGGATTTCCCTATAGCGTTTACATGTTACGAATGTGAGTGCCCTGAGCATGAACCAGCTTTTTTCATAAACATTTTCATATTATATTAATTTAAAATTTCAACATACTCTTTTGCTTTATGCATATATACATTACAAAACTCTAATTTTCTTGCCATATATCAAGGAGTTTAAACAACACAGAATACACACTTCATAGACTGCAGATACACAGTCACATAACATAAACCTATTCCTAATCGATATAATGTTACACAACCAGTACAGCATTTATAGTACACATACACACACACACACACACACACACACACACACACACACACTGCATAAAGTGATACATAAAATATTGATCTTCGATTCATGTGACAAATTTTAAATAAGTTATCTGAAGTATTTCAGACGAGATACAAAGCTAACAGATGGTGTCATCTGCTAGTGTTGTAGGGAGCTAATTGTATAAATGTTTTCATTTTTTTCTGAGTAAAGCGGTAATGGAATTTGGAAGTACAAGTACGTAATTATTTTATTACGTCTGCAGGAGAACTAGATTGGTTAGGCAAAGACTTTAATTAATTTAAAAGCGTCGGGTAGTGGTCTGTGTTCGGCCGGAAATGTTGCGGTGTGCTTGGAATGAAGCGTTATGAAAGTGTGCTGTCTGGAAGAGCAGAACGCTTTGTCGTAATTGCAATGGCGGTATATTAAGGAAGGAAGGAGAAATTTATTGCGCTGTACTGTCAGATGTAAACGTGACGCAGAAGATGCCACGAAATTCGCTGTATTCACGTGAACAGCGCATCGACCGAGCTAAGTTTATCAAGAAATTTGTAGAATAGTGCAGTCCCTCCACGACTTTTTGATCACATTTTTACTTTAGATAATTAAATGTAATTTCAGTAAAATTGGATTTTTTATTCAAACATTTCTTTTGAAATTTTGTCATAAGAGAGTATATAAGGAATAACTACTCTCAAGTGATATTCAACAGGGGCTTTCACTACATTTTACTTTACGCTTATTTTCTGGCAGTATTACTCATAACTATACAGTCGTATTGAA
Organism: Schistocerca serialis cubense; assembly: GCF_023864345.2. NCBI lineage: Eukaryota > Metazoa > Arthropoda > Insecta > Orthoptera > Acrididae > Schistocerca > Schistocerca serialis. The sequence goes on along the minus strand of NC_064641.1, from coordinate 109,403,187 downwards.
ATCCTTTAATCACAACGGGGTATCACTTACTATAGCAGCAGTGTTGCATTGCGCATGATTTGTAATAAAAACTGAATGAATGTGTTCTTGAATATATTATTATAATTATTTGCCATTCGATTATATCTTGCAATGTTGTTATACTCGGCGATGGGAATATGTACCAGTGATACTGCTTTCGTCAAGCTTCCATTTATCACGTCAACAACAATCAGTTTTTCGCTTTTTAAAAAAATTCTGGTTTCAAATTCTGCATACACACAAAAATAACGTTCTACAACGATGTGGGATTGCATAAGTACCGTTGTATTACGGCGTTGAGTAGTTCAGTGCACTACATCTACAACTACATCTACATCTACATCTACATCTACACGGATACCCCGCAAGCCACCATACGGGGCGTGGCGGAGGGTACCCTGTACCGCTATAGTCATTTCCTATCATGTTCCACTCTCAGATAGAGCGAGGGAAAAACGACTGTCTATGTACCTCTGTACAAGCCCTAATTTCTCGTATCTTACTTTCGTGGTCCTTAAGCCAAATGTACGATGGCGGCAGTAGAATCGTTCGGCAGTCAGCTTGAAATGCCGGTTCTCTAAAATTTTCTCAATAGCGTTGCGCAAGTCGGCAGTTTGTGATGTGATGTGATGTGATAGTGAAGTGGAAACGCGAAGAAACAGCCACAACTACAACTCAAATCTCGATCGCGATTTCAGGTTTTTATTCGTCAGCAACTGGCCCTTTCCTCAGGCCAACTTCAGGCTTTTCCCCGGCTACAAAATGGTAATAAAATATATATTCAGTGTAGAGGGATGAAAATGTGGTAAACTGTTTCTAAAATATAAGTTACAATAATACAGAAGTACGATGTTGTACCCATTATGGCTGCTGGCGGAGGCAGACGGAGAGAGATCCGTAGAAGTAAAGGTGTCACTGGTGAGTGAGGCAGCTGTAGTCGAGATTATATACTGCAAGCTCCGCTCATCGCCTGCGGCATTACGTGATTGACAACGGATCATGCGTGAGATATGCTGCGTTGACTGGTTTAGTCGAATTTATAAGATGATTTGAAGCAAGGGTCGTAACCGGTTGCTAACGAATAAAAATCTGAAAACGCGATCGAGAATGTTTTTATTTGAATTTTTGGCATTTTGTACCGAGACCGGGCAGACCTCACGTGCTAAAGAACAGGGACCGCCGTGCATTCCGAAAGATGGTTGTAAACATTCGCAAAAAGTCAGCGCAAGGAATCACTCCTGAGTTCCCAAGTGCTACCACCGTTCCAGAGAAAAAAAATAATGGTGCATGATCTTGGACCAGCTCCTCGTAAGCCACACTGTAGTCAGCACTAAGTGACGATCGACGTGTTGTAAAGAGGCTGTGTAGAAACGAATGACCTGGACTGATGAGTCGCGTTATACCCTGTGGCAATACGATGGATACTTTCTGGTTTGGCAAATGCCTCAATAACGTTAACTGCCGTCATGTATAGTGCGAACAGCGAAGTACGGTGGTGTTGGTGTCAGGGTACGGGCCCCTTCTCGTAATTTGTGTGTGGCCCCGTTACTGCGCTCAAGAAAATGTTAATTGCAGTACGATTACGATAGCAACACGTTTTACAGCAGTGGGTACTGCGTATGTTAGACCAACACTTCGGAGACAATGACTGTATCAGCATGACGATTCACCCTGTCACTAAGCGCACGTATGGAGCATGGGTTTGTGGACAACAACATTCCTGGAATGGACTGACCTACGCACAGTCCTGACCTCAACACAGTGGAATACATTTGGGATGAGTGAGAACGTCAACTTCGCTCTAAAACATTTCAATTTGTATATGTGACTGTACAGTAAAAACAGTGTATTGTGTTTTTCTTTTTTTCTCTTTTGAAATAACATGAAGGTCAGAATAATAACTGTGCAATAGTGGCCAGAGACTGTAATTAACGGGTCACTGAGATAGAAACATCGAGAAGTTACACTATCAATTTTTTGATATATGAAAATAGCTATCTTCAGTTTCTTTTCTTCCGCATATGCGCGCCTTTTCTCTGTCTGATGTCGAGCTGTGAGCACGTTAATGGCATTGTCCTTTGCTGGTTCGAAATAAATCATATTTGCAATCTTGGTCCAAACTGGGTTTATTTAATGAAGTCTCACCTTCAACTATACCTGTGGACCCCCACGAGCACGCAGAAGTGTCGCGACACGACGTGCCGTGGACTCGACAGATGTCTGAAGTAGTGCTGGACGCAATTGCCATTGTGAATTCAGCTGTCCATAAATTCGTTAGAGTACGAGGGGGTGGAGATCTCTTCTGTAAAGCACGTTGCAAGGCATCCCAGATATGCTCAACAATGTTCATGTCTGGTGAGTTTGGTGGCCAGCGGAAGTGTTTGAATTCAGAAGAGCGTTCCTGGGGCCACTTGTAGGGAAGCAGCCTACTCAAAAATGACTCAAATGGCTCTGAGCACTATGGGACTTAACATCTATGGTCATCAGTCCCCTAGAACTTAGAACTAACCTAAGGACATCACACAACACCCAGTCATCATGAGGCAGAGAAAATCCCTGACCCCGCCGGGAATCGAACCCGGGAACCCGGGCGCGGGAAGCGAGAACGCTACCGCACGACCACGAGAGCAGCCTACTCACGCCGTATAAAATTCACATCAGTCTTTCCATTGTGTGCCAGCCAGTCCGCTGTAACTAGCTCTGACGTCATAAATGTTGCGCAATACTTTAAAAATCATGTAAATAACCTGAAACGTTTCTAGCATGTCAGGAGTAATACTAAAGCAATATGTGTTGAATATCAGTTCAATAACTTTAACCATTTTCGAAATTTGGAGGTTTTTCTGTAAAAATCATTGGCACAACAGAAAAGAGCTACAAACTTAAAAATTTATATTTGGATTCTTTTTTATAATAATTTAGTAGAAACAGTATTCTAGATCTCATAAATTAAAATTTTAGTTGAAATTCATGATTTTCTGGTTTTTGTCTTAAAAATTAAGAAAGCAAGATAGATTAAGTAGGCGAATAAATAAGGCTAGGATGTTTAAATTTAAGTAGAAGGGACATCCGCTATAATCATAAAGATGTGAGAAGTTTCAACTGAATAACTATAAAACTATAGCGATAGCGTATCTCCAAAGGGCAAGTTCAGAGCTCGTCTACTGCGTGTAGTGTAATTAAATTAATTCTCTCGCCCAAAATATTTGACTTAGCCACGTCAGACTTTTATTATGATTACTTACCTGTGTGCTGATTGCACATTTAAATTGAGAGCTTAATCGGCCATCAGCAAAGGAAGCAATGATTTATTCGATAACTAAAAGTGGTGCATTACTAGCCCAGCGGCTAGTCGGGAGAGCGGATCTGATCAGGCGTTCCCTATGCCGTCCGCACCGCGGCTTTATATGTATGAACGCAGCAGTTCGGCTTTCGCCGCCGTGCAGTGCGGACGTGTTGTTGTTTCCGTCTGCGGAGCGCGCGCGCTCGCTGTTTACATTTCAGCGGCCGTCACTTACGTGTCGCTTACGTGCACTAGAACCATGGCCAACCGTTTTCGAAAATCAACTTTACGATTCAACTTCTGCAACGACTACGCACGACCAAAGGCCTTGGAAGTGGAACACTTCCTACGCGACGTTGCTAAGATCCCAGCTTCTGACATCTTGGGCATCCATTTGTCCATATTAAGCAGTACTGTGTACGTCAAAGTCGTCAATGACGCGGTATGTGAAAGAATACTTCGTGAAACCAACCATGGATTACGCTTTTGCCACGCCGACGGCAATGTCGGAGCGGTCACTGTCGACCATGCCGGCTTAGGAATGCACACCATACGTGTTTTCGAACTCCCGTTCGGGCTTCCGGCGGAAGACGTTATCGCGGCTTTCCGCCCCTATGGCACTGCACATGGCCACACTGCCGAACGCTGGGCGCAATTCCAAACGTTCCCCGTTCTTAACGGTGTACGGCAGATCACCATCGACCTCCATCGCCACGTGCCATCTTACCTGCAAATTAGCGGGTGCCGCGCGGTTGTCATATACGACGGCCAACCCAAGACCTGTTCCGGGTGCGGCAAAGAAGGCCACCTCAGATCTGAGTGTCTTCAGCGACGAATCACCCAATTGCCAACCGCTACCGTGGCACCTCCGGCTCCGACGACGGTTTTACCGATCACCTACGCATCGGCGCTCTCTTCTCCTCCCACCGGCCGCCGCCCATCGGACCATGTACCGGTGACCCTTCCAGCTGCTACGGATACCACTGGGGCCGACGCGTCGCGCTCAAAGCCTGACGCTACTCCGGCGCCACTACCAACAGCGACGACTTCCGACACCCAAGCGCCTGAACATATGGACGCCCCTTCATTTGACGTTCCCGCGACCGCCTTCCTCTCAGAGCGACGCGACTCCCTTCCGTCTTCCGACACGGAGGGACGAATCCGCTAACAACGTTCACCTAAGAGGCGCAAGAGGAGGCGCCGTACGGTCTCGGAACGAGACGGATCACCTCCCCCTGACGCACCAGAGACCGTCCGACGCGACGAGGCCTCGGAGAACCTACACGACGATACGAATGACGACAACATGACGCCGACTGTGGATACGTCAGTGCCTACTCTACTGGCTCGCTCAGATGCTCCTGAACCAATGGACTCCACAGATGCGACTGCCGCCGAGACGTTCTCCGCCCCTACGACCGAAGTGGAACGTACGACCATCACAACGACAACGCCTTCAATGGTGTGGAGTGAGGACGTCGATGAGGACCCGGACCACACGCTGGGGACAGAGTTACCCCACACGGAAGCAACGTTACGCCGCTGATAATGCCGTCGGGTGGCGTACGGCACGACTCACCGTTGCCTCGTCCCTCTTCATCCTCCGCCGGTGGAGTTCCCCTCCACGGCGGGGTACGGCTCTAAACCTACCGAATAGCGACGATCAACACTAACACCATTAGCTCACCCGTGAAACTTCAACTGCCGCGAGAGATGATATGGTCGTCGGACGTCGAAATCGCACTACTACAGGAAGTACACCTGGCCACACTTCCAGACGTCGCGGGATATAACACTTATCCTTCTCCTGGTGACCACCTGGGACGCGGCGTAGCCATCTACGCCAGAAAAGGCATTCCAGTGGCCGATATCACATACCTTCCATCTGCCAGAGGCATGGCCGTCACCGTCATGGGGACGCGTATCGTCAACATTTCCGCTCCGTCAGGCTCCACCCGCAGACGCGACAGGGCACTCTTTTATTCAGAAGAAATCGCTCCTTTGTTTCTTGGACGCTGCGACCATTACTTGCTCGGGGGTGATTTTAATTGTGTCTTGCACCCTAAAGATCAAGTGCCCCACTACAACACCTGTCAAGAACTGCGTCTTGTCGTCCGAGATCTGTTGCTCCGCGACACTTGGGAAGTTCGGCACGGCGACGCGCCTGGACATACTTATCAGACGAGTCACTCCGCGAGCCGCCTTGATAGAATTTACGTCTCTCGGGAACTCACGCCTGCAGTCCAAGGTGCAGAACTTTGGCCCTTGGCCTTTTCGGACCACTGTGCCTACATCTGCAACATTCTCTTCCCCAAGCAAGTGGTCTGGCGTAGTCGTGCACCGTGGAAGCTAAACACCTCCCATCTTCATGATCCCGAATGTCTTCAACGTGTTACCGAGACATGGGCCACCTGTGAACGTCGCTTACCTAAATACTGCACGACCTTGACCTGGTGGCTGGAATGTGCCAAACCTGCCATTCTACGTACTTTGATTCAGTATGGAAAGGAAGTTGCTATGTGGCGCCGGCACACTACCGACTATTTCTACGCCGTTCTCTGCGACCTGGACGCCCAACCGCCCACCCCCGACACCCAGAGGGAACGCAGCAGGATTAAGGCGCAAATTGTAACTTTGACACGCCTTAGACTGCAGGGGGCTATGGTGCGGACCCGATGTCAAGATTCGGCGGAACAAGAACATCCGACCATGCATCATATCGCCTCCGATAGGAAACATCGACGACAACAACTCATCACCGAGATCACCACCTGTCGCGGCCAGCACGTCACTTGCCAGGCCGAAATCGTCAATGCCTTTGTCGACTACTACCGCACAATGTACCAGGAGGAGACTACCAACAACCACGCTGAGGAGTATGTGTTGTCACACGTAACTCGCACCCTCACCAGCGACAAAGCGGACGAGCTGATGGAGCCCATTACGCGTGACGAAATCCACGATGCAATCAAAAAAGGTGCTCTGAATAAGTCACCTGGTGTCGACGGATTGCCGATAGAATTTTATCACGCTTTCTTCGCACTAATGGCGACACGGTGGAAAACGATGTTTCATGAACTTCTGACGATGGGGAACGCCGTACCGCCGTCCTTCGTCACGGGAATTATTATATCCATCCACAAACCGACACCAGGTGTGACGACAGCACATTACCGTCCCCTGACTCTGCTTAACGCAGACTGTAAAATTTTTACACGCCTACTGGCAACGCGATGCCGCAAGATCCTGCCTAGCATTCTATCCCTGGAACAGACAACTCCGGGCGGCTCAGTTAATATACAAACGGCCACAGGGGAAGGTCGCGATTTAATTGCACTGGCAGCGGCGTGCAGACTCCGCGCCGCAGTGGTTGCCATTGATTTTGACAGCGCATTCGACAAAGTGCGGCATCTTTTTCTGTTCTCAGTGATGAACCGCATGGGTTTTCCACCAACCTTTATCGACGTGATCCGGCGCCTGTACGGCACCGCCGAATCGCTGATTCAGGTTAACGGCCGTGTGGCGGGACCAGTGGCGATCCGGCGTTCCGTACGGCAAGGCTGCCCACTTTCGACCCTACTGTATGCCATAAGCCTGGAGCCACTCATCGGGAGTCTGAAGAGCCACCTTTCTGGTCTCACTTTGCGACAGCACAGTTTTCGACGTCGTGCGTATGCGGACGACCTCCTCCTCTTGATCCGCTCACGGAGTGAAACACACACGGTACTTGATTTGATATCAACGTACGGTACTGCAGCGGGCAGTAACATGAATGTGGCTAAATCCGCGGCGATGCCCATTGGACGCGGCCTCTCACACGACGACTTAGCACCTCTCCCGTGTGTACAACAACTACGATACCTTGGTGTCATTTTCACCTCCACCGTGCGCCGCTCCGCTGCCATCAATTTTCGGCGTTCACTCCAAACTATCCGCACGACGGTGCGACAAAATCTTCTCCGACGACTCGATTCTTTACAACGTGTCCAATACCTCAATCAACATGTGGCGGCCAGAATGGTCCACATCGCACAGGTCCTCCCGCTGCCATCAACTATTGGACGCAGCCTCCAGGTTGCCCTCGGATACTTCCTTACGGCCGGTACGATCTTTAAGGTCCGCTACGACACGCTCACTCTTCCCCCGCGAGCGGGAGGCCTCGGCCTTGTCAATGTGCGACTCCGTGCGGCGTCCTTGTACATGTCCACCATGCAAAAGCAGTGGCACGGGGGCACCTCCCTTACGCGCAGCTTGCTGGAAATTCTTGTGCCCGCGACCATAACACCACCAGTACCAGTCGGACACATCAAGCACCATCTGACGCACATTTCTGATTTCATCGTCGACTTCAGTTATGCTCACACACACTTGCCGACCACGCGTTCTCCTCGACCTAAAGATTTTTACACCCTACTCCTTCGTTCGTTATCCAGCAACAATATCGAACTGAGACATCCGTCCACGCGGTGGCCAACGGTTTGGCGTCACATCCACCAGCCTTTTCTTCCCCCCAACGTCGGGCAACATGGTACCAAGTCGCAAATGAAAAATTCGCCACAAATCATCGTCTTCACGCCATCGGACTAAAGGACTCTCCACTTTGTTCCATTTGCCACCTCGTGGATGACGATGTCCATCAACTGACTTGTGCTGCCACCAGTGACGTCTGGAAACTTGCCCGCCAGTTCGTTGCCTGTTACCTCCGCGTTCCGCCGGACTCGATTGACCCACGGACTTTTATCCATCCTGAGAATACTTATTTCCCCGCCTCCAAAAATCATGCGATTGTATGGGTCAAGGGATGGACGATCACGTACATGTATAATGATGGCGACAAATCACGCCTTGGTTTCCGGCAGTACTTACAAACCGCCCACAGTGAAGTCGAACACCGACCGCGCTACCGCGCCTTCTTCGCAAATTACCTACATGCGATCTTTACTTCACCCCCGCTCAGTTGGATGGTGCCACACGCCGACAGCGCTCCCGCCCCCCCCCCCCCCCCCTGCTGACATCTGAGACTCCCCGCGCTACTTTCTACGTTGTAACCCACAGTGGAGTAGGCGCATGGACACGCGCCTCCTTTCTTTAATGCACTACCCCAGAAAACACTGGTCTTTCCCTCACTCCACTGTACATTGCTTCACACCTCTTAGATTACATCAGAATTATTATTCTTTTTTTTTCCTACACCTTGTTCACAAAAAAAAATTGCTCACCTTGTACGAGTATAATGTCTTGTGTTATTTTCGCCGGAAGGATGGCATTTGTGTTGTATTTAAGTTTGTACCAATAAAGATCTTTTTTTCATTTACCCTTTTCCTGGTGAAAAAAAATAAAACAAAAATAAATCAAAAAGCTACTTTGAGGGAGTGATTCAGGGACAAAAAAAAAAAAAAAAAGAAAAAAAAGGAAGGAAGAAGGCCCCAGTTCTCTCCAGATGGCGTTTGATGAACATTATCATCAAATTATTGCGAGCATTCACTGAAACATTTAATTTGAACAGTTATAGTTGCATCAGCGCATTAGACTCTGAACTGCTCTGGCAGTTGGATTGTGTGGATTCTTTTTGGTCTGTGGCTTTCAGAATATAGTGAACATTTTAGAGAGAATCGTTTTTGATTATGAATCCCAGACAATCTCTAGCTATAAGTGTATTTCTCAGGTGAAGTGGGCACTAGGAATTCTAATTACGGGCTTCACGTTTTGCTAATCACTTTCTGGTTGCCAATATTGTAGTTAGAGAGCCAGAGTTGAGAACGGCAAACAACAGCATTAAATAAATAATAGAAACATTTCATAAACAATAGTTCCACCCATCGCCCCACACACTCTGCAGCAATTTTGGACGTGTTGTGTGTCGCATTGTCCTGCAGGAATTGCCCATGGCCGTCGTAATGCAGAATAGGCATGAATGGATGCAGGTGATCAGGCAGGATGCTTACGTACGTGTCATCTGTCAGAGTCGTATCTAGACGTATCAGGGGTCCCATATCACATAACTGCACACGCCCTACACCATTACACAGTCTCCACCAGTACAACAGTCCCCTGCTGACATGCAGGGTCCATGGGTTCATGAGGTTGTCTCCATATCTGTACAGTTTGAAACGAGACTCGTCCGACAAGGCAACATGTTTCCAGTCATCAACAGTCCAATAGCGGTGTTAACGGGCCCAAACGAGGCGTAAAGCTTTGTGTCGTGCAGGCATCAGGGTACACAAGTGGATCTACGGCTCCGAAAGCCCATATCGATAATGTTTCGCCGGCCGCTGTGGACGAATAGTTCGAGGCGCTTCAGTCCGGAACCACGCGGCTGCTGCGGTCGCAGGTTCGAATCCTGCCTCGGGCATGGATGTGTGTGATGCCCTTAGGTTAGTTGGGTTTCAGGAGTTCTAAGTCTAGGGGACTGATGACCTCAGATGTTAAGTCCCATAGTGCTTAGAGCCATTTGAATTTTTGATAATGTTTCGTTGAATGGTTCGCACGCTGATACGTGTTGATGGCTCAGCATTCAAATCTGCAGCAATTTGCGGAAGGACTGCACTTCTGTCACGTTGAACGATACTCTTCAGTCGTCGTTGGGTCCATTTTTTTTTCGGGCCGCAGCGATGATTTGCAGGATTCCTGATATTCGCGGTACACTCCTGAAATGGTCGTACCGGAAAATCCCACTTCATGGGTACCCCGGAGATGCTGTGTTCCATCGCTCGTGCGCCGACTACAATACCATGTTGAAACTCACTTAAATCTTGATAAGCTGTCATTACAACAGCAGTCACCGATCAAACAACTGCTTGTTGTGTTATATAGACGTTGCCAGCCGCAGCGCCGCGTTCTGCCTGTTTACATATCTCTGTATTTGAATACGCATGCCTACACCAGTTTCTTTGGCGCTTCAGTGTAACTTTATGCGTATTTTTCGACTGTTTCAGCGGCCACATGGTAAGACTGATGGCGGATTTTTCGGAGGTATAACATGAGGACGCTTCAGGTGTTTTCTATTCATGTTATTTGTTCATTGTTGCAAAGCGAACCATCCTGAAATTTATTTGCAGAACGTTTCCTATTTCTTGCATAAATTTCTACATAAGAATTTTGCTTAACTGAGCGGTTATCTATCTCTGAACATTGCAATCGATTGAATGGTCTGATGTACCCCGACTCACGGTTTACTTTTCATGATGAATTATTTTATAAATTAATACTGACCTACGTTTGCTCAGTATTTTGCGGCATTTTGTCTGAAAAGAGACTAACTTTATTGATCGTCATTGGGGCTCTCTCTTTCTAGTCGTGATGCTGATGTTATGTAGAAGTTGTTTGTATTCAGCGTCTCTTCATATCGGGGTTCGATTCCCGGCGGGGTCAGGGATTTTCACCCGCCTGGAGATGACTGGGTGATTGTGTTCTCCTCATCATTTCGCTAACATTCATGAAAGTGGCGAGATTGGGCCGGGCAAAGGTTGGGAATTTGTACGGTCGCTGATAACCGCGCAGTTGAGCGCCCCAGAAACCAAACATCATCATGAGCTTCATATCGGGACCTACTGAGAAAATTCTAATTGAAATATCTCAAGCTTCAGAGAGAGAAGCAGCAACGCTTCGGCTAGTGAACCTGTCGTATAACGTCATCACCTTCTCTGGTTTTGATTCTTGAGAAAGAATTGACTGGCATTCCTCCACAGATAGACACACCATAGATAGTGTTGTCTCCAGACGTTGAGCAACCATAAAGGCGAGGGTGGACACATCGCCCACAAATGTCGGCTAATAGGTGCCCGGACGCCTTTGATCAGATAGTGACACACAATGTCTTCACAACAACGCGTAGGAACGCAGCTGTGGAGATATCACAGCGTGGTGTGTAGACATCTCTTATAGTGTTTCCTCGACATTCCAACCCATGTCCCTTGAATAGTAACCTACAGCGTCTATACAAGAGGAGTTACGAATTTCGTCCTGGTACTTTTTGAATATCTTAGATCGGGGAAATCCGGTGATATTGCTGACCACGGCTGTGGGCGAGGGCCTCTGGGTGGCAGCAGTGTATGAATCCGTGTTGTCGTGTTGAAGAATAGCTCAGGCGTGGATAACGACGGATAGCACGATCACAGACCATGAGATCCTGTCATGCCTCACTACAAAAATGGATAAACATCTTTCCGTTTACATATGCTTTTCGGATAACTGATATTACACCAGATATTGATTAGGGAGCACATTTGAAATTCAGATACACTGACGGAAAAAAAATGTCACAACACCAAGAAGGTGTTATCGACGTACACGAAAGTTGGTAGGCGTGTTTCTATATCTCAATGGCGATGTCTATTTAAATTTCGCAGTAGTCACTCAAGAATGGCGCTAGTAGCGCCACTATTAGGATGCAAATCAAGTTTGCTTTAAATACACGCTGTAACGGTCGTGAGAGACAGTTACCATCGAAATTTGATGTGCTGAGTTGATGTTACTCAAGAATGCCCTAATGGGAACAAAGACGCCGCTATCAACACATCACTGAGTTTGAACGACGTCGTGTGATAGAGCTACGAGAAGCTGAATGTTTCCCCTGCGATACTGCAGATGGGCTTTACAGGAATGTTTTCACTGTACATGATTGCTGGCAGCGATGATCAGAGAATGTACGGTCACCAGAAGACCGGGCACTACCGAAAGGGAAGACCATCGTGTTCGGTGTATAGCTGTGGCGCATCGCACAGCATCTGCAGCTCAACCTGAGCAGTAGTTGGTACCGCAGTGACACAGCAAACTGCTACAATTCGGTTAGTTCATGGACAGCTTCGAGCCAGAAGTCCTGTAGCATGCGTTTCACTGACTTCAAACCACCGCTATCTGCGACTTCACTGGTGTCAAGCGAGAGCTCATTTGAGGGCAGGGTGGGGATCTGTTGGGTTTTCTGATGTAAGTTGGTTCTGCACGGTGCCAGAGATGGCCCTGTGTTCAGTAGGAGGCCAGTTGAGGGCTTGCTTCCAAGCTGTCTACATGCTAGACACACTGGAGCTACACATCGAGCTATGGTCTCGGGTGCGATTTCGTATGATAGCAGGAGCACTCTCTTGGTTATCCCACGCACCATGATTGCAAATTTGTACGTCAATCTGGTGATTCGACCTGTCATTCTGCCATTCGTGAACAGCATTCCAGAGGGTGTTTTCCAGCAGGATAACACTCACCCACACGCCGCTGTTGTAACCCAACATGCTCTATAGTGTCGACATGTTGCCTTGGCTTGCTCGATCACCAGATCTGTCTCCAATGGAACACGTATGGGACTCACGGGTGACAGCTCCAGCATTATACCAGACAGTATTAACTGTCCGTGTACTGACAGACCAAGCGCAACAGACATGGAACTCCATCCCACAACGTTTGCATGAGTGCGTTCAAAAATTCTGATTGTCACACCAGCTGTTAACGTACCAGCATTTCACTTTTGCAATGGATTATCCCGGTCTTACATTAACTTCTGATTTTGGAATGTTAATCACTTAAATAATTTACCTATCCAAATGTATTCCCGAAATTTCATTGCTCCATGTTAATTATTTTTTGGTGCTGCTATTTTTTTTTCCTTGAGTGTATTTGTTGTGACATCCCTCTCAGCTGCTGCAAATGAGGAGAGATCAACAACTGGTCTTAGGCGCCACTAAGCGCTCGCCGATTCGTCCCTAGCGAAAGGGTGCATATGGTAATCGTTCGAGTTTACTGAAGCTTTCATTAGCACCTACATAAAGGAGGAGAACTTTCATTAAAAACACGCTGTGAGACGTGCAGAGGACGGACCAGTATGTTTGTGGTTCAGGAGTAGCCAACCCTGTCCTTGATTTATGCAGTAATGAAGAGCACAACTGTATTTTATATTGTAGGTTATCTCGAGAAAATAGGACGATCAGCAGAGAACACTGCACGACAACGACCAACCGAATGTTGCAGAGCGTTTGTTAAGACACTGATTTCATATTCGGTAGGATGGCGTTTGCTCCGTACAGGATTCCAGCGGTTTTCCTCAGTCATTTGAGGCGAATGCTGGGATGGTTCCTTCCTCAAGTCCACAGCCGGGCAGCTGTCCTACCCTCATAAAACCATACCCAAAACTTCTATTCTCAGGTATATTTCTATTTGTTTTAATTGTAAGACCATCCCTTGATGAATAAAGAAATAAAATATGGGCAGCTATTTCACCACTTTAACATTTGAATTATTGTTGTTGTTGAAGCTTGGTCCACATATAGAGAATAACCGATACGATCACTTTTACGTGTTTTAAAAAAAAGCAGATATAAAGTGAGTATGTAGAGGCGAGAACATTTATTTACTAGTAAAAGAGTAGACCACAACAACGTAGATGTTCAGTTAGTCTGCGAATTTATCTCTGGTTGAAGTAAGCAGTAATAATAATTTCACTGGTTCAGTGGCCGACTGAAGGTCTTTCAGTTGGAAGCCACTTCGACTACCTGCGGGTTATTAACCTACCCCAGCCACCCAATAGGCGAAAGGGGACCTACGGGTCAACGTGGAATCCGAACCACGTGCCATTCCTGGTGACTCCCCAAGTAGTTGAGAGGTGATGGTTAGATTAAAAGCGGACTGAAAATTTCCGCGATCTGAGCGGAATTCGATTCTGCGACCTTCCGGTTTCCAGGCACGCGCTCTACCGCTAGACCAGGAAACAGCACCAACAGAGAAGATTTTTTGGCTGATGATAAAATATTAGAAAACTTCCTCTCAATGCTGCCCACACCATTTAGTTAACGCTAAATTCAGTCCGACGGCTGTGTATGTGACACCGTACTAAGTGAGTAACCTACCCAGTGGCTCGTACAGCGCCGTGTAGTGAGGTGCACAGTTCCAAAGCACAATCGGCCAGCCTGTTCTTGATACCCGACAGCACCTATTCACCTGACTTCTCTTGTTTTTTTTCATGTCCCCTCCCAGACCATGCGCCACATGAATACATGGTGTATTTTCCTGTTGTTCCAGGCGCCTCACTGTAACTGTTGGGGATCCTCCCAGGACTGTACATCGCCTGACGCGAGGTAAGTCGCCTGCAGCTGCAGAAGATGCAGAATCTGACTCCCCGCGTCCTCCCACCTTCTCTGACTGCCTGTCACAGTCGTACAGGGAGCAAAGTGTCGCAGCCGCCATTGCAATGAAAGACAAGCTATTCCTCATGTATTGTGCAAAAACATTTTTTATTCCTAGTCACTTTTACGAAATACCTATAGCTGCCAAGTGAATCTCTGTATTCTGATACTAGACCCATCAACAAGTACATCATCAGGTCAAAAAACATCAGCTTAGCTTATGCGTGTATAGTGAATTACGATTTCAGTATCTACCATCTACAAATATATAAGGTCAAAATTGCTCATAAATCTATATTCACCTGAAGACACGATGACTTATGATAGTCTTGTAGATGCAAGCCGATAGCACAAAAAAAGATTCGCTGAGCAACTACCCGTGTGTTTTTCAACACGACGCACATAAAATATGTTACGGCTGTGGAGCACCCACATTCGTCAATAATTATTCTTATTTGTTGAATTATTAGCTCTGTCTATTCTCTCTCTCTCTCTATCTGGCACACACACACACACACACACACACACACGCACGCACGCACGCACACACACACACACACACACACACACACACACACATTCCCGCGCACACACGCGCAGTCGCAACGAGATAGCATAGTACTTGCCCTCCTAAAATTCTGATGCCCCCTCTCGTGATCATTTATAGAGAAGAGCCAAGAACTTCTGTCGTTGAGGCGACTGTTATTTAGAGTACAGAAAGCCGATACATACGTGCGGACCGGCACGCGCTGGAAGCTGGTGTCCCGGAGGAAGGGGGGGGGGGGGGAAGAGGGGCATACGGGACCTGTTCGGAGGCCCCCAGGCGCCGAGAGGTGGCGGCGCCGCCCGCGGACGTCGATGTATGGTGCCCCCCCCCCACCCCCTCCGCATCTCGCACTGACGCGTAACGCATAGAAGCGCTTCCGCCACTCGCTAGTTCTACACTTGGATTGCCGCGCGCGTGGAGGCAACCTAATAATACTCTGCCCCTTGTCAAAGTCGATTATATCAATGTATTTCCCCACTTGCAGCCCATATCTTCGCTAGGGTGATCCCCCGTTCGTGCCTGCTAGGCCTACATTCTTTTGTTACCGCGTCACGGGCCCGCAACGCCACAAGGCGGCGGCCAATGTCATTGTGGGCAGTGATCATAATGTTTTGGCTCATCAGTGCAGGGCAATAATTACGGTATGTGCGTCTGACGGACGACCTTTTTTGAAAAGCTCTTCTTCTTCCAATGGTTAGGTACTCTCCATTGCTACAATGACCTACAATAAACTACTCTTAAAAGGGGAGCAAGTTATTTCGCATTATCTCTGTAGAACTTCACAGTTACCTCATCGAACCTAGTTTCCTCTCCACTGTTGAGTTGTTTAAGTCGATTTTTTGCTTCGCGATCAATTATCCCAATATCTTCAATTTCGGTATTTGTGATTTCGCTGAAAGGACGAACCATGTACGGTATTCCGTGGTGGATGAATTTCGGAACACCAAATTCAATACTTCCGGGTCTCTCTGTCATGTAATTTCGTGTCAGTATGATCACAAAGTGATAAAATAGATTCTTTCTATCCTGACTTTACATGGAATGAGAATTTCGTGGACTGTTTAGTCATATTGTTTCGCAAACTTTCACTTTGAAATTCAGTGACCGTTTCTTACATTCACTCTTCTGACGCTGATTTTGGCTTCATTAAACTTATGTTTTTCTAGCAGACTTTGACTTCGCATAAATCGGACATGTAGCTACCTTAGCCTTCGCAGTACGTTTCTTATACATCCGTTGAACCACGATGAGTATTTTGTATCTCTCACAAACCTGGACGACACATACTCGTCTAAGGCGTATTATATAATGCTTTTAGGGTTTACCCAAATATTCGTCCTCAGAGCTGAATATTTGTTGTCGGCTACGAAGAAACTCTGCAGTTTGCTCCTGTCAGTCTTACTAACCAATAATATTTTCCTACCTTTTTTAACATTCTTTCTGATATCCGTGGTTATTAACGTTATCACAGCGTCATGGACTGTGCGGCTGGTCCCGGCGGAGGTTCGAGTCCTCCCTCGGGCATGGGTGTGTGTGATTGTCCTTAGGATAATTTAGGTTAATTAGTGTGTAAGCTTAGGGACTGATGACCTTAGCAGTTAAATCCCATAAGATTTCACATACATTTAAACATTTGAACCCTCCCGTTGGGGGACATCTATTAATTACGCGAGGGGTTTTCCTTAAAATTTGGACCCTCCCACTCCCCTTGCTGAGATGTGTTGTGAAGATGGAAGTATTAAAAACTTGTTTTAAGCGTTGATTAAAGCAGTTTAAGAAAACCGTGTTTGACTTATAAAGCGTATTGAACATCATTTTTAACACTCGATTAAAAATAGCTTGTATTAAACACGGCAATCCCGGGCAATAATCGGATGGATAGAACAGAGACAGACGGGCAAAATCACCCTGCACAAATAGTATTAAATATTTTGAAGGATCCAAAAAATTGGACTTTTTACTGATATATATATATATATATATATATATATATATATATATATACTCCTGGAAATGGAAAAAAGAACACATTGACACCGGTGTGTCAGACCCACCATACTTGCTCCGGACACTGCGAGAGGGCTGTACGAGCAATGATCACACGCACGGCACAGCGGACACACCAGGAACCGCGGTGTTGGCCGTCGAAAGGCGCTAGCTGCGCAGCATTTGTGCACCGCCGCCGTCAGTGTCAGCCAGTTTGCCGTGGCATACGGAGCTCCATCGCAGTCTTTAACACTGGTAGCATGCCGCGACAGCGTGGACGTGAACCGTATGTGCAGTCGACGGACTTTGAGCGAGGGCGTATAGTGGGCATGCGGGAGGTCGGGTGGACGTACCGCCGAATTGCTCAACACGTGGGGCGTGAGGTCTCCACAGTACATCGATGGTGTCGCCAGTGGTCGGCGGAAGGTGCACGTGCCCGTCGACCTGGGACCGGACCGCAGCGACGCACGGATGCACACCAAGACCGTAGGATCCTACGCAGTGCCGTAGGGGACCGCACCGCCACTTCCCAGCAAATTAGGGACACTGTTGCTCCTCGGGTATCGGCGAGGACCATTCGCAACCGTCTCCATGAAGCTGGGCTACGGTCCCGCACACCGTTAGGCCGTCTTCCGCTCACGCCCCAACATCGTGCAGCCCGCCTCCAGTGGTGTCGCGACAGGCGTGAATGGAGGGACGAATGGAGACGTGTCGTCTTCAGCGATGAGAGTCGCTTCTGCCTTGGTGCCAATGATGGTCGTATGCGTGTTTGGCGCCGTGCAGGTGAGCGCCACAATCAGGACTGCATACGACCGAGGCACACAGGGCCAACACCCGGCATCATGGTGTGGGGAGCGATCTCCTACACTGGCCGTACACCACTGGTGATCGTCGAGGGGACACTGAATAGTGCACGGTACATCCAAACCGTCATCGAACCCATCGTTCTACCATTCCTAGACCGGCAAGGGAACTTGCTGTTCCAACAGGACAATGCACGTCCGCATGTATCTCGTGCCACCCAACGTGCTCTAGAAGGTGTAAGTCAACTACCCTGGCCAGCAAGATCTCCGGATCTGTCCCCCATTGAGCATGTTTGGGACTGGATGAAGCGTCGTCTCACGCGGTCTGCACGTCCAGCACGAACGCTGGTCCAACTGAGGCGCCAGGTGGAAATGGCATGGCAAGCCGTTCCACAGGACTACATCGAGCATCTCTACGATCGTCTCCATGGGAGAATAGCAGCCTGCATTGCTGCGAAAGGTGGATATACACTGTACTAGTGCCGACATTGTGCATGCTCTGTTGCCTGTGTCTATGTGCCTGTGGTTCTGTCAGTGTGATCATGTGATGTATCTGACCCCAGGAATGTGTCAATAAAGTTTCCCCTTCCTGGGACAATGAATTCACGGTGTTCTTATTTCAATTTCCAGGAGTGTATATATATATGTTAAATGCCGCTGAACCTCTACTTTGCAGATGAAGGACAACATTTCTTGTACTTTCCTTTGAGCCACATGATTACGTAACTATTCTGTCTCTTGATTAACACGATCCCTAAAAGAAATCTTAGCTTCCTTCCACAAACGGGTAACTTCTTGCTCCAATGCGCATTTTGATTTGTCGGCATGCCGCTTAACATACGAGTTGTAAAAGTTTTGGCACAAACTCGTGTTGAACACAATATCATCAGCTTTACATGCGTTTCAGTGTACCACCACTGCCTCACCGGCACGCAGTAATACTAACAGGCGTAGCAGAGAACTCCTCAAATCAAATCTAACATTTGCCCGGCATTTGTCTCAAATCGGGTAATCCTGGGCATGCACACGTGTAGAGCATACAGTTTAGTTCAGAGGAGCCGTAATGGTTGGTGGGCACTTTCATTGTCTATGCTCGGGATTAAATATGTAAAACAGAATGTTATCGTTTATAGCAATGTACACTTATGTTCAGAAAAAAAACCAGAACATCCTGAGCGATTAGAGATAGAATGTCCATATTCGCAGGACGTGTTCACTAGTATGATCTCCAGAAGTGATTAGCATTTCAGTCATCTCGGTTCAGAATGTGTCCTGTCGCCTAGTAGGCATAGGGTCCGCCATGGGCCCTGACAACTTGTTCCACGCGTGATGGCATCGACGCGCATAAGGCGAGAATGGCGTCCTGTGGTATTGCCATCCATGCTGCACTCACCTGGTTCCAAAGTTACTCTGTGGTGGTTGGCATCGGGTCACAACGCTGCACCCGTCGTTTCAACATATCCCACACATTTTCGATTGGAGACAAGTGTGGTGATCTACCGGGCCAGGGCAAAAGGCTAACTTCCTGTGGCACCAAGAATGCACATGTTCGTGCAGCAACATGTGGTCATGCGTTGTCTTGCTGAAAAATGGCATCTGGTGTGTTGTGCAGAAAGGGTATGGCTGTGGGTGGCAGGATGTCATTCACTTAGGTCACACTGGTCACAGTGCCTTGGACACACACCACCTGCGATTTGTGGTTGTACCCAATAGCGGCCCACACCGTAAGGCCTTGAATTGGCGCTGTATGTCTTGTGCGAATGCAGTCACTGTAATGCCGCTCCCCCTGTCTGCTGCGAACCAAAATGCGGCCATCATTCTCAAACAAACGCAACTGGGATTCGTTCGAAAACACTATCCTATGCCATTCATGTCCCGAGTGACATCGTTCCATACACATTTGTCGTCTAGCACGTTTCTGTTCATTCCTCAACGGCAGGCGGAGAAGACGACGCTCACGTAACCCATGCCGTAATAAACGACGACGGACTGCCAACCCTAATAGTGTACGACGTGTTACACTCTTCCAATGTTGCGCCAGAGCCGAGGAGAACGCAGATCTGTCCTGCAATGCCATTCGGTTGAGGTGTCGATCTTCTCGGGGGCTGGTCTGGGTGGTCTGGCCTGACCCATCTCGTCGTGTTCTACGGCCTTCCGGGGACCATTCTGCAAACACCCTTTGTCCTGCCGAAACACTTCGTCCCACACTATCAGCAATTTCCCAGATGGATGCGTCACATTCTTTCGTGTCAATAATGCGCCCTTTTTCAAACTCACTTATTCGGCGGTACGGTTCGCGTATACGTTTGAGAGACTTCCTGGACGTCTGCTCAAGCCACGCTGATCCATTACCTTCGGTTTACAGCCACAACGAGAGCCGCAGGCACATTTTACCAGCAGGTAGTGTTGCGCCGCTATATCGCTGTTGACTTCGAACCCGAGGGTCCCACAAGGTGCAAATGCTAACCATCGCCGCAGAACATACAAACGTACATATCCCGTAAATATGAACGTCCAATCTCTATTCGTTCAAGATGTCCTGTTTTTTCTGGTGATGAGTGTATGTTCTGTGAATTAAAATGTTGACATGGTATTTTCATCCCCCCCCCCCCCCCCCTCTTCCGTAAATGAGATGTGGTGATATTTTGAACCCACGCAATTTATGGTCGTCCCCTTGGGACTGCATTAAAGAGACGAGGGGTTTGGCGACGCGTTCAGAACCAGAAAGGCCATCTTTTACTTATCTCTTACTGTGGGAATATACACTAGTGGCCATTAAAATAGCTACACCACGAAGGTGACGTGCTACAGACGCGAAATTTAACCGACAGGAAGAAGATGCTTTGATATGCAAATGATCAGCTTTTCAGAGCATTCGCATAAGTTTGGCGCCGGTGGCGACACCTACAACGTGCTGACATGAGCAAAGTTCCCTACCGATTTCTCATACACAAACAGCAGTTGACTGGCGGTGCCTGGTGAAACCTTGTTGTTATGCCTCGTGTAAGGAGGAGAAATGTGTACCAACACGTTTCCGACTTTGATAAAGATCGGATTGTAGACTAGCGCGATTGCAGTTTATCGTATCGCGACATTGCTGCTCGCGTTGGTCGAGATCTAATGACTGTTAGCAAAATATAGAATCGGTATGTTCAGAAGGGTTACGACCCGTGTCTCTACCCTTCATTCGATCCCTGCGAAACCCTGAATTTCAGCAGAATAATGCACGACCGCATGTTGCAGGTCCTGTACGGGCCTTTCTGGATACAGAAAATGTTCGACTGCTGCCCTGGCCAGCACATTCTCCAGATCTCTCACCAATTGAAAAGGTCTGGTCAATGGTGGCCGAGCATCTGGCTCGTCACAATACGCCAATCACTACTCTTGATGAACTGTGGTATCGTGTTGAAGCTACATGGGCAGCTGTACCTGTACACGCCATCCAAGCTCTGTTTGACTCGATGACCAGGCGTATCAAGGCGGTTATTATGGCCAGAGATGGTTGTTCTGGGTACTGATTTCTCAGGATCTATGCACCCAAATTGCGTGAAAATGTAATCTACGTGTCAGTTCTAGTATAATATATTTGTCCAATGAATACTCGTTTGTCATCTGCATTTCTTCTTGGTGTAGCAATTTTAATGGCCAGTTGTGTAGTAGGACGGATATTGCCTAATATTGGTATGAAGCACCCACCTTCACATGTTTTGTAGTGACTTGCGGAGTATATAAAACTGACGAGCTAAAATGTTATGACGACTGGCCACCACAATTTTCAGTGCCGCCTGGCAGCGTTATGGGCAAGTGACGCGGTAAGGAAAGCAGGTCTACACTGTGTAAGCGGAGCAAAGGTGAATAAAGAGCTATTATAGCGGCGATACGGGCTACCAACGGGAAGATGCACTGACATAAGCGATTTTGACAAAGGTCAGATCGTTACTACTCAGCTCCTAACTCGCAAAAGGCAAAGATGGTCAGCTGTTCGTGTGTCTCTCAAAGTGGTTAATATCGTGAGTAACCGACGGGGTGCTGGACATCCACGCCTCATCACAGAATATGGAGGTCGGAGGCTTGTTCTCTCTGTACACAGCAAGGAAGGCGGAAATATGTGACAGATCTGAAACAGGATAGAATGGTGGTGCTGGCATATATGTTCCGGAGCACACCGTCTAGCGCACGTTGTTGAAGTGGGTACTGCTCAGCAGGCAACGCCTACTTGTTTGCATGTTGACCCAAGGGTATCATCAGTCTCGGCTTCAAAGAGCTTGGAACCATGGTGCTTTCACCGTGGATCAATGGAAACGTCATCTCATCAAATGAGTCTCGTTTTCTCTTATACTAGGTCGAAGGTCGTGCATGGATAAGCTGTTGTCCAGGTGAAATATGAGCTGTGCCACGGACAGAGACCCGGGGTGGGCAATGTTTCGTTATGTGGCTCCCATGGGACCTGTGGTAGTAATAGAAGGCACTACATGGACTACACGGACGTTATAATTATGAATCGTCTACATCCCTTCATGTTTGATGATGATGATGACGTTTCGGATTGTGGGGCGCTCGACTGCGCGGTTATCAGCACCCCTACAAATTCCCAACCTTTACTCAGTCCAATCTCGCCACTTTCATGAATGATGATGGAACTATGAGGACAACACAAACACCCAGTTATCTCGAGGCAGGTGAAAATCCCTGACCCCGCAGGGAATCGAACCCAGGACCCTGGGCTCGGGAAGCGAGAACGCGACCGCGAGACCACGAGTTGGGGACCCCTTCATGTTTGATGTCTTCCTCGTCGACGATGGCACCTTCCAGCAGCATAACAGGGCATCTCAAAAGAGCAGAATTGTGCTGAAGCTGTTCAAACAGCATCATAGTGAACTGATGTTGATGTCATAGGCACCAAATTCGTCTCATCTGAACTCAGTGAAACATATCTGCTATTGGCAAGCCCCTTCTCCAAACCTGCAGACCATTGGCCCATCATATGTGGCAATTGCGAAGAATCTATGCAACATAGAATCGCTGCTGTATTGTTTTCTGAAGATGGACCAACACACTACTAAGCAGGTGGTGGTAATGAAACATCTTAGTGAATTAGAACTGCGCCAGAAGGATATGTGCTGCCATGTGCCCACGAAAGCCAAAGACCCCTGGTTCGAGTTCCATTCTGGTACACAGTTTCAGTCTGCCCGAAAGTTTCATATGTCACTCCGCCGCAGAGTGAAAAACCCAATCACGTAGACATAATGTTTTGCTTCGTCAGTGTATTAGATAGGCACCAAAAAATCGTCGTTCCCATCCTTTCTTTTTTACACATGACTGTCATAAAAAATACACCTCTAATATTTAAGCACAAATGGCATAATGATCTGCAGAAAAAAAGTACTGAGGTCAAGTAACGTAAAGTGAGAGAAACTGGGGAATTGGTTAGTTGTGATGTGAAGTGTGAACTTTCCTGCATCGTGCGTAGAACCCACTTTTCTGGCGCCACGCAGACGTCCCCCAGTATAACAGACCTCACCCAGTGCTGACGTGTGGTACTGTGGTGCACTTCGCTTTGCGGGTGGCGCCGGCTGGGTCGCACAGGTCCCACGTGCCGAGCGGGACGGGCACGTGTCAGGGCACCATCGGCGCCCTGAAGACGCGCCGCGGCGCGCCGGTCGGTGCTGGCACAGAGCCACTCCCGCGTCGTTAGCGGGGGATTCCCCGGAGAGCGCCAGCGCCGTCCAATCAGGGCCCCAGCGCCCCAGATGGCCATCCAATCAGCGCCACCGGCAGCTGGCGGCAGCGGATCCTGTGGGGACTGCCTGGTGTCGTGTGACACGCTGTGCAGTGCTGTGACCGCCTCTGGAGGCCTTGAGCTAATCTTGTCTAATCACTGAAGGGTCCTCTTCCTCTTTCGTCCGCCCCAAAGATTGAGTTCATGTTCACATTCTTTCTCTCTCTCTCTCTCTCTCTCTCTCTCTCTCTCTCTCTCACACACACACACACACACACACTTTTATCAAAAGTATCCGGACACCATATGTAATGTGGAACTGACCATCACGAGAGGCGGATCAGCTACTATAAGAGGAGGCAGGCAGAGCTATGTCGTCAATGGAGGAGCAGTAAGACCAGAATGGGTCCGGCAGGACAGATCAGAGCTCTCAAGGGTGGAACAGTCGTTGGATTCACCTAATAAAACAGAAGTCAACTCATTCCGACCTAAGCAACAGAATGGCAAATAGAGAATTAACTGTAATCTTCTGCAACAAAAATAATGATGTTGTGAACACCCCAAATACTTGGGTGTGATTACTGATAGATCCCTAGCATTTCGTGTAATATCCTCTTCGCCATTGTAAAGTCTTGTACCGTAAGGAAACAAAGGAGAGGATGTTGATGTATGGCTGGTATCCTCTTTGTACAACACAAATGCACACATGAATTAATATGGTTTTTTATTTACAAGAACACAAACTTGTTACTTAACGTGAATAGAGTTCATCTGTTGTGGTGCAAGGTCATCAGTAATAGCCCCCTTACAGAGAGTATCGGTAATCTTGCTATTACAAACTTTAGTCTTGCTGCTGGGAAAGTGCACGTCCCTAATCTGGTCGCTGTGTACTGTCATAGCCTGTGACCTGCTCTGTAGTTGAACTGACAGATGCCAAATTGGAGTGTGAGTGCGTGAGAATCAGGGAGACCCTCCGGTCAGCGTCGGTGGGCGAAATATTTGCTGCCGAGAGTGTGTTGGCGGCTTGTTGGTTGTCGGTGTGTCTCTGGCCTCTCTCGTGAAAGGTGCACTTGATCCAGCTCCTACTACCGATCTTCGCGCTACATGTTTGCCTACTCGTGTGCTGGTGACAGCTTACGCTGGCACATTTAGAAGACACTTAGCACTAACAGGACAGAAGCCAAATCAGAGAAATAACTGACTGGTGCTAGCTAGGGATCTAAAAACCCGAAGAACAACAGCACAAGCATTTGTGTACACTGTCACCGAATACTGTTCTTCTGTTTGGAGTACAAGTAGCCACACTAACAAGATGGTTATGCATCTAAATGATGTGATGAGGATCGTGACAGAAACTCTTAAATCCGCACCGGCACTATGGCTGTCACTACTCGCCAGTATTGCCTCTCCAAATCTCTGACGACAGCGAGAGCAACATACTGATGGTCTAAACTCGAAAGATCAAGAGATTACTTTCCTGTGTATGAAAAACTGAACAACGTACCATGCATTCGATTAAAATCTAGAGAAGCAGTCTGGGTAAACACTAGCCAGTCCACCCTAGAAAGGTATAATCTAAGAGATGAATGGAGAAATGAGTGGACGTCATCCCACGGTCATAAGAAGTTAGGAAAAAGAGATCCGACCGTGCAGCGCCATGGTGCGAACCAACCAAGAAAAACGTGGAGCTGCTTCAGTCGTATGAGAACTGGCCATGCAGCGACTAAAGCAACGGTACACAACTGTGTAATTACTGATGATGACCAATGGGACTGCGGAACATCGGAACAAACACTGGAGTACATTTTGCATGGATGCAAAAAGAAAAGTCATGAATTACTGTAAAGACTTTGTGGACCTAACACCTGCAGCAGTTAACTGGTTGGAGTCTTTGGATATCCATCTTTGATGAAAAATGGATCCCTAAACTTCTTTTGTCTACTACCGGTTTCCAGCTTTCTTTAGTACCTAGGAAGTCCGTGTAATTTGGACCACATACAGTTCATCATCAATCAATCCTGACTGAGTGAACCCTAGCCTTATATTTCCTTGGGTAAGATTCACTAAGGGACATCAATTCATGAATATAAATTTTATTACTTTATGAAACTATTATAGTGACAATAACAAATAGCTGAAATTCAATATCGTGTAATTTGACCTCATCCATGTAATCTATACAACATAGTCGTGTAAACTGAACTACACGATAGTAACCAGTCCATACATAATAAATACAGAGAAGTCAACTGGAAAATATAATAAGCCCATATCAGATAATTATTGCGATTACCGAGCACAAAAATAGAAACTGTTATTTGTATTGGTGCCACGATCCTTTGCATTAATCACACTGAATCCAGTCCTCCTGAAACGATTCCTCACATACAAGATAGTCTCATTGCCATCTGAAGACCCTGTAATTTCAATCATCATTTTCTTTTCTGCAAAAGGCCGTCGCTTATTTGTGCTATAGTAATGGCATCCATCCATCCTTGAGGGATGATGGTGTAACATGCTTGGTTCAAAGTCTGCAGCGTCTGCTGTGGCTAAAAAGTCCCACTCAAGAGTGGCAGTCCGTACTGCAGCTTGGAAATGTGAAATTTGAGGGACTTCGAACAGAAGCCGCTCTGTCTGTTCGCTTTGTCCTATTCCTGATTTGTTCCTGTGTGCGTTCGTCTTCTGAGAGCTTGACGCCGTTGCGCACAGTTACTCGCCACTTGACACGGTCATCTGCAATGCTTTCCCAGCGACTTGGATTGATTCTGGTCTTGGTCAGGTCTCTCTTGCAGACATCCTTGAAACGAAGATGCGGTCGTCCCACTGGCCTCACCCCCTCCTGAAGTTCTCCGTTCAGGATCCATGCGCCTGACATGTCCAAACCATCTTAGACGTCGATGACGAAGGAGAGCAAAGACGCTGGTTGTGCTTGCACGATGAGAGACTTCGGTGTTGGGTACTCTATCTCTCCAAGAGATCCGAAGGATCTTCCGGAGACAGCGGAGATAGAAGCTATTGAGTCGATATTCATGCTTAGAAAGAGTTGTCCACGTCTCATAGCTATAGAGAAGGGTGCTTATACCACAAGCGTTGTAGACTTTTAATTTAGTTTTTGTGGTAAGCAGTCCGTTGTTCCATACTCTGTTTTTCAATCTTGCGATGACAGATGATGCCTTTGCGATTCTGTTAGTAATTTCAGTGTCCATGGACAAGTTGCTACATATTGTGGATCCCAAGTAGGTAAAGTCATCAACTACCTGGAGAGGATTGTCATCAATGCTGATGGATGGAAGGTTGGTACAGCTCTGCGTCATGATCTTAGTCTTTTGAAGGCTGATGAGTAGACCAAATTTTTCACAGACATGTGATAATTTGTTGATTATATACTGCAGCTCATCTTCTGTGTTCGCTACTAGAGCTGTATCGTCCGGATATAACAACTCACGGATAACAACTGTATTTACTTTGGTCTTGGCCATGAGGCGAGCAATGTTGAAAAGATTTCCATCAGACCTCGTATGTAGATACACATCCTCCTCACAGTCTTCTAAGGCAAATCTGAGCAGAAGGGAAAATAAAATCCCAAATAATGTAGGCGCTAACACATACCCCTGTTTCACACCGCTATTAACAGGGAATGCATCTGATGTTTTGCCGTTGAAACATATTGTTGCTTGCGTTTTCTCATGGAAAGAGACAATTATTTGTAGTAGTTTAGGTAAGCCTCCAATCTTCTGCAACAGTTTGAAAAGCCCATTCCTGCTCACTAAATCAAACGCTTTAACAAGGTCAGTGAAAGCAATATAAAGTGGCCTCCGCTGCTCACGATATTTCTCTTGTAGCTCTCTTAAGGAGAAGATCATATCTGCGGTTGATCGGCTAGACCTGAAGCCACACTGAAATCCTGTGTAGATTCTGGAAGCTATGATTTGTAATCGCATTAGGATGACTCTTGCATAAGCTTTCCCGGCTACACTTAGTAATGAAATGCCTCGTTAATTGTTAAAGTCACTTCTGTTCCCTTTCTGTTTATATAGAGTAACTATCCTCGAATTCCGCATACTCATCGGGACATAACCTTCTTCCCAGCTGGTTGTGATAAGTGAATATAAATGTTTGAGAAGAACATACTTGTTATACTTCATAACCTCTGCAGGGATCCCATCTTCAACTGGGGTCTTTCCGCTAGCAAGAGAATCTATTTCTCTACTGAGTTCTTCCATATAGGCATTGCATCTAGTTCTTACATAACTGGCATTTGTTTGATGGCGTCACATGCATCCTTGCTAACTTCACTGTCGGCTGCATACAGCTCGAGGTAGTGTTCAACCCAGCGTTCCATTTGTTTGCCTTCATCAGTAATGACTTCACCCGTCTTGGACTTCAGAGGAGCTGTTTTTCTGACAGTTGGTCCAATTGCTTTCTTAATACCATCGTACATTGCCTTAGCATCCCCAGAATCGGCCGCTTTCTATATACCTGCACATAAATTCAGCCAGTAGTTATTTGCGCATCTCCTGGATGTTTGCTGTGCCCTGTTCTTTGCTTTTCGTAAGTCATCTCGAGTTCTTTCATTTGGGTTTCTTTTATAAGCAAGCAGGGCTTTCCGTTTAGCCTCAGTGACTGGTTCCATTTCTTCCAAATTTTGCTTGTACCAGTCCTTATTTCTTTTTCCTTTTATTTCACAGGCCAATACTGCTGAGCTGTAGATTGCACCCGATAGTTTTGCCCATTTCTTATCAACATTCCTTTCTGCTTGCACGTTTCCTGGGAAAGCACTTTCAGAATGACTGGCAAAATCCTGCTTTCTTTGTGCCTCATGAACATGATCTGTGTTGATACGGGGATGACCTCTCTGTTTAGCGTGGTGATATTTCTTAGGAGTGAGCCTCAATGTGCACGCCACCAGGGCGTGGTCAGTTTTGCAATGAGCACTATGATAACTTCGTGTCAGTAGCACATTTTTGAGACCAGTACGCCTAGCTATGACTAAGTCAAGTTGATGCCAGAGATGAGAGCGCGGGTGTCTCCAGGACACCTTGTGCTGGTCCTCAAGCTGGAAATATGTGTTTGTAATGCAGAGTCCATAAAAGCAGCAAACTTCAAGCTGTCTCTGGCCATTTTCATTCATTTTTCCCACCCCATGATGTCCCAGGCAATTCGACTATATGTCATTATCTGATCCAACTCTAGCATTAAAGGACCCTAGAATATACAGTGTCTCGGTGCTAGGTACCTTGGCTATTCTGTCGCTGAGTAAATCATAAAACAGATCCTTCTGTTCCATGCTGGATGATAAGGTGGGAGCGTACACGTTTAGGATGTTGACTGTGCCGCTTGAGGAGCATATTTTTAATGCAATAATTCGCTCTGTACCACCGGATGGTGGCACAGTACAGTCCAGGAGGGTGTTTTTAACAGCAAATCCTACGCCATGAAGTCTTGTCTCGTCTTGAGACTTCCCCTGCCAGAAGAATGTGTAATTATCCTCCCTGACAGAGTCCGCGTCTGGAAGCCGCGTCTCCTGCAGTCCCGCGGTGACAACATTCAAACGATGGAGCTCTCTGTCAATTACGGCAGTCTTAGTGATTTCTTTTTTATTTTATTTTTTTTAGTAGGTGTACTATATCAACCCGCTTGTCGAATATTACAGGGTTATTACAAATGATTGAAGCGATTTCACAGCTCTACAATAACTTTATTATTTGAGATATTTTCACAATGCTTTGCACACACATACAAAAACTCAAAAAGTTTTTTTAGGCATTCACAAATGTTCGATATGTGCCCCTTTAGTGATTCGGCAGACATCAAGCCGATAATTAAGTTCCTCCCACACTCGGCGAGGCATGTCCCCATCAATGAGTTCGAAAGCATCGTTTATGCGAGCTCGCAGTTCTGGCACGTTTCTTGGTAGAGGAGGTTTAAACACTGAATCTTTCACATAATCCCACAGAAAGAAATCGCAAGGGGTTAAGTCGGGAGAGCGTGGAGGCCATGACATGAATTGCTGATCATGACCTCCACCACGACCGATCCATCGGTTTTCCAATTTCCTGTTTAAGAAATGCCGAACATCATGATGGAAGTGCGGTGGAGCACCATCCTGTTGAAAGATGAAGTCGGCGCTGTCGGTCTCCAGTTGTGGCATGAGCCAATTTTCCAGCGTGTCCAGATACACGTGTCCTGTAACGTTTTTTTCGCAGAAGAAAAAGGGACCGTAAGCTTTAAACTGTGAGATTGCACAAAACACGTTAACTTCTGGTGAATTGCGAATTTGCTGCATGAATGCGTGAGGATTCTCTACCGTCCAGATTCGCACATTGTGTCTGTTCACTTCACCATTAAGAAAAAATGTTGCTTCATCATCTAAACAAGTTTCGCACTGAACGCATCCTCTTCCATGAGCTGTTGCAACCGCGCCGAAAATTCAAAGCGTTTGACTTTGTCATCGGGTGTCAGGGCTTGTAGCAATTGTAAACGGTAAGGCTTCTGCTTTAGCCTTTTCGGTAAGATTTTCCAAACCGTCGGCTGTGGTACGTTTAGCTCCCTGCTTGCTTTATTCGTCGACTTCCGCGGGCTACGCGTGAAACTTGCCCGCACGCGTTCAACCGTTTCTTCGCTCACTGCAGGCCGACCCGTTGATTTCCCCTTCCAGAGGCATCCAGAAGCTTTAAACTGCGCATACCATTGCCGAATGGAGTTTTCAGTTGGTGGATCTTTGTTGAACTTCGTCCTGAAGTGTCGTTGCACTGTTATGACTGACTGATGTGAGTGCATTTCAAGCACGACATACGCTTTCTCGGCTCCTGTCGCCATTTTGTCTCATTGCGCTCTCGAGCGCTCTGGCGGCAGAAACCTGAAGTGCGGCTTCAGCCGAACAAAACTTATGAGTTTTTCTACGTATCTGCAGTGTGTCGTGACCATATGTCAATGAATGGAGCTACAGTGAATTTATGAAATCGCTTCAATCATTTGTAATAGCCCTGTATTTCTAAGCTCCACACACCCCGTGAAGCAGGCGGATAGTGGCGGGACAGCACCTTATTGGCTGGGGGCTGCCCAGCTTGAGGCGGGCGGTAGCTGTCCAATGATATGCAATGATCTCTCCCACCGTCGGAAGTGGCCCCTGGCACTCGAGTCTTACGCCAATTAGACTCTGTCTTGTAATCGGTAACTGCCTCTTCCCGTGTTGTGCCGAAGTCCTTGGACGTCGCTGAAGTGTCCTCTCCAGGATGCTACAAGCGTGAGCGATAAATATGAAGACACGTGAGTTGCCCAATCATCACGGTCTCCCTATCGACCTAATTGATAATATCCAGAGGAAAGGCAAGCCAATACGTCTGGTATCACTTCGGTTGCAGGAGCTGCCGAAAGGGGACGTAGTACGCCTTCCAACCGCCTTTGCATAAGTCCAGAGATTTTTTTTCAGGGTTTTCTCCCTTAGCCTTCATCCCACCCGAGACCAACCACAAGGCAGTGGTGTGTTAAGGTAATTAGAGAAAGAAAAGGAACGGTAACTGAGGAGAGGGTAGGGAATAGGATATATAGGATATAGGATATAAGACGGGTCGTTCTGAGGCACACTTTGTCTGGCTCCTATGGACCTGCCAGTAGCTACGCTACCGCCGATATAGCTCTCAGCTTCCTTGGAGCACACAAACTCTCCCGCCCACATGGACGGTGCTACGATAAGGCGGTGCCCCATGGGAGTGTTATTTGCTCTACACCTTGTCGATTACGTCATTAGGATACCACCATTGACTTCTGACGAGTTCCCGTTGGAATTATTCCACATGCCGTATCACTCTTGCGACGCTTCTTTCTTGAACAATGTATACTGGTTGATGGAAGAGGACTAATTTTGTTTGCTGGAACATAGCCATGAAATGCATCCGACGTGTCTGGGGAGTCTGAGGATTTATGCAGTGAGTGTGTGGTTGAATGAGAAGGTCTGGACGCTTCATTCTTATCTCTTTGAGGTTGAGCCTGTTCGATGACAAACGTGTCTATCCATTGACCATAATCCACTTACTCGGAAACCATTAATTGCTCTTTCTGTAGTCGTTGCCCCAGAGAATCAATGCTACTCCCACTAGGGACGCTATGTGCTCTGTTGTCAGTCGTCTCCCAGGATTCTCCCATAGTTTTGTTGCGATTGCTGACCCAAAGTATGTATTAAACAGTTTGAAGAAAGCCACATCCATAGGCTGCATGCTATTTGTGCAGTAGGATGGCAACAATAACATGATTATCCCATTTTTTCGAGCAATTTCTATGGCGGCTACGCTTGGGGTGTGGCCACTGTGTCCATAATGTACGAACAACACTTTTATTTCTGGAGAAGGCTTGACTGCAGACATCGGCAGAAAGCTTCCGCGTTCATTCATCCGTTTTCTTGGCAACAAAATATTTCCCCTGGAGGTGCTCCAAATGGAAGAGATTCCATCATTCTCTTCCACGGATAGATGAGCGTCGGTGGGACGTAGACTGCTGCCTCACTAACAGTGTGGACCACTGTCACATTTTGCCCTCGTTCGCCACTTGTGAGAGCTCCTACTTGATGTTTTCCTTTCTTAATAAGCACTTTTGCTGGCCGTTGCGAAATTTCGTCCATGTTGAATAGTCTTGTGGCTGTGATTTTATGTTCATCCACAATCTTCTCCAACAGACCAAAAGCCGGTTGCTCTAGCCTGGAATGTTAATTCCGGTTGTTGGAAGCTCAGTTCGTGGTGCCGCCTCATAAAACTGTCATACTATTCCTTATCAGCCTATCTTTAGTCCCTGTTGAAGCGTGTATTGATTGTATTCGCCTCTGCTATTTAGAAAGCTAGTTTCATCACACACTTCCAGGTCACAATGAAAACAACGAAAAACCATACTTTAAAGGGTAAACAAGACAGCAGTTTCAATGAAGAATATAGATTGTGGGAAGCTTAATTAAGCTTTGTATTAATTTAATTCTTGTTAGTTGTACATTTTTGTAAATGTTTAGAAAGGTAATTGAAATTACACACCCATAAAATATGCTTTCCACGTGTAACAGATGCTCAACAACGTCATTTCCGAATGCAGAAGGCAAACCCATTGGACGACCAATGCGAACGTCAAATGCTGTGGTCTTTTTTCGGGAAACGTATCTTTTAAGTGTCGTGTTGGGAATATTCTCCTTCACCGCCGTTCGGTAGCACCATCCCCGTTGTTCACTGCTGTTAACACGAATGCCAAGTCGTCATGTTTCCATTTATTATATTTTACTTTAGCTCTTCTGGCTTCGCTGGTGGTCATCTGGAAAACTAGATCTGTTGATACACTGATGTATAATTTGGACCAATGGACCAAACTACCGATGACTTCAGCAGTCTGATCCCATAGGAACTTACCACAAGAAATAAAATTCAATGTGGTTCGACATACACAAGGCTGAACAGCCCGAACAATGTAGAAATAACATGCCTTACATTTGTATTGGAAAACCATGTAAAGTTATTTTATGGTTTGAGCTAATAAAGTGGGCAATACAGTACACTGTTACTGGTCATAATTTATAAGTAACACGTGCCACGAGAACACACCACCCGTAAGTGCAGCTGTTTGTACCCGAGTGACGGTAGATGTTGGTGGCCTGTGTTTTGCAGGCCCGATCATAGAGGTAATTAAGAGATGGTGCCATCTATTGTTCTTGCACCAAATTAAGGAATGGTCCGAATTACATGTTGGTCCAAATTACACGGATTTCCCCTACAGAGGTATTCGCTTGTACTGATCCATATCATGTTATCTTATCTTATGTACTTCTGTAAGGCATAAGCTAAAGATACAGCGGGTGATCAAAAAGTCAGTATGAACTTGAAAACTGGATAAATCACGGAATAATGTAGATAGAGAGGTGTAAATTGACACTCATGCTTGGAATGACATGGGGTTTTATTAGAACCAAAAAGAAAAAAAAATACAAAAGTTCAAAAAATGTCCGACAGATGGCGCTTCATCTGATCAGAATAGCAATAATTAGCATAACAAAGTAAGACAAAGCAAATACGATGTTCTTTGCAGGAAATGCTTAGTATGTCCACCATCATTCCTCAACAATAGCTGTAGTCGAGGAATAATGTTGTGAACAGCACTGTAAAGCATGTCCGGAGTTATGGTGAGGCACTGGCGTCGGATGTTGTCTTTCAGCATCCCTAGAGATATCGGTCGATCACGATACACTTGCGACTTCAGGTAACCCCAAAGCCAATAATCGCGCGGACTGAGGTCTAGGGACCTGGGAGGCCAAGCATGACGAAAGTGGCGGCTGGGCACACGATCTTCACCGAAAGCCGCGCCCAAGAGATCTTTCACGCGTCTAGCAATATGGGGTGGAGCGCCATCCTGCATGAACATCGTACGTTCCAGCAGGTGTTCATTAGCCAGGCTGGGGATGATGTGATTCTGTAACATATCGGCGTACCTCTCACCCGTCACGGTAGCAGTTACAAAACCAGAATCACGCATTTCCTCGAAGAAAAAAGGCCCGATAACGGTAGATGTGGTAAATCCAACCCATACCTTGACTTTCTCGTCGTGCAATGTAGTTTCAAAATGGCTCTGAGCACTGTGGGACTTAACTTCTCTGGTCATCAGTCCCCTAGAACTTAGAACTACTTAAACCTAACTAACCTAAGGACATCACACACATCCATGCCCGAGGCAGGATTCGAACCTGCGACCGTAGCGGTCGCGCGGTTCCAGACTGTAGCGCCTAGAAACGCTCGGCCACCCCGGCCGGCAATGTAGTTTCCACGACAGTTCTAGGATTTTCGGTAGCCCAAATTCTGCAGTTGTGGGCGTTGACAGACCATCGGAGCGTGAAATGAGCTTCGTCGGTCCACAACACGTTAGTCAACCAATCGTCATCTTCCGCCATCTTTTGAAACGCCCACACCGCAAATGCCCTCCGCTTCACTAAATCGCCAGGTAAACAGTTCATGATGCCGATGGATTATGTACGGGTAGCATCGGAGGGGGCGCCTCAGTGCCAACCAAACAGTAGAGTATGGAGTGCCGGTGCGACGTTCGACTGCACGAGCGCTGACTTCCCGTGCATAGACGAAGCCGCTACAGTCTCCATTTCTTCCTGAACTGTCTCAGCAGCAATAGGCCTTGTGCTCGGTCGGCCACTACGGGGTCTATCGTCTAAACAGCCCGTGGCTTCGAATTTCGAAATCATTCTCGCCACAGCTGCATTTGTCAACGGATCTTTACCAGTTCGAATCCCCTTCCTATGGCGATAGGATCGTGACGCTGAACTAGCACATTCCCCATTCTGATAATACAGCTTCACTGAAAGCGCCTTTCAGGTAACGTCAACATGCTGCGACTGCTGGCGCATCTGATTCTCTCTCTCATTACAGCTCCTTTTATACACGATTGCCATGCGCAGTCACTGACGTTTTGCTGTCCAGCGCCATCTGTCGGACATTTTGTGAATTTTGTTCTTGTTTGTTCTTATAAAACCTCATGTCATTCCAAGCATGTGTGTCAATTTGTACCTCTCTATCTACATTATTCCGTGGTTTATTAAGTTTTCAAATTTATACTGACTTTTTGGTGATCTTGTATATGCCTTAGTGACAAATACATCAAGGACATTTCAACCCTTCTATGCCTTCGCAAGTCAACTGTTGGTGATACGTGACTATGAAGTGAAAACGCGGGCGAAGAATCACAGCTAAACTAAGACCAAACAGAACTCACGAAGGGCCAATAGTCGCACAGAGAGCGACGATTATTGCGGTGGGTGGCTGTACAAAGTCACAGGAAGTCAGTGGAATTGAGTTACAAAGTGGTACCAGCAGTGCAGTTACTACAAACGCAGTGCGTAAGGAGTTAACGAGAATGGAGTACAGTGGTCGAGCACACATTTCTGTAGTCACTGGTAAACGACGCGTAAGGCGGGGAAAAGAGCGACATCACTGGATCGTGAATAACTAGAAACTAGCGATTTATAGTGATGTATCCATCTGATATTCCGATGGAACTGTTTGGGTCTGTCGAAGATCTGGAGAACGTGACCTACCACGATTTGTACTGCCAACAGTGAAGTATGAAAGAGGAGGTGCTTCGATATGGGGGGCCTTTCCCTTTCATTAGAGTGAGGGACCCTTATTGGGCTTAAGAAAACGCCAAATGCGGAAGGATACGAGTACATTTTGCTTCAATGAAGATACGGTACGCAGTAGAGGAACTGTTCAGAGATTGTATTGGCATGACAGTGCACCGCCATGAAAGAGCGTCCGTGATGCAATGGTTTATTTGTTTATTTACGTTAACGTTTCTGAAATGCTCTGGCCTGCCCAGAGTCTCGAACCAAACCCAGTGGGAAAACATTGGAATGAGTTGCAACGCCGATGTCGTTCCAGACTCCAGTGTGCTACATCACTAACCCTCTCCGGTTTCAGCTCTTGAGGACGACTGGACTCCTGTTACACCACAGACATTGAGGTACTCAGTAAAAGTGCACCCGGAGATATGGCCGTCATAAAGACGAACGGTAGACAGGCCCCATATTAACGTCCACCGATAATTGTCTGATACGGATGATTAGGTTGTGTATACAGAATCAACCACATAGTACACTCTCTACTACTTCAATGAAGTACTAATTTTCGAAAGATGGTTTTTTAGCAAGTAAATTGACGTTAATGGATTATGTGTAATGCACTGGCCTACAATTATTCTAAAGTTCGTTCTTCATGTTAATCAATGTCATATATAATAAAGTCAATATTCCACAAACTTTGTCTTCTATTGGTATTTATTTAACAATAACCCCCCTGGAGTGTCTTTGTCCAAAACGTAACACTCTGAAACAATTACTGCACATTCTTTAACATTTAACTTGCTGCCATTAGCGTCACGATCAAAATTATGACCAGCGACATTGGAAGTGTTTTTAACAAGCTTCAGCGATTTAAAGTGCACTGGATGTCAAGTGCTGCTCGTAGTCTAAGCAGCTAAGCATATGGGGTGTTATTTGCTATTCCTGACATTACTATGTAACAAACGCAGTGTGCCTTGTATCATGTTTTTACATACAGTGTCAGCAATTGGAAGTGTGATAGACAGAACACCTTGATCGAATGGTACCAAACTGATATGAGGTTAACATCAGTAGAGAAGAAATCTATTTCTACAATGGAAGACTGTTGTGAGTAGAGCGCATGATGGCTGTTGGGTGACTCGAAACTTGCTGGAAATTTCTAGATTGAGACGGTAACTCGGCGTGTGCTGACGACGAGTATGTACCATATATTGGACTTTGAGAAACGCCGAACAGTTGTCATGAGGGACATGGGAAATTGGTACAGACTGATCACACAGACAGATGGTTGTAGTGCAATGCCTGTAGAGCGACTACTGACGAGATGAACTGAAAACGACTGTGTGTCAGCAAGATTGAGTGCAGGTCTTGCCACAAACCTTGAACCGGGAAAGCATCGT
This sequence comes from Schistocerca serialis cubense, assembly GCF_023864345.2. Taxonomy (NCBI): domain Eukaryota; kingdom Metazoa; phylum Arthropoda; class Insecta; order Orthoptera; family Acrididae; genus Schistocerca; species Schistocerca serialis. Next base: position 109,366,232 of record NC_064641.1, on the reverse strand, counting down.
TTGGATGGCTCTGTCGACAAGACAGATCGTAACAGCTGAAGTCTCAGCAAAGATAACAGGCGGTGTGCCACTACCAAGTGTTAAGTGCAGGTTACTGGAACGTGGGTTAAGATCTACAGGTGGCATGTGTCATTTGTCACTGTCATCGTACCACAAACTACAGAGACTTACGTGCTGTAGAACCAGCCAGCCGGTGCGCTGAGCAGCATTCAGTGGCCTTCAAAAATGTGTCTCTCTTCTTTCGGTGGTGGACAGACCAAATCCATCATGTCCATAGACAATCTGATTAAAGTTCTCAGAAAGCAGCATACCTCACTAATATTGAATATTGCAACATGACTGATTTGGTAATTCTCTAAGAAAGGCTGGATGCTGGCCACCGTGTGGTAAGAATGGTAGACCCTATTGCCATACACTTCACCGCCTATTCGAGCACGATAATGCATGGTCTCAAGCTATAGCTCACACCAAAAATGCCTTGTAGAATGGACAGATCCTAGACTGGCCTGCCCATTCCCGCGACTTATCAATGCGAGGTCTCAAGCTATAGCTCACACCAAAAATGCCTTGTAGAATGGACAGATCCTAGACTGGCCTGTCCATTCCCGTGATTTATCACCTACAGAGCGTGTCTGGGATGCGAGGAAAAGACACACACTTTCATACAAGGCAAAATGACACAGTCCAAGTTTCAGATATGACAGGAAATTCCTCGTTTTCGGAAGTAATTTCCAAATGAAATGAAAGCCTGATACCCATTACATCGCGAACATTTCCACAGTGTATGATAAATATCAGACTGATGTTTCATAGCCTAACAGTTTCCATAACAATAACAATAATAATTATTATTATTACGTTTCATGTGGTGAACATAGTCTACGTTCGAGCATTGTTAATTCAGTTCTATGGAACTTACTTAAATGTGCTCTTTTGATACATTTTATGTCATACTTAATAAGGTAACGTAATATATTAATTCTATTAAACTGAGAAGAAAATCTTCAAAAATCCATGATAGTTAGTAATGACTTTATTTTGATAGCCTTTTCAGATAAGACTGTGGTACCATCTTCGGTTATGCAACAGATAAAACCAGGTTTACAAGTCAAGTATAACAATGTACAAATTAATTGTTCATACACATGGAAAATAGCATATCTTATACCCCACAAATTCACATAATCTCGTTCATCAGTTCTATGTATCGTGTCGCACCACGAATATGCAATTGCAGCTCATGAAAATTAGTCGATATCTGCATGTTAAATTTAAAATAAGCAATATGTACAAACTTAAGGGTAGTGTGCTGAACAGAAGTGCTTATGCTCTCACAACAGGTGCCTACAGAGTGAGATGCAGAGTAAACATGATAACTATTCAATAAGCCCAATGGGTGGCACTATGGTGGTACAATTTTGAATCGTTTAGTGTAAAGCAAAGCCATGAATATGCAGTACCAAGGAGCTGTTAATATACTAATTGAAACAAGAGCTTTCAAAGAAGCATTGTTTTTATCCAAATCACAAACCACAGTGACCTGAAAACAACAAATTTTTAGAAAAAGCTTTAGAAAATTCTTAATATACTCAATTCTGTTAATATGTATAATTGACCTATATAACAAATTTATGACTAAATGTAGTAAGTAGTCAAGCCAAATATTGTTCATATACTATAGCATACATCGATAGAACATGCTAGAAACTATCAAATATCTGTTTGGGACAACAAACTTAGAAATGAAACCTATTAAGTATTCAGATTTCATACTAAGAAATAGTTATTACACTTATTGTTGTATCTCATATATTACTCGACTATTGACAGAGTACTATGTCAACATTGCAATGTGTCACTTGCTGCCTAGGTGAAGTTATGTTATGCCTAGACATTGAATGGGAGCGCTAATAATGCTAATTTACGCCATAGATACAGTATAAGTTCATAGTGTGTGGATAACATCACTTCAGTAATGAATGCGTACTACACAATTTAACTTCGTTACATGTAAAATTTATTGCTAGATATCTAGGTACATTGTTTATGAACAGTTGTGCATACCCTTTATCGCTTTATTAGCAATCTTGGACTTTAGAAGTTCTTCTTCTGAGTTTATTACTCTGCAGATCGCTCCAATTCTGGCAGAACATCGGGAATGCGTATTAATTCTCTTAATTTTTATGTGTACTGCGAACAAAAGTAACTATTTTTTGTGGGTTGATTAATTATTTTATTGATGTTGGAAAGCTGTTGTCCAGGTGTGATAATTGGTGAAAAACAAGAAAGAAACGAAAACCTAGCATATAATGAACTGAAGGAAACTCCAAATCTTCCAGCAAGTTGTAGGCATTCCAGATGTTGTGGCTATAGTAGAGTTTTATCCTTTTCACGTTTGGTAGTCTCCACTGGTCCCCAACGTTAATGGAACGTACATAAGCATCATGTTCGATCACCTGCATCCATTCATGTCCATCGTGCATTCTGACGGACTTGGGCAATTCCATCAGGATAACACGACACACCACACCTCCAGAATTGCTTCAGAGTGACTCCAGAAACACTGTTCTGAGTTTAAACAATTGCGCTGGGCACCAGACTCCCGAGACATGAACGTTACTGAGCATATCTCGGATGTCTTGCAACGTGCTATTCAGATAAGATTTCCATTCCTCGTAGTCTTACTGATTTATGGACAGCCCTACTGGAGTTATGGTGTCAATTCCCCGGGGCATTACTTCAGACAGTCAAGTCCATGCCACGTTGTGTTGTGGCACTTCTGCTTGCTCGCGGGGACCCTACACGATATTAGGCATGTGTACCAATTTCCTTGGCTCTTCAGTATACAGGGTGTTACAAAAAGGTACGGCCAAACTTTCAGGAAACATTCCTCACACACAAATAAAGAAAAGATGTTATGTGGACATGTGTCCGGAAACGCTTAATTTCCATGTTAGAGCTCATTTTAGTTTCGTCAGTATGTACTGTACTTCCTCGATTCACCGCCAGTTGGCACAATTGAAGGAAGGTAATGTTGACTTCGGTGCTTGTGTTGACATGCGACTCATTGCTCTACGGTACTAGCATCAAGCACATCAGTACGTAGCATCAACAGGTTAGTGTTCATCACGGACGTGGTTTTGCAGCCAGTGCAATGTTTACAAATGCGGAGTTGGCAGATGCCCATTTGATGTATAGATTAGCACGGGGAAATAGCCGTGGCGCGGTACGTTTGTATCGAGACAGATTTCCAGAACGAAGGTGTCCCGACAGGAAGACGATCAAAGCAATTGATCGCTGTCTTAGGGAGCACGGAACATTCCAGCCTATGACTCGCGACTGGGGAAGACCTAGAACGACGAGGACACCTGCAATGGACGAGGCAATTCTTCGTGCAGTTGACGATAACCCTAATGTCAGCGTCAGAGAAGTTGCTGCTGTACAAGGTAACGTTGACCACGTCACTGTATGGAGAGTGCTACGGGAGAACCAGTTGTTTCTGTACCATGTACAGCGTGTGCAGACACTATCAAATGGTTCAAATGGCTCTGAGCACTATGAGACTTAACATCTCAGGTCATCAGCCCCCTATAACTTAGAACTACTTAAACCTAACTAATCTAAGAACATCACACACATCCATGCCCGAGGCAGGATTCGAACCTGCGACCGTAGCAGTCCCGCGGTTCCGGACTGCAGCGCCTAGAACCGCACGGCCACCGAGGCCGGCAGGCACTATCAGCAGCTGATTGGCCTCCACGGGTACACTTCTGCGAATGGTTCGTCCAACAATGTGTCAATCCTCATTTCAGTGCAAATGTTCTCTTTACCGATGAGGCTTCATTCCAACGTGATCACCATGTGTGGGCTGACGAGAATCCGCACGCAATTGTGCAATCACTTCATCAACATAGATTTTCTGTGAACGTTTGGGCAGGCATTGTTGGTGATGTCTTGATTGGGAACCATGTTCTTCCACCTACGCTCCATGGAGCACGTTATCATGATTTCATTCGGGATACTCTACCTGTGCTGCTAGAACATATGCCTTTACAAGTACAACACAACATGTGGTTTATGCACGATGGAGCTCCTGCACATTTCAGTCGAAGTGTTCGTACGCTTCTCAACAACAGATTCGGTGGCCGATGGATTGGTAGAGGCGGACCAATTCCATGGCCTCCACGCTCTCCTGACCTCAACTCTCTTGACTTTCATTTATGGGGGCATTTGAAAGCTCTTGTCTACGCAACCCCGGTACCAAATGTAGAAACTCTTCGTGCTCGTATTGTGGACGACTGTGATACAATACGCCATTCTCCAGGACTGCATCAGCGCATCAGGGATTCCACGCGACAGAGGGCGGATGCATGTATCCTCGCTAACGGAGGACATTTTGAACATTTCCTGTAACAAAGTGTTTGAAGTCACGCTGGTACGTTCTGTTGCTGTGTGTTTCCATTCCATGATTAATGTGATTTGAAGAGAAGTAATAAAATGAGCTCTAACATGGAAAGTAAGCGTTTCCGGACACATGTCCCCATAACATATTTTCTTTCTTTGTGTGTGAGGAATGTTTCCTGAAGGTTTGGCCGTACCTTTTTGTAACACCTTGTATAAGCGGTATTTTAGCATTGGGCTGCGGCTGAAAAGTGTTGTGCCAACGCTGCAGCGGTGACCGGCAGAGGGCAGTCGACGAGTAACGCAGTCAGGCTGTTCTGTTCCCTATTACATAGGCCGGCGCACTCGGCCCTGCCTGGTTGTGAGGACGTCAGAGAGGTGCCACCTGCTGCGTGCCCTGGCGGGGAACCGTCTCGACTGCCGCTAACGTAATCTGCGGAATTGAGTGCGAACGGAGGCACGGCGGAGGTAGGCTGGACGCCCCGTATCCCGCAACGAGCCGCGGAAATAGGGTTAGCTGGGCGGCCGGCGCTGAGGGCTCATTTGCACAGTAGTCAGTAGTCGGCCGGAGGAGAACTGACCGGCAAAGTCCGGCTGCGCTGCCCGCTGTCGCTTCCTCCCACTACTTCTACTGCCTCTATTGTGCAGTTCAACGACCCGCCCCATATGGACTGCGTGCGGCAGCTACTTCTCTGCTGGCCGCAGAGTGGGAATGTCTGTCACACCACATACATGCGTAATTATGGTCATACCACCACCGTAGCGTGTTTTTTGTAGTGTATTCTTACACACGATGAGGTGAAAAACAGTCGTACGATAGCGATATGCACGTATGCAGATCCCTGTAGTATCGCGTACACAAGGTACACTATTGGCCATTAAATTTGCTACACCACGAAGATGACGTGCTACAGACGCGAAATTTAACCGACAGGAAGAAGATTCTGTGATATGCAAATGATTAGCTTTTCAGAGCATTCACACAAGGTTGGCGCCGGTGGCGACACCTACAACGTGCTGACATGAGGAAAGTTTCCAACCGATTTCTCATACACAAACAGCAGTTGACCGGCGTTGCCTGGTGAAACGCTGTTGTGATGCCTCGTGTAAGGAGGAGGAATGCGTACCGTCACGTTTCCGAATTTGATAAAGGTCGGATTGCAGCCTATCGCGATTGCGGTTTATCGTATCGCGACATTGCTGCTTGCGTTTGTCGAGATCCAATGACTGTTAGCGGAATATGGAATCGGAGAGTTCAGGAGGGTAATACGGAACGCCGTGCTGCATCCCTAGCAGCCGAGATGACAGGTATCTTATCCGCATGGCTGTAATGGATCGTGCAGCCACGTCTCGATCCCTGAGTCAACAGATGGGAACGTTTGCAAGACAACAACCATATGCACGAACATTTCTACGACGTTTGCAGCAGCACAGACTATCAGCTCGGAGACCGTGGTTGCGGTTACCCTTGACGCTGCAGCATATACAGGAGCTCCTGCGATGGTGTACTCAACGACGAACCTGGTGCACGAATGGCAAAACGTCATTTTTTCGGATGAATCCATTTTCTCTTTACAGCAGCCGTGTTTGGCGACATCGCGGTGAACGCATATTGGAAGCGTGTATTCGTCATCGCCATACTGGCGTATCACCCGGCGTGGTGGTATCGGGTGCCATGGTTACACGTGTCGGTCACCTCTTATTCGCATTGACGGCATTTTCAACAGTGGACGTTACATTTCAGATGTGTTACGACCCGTGGCTGTACCCTTCATTCGATCCCTGCAAAACCCTACATTTCAGCAGGATAGTGCACGACCGCATGTTGCAGGTCCTGTACGGGCCTTTCTGGATACAGCAAATGTTCGACTGCTGCCCTGGCTAGCACATTCTCCAGATCTCTCACCAATTGAAAACGTCTGGTCAATGGTGGACGAGCAACTGGCTGTCACAATATGGTAGTCACAAATCTTGATGCACTGTGGTATCGTGTTGAAGCTGCATGTGCAGCTGTACCTGTACACACCATCCAAGCTCTGTTTGACTCAATGCCCAGGCGTACCAACGTCGTTATTACGGCCAGAGGTGGTTGTTCTGGGTACTGATTTCTCAGGATCTATGCACCCAAATTGCGTGAAAATGTAATCACATGTCAGTTCTAGTATAATATGTTTGTTCAATGAATACCCGTTTATCATCTCCATTTCTTCTTGGTGTAGCAATTTTAATGCCCAGTAGTGTATAAAGTAGCAGTGCATTGGCAGAGGAGTCGGCTGTACTCAAATGATTCATGTGACAGGTTTATCACTGATTATGGCCGCACAACTGCAATTTACAGGCTTTGAACGCGGAATGGTAGCTGGACTGTACAAGCACGTGATGGCTTCATAATGGCGGGGCCAGTGATTACGTGAAGTGAACTGGATCCTCTGCTCCAACTGAACTATCACTGACTGGAAATGGTAATGTTTGGCTACTTGGAGACCATCTGCAGCCATTCATGGATTTCATGTTCCCAAACTACGGCGCGTGATGTCACAGTAGGTTCGAAGGACGTTCTGGACAGTTCGAGGAAACGATTTGGGCACCCACATCGCCTGATATGAATCTCATCAAACAGTTGTAGGACATAATCTAGTGGTCAGTTCGTGCACAAGATCCTGCATCGGAAACACTTTCGCAATTATGGACATCTGCAAAGGCAGCTTGGCTAACTATTTTTGCAGGGGACTTCCAACGATTTGTTGAGTCTATGCCACGTCGAGTTGCATATATATATATATATATATACATACACAGGGTGAGTCACCTATCGTTACCGCTGGATATATTTCGTAAACCACATAAAATACTGACGAACCGATTCCACAGACCGAACGTGAGGAGACGGGCTAGTGTAATTGTTTAATACAAACCATACAAAAATGCACAGAAGTATGTTTCTTAACACAAACCTACGTTTTTTTAAATGGAACCCCGTTAGTTTTGTTAGCACATCTGAACATATAAACAAATACGTAATCAGTGCCGTTTGTTGCATTGTAAAATGTTAATTACATCCGGAGATATTGTAACCTAAAGTTCCCGCTTGAGTACCACTCCTCCGCTGTTCGATCGTGTGTATCGGAGAGCACCGAATTACGTAGGGATTCAAAGGGAACGGTGATGGACCTTAGGTACAGAAGAGACTGGAACAGCACATTACGTCCACATGCTAACACCTTTTTATTGGTCTTTTTCACTGACGTACGTGTACATTACCATGAGGGGTGAGGTACACGTACAGACGTGGTTTCCGTTTTCAATTACGGAGTGGAATAGAGTGTGTCCCGACATGTCAGGCCAATAGATGTTCAATGTGGTGGCCATCATTTGCTGCACACAATTGCAATCTCAGGCGTAATGAATGTCGTACACGCCGCAGTACATCTGGTGTAATGTCGCCGCAGGCTCCCACAATACGTTGTTTCATATCCTCTGGGGTTGTAGGCGCATCACGGTACACATTCTCCTTTAACGTACCCCACAGAAAGAAGTCCAGAGGTGTAAGATCAGGAGAACGGGCTGGCCAATTTATGCGTCCTCCACGTCCTATGAAACGCCCGTCGAACACCCTGTCAAGGGTCAGCCTAGTGTTAATTGCGGAATGTGCAGGTGCACCATCATGCTGATACCACATGCGTCGACGCGTTACCACTGGGACATTTTCGAGCAACGTTGGCAGATCATTCTGTAGAAACGCGATGTATGTGGCAGTGCTCTCCGATACACACGATCGAACAGCGGAGGAGTGGTACTGAAGCGTCAACTTTAGGTTAGAATATCTCAGGATGTAATTAACATTTTACAATGCAACAAACGTCACTGATTACGTATTTGTTTATATGTTGAGATGTGCTAACAAAACTAACGTGGTTCCATTAAAAAAAACGTAGGTTTGTGTTAAAAAACATACTTCCGTGCATTTTTGTATGGTTTGTATTAAACAATTACACTAGCCCCTCTCCCCACATTTGGTCTGTGGAATCGATTCGACAGTATTTGATGTGGTTTACGAAATATATCCAGCGGTAACGTTAGGTGACTCACCCTGTATAGGGTGTTTCACTAAATGTGTTTGTCTTCCGTAAATTACGAAGTAATAGGCGACGACGGAAATATTTATTGCGGTAGGTCACCATAAGAAACGTTAAATTGTCTGCTGAGCTATGAACATAGTTTATTGTGATATTATCCAAAGAATTACAGCAAAAAGACACAACTTTTTAAATGGAACAATAGTTGTTTCTATCATGCACTGGAATCAGTAACACCAGCTGTGTATACATCAATTTAAATTACATTCCTATCATTTTTAGTTTGGGAGCTACAACCCTTCAAAGTATCAAAAGTAGATACCACACACTGTACATAATACACTCCTGGAAATGGAAAAAAGAACACATTGACACCGGTGTGTCAGACCCACCATACTTGCTCCGGACACTGCGAGAGGGCTGTACAAGCAATGATCACACGCACGGCACAGCGGACACACCAGGAACCGCGGTGTTGGCCGTCGAATGGCGCTAGCTGCGCAGCATTTGTGCACCGCCGCCGTCAGTGTCAGCCAGTTTGCCGTGGCATACGGAGCTCCATCGCAGTCTTTAACACTGGTAGCATGCCGCGACAGCGTGGACGTGAACCGTATGTGCAGTTGACGGACTTTGAGCGAGGGCGTATAGTGGGCATGCGGGAGGCTGGGTGGACGTACCGCCGAATTGCTCAACACGTGGGGCGTGAGGTCTCCGCAGTACATCGATGTTGTCGCCAGTGGTCGGCGGAAGGTGTACGTGCCCGTCGACCTGGGACCGGACCGCAGCGACGCACGGATGCACGCCAAGACCGTAGGATCCTACGCAGTGCCGTAGGGGACCGCACCGCCACTTCCCAGCAAATTAGGGACACTGTTGCTCCTGGGGTATCGGCGAGGACCATTCGCAACCGTCTCCATGAAGCTGGGCTACGGTCCCGCACACCGTTAGGCCGTCTTCCGCTCACGCCCCAACATCGTGCAGCCCGCCTCCAGTGGTGTCGCGACAGGCGTGAATGGAGGGACGAATGGAGACGTGTCGTCTTCAGCGATGAGAGTCGCTTCTGCCTTGGTGCCAATGATGGTCGTATGCGTGTTTGGCGCCGTGCAGGTGAGCGCCACAATCAGGACTGCATACGACCGAGGCACACAGGGCCAACACCCGGCATCATGGTGTGGGGAGCGATCTCCTACACTGGCCGTACACCACTGGTGATCGTCGAGGGGACACTGAATAGTGCACGGTACATCCAAACCGTCATCGAACCCATCGTTCTACCATTCCTAAACCGGCAAGGGAACTTGCTGTTCCTACAGGACAATGCACGTCCGCATGCATCCCGTGCCACCCAACGTGCTCTAGAAGGTGTAAGTCAACTACCCTGGCCAGCAAGATCTCCGGATCTGTCCCACATTGAGCATGTTTGGGACTGGATGAAGCGTCGTCTCACGCGGTCTGCACGTCCAGCACGAACGCTGGTGCAACTGAGGCGCCAGGTGGAAATGGCATGGCAAGCCGTTCCACAGGACTACATCCAGCATCTCTACGATCGTCTCCATGGGAGAGTAGCAGCCTGCATTGCTGCGAAAGGTGGATATACACTGTACTAGTGCCGACATTGTGCATGCTCTGTTGCCTGTGTCTATGTGCCTGTGGTTCTGTCAGTGTGATCATGTGATGTATCTGACCCCAGGAATGTGTCAATAAAGTTTCCCCTTCCTGGGACAATGAATTCATGGTGTTCTTATTTCAATTTCCAGGAGTGTACATGGCTGTGTGGTGGGTGATAGATGTTCTGGCGGTGGAAAGTTGATTTAAATGAGATGTTCTAATGTGTGTACATGTTCCTGAATGCACAATGCAATGCACCTTCTAAAGGATCTGCGGACGAGATGTAACATCGCCTATGTCACGGAACAACATGCGTCCTCGATGCGCAGTTTTAGATCATCTGGGGATACGGGCTCGGTGGGATAAACACGATCCTTTAGACATCCCCAGAAAAAGAAATCTTAGGTGTTAAATCGGGCGACCTTGCTGACAATGAATGAGGACCATGGCACCCCAACCACCTTCCTGCAAACCTGTTGTTTAGTTCTTCTACAATAGCGTGCGCAGAATGTGCTGGGTGAGCATCGTGCTGCATCCATATATGCACTCTCGTGTATAGACACACATGTTCAAGGAGACCACCCAAACTGTCGACTATAAACCCGCTATATAACTCACCTGTCAGTGTACCTAGGAAGTAGTGTGGACCGATGATTTCATCAAAAAATGTTCAAATGTCTGTGAAATCTTATCGGACTGAACTGCTAAGGTCATCAGTCCCTAATCTTACACACTACTGAACCTAAATTATCCTACAGGGACACACACGCACACCCATGCCCGAGGGAGGACTCGAACTTCCGCCGGGACCAGCCGCACAGTATGATTTCATCCCCAAGGATTCCACACCATACACTAATAGACCACCTACGTAGACGGTCGACAGGTCGTTCCCACCTAGGATTGTCTGCGGCCCGGTAGTGCACGTTATGGCGATTCGCTGCTTCATAATTTGTGAACGTGGACTCATCAGAGAACATAACACCTTGTAAAGACTCCAAAGCGAAATTACGCATGGCCCATTCACAGAATGTAACTCTCGCACACAAATCGTTCTCATCCAGCTCCTGGGTCAGTGACAGGCGGTACGGGTGAAACCTGTGGCCGTGTACTATACGCCACACAGATGTGAGACTGACTCCAGCGACTGCAGCAACGGCTCGTAAGCTGACATGAGGATCATGGTGTACTGCAGCTAAAACAAACACCTCCGTCTCCTCACTTCTTGCAGTTCTTCGTCGCCGGCCGCGGTGGCCGTGCGGTTCTGGCGCTGCAGTCCGGAACCGCGGGACTGCTACGGTCGCAGGTTCGAATCCTGCCTCGGGCATGGGTGTGTGTGATGTCCTTAGGTTAGTTAGGTTTAAGTGGTTCTAAGTTCTAGGGGACTTATGACCTAAGATGTTGAGTCCCATAGTGCTCAGAGCCATTTTTGTTTAGTTCTTCGTCTCTTACTGTGGCGCATTACCAAGCTGCCTGTTTCCCGAAGTCGTTGTTCAGCACGTAAGAACGTAATGGCTGCCGGAGCTCTTCGCCTAGGATATTTCACGGCGTACGCCATATCTGCTTCAGTGGCATCGTGTCGGCACTCGCCGAGCATCAGCAACACGTCAAAGTACTCGTTGTTCGTGTATGCCATCTACATCCGATGTCAGCAACTGTGGTATATTGAGCCCCATTTGTTCGTGTGGCTCGAACTGTCGGGTATACGGCCGTGTGCGGCGACAGTGGGCAGTCTAACAGCGCATCGAGGAAGCTTCTCGCTCCGTGACACCGGCGACGTTACAGCTCGGCCACACCACGTTTAGGGGGCGCATTGCGTTATGCGCAGCGTGTGTGGTATCTGCCCCTGAAACTTTGAAGGGTTGCAGCTCCCAGACTAAAAGTAATAGGGATGTAATTTAAATTGATGTATACACAGTTGGGGTTACTGATTCCAGTGTATGATAGAAACAACTATTATTCCATTTAAAAAATTGTCCCTTTTTGCTGTAACTCTTTGGATAATAACACAATAAACTATGCTCATAGCTCCACAGACATTGTAACGTTTCTTATGGTGACCTATCGCAATAAATATTTCCGTCGCCTATCACTTCTTAATTTACAGAGGCATTTAGTGATTTAGTGAAACACACTATATACTTACTTATCGCGAATGGACCCAGAAGGATCACGCAAAGCTTTCTGACGTCGTTTCTTCCATACTTCTTTCATTCGTTCTCCATGTTTTCTTTTTCTTTCTTCTGTCCATTTTGTTCCTAGTCTCTTTAGTGCTTCCTTCTCCGACAATACAATCCACTTTTCCACCTTATTTCTAAAAGTTTTTCTATCTTTGACATCTTTAAGTTCAATATTTGCTTTTTGTAAATCTAATTTTACTTGGCAAATCCATGGTGTTGTTGATTGGACTTTTTCTATGTAAGTGAGAATTCTGTTGGTGAGTCGTGTGGGGGGAAGTCTAGTGACATGTCCATAAAATTTTAATCTTCGCCTTCTTATGTCTGCTGCCAGGTTTGATATAGTTTCTGTGGTTCTTCTTGATTGTATCCGGTATCCTTCTTCTGTTAATTTTGGACCTAAAATCTTTCTCATAATTTTGCGTTCTTCTTTTAGTATTTTTTCTAAATCACATTTTGTGTGGAGTGCGAGCGTTTCACTAGCATATAGTGCTGCTGGCTTAATTACTGCGCAATAGTGTCTGATTTTTGTGTTCGAGGAGATGCATTTTTTATTGTATATTTCATGTGTCATACCATATGCTCTCTTCATTTTCTGTTGTCTGATCTTCTGTGCAACTTTCTCTCCTCCGGTTGGCTCCAAAATTTCACCTAGGTATTTAAAATGTTTTACTCTATTTATTTTTCCATATTTTGTGTTCAAACTGTGTATATGGAATTTCGTACAGAAAAATTCTGTCTTTTGAAACGAAATTTGTAAACCTACTTTATCCGCGCATTCCTTAAGGATCTCTATTTGTTTGGTGGCGATTTCTTCATCATCTGCAAGTATGGCCAAGTCGTCCGCGAATGCTAAACAAGATATCTCCACGTTGTCTTTGGTTCTACCAAGATGGATTGGTTTCCAGTAGGATTGAATTTTTAATTCTTTTTCCCATTCCTTAATGACTTTATCCAGGACTATATTAAACAGAAGTGGAGATAGCCCGTCACCTTGACGTACTCCAGTTTTTATGAGAAAAGGTTCAGAGATTTCTCCCCTGAATTTAACTTTAGATACAGTGTCTGTCAGTGATTCTTTGATAAGCCTTAGTGTTTTGGAGTCAAGTCCAAGTTCCTCTAAAATGTTAAACAAAGATTGCCGGTCAATTGAGTCATAGGCTTTCTTAAAATCTACAAATGTACAAATTATGGGGGCATTTCTAATTGCTTTGTGTTTTAATATTGTCTTTAAATTAAATATTTGTTCTATGCATGAGCGACCGGGGCGGAAGCCTGCTTGATAATCACCAATTTGGCGTTCCAGCTGCTCTTGTGTTCTTTTCAGCAGGCATGTTGAGAGAATTTTGTAGGTGACTTGTAAAAGTGAGATTCCCCTGTAGTTATTGACATTTGTTCTGTCTCCTTTTTTATGTAACGGGTGAATAAGGGCACATTTCCAATCCTCTGGTAATTTTTCTGTTTCCCATATTTTTGTTATTCTTTTTGTGAGCTCTTGCAACGTCTTTGGTCCTAGGTTTTTTAATAGCTCTGCAACAATGCCATCTTCGCCAGATGTTCTATTATTTTTTAAGTTTTTAATCTGACATTTGATTTCTTCCTGTGTTGGTGGTAATGAATCCGGTTGAGCGTTGGCACAGATTTCTTTGGGAAACCTTAAACTAGGTTCTGGGCAATTTAGTAGGTAAGAAAAATATTGAGCCAATACTTGACAGTTTTCCTGGTTTGTTAGGGCTAATTTACCATGTGGTTTTCTGAAACATAAATTTTGAGGGATATATCCTCGTATTTTATCTGCGAAAGTTCTGTAGAAGTCTCTTGTATTATAGTTTTGGAAATTTTCTTCTATGGCATCCAGTTGTGCCTTTGTGTACTTCCTTTTTGCTTGCCTAATAGATTTTTAAACCTGTTTTCTAACCTCGTTAAATAAATGTAGACTTTCTTGTGATTTTTTACTGTTATATTCTTGAAATGCCTTTTTTCTCCTTTCCAATGCATTTTCACAGTCTGAATCCCACCAAGGGCGTTTGAATATCTTTTTCAAGGGAATAGTTTCCTTAGCTATTCGCGTGATTTTAGAATGAAATTCTTCCCATGTGTTTGCCTTTTCCTTCTCCCATTCTTCTTTTACTTTAGATTCTTTAATCTTCTTGGTGTCATATTTCTGTATTTCTGTTTTCTTCTGATGACTTCTTCGTGCTGTAAACTTGATTTTAATTCTAGTTAGGTAATGGTCTGAATCAATGTTTGCTCCTCTGCGTACTTGGACGTCGTAAATTTCTTTTTGTACTGGGTATGAAATCGCCACATGATCTATTTGAAACTCGCCAATTTGTTGTATAGGAGATCTCCATGTCTTTTGTCTTCTTGGACATTTTCTTAGAGATGTTGACATTATCTTCAGGTTATTCTGCTTACATAGTTCGACGAACCGTGTACCATTTTTATTGGTAAATTTATGTGCAGGATATTTGCCTACGGTTTTTTGGTGGATTTTCTCTCTACCAATTTGGGCATTAAAATCGCCGAGTAGAACTTTTGTATCATCTTTTGGAATCTTGGCCATTATATTCTCCAAATTTTCCCAGAACTTTTTTGTTTCTATGGGGTTTTTCTTGTTGTCTCCGTTTGTGGGAGCATGAACATTAACCATTGTGTATGTTTTGTTGGCACATTGTAAGCGCATCGTCGTTATCCTATTATTTACGGGAGTAACTTCCTTGATGGAGCTGAGCACGCTCTTGTGTATGATAAACGCCATCCCGAGATGGGGGGCTCCTCTTCCGATTCGTTTATCCGTCTTGCTCTTAAAGATGCGATAGTTGCCATAATCTGATGTTTCTTCATCTGTAAAACGTGTCTCCTGTAAAGCTAGTATTACTATCTTTTGCTTTTCAAGTTCTGTTGTAAGGTTTAGAAGTTTTCCTGGTTGGATTAATGTATTTCTGTTAAAGGTTCCAATGTATGTAGGTGTTTTAAGTGGAAGTTTGCCAGAGAGCTCCGACTTCCTCTGATGTAATCGTGTAAGTCCAGGTTCCCCAGAATCCGAATTCCTGGTTGCCATCTGTTGATGGGTGGATTGGTTACCACCTGGGGTAATGTTGTTATTACTTGCACGAGTCATACTTGCTTGTAATCAAGTTGGTCCAGTGTTTCCACTGGGTGTTTAGAACCAGGGATTGATAGTTCCTGGCGCATTATGACCAGCCGCGCATTGTGTGAGCAGACGCTGACCAGGATGCCGATGGTTCCCACTTCAGACGCGTCCTGGATTTGGGTGTTGACAGTGCTTATTGTAATGGCGGCACTTACTCGCCATGACACAGCAACGTCTTCGGGTCCTGTGGTTTTTGAATGAGTGTGACCCTTGCCAAAAGTCACCCTCCCACACCCTCGTGATGCTGCCGCCTCGGTCCGGGACTGCTTATTTGGGTTTCCCCTTATTCGCAGCTGTCCACCATATCTGATGGATCGTTCGCTATCCGCCACCTGCGACCCGCCCTGTACCTGAGGCTCGGCTAGGGAACACACTATATATATATAGTAGTTCCTAGAATGAAATATACATAAACGTTTTGTGTACTTACACATTGTTGTATGCCCTAAATGTTATATGATACGTCAGTTTGACAAAGACTCTAACTATATGTGGCAGAGAAATAAGTATTAGTTCATTTTAATTTACTAGTCTAATACAAGCCTCCTTTCATACTGTAGAGGACCTTACTGAAACATCTCTCACCAAAACTAAAGAGATTCTGGTCACATTTGAAGGCTATTAAGGGCACTGAAGTTAGTGTTCACGTGCTTATAGACCACACAGGATCTGAAATTAAGGGCAGAAAGGCGAAACCATGAATGCTACCTTCGAACTTGGGTTGCCTGCTGACCAGGCGGATGCAGCTAGCACTTCAGCGCCCTGGCACAGTGGCTTTGCACAACTACACGAACTACCCTTGTACGGTTCCCTCCTCAGTCCATTCACATCTCAGCCCAGTTGTTATTCCCCCTAAGCTTCGCCCCTGCAATGCTGTTCCTGTTGAAATGAGCTGAGGTGTGAATGGGAATTGGGGCTGACGAGGGAGCCACGCTAGCGTACTCCATGCAGTTGTACAAACGCCCTGTGCCGGGATGGCATAGTGGTTGGCGCATCTGCCTAGTGAGCAGGAGATCTGAATTCGAATCCCGACCTTGGTATCAATTTCCATGCGTCACTTCAGCCTGCATGCATACATCATAGACGTTTGAGACTTGTAAAATCGTCTTGAACCATACAATTTCATTTAATAAGTGAAGCACATCACAATGATACAAAAGGTATATCACGAAGGTATATTACTTATTTATAAGAGTAATATCTATTTAACCTTCTTCCACATCTCATATAACCCTACCACTACTATTGTAATTTAGTATGCTTTACGTTGTTGTTGTTGTTGTTGTTGTGGACTTCAGTCCTGAGACTGGTTTGATGCAGCTCTCCATGCTACTCTATCCTGTGCAAGCTTCTTCATCTCCCAGTACCTACTGCAACCTACATCCTTCTGAATCTGCTTAGTGTATTCATCTCTTGGTCTCCCTCTACGATTTTTACCCTCCACGCTGCCTTCCAATACTAAATTGGTGATCCCTTGATACCTCAACACATGTCCTACCAACCGATCCCTTCTTCTAGTCAAGTTGTGCAACAAACTTCTCTTCTCCCCAATCCTACAATACCTCCTCATTAGTTATGTGATCCACCCATCTAATCTTCAGGATTCTTCTGTAGCACCACATTCCAAAAGCTTCTATTCTCTTCTTATACAAACTATTTATCGTCCATTTTTCACTTCCATACGTGTGTTACACTCCATACAAATACGTTCAGAAATGACTTCCTGACACTTAAATCTATACTCGATGTTAACAAATTTCTCTTCTTCAGAAACGCTTTCCTTGCCATTGCCAGTCTACATTTTATATCCTCTCTACTTTGACCATCATCAGTTATTTTACTCCCCAAATAGCAAAATTCCTTTACTACTTTAAGTTGTTGTTGTTGTTTGTTTGGAGGGAAGAGACCAAACAGCGAGGTCATCGGTCTCATCGGATGAGGGAAGGATGGAGAAGGAAGTCGGCCGTGCCCTTTCAAAGGTACCATCCCAGCATTTGCTTGGATCGATTTAGGAAAATCACGGAAAACCTAAAGCGGGATGGCCGGACGCGGGATTGAACCGTCGTCCTCCCGAATGCGAGTCCAGTGTGCTAACCACTGCGCCACCTCGCTCGGTCTGCTTTAAGTGTCTCATTTCCTAATCTGATTGCCTCAGCATCACCCGACTTAATTCGACTACATTCCATTATCCTCGTTTTGCTTTTGTTGATGTTCATGCTTTACGTAAGTAACAGAAATATTTGTCTCTATGTTGCCACGTATACTATACCCCAACAGAACAAATAGTACTGTCACGGGAAAAGCCACGTAAAATTTAGTTTAGTTTCCAAATAAAGTACACTATGGGAGGGTAGTCCTGTCTATAGGAAAAGCTAATCAATAGAGTTACCCTTTTTACAGGATTTGGCAGTGCGTTGTGTCTAATGAATAAATAAATCAGACTATTCACGTCTTTTCCTGAGACCTTATCCAGCATAGAAACGCACTATGAATAATATTATACTAGAGCTAGGACAGCTGAGTGTTAAGTTCATGTAGTGTTTTAAAACATGTCCTAATGGTTGTCAGCCTATCCAGACAATGAAACAGTGAACCACTGGAAAACCAGAAGTATGAATTTTGCCTATTTTTTGCTACTATTTACGTTGCTTCTTCAAATAAATATTACTCCACTTAAACAATGTTGAGCTATATTTTTATAGATTATGTTTTTAAAACAGAAAAAAAACAGTAGATAACTTCAAGGAAGCTTAAAAAATTGGCCCGGACGGAACTTTAGAATAGCCGCAGGAGGCGGCTACACGGATAGCAGAGGCTGTGTGGCGTGGACTAGGTTAGAGGGTCTCGGGAAAACTCAAGAAGGGCTTCAGTCACAGAGGGTGCAGGCCGAACACAGGAAGAATGTAGATACAGGAACTATCTGCATAACAGTTGTAAGTTGTCATAACTGTGTTGGGAAAGTACCAAAGCTACAAGCGCCAATAGAGAGCACTGATGTTCAAATCGTTATAGGCACTGAAAGCTGGCTAAAGCTCGAGATAAGCTGAGCCGAAATTTTTGCGAAGAACCTAACGGTGTTCCGAAAGGATACGCTAAACATGGTTGGCGGTGGCGCGTTTGTTGCTGTTAGAAGTAGTTTATCTTGTCGCGAAATTGGACAGTTCCTGTGAGTTAGTATGGGCAGAAGTTGGCAACCGGAATAAAATAATAATTGGATCCTTTTACCGACCTCCCAATTCAGATGATACAGTTGCTGAAAGGTTCAAGGAAAACTTGAGTTTGATTTCAAACACCTACCCGACGCATACGATTATAGTTTGTAGTGACTTTAATTTACCCTCGATATGTTGATTAAAATACATGTTTAATTCCGGATGTACGCATAAAATATCATCCGAAATTGTGCTAAACTCTTTCTCTGAACATTATTTCGAGCAGTTAGTTCATGAGCCCAAGCGAGTAGTAAACGGTTGCGAAAACACACTTGACTTCTTAGCAACAAATAATCCTGAGCATCAAAATGGATACAGGGATTAGTGAACACGGGGTTGTCGTAGCGAGACTGAATATTGTAACCCCCAAATCCTCCAAAAATAAACGAAAGATATACCTATTCAAAAAAGCAGATAAAAATTCACTTGACGCCTTCCTGAGAGACAATCTCCATTTCTTCCGAATTAGTAATATGAGTGTAGACCAGATGTGGCTTGAATTCAAAGAAATAGTATCAGCAGCAATTGAAAGATTTATACCAAATAAATTAGCAAACGACGGAGCTGATCCTCGTTGGTACACAAAACGGGTCGGAACACTGTTGCAGAAACAACGAAACAAACATTCCAACTTTAAACAGTCGCAAAATCATCAAGACGCGATCTTTTACAGAATCTGTAAGGTGTCAGGCAAATCCAACACCTTCCACGAAAACCCTGACATGATAAGCAAATCCAGTAGTATGTCACATAGCTCCAAATAAATCGTGACATTAAATTAACCTAAGTAATACGAGTAACGAGTGAGCAAATGGAATACCATAGACTAACACAAGAATGCCTAAATACATGTCATACCTTCCCAACGTGAGACAGACGCAGTTCCGAGGGGAGAAACGAGAACAGAAGCCGAGAGCATAACCGTGTTAAGCGAGAAGGCTCTACGACAAGGGACGGACATCCACGTCTCCATCTAAACACCAGGACCACCCCCATCCCATTTAAAAGATAGAGCCTCCAGAAGAACAGTATAGATCTTATAATAACGCTAAAAGGGCCACACCAGCCGCAAGTTTTAGCGTGAGACTTTTTCGCGTCTCTGTTACGTTGCAAACGTTAAAAACATTGTCCCACCACGAAAATTAACCGCCAGGACCACCCCCCAGCCCATGTTAAAAGATAGAGCCCTCCAGAATAACAGTATAGATCTTACGATAACACTAAAAGGGCCACACCTGCTGCAAGTTTTAGGGTGAGACTTTTTCGCGTCTGTTACGTTGCAAACATTAAAAATATTGCCCCACCATAAAAAGTATAACGTTTCTCATTGGATAGACAGAATTTTTGTAGGCGGAGCTTAAGGTTAACATTAAGACCCTGATCGGTCAGATGAAAACACAGCCAGATAGTATTTTTAAACCAACTTCGATAAATTGTAGTAAGGAGAAGTTAGGAGAGAGTTGCTTCTGAGACTACGAGCTGTATGGAGCTGCGCCGGCCGCCGCCCCCTGACGAACACTGACAAGGTAACGAACGCACACGATGCCACATTTCTGAGCGCATAAGACTTCACTCAGAACTGCAGAAGTCTCATCTGTTACATCTCCTTTTTACGTAATACTGGTGTCGATCGTCAATTGAAGCTCATGGTATTCACATTTGCTACGTAAGTTAAAATCTGAAACACGATGATTTTTCTGTTATATAATTATTGAGAAGCCACATCAGCCACTGTAATTTATGACAAGTTATATAAGTAATTAAAGATAATTGAGGGTCACTGTAGACCATTTTGATAGTTTTCTCTTTTGTGAAACTTAATTTAAACCTAAATTATAGATGTGATATGGCATAGGTCATCCTTCGATCCATTGTAGAACTTGGAAACCCATTCAGGGAATATTCGTTCACATTTTTGTTGAACGCAGTTGGTTTTTATCATCCTGTATTAAAACATTTCCTTTTATTAATAGTGCAATTTATGGTTCAAATGGCTCTGAGCACTATGGGACTTAACATCTGTGGTCATCAGTCCCCTAGAACTTAGAACTACTTAAACCTAACTAACCTAAGGACATCACACACATCCATGCCCGAGGCAGGATTCGAACCTGCGACCGTAGCAGTCGCGCTGTTCCGGACTGCGCGCCTAGAACCGCTAGACCACCGCGGCCGGCAGTGCAATTTATGAACAATGTTTTGTGAGTAGAATAAAATTTCCAATGGTAAACTTAACTGCTTTTTCGACGCCATTTTACCAGCTAACTAAAAATAGGAAAACCTTCCACTAAATTTAGTTAGTATTAAGATTCTTTTACAGGGAGTGCAGTGGAGCTGACGCTGAAATCATTAAGTATTTGGTTATATCATCGCTAGTCTCACTGAACTCTTCTGAACTCTACATGTCATGTGGGGTCTGGCGTCTCCTTACCAGCAACAGGTCCCAGGTTCAAACTAGTCAATCCCCTAAAAATCACGCTCAGAGCTTCGTTGCGCGAAAGTGGTAGGGAGACACGACTCAGAACAAGCAGACACCACGCAGAATGTTAGAAAGCTCGAAATTTAGCGGAGACTTCAATGCGAGATGCTTATATCAGTTTCTACAACGAAACGTTGTCTCGAAACCTGGCAAAAAATCCTAAGAGATTCTGGTCGAATGTGAAGTGTGTTAGCGGCAAGAAACAGTCAATGCCTTCTCTGCCGATAGCAATGGTGATGCTGTCGAAGACAGTGCTGCCAACGCAGAGTTACTAAACACAGCTTTTCGAGATGCTTTCGCAAAAGAAGACGAAATAAATATTCAAGAATTCGAACCAAGAACAGCTGCCAACATGAGTAACGTAGAAGTAAATATCCTAGGAGTAGTGTAGCAACTTAAATCACTTATGAAAAGCAAGACTTCTGGTCCAGACTGTATACCAATTAGGTTCCTTTTAGAGTATGCTGATGCACTAGGTCCATACTTAACAATCATATACAACTTTTCGGTCGACGAAAGATCCGTAGCCAAAGACTGGAAAGTTGCACAGGTCACATGAATATTCTAGAAAAGTAGCAGGAGTAATCCACTAAATTACAGGCCCATATCATTAACGTCGATATGGAGCAGGATTTTGGAACATACGAATTACCTTTAAGAAAACGGCCTATTGACACACATTGAACATGGATTTAGAAAACATTGTTCTTGTGAAACACAAGTAGCTCTTTACTCACATGAAGTGTTGAATGCTACTGACAAGACATATCAGACTGATTTCAGATTGCATTTCTGGTAGGCTATTGACACTGTACCACACAAGCGGCTCGTAGTGAAATTGCGTGCTTATGGAATATCGTCTCAGTTATGTGACTGGATTTGTGCTTACCTGTCAGAGAGGTCACAGTTCGTAGTAACTGACGGAAAGTCATCGAGTAAATCAGAAGTGATTTCTGGCGTTCCCCAAGGTAGTGTTATAGGCCCTTTGCTGTTCCTTATCTATATAAACGATTTGGGAGACAATCTGAGCAGCCATCTTAGGTTGTTTACAGATGACGCTGTCTTTTACCGACTAATAAAGTCATCAGAATATCAAAACAAATATCAAAACGATTTAGAAAAGATATCTGCATGGTGCGAAAATTGGCAGTTGACCCTAAATAACGGAAAGTGTGAGCTCATCCACATGAGTGGATACATGATAAATCAGTAAAATCTGAAGGCCGTAAATTCAACTAAATACCTAGGAATTACAATTACGAACAACTTAAATTGGAAAGAACACATAGAAAATGTTGTGGGGAAGGGTAACCAACGACTGCGTTTTATTGGCAGGACACTTAGAAATTGTGACAGATCTACTATGGAGACTGCCTACACTACGCTTGTCCGTCCTCTTTTAGAATACTGCTGCGCTGTGTGGGATCCTTACCAGATAGGACTGACGGAGTACATCGAAAAAGTTCAAAGAAAGGCAGCACGTTTTGTATTATCGGGAAATATGGGAGAGAGTGTCACAGAAATGATACAGGATGTGGAATGGGCATCATTAAAACAAAGGCGTTTTTCGCTGCGACGGAATCTTCTCACGAAATTCCAATCACCAACTTTCTCCTCCGAATGCGAAAATACTTTGTTGGCACCGACCTACATTGGCATAAACGATCACCATATAAAATAAGGGAAATCAGAGCTCGTACGGAAAGATATTTTCCGCGCGCTGTTCGAGATTGGAATAATAGAGAATTGTGAATGTGGTTCGATGAACCTTCTGCCAGGCACTTAAATGTGATTTGCTGAGTATCTATGTAGATGTAAATATAATCAACAAACTTAAATACTAAAATACTTAGATACTAAAGCACACACTTTTTATACTGAACATTTCACTTCAAGGAAACCTCTTTCTTACTGGAATTTACTTTCAAAAGCTATTACTATTTGAACAGATTCTAGTAATTTGGCTTCAGTCTGATTGAATTTTATGTATACAAAATTTTCCTATAACACTTTGCAATAGTTATGAAAACACAAAAGCAAGGCCAGCCGCTGTGTCCGAGGGGTTCTAGGCGCTTCAGTCCGGAACCACGCGGCTGCTACCGTCACTGGTTCGAATCCTGAATCGGGCATGGATGTGTGCAATGTCCTTAGATTAGTTACGATTAAGTAGTTTTAAGTCTAGGGGACTGATGACCTCAGATGTTAAGTCTCATAGTGCTTAGAGCCATTTGAACCATTTGAACAAAAACAATTTAAATGGTGCCTCTCTATATTAACTTGGCACTTCATAAGTCTGTAAAGCAGGATACTCGGATTAATCAATCACCAGGAACGAACTATATATAGGTGTATGATTAGGATGAAATAACAGGGTGAATCAGTTTCTTTAAAGTTCAAGAATGATTATTAAAACACAGTTTAAATTAAAGGTTCAGCCTGTAAAAAACTAAAAATACAAAAAGAATCTTATCTGGTGGCTGTAGGCTTGGGTGTGGCGAACAATTATGACGCCTGCACTACCCATAGTATGCCTGCAAGTATCTTGCTGTGTGGGCTCAATTTCTCTTCTTGACGTCGTTCAGTTTTATATACAGGAGCCCAACAACCCGCAGGAATGCCGTAAGCCTGTTGCAGTCTTCATCCGAGGTATTTTTGTGCGAATTTGCAGGCAAAGCTTCTCCTGCTCCACAAAGGTGTAGCCTCAATCACTGCTGCCTACAGACTGTGTGACTCACTTACCGTGCTTGCTCTAGGTAGCGCGCCATTGCCACATTTTCCCCTCCCAAGAGCCACTTTCGTTTCAAACAAAAGCACACTGGCTTTTACATAGCACCTATTTTTTACATTGTTTCTAAGTGTGACCTTTTCTCAAATTGTCAAGTTTACATAAACATGAACAATTTATACACACAAAATGTGATCAGAAAAGTACTTAACGTAATAAACAGTTTACATTGTATTTTACATACATTGCTCGCATACAATGCAAAGAACTTCAATTTCCAGTATAGTACACTTTACTTAAATATACCGAAAATATAGTGCCAATATGGGAAAATTTTAAAGCAAAAAAAAAAAAAAAATCATAAAAATTTAAATGAACCATAAACAAATAGTGTTATTCTCATGGCAATTAATTGTGGCCATAAAAACTACTATGACTAGGTCAACAACAATTAATACATTACAAAAATTTGTTCATCAGCTAGCAGAATCCACAACAACAAAAAAAAGAAAATAGTCATTTACTAAAACATGCATGCTGTATTACCACCTCGTTCTCACGTGACGTCTTTTCATACCCAAAACGTTCCAATATGGCTCAGCGGAGCAGAACAGCCATGTTCACACTTTCACCACTCTCCTCAGAATGACGACCAAAAGTGGCTGTGCTTAGCGGTTAATCCACACAGCCCGTTGGTCGGAGTAGGGGGGGGGGGGGTGAGGGGGCAGAGGAAGACAGTCATCATAGTTCAACTGGTGGATGTATCTAAATCGATAGTTGAAGGTCGTGTTAGTTACAAGCGCCAACAGACGAAGCAAAAACCGTGATACATAGAGAAGCTATACTTGAGTTACCACAGCGTACTTACGAAATCAATGAACTGTAACTAACATGGAGCTGTGTCTCTTCACCACCACACATTTTCATAAACGTAGCGGAAACTGTGTGAAATGATGACAGATTAGACAGAGTCTGAGATCCGTAATGTTACCAGGATAAATAAATAATATAGTGCGTAGTTGGCTCTGTTTCTTGGGAAGCTCCTTGATGTTGTACAGGGTGTTCCAAAACTATCTTTACAACTTTCATCACCTTTATTTCAGTAATACATATAGGTAGAAATCTGCAGTTTGCAGAATAATGTGTGCACAGAGTTACAGTTTTAGTAGCCGTTTAACAGAGTTGAAGACATGCATCACGTGTAGCACGCAGGATACCTCCACGATATTCCAATTCTTCTCATGCCCAGCCTATCATATCCTGATTGACGTGTGCAGCTGGTGCCCCATTGGGAGCACGCAGATACTGCACGTCCCGCACCAGAGTCTGGTAGACAACATCCTTCACAAAGTCCCGCAATAAGAAAAAAGTCTGATGGGCTATGATCGGAGACCTTACGGGTTGGGAAATGGCTCCTCCTAGGCCAATGCAGAGATGTCGTCTGCTGCCTTCCTAACGGTTAACAGTTGAGACCCAGTGGTGAGGTTGGGAGTCATCCTGCTGTAGCATATTGTCATCTTGCAGTTCTTCGACCTGTGGAAATGTAAACTGTTCCATAAAGTCGGGGTTACTGATGTCTATATACACAACCAAAAAAAAGTTATGCGTCACCTCGATTCCGGGAGTTCCGGAACCTGTACAGATAAATGGAACAGAGCTCAACATAAACATCATTTCCGCCCTTTTTGTTGCTCATGAAAACCATATATTGCATGTTGTACCAACATACAGCGAGCCCTTCAGAGGTGGTGGTCCAGATTGCTGTACACACCGGTACCTCGAATACCCAGTAACACATCTCTTGCATTGATGCATGCCTGTATTTGTCGTGGCACACTATCCACAAGTTCATCATGGTACTGTTGGTCCAGATTGCCCCACTCCTCAACCGCGATTCGGCGTAGGTTCCTCAGAGTGGTTGGCGGGTCACGTCGTCAATAAACAACCCTTTCCAATCCATCCCAGGCATGTTCGATAGGGTTCATGTCTGGAGAACATGCTGGGGATTCTAGTCGAGCGATGTCGTTATGCTGAAGGAAGTCATTCACAAGACGTGCACGATGGGGGCACGAATTGTCATCCATGAAGACGAATTCCTCGCCAATATGTTGCCGATATGGTTGCACTATCGGTCGGAGGATGGTATTCACGTATCGTACAGCTGTTACAGCGCCTTCTGTGGCCACCTGCGGTGTACGTCGGCCCCACATAATGCCACCCCAAAACAGCAGAGAACCTCCACTTTGCTGCACTCGCTGGACAGTATGCCAAAGGCATTCAGCCTGACCGGGTTGACTCCAAACACGTCTCCGACGATTGTCTGGTTGAAGGCATTTGCGACACTCATCGGTGAAGATGCGAATCCTGAGCGGTCCATTCGGCATGTTGTTGGGTTTATCTGCACCGCACTGCATGGTGTCGTGGTTGCAAAGATGGACCTAGCCGTGGACATCAGGAGTGTAGTTGCGCATCATGCAGCCTACTGCGCACAGTTTGACTCGTAACACGCGTCCTGTGTCTGGACGAAATGCATTATTCAACACGGTGGCGTTGCTGTCAGGGTTCCTCCGAACCATAATCAGTAGGTAGCGGTCATCCACTGCAGTAGTAGCCCTTGGGCAGCCTGAGCGAGGCATGTCATCGACAATTTCTGTATAGAGCGAGCGAGCGAGAGAGAGAGAGAGAGAGAGAGAGAGAGAGAGAGAGACAGACAGACAGACAGACAGAGAGAGAGAGAAACCAAACCGTTTTGGAGCAGACCACGCCATTTGTTTATCTTTGGACTACTGTGCATAATTTCGTTGTTAAGGTGGAGGTTGTCAGAGCCCCAGACTTTCACATTCTATTTACCTCCTTGGGCACATGAAACCAAGCATCGCCGATAAGCATCACCTTTTTGCGGATAATCTGGGTCATCGTTGATGTGACTCAGAATGTCAACTAGGAAAGCTTTGCGCTTTGGCCTGTCATCAGGTCATCAGGTTGAAGCGCATGCAGCAGCTGCACCATGTACCTTCAGCGTCTTGTGCAGCGCACAGTACACCGCGGTTGGTGGGAGCTGCAACTGTCGACACGCTTGGACGGATTGATCTGGCAGGGCTCCTGACAAATGCCAGTTGCAGTCGTCCTACATGTGTGTCAGTCGCTCTCAGACACCCAGCACCCTTCCTCTTCATGAGACTTCCGGATTCCTTGTACCTCGTGAACCACCGTGTGGTATACATCTGTGGCGTGTCTGGAAGTATCGCTGAACCTTGATGTGAGATTTTGTCTCTATCAGCCATTCCACACACTGTGCACTCAGCTGGAACAACGGCGGCGAAATGGTAGATGGTCATTTTCGTTTAATTACTAACCTGTAAAGACGAAAACGAAACTTTAGGTACGTGATCGAAACTGATAAGATCATTTTTGAACAGCCTGTGCATGTAGCAAGGGGGATCTCTACGTTCGAGGTGTTTCACAATGGTCTAACAATTTCAAAGTAATTGAAATAACACACAAACTAATTGCCAAACGTAGTTGAACGTTTTACACAGGGTACAACCTTTATCCAAGTTTACTTATATCATATGGCAGAAATGACGATCATTCGTGGCTACACAACAGTAAAGGCGTTTCACTCAGTTTTTGAACTCATCTTTCTTACCTGTTCGAGGACTTCTGAGAATTTCATCGTGAATTCGATCTTTTAACAATGTAAGATGCCGCAATGTTCAGCGTCTGGGCACTTTTTCGTAACAAACAGCGATGGCCTGCCTGTAAACTGCTACGCACACACGTTCTAGGCGCTCAGTCCGGAGCCGCGAGACTGCTACGGTCGCAGGTTCGAATCCTGCCTCGGGCATGGATGTGTGTGATGTCCTTAGATTAGTTAGGTTTAAGTAGTTCTAAGTTCTAGGGGACTGATGACCACGGATGTTAAGTCCCATAGTGCTCAGAGCCATTTGAACCATTTGCTACGCACTTGTTCGATGTTCTTGGGTGTTCGAACGGTTACCCGAGGGCCGGTTGACTTTCCATTCGATGCACTGGCAGTTGCACGAAAGTTTCGCACGCAGTTTAATATAGTTGCACGAACAGGAATTGCAAATCGCTTTCTGAATCTCGAAATGCTTGCTAAAGTCATGTTGCACTCGTACGACAGATTCGCCGTGCAGTCAATCAGGATAACTTTTTACCACTCAAGGTATCTTCATACCACTTACTATTTCTGTTTCAAATGGCTGCTGCTCCTGCTACTTGCGTTGTTTTGTACTAAAAGTAACGGGTTTATTACCTCTGTGTTTTCTAGTTAGCACCTTCTCGCAAGCTCTACATCTACATCTACATGGATACTCTGCATTTACTCTTACGTGGCTGGCAAAGGATTCATCGAAACACCTCCACAATAATTCTCTATTATTCTAGTATCGATCAGCGCGCGGAAAGAACGAACACCTGTATCTTTCTGTGCGAGCTCTGATTTCCCTTATTTTATTATGATGATTTTTCCTCCCCATATAGGTCAGCGACAACAAAATATTTTCGCGTTCGGATGAGAAACAAAAAACGCCTTTGTTTTAATGATGTCCGCCCCAAATCCTGTATCATGTCCGTTGACACACTCTTCCCCTATTTCGCGATAATACAAAACGTGCTGCCCTTCTTTGAACTTTCTCGATGTACTCCGTTAATCCTATCTGGCAAGGATCCCACACCGCGCAGCAGTAAGTTACTGCAAAAGAGGACGGACAAGCGTGGTGTAGGCAGTCCCTTTAGTAATCTGTTACATTTTCTAAGTATCCTGCCAAAAAAGGCAGTCTTTTGTTTGCCGTCTGAGGCTTGTTATTATCCTTTAATTGCACTGACTGTGAAGATAGTTGAAGTTGAACAGTACCCGGTCTGTACAAATATCTTGATATTACGAAGTAAACCTGCACTACTGAATTAACACTGTCCGTTTTTACCTCTTAAAAACATTTGATTTCCATCTGACATGCTCTAAATGTACTCAAAGCATTACATATAGGAAAGATACTATAAGTTTTGAGACAGGTCTAAAGTTACGCTAAATTGTAGTGTATGACTATAAGAGTATTGAAACAAACTTTACTCTAATATGACGTAGTCACTGTAGGTTTTCTCTTTCCCGAGCACTCAATAACTACAGGTGTCAAATGTTACAATGTCTGTCGTGATGTGTAACTTATTCTGTGTTCAGAATTTTCCAAAAATGGAAATAAATGGTACAAAATTACCCCAATAGAGTACAGCCAAAATACGCAGGATGTTGCTTCCACCAGTAGCACACGATTATCGACCTGTACATGGGATGACTGCAAAAAGAACAGTGCTACAAACTGCGGAACGTCCATTTACATATCAGAAAAATGTTCTCCCATGTAACAATGTCACGCGTAAACTGTTAAAAAAAATTGCCATCAGCAGATTTCGAACTCGGGACCTTCGGTACGACGGTATAACGCTCTATCAACTCACCTAACTTTTCATTTTCTTTAGATCTCATTTTGTTCGTGATTGGTCGTTGTCTTTGTTCGTGTCGGACGTCAAATGAAACTTGTTCAAGTCCATCGTTGATCCATGCACTCAGTTTTTTTTTTTTTTAATGACAGAGAGCAGCTAACCCTCTGACCGAACACACTGAGCTATCGCACCGGCGCTTACTTTTGATCTTGACGTTCAAAGGTCACTGATACGCTTTTCGAATGCTCCGTAATTCTGGTATTAGTTTTAATTACCATTTACACGTTCTCTACTGGACGACAGCACACAGCACGAACTAAATCGATGTTTTGGTTGATACTCTATCGACACACAACGTTTGGTAGCGATCTGGGTGTCTGACATCCGGAGGTTTGGGTGTGAGAAACACTCTGTGCATATTTACCGCAGAATTTGAGCGACAGATGCTCTTCGTGTTCACTGCCTGAATCTGGTTTAGTCACGTACTCGATAAAAGGTCGGCAACTAGTGAGAACTCGCGGCTATATCGCTCGCACCTGCTGCCAGCCCTGCACACGCACTGCCGCGCCCCACACGCGGGTGCGTGCGCGCAGCCCGAGCCGCTGAGCGCTTCGCCGGACCGCTTCCGCCTGCTGCTGCGTCTGCTAGTGCGCCCGAGCCGCCTAAATTAATTTCACTTCTTCGCCTGAGGACACGGCCCGCACAGCGTAAACCGGAAATGGCGCTGGGAAACAAAGGAAATTGCGTCGCGGCGCCGTCCCAAAACACGAGCCGCCGTGTCCGCCTTGTTGCCTCGCCAGGCGCGCTGCCCCCCTGTGTAGTCTCGCCGTACTTCCGCTGGCGAGGCGCGGCGTTATGGAGCAGCCGACGGACGTCGTCAAGTGGGTCACGGTAGTCCTAACTCTGTCCGTACTGGTTGCTATCCGCTCCTTCTTTGTTCTTAAGGGTAAAAGAGAAACAGGAAACAGCTCCTCGATTACGCCAAGGGTCTCTGCAGTGTCGACCGGCCGCCGAGTAATCCTACGTCGCACGGCTTCATTTGGTGCTATATGGAAGGGCACGGGCTCTAAATAACCGTCTTCCAGCCGTTGTCAGCTTCACACACCTTGGAGCCGCTGCCACCCATTCAGGTAGCTCCTCAATCCGACCCACTGCACTCGCGCTTCTCTTGCGTAACGAGATACCCCCACAATGTGGCTGTGGAGCCAGACTGACGGTATCCCATATGTTGCTGGAGTGTCCCCTTCGTAATAAGTAAAACCTTCCAGATTCCTTGGCTTTAATAACACCAGATTATTCACGGATGGTTGACATGGTCCTCAGTTTCCTACATGAACGTGGTTCTTATTTTCAGTTATAAGGTTTTCCTTTACTCCTGGACCAGGGGTAGTGTGATCGTGGTAGGGGCGTCTCTTCGTGTTTTCTAGGTCAGGGACTCGTCATCACTCACCCTTTTATCCTTCTGATTTTCCAGTTTTCAGATTTTCCCTACCCTTTTGTGCCTTCTACTAGAGTGGCTCCCAATCTCTTTTATACCATTACCCCTGAATGCAACTACACATTAGCTAGTACCCCCGCCCTTCCCGTCCCCCCCCCCCCCCCCACCTGTTGCCACCCCTCTCCCACACATTATTGGTGATAATGCACCTAAATAAACTGTAGAATGAAAGATTTGATGTTTGTGTGTATGTGTGTGCTTGTGTGTGTTAGAACGAATGACGAAGGAATTCGTGGAGCATCGCAAGTGCTACTCACGACTGCTTCTCAGATAAGAGAGCTATCTGTCCACAGTGAGGGTAGACTCTTGTTACAAAACATGCTCACCCTGCTTTACCCCTCTTCATTGCGGCACCCAGTAACTTCATTTAAAATGAACCAAGTAAAAATGTGTGCACTACATTGCTGTTCGTAAATCGCTTTATTTCTGCACTCCTTACTTCTGAACTGGCCGATATTGGAGCCTACAGGCTGTTAATGCTTTGTGACTGACTACAGCCACTAGTAGTAATAGTAATAATAATAATAATAATAATAATAATAATACTGTATACGGCACTATATTAGCCCTTATGTAATTACTGCTGTGTCGTGCTGTCAATTAATTCATTTATCTGCTTCGAAGCGAGTAATTAAGCAATTTCTGGATTATTGCAGGTACTATCTACAAGTTGGGGAAGACATCAGTGACGCACGGGACAAGGCACAACATACACTGAAGATCCAAAGGAACTGGTGCAACTGACTAATATCCTGTAGGGCCCCCGTGAGCACGCAGAAGTGCCGCAACACGTGACTCGACTAATGTCTGAAGTAGTGCTTGAGGGAAATGTCACCATGAACCCCACAGGGCCCTCCATAAATCCGTAAGAGTACGACGGGGTGGAGATCTCTTCGGAACAGCACACTGCAAGGCAACCTAGATATGCACAGTAATGTTCGTGTCTTGGGAGTTTGTTGGCCAGTGGAAGTGTTTAAACTCAGAAGAGTGTTCGTGGAGCCACTCTGTAGCAATTATGGACGTGTGGGATGTCGCATTGTCCTGCTGGAATTGCTCAAATCCGTCCGAATGCACAATGGACATGAATGGATGCATGTGGCCGGACAGGATGCTTTCATATGTGTCACCAGTCACAGTCATTGTCAGGACTCCCGTATCTCTCCAACTGCACACTCCCTACACCATTACAGAGCCTCCACCAGCTTAACCAGTCCCCTGCTGACATGCAGGGTCCATTGATTCATGGAGTTGTCTCCATGTTCGTGCTCGTCCATCCGCTCAATACAATCTGAAACCAGACTCGACCGACCAGGCAACATGTTTCCAGTCATCAGTAGACCAATTCCGGTGTTGGCAGGCCCAGGAAAGGCGGAAAGCTTTCTGTCGTGCAGTCATCAACGGTACACGACTGGACCTTTGGTTCCGAAAGCCGATATCGATGATGTTTCGTTGAATGGTTCGCACGCTGACACTTGTTGATGGCCCAGCATTGAAATCTTCAACAATTTGCGGAAGGGTTGCACTTCTGTCAAGTTGATCGATTCTACGAGAAATCATCAGTTCATCGCTACCTCGGAGATGCTGTGTGCCATCGCTCGTGCGCCGACTGTAACTCCACGTTCAAACTCACTCACATCTTGATAACCTGTCGTTGTAGCAGAAGTAACCAATCTAACAACTGGGCCAGACACTTGTCTTATATAGGCGTTGCCGACCACAGCGCCATATTCTGCCTGTTTATACATCTCTGTATTTGAATATACATGCCTATACCAGTTTCTTTGGCTCTTTAATGTATGTGTGTATTGTGTGGACCACGTGAGGAACCCGTAACCACCATCGCATTATTACTAGTAATTGATAACAGTAATTATTGATAACTTACATAATCAATATTAGAGTCTTAAAAACTGTGATAATGGTAATTACCTTTTGAAAATGATTTAGTTTCGTGACAGAAACAGAAGCGAATCGTTTAGTTTTTGCCCCCCAGAAAATTTCATTTTACCCCTCAGGGGGTAATTAGCCCCAGCTTGAGAACCACTCTTTTACTGTGTGTGCGTGTGTGTGTGTGTTTCAACTTTCTCGCTTTATAGTTTGACCCCTCTGACTGGATCCGCCAGCTTTTAGCGGACCTTCGACTTTACGAAAACGACTTTTGAATCGTGGGACTGATGACCTCTCCGTTTAGTCCCATAATCCCCTCAATCAACCAGTCAATCAATCACGAAGGAAAAATTGCTGTCAGTACCGAGGACTGAATCAGTTGAGGATCGAAGGAGGAAGGGCAATCGTGAAACGCCCAAACATAACATTTTAATAGATGTGTTTGTATTTCTCCTCACGTCAGTTTCCAAATCGCATAGATAGCTATTGGGGAATAAGGTACCATGGAAATTATGGGTCTCGAAAACGGCAGAGGAACCTGGGAATTACAGACTACGCGGGCTCGACAAAAATATGGAAACATCGCAAGAAATACATACTTCAACTTAAAAACTGATGTCGATTTTCGCTTTGGCACCTGTGCAATGTCCTCAATGCGTTGCAAGTGTCAATCGCGGGTTGAACAGTGTTCTGTGAAGTTGTGCGCCGGCCGGTGTGGCCGAGCGGTTCTAGGCGCAACAGTCTGGAACCGCGCGATCGCTACGTTCGCAGGTTCGAATCCTGCCTCGGGCATGGATGTGTGTGATGTCCTTAGGTTAGTTAGGTTTAAGTAGTTCTACGTTATAGGGGACTGATGACCTGAGAAGTTGAGTCCTATAGTGCTCAGAGCCATTTGAACCATTTTGTAGTTGTGCGTGCATTATGTCGCAGCCAAGTGAATTCGGACATGTGCAAATTGTTGGTGTTCGTATGGTTGGTGTTTCCGTACCCGAAAGAGGCGAGATGTTTGACACTTCAAGACGCACCGTATCGAACATTTATACGCATGCAGGAAAAGCAGAAAAACGTCATCCGCTAAGTCACAGCGCGGAGGAAAGCGTATTTTCAGTGATCGTGAAAGACAGTCATTGAAGAGAACTGTGACGGAAAAGTAAGGAGGCAGTAGCTGCGAAAGTCACTGCAGAATTGAATATCGCACTCACGAACCCTGTCTGCACCAAAACAATACGAAAGTGAGCGCCATAACTCGGGAATAGCAGGGTGGGATGGAGTTGCAAGACCACTCACCAGCGATGCAAATGCCCGTAAGAGGAAAAAAAAAAAAAAAAAAAAAAAACAGAAGGTCGTTGGCCACGGCGATGAATACCATATACATCAGGCATCCTTGCCTTACTGATCTGCCGGTTTCAATGGGACTGCTGGAGTGACCATTTACGCTGATTCTGAATGTAGATTTTATTAAGGACTTTCTGTACGATAGCCATGAAACGCTGTGGGAAGTTCAAAACTCACTTACTCTGGGAGGGGAAGATGTGTTTTAAACTACTGAAAGCTTTTTATAAATCCAGCGGTATTATGGCGTACTTTATTGTACAAACTTCAGCGCACAGTATTCAACGAACGGCTCTGCCTTTGCCCACGTTCGAATTATATCGTCGAGTTACTGTGTTCATTATTAATTTTAGACCTTAACTGAGCGACCGAGCTAAAGTCTACAAAGGCACCAGTCGCTGAATAAACAACACTTTGTAAAAGACAATTATATTTTTTTCATAAAGTACGCACTTAATCCCTGTAGTCTTTTTGATTTTCTTCGCTTGCAAACTGGAGAACGGCAGGTCACGTTCCATGAACGATATTTCATCGTCTGCCCTCGCTCTATTATTTACAACCAACTTCCTGGAGAGAGATATAGAGTTATGTTAACATACGCATGGCAAACATTGACCTGCAAAGTTGACATTCCTGTTGCATCGTTTGTCGATATGGTTGATTTGCCTTTTGATGGTGGACTGCTGCAGAACAGATACACCGAAAATGATGTAACATATCCACATACTGCTCTTGTCAAGTGTGCAAACTACTCCTTTACGCTGTGTTTTATCGCTTCATTGAAACAGTGCATTTGCATTTCGATGGCGAATAACGGAAGAAGGAACGACAACATAGCAACGTCTATTTTAGGAAATATGACTCTGAGAGTACAGGCCCTGTAAATGTTTAACTTTGTGCCAGATAATGCCTCATTCAGAACAGTTGTGATTCTGATGATCTTAACTATCTGGTGCACATTACTGTTTATTTAGCGACTTGTGCTTCTGTAGTTTTTCCATTCTTTAACATGCAAACACAGATCGTGCACACATGCGAAGTTTTACAAGTAAACGACCATGACAGGTGGTGGAACAGACACCTCTCCGTATCTCGAAACCATTTTTATTCGGTTTTAGCTGTATGAGTTTTGTACGTGCAATGTCACAGTTTTTATTTCGAAAGTTTCCAATTATTGAACTCAACTGCTACTGGTTTCCAGAACAACAGTGAGTGTAAATAAATAGAATCTTCTGTTAGGATTATTGTGAAAAAAAACTAAGAAATCAGTCTTCACAAATATTCTTGACGGGACTTAACAAGCGAGATGGTGTAGTGAGTGAGAAGACAATGGACTAGCGTACCGGAAGGCAGCGGTTCAAATTCCCGTGTATCCATCTGCATTTAGTTACCTCATCGTTTCTCTAAGTCACTTAAGGCTAATGCCGCGACGGTTTCTCGGATAAGGTCATGGTCGAATGCCTTCTTTTCCATCAACAATCTGAGTTTCGCTTTGTCTCTAATGACTTCGTCGTCAACGAGAAGTTTAAAGTGTAATCTCTCTGTCCTCCCCTGACGGGAAATATCCTGTCGATTTCTGTTAAGAGAAAGCACTATACCGGCTTGTCGCTGGCACTGTGAGCGGTTTAATGTCACACCTATGAAGTTACTATGCTTTCCATCTGTTTGTCAGAAATTTTTGGTAATGGAGTCCTCAAAGCTCGTTAAAAATTTCTTCGTACTTTCGTCTAAGCTTCCGTTCTATGTCCCAGCATCTTGTAGAACGGTAGAGCACCAACTTGTTCGAAGTCGGGTTGTCAGCCTTAAGCAGATCAGCCAAAACTTCATAAACAGTCTCATAACAGCGCATTGGTCCACCTTTTTAACGCAGTACTACGGCGATTATTCTGCATGCCATGGTTTCGACAAGTTGCCGGTAGGTTTCTGGAGGTGTGTGGCACCAGATGTCTAGGCACAACTCACGCAGTTCCTGTAAATTACCGACCGATGGCCTTTGGGTGCTCAAGTGCCACCCGATATGATCCCCACATGCGCCCCATCGACTTCAGACCAGCAGAATTTGGCGACCTGGGCGTCAACGTGAGTTTTTTTTTTTATCACTGTCAGGTATGGACGTCCGTCAGCTACTCACCCAATCATGCTTTCACCGCCCTTCACCCACTTTCCTTAGATTTTCACAACAGCAGCATGTGCGCAGGATGACTATCATACCAGGTCAGAATATTTTTCTGGCTTTGTAACATGTGCGACTATCTAGCTGGAAGGCGCCATCTGTGTTATGGAAGACATCAAGCATGCAACGATGTAGCTGGTCCGAAATAACGTTCACGTATTCCACAGCTATCATAGAATCTTCGATTACTACCACAGGAATAAAGCTAGCCCAAGTGAATGTTACCCACAGTATAATACCGACCCCACCAGCGCAATTCCGGACCAAGGGAGATGTTGCAAGCGACAGTTCATCCGGATGACGGAGTTTACAGATACGATCGATCTGGTGAAGCAAGAAACATGATTTATCAGAGCAGGTGACACGTTTCCATTGATCCACAGTCCAATCTCGATGATCCCGTACCCACTGAAATTGTGATTGACGATGCCATTAGGTCAACACGGAACGTGTAATGGTCGTCTACTGCGAAGCTCGATGTTTAACAACATGTGCTTAACTGTATGCTTCGAAATATACCTGCACCGGAATCGTACTTTGTCCTCAGATCTTCCACATAAGGCCACCTATCTAGCTTTACAGAGCAGGCAAGCCTCCGACAACTTTCCGAGATCCCAGTTCCCAATACTGGGCTGTAATAATCTGCCTTAGATAGTCAATTACGTCGGTGTGTTGTCCGTATTGTCACTAGAATGATTTCTTGTTCGTCTCCGCTCTGCTCATATACTTTCGTTACTCTGTCACGTGCCTGGAACCCCATACTCACGGCGATCAGTGATCATACGTATATGGCTTACCAGCCTATTTCATTGAAAAGTAAATGAAACCAGAACATTTCGTCCATAAGGGACGGCGTTATCAGGACTGCAACTTTTGATAAATACAAATAAAATAGTTTCTGCGTCCTTCAGTTGTTTATTTTGCCACCATGGGTGTCGATGGTTCACATCATTATTTTCAGGTGGATAACTGATCACTTACACAGCTAGTATTGGTGAAGAGTACAGACGTGGTAACAGACCAAGGGCAAGACGCAACATACCCTACACTTCCCCAACACCAGCTATGTAAACAACTCCCCACCAGAGGATGATGGTGTGTAATATCGAAACGTATATTGGTAAAATGAAGAAGTGATTGACACAGAAACTGTTTTATTTGTAAATGAAATCTGTTCATGGGACCCCACAGTTTTTCCAACATATGTGTGAAATCCAGAATGAGATTTTCACTCTGCAGCGGAGTGTGCGCTGATATGAAACTTCCTAGCAGATTAAAACTGTGTGCCCGACCGAGACTCGAACTCGGGACCTTTGCCTTTCGCGGGCAAGTGCTCTACCATCTGAGCTAACGAAGCACGACTCACGCCCGGTCCTCACAGCTTTTACTTCTGCCAGTATCTCGTCTCCTACCTTCCAAACTTTACAGAAGTTCTCCTGCGA
Organism: Schistocerca serialis cubense; assembly: GCF_023864345.2. Lineage (NCBI taxonomy): Eukaryota > Metazoa > Arthropoda > Insecta > Orthoptera > Acrididae > Schistocerca > Schistocerca serialis. Next base: position 109,328,599 of record NC_064641.1, on the reverse strand, counting down.
ACCTTGCAGAACTAGCACTCCTGAAAGAAAGGAAAAAGTTTGGAAGGTAGGAGACGAGATACTGGCAGAAGTAAAAGCTGTGAGGACCGGGCGTGAGTCGTGCTTCGGTAGCTCAGATGGTAGAGCACTTGCCCGCGAAAGGCAAAAGTCCCGAGTTCGAGTCTCGGTCGGGCACACAGTTTTAATCTGCCAGGAAGTTTCATATGTGTGAAATGTTTGGTTAAAATTTCTGCAGGCGTTCCGTAATTACGCTGACATGTCACTCCTTGCACTTCACTATTTCCACACCATCCCTAGGGCTGTCAGGAACGTCCAAAGCCTAGAATATGTCATTTTTACACCAAGTTTGAACGAAACTTCTCCTAGCGATCAAGTGTTATGGTTTACAGCTGAAGTTTACCCCTACAGCTATCACTCTAGGAGCTACATATCACCTTGACTTCAGTTTATAGCTGCCGAATTGTGTCACAGACTTTGTGCTTAATAAAACTGTATACTTTAAGAACGGAGCTCGAATAAGCCCTCGCAGAAGTGTCTAACGGCATAACATTTTCAAACTTAGTCAAATAATAATAAGAGCATCAGCGACCCGCTATCAGGAGTAAAGGACACACGGCGGTTTTTGTACCAAATGTAAACATGCAGCTTTGGCACGCTGTGTGTGTTTATTGTTATGACTGTGATAGCAAGACTTCAAAATGCTAACCTTGAGCAGTGAAGACACTCTTTAAAGCTGTTCCACACCGACAATAGTGCAGCTTGAATTTAATAAGACCTTTCACGATCTTCGGCAGTCGGCTGTGTCTCCTTGTAAACGGCTTGTTTTAGTATCTCCCGCAGATAACAGCCAAGAGGCACTAAATCTGGTGAGCCTGAACGTTATTTCGCGCTTCCCTAACGACTAATCGAAATGTTATGTATAGAACCTCTTTAAATATTTTTGCGTTTGCACGGGACGTCCACTGTGATTGCATCACAAAGATCGCCTTGTGTTCAGGGGGTGTCTTCTAACAACTGTGGTAACGTATCTGTTGTGAGCTATAGATACTCGTTGCAATTTAGAGTCCCATCCATAGAGTGTAGTATTATTTCAGGATTGTGACACATATGGTTGAACAGGTCTGTCGCGAGAGGCGCATGTAAACCTCACATACGAGGAAATCTGTAGCTGTATTCGCCAAGTGTTTGCGAAGAACTGTGATGTCAAATTTGAAGCCTGCTTTGCTTGCTTCACGATTGAAATCTTTCAGGTGCCTCGTGAACAACTTTCTTCGTTTAGGCAAGTCAGCACTTTCAAATCTTTATTTTGTGATCGGGTCAGGATTAATTTCACGTTCTCTTGACCTGTCGTTTGCGAGTTACCGGAAAGAAACGCCAAAGTGCACCACGGGCCACGTCGTCGTCAGCTGATACGACTTTCTGCGTTGGTAGATACAATGAGGAACTTCTCGGAGTGCCTCGGACAGGTTTCAGGTCGTTATACTGTGTTGAACGAGTCCATGTATGTCACAAGACTACTGCAGAGAGCACTAAGCGCAGGGGTTTTAGCGTTACAACTCGCGTTTGATGCCGAAAGGGTGGGTGGGCGGGGGTGGGGGGAGGTAGCAAGCGAACCAGGAGTCGGCCCCTGTAACTTCGAAGCCATGTTCTGACGTTTCCCGATACGGGTTCTCATCCCCAGATTGTTCCTCAAGACACCCAGTACTGCTCCTTGAAGCTCGTCCGTATTGTTCGGTTACAAACTGTACCGACGTATCTTGGACATTAAACGGCGAGAACTATCTCAACAACGCCACGACGTAGAAATAGATTTAATTACGGTTCTATCAGAGCTTCAACCACTGGATTTACACGACTTGATTTAGGGAAACCACTGAAGACATAACTGAGGGCTGCCGTATGGCAGTTCGATGGCGGATCACCTCGAAAAACAAAGTGAGACTGATGGCCGGCCTTGCTACATCTGCCTTCCACACACAGATTTGGTTCCTAGAGTTAAGGAAAAGGTTCATAAAGGAAGGTCACATATGTGGGAGACGTTTTAACAGTCCAAAGGAAGACACTGTTTCGCAATACAGTCGAGTATTCTGCGAAAAACCTGGTTCTCCCAAATGAAGCTATGTTGACGACATACCACTACCATAACGGGCATCCGGCTGGGTTACGGCTGTTACCCTTCACATCTTTATAGGATGGAAGTCCAACCATCCTCATACTGCAAAGACCACTCAACTGAAACTGCAGACTACAACCATATGATACTATGATATGCACGCCATGACAGACAACGCCGCAAGTTTTTTAAGAACTTGATCAGTAGGAATTTCTCAAAATACATCTGTGATGGACCTGTTTCGACAGCTGATCATAACGGACTATGTCAGTGTTGACCAGTTTCTGCAAGAATCCGATATTCACTTATACATCAGTCTCAAAGTCTTGAGAGTAAGAAGTTGTCATATGTGGAACGAGTTGAGTGCGTGAATGTAGCATAAACTTTACATGCAATTAATGTAATTTCTAATATGTGTCCTGTATATGTGATACTATATACCAAACTTGTAGCTACTTACTTCTCTGGCTAAATGGTTCATGCTAAAGGCCAATAAATTATATTTTTAAAAAAAATGGCAATTTGAATGCCACTCGTCCACAATACGAAAGTTGTCTCAGTCACCACATTACGCCCCTCTGCATCTGTGTAACACCTTCTCATTTAGCTTACGAAGCGATCCTGGTTTATCCCTCTATTCAATCAGCATCTGAAATTCGTGTGCTTTTCGATCGAAACACTACTTTTTCCTTCGTTTGAAATATTATTTACCAAAATAAGCGAACAACAGAACGCATACCTCCTGCTTCATGGGGTTGTATCTAAGGCAAACAGACTGGATTGAGAATCACTACTTGGCAATTAATAACATATGTCGCCAATAAAGTCTTGCATAGGTGCACATGGTGATCTTGTAGTGTATGACGGAGAGTATGGTTCCCCTCCTTCGCTATTCCTTCCGTAACGACTCTTGGGAAGAAGTGATGTTGGTAAGTCTTCGTATTGCCTCATGGCTTTTCCGGTATTTTTCCCATCGTGGTCTGCTTGTGAGAGACACCTGGGAGGTAACAATACATTCCCCGACTCTTCATGGAACCAGTTTGCATAGTAAACTTCCCCGTGATGCAGGACGCCCCTCTTGTAGTGTATGCCACTTTAGATTCACGAGAGTCTCCATAACGCTTTGCGGCGGTATGTTGCGATTCCACTTACCTGGTCGTGAATCGTTTCTCATACGCACGCCTCCTTCACTAAAATGCAGTTCTCAGCGGGAAGAAGCCATAGAAAAAACAGCTGTACATCTCGTAAACGCAAGTCGCACTAAAAATTATTTTGTTGGTGGAAGGTTAATAATAGTTAAATGAAAGTATTTACTTACGTAATTTCACTTTATTAGGGGAATCCTGTATATACCAGCTACTAACAGTCTTTACTATAAGTTGTAAAAAGTTTGAAAGGTCCACATACACACATAATCCGTAATCATAGCCAGTTAATGGTAGTTATTAATTATCCTTTACCGAAATTTTACAAACGGGTATATACTCAAGTATATATACTTAAATATTTCTGGTACCTCAACTGCAGATTTTTCAGCGCTCATTTAACTTTAGGACTCTGTATCTCTGAATGAACAAAAATGGACTTGTACCACTATTTAAATAAGCCCTTCATTTGATGTCATTGGTTTGGTATATCCTTTTTTTCTGTTGTACATTTTTAATGGTACCTGATAGTATTCCGTGGACCGAAACCGATTGGATAATAAAGAAAATTTTTATCAGCAACTATTGGCGGAATAACCATGACTCTTTTTTAATATTTGGGAACTGTGTGACACCTACTTCAACAACAAAAGGGAAGCTCGTTTACACTCAGCAAGAGAAAACGGTCTAGACTGCAATGACAGCGGCAGCTTCACTGACTTGTTTCGACTTTTCTCCACACTTCCAATCTTGACACAAATATTGGGATACAAATTGTAGTGGCCGTGAATACAGACTGTCGCGTATACAGTACAGTTTGTATCCCAATACTTGTTTCGAGACTGGAAGTGTGGCCCTACCTTAGCATAGCTACGTACTTACGCCGAAGGTGCACGACCAAAGTTTTGACTGCTTAAGACTAATGCGTTATCCACATTTCCTAAGCAAACTCTGAAGATGTCCCAAAAAGGTGAAACGCGTCAATAAATTTTGTGTTGTCACTGAAAACGAGACTGTATTTTTTTCCTTATGAAAATATTTCACAGTTGCTGCACCACAGACATTCAGTGGGAGGATTCATATTCATTTACATCGTTAGCTATCTGAGTGATGAGTAATGTGTATATCGTCATGCAAAACACTCGCTTCGGGAAATGGAGTCGGTACATGCACCTATCTCTGTGATGAGAGACGAAGAGTTGGATGATGAGAGAGAAAAAGAGAGAAACAGGCAGAGGGTGAGTGGGAACGGGGGAGGGGTGGGGGGGTTGAGAAAGACAGAGAGAGGCTGGAAACGGCCCATGCCGTGCAGTTGTCGTGGTGCGCTGAATTCTTGCTGGCGACCGCCTCCCGGCTTATTGGATTCCGATGGCAGTCTGAAATTTTTTACACGTACCGCGAAGAGCGGCTGCTGCCGACGGCTGTAGTGGTGTAGGTGAGGGAGGAATGGATAGAAGGGGGAGGGAGCAGGTGTGAGTCGATGAAAGCGGGACGGCAAACTGGAGCGCCCGTGAGCAAGATAAAGAGAAGTAAATAAAATCTTTAAACGCCTTTTCTCTATTTTCTACGCTTCCAGAGTTCCTTTTCCTCCTGCTAGGAAAATGGCAGCTCTTTCTAACTTCATAGTGTCATGCAACACGAGTAGTGGTGTTCTTGTAGAATTTTGGAACATGTGTTTACGGATGTGTGTGATGACTAATCTGGAGGCCGAACAACTCCTGTACTGACGTCAAAATGGCTCCCGCAAACACCGATGGAGTTAAGCTCAAGTTGATTCGTATGCTGATCAGGTCCACAAACAAAACGTGCATACACAATACCCGACGATATGTGCAACTGTCGAGCAAAAATCAGTACGTCGTTCTCAATGGCGAAACATCACCAGAAACCAATGGCACCTTGTGGCCTACCTCAGGGTACAGTGATAGGGCTGCTGATAAAAGAGTTGGCGAATAAAGGGTACAGCCGTGTGGGACTTCCCCGCGGTGAAGCAGCTGTGAACTCGGAAGTGATGTCGTCAGAGATTTTCTGCTAGATGCAGAGAGACTTCAGGATCCTCAGCACCTTTTGGAAAGGTTAGCAGCTAGATGAATACTCACGTTAACGTAACTCGCTGAAGTAACGGAACCCTTACAGCGTCGTTTCGTTGTCCATCTATGTGAGTGTTAAGAATCGTTTTTTGTCAGGAATAGTTGGACGCATCAAGTTCAAATTAATGTCACATACTAAGGTCTATAGCATCTTCATACTATAAATATTTTAAGCTTCTAAGACAATTCAGTCAAAAGATTCGGCCATTTATGTCACATATTTTAATACTCGAAACCTCACTCACAAAACCCTATAGAGTACTTCCGACGACCTAAAATCATGAAATTCTGTAAGAACCAGGGTTTCACAGTACTAGTAAAGGAAAGAACCCGAAAGTTGCTAATTAGTAATTACATAGCACGAAAAAAAATTTTTTTTTCATTTTTCATCCTACTGTTTGTCTCTCTCTCTCTGCAAAGAGCTGATTTTCTCTCGAACATGTATACGTATCGAATTCAAATTTATGCAACGTACTAAGGTCTATGGTTCCTTGTCGACGTTAAAATATTAAGCTTCTACGGCCACTTATGTGACATATTTTAATACTGAAAAAGTCACTCATGAAAACCTTTTAGGTACTTCTCTTTTGCGTGGAGTCATGAATCATAAAATTTCGAAAGAAGTAAGGTTTCACAGTGAAACTAAGGGGGAAAAAATCCTAAAACTGTTAATCAGTAATCACAAAACACGAAAAAAATATTTTTTTAAAATTTTTCCTCCGTCTGATTGTTTGTCTGTCCGTCTGTTAAGACCCCATTTTCTCTTGAACACGTAAGTGTATCGAATTAAAATTTATTTCACGTACTAAGGTCTATGTTCCCCGGTCGATGAAAAAATTTTAATATTCTAAGTCAACGTAGACAAAAGATATGGCTATCTATGTCACGTGTTTTGATACTTGCAGACTCACTCATGAAACATAGAGGGTACTTTGGCCTAGAGTCATGAATCATTAAATATGGCAAGAAGCAAGGTTTCACATTAAAAGTAAAGGGAAAAATCCGAAAATTGTAAATTTGTTATTATATTACACAGAAATATTGTTTTATTCACTTGTTATCCGTCTTGAAACGTAGAATATTCTCCAAAATCTTGGAATACCTGGGACCGATATCTTGTTACGAGGGCAATCCCAGAAGTAAAGTCTCCTATTTTTTTATAAGTACATACACCTGTTTATTTCTACAATGGTTTACGTCAGTTTACAGCATGAACATTTAGCTATTTTTCAACATAATCAACATTTCTGTAGATGCATTTTTGTAGACGCTGTGGCAGTTTTTGTATGGGCATGTCATACCAGCTCACCGTCATGCTGTTCAGAAACCTACGAACCTCTTCTTTCACCTCGTTGTCGGAGCTGAGCCGCTTTCCGGCCAAATGTTCTTTTAACCTAGGGAACAGGTGATAGTCACTGGACGCCAAGTCAGGCCTATAGGATGGGTGGTGATTATGTTCCACTGAAACTGTTGCAGGAGAGCAACGGTTTGCCGAGCGATGTGTGGGCGAGCGTTGTCATGGAGAATGTGTACGCCCTTGCTCAACATTCCTCTACTCCGGTTCTGAATTGCCCGTTTGAGTTTTTTCAGAGTCTAACAGTACCTGTCAGTGATAATTGTGGTCCTAGCGATTCAGTTCCGACGACGAGGTGAAAGAAGAGGTTCATAACATTCTGAACAGCACGGCTGCTAGCTGGTATGACATGGGCATACGAAAACTGCCACAGCGTCTACAAAAATGCATCGACAGAAATGTTGATTATGTCGTAAAATAGCTAAATGTTCAAGCTGTAAACTTATGTAAACCATTGTAGAAATAAACAGGTCTATGTACTTATAAAATCAATAGGAGACCTTACTTTTGGGATTATCCTCATAGTATCAGTGTCAGATAATAGGCAAAAATGTTCGGTTCTCGATTCAAGGGAAGGATGAACTGTCTACATACATAATTAATGTATAGTACAGAACCCTCAGTGAGCGAGTCCTACTAGCACCTGGTCAGTTCTTTCCTTTTTTTCGGGGGGAAGTGGAGTCCCACCACGCTCGTACTAGCTTCGTGACCACCACGAAAAATGCTACTTACACCTCTGCGAAAATCGAATAGTCACAGGATGGGGATCGGTGATGGCGTCGCGTGCTATCACCCACTAATACGGTCCCATCGAGAAGATAGCAGACAGTTTGAAGGATAACGGTTTTTTAAGGGCAGAGGAAAAAAAGTGCCACGGCAAGCGCAGTGGGGAAAAAACCTATGCGACAGTCTGGAGGGGTAGTGGGACTGCTGGCGTATTGGTGCCAGCAGCGACGGTTCGTGCGCGAGGGCGTCTGAATGTTAGTGGGGAGGCGTTACCGTCGCATCGGGACTCTGACGACATCTCTTGGCCCAGCTGCAGCATCAGCCTACCTGCAACATGCCAAAGTCGCCATCAAAGAGGTCAGTCTCTACATATAACACGAAACATCCTAACTGGCTGACTCATTATCGACCAGCGCAAACCGCTAAGGAGAGAAACCTTAAATTTGCACAGGGTGTTGGTCTTACGCTATAGGTATCATCTAGTAAGGGATTGTTCGAAATTCCACCCACAAGAAGGTGAAGTAGGGGATGAAAGGTTTTTCGAAAATATGTCGCTATTAAGGCAATTTCGAAACCTGGATTATGAAAACTGGTACATGGTTTGTCATTCACAAATAAAAAAAAAAAGGAAGTGCTTCACCAGTTTTGGAAATTCTATCACTTCGTGGGTGAAATGCAGCTGATAAACGGGTATTCATTGGACAAATATCTTATACTATAACTGACATATTACATTTCACGCACTTTGGGTGCATTGATCCTGAGAAATCTGTACCCAGAACAACCATCTCTGGCCGTAGTAACGGCCTCGATACGCCTGGGCATTGAGTCAAACAGAGCTTGGATGGCGTGTACAGGTACAGCTGCCCATGCAGCTTCAACACGATACCACAGTTCAACAAGAGGGTCATGCATTATCCTGCTGAATTGTAGGGTTTCGCAGGGATCGAATGAAGGGTAGAACCACGGGTCGTAACACATCTTAAATGTAACGTCAACTGTTCAAAGTGCCGTCAATGTGTACAAGAGGTGACCGGCGCGTGTAACCAATGGCACCCCATACCATCACGCCGGGTGATACGCCAGTATGGCGATGACGAATACACGCTTCCAATGTGCGTTCACCGCGATGTCGCCAAACACGGATGCGACCATGATCATGCTGTAAACAGAATCTGGATTCATAAGAAAAAATGACGTTTTGCCATTCGTGCACCTAGGTTCGTCGTTGAGTACACCATCGCAGGCGCTCCTGTCTTTGACGCAGCGTCAAGGGTAATCGCAGCCATGGTCTCCGAGCTGATAGTCCATGCTGCTGCAAACGTCGTCGAACTGTTCGTGCAGATGATTGTTGTCTTGCAAGCGTCCCCATTTGTTTACTCAGGGATCGAGACGTGGCTGCACGATCCGTTACAGCCATGCACATAAGATGCATGTCATCTCGATTGCTAGTGATACGAGGCCGTTGGGATCCAGCACGGCGTTCGTATTACCCTCCTGAACCCACCGATTCCATATTCTGCTTACAGTCATTGGATCTCGACCAACGCGAGCACCAATGTCGCGATACGATAAACAGCAATCGCGATAGGCTACAATCCGACCTTTATCAAAGTTGGAAATGTGATGGTACGCATTTCTCCTTCTTAGACGAGGCATCGCAACAGGTACGCATTTCTCCTCCTTACACGAGGCATCACAACAATGTTTCACCAATCAACGCCGGTCATCTGCTGTTTGTGTATGAGAAATCGGTTGCAAACTTTCCTCATGTCAGCACGTTGTACGTGTCGCCAACGGCGCCATCCTTGTGTGAATACTCTGGAAAGCTAATCATTTGCATATCACAGCATCTTCTTCCTTTCGGTTAAATTTCGCATCTGTAGTACGCCTTTTCGTGGTGTAGCAATTTTAATGGCCAGTAGTGTACATTAGTGGGTAATGGAAGTTGCGCACAGCACACAGAACTGAGAGGTTGCTCTGCGACTACAATTAGTGATGTATACACTTTTATATTTATCGTATGTGTGTTTCAGTTAAGTTACGTATCATCAAAATTGACATTTCTTTTATTTTTTTTTAACATATCTAGAGATGATCGAAATTTGAACGAAACCGGCAATCATTAAGAAGACGAATGCCACAATACATTGTAATAGTAAATATTAAATATAATGTAACGCGTGTAAGTAAGAGAACCTATTAAGTACAGTGTTAGCACATGATCTGTGGTCGATCACGGAATCCGTCACAACTTTCAGATATCGAGTACATCGCCGTTATATTTACCCGTTTGTCACATAACCTTGCCATACACTACATACGTGCAGTTTACTTCTGCTATACAAGTATGTCTGAAAAAAGAAACTTCATTGTGTCGGCCAGCAGCCGCACGTACACTCTAAGACAAAAGAAAAGTCCGCAGCTTGTGGTGTAATGGCTAGCCTTCCTAACTTTGTATCACGGTGTCCCGGGTCCACTTCCCGGCCGGGTTGGGGATTTCCTCCGCCCGGGAACTGGGTGTTTGTCTTGTCCTCATCATCTCATCATCACTTGAAAGTCACGACAGTGGAACTGGAAGGATTGGGAACTTGTATGGGCGCTGATGATCTCGATGTTGAACGCCCCACAAATCATCATCATCATCACAAAAGAAAACGACGCCCCAAAAGGGAATTATCTGAATGGGAGGGAAATCGGTAGATATGATGTACATGTACAGACAAACAAATGCTTAAAATTTCGGAAGAACTGGATGATCTACTCAAGACAAAGAGCTTCACAGTTAAAGCACGCGTTGGCCTTCGTGCAAGCAGTTATTATGCTTTCATTGGTCGATAGCGTTTTTGGGTCTCGTTCTGAAGGATATCGTGTGAAATTCTGTCCATTTGGCGCGTTAGACTGTCAAAATGCCGAGAGGATTCGAGGGCTCCGACCATAATGCTCCAAACGTTCTCAGTGGGGAAGAGATCCGGCAACCTTGCTGGCCAAAATAGCATTTGGTGAGCGCGAAGGCAAGCAGTAGAAACTCTCACCGTGTGTGGGTGGGCATTATCTTAATGAAATGTAAGCCCAGGATGGTTTGCCATGAAGAGCAACGAGACAGGGCGTAGAATATCGCCGATCTCCCGCTGTGCTGCAAGAGTGCCGAGGATGCAACCAAAGGGGTCCTGCTATGAAAAGAAATGACACGTCCCTGTAAATTCTTCGAGTATTTTTCTACTTATTGCGCGTGAAATTCACTTAGTTTTGAACCGCTAGGGACTTTGTGCGCATGCTTTGTCCGTTATTCAATTGTCGTATACGTCTAGCCACTGGCCGCCTACGCTGACAAACGTCTCCCGCGTCTATTTTGGCCAGTTTTGTCACCAGTCATTTTTGCCACTTATTCAGTTCGTGTGCTAAATGAATATTTCCGAGTGAGTAATTTTTCCGGAGATCATATTCTGGTTGCTTTGTGCGCGATCTAGAGACCACGTGTCGAGTTGCTAATTCGCTGTTATAAAGGAGTTCAGTGATAAATGTCTGTGCTCGCGATAGTTGTAATAAATTTTTCTTTCCAGTGTTCCGACAATAGTGTGAAGAATTTTCTCCAAAGTTACGTTAAAACGCGGATGGAAGGCTACTTTCTTCTTTTAACAGTTCTGTAGCGAGTTCTCCTATCGACGTAGTCTGCTTGCTTATATTATTCCCAGTTCTTTGCAAGCATTGTCGTAATTTTCTTTTCCCGACGGTCAAGCTCCCGCAAACACTCTCCCTCCCCCGTCTAAACATGTTACCTTATTCTTATCGACAGAGCTACCACAGCTGAGATGATATTCAGACAGATCAGATTACACTGTGGGATGATGTAATGCGTTACGATAACTAGCTTTCCTTTTCATTTGTACCCAAACGAAAAGATACTTTGTGTAATAAATTTTATGTTTGCCTATGAAATCTCCTGTTTAATAATCATAAATCCGCTACCCAGCTGCCGGCCGCGGTGGTCTCGTGGTTCTAGGCGCGCAGTCCGGAACCGCGCGACTGCTACGGTCGCAGGTTCGAATCCTGCCTCAGGCATGGATGTGTGTGATGTCCTTAGGGTAGTTAGGTTTAAGTAGTTCTAAGTTCTAGGGGACTGATGACCACAGCTGTTAAGTCCCATAGTGCTCAGAGCCATTTGAACCATTTGAACCGCTACCCATCTCCCCAAGAGATGGTTAATGTATGAGAACATACAGAGCACTTCTTCAGAACTTCCAAATAGTTCTAAAGGAAATAATGAGAACTGAATCGTGTCGTCGTACTGTCAAACGGACCTTGCGTTACCATTGCGTATTGTTTGATGAATTACACTCATGATGGAGCTTAATTTCTTCTCACAACCTGCACGACCAATGCACATGTGACAGACATTTATAGATGAATTACTTGTCGTTATTAAGCACAGAAAATTAACGTGCCTCATTAGTTGGCACTAAACCAAGAGTGTCTTGTTAGCAGATTTGTAGTCGGAGTCATCAATTATAGTCATCTTAGGCAGATATTATATCCTTTCATAAAGTTCCACATCCATTTTTGATTGACCAACACCACCCAGTGAACTCAACCTGTCATAGAAATCGCATAATGCTACTTCTCCCTACCAGGCAGTTTTCTTAGTGCAGCAGCAATTGTGTACCGCTCCTTCATAACGTAAGAGACGAGTATTTGCAAGGCTGACAAACAAACGTCGACGAATAGTGTTTAGCTGTCGTTCATTGTTTGTCGCAATCATCGACAGGGCACAAGTAATTCACGAAGCCACAGTAAAAAAAAACAGCAAGCTACGGTTGTGGCTTTGAATCTGTTTTGTGATAACATCTTGAGCGGCCCGCGCGCCGCACTATCTGTTTGCTACCGATCTAGAACAGGACTGCTGGCTACTCTGCTATTCTTCGTGTTTTAATGCCCCATTTAAAGTACATATTATCAGACTCTATATCGCACTAGACAGCTCTAACGAAAGGGCACATAAAATTACGCTTCAAAAAACACAATCCCTGTAAACAGAAAGAAACTGTCTTCTTCCACTGCACTCGGTGTCGCATGAAATATCTCAGCAACAGTGAGTGACTCAATCTATATACTGCAGATACGAAATTACAAATATCTGCCGAAAAACTAGATAAAACGTCTCTTAGCGGGGTTCCTTGGTATATGTCATAACTGTAATGAAAATCAAATACAGGTTGGTGGGAGATGTAGAGAAGTGAATGTGTGATAGAAAGTTGTTTACTGGACTGCAAAAGATGAGAAGAGACGGAGACATCGACCGAGTGAAAAGTTGTTAGGTGGTATCGAGAAACAAGCGAAAACAGTGTGTGTCGTTGAAGACCAAAATGCACGGAAAGATCTGGGGTAGACCTTCACGCAAGAATGAGTTTCTTGGTTCAAAATGGTTCAAATGGCTCTGAGCACTATGGGACTTAACTACTGTGGTCATCAGTCCCCTAGAACTTAGAACTACTTAAACCTAACTAACCTAAGGACATCACACACATCCATGCCCGAGGCAGGATTCGAACCTGCGACCGTAGCAGTCGCGCGGTTCCGGACTGCGCGCCTAGAACCGCAATGAGTTTCTTGTATGTGTCCTGTGCAAAACATGTTGACTCAAAAATAGCGTTCTAAGAAAGCCGAGTTCAAAACTCTGAAGGTAAATCTACATCGACATCTACATCTACATCTACGTCTACATCTACGTGATGACTCTGCTATTCACAATTAAGTGCCTGGCAGAGGGTTCAATGAGCCACCTTCAAGCTGTGTCTCTACCGTTCCACTCTCGAATGACGTGCGGGAAAAACGAGCACTTAAATTTTTCTGTGTGAGCCCTGATTTCTCTTATTTTATCGTGATGATCATTTCTCCCTATGTAGGCGGGTACCAACAGAATGTTTTCGCAGTCGGAGGAGAAAATTGAAATTTCATGAGAAGATCCCGTCGCAACGAGAAACGCTTTTGTTTTAATGATAGCCATTCCAGTTCTGTGGCACTATCTCCCCTTCTTCTTCTTCGGTTATCAACCCACAGGTTGGTTGGCAGCAGCACGCCATTCCGTTCTTTTGTCAACTTTCTTCTTCATATCTGCATAGGTCTGGCACCCGATGTCATTTATTACTTGTTGAATGTAGCTTAATCTAGGTCGTCCTCGGCGAGTTCTTCCTTCAATGATTCCTTCTAATATTCTCTTAATGAAATTGTTATGCCGTAAAATGTGACCTATGAAGGTTATTCTTCTTTTCTGTATATTTCGCCAAAGAGATCTGTTTTCTTTCACTCTTCTGAGGACATCTTCGTTTGTAGCCTTGTCTCGCCAGCTGATTTTTTCCATTCTCCGGTAGCACCACATTTCGAATGCCTCTAATCTTCTCTTTTCTTCTTTTCCACTAGTCCAAGTTTCACATCCGTAAAGGGCTGTACTCCACACATAGGTTTTCATGACTCTCTTTCTTACGTCTAAACTAACATTTCTACTCGTCAGTAAGTTTCTTTTTCCATTGAATGCTATTTTGGCAAGTTGTATTCTGTTTTTAATGTCACTTTTGCTCCTTCCATCTGCTGTTATTTTGCTACCTAAGTAGTTAAATTCTGTAACCTGCCCTAGTTTCTCTCCCTTTATTGTTATTCGTATGGGTTCATTGTAGTTCAGGGCGCCACTCACCATCACTTTAGTCTTTTTCTTATTTATTTTCATTCCATACTGTTCTTTTAAGGTGTTTTCCATTTCATTGAGTGCGGCTTCTAAATCTTCTTTCCTTTCTGTAATTATGGCGATATCATCTGCATATCGCAACATATCTATTTTCATTCCGTTAAGTTTTATTCCTACTTCAATATTCTCTCTTATTTTGTCTATTGCTTCTTGGATATATGCGTTGAAAATTACTGGAGATAGTGGGCATCCCTGTCTCACTCCTTTCCTTATTCTTGCTGTTTCTTCTTTGTTTTCCTTCTTAACTAAGGCTGTTTCATTTTGGTATATTTTAAAGATTATCCTTCTATCATTATATTTCAGACCAGCCTTCTTCAGAATTCTAAACATTTCTGGCCATACAACATTGTCAAATGCCTTTTCGAGGTCTACGAAGGCTATAAATACTTGTTTGTTTTTGGAAATTTGTTTCTCAATTATTAGTCTTAAAGATAAGATTGCTTCCCTCGTCCCTACACCGCTTCTAAAACCGAATTGGTCTTCACTTAGAGTGCTATTCAATTGGTTTTCAACTCTTTTCAAAATTATTCTTATTAGAATTTTTGATGCGTGTGAAAGAAGACTGAGTGTTCGATGGTTTTCACAGTCCATAGTAGATGCTTTCTTAGGTATGGGGAATATGATGCATTTCTGATAGTCTTCAGGAACTTCACCTGTTTTGTATATTTTCTGTATGAGTTGCAGTAATGTAGCTTTCATTTTGTCTCCTGATTTCTTAATTAGTTCAGAAGGTATATCATCAACACCTGCCGCTTTCTTATCTGGTAGTTCTTTTAGTGCTTTTTCAAATTCATCTTTCAGAATTGTGTCCCCTAGTTCTTCTTTCTCTACTTCTTCGCTTAATTCTATCATATTATCTGTTAGAGGGTCTCCTTGATATAGCTCTTCAATGTATTCTTGCCATCTCTTCAGCGTGTCATATCCAAATAGTACCTTGCCCTCTTTGTTCTTTATAGTTCCTGAAGATTTTACTTTCCGTTTAGCAAAGTTTTGTTTTATTGTTCTGTAGGCCAAGTCAGTTTTTCCTTTAACCATGTTTTCCTCCACCTCTTTACAAATGCTGTTGAGGTAATTTTCTTTTGCTTTCCTAGATTCTCTGTTTATTTGGTTTCTAAGCTTTCTATATTTGTTTTCGCTTTGCTCGTCAGAGGCATTTTTGTATAGTCTTCTTTCTTCCATTAGACAAATTATTTCAGGTGTTATCCACTCTTTCCTGTTTACAGGTTTGGCTTTCCCAATAAATTCTTCTGCTGCTTTATGTATGCCTTCTTTGATTTGTTTCCACTCCTCGTTAGTACTCCCGGGAATAATGTTTGATGCCATCTCATCAGTTTTCCGTGCATAAGGGATCACTAGTTCTTCAGACTTTAGGTTATCTCTGTTCCATACTTTGTTCGTTTTTCTCTCTAATCGCTTGAGTTTGAGTAAGCATTTCATCATTACAAGGTTGTGATCACTATTAATATCCGCAGACGGGTAGCTTCTGCAATCCTTGATTTGGTTTTTAAAACGCGATTTTACTAATATATAGTCGATTTGGTGTCTTCTAGTATCTCCTGGGGCTTTCCACGTGTACCTTCTTCTTTTATGGTGGTTGAAAAGGGAGTTCGCTATGACCAACTTGTTTTTGGCACAAAATTCAATTAGCCGGCTTCCTCTTTCGTTTCTATCTCCTAGACCATATTTCCCTACAATTCCGTCAACTTTCTCTTCTCCAACACTAGCATTCCAATCTCCCATTATAATTAAGTTCTCTTCACCTTTAACATAATTTATAACTTTGTTGATGTCTTCATACACTGTTTCTATTACATCGTCTTCTTCTGCCGATGTCGGCATATAGACTTGTACTATTACCGTGTTCTTTGGTTTGGTTCCAATTTTGACTAGTATTATCCTAGAGTTAAATTGCACATATCCTGTGACTAGATTCCCGAGTTTTCCTTTTAGAATTATTCCAACTCCACCGATTCCAGTTGTTCCTTGGTTAGTACCTGTATGAATGATACGATAATTTCCTGATCTGAAGTCTCCTGGTTCAGGCCATCGCATCTCAGATATTCCTATTATGTCTGTTCCCATTCTGTCCATCTCTAGTTTGAGGTTCTCTAATTTCCCGCATTGGAGGAGTGTTCTTACATTCCATGTTGCTATTTTTAGTGTATTCTTCAACTTTGCCTGACCTTCCATTGTCCCCACCCGGAGATCCGATTGGGGGACTATTACTCCGGATTTATGTTTAACAGAAGATTCTGGCATGGTGCGCTACTGATTCTTGGGATATCTTGAGTGATCTTTAATGGAGTGGTTTCCCGTTGCCTTCTCCATCCTATGCCGTTGACTGTGAAGTTCTTCCGCCTTTAGGAGCAATTTCTCACTCCAAGGACAAGAGAGTGCCCTGCCTCTATCCGCTCATCCGCTCTCTTTGAGACCGTTGGCACTTGATAGGGGGCGTTTCCTTATCCCGGGAAACACTCGGTCGTCAGAGCCTCGTTAGCAATAACAGGGTGTACCGTGCAGCAATCCTTAGCTGCAACTCGGGTAGGTGAGGTTGACATTTGTACAGGAGAGGCTGTTAGAGTCGCTTCACTGTACCTTACACCCCTATTTCGCGATAATACAAAACTAGCCGACCTTCTTTGAACTTTTTCAATATCATCCGTCAGTCGCACCTGATACGGATCCCACGCCGCACAGCAATACTCCAGAATAGGGCGGACAAGTGTAGTGTAAGCAGTCTCTTTAGTAGACCTGTTGCACCTTCTAAGTGTTCTGCCAATGAATCGCAACCTTTGGTTTGCTCTACCCACAACATTATCTATGTGGTCGTTCCGACTTAGGTTATTTGTTATTAAGATAAAATAATACAGTTATCACGTAACACCTCAGACTTTTAAGTTATATGATGTATTCCAAGAGATAAAGAACTGAGAAGGCCGCATGGTGGCATATGGATCGTGATTAGCTTCAATAAATGAATATAATCACCATCGTCTTGAGGCTGTATCTCTAGTTTCCCAGGTACTGGTGGTGAACTTCCTCCAACGCTTTTCTAACCTCTTACAGCTATTTCTCAGGGACCGTATCACTAAGCAGACCACTTTCAGTTACGTCCTTCTTAACTATTTCGAACCATTTTTTTCTCGACCGTGGAGCATGTTTTTTCCATTCGTAGCCTTTCAAGGCGTTTCACAGTTGTCACGGTTTCTTCCACCCGTTTAGCATATCCATGGTATCTTAATCTAGATTGAGGCAGTTTTTTCACACACTTAGTGATAGATCTACATCCATTCTGTTCCTTCCGTTCCTTATTTTATCCTTTTTTGTTGAACTCACCATAAATCTAACAAGTTTCATTTCAGCAGGTTAGATCTAGATCTCTGTCAGATGACAGGTGTACCATGATTAGGTCAAACTAGCAATATAGTAGATACTGATTAGTTTTGCCTTATGTGGTATCAGGCCGCCCCAAAGGAAAAACGTTATTTACTTTCAAATGCAGACATATTCACTCCAGCCGCCCCAAAGGAAAAACGTTATTTACTTTCAAATGCGGACATATTCATTGGCACAGATTAGAATTTCGCTACGGGTTAAGTTTCCACAATGCATCACTCTGCCCAAATGGAGGTAATTTTATCCATTCTCCAGGGGTTGTAAGACCACCTGTAACTTGGGCTGTTCTTCGTGTCTACTTACCTTCGTGGCTACAGTCTTTGATTCACTTACTTTGAGAGCAAACTGATTGTTCTGTTTATTAATTTTTTCTTAGACTTCATTTGTACCTCCCTAGCTATAAACCAAAGCGGTGTTCGCTAAGCATACAATCGCTTTCCTTGGTAAACTGATCGTCATTGTTCTTACCTCAAACTACATGGTGAAAAGCTGGATGCAGACTGTGGAATCTGTTAACAGTGCTCTGGAGGGTCGCGTTTTAATTTGCTACAGACAGGTGGGGTGACTCTGCCTGCTATCAAACGTAGCTCTGTGACGTCGGAGGGCGCTTGTATCCGCATTTTCTGGGTCACCATCAGCTAACGCTCAGGGGAGCAGGCTTTCACTGCTGCTCATGAAAGCAACCCCCACGCTTCAACCTCCGTGCTCAAAAGGCGCTGGGTGCCAAAATGGAGGGTGCGATCATCCCGGATCATCCGCGTCGAATGGGCCCTGCCGGCGGCAGTCGAATGGGGCGGGCAGGGAGTCACCCAAAGCACAGCGCAGCACAGCACAGGTCTCTCTCTCTCTCTCTCTCTCTCTCTCTCTCTACTGTGTGAATCCCCACCCCCAGCTCTCTGTCTTTCTGTATCTCGCTTTCTGCTGCAAACGCCGGTAACAGCAGCTCTGAAAGAGCACCACACTTCTACATTGAATCCACACTCTGAAAATCAGTGTGAAGGGCACTTTACAGAGCACTTTCTATTGTGCCGTTTGTTCACATACCTTCCTATTCTGTTCACTATTGGAGCAGAGGAAGAATAAATACTTAAACGTCACTATACGAACTGTGCCTAATTGCCTAATTTTATCTGTGCGGCCTCTGCCGACTAAATACGAAGGAGTCTGAATATATACGTAGTTCCTGCTAAAAAAAAAGAGGGCCCTTAAAGTTATCTAAGCATCTAAGCGGATTATTGCCAGGTGTATGGCGTCTTTCTTCCAATATCGACAGCAGAGATTTTTCCCACATTTTTGTCTCAATCTCTTACAGTCAGACAGGGCTATGACGATTCGCTCTGGCCACTTCGTGAGCTCTGTTAGTTGGACCTGATCTGGGTCTCCTACACTTGATCTATAATCAAGTATTGGCCATACACGCGTTCTGGATGCAAGAACAGAGAAACAGATACAGAGAAACAGAAGTTTCTCAGTGTCTTATTGATGAATCGTAGCCTGTTACTTTCCCTTTAAGAAAAAAACTAAACTCTGTCCGAACAGGCCTGGAAGCCCAAACGGCACCGACCGGTCGCCATGTCACCTCCGTCCACAGGATGCGGATATGGAGGGCCATGTGGTCAGCACACTACTCTCCCAGCCGTATTTCAGTTTACGAGACCGGAGCCGCTGAGTGCACCCCTCTTGCCAACAGTGCTGGGCAGACCGCATGGTCACCCATCCAAGTGCTAGCCCAGCCCGACAGCGCTTAACTTCGGTGACCTGACGAGAAACGGTGTTACCACTGCGGAAGGCCGTTGACGTTATTTTTTCTACCTACAGCTTGACCTATGTGGTTGTTCTACTTCATATCACTAAATGGTGTTGCTTCCAAGTATTCATATGACATTACTTACTATAGCTTTGAGTCATTCAGCCGACTGGCAACACATTTAGCGAAGTAAAAAAAGAAAAAACGTGATTTTTTTTTTACTTTAATAACAAGTTGCAAGTCTATATCAAACTCATATATTGTCCAGATTCAACTGGATATTAATGCAATTCTTACTGGTAATTTCTTCATAAGTAACCAATCGTTTGCGAAAACACTTATACTGCAGTTAATGTACTGCAAGCCATTAAATTTGCGATACCATCAAGGCGCCATACCTTCCCTTGGCGCTTTTGCGCCCACATATTTCGCTACCGGAAAAGACAGTTCGTAGGATTAACGACTGGCGACCGTTCAAAAACATTCGACGAAATTTAAACATGATCCGAAAGAGAAAAGGGGGTTAATTCATCTCTCCTTCTTTGCACCCTCCTGGAAAGGGAGGGAGGGTGCGACATTAGAAACGCGTTTGAATAAAACGGCTTCTCATGCGACTCATTTGTTTTCTCAGAAAATCTCAGTTGTTGGGAAATTAGGCTAATAGCGAAGTGTATTAATGCAAAGCATCGTGTGGTACACCTTGGTCAGCGCGCGAATATTTGACTTGTGACGGCTAATCTGGTGGCAGTGCGCAATAATTTCCGTTACTGGTAATCTGTTCCACGACAGGTGCCTATAACTGCATGATAATCCTAAAGATAGACGATTAATATTCCGTATCTTGTAGCTAATAATTAAGACGTTTTTGCAAAGGGGGTACTTTATTTACAGTGGTTAATAACAGACATGGACACGTACAGATCAACTGTAAGAGAGTTGAGACAAGAGAATAAAATATAATGACAGTTGAAATCCATAGTAAATAGGACGATTAAGCAGCATTTAGTTCAAATGGAGTAATTTATTAATGTAACAGATGCGGTGTGTTACAGGGCAATTGTTTGGTAGAGCAGCAGCACTGAAGAGGCAAAGTCTACACAGAAAACAATAAATGCAGAGATTTTGTCTGAGACCAGACAGCTTGACCTGATATAACATGACCTCAACACCAACTGGATTACAAGCAACTTCCTGTTGACACGTAGCACACCATTGCACGTGATGTGACTGGCTCGAAATCCGTATGAAAGCCAGTAAGGGCGAGTGTTCATTAAAGACAAAGGAGATGTCAGGAATGCACCAAAAAGGTGTGATATAATAGCTCAAGCTCTTCACATACATAAAGCATCGGTCAGCCAGGGTGTACAGCAGTCTGAGACTGTTTACTCAAAAATTCAAATGGCTCCAAGCACTGTGGGACTTAACATCTGAGGTCATCAGTCCCCTAGACTTAGAACTACTTAAACCTAACTAACCTAAGGACATCACACAGATCCATGCCCGAGGCAGGATTCGAACCTGCGACCGTAGCAGCAGCGGGGTTCCGCCTAGAATGACTACAATGACAATTTGTACCGGACCGGGACTCTAACCCGTAATTTCACGCTTATGGCGAGATTCGCCTTACCATTTGGTTATCCGCGCACGACTCACGGCCAGACCCAATCATGCGTGTAGAATATGCATTCGTACATCCAATATGCATATCCCCGTATGGGTGAGACACTTTACTTCAGATGCTTGCATGTCCAAAGGAACTTTGCATAGTAATTCAGAATAACACAAGCACTGCAATATCGTATCCATTTGGTTCGATAAACTGTGACATGTTTTAAAAGTCGGTAAATGTAATTTAACTGGGATAAGTAGGAAAAGAACTTCACTAATGTTAGAACACGGTATTAATCGTATGCTGATAGACAATGTCAAGTCGATTAAACACCTAAGGATAACGTTACGAAACGACGTGAAATAGAACGAGCGCACAAGGTCAGTTGTCGGAGAGGCGAAAGCCCATCAACGGTTTATTGGGAGAATTCTGGGAAAGTATAGCTCATCTACAAGGGAGACCGCTTGTACGACCCACTTTTGAGTACCGCTCGCTTGTTTGGAATTCCCACCAGGTCTCATTGGAGGAGGACATGGAATCTACATCTACATCCATACTCCGCAAGCCACCTGACGGTGTTTGGCGGAGGGTACTTTGAGTACTTCTATCGGTTCTCCCTTCTATTCCAGTCTCGTATTGTTCGTGGAAAGAAAGATTGTCAGTATGCCTCTGTGTGGGATCTAATCTCTCTGATTTTATCCTCATGGTCTCTTCGCGAGATATACACAAGAGAGAGCAATATATTGCTTGACTCCTCGGCGAAGGTATGTTCTCGAAACTTCAACAAAAGCCCGTACCGAGTTACTGAGCGTCTCTCCTGCAAAGTCTTCCACTGGAGTTTATCTATCATCTCCGTAACGCTTTCGGGATTACTAAATGATCCTACAACGAAGCGCGCTGCTCTCCGTTGGATCTTCTTTATCTCTTCTATCAACCCTATCTGGTACGGATCCCACACCGGTGAGCAGTATTCAAGCAGTGGTCGAACAAGTGTACTGTAACCTACTTCCTTTGTTTTCGGATTGCATTTCCTTTGGATTCTTCCAATGAATCTCAGTCTGGCGTCTGCTTTACCGACAATCAACTTTATACGATCATTCCATTTTAAATCACTCCTAATGCCTACTCCCAGATAATTTATGTAATTAACTGCTTCCAGTTGCTGACCTGCTGTATTGTAGCTAATTGGTAAAGGATCTTTCTTTCTATGTATTCGCAGCACATTACACTTGTCTGCATTGAGATTCAATTGCCATTCCCTGCACCATGCGTCAATTCGTTGCAGATCCTCCTGCATTTCAGTACAATTTTCCATTGTTACAATCTCTCGATATACCACAGCATCATCCGCAAAAAGCCTCAGTGAAATTCCGATGTTATCCTCAAGGTCATTTTATGTATATTGTGAACAGCAACGGTCCTACGACACTCCCCTGCGGCACACCTGAAATCACTCTTACTTCGGAAGACTTCTCTCCATTGAGAATGACATGCTGCGTTCTGTCATCTAGGAACTCTTCAATCCAATCACACAATTGGTTTGATAGTCTATATGCTCTTACTTTGTTCGTTAAACGACTGTGGGGAACTGTATCGAACGCCTTACGGAAGTCAAGAAGCACGGCATTTACCTTGGAACCCGTGTCTATGGCTCTCTGAGTCTCGTGGACGAATAGCGCGAGCTGGGTTTCACGCGATCGTCTTTTTCGAAACCCATGCTGATTCCTACAGAGTAGATTTCTAGTCTCCAGAAAAGTCATTATACTCGAACATAATACGTGTACCAAAATTCTACAACTGATCGACGTTAGAGATATAGGTCTATAGTTCTGCACATCTGTTCGACGTCCCTTCTTGAAAATGGGAATGACCTGTGCCCTTTTCCAATCCTTTGGAACGCTACGCTCTTCTAGAGACCTACGGTACACCGCTGCAAGAAGGGGGGCAAGTTCCTTCGCGTACTCTGTCTAAAATCTAACTGGTATCCCATCAGGTCCAGCGGCCTTTCCTCTTTTGAGCGATTTTAACTGTTTCACTATCCGTCTGTCGTCTATTTCGATATCTACCATTTTGTAATATGTGCGACAATCTAGAGAGGAAACGACAGTGCAGTCTTCCTCTGTGAAACAGCTTTGGAAAAAGACATTTAGTATTTCGGACTTTAGTCTGTCATCCTCTGTTTCATTACCATTTTGGTCACAAAGTATCTGGACATTTTGTTTTCCGGAGGCGTGGTGCTGCATTTTTGGCCAGTCAGTCCCATCAGTACGAGAATATTGAGGAAATGCTCCCTGAGCGGAGGAGGGAGTCCTTGCAAGAAGTCTACGTTTTTACGCAATGCTCTTACGGAAGTGTAGAGAAATGGCACTTGTGACAGATTACAGAACGATTCTACTGCCTTTCAAAGTTCATCTCGCGTAAGAAACAGGAGGACAAAATGTGGGAGGATATCGCATTTAAAGAGGTATACAGCCTGTCGTTTGTGCCTCGCTCTATTTGCGAGAGGAACAAGAAACGAAAGGCGCAGGAGCGATACAAAGTACTCTCCGCTATGCACTGCACAATGGCATGCAGAGTGTGTACGCAAATGTAGATGTAGATAACAGTGATGGCGTATACTGGTCAGCCAAAACATTATGACCACTGCCCACCTCGAAGTTGGATGGCGCCTGATGGCGTTGCGAGCACGTGACGCGGCATGAAAAGTATGTAAGAGGAGCAGACACGGACGTGGAATATGACCTGCAAATGAGGAAATCCACTGAGATAAGCGACTTTGACAAAGAGCAGATTATTATGATGCAGAGCACGTGAACGAGTATCGCGAAAACGGCAAAGCTGGTCGAATGTTCACGTGCCACTGTAATGAGCATCTACGGAATATGGTAAGAGGAAATTAAATTTACCATTACATGTGAAATGACTGAACATCCACAATTCTTCACAGAACGTGGGCTTCGGAGGAATGTTTGCCCTATAATGTAGGACAGATGGTGATCTGTGGCATCTTTGCCGAAAGATCGCAATGCTGGTGCACGCACAAGTGTTTCGGAGCACACCGTTCATCGTATTTTGTTAAACGTGGAGCTCCGCAACAGATCGCCATTACGTGTTGACACATTGACCCAATGACATTGTCAATTACAACCGTAGTGGACACGCGGCCATCTGGATTCGACCGTCGATGAGTGGAATGGTGTCGGCTCTTTGGGTGAATCACATTTTTGCTACACTACGAGGTGCATTCAAGTTCTAAGGCCTCCGATTTTTTTCTAATTAACTACTCACCGGAAATCGATGAAACTGGCGTTACTTCTCGACGTAATCGCCCTGCAGACGTACACATTTTTCACAACGTTGACGCCATGATTCCATGGCAGCTGCGAAGGCTTCTTTAGGGGTCTGTTTTCACCACTGGAAAATCGCTGAGGCAATAGCAGCACGGCTGGTGAATGTGCGGCCACGGAGAGTGTCTTTCATTGTTGGAAAAAGCCAAAAGTCACTAGGAGCCAGGTCAGGTGAGTAGGGAGCATGAGCAATCACTTCAAAGTTGTTATCAGGAAGAAACTGTTGGGTAACGTTAGCTCGATGTGCAGGTGCGTTGTCTTGGTGAAACAGCACACGCGCAGCCCTTCCCGGACGTTTTTGTTGCAGTGCAGGAAGGAATTTGTTCTTCAAAACATTTTCGTAGGATGCACTTGTTACCGTAGTGCCCTTTGGAACGCAATGGGTAAGGATTACGCCCTCGCTGTCCCAGAACATGGACACCATCATTTTTTCAGCACTGCGGTTACCCGAAATTTTTTTGGTGGCGGTGAATCTGTGTGCTTCCATTGAGCTGACTGGCGCTTTGTTTCTGGATTGAAAAATAGCATCCACGTCTCATCCATTGTCACAACCGACGAAAGGAAAGTCCCATTCGTGCTATCGTTGCGCGTCAACAATGCTTGGCAACATGCAACACGGGCAGCCATGTGGTCGTCCGTCAGCATTCGTGGCATCCACCTGGATGACACTTTTCGCGTTTTCAGGTCGTCATGCAGAAATGCCAACTCTGGAGGCGATCTGTTCAACAGTCATTCGGCGATCCCCCAAAACAATTCTCTCCACTTTCTCGATCATGTCGTCAGACCGGCTTGTGCGAACCCGAGGTTGTTTCGGTTTGTTGTCACACGATGTTCTGCCTTCATTAAACTGTCGCACCCACGAACGCACTTTCGGCACATCCATAACTCCTTCACTACATGTCTCCTTCAACTGTCGATGAATTTCAATTGGTTTCACACCACGCAAATTCAGAAAACGAATGATTGCACGCTGTTCAAATAAGGAAAACGTCGCCATTTTAAGAATTTAAAACACTTCTCATTCTCGCCGCTGGCGGTAAAATTCCATCTGCTGTACGGTGCTGCCATCTCTGGGACGTATTGACAATGAACGCGGCCTCATTTTAAAACAATGCGCATGTTTCTATCTCTTTCCAGTCCAGAGAAAAAAAATCGGAGGCCTTAGAACTTGAATGCACCTCGTACGTCGACGGCCGTCTCCACAAACGCCATCATCAAGCATACTGGTGGAAGCAGTATTATGCTATGGGAGACATTCTCCTGCGCTTGCATGGGATCTGTGATAGTAATCGAAGACACGCTGACAAAGCAAACCACCTGCATCCCTTCATACTTGATGTCTTCAATGGCGATGCCATCTTTTAGCAGTGTCTCAGACCCAGAACAGTGCTACAATAGTTGAGGACCATTATAGTGAATTGATGTTGATGTCTCGTCGATCAAAATCACCTGAAATGAATTCTATGGAACCCATCTGGAACTCTATCAGGTGCCATCAACGCGTACGCAAATCAGCTGGCCATTTCTTACGCGAATTACATGACCTGTTCTTAGACATCTAATGCCAAATACTTCCACAAACCTATCAGTAACATGTCGGATCCCTGACACGCAGAATCAGTAATGATTTTCGTTACAAAGATAAACAAACTATTAACAGGTGGTCATAATGTTTTGACTCGTAAGTGTACGTTGCCATTGACCCTGAAAACGCTGAAAGCGCTACAGCAGCATCGTGATCCTCAATTGTTCAAACGTCGTCTCAAACTCACGAACTTCAGAGTTGGGTCAAGGGCAGGCGAATGCCAGTCTATAAGTGCAGAAAAGCTTTCCGACAGTCCTGGTTAAAACTGGAGCTGATTTTTATGTTGGAACAGTTTTGTAACGCGCTCACCTAGCGTATGACTGTTTTTAACAAATATTTTCATATCCTTTGTGAGGTCAAGAATTGATTTGTATTTCCAACCGTCACGTTACCACAGAAACCAAATGATGTTTCCTGGACGTCACAGTTATAAATATGTGACTGGAAACCCCTACAGATTTCACTATGAAAATCATGTACGCCTTTAATGACCTCGTTGTCGAAGGCACGTGAAAACATAGCCTTCCTTTATTCTCCTATTGCACATCATGGTTGTGGAACTTCTTGACCAGGTGAGAACTATCAACAAAATTTCGGATGGGGTCGTACATTATACAAATATCTTTGCCTCATGAGTTTAATGTTACGCTGTTTCTAAGCATTGGTTGACGTCAAATATATACAAAATTCTATATATCGAAACTTCGAAATGAGTGAGAGCCAATTTCTATTTGCCCCATTAAGATCTCATCAGCGTTCTCATATCGAGTCATTCTACAACGATAATTAACTGACAAACGGCTCTGAGCACTATGGGACTTAACATCTGAGGTCATCAGCCCCATAGAACGTAGAACTACTTAAACCTAACTAATCTAAGGACATCACACACATCCATGCCCGAGGCAGGATTCAAACCTTCGACCGTGGCGGTCGCGCGGTTCCAGACTGAAGGGCCTAGAATCGCTCGGCCACAGTGGCCGGCATTTAACTAAAACAAATTCTATTGCTGTACTGCACTTTGTATGTACCATAAACCGCTCTGTTAATTTTATAACGAAGTATGTCACTTTCTTACTGCGATTGCTGGTTGTAAGAGATTTCACGACAGATACCCAATCGATAAATACCAAACTGTGTAGTGTTGTTGTATCGGTCCACTTGAAGTGCAGGAATTTAATGTCACCCTTGAAGGTTTCACTTGGGAAGAAGTCTACAGTACAGACAACTTGAATGATGGATGTAGTCCACTATTGGAAAAAACTTGTCAGCTTCTTTGACACTTCTTTTTTGTTCCATTAAAATGTGCGAGGAAACGGGAGCGCATAGCGTAAGGGAAGACATACCTAGGAGGCAGCAAGTTTTATTGTCAGGTACTGTTGCTGTTCTTAAAGCTGGTGTGAATGCTGTTTCAGAAGCTGAAAATGTCGGTGATGCAAGTACATGCGACTCTAAGGTTTGCGGACCGAATTCGCCGTGCAGTGTGTGTGCTGGCAGGGTGGAAAGCGTGATGAGTGGTCGCTCACTTGCTCGCACCGAGAAGAAATTCTGCTCGGCCGTGGGACGGGAAGAAACCATCCAGCAACCACGTATGTGTGAAAAACAAAACTCCAGTTTCCGCCTAAAAGTGTCCACAAATCACAGCCCTGCATTTAAATTGTGTATGCCCCATTTATTTAAAGTATGTGTTACTTTAGTTCAAGGCAAAGAGACTGCAGTTCGCTCCACGTCATTCAGGAGTGTTAAATGTTTCTCGGAAGTCCATAGTACCTCATAAATTGAAGGCAGCAGGCAGTGATTCGCTGACGTAAAATGAGTATCGTGGGCGGGTCGAAAACTGACTGCCCACTCAAAACACTTTTTCATCAAAACTCGCGTCAGCAGACATAACTTGGGTTTGCCTCTGCTAGTTCACAACTTTTGGTTAAGTGTTGCGTTTCATTTATTTTCCTCCTGATATTTTGGTATACCCATTTAATAAACGATTAGTGGCCGAGGCCTTCTAGGGTATATACAGTGAACAGCCAAATAAACTGGTACACCTACCTAACGTCGTGTAGGAACCCCGTGAGCACGCATAAGTGCCGCAACGCGACGTGGCATGGACCCGACTAATGTCTGACCTAGTGCTGGAGAGAACTGGCACCATGAATCCTGCAATGCTGTCCATAAATAATTAAGAGCACGAGCGGATGGAGATCTCTTCTCAACAGCACGTTGCAAGGCATCCCATATATGCTAAATAATGTTCAATTTGGCCAGCGGAAGTGTTTAAACTCAGACGAGTGTTCCTGGAGCCACTGTATAGCAATTCTGGACGTGTGGGGTGTCGCATTGTCCTGTTGAAATTGCCCAAGTTCGTCGGAATGCACAATGGACATGAATGGAACCATGTGGTCAGACACGATGCTTACGTACATGTCACCTGTCAAAGTCGTATGTAGATGTATCAGTCCAACATCACTCCAACTGAATCGTCCCACACCAACCTGAACAATCCCCTGCTGAGAAGCAGGGTCCATAGATTCAGGAGGTTGTCTGCATACCCCTACACGTCCATCCGCTCGATATGATTTGAAATGAGACTCGTCTGACCAGGCAACATGTTTCCAGTCATCAACAGTCCAAGGTCGGTGTTGACCGGTCTAGGCGACGCGTAAAGCTGCGTGTTGTGCAGTCATCAAGGCTACACGAGTGGGCCTTCGGCTCCGAAAGCTCATATTGATGATGTTTCTTTGAATGGTTCACACGCTGACACTCCTTAATGGTCCAGCATTGAAATCGGCAGCAATTTAAGGAAGAGTTGCACTTCTGTCACGTTTAATGATTCTCTTCAGTCGTCGTTGGTCCCGTTCTTGAAGGGTCTTTCTCCAGCCGCAGCGATGTCGGAGATTTGATGTTTTACCGGATTCCTGATATTCACGGTACTCTCGTGAAATGGTCTTACGGGAAAATGCCCACTTCATCGCTACCTCGGAGATGCAGTGTCCCGTCGGTCGTGCGCCAACTATAAAACCACGTTCAAACTCACTTAATTTTCGATAATCTGCCCTTTTAGCAGCAGTAACCGATCCAACAACTGCGCCAGACACTTGTTGTCATGTATAGACGTTGCCGACCGCAGCGCAGTATTTGAATACGCATGCCTGTACCACTTTCTTTGGCGCTTAGTGTAACAGGAACGCAGAAATGGAATAGTGACTAAACGAAAGTGGTTGTTGAAATGTTCTTGAAGTTCACTGAGACACACTTAAAAAAAATTGGCCTAGTTAGTGCTCGACTAAGTCAGAACTGTTTATTCCCGTGGATACCTTTGCGTATCCTCATTCCCTGTTGACGTTGTGTCGACTGCTTTATATGGTGTGGTGGTGCATACGTTGTGTGACGGGAAAGTGCTCCGTGAAGATTGCCTTCAGGTGATTTGAACACATTGTATAGTAACTCACCAACTCAACAGTTTACTAACCTTAGGGTGAAATATATAATAACTTGTTTTACAAGATTTCACTAAAGCAGTGTGCCTATGCTGTGTCATGGCAAAACTGTTTGGTCAGTTGTTAGCAGCTGTTAATATCATTGGACTATGACATGTTTTTCATCTTCATACTGACATACTAGGATCACCTAGCAACTTCGGTTCCTCCACCTTCCTTATTGTTTCCTGTTTTTGCAGTAGTGCTTCAACTTCTCCCATGGTGTCTTCTTTTTGTCATTCATTTTATTCCTGGCTGTGGATCATGGTGTGGGTTCCTATAGTTATGTTCTACTTCATGAACCACGGGTAACGTATGAGTGGCCAAGTAAGTGGTCCCGACAGTCGGGATACCAGTTACTTTGGAATAAGGCTGGGCATCTCGGACATATTCTGAGTCGTGGTCACCTTTGTGCTCATACGGCAAAGACTACCAAATCCACCGGTTAGTCCCTCAACCGTTAGGGGTGAAACTCAATGGGACCTGGGGCAAGTAAGGCTAGCAACCTGCTTCCCTGGTACTTTAAACATGATGCTGGCAACAATCAGAGCAAACTGCCTCGGACCTTTGGAGGTGACGGAGTCCCACCTCTAACTGACAAACCAGGGACTCCTAAGATACGACTTGGCAAACAAATGGTAATGAGATGGGGAGCTATTAATATCAATGGGGGTTACTCTGGGAAGAAGGTAGAGCCGGCAGAGGCTGCAAGTAAGATGGGGCTGGACGTTTTAGCTGTTAGTGACATTCGGGTAAGGAGAGAGAAAGAAGAGGAAGTGGGAGAATACAAGGTCTACGTGTCAGGAGTCAAAGCAGGAATAGCACAATGGGGTGTAGGGCTTTACATCAGGAATGAAATGGAACCCAGCGTAGTTGCAGAAAGGTATGTAAACGAACGACTGATGTGGATAGATTTGACAGTGTCTAGCAAGAAAATTAGGATTGTGTCAGTATATTCGCATTGTGAAGGGACCGATCAAGATAAGATGGATAGTTTTTATGAGGCACTGAGTGATGTAGTTGTTAGAGTAAAGGACAAGGACAGTGTTCTACTCATGGATGATTTTAATGCCAGGATTGGAAATCGAACAGAAGGGTATGAAAAGGTTATGGGTAGATTTGGAGAGGATATGGAGGCCAACAGGAACGGGAAACAACTCTTGGATTTCTATGCCAGTATGGGCTTAGTAGTCACAAACTCCTTTTTTAAACATAAGAACATTCACCGGTATACTTGGGAAGGCAGGGCAACCAGATCTGTCATTGACTATATAATAACAGATCAGGTATTCAGGGAGGCTGTGAGGGACACACGTGTATTCAGGGGACTCTTTGATGACACTGATCATTATTTAATCTGCAGTGAAATTGGGATTGTGAGGCCGAAAGTGCAGGAGGTCAGGTCCATATGTAGGAGGATAAGAGTGGAGAAACTTCAGGATAAGGAAATCAGGCACAAGTACATAACAGCGATCTCAGAAAGGTACCAGTTAGTTGAATGTAGTAAATTACAGTCATTGGAAAAGGAATGGACAAGGTACAGGGACACAGTACTAGAAGTGGCTAAAGAATGTCTTGGAACAGTAGTGTGTAAAAGTAGGATGAAGCGAACAGCTTATTGGAATGACACAGTCAAGGCAGCCTGTAAAAGGAAAAAGAAGGCGTATCAAAAATGGCTGCATACTAGAACTCAGGTAGACAGAGAAAGTTATGTTGAAGAAAGAAACAAAGCCAAACAGATAATTGCAGCATCCAAGAAGAAATCTTGGGAAGACTTTGGAAACAGGTTGGAGACTATGGGTCAAGCTGCTGGAAAACCATTCTGGAGTGTAATTAACAGTCTTCGAAAGGGAGGTAAGAAGGAAATGACAAGTATTTTGGACAGGTCAGGAAAACTGCTGGTGAATCCTGTGGATGCCTTGGGCAGATGGAGGGAATATTTTGAAGAGTTGCTCAATGTAGGTGAAAATACGATCAGCAATGTTTTAGATTTCGAGGTAGAATGGGATAGGAATGATGATGGAAATAGGATCACATTTGAGGAAGTGGAGAGAATGGTCAATAGATTGCAGTGCAATAAAGCAGCTGGGGTGGATGAAATTAAGTCGGAACTCATCAAATACGGTGGAATGTCAGGTCTTAAATGGCTACACAGGATAATTGAAATGGTCTGGGAGTAGGGACAGGTTCCATCAGACTGGACAAAAGCAGTAATCACACCAATCGTTAAACATGGAAAGAGGAAAGATTGTAACAACTACAGAGGTATCTCTTTAATCAGCGTTGTGGGTAAAATCTTCTCAGGTATTGTTGAAAGGAAAGTACGAGTATTAGTTGAGGACCAATTGGATGAAAATCAGTGTGGGTTTAGGCATCTTAGAGGTTGTCAGGACCAGATATTTAGCTTACAGCAAATAATGGAGAAGTGTTATGAGTGGAACAGGGAACTGTATCTATGCTTTATGGATCTAGAAAAGGCATATGACCGGGTTCCTAGGAGGAAGTTATTGTCTGTTCTACGAGATTATGGAATAGGAGGCAAACTTTTGGAAGCAATTAAAGGTCTTTACATGGATAGTCAGGCAGCAGTTAGAGTTGACGGTTAATTGAGTTCATGGTTCAGAGTAGTTTCAGGGGTAAGACAAGGCTGCAATCTGTCTCCACTGTTGTTCATATTATTTATGGATCATATGTTGAAAACAAGAGACTGGCTTGGTGAGATCAAGATATGTGAACACAAAATAAGCAGTCTTGCATATGCGGATGACTTAGTTGTGATGGCAGATTCGATTGAAAGTTTGCAAAGTATTATTTCAGAGCTAGATCAGAAATGTAAGGACTATGGTATGAAGATTAGCATCTCCAAAACGAAAGCAATGTCAGTGGGAAAGAAATATAAACGGATTGAGTGCCAAATAGGAGGAACAAAGTTAGAACAGGTGGACAGTTTCAAGTACTTAGGATGCATATTCTCACAGGATGGCAACATAGTGAAAGAACTGGAAGCGAGGTGTAGCAAAGCTAATGCAGTGAGCGCTCAGCTACGATCTACTCTCTTCTGCAAGAAGGAAGTCAGTACCAAGACTAAGCTATCTGAGCACCGTTCAATCTTTCGACCACCTTTGTTGTATGGGAGCGAAAGCTGGGTGGATTCAGGTTACCTTATCAACAAGGTTGAGGTTACGGATATGAAAGTAGCTAGGATGATTGCAGGTACTAGTAGATGGGAACAATGGCAGGAGGGTGTCCGCAATGAGGAAATCGAAGAAAAACTGGGAATGAACTCTATAGATGTAGCAGTCAGGATGAACAGGCTTACATGGTGGGGTCATGTTACACGCATGGGAGAAGCAAGGTTACCCAAGAGACTCATGGGTCCAGCAGTAGAGGGCAGGAGGAGTCGGGGCAGACCAAGGAGAAGGTACCTGGATTCGGTTAAGAATGATTTTGAAGTAATAGGTTTAACATCAGAAGAGGCACCATTGTTAGCACTGAATAGGGAATTATGGAGGAATTTTATAAGGGGGCTATGATCCAGACTGAACGCTGAAAGGCATAATCAGTCTTAAATGATGATGATGATGATGATTTATTCCTGGCTGTGCTGTTTATACCTTGCAGGCCGTGTAAATTTGGTAATTTTGTTATTAAAATAGTTTGTTTCTGTTACATCACTTGATAATGTTTCTTCCTAGCAGTTTTTTTTTAAATTTCTGGTACCCATGCTATTGTTGACTTCATTTTGGACAAAACCGAGAGAAATTGTTTTGTTAGCCTGTTCTCATTCAAATGGCACAGATGTCCAAAGGCGATTGAACTGGTCTTTACGATTACTTAGTCGCAACTCTCTAGCCGGCCGCTGTGGTCAAGCGGTTCAAGTCGCTTCAGTCCTGAACCGCGCGGCTGCTACAGCTGCCGGATCGAATCGTGCCTCGGGCATGGGTGTGTGTGATGTGTCCTTAGGTTAGTTAGCTTTAAGTAGCTCTAAGTCTAGGGGACTGATGACCTCAGAAGTTAAGTCCCATAGGCATTTGAACCAATCTGAGCAACTCTCTATGGTCTATATTGCACCCATTATTTTTCCAATAATCCATGTTTCTAGTATTAGTCTATCCAATTTACATGACATTGTTAAGCATTCCCATACATATAAAGATTCTTGTCTTGTGTGTACGGTACAGTGTTTTAGCTTTTATAGCCCTAGAGATCAAATTGTTATTGCAGTTTTTTGTAGTCGAAATTGTTTCCATTTTAAAAGTTTTTACGTCCATTCTAAACTTCTCTAATTCCATCTGCTCAAATTTACTATCTCATTGTATTTGTAACTCTTCATGCTGCTACGTATTTTGGTGCACTTTTAATATTTGTGGTGAATTTTGAGGTCCTTCAGAGCTCAAATTCTCAGCTCATTTTTAAGGAATATTTTCTGCAACAAATTTACCCCATTGAACGATTCTGAAAGGTTTTCTGAAAGAATGGAAATTCGTCTGTGTAAGACTAAGCCATCCTCTTGTCTTACACCAGTTATTAACATTTCTATTGTATTCTTATTATATACCACTCTATATCTTTCACACATCTTTTAAATATGTATTGCCTTGTTTTACCTTTTTTCTTGAGTTTTAAAATTTTTCTTGTCAACTTTTAGTGAAATACCGGTATGTAGTGTCTTGGACAGTAGTATTGTGCAACGTGAGCCCATCGAACCTGATGAATTCCGTTAAATTTTTCGTAAACGTCTCTATTGCCATAGTTCTTTCATCTGTAAATACAGAACATTGTTGAGGAAACGGTAACAGTTTACCTGCTTAGACCTGTAGGCACCTTCAGGTATTTAGTGCCAGCCTGCAGTATTACCCCTGTTCCAGTTGAAGAGCACAGCCTGTGAGATGCTCGCGTTTACTACAGCTGTCGTGCACATAGTGTGGGCCCTCCTCCTCCATAGAACAAAACACGGACAATAAGAATGAGGGGAAGAGGAAGAAGGGGAATAAGCAGAAGACAGAGCCGCCATGTTGAGACAGACTTTGGGCCGACAGCAGGGTGGCAAACAAAAGACGCACGTCTGCGGCGATGGGGGAGGACTTTTGTTTACAGTGGGGCCGCGGCGCGGGGTGGATCTCCCCCTCTTCCACTCCACCCTATGCCTCGCCATACCATCCCGTGCCACCCTATGCCTCGCGTCGCTTCGCCTTTACCCGTTTCGGCGTCTGGCGGAGCTGCGGCGCCGTGGAAGACGAGCCGCAAATTAAGAGCTGGCGGGCGGTGCGCGCGGCCAGCCTGGTCCCTTTTTCTCCCCCTGCCTCTCTCGCCATGCAACTTCTCCTCTGGCGGACACGCGCGGCTGTTAATTACGAAATCGGAGCGACGGGACGGGGTCGTCTGCTCTTGCCGCGGGCGAGAACCGGAGAGAGTTAGACGCGGAAAAGGGGCTTTCCCGCCTGCGCTGAGAACTTGCCACTACTTGTAAATATTTACAGAGCTGCCAGAGGGCCTGTCGGGTAATACGCCCCCTGTAATACGTCGACGGGAGCCCAGGGAGTTTGCGCCGGCAGACGCGGTACCCCAGACACTGCCACCCATTTTCGCCTCTCGCACCGAGCGTTTATACCCTTTTCAGCTGTTTCACAGTGAAGATCCTGACAGGAGTATTCTCTGTACCACATAATAGGTGGTCTTCTTGTTCCTTTAACGTGCAAGGCGTGGGAACGACTGTTGTTCGCATAACGTGCAATATTTGAAGCCTTGCTCACATTTCAGCTTATTAGAACAGATAACCAGTTCTAAGCAAAGAAGGGATAGCAAAAAAGTGGAAGGAGTATATAGAGGGTCTATACAAAGGCGATGTACTTGGGGGCAATATTATGGAAATGGAAGAAGACGTAGATGAAGATGAAATGGGAGACCTGATACCATGTGAAGAATTTGAAAGAGCACTGAAAGACCAAGTCAAAAAAAGACCCCAGGAATAGACAACATTCCGTTAGAACTACTGATAGCCTTTGGAGAGCCAGCCATGACAAAAGTCTACCATCTAGTGAGCAAGATGTATGAGACAGGCGAAATACTCTTAGATTTCAAGAAGAATATAATAATTCCAATCTCAAAGAAAGCAGGTGTCGACAGATGTGAAAATTACCGAACTATCAGTTTAATAAATCATTGTTGCAAAATACTAACACGAATTCTTTACAGACGAATGGAAAAACTGGTAGAAGCTGACCTCAGGGAACATTAGTTTGGATTCCATAAAAATATTGGGACACGAGAGGCAATACTGACCCTATGACTTGTCTCAAGAGATGGATTAAGGAAAGGCAAACCTACGTTTCTGGCACTTGTGGATTTAGAGAAAGCTATTGACAATGTTGACTGGAATACTCTCTATCAAATTCTGAAGGTGGCAGGGGTAAAATACAGGGAGCGAAAGGGTATTCACAATCGAGGAGTATGAAAGGGACGTGGTGGTTGAGACGGGCATAAGACAGGGTTGTAATCTATCCCAGATGTTATTCAATCTGTATATTGAGCAAGCAGTAAAGGAAACAAAGGAAAATTTGGAGTAGCAGTTAAAATCCATGGAGAAGAAATAAAAAAAATTGAGGTTTGCCGATGACATTGCAATTCTGTGAGGGACAGCAAAGGACCTGGAAGAGCAGTTGGACGGAATGGACAGTGTCTTGAAAGAAGGATATCAGATGAACGTCAACAAAAGCAAAACGAGGATAATGGAATGTAGTCGAATTAAATCAAGAGATGGTGAGGGAATTGGACTAGAAAATGAGACACTTAAAGTAGTAGATGTGTTTTGCTATTTGGGGAGCAAAAAAACTGATGATGGCCAGAGTAGAGTGGATATAAAATGTAGACTGGCTATGGCAAGGAAAGCGTTTCTGATGAAGAGAACTTTGTTATGTCGAGTATACATTTAAGTATAAGGAAGACTTTTCTGAAAGTATTTTTATGGAGCGTAGCCATGTATGGAAGTGAAACATGGTCGATAAATAGTTTAGACAAGAAGAGAATAGAAGCTTTCGTAATGTGGTGCTACAGGAGAATGCTGAAGATTAGATGGGTAGATCATGTAACTAATTGGGAGGTACTGAACAGAATTGGGGAGAAGAGGAGTTTGTTGCACAACTCAACTAAAAGAAGGGATCAGTTGGTAGGACACATTCTGAGGCATCAAATGATTACCGATTTAGTATTGGAGGGAAGCATAGAGGTAAAAATCGTAGAGGGAGACCAAGAGATGAATACAATAAACAGATTCAGAAGGGTGTAGGTTGCAGTAGGTACTGGGAGATGAAGAACCTTGCACAGGACAGAGTAGCATGGAGAGCTGCAAAAAACCAGTCTCTGGACTGAAGACCACAACAACAACAACCAGTTTCGCTTTTACAGCCATCATTTGTTTTGTGAAGTCAATAACCAAGAAGATACATTGTCGTTCACTATATTAGTGGTACTTAAGTTATGAGCTGTAATACATTTGTGACCCAAATTAAAGCAACAAAAGGAAATTTTGCAAGGTTGCTTTTATTTTGCCACAAAACAGTATACAAATGGTTCAAATGGCTCTGAGCACTATGGGACTTAACATTTTAGGTCATCAGTCCCCTAGAACTTAGAACTACTTAAACCAAACTAACCTAAGGACATCACACACATCCATGCCCGAGGCAGGATTCTAACCTGCAACCGTAGCAGTCCCGCAGTTCCGGACTGTAGCGCCTAGAACCACACGGCCACCACGGCCGGAAAACAGTATACACAGGTGATAGGAAAGTAGAAACAATGTACAGAATTCAGAACGTAAACAACTGTAACATGCGTAAAGGTAGACAAAAATGTTCTTCGTTTTTTTCAACTTAGCAGATTTGCATACACATTCGGAAACTGATTAATGTACTCACTATGGGGTTTCACCACCACTTGCAGAAATATAGTGGCATGCTGTGAGCGATGTCATCTGTCTCACGTTGAGGCAATAACGCCCATTCTTCCTGCAGAGCTGCTCACAGTCTTAGAGAGTGGTTTGCGGATGCTGACATGATGCAACCTGTATCCCTAGTGCATACGAGAAATCCATTATGGGATTCGAATCGGGAGAGTGAGCAGGCCTCGACACGCTTTCAATAACTTCCATTTCCCAGAAAACATCAACCACCTATGTTCTACGATGTTGAGCATTATCATCCGTCAATACGAAGTCCAGACCCACAGCTTCTCGCAACAGCCGCAGATGAGGTCCCAAGATCTCGGCACGATACCTGATAGCAGTTAAACCTTGCCGATTCACCCATGTAATGTCATGAATACATAATCTCTGCCTATACCATTAGTGATTCTCCTCGATATCATTCTCTTCCCGCAACGTTTCGGCCCCGAAATCGTGTTCCACGATCCCTCCAGATGCGAATCCATCGAGAAATGCTCTCCAGACCAAATCGGCACTAATCTGTGAAAACAACATTGGCCCATTGTTTGACCCTCCAAGTGGCATTTTGGGGACTCCACTCTAGAAATTCCCTTCTGTGTAGACGCTTCAGAGGTACACATACCAAAGGTCTCTGACAGTAAAGAGCACCCTGCCAAAACCTTCTGTACACACTTTTCCTCGATAAAACATGTCCAGTGGATGCTTCGAGCTCACATGCCAGTTGCTGTGCAGTACTAAGGCGGTACTGTCATGGCCTTTCAGCCAAATGACGGTCCTCTCTTTTGAAGTTACATGTGGTCGGTCCTGCCCTGGTCTTTGGAATACAGATTCGTTCTTTATAAACCGTCGCCACATCCGAAAAACAACAGAAAGATTCACATTAAGGCATCGGGCCACATAAGTTTGCAACTATCCTGCTTTCGTTCTTTCTACAGCCCTCCACCACAGAGAGTCTGCAGAGCATCTTCTCCATGCCCTACTGCAACGTCTGTGACTGTGTGCACAGTGAATGTGGATGTGGGACTACTCCTCAAACACTACCTTGTTGCTTAGGTGCCCTGACGTCATCGTTGGCATTGGTGTCCGTTGACCAGAAAACCATCTTCCGTGCAGAACAAGTTCGTACGGATATTTGGTTGACAGTCTGTATGATTAAATCGTGATTGAGACACAGGACGGGGAAATAAAAGTTTTTTGCCTCAATTTTTCACAGCAATGTATTGGATGATTGAAACAGATAGTAGTACCTTGAAAAGAAATTATTAGTCATAGGTTATGTTCCAAAAATGAACAGCATTGAGACAGAAGTGATGACGCTTTCTGCAGGACCTGGCCATCATTTTGCAGGACAAAGCTCAAGCATGCACAGTACAAGCTGTTACTGAGTTGTTTTACTGATGAGGCTGCTAAGTGCTATACCGCCTATTGCACTCCCCTGACTTAAGCCGTCTTAAGTTCAACTCGATTTCTAAACTGAAGGTAATACTTCACAGCATTCGCTTCAGAACTGCTACAAATTCGTCGGGCAATAGACCACGCTGCTCGAACTGTTAAAACAACTGGCACTGCTAAGAGTATCCTACGACTTCCACATCGCTGGCGAAGGGTTATACACAATGCTAGTGACTACTTTGAAGGTCAGTAAAATAAAAAAAAATAATAAAAAACGTGTATCTATTTTGTACGAGCTGTAAATAAATAGTTGCCACTATTAAAGTACCAACACTCATATGTCTGAAAACCTTCAAAGCACTTACCAAATCTGTATAATGTGGAATAGCTCCTGCATTGCATTGTAAGAGCGATCAACACACTGTTAGCTGGGTAAGCATAATGTTTTAATGACTGTAACAGCCAACTAGTTTCCTTCATACGGTCGGCTTGAAATTTCAGTTCTGGATCTTCCTTAATAAACCTAATGGATCTTCCTTTATCCCACTCAGACCTTTATATCACTAATGGTCTCTAAGAGACTGTAATTCAGTTTTAGCGCAATTCTGCTATTTTAAAAAGTGTAACCCTTCAGTTTGAAGCTGGAGACATTTGATTTGTTGGTTTCTTCAACAGTTTCTTCAAAACCCATTAGTAACCTCAAGGTGCTGCAGTGGTCGTAGTCACAGTCATTAGCAGTTGTGACTTTGATAGCCATACACCATCGACCCTCCAGGTTATAAGGGATAATATCACACCGTTATTCAGTAATGAAGCACTTTTATTATTATTTAGTATAAGTGTGTATGCAGTTAATAGGATTGTGAGCTGCTTATTTTGTGTGGAAGTTTGGAAACAGCTGTGGAGTTCCTGTCTTTTTCACAGGTTTAGCACCAAAAATGACATGCAACTCAGCTCCAAAATATTTGCTCCATCGCCATGTAAGTCGAGCTTAAACGCACACAGGAGAAGGGGTTCTCCACAAACAGCGGTTGTAGCTGCCTGGACCGGACTGGTGTCGTTTCTCCGACGGTGAGAGCATCGTCAGGAGCGCAGAACAGCGGACGTTACGAGGGCGGCAAGTGGCCGGCCAGGCGGCAGATGGCGCGCACATCAACAAGTAGTGGTGGTTGGAGGAGGGGGGGGGCATACATTATTCAGCGCCTCTACCGGCCGTTTATTGCCCCGGTTAAGGCGAGACCGAGCCGCAGCAGGCAGCAGACAGCAGGTAGGTGAGCAGGCGGGCGCCACCCATCTGCCGTGACCCAAATGCACATCCACCCTCCATTCCCCTGCTCTGCTGCTGTGGGCTAGTTACGGGCACAAAGGAGGTCATCTCCCGCCCTCACAATGTACGAACTACCTTACTGTTTACAATCATCGCTACAGTAGCCAGGAGGCACTGCTCTGCACAGCAGAGTGAGGGTTACCTCTAGTTCTAGTTCAGTCATATTGCAGGCTACGTAAGGTGTTGCCTTGGAAGGTTGTGACGAATGGAAAGCTTGTTCCGCCACTATGTCGATAAAGAAACATATTTGGAGAGTGAAGGTGCTACAGTGTCTCCCACAAAGAGTGAAGCATGCCGAAGAAATAGTCAGATGTCAATTTAGCTTTATACACATACACACCATCAGCAGATACGCAAATTATTAGAACTGCAATTCTCTTTGAGAAGTAGAATGGCCATCAAAAGTGAACTATTGCGCTGTTGTTTAGTATTGTTTGGATATATATGGGCGTGAACATCA
Organism: Schistocerca serialis cubense; assembly: GCF_023864345.2. NCBI lineage: Eukaryota > Metazoa > Arthropoda > Insecta > Orthoptera > Acrididae > Schistocerca > Schistocerca serialis. The sequence continues at coordinate 109,288,154 of NC_064641.1, read as the reverse complement.
TCATATGTTGAGTGATCATCGTGACGGACATGGAGAGGCCACATATTCATGTTAGGCAGCGTTATCAACACCTGACAGAGTTTGAAAGGGGGCTTCATTGTTGGTCCTATTTGACCACATGGTCAAATTGTGCAATATCGAGAGTTGCGGGTCATTTATATCTGATATTGGTCCATTGTTAGACTACATGGGTATGTGAGGGCAGGCATATCTCATCTTGAAGGCTCCGGTCGACCATAAGTGAAGATCCCTGCATTGTGCACTAACCACATTGTAACCTCTTCACATCTGTCTGCCATCAGATAACAAGTAACGGACTCCTGAAAACATTCATCTCACACTAATGGGAGACTAGTACAAGCCAGATTGTGGAATTATCATACTATGCATAGGCTACTGCTAACATCACAACAGAAAGTACTGCATCTGGATTGGTCACATTCCTCCAGTGTTTTGGAGAGATACAGAGGCGGTACTCTTAACTTGATAGTGTAGGGAGCCATTGTGATGACGTCAGGTCATGGTTGGTAGTGACTGAGTGAACTCCGCCGGCCAGGGTGGCCGAGCGGTTCTAGGCGCTACAATCTGGAACTGCGCGGTCGCTACGGTCGCAGGTTCGAATCCTGCCTCGGGCATGGATGTGTGTGATGTCCTTAGGTTAGTTAGGTTTAAGTAGTTCTAAGTTCTAGGGGACTGCTCGCCTTAGAAGTTAAGTTCCATAGTGCTCAGAGCCAATGCTGTTTGTCGAAAAAAAAAAAGAGTGAACTCTGATAGCACAAGAGAACGTGACGCACATGCCGCTTCCTCGTGAGTTATCTCTGATGTTGCTGTACTGTGGCGCCATTTTTTAGCAGGACAATGATCGTCCACATTCGGCACACGTGTCTATGAACTGCCTGCTGATGTTCAGTTACTCTCACGGCCAACAAAATCACCATACTTATGTGGACCTCAACTCTTTTCCAGTACCGGATTCCAGAATAGCAAGGAATAGTTATAACAGTTGTGGCTTCTATGGTCAGCTTGCCTCAGGCGAGGATACAGTGGTCTTAGACGAAAAAATGTCTCTGAGCACTGTGGGACTTAACTTCTGAGGTCATCAGTCCCCTAGAACTTAGAACTACTTAAACGTAACTAACCTAATGACATCACACACATCCATGCCCGAGGCAGGATTCGAAACTGCGACCGTAGCGGGTCTTAGACACCATTCCCAATGGAATAAGAGCATTCATCAAGGTCGGCAGGCGTCATAGTGACAAGTGGGCTGATACAGCCGAGATCGTTGTAAATTTGGCACTCCCTCTCAAACTGAGAAGTTTCATTCCTCCTTCACACCTTTCTTGTCACGCAGTGTCTTATTTGTAAGGCGCATAATTCCAATTTCAACAGCCGTAAGTCAAATAGTGGCAAACCAGGCACATGCAAATGACCATTAGTCCTCTACATAAAGTAAATTCTCGGCCTAGTGTGTTGGTCGCCACTTCCCACCTGCCTTCGATATGCTAATTCTCAAATAAGACTATTACTTGGCATTTCTGGAACTGTACTTTGATTTGAAACTGAGATTTAGTGTGTGTTCGTCCATCGGCAGTGATTTGGCACACATTGCTTGCAGTCGCAGCATTGGCTCCCTCCGGCACGTTCAGCCGTCAGCGTTGCATGGGTCTGGGTTTCCACACGAAACATATTTCGTGGCAAGGGCACAGTAGGGCCCTCCACGGTTGTATGACAATATTAGAGAGCAATTATGAAAGCAGAATGAACTGTATAGCAAGGTAAGCCGTTGCTAACAAGAAAACGCTAAGGGAAATCAAAAGAAGGACAAAGGCAGTAATGAGAGAAGGGTTCAATGAGTTATAAAGCAAGATCCAGTCTGCTGAGTTGCTAAAAACGGTAAGACGTTTTGGCGCTATTTAAAATGAATCAATTCAACAAAACTGTTCAATTGACAACTTGTTACACGCGATAGAAATAGGAACAGAATATTTTACTGTTCCTCTGGGAACGAAAAATATTTATATTTCAGATGACATGTTTAAACGAACTGTTATTCTGTGTGCAAAAGAGTACACAAAATTGAGATGACATGTTTGAACGAACTGTTCAAGAAAATGGTTCAAATGGCTCTGAGCACTGTGGGACTTAACATCTGTGGTCATCAGTCCCCTAGAACTTAGAACTACTTAAACCTAACTAACCTAAGGATATCACACACATCCATGCCCGAGGCAGGATTCGAACCTGCGACCGTAGTGGTCACGCGGTTCCAGACTGAAGCGCCTAGAACCGCACGGCCACAACGGCCGGCTTAAACGGACTGTTATTTTGTGTGCGAAAGAGTACGCAAAAAAATTATCTCACTATGATGTATGTGAAAAGCCAGATCAATATTGCAGGACAGTCTTCGTTTTGAGAACAGTGAAACAATATAAACAAATTTTGAGAATTATTTTACTTTAGTTCGGATCTTCATATCAAAAAGACGTGGATGGAGTCGTATGTATGTTGTAACGTATTTCCGGTACATATATGCTGTTATTTATAACGAAAGCAGTTATTTCATTAGCGGTAGTATCCCTACATCTGTGAAAATATAATTTTAATTTTTTTTCAGATATTAATAACGCGTGGTACAGCGCGGGATGTAATTCGTGTTGTTGGCCGCCATTTGCAAGTCGGCAGATCCTTGTTCAAATTACTCCAATATTAAGTGATGTAAAGCAAAAGATACTAAAAGGAAATTAATTTGATTCATTTTGCAAAGAGTTGTGTCGATAATACAACATTCTTGTGGTTGCACTTACGGCTATCTTTTGTTCAAGTGACGAGATTTTCATAGTTAAGATAGTTGTCAGCTTCGAATTATCAACATGAGTGCCATGCAAAAGGTGTATCTCCACGCGCATCCAGAAAAGTAAAAATTATTATTTATGTGAATAGACAATCAGTTACGACCCTCATGTATTTATAAATTTAAAGGATTAAGCTGCTTCACGCCGAGCTGTTCCAAATTTATTTACGTCTATACAGACATTCCAAAGTGATTTATTTATCGGGGACTTGAATGTAGAAAGGCTTAATAATATCATAAATAATAATAGCCACCCATGATAGGAAGTTGTAGCGAATATGTTGTGTGTAGCCTTATGTGATCTTACCGGTGTATTGTTAGCAGCACAAGCATACACACACACACATACACACCCAACAGACGAAAAAATCACTACAATATGGTCTCGGCATAGCTATACATGTATGAAGTCGTGAAATAACACCATACCACTAACGATGACAGTCGAGTTACTTTTTCTGCGTATTTGACGAGATGCACCTAGCGTGAGTCAACAAGCGCTCATTGGTTATTCGAAGCGACAGTGAAATAAGTGAACACCCATTATTTGAAACCGGTTGCTGCACTCTCTGCACTTGCGCAAGCCGCCTTCGATCATGAAATGAACTAAAACTAGGTGCTACTAAGTACTGCTCACTCTACAGGGAGTCCCGGCATGTAGTCTATCGAGTGTGATCGTTCGTTTGATGTCACACTGTAATACATCAGTGTTGTCTTCGCAGTAATAGTTAAATACTCCTGAAATCAAATAAAGTAGAAATAGCATTTTTCGAAACATATAAATACCTTAGTGGTTGAGAGGTCGCATTTTCACTAACCGAAACTGAATTCTACTAAACTACTATAAAATCCACCAGCCACTAGAAGCAATATTTCACCACTAAAAGGGGGGTAGAAACAATCATAGTGGAAAAGCCGCGCGGAGTGGCCGCGCGGTTAGAGGCGCCATGTCGCTGAATGCGCGGCCCCTCCCGCCGTAAATTCGAGTCCTCCCTCGGGCATTCGTGTGTGTTGCTCTTAGCGTAAGTTGGTTTAAGTGGGTTTAAGTAGTGTGTAAGTCTAGGGACCGATGACCTAAGCAGTTTGGTCCCTTAAGAGATTTACGCACATTTGAACATTTAGTGGAAAATCCACTAAGTTGGCAACACTGCTTTTTTCGCCTTGATCTGCTCTCTTGCTTCAGTACTGTCCCTTCGGCTTGTACGTAGTTCTATGTATCTCGCTATGGATTCAATATATCTAGGACTGGTGCGAGAACATTTCTGCACACAAGCGACTAATGATTTGGCACTGCCTCCTCTTCCCCCCTGCCCCCGTCTATTCTCTAATAACTTGCGCCTGTGTTCGTTTTTGCTGCTAATTGTGATACTTACCATGTGAAGATCTTGTACTCGGCGCCCCCCTCCCCCCCCCCCTCCAAAATCACTTGGGCCTTAAATTAGCCGTGATTACATGTGCTCTGTGTTGTTTCTCATTAAGTAACGTCAAGGAAGGTTGCCTTTGGCTTAATATTGTATTTTTCTTAATTCTAATTTCAGAATATAAATCAATATTTTTCTTGCTCCTTATTTATTTCATATTAGACTTGTCACATTTTTCCACATCTCCAAGCGGCCATCAAATTAGGTGTCTTCTGTAATTAGAAACGTTGCTAACGCCCTGCACAGTGTAATAGTGGATACTCAATAAACTTAAAATCACAGTTACCCGTTATCATTTACCGCTCTCGCGAACTAGAGCAACCTCCCTTAAATTTCCAAAAAAATGGTTCAAATGGCTCTGAGCACTATGGGACTCAACTGCTGAGGTCATTAGTCCCCTAGAACTTAGAACTAGTTAAACCTAACTAACCTAAGGACATCACAAACATCCATGCCCGAGGCAGGATTCGAACCTGCGACCGTAGCGGTCCTGCGGTTCCAGACTGCAGCGCCTTTAACCGCACGGCCACTTCGGCCGGCCCTTAAATTTCACCACTTGGGACTGCAAGGACTGTGAAAGACGTAGGTGTTAGACACAAATGTATCCTTTGTACTGTGATCATGGCAGCCAATCTTATTCCATCAGTGTCAGGTGCCCTACGGACACGGCTTTTTTTCGCAGTTCGTAATCTAGTGGATAGCGTTGCTGCCTCTGGATCGCGGGGTCCCGTGTTCGATTCCCGGCTTGGTTGGGGATTTTCTCAACCCAGGCACTGGGTGTTTGTGTTGTCCTCATCATATCATCAGTCATGACAGTGGCTAATTTGGATTGTGTAAAAATTGGACTGTGAAAAAATTAGGACTTTGTACGGGTGCTGATGACCGAACTGTTGGGTGCGCCACAAACCAAACATCATCATCGCCTCAAGCCTTAATTTCTCTATTTTCAACTCTGTAGACCTTTAAGAATACACCTGTGAAACAAAACAAAATATTTCTTGCCTCGTTTTGAAGTGATAGCCACCGGAAATTTCAATAACAAGCATTCCTGTGTTGCTCTGCGTCTTTATGGTAGGATCTCCACTGGAGAGTGTTAGGCGTTTCTGTCATGTTCTCAGGTTGACCAAACAAACGCGTGAGAAATCGTGCAATTCTTCTCTGAATTTCATCCAGAAACCGCTTTCCAGTGCCAGTTTATGACAGCACTACTTTACGAGTTCATAACATTTACCTTAAGTCTACATTACTGATCCAGCTCAGATGTAGATGGTACTCGTTAGCATAGCTACATACTTCCAGAATGAGATTTTCTCTCTGCAGCGGAGTGTGCCCTGATATGAAACTTTCTGGCATTTTAAAACTGTGTACCGGACGGAGACTCGAATTCGGGACCTTTGCCTTTCGCGGGCAACTTCACAGAAGACTTTGTGATGTTCCAGTTACACATGTTACTCCCTGCTAAAACATTAATTTCCGTTATACAGATAAAGAAATATCAATTCAAACTGTTGCTCAGTGATGAGAGAGTGGTGACAACTGGGGGAAAAATCATTTTAATAATAGTTTTGGAAAAAATTTGATTCCCATAATCAGCGAAGAATTCCATAGTCGCCACCTGACTTCGGGTTACAGTGAATGCACAAGACTCATGCGGGCGCAACGGAACCGCGGAACAATGATACACAACTTGCTGCTTAAGAAAATGAGGCATCTGCAGCCGTCCTTATAATGTCACCTATAGTATGGATACCAGCTTCGGCGCTTCAGTGCGCAAACTTCAGGTCTTAGCTGGTGCTGAAGAGGTTAACACCATCCGTACACATGAGGCATCAGTGGCCAGCGTAACTGGTATACGTAGACTACCTGCAATTATGATGATGTCTCTCCAACCATTAACTGTCAGTAGGCAGACAAGATCACAGTTGTGTTGGCCACTGTTGCATTGTGTGTACGAATGATGTTAAGCCACTCAACATCAGCTAAGGCCTGAAGATGGTGCATTGAAGCGCCGAAACTGGTAGCCATACAATAAATGACATCATAAGGACGGCTGTAGGTGTCTCATTTTCGTAGAACAGTGAACAGTCATAGTCCCGAAGACCTCCAGTCATAAGGATGGACATACGAGTAGAAAAACAACTTGCTGTTGTCATCGAAGAACAAGAAGAAATTATGAAAAAATTATGAAAAAAACTGTTTGCAGGACTGAAACTCGAAACTGTGGCCTTTGTCTTTTGCGGGTGGGTGCTCCAGCGACTCAGCTATTCGGGTACGACTCACGACCCATGCTCAGAGCTTTGCTTCCGCCAGTACCTTCCAAACTTCACAGAAATTCTTGCGCATGCTTTGCGGGACTAGTACTCCCGCAGGAAAGAATACTGCAGAGACATGGTTTAGCCATTCTCTAGGGGCCTGTTTCCAGGATAAATTTTCTTTTTGCAGTGGACTGTGGGCTGACTAACAAAAACTGTGTACAGGGCGAGTACACAAACCTTGGACCTTTGACTTTCGCGGGCAAGAGCTCTACAGACTGAGCTGTCCGAAGAGAAGAGAATTTTGTATTTGTACCAACGGTCACTGATTTGTATTCGTTCTGGAATGGCCGACATGTTCGCGCCACAGCTATTGCAGTTATGTTTCACTATTTTCCAGACTGTTAGGGAGTTGTTATAACGAGGCGCAGTGCCTCTGTTGTTATTTGCAGAATAAACTCATATTTTTAATTTAGGGTTCAGTCGTTTATTTTACTGAGTCAATATGTTCTACAGGTTAGTTACTCATTTTCAATCACTTGTAGAGTGTGGAGAACTCTTATAATTGCTTTGTCGATCTGGATCATTATTTATTCTTTTTTCCCCATTTAGCACTCCTGAGTAGTTATCGGCGGCCGGAGCACCAGAAAATTACTCAACTCAGTAACTTGCAAATTCTAGGATGTCATTTATGATTTTATAATGCTAAATTAATTTTTCCAGGCGATTTTCACTGTAGGGCCATAAAAGCTATGGTTCACCCGAGAGAGACTATAATAACTCAAATTATATTTATTTTAGTGCTCGGGAATTAATCCCGTTTCCTGAGAAAGAGAACCGTCACAACTTAAGGTGTATCGTACAGTGCATGGATTGAAAGTGAGTACCCGAAGCACGGACCTGTAGCATCACCCCAGAATTAACCTTTCACTCTGCAGGGGAGGGCGCTCTGTTTTGAAACTTAGTGGGGGACTGAAACAGCGTCTCGCACCAGGACTCGAAACCGACATCTTTCATTGCGCGGGTAATGCTGTTAGCTACCCACGCACGTATAAGGACTCCCCCTCACTGACTCATTTCCAGAAACTACCCCTGTCTCCACTGCTAACGTAATGTTTCGTTCCGGAGGCAACCCCCTAGGCTGTGGCAAACCATTTCTACATCTATATATAAATCTGCAAGGACGTAGGTTGCAGTAGGTACCGGGAGATGAAGAAGCTTGCACAGGATAGAGTAGCATCGAGAACTGCATCAGACCAGTCTCAGGACTGAAGACCACAACAACAACAACATCTAAATCTTCATACCTACCCTCCACAGAACCATACGGTGCATTCCAGAGGATACGTTATACCACTAGTAGTCATTCTCTTCCCAGTTTGACTCGCTAATGGGGCGAGGGTAAAACCATTACCTGTATACCTCCGTACGAGCCGTAATTTGTCTTGTCTTCGTAGTTCTTATACGGAATGTACGTCGGTGACCATAGAATAGTTCTGCAGTCAGCCACAACTGCCGGTTCTCTAAGTTTTCTCAATAGCGTTTCGTAAAAAGAGCGTCGCCTCCTATCCAGGAGCTTCCATTTCCGGTAACACAACACTTCCGTGGTACTCGCATGTTGATCGAACCTACCGGTAACAAATCTACACTACTGGCCATTAAAATTGCTACACCAGGAAGAAATGCAGATGATTAACGGATATTCATTGGACAAATATATTATACTAGAACTCACATGTGATTACATTTTCACGCGATTTGGGTGCATAGATCCTGAGAAATCAGTACCCAGAACAACCACCTCTGGCCGTAATAACGACCATGATACGCCTGGGCATTGAGTCAAACAGAGCTTGGATTATGTGTACAGGTACAGCTGCCCACGCAGCTTCAACACGATACCACAGTTCATCAAGAGTAGTGACTGGCGTATTGTGACGAGTCAGTTGCTCGGCCAACATTGAAAAGACGTTTTTAGTAGGTGACAGATCTGGAGAATGTGCTCGCCAGGGCAGCTGTCGAACATTTTTTGTATCCAGAAAGGCCCGTACAGGAGATGCAACATACGGTCGTGCATTATCCCGCTGAAATGTAGGATTTCGCAGGGATCGAATGAAGGGTAGAGCCACTGGTCGTAACACATCTGAAGTGTAACGTTCACTGTTCAAAGTGCCGTCAATACGAACAAGAGGTGACCGAGACGTGTAACCAATGGCACCCCATACCATCACGTCAGTATGGCGATAACGAATACACGCTTCCAATGTGCGTTCACCGCGATGTCGCCAAACACGGATGCGACCATGATGATGCTGTAAACAGAACCTGGATTCATCCGAAAAAATGACGTTTTGCCATTCGTGCACCCAGGTTCGTCGTTGAGTACACCATCACAGGCGCTCCTGTCTGTGATGCCTTGGTCTCCGAGCTGACAGTCCATGCTGCTGGAAACGTCGTCGAACTGTTCGTGCAGATGGTTGTTGTCTTGCTAACGTCCCCATCTGTTGACTCAGGGATCGAGACGTGGCTGCACGATCCGTTACAGCCATGCGGATAAGATGCCTGTCATCTCGACTGCTAGTGATAAGAGGCCGTTGGGATCCACCCCGGTGTTCCGTATTACTCTCCTGAACCCACCGATTCCATATTCTGCTAACAGTCATTGGATCTCGATCAACGCGAGCAGCAATGTCGCGATACGATAAACCGCAATCGCGATAGGCTACAATCTTACCTTTACCAAAGTCGGAAACGTGATAGTACGCATTTCTCCTCCTTACACGAGACATCACAACAACGTTTCGTCCGCAGCTCGTGGTCGTGCGGTAGCGTTCTCGCTTCCGGCGCCCGAGTTCCCGGGTTCGATTCCTGGCGGGGTCAGGGATTTTCTCTGCCTCGTGATGACTGAGTGTTGTGTGATATCCTTAGGTTAGTTAAGTTTAAGTAGTTCTAAGTTCTAGGGGACTGATGACCATAGCTGTTAAGTCCCATAGTGCTCAGAGCCATTTGAACCATTTAAACAACGTTTCATCAGGCAACGCCGGTCAACTGCTGTTTGTGTATGAGAAATCGGTTGGAAACTTTCCTCATGTCAGCACGTTGTAGGTGTCGCCACTGACGCCAACTTTGTATGAATGCACTGAAAAGTTAATCATTTGCATATCACAGCATCTTCTTCCTGTCGGTTAAATTTCGCGTCTGTAGCACGTCATCTTCGTGGTGTAGCAATTTTAATGGCCAGTAGTGTAGCAGCTTGCATCTGAATTGTTTCGATATTTTCCTTTAATCCGACCTGGTGATGATGTCAAAAACTAGAGCTGTTCTCTAAAATGTGTTACACAAGTGTTCTATAAGCCGTTTCCTTTACAGATGACCTACATTTACTTTCATTAACGAAAGTCGTTCATTCGCCACCTCTAATACCGACCTCACGTGCTCGTTTTATTTCATATACCTTTCCTACGTTACGCCTATTGTATTTGACCGGTGTCACTGTATCAAGCGCCAAACCACTAGTACTGTATTCCAAGGTTACTGGTTTGTTTTTCCTACTCGCCTGCATCAACACACATTTTTCTACATTTAGAGTAAGCTGCAGTTCATCACGCCAAACAGAATTTCTAACTTATCGTCTATCCTTCTACTGTCAGTCACCGACCACACCTTCTCATACCCCACAGCTTCAGTCATAAACAATCGCACACTGCTTGTCATCCTACCAGTCAGGACATTTATTTATGTAGAGAACAAGAGCGCTCCCATCGCACTTCTTTGGATCACTCCTGACGACACCCTCGTCTCTAATGAACAACGTATTGTCTCCTATTACTAAGAAGTCTTGGTCCAATTCACATATCTGATAACCTACTTTATATGCTACAATCAATGGCACTGACTGAAACACTTTCTGTCAATTTAGAAGTATGAAGTCTATCTATTGCCATTGATACATGGTTCGCAGGATATTCTACGGGAATTGGGCAAGCTGAGTATCGAACGAGTGATACATCATTGCGATATCCATCCCTCCACATGTGCTTGGGCAGTAATGCACGCAGGAGAGCTTCAGGAGAATGTTTCTGGTAGACCTGGAGTTATGTGGGCGCATCGATAATCGCGCATGGATAGCTCAGGTAGCAATTACATTGTCCCTGAAACACAAGGTCGTGCGTTGGAGTCCTGATCCAGCACCAAGTTTTTACCAGAGAGGGAGTTTCGATAGCACCCTTGTATCGAGACGGAAGGTCGTTGATGACAGAGGGCAGAATTTTCTGAAATTTAATTTCATGAATCATTCAGATATTTTACAGTAAATATAGAAGTGTGTCAATTACTTCACTCTCCATGTTTTCTTTTTTATATCAGTAAATCTTACAGACAAAAAATTCTTCACTTCTGATGTTTTTCAGATTACTTCTTTCTTTCTTGGAGACCAAAATTCCTGTTTCTGTCGCTGAGACAGCTCGAGACACACTAACAGATGACAACGACAACTGCAAAATGGCTCTGAGCACTATGGGATTTAACATCTGAGGTCATCAATCCCCTAGAACTTACAACTACTGAAACCTAACTAACCTAAGAACATCACACACATCCATGCCTGACGCAGGGAGGCAGGATTCGAACCTGCGGTGCGTTTCTTCTCCTCTTGTTTTGCCTCTGTATGTGAGGATTTGGAACTGCGCCAGGTCTGTGTCTTTTAGCCGTTCTCCTTGTTCGCTGTCCGTCTTCGTCCCTTCACCGCATGTGTTCCTGTTTCTATGCGTTTGGGCGCTGATGACCACGATGTTTAGCGCCCGAAAACCTCAAACCACACACACACGAACATGCGATCGTAGCGGTCGCGCGGTTCCACACTGAAGCGTCTAGAACCGCTCGGCCACACCGGCCGGCTCGACAACTATACTTCCATGTACACACGACGCTGCTAGGTCAGGTGCTGACGAGCTCATACTGCCTGACGGTCGGCTGAGCACTTTCATGGACGCAAATAACTAGAAATTTACAATCATTGGAAAGCATTACAAAAGGGTTATCGTTCCCTTGGGCCCCGAGACGGTTATAGCCACTTGCGCATCGTATACTGTTCTGACGCTGTGGGCGTTAGGCGAGTTACGACCCCAGACGTTCGTCTCACTGGATAAAGGTGCTTTTGCTCGCCATTTACGAGACGTAAATTCTTGTCTATCTCTGAAGCTGAACATTTCGTTTTCGTGCGAAACTGTCGTGGTAGACTCATCTCTGTGTAAGCAATGCCCCTTCACTTAATCGTCTAAAAATCCGGTGGTGGAACAGTACCTTATCTGTTATCGTACTGCAAGGCTGCAAGAAATGCAGTAATTTTGGTAGCAAGTATCTTAGTTTGTCTGGTTCAAATGTGTGTGAATTCATAAGGGACCAAACTACTTAGGTCATCGGTCCCTAGACTTACACACTAGTTAAACTAACTTATGCTAAGAACAACACACACACACACCCATGCCCGAGAGAGGACTCGAATTTGGCTGTTAACTGGCTAAGTCTGAATGACGTATTACACTAGTTTATTTATTTAATCGTATGGCTAGGGCCCCCGGTTGGGCAGGCCGTTCGTCGGAGACCAGTCTTTCAATTTGACGCCAATTCAGCGACCTGCAGTCGATGAGGATGATAGGATGATGATGAGGACAGCACAACACCTGGTCCTTGTGCGGAGAAAATTCCTCGACCCAGCCGGGAATCGAACCCAGGCCCAGAGGATTAAAAATCCGTCACTCTGACCATTCAGTCATGCGGGGACTGTTCAAACTGGTGGATGCTCTGCAGCGGTGTGGGGCATGTGCAGTGGGAGTTATATGGGACCCCTGATACCTCTACATACGAATCTGAGACAGGTGACACGTACGTAAGCATCATGTCTGATCACCTGCATCCATTAATGTCCACTGTGCATTTCGACGGACTTGGGCAATTCCAGCAGGACAGTGCGACACCTCACATGTCCAGAATTGCTACAGAGTGGGTCCAGGAACATTTTTCCGAGTTTAAACGCTTCCGCTGGCCACCAAACTCCCCAGACATGAACATTATCGAGCGTATCTGAGATTCCTTGCAACGTGCCATTCAGAAGAGATTTCCACCCCTTCGTATTCTTACAGATTTACGGACAGCTGGCAGCATTCATGGTGTGAATTCCCTCCAGCACTACTTCAGACATTATTCGAGTCCATGCCACGTCGTGTTGCGGTACTTCTGAATGCTCGTGGAGCCCTACAAGTCGTTAGGCAGGTGTACCAGTTTCTTTGGATCTTCAGTGTATAAGTAGCGAGGTGTTTGCACGTAACAAGTTTGTAGATTGTGATTAGTCTTAGGGGAATGCTGTACGCTGCGCTGTGAATCTGTTCGCATCCGCTTCTGCCTCAGGTGGCGCTAATAATTACTGACATTATTGTGTTTCGGTCGAATGGTAATCGCGTATAACTGGTTAAACTGTCTAAAATAGAACTTATTTTGATTACGAATTTAACCTGAAATACCGTGTTTCGGTCTCAGTGTTGGGTTTTGAGTGCCGCCCTCTACATAATGGAAAACCTGGTGATAAGTGTCCTAGATTATTCTCCACTTCCTAGGCGAGCAGTTAAGTTTTCGTAAACGGGAGCAAAGAGTAAAAATCTTCTCCTAATTGTTTGGAGTGCTGAGGACGGTAGGAAACGTTAATTATTTTAAGAACTGACTTCTTGTGCACATGAAGATTGATTTAAATATACTGTTTCAGTAAACGAGAATAGATTTTTATTTGTCGTTATGGTTCCTTACTTCTTTTGTATTGTTCTTAGTTAGTTGAAACATTTTATTTCAGTTTAGGTGAGCTGAGATCAGAACGTGTGGAACGAAGCCTATGGACAATACGTCATCCATAACTTTCGTTCTATCTGCCCAAATACTTTTCAAGCCCTTGGAAAAGCTGTGGTACCTAAAGATCGCAAAACATTACCAAAAATTTCAAGTTAAAAATCAGAGAACAAAACGAATGCTTATTACCCGCAGCCCACAGTGGCCATTAGGTTCACACTTAATACTCTAATACGTAGAAAACACGGCCCAAAATCTACTTGTGTGACTGTCTTTAAAAAATATAATGCGCTTCTCATATGATCCTCTGTAGCGAATCGACCTGCGTTTCTTAGGAGGGCAAAGAACTTCCGTCGTTGACGTGACAGGTGTTTAGAGCACAGGAAGCCATTGAATACGTGCAGGCCGACACGCCCAGGGCTCAGGAAGCTGGTAAGTGAGGGCGGCACCTGTCGGAAGGCCTGTAGGCGTGGGAGGTGGCGGCGCCGCCCCCTGGCGCTGATTTATGGCGCCAGCGTCGCAAGTAACCCCACCCCCCTCTTCACAGCCCCCCCCCTCCCACCACCCTCGCGTAGGAGCGCCGACAGCCACGCTACTGTACGGACTGCCCACAAGTGCTGCGACTCCTCTGCACCAGCATTTGTTTTGAAGGAAATAAACAATATTGCAAGGGCGTTATTGAAGACTGTGTACAAAAGTGGTCAAATCCCAGTAAGGAGTCAGAAGACGTCTAAAATCGGTTACGGAAACCAGTGTATCACCAACAAAATTCCATGCTTCTACTCGTGTTTATTTACTTTGTCCGTGAAGACGGGAGCACTAACACCAATTAGTGTGAAACTGACAAACCGATCGTAGTAAATACACGAATATTGTGACAGCTGCCCACCGTGATAATGTCACCTACTGGCGTTTGGTCCCGGTACTTGCTAGGCAAAGTACAGGGCGTCCAGCGGTGGAGCCCCTGACTTGAAAATTAAATAACTCCAAAACTAAGATCGATAGACAAGTTTAACAAACCTTATGTTTATTATGAAACGTGTAGGAATTTTATACACCTATTATACAAAAGTTTCGAAATAGTGTGGCAAGCCACCATGAATTTACAAGCACGCGCTTATAAGGGGCACAGTGTAATGTTTAATCAAGAAGAATTGTCAAAATGGATAACTGGAAGGGAAGTACTGGTCAGTCAAAATTAATACAAATGTTCGTTCTGGGAGAAGCGGCTGTTGCCAATTATCGATGTCACTAAATCATTACGCCGCGCCAACTGCAGCTTTACCACTTAATAATGCCGTGTCATTTTGACAGTGTAGTGTCAAAGATTTGCTAGTGTCGTAAGCTCAAAATTTTCAGATATTACAGCGATTTCTGGTAAACTGTAAATACCTTTCAGTGTTACTGATTTTTCCATATCATCCACCAACAGTATCATCTTTTTGCCATCATCATTATTACCTAGCGACTCATTATTAAGAGGTATATTATTCAACGTAAAAGAACCTGAAAGATCTAGCCAGTCAGACTTAGCTTTTGCTTGTTATTGGTAAGAGAGACAGTAATAAACCACTGAACTCATTAACTCACCGTAATAAGTTCTCCATTCTATAATTATATGGTAAAGATGCTAACAGCAAAACATAGGCAAAGTGAAGTGGTAAATTATGATTAACTAAACTGAATATAATTTAAGTGTTCTATAAATGTGTTACGCGATCTTGGGTCTCGTAATTTCGGCGTTGCTTAAATTTATTGCTACTATTTTGCAAAATCATGTTGATCTTAACTTTATAAAATATGGTATGGACGATAGATTCATTGCTCCACAAAACCTGACGATAATTAAAATTATCGTGAATAACGTTGCACTGTCTATGAGGCTTTACATGGTGCTATAAGTCATCAGTTCTTCTATAAATTTCAATATGGTGATAGCTAACTTTCATTCATGTCATTATTATCAACTGAGCTGCCACGTATGCATCTATTTTGTCGCATAAAGGCATGTCAGTAGTTACTACGTAACATGAGTTTGAAATTAAAGTACCAAAAGTCATAAATTACGCTCAGGCAGCAGCTGTGGACCGTATATTATCATTCAGTAATTACTATTTGACTCAATTTTAGTCACGTAACTAACTTCACGTGGGTAATTAACTGGATTATATAGTTTGTTTTCGATCGTTATTATACAGCAAAATTATCTGTGCTCCAGCGACCAGTAGTACCCTCGCCGCACCCCTTTGGTCAGACTATTGTTCAGAATACGAGTAGATGCATTTTCTGGAAGTTACAGAACATTAGGTCATGAATGCCATTAATATACTGGTGGGTGGTGGTCAGTTAAAAGGTTTACGTGACATAAGGCTAGAATCGAGCTGCAATGGCTTGAGGAGCTTGATAGTTGACTCACGTTGATGTCTCGGCCACTAGCTTCGCGTAATCGGAAACCGACAGAACACATATGAAGCGCAATGAAGCACCAGTTCCACGCCCACAAACCAGCAGCACGTGATTCGTGGGTACCGCGCGACGTGCACGTAGGCATCTTGTTCCTAATACCTCCGGAAATCTACCGAGGGATTACTTCTCACGTTGAATCGCATTTCGTTCCAAAGATGCGCCACCACTTTGTTAAATAGTCGGTCGTACCGTTTCTGCTCATCGGCGTACAAGTGGCGTCAAGCGTAGTGCCGAGGAGGGCGGCCTGCCGGCGATACACAGTTCCACCGAGCGGGAGCCAGCAGGTGCTGCTACTGTGGACTTCGGCACGCAGCGGGCGTACCTCCCGTCAGAGTCGGCAGGTTATGCGAAACAGGAACGCCACGGCGAGGGCCGCATCTCTCTGGAGATGGAACAGGCTTCGATCTACGCCAGATGACGTAGAGCTCAGACCCGTCGCGTTGAGGTAGGACGCCGAGATGGCGGCAGTCAGCGAGAAGATTCGCTGCGAGAAGGATTTGGTGGGATGTGGAGGATTTGGAGGGGGGGGGGAGAGGGTTGAGGGAGGGGGGAGGGAGGCGATGACGGCGAGAGCCGGGCCTTTGGGAGCCGCGCGGCGTTTGGCATTCATGAGACGGCCGCCGCACCTGCCGCTAGATGGCGTCTGACTCGCGGCGACGCGATGGAAAGAGGCGATAGCGTCTGTAGGCTGCAGGCGCTCACATCAGCGTCTTCTTTTGATACGTGTTCGCGAAGGCGGAAAGGTGCTGCAGTTGGGCTCTCAACGCTAGACGTTGCGATCTACAGTGACGGGAAAAAATCCCAACACCAAAAAATAGTTAATGTAGAGTGATGACATTTCGAGAATACATTTGTCTAGATAATATACATTGGAGTCCACAATTAAAGAAACAAAAAATGGTTCAAATGGCTCTGAGCACTATGGGACTTAACTTCTGAGGTCATCAGTCCCCTAGAACTTAAAATTACTTAAACCTAACTAACCTAAGGACATCACACACATCCATGCCCGAGGCAGGATTCGAACCTGCAACCGTAGCGGTCGCGCGGTTCCAGACTGTAGCGCCTAGAAACGCTCGGCCACTCCGGCCGGCTTAAAGCAACAAACCGCTACTTCCCCGTCCTGTGTCTAATTCACGATACAATCGTACAAACCGTCATCGGATGTCCCGTACGATCGTGTTACGTACGGAAGATGGCATTCTGCTCAATGGACAACCACGCCAACCATGACGTCAGGGCACCTATCAAATGAGGTGGTGTTTGCTGAGTAGTTCCACGTCCACAATCACTGTGTACACAGTCACAAGGGTGCAGTGTGGTACGGAGAAGACGCCTACCAGACTATCTGCAGTGGAAGGCTAGGGGAAGAATGGAAGCAGGACAGCCGCGAGATGATGTAGTTCAATGGCATAGTGTGAATGGTTCTGTTGTTTCTCGGATTATGTATGCCAAAGACCAGGGAACGGCCGACCACGTGTGAGAGGCTGTAAGGTCACGACGGTATAGCGTTAGTGTTACACGGCGATGGGCATTTGACCTCGCAAAATTCACTGGACGTGTAGTATTGAGGCAAACGGTATACAGAAGGCTTCAGCAGAGTGGCCTTTATTGTCGAAGACCTGCAGTATGAGGACCTCTGACACGTCTTTACAGAGGCTACGTCTAGAGTGGAGTCGTCAACATACCACCTCTTCGGTCGAATAGTGGGCCAGTGTTCTTTTCACAGATAAGTCTCGATTTGGTATGAAGAATGATTTTCGACGTACTCGCATCTGGCTGGAACGTGGAACACTATTTCGGGACCCAAACATTCCGGAAAGAGACCGATATCGGGGAGGATCCCTGACGTTGTGGGTAGGCATTATGTTGACGACTCGAACACCTCTTCACCAAATTTCACTGGTGAATCGGCATAGTTTAACTGCTGTCAGATATCGTGACGGGATCTTGCGAGGTGCTGTGGGGGCAGACTGAGCAAGGGTGGTTAATGTTTTCTTGGAAACGGAAGATGTTGCTCGCATTGCGAGACCTACTCTCCAAGACTTGCGAGCAGCTCTGCAGGAAGAACGGGCGTCATTGCCTCAACATTGATGACACCATTCACAGCATGCCTTGTCATTGTTAGACCTGTATTGCTACCAGGGTTGATCACATCTCATACTGAGCGAATCAACCAATTGTTGGAATGTGTGTGCAAATCCGTTAAGTTAGAAAAAGCGAAGAACATTTTTGTCTATCGTTGTACACATTGCAGTTGTTTACGTTCTGTATTCTTTACATTGTTTCTTATTTACTGTCAGCTGTTTATACTGTTATGTGGCAAAATAAATGCAACCTTACAAAATTTCTGTTTGTTGCTTTAATTTTGGACACCAGTATATGCAACTGATTAATACCGAAATATCACAGGTTAATGTAAGCCCGAGATAAGCCACTGCAAATGTGAGATGCTGGTACATTAATAGCTAGTGTAGTCGTCAGAACCTTGAATGCAAGCATGCGAAAATGCATGCATTGTGTGCTCCAGATGCCGAATGTCAATTTGTGGGATGGAGTTCCCTGTTTGATACACTTGGTCGGTCATTACAGGGCCAGTTAATGCTGGTTGTGTCAGACGATGGAGTTGTTGGCCGATGATGTCACATATGTGCTCGATTGCAGACAGATCTGGTGACTGAGTAGCCCAAGGAACATCTCGACTCTCTGTAGAGCATGTTGGGTTAGAAAAGCAGTATGTGGTCGTGTGTTATCTTGTTGAAAAACACCTCCTGGAATGCTGCTCGTGAATGGCAGCAAAACGTACTGTATCACATTGACTGACGTACAAATTTGTGCGTAACCACGACAGTGCTTTTGCTGGCATATGAAGTCGCAACCCAGACTGTATCTGTAGGTGTACGTCCTTCGTATATAGAAAGCAAACAGGCCAGTTGCAGGCGCTCAACTGTCCTCCTCCTAAACAACCCACGGCCATCAGTGGCACCCAGGCAGAAAAAGTGTTCATCAGAAAACATAACAGACGTTCGGAGATCAGCAAAATATGCGTGTTCCAACAAGTGTCACTGCGTGTCAGTTTTGCAATGTTCTATAAAATGCTCCCGTTTAGTTGGTATTTAATTTTCGAGATGCGAGGGTTTAGAATTTACATACACACATCCAAAAAAAGTTTTGCATCACCTCGGTCCCTAGAGTTCTGGAACCTGTACAGGAAATTGGAATAGAGACCAGCATAAACGTCATTCCCGCCCTTTTTATTGCTCATGAAAACCACACATTCCATGTTGTAACACCATACAGCGAGACGTTCAGAGGTGCTGGTCCAGATTGCTGAACACACCGGTACCTCTAATACTCAGTAGCACGTCCTCCTGCATTGATGCATGCCTACATTCGTCGTAGCATACTAACCACAAGTTCGTCAAGGCACTGTTGGTCCAGATTGTCCCACTCCTCAACGACGATTCGGTGTAGATCCCTCAGAGTGGTTGGTGGGTCACGTCGTCCACAAACACCCCTTTTCAATCCATCCCATGCATGTTCGATAGGGTTCAGGTCTGGAGAACATGCTGGCCACTCTAGTCGAGCGATGTCGTTATCCTGAAGGAAGTCATTCACAAGATGTGCACGACGGGGGAGCAAATTGTCGTCCATGAAGGCGAATGCCTCACCAGTATCCTGCCGATATGGTTGCACTATCGGTCGGAGGATGGAATTCACGTATCGTACAGCTGTTACGGCGCCTTCTGTGACCACTCGCGGTGTACGTCAGCCCCACATAATGCCACCCCAAAACAACAGAGAACCTCCACCTTGGTGCACTCGCTGGACAGTGTGTCTAAGACGTTCAGCCTGTCGGGTTGCCTCCAAACACGTCTCCGACGATTGTCTGGTTGAAGGCATATGCGAGAGTCATCGGTGAAGAGAACGTGTTGCCATTCCTGAGCGGTCCATTCGGCATGTTGTTGGGCCCATCTGTACCGAGCTGCATGGTGTCGTGGATGTAAGGATTTACCTCGCCATTCACGTCGGGAGTGAAGCTGCGCATCATGCAGCCTACTGCGCACAGTTTGAGTCATAACACGACGTCCTGTGGCTGCACCAAAAGCATTGTTTAACATGGTGACGTTGCTGCCAGGGTTCCTCTGAGCCATAATCCGTAGGTAGCGGTCATCGACTGCAGTAGTAGCCCTTGGCCGGCCTGAGCGAGGCATGTCTTCGACCCTGTCTCTCTGTATATCCTCCATGTCCGAACAACATCGCTTTGCAGAATGAGATTTTCACTCTGCAGCGGAGTGTGCGCTGATATGAAACTTCTTGGCAGATTAAAACTGTGTGCCCGACCGAGACTCGAACTCGGAGACCTTTGCCTTTCGCTTTGGTTCACTCCGAGGCACTTGGACACTTCCATTGTTGAAAGTCCTTCCTGGCATAAAGTAACAATGCGGGCGCGATCATACCGTGGTGTTGACCGTCTAGGCATGGTTGAACTGCAGACAACAAGAGCCGTGTACTTCATTCGTGGTGGAATTACTGGAACTGATGGGCTGTCGGACGCCTCCGTCAAATAGGCGCTGCTCATGCATGGTTGTCTACATTTTTGTGTGGTTTTATTGACGTCTCCGAGCAGTCAAAGGGACGGCGTCTGTGATACAACATCTCCAGTCAACGTCCATTCTCAGGAGTTCTGGGAACAAGGGTGATGCAAAACTTTTTTTGATGTTTGTATTATATCAGCTATAAAACACATCAAGTCCTAATTATTTCTTATAACTTGCATGGCATGACGATTTATGTTTTTTATCTGTAACGGTCATATGTTGAAACATACTCTTCTGTTTCACTTACAAGATATGTGCAGACGTTCACGACGAAATTTTCCGTTTTCTTCCCTTTTCGGCAGCGGTTGTAATAGACACAGAGCAATGTCTTTATAAAATTAGACACAAATCAACGCTGAAATTTTCGGGTTTATTCCATAGTAGACACAGGACAAGATGTGGCACGCCGATAACACACATAATTTCGACGCAAATATGTGAAGAATTTACGGAAGAAAAGCGCTAGGACATCTTTCAATATTTGAATACACTAAAAGGTAACAGAAATCGTCAGGACTGGCAAAAAGTAGCTCAAAGCAGGGTACAAATGTATTTATGTAAAAAGTAGGACATGAAGTGTTTTATATACACCGGGTACAGGCATGAGTATTTAAAAACAGATATATCTAAGCAGGCAGAGTACGGCACTGCGGTAGGCTACACTTATTTGAGACAAGTATTTGGCACAATTGTTAGACCGGGTATTGCTGCTACAATGGCAAGTTATGAAGATTTGAGTAAGTTTGAACGTGGTGTTACACTCGGCGCACGAGCGATGGGACACAGCATCTCCGAAGTAGCGGGGATTTTCCAGTACGACCACTCACGTCTGTACCGTGAATATCGGGAATCCGGCAAAACATCAGATCTCCGATATTGCTACAGATGGAAAAAGATCCTCGATGAAGGGGCCAACGACTGCTGAAGCTAATCATTCAACTTAACGGAAGTGCAACCCTTCCGCAAATTGCTGCAGATTTCGATGGTGGGCCATCAACAAGCGTTAACGTGTGAACCATTCAACGAAACCTTTTCGATATAGGCTTTCGGAGCCAAAGGCCCAGTTTTGTGCCCTTGATGAGTGCACGACACAAAGCTTTACGCCTCTCCTGGGCCCGTCAACACCAACGTTGGACTGTTGCCTGGTCGGACGAGTCTCATTTCAAATTTTATCGAACGGTTGGACTTATACAGGTATGGAGACAACCTCATGAATGCATGTATCCTGCATGTCAGCAGGGGACTGTTCAAGTTGATGGAGATTCTGTAATGGTGTGGGGGGTATGCAGCTGGAGTGATATATGGGATCCCTAATACTTCTAGATACGAATCTGACAGGTGACACATACGTAAGCATCTTGTCTGATCATCTGCATCCATTCATGTCCATTGTGCATTCCGACGGAGTTAGGAAATTCCGGCAGGACAATGCGACACCCCACACGTCCAGAATCGCTACAGAGTGGCTCCAAGAACACTCTTCTGAGTTTAAACACTTTCGCTGGACAACAAACTCCACAGACATGAACATTATTGAGTATATTAGAGATGACTTACAACGTGCTGTTCAGAAGAGATCTTCACCACGTCGTACTCTGACGGATTTATGGACAGCCCTGCAGGATTCATGGTGTCAATTCCCTCCAGCATTACTTCAGACATTAGTCGAGTCCATGCCACGTTGTGTTGCGGCACTTCCTCTTGCTTGCTGGGGCCCTACACGATATTAGGCAGGTGTACCAATTTCTTTGGCTCTTCAGTGTAGACAGTCGGTACCCGCAACGACCAAACTTTGACCTGTTACAGGAACATCCACTGGCAGATGGCGTTCATATAACAGGTGAAACACGATACACGTCTGGAAAATGAAATGCCAATACTACGACACTAAAAAGGCGTTTTATTTCTACACAAATAAAGTGCTCTACACTTTTCCCTTCTCGTGGAAGAAGTGGCTCACCAGTTTTCATAGGCAAAAGCCAGAACGTTCGGCTTCCTGCTTCTCACTGGCGCCCACACAAACATCGTCAGTCCACACCCAGTTCCGTTCCCCAAATCCACCCCCTCCCCCCCTCTCTCTCGCTCTCTCTCTCTCTCGCTCTCGCTCTCTCCCCAGTGCCGCTTTATCGTCGACCAGTGATCGTTCCTCCGGCTTTAGTGTGGTGTGAAATCTTATGGGACTTAACTGCTAAGGCCTTTAGTCTCTAAGCGTACACACTACGTAATCTAAATTATCCTAAGGACAAAAACATACACCCATGCCCGAGGGAGGACTCGAACCTCCGCCGGGACCAACCGCACAGCCCGTGACTGCAGCGCCCCAGACCGCTCGGCTAATCCCGCGCGGCCCGGCTTTAGTCAGCGCCCCTGACTACAAGTGGTAGAACGATACCTGGTTCCAACATTCCCACCGTACGAAAATGTTCTGCTGTGACGATTACAAACCGAGCGAAGTAAAAAGGTATTTGACAAAAACTTTCTATAGCGAAGATCGCATAAATTCCTTAATATTCACAACCGGCTTCGACAGGTGTAACTGCCGTCTTCTGGTCTGTGAAATAATGCACGTAAGTGTAATATATCTCCTATCACGATTTATGATGTAATATTTGAGAAAAAAGATTTTGTTTGACATGAAAACTGCATATTTACATACCTTCAAAATTTCTTGTTACAAAACGTGTTCAATGTGAGTCAGAACCTCACGCCATGTGGCCATTATGCTGGCTAAAATATAGCACATCATGCAAAGATTTGTTAGGAAATAAAACATTTATAACTTAAAATCACCTTGTGCACAGGCCATGTCCGTAGCGTTCACAGATGATTGTTAAGTCTTAAGAATCGCAATATACCGTAGCATCCACATCTGCACATCTGTTTGACGATTCACCTTAGACGAGGTATATGGTGCAACTGGATGGCAGCGGGGCAGGGACAAATCGTGCACAGAGTGTTACAGCCACTAGGTGGCTCTTACATAGATGTTATAAAATCAGAGCGCAAATTATTCTTTCTTCACATTAAAAAATTAGAAACTTTTGTGAAAGGTCTTTAAGAAGGCAGTGGCAAGATATTGATCTCATATTTGGGAAGATGGCATACTAAAAATTATTATCACACACTGAATACCATATACACACTGCATTCGCAACACAATAACATTTTGAAGAGGTACAATAGAAATATTCGACGAATACGGCATTCAAGAGCGTAAACTACGTATATTTTTGCCAGATTATATAGCAATCAACTTGAAGACCTTTCACCTTTTTTCCTCCAATTACACACTTTTCCAGGTGTTTGTAAAACTTGAAACAGAAAAAAGTATGTTAGATCGCCAGAACGATTACCAGCCAAAAGTGAAGCAAGCTTGTAAGAATCACTTGCCACGGATTAAAAAAAAATTCAAATTCGATTATGGTTCAAAACATTTTACGCATATTTGTGTCTGGGAGCTGTACTAAAGCTATTTATACTACCATGTAAAGCAGGTCGTGGTTGAACGTTATTACCGGAAACCTCTTCACTGATTTCTTCAAATTTCTACAAAATGCTCCAGTAAACGTTCAGACAGGCCTAGGATAAACATTTTTAAAACATTTATGGCGTATAAATATGAGTACATTACATAAATGGGAAAGGTTTTAGCAAAAATCTCAGGAAGTTCGCTGCCAATTTACTTCAGATTTTTACAAAGTAGTCTAATAAACGTTTGGATAGACATGGGCTGTACTTTTTTCTCCTATATCCGTGTACACACACACACACACACACACACAAATATATATATATATATATATATATATATATATATATATATATATATATATATATATAATTCTACTGTACGTGTGTATGTGACTGAACTCCTCCTAAACGGCTGGACCAATTGGATTGAATTTTTTGTATGCGTTTGGGTGGCACCCTGGATGGTTTAGATTCACAAATCAGCCCGGCAGATGGCGCTGCAGTCGGTATCTATACTGCAACTAAACGGCTGGATCGACTTGAATGAATTTTTGTGTATGCATTCAAGTGGGGGCCTGAAAAATTTACATTCTTAAATCAGCACGGTAGGTTTCGTTGTATTTTTGTGTGCAATAATGAGCGTATTATATTCAGATCTCAGTTACGTGCATAGGGTTTTGTTTATTTTTCGACATTTTAATTTTAGTGTATTATATTATGTGTGTTTCGTTATTTTGACATTTAACATTTTGTACGGTGTCTTTTGATATTTCAGGTGTCGCATTTCAATGAATATTAAGTGTATTATATTCACATATAAGTTACGTACGTAAAACAATGCCATGTCTTCGGGTACGAGGAGGAAATGTTGATCGACGGACTCGGAATTCACAATTAATCCAGAACCGTCGATTAAATAGATCGGCAGAAGATCAATTGATGGACAGTAAAAATTTAAGAAACCAGGCTGCAATCAGACGTGCGAATGAAAATCAAGAGCAATGCAACGAACGCCTTCGAGCTAACGCATTGAGACAAAAACTGGTCCGTCAACGAGTCAGCGACACATGCAGAACACGTGAACAACAGCGTTTGCATGTATATCGCGCATTGACCCGTGCATCACTTCTTCGCCTTGCGTTTGGATATGAGTAGGACATCGACTATTCGTCACATTCACAAATTGTAATCGGTATTATGAACAAACAATGCCAACACTGTCATGCACTCAAATACAAAGGTTTCTGATGCGCGACTGGAAAAGTTGTATTGCCGCCGTCGAATTCGCCGTCAGAAACATTGACAACACTATTGGCTGGAGCTACATCTCAATCTAAATTGTGTTAGCGTAAAATTTGCAAATTCAATCCGTGCTCTCAAATTACATCATTTGGAGCAACAAAAATCGTTCAGAATGAGGATGGTCGCAATTTTCAATCGACGTTTAAGATTCAGGACCAAGTGTATCATCAAATTGGTTCTTTAATACCGATTCAAAATTTCTGCAAATCTACTTCATGGGTGATGAGGAGTAGCAAATAAACGCACACTGCCAGTACAACCATATAGAGAAAATGGAGGAGCGAGAAATTGTGGAATCGTTTTTACAGAATCACAACCGGTTGGTCCAGTTGTTCAATACCGTTTCAAACAGACTGCAAAATGACAACTATACGAGCGTCATCAAAGCAGAGAAAGTAACATCTGGGCAGCATTAACTGAGTTTTTCGTACATTAACTGAGTTTTTCGTACTATGCAACTGACCAGGTATTCCCGGTCGATTCGCAAAGACATTAATGTATACTAATGTGCCACGATAGTTCACATGGATCAAACAGTCAAAAAAGTGGGAACCACGAAAGCAAGGTGTTCCAGTTGAAGGATGCAACGGCATATTTATGGGAAATACGTTAGGCCAATTATACACAGTCCATCCAAAGCAATGCGAATGTTTCTTCTTGCGTTTATTGTTGATTAATGTTCTTGGACCGACGTCCTTCTAATACATGGGAACAGTCAATGGCATTTTGTACGACAGATATCATGATGCGTGTCGCAAATTACATTTGCTGGAAGGTGAAAACCATTGGGATATTACACTTGCAGCATTGAGTTCCTCTCCTCATCAAATTCACCAGTTATTCGCCATATTATTGACGACATGTTTTCCATCTCAAACTTCTGTCCTCTGGGACAAATGTAAAGATTCCATGAGCGCCGACATTTTGCATCGCATTTGGATCGCTGGTCAAAATCCCAATATTGATTTTTCGCCGGAAATATAAAACGAGGCGCTAAAGATGGAAGATATTTGCATTCTGAATTCGAATATGCCACTCATTCATTTTGGTATGCCCTCACATAACCACCCAGCAACAGAAATCATTAACAGCGAGATTCAGCGCGAACAACAGTTCAATGCGGTCTCTTTAACTACTTTCGTTGAGTTTTTTTTTTTTTTTTTTTTTTTTTTTTTTAACGCACCAGCTGGCACTGGAAAAACGTTTCTCATTTCACTAATACCCTGCGCGCATTCCATCACAGAGTCATACTGCGTTAACAATTCCTTCATCAGGTATTGCAGCCATTTTGCTTGATGGCAGACGGACTGCACATTCAGCACTGAAATTGCCGTTGAACATTCACACAAATCTAGATGCAGTGTGCAACATAAAAAAGCATTCCGGTATGGCTGAAGTTCTGCAAAAATGCAAGATTATTATCTAAGGATGAATGCACCAAGGCCCACAAGCATTCACTTGAAGCTATCTATAAAATGATAAAAGATCTAAATAATAACACCAGGCTTTTCGGTGGTGCCTTACTGCTGCTGTCCGGTGCTTTTAGACAGACATTGTCGGTCATACCACGCACTACATATGCGGATGAAATTAACGCATGTATAAAACAATTTTATCTATGGCGAAATGTCAGTACATTACGTCTTAACACAAATATATGCGTTCAACTGTAAAACGATCCATTGGCACTATCTTTCTCCAAGCAATTGCTCAACATTGGAAATGGAACAATACCATTACATGGAGACACACAATGCATCAAATTGCCAGACAGTTTCTGCAACATGGTAAATACGAAAGATGCTTTGATTGAAAGCATATTTCCAGATTTACAAGCTAATTATATTAATCATGCGTGGCTTCATGAATGAGCTATTTTAGGCGCAAAAAATATCGATGTTGACGCTATTAACTTCAAAATACAACAGTCATTGCCCAGCAGTGAGATATTGTTCAAATCGATCGACACTGTTACCGATCCTGACGAATCAGTCAACTATCGTGTTGAATTTTTGAATTCGCTGGATTTACCAGGAATGCCACCACATAAATTGCGATTAAAAATTGGCACAATTTAAATGCACCTAAGGTATGAAACGGTACAAGATTAGTCATAAAAAATTATCGGCAATGTTCTTGAAGCTACAATTTTGAATAGCAAATTTGAAGGTGAAGTTGTTCTCCTGCCACGAATCCCAGTGATCCCTTCAGACTCACCCATTCCATTCAAATGTTTGCAATTTCCAATTCGCTTGGAACTTGCCATGACTATTAATATGTCACAATGTCAAACAATGTCGATTTGTGGGTTGGATCTAGAAAATCCGCTCTTTTCACATGGCCAATTATATGTGGCATGTTCTCGCGTTGGAAAACTGTCAATTTTATTCATTTATACTCCTCAGGAATAATGAAAATATTATATTATTTGTCTTTCATTTCATACTTTGTTTAATATCCTAATTGCTTGAAATAGCATGCAGGAAAACGTCTGTCGGGCCCGCTAGTATATATATATATATATATATATATATATATATATATATATGACAAGTCATACTTCAACCTTGTTACCAAAAATCTCGAAAAGTTCTTAACCAATCTCCTTCAAATTTTTACACAATACTCCAATAAAAGTTCGGACAGACAGAGTCTACAGATTTTTAATATATACGAAAGGTTGTCGGCAAAAATCTCCAAAGCTGTTTGACTGTTCAGATTTTTATGCAGCGCTCTAATAAAGGTTCAAGTAGACATAGCTACATATTTTTAATGTATATGGTTTATAAATATATATTCTAAATAAAGGGGAAATAGAGTTAACAAAAACACAAAATGTTCCTGACCGATTTACTTCCCATTTTTACATGATACTCTAATAAACGTTTGGACAGAAACAGACAACATTTTTTTAAATATATGAAGTATACAAATATATATATCCATACCACTGTATAAGAAGAAAGTCTTAGTCTGTTTTTACCAACGATATAGAAAAATATTTGACTGATTTAAATCAAATTTTTACACAGTACTCTAATACTGCGATACTGCAATCGAGCACATATGTCTGTTTTAACAGAAAACCTGTACATTGTCGTTAAAAAATATACAGCCTATGTCCATTTCAATCTATGTCTATTTCAATCTTCATTACATTATTATGCAAAAGTTTGAAATCAATTGATCAAGAACTTTTTGAGATTTTTGCTAACATCACTTGCCTATTATACACTAACATATCCATATATTATATATATTTAAAATATGTTGTGTATGACCATCCAAATTTTATTAGAGTACGGTGTGAAAATTTGAAGTAGCTCAGTAATGTTTCTTTTTCTTAGATTTTTGCTAACATTTTCTCTTTATTATGACATATATATTTATGTACAATATATAACAAAAAATTTTAGCCTATGCCTGTCAAAATATAAAAAACTGAAGCAAAATGATCAAGAATTTTCATGACTTTCTTGTAACAACTTTTCACCTTTATATATTTTACATATATTTATATATCATATACACATTAAAATGTAGTCTACATCCATCTAAACACGTAGTAGATTTCTAACAACATTTCTTAAATACAGGGTGTCTCACGTAACTCTACCATCTCTAATATCTCTGGAAGAACAATAGATATTCAAAAACAGTTTCCACCAGCATGAACGTACGGTAGGGCCTTAGGAAACTAAATACTATGCTAAATTTTAAAACGTATAAAAATACTATTGTCAACAGAAACGTGAATTTTTAAATGTACACCCCCTATTATTTCGAATGCAATAAATAGCATGAAAATTCACAAAAATAATGGCGTTGATTGCATCGCAATACGTCAATTACATCCCGAAAATTGTGAAGCGAAATTGATGATTGAAGTAAATTAAGTGCACAGGTAGCGCACGTCCTGAGACTCGATTTTACTTGCCCATTCGACAGAACGGCCCGAAATTAGTCCAGCGCGACATTCGTTTTATCGATATGTATTAAGAGGTAGAGTAAAACGTGGTGATTAACCAGTACTCCAGTAGCGACTGAGTTACGCTGCTGCAAGACAGTAGCAGTCAGTGTGGGCTAGATCGGTGCTGTCCATGCTGGAGAACTGGTTAATCTTCGCCTTTACTTTCACTGTTATTACATATGGACAGAACTAATGTCGCACTAGACGAGTCTGGGACCGCGCTATGGGACGGCACGTAAAATTACATTTTAAAAATCATTTTGTTTATAACGGGAAACGAACTCATGGTTTCCGTCGAGACTGGGCGTCGCATGAAAAACGTGATGAGCAGCATTTATTTGGGGCACCTCCATCAAGATATTGGAAACACGAAAATAGAAATATCTCCAGAAACACAAGAAAAATGAGCCTGGTGACTTATAGGAGGGACGCCCTACATAAAAAGCCGGGAAAAGAAATTAGTACCCACTTTTATAGGTTTCCGATTCACTCAAGATTTATTGTTGCGACAGTCTACATGGAGTACATGAGATGATTACATTGAAACCTCCCCTTAGAAAAATTTATGAATGATTGTGCTGATAAACCCCTTACCTTATTTGATTTTCAAACAGCTGAGCAAAACTGAACGTACTCAGACATTCACTAACCTGACACACAATATCTTTAGCGCAACGCAATCCCTACAAAAGAATGGCCCTGATAAACAATAACCTATAACTTTCATGAATCACTTACCTCACAAAAATCTTCGTTGCTGGAACGACTACAATACAGCGAGCGCCAATACTGCCAGCTAAATAAAAGATTCTAACTACTGAAGGCACTAACTACTGATGGGCATAGTTAGCAAATGAAAGATTTCGATAGAGAACAAACAATGTATTTACCTTAATATTGTTCAAGAGTCATAATACACTCCTGGAAATTGAAATAAGAACACCGTGAATTCATTGTCCCAGGAAGGGGAAACTTTATTGACACATTCCTGGGGTCAGATACATCACATGATCACACTGACAGAACCACAGGCACATAGACACAGGCAACAGAGCATGCACAATGTCGGCACTAGTACAGTGTATATCCACCTTTCGCAGCAATGCAGGCTGCTATTCTCCCATGGAGACGATCGTAGAGATGCTGGATGTAGTCCTGTGGAACGGCTTGCCATGCCATTTCCACCTGGCGCCTCAGTTGGACCAGCGTTCGTGCTGGACGTGCAGACCGCGTGAGACGACGCTTCATCCAGTCCCAAACATGCTCAATGGGGGACAGATCCGGAGATCTTGCTGGCCAGGGTAGTTGACTTACACCTTCTAGAGCACGTTGGGTGGCACGGGATACATGCGGACGTGCATTGTCCTGCTGGAACAGCAAGTTCCCTTGCCGGTCTAGGAATGGTAGAACGATGGGTTCGATGACGGTTTGGATGTACCGTGCACTATTCAGTGTCCCCTCGACGATCACCAGTGGTGTACGGCCAGTGTAGGAGATCGCTCCCCACACCATGATGGCGGGTGTTGGCCCTGTGTGCCTCGGTCGTATGCAGTCCTGATTGTGGCGCTCACCTGCACGGCGCCAAACACGCATACGACCATCATTGGCACCAAGGCAGAAGCGACTCTCATCGCTGAAGACGACACGTCTCCATTCGTCCCTCCATTCACGCCTGTCGCGACACCACTGGAGGCGGGCTGCAGGATGTTGGGGCGTGAGCGGAAGACGGCCTAACGGTGTGCGGGACCGTAGCCCAGCTTCATGGAGACGGTTGCGAATGGTCCTCGCCGGTACCCCAGGAGCAACAGTGTCCCTAATTTGCTGGGAAGTGGCGGTGCGGTCCCCTACGGCACTGCGTAGGATCCTACGGTCTTGGCGTGCATCCGTGCGTCGCTGCGGTCCGGTCCCAGGTCGACGGGCACGTGCACCTTCCGCCGACCACTGGCGACAACATCGATGTACTGTGGAGACCTCACGCCCCACGTGTTGAGCAATTCGGCGGTACGTCCACCCGGCCTCCCGCATGCCCACTATACGCCCTCGCTCAAAGTCCGTCAACTGCACATACGGTTCACGTCCACGCTGTCGCGGCATGCTACCAGTGTTAAAGACTGCGATGGAGCTCCGTATGCCACGGCAAACTGGCTGACACTGACGGCGGCGGTGCACAAATGCTGCGCAGCTAGCGCCATTCGACGGCCAACACCGCGGTTCCTGGTGTGTCCGCTGTGCCGTGCGTGTGATCATTGCCCTCTCGCAGTGTCCGGAGTAAGTACGGTGGGTCTGACACACCGGTGTCAATGTGCTCTTTTTTCCATTTCCAGGAGTGTATATATATATATATATATATATATATATATATATATATATACATATATATATATATATATATATATATATATATATATATATATATATATCATTTAATGACATCCAGTCTTACAAATTTGCTCCCTCTGATGGACACTCGTCCAGATCATTCGCTCTGAAAACTCCGCCATCTCTCTCCCCACAACAACCACTGCTGGCGGCTCACCTCCAACTGCGCAACACAACGCGCTGTTCGCACCCAACTGCCCAACACTACAATAGCGAATATTCCAACAATGCTAACCAGCCACAGACTGCACACAGCACAGTCAGTGATTTTCATACAGAGCGCTACGTGGCGTTACCAACAGAAAAACCTAAACAGCCTACTTACAACGTTTACAGGTCAGTAGCACAAGCTAATGCAGAAACTTCCGTCTAAGTATGTGGAGTAGCCACCACAGGCGACAATACAGCCGCTGACTCTGGCATCCAGTCGATCGTCCAGATGGCGAATACTGTCCTCGGAAACGTTATGCCATGCCTGGTCGACATGTTCTCGTACTTTCGTAGGAGTTGTTGGTTGAGGAGTCACACAAGTCACTTCTCGTCCCATCATATATCACACGTGCTCGATTGGAGACAAGTCCCGAGATCGTGCAGGTGAGGAAAGTTACTGAACGTCCTGCAGAGCACATAGAGTTTCACGGGTCATGTGTGGACGAGCATGGTAGTGTTGGAACAACACATCACCTTCCTGCTGCAAGAATGGCAGGACAGGTCTAACAACGTTCTGCACGTTCTGCAGGTACCTCCAGAAGCAGCAGAGGTGAACGAGAGTTGCAGCTTACTGCACCCCAGATTATAGGGCCTGGGACGGTGCCAGTGCGCCTCGGACAAATGCACTCTACGAAACAGCGCTCACCAGGCCTACAGCGTACCCCAAACGACCGTCACTTGCGTGGAGCCAGAATCTGCTTTCATCGCTGAAGGCCACGGCACGCCAATCCATCTTCTTAGTGATCCTCTGACGCCTCCAGTTGAGTCGTGCACGTTGATGCTGTGGCAGATTAGAGGTGTGAGAGCCCGTAGCCCCACTGCTAATAACTGGTTCACAATCGTTCATGTTCACACGCCTGTGCTCACAAGCCCTCTTAACTGTGCTTTGGTAGTTGTACAATCTGCCACTGCTACCCTTACAATACGACGGTACTGGTGGGTGTCTGTGTTGTGTGGACATCCAGAGCCTCGTCTACGGGTGTGAGGATGTTCACGTGACCACTGATATCAGCATCGCTGCACGACTGACGCAGCAAGCCCAAATTGTGTGGCAATACTCCGAAAGGACCATCCCGCCTCTCGGAAGGCCACAGTTTGACACCTCTCAAACTCGCTCAGTTGGCTGTAGTAAACGCGACTGCGTCTCCGTGGCAGGTTGCCTGTTTGCTTCACACGTTTGCACCACACTGAGCCTTCTGGCTGTGAGTGTTCCCTATTAAAGGACAGACACAGATGGCGCTCTGGTTGCTAAGCCAATACGCTATGTGCTGGCTGGACGAGTTTGAAGCCATTATCAAGACATCTACTACGCCGCCATTGGATCAAAATCGACGTCATCTTTCCAAGTGCATTAATCTTTTTTCCGGCAGTGCATATAACCGCAATAGATGTATGAATATTCCCCCATAATGAAAACGCTTTTTCCGTGCTGTTATACTGAAGTTTAAATTTAATAATCTAGAGGCGTTTCACCTTTTATATGAAACCTATCTACCAGTGGATGTTCCAAGTATGGTATGCAGTTTTGTATTTTCAGTTATGAATCACAGAATTAAAATACTTTTTCTCTCAATTCTTTTACGTAAACAAAATTATACTTACAGACATATTTTGCCTGTGCTGACGGCTTCTCTGTTATTTCCTTTCTTGCATTTTTCAGACCCGAAATACTGCACATCCATCTACGTACACATCTATATCTACATGAATACTTTTCAGTTCACACTTAAGTGCTTGGCATTCACATTCACACTGTTTCCCTAGCGTTCCCATCTCGAATAGCGCGGGAGAAAAAGAATACTTAAGCCTCAGCTCAGATTTTCTTGTTTTATTATTATGGACATCAACAAAATATTTTCGCATGCGGAGGAGAAAGATTATGATTAAAATTGAGTGAAAAGATCTCCCCGCAACGAAAAACGCCTTTGTTTTAATGATAGTCACCCCGACTCGCGTATCATATCCGTGATGCTCTCCCCTTGTTCCGCGGTAATACAAGACGAGCTGACCTTCTTTTGACTTGTTCGACGTCCTCCGTCAGTCTTGTCTGGTAAGGATCCCGTACCGCAAAGCAGTACTCTAGAAGAGGACGGACAGCCGTTGTGTAGCCAGCCTCTTTAATGAATTGTTACACTTCTACGTGTTAAGTCTTTAGTTCGCCTTCCCCACAACTTTATCTACGTAATCGTTGCAGTTTAAGTTGTTCGTAATGGTCACTACTAGGTATTTAGGTGAATGGACAGCCTTTACATGTATGTGATTTATAGCGTGACCGAAAATTCACGGATTCTTTTTAGTACTCACTTGGATGGCTTCATACTTTTCATTACTTGCAACTTTTCGTAACATACACATATATTGTCTCATACATTTTGCAGTTGGTTTTGATTTTCTGATGAATTTGTAAGACGGTAAGTCACAGCATCATACGTTAACAATCTAAACTGGCTGCTCAGATGGTCTTCTAAACTATTTCTGTGGGTTAGGAACAAAAGACTGCCCATAACATTTCCTTGTAGAATGTCAGATATCCCATACGTTTTAATCGATAATGTTCTGTCAGTTACTACGAACTGTGACCTTTCTGACAAGAAATCAAGACTCCAGTCACACAACTTAGACGATACTCCATAGAGGTGCAGTTTTCTTAGAAGCCACTTGCGAAGAACGGTACCAAAATCCTTCTAGAAACCTAGAAATATGGACTCTATTTGAGGTCCCCTGTCGCTAGCACTCACTACTTCGAGAGAATAAGTAGCTGGTTTTGTGGCACAAGAACGATATTTCCTGAAACCGCCCCGACTGTGTATGACTGGATTATTTTCTTCAAGGTAACTGGTAATGTCTGAACGAGAAGAGGTTTGTTAGTCAGCGGATTAATCCCATTTCGTTTCTTGAGTATTTATGTGCCTTGTGAAACTTTCCAGTCGATAGGTACGGATCATTCGATGAGCGAGTGGTTATATACGATTGTTAAGTGTGGAGCTGTTATATCAGGATACTCTGACAGAAATCACCAACTTTCTCCTCCGAATGCGAAAATATTTTGTTGAAACCGACCTACATAGGGTGGAACGATCATCACGATAAAATAAGGGAAATCAGAGCTCGTACGGAAAGATATAGGCGTTCATTCTTTACGCGCGCTATACGAGATTGGAATAATAGAGAATTTTGAAGGTGGTTCGACGAACCCTCTGCCATGCACTTAAATGTGATTTGCAGAGTATCCATGTAGATGTAGAAATCTAATTGGCATGCACACAGCACAATGTCTTAAGAGACTTTTTTCCATATTCGTTTCGGATTTCTCCTTTTACTTGGATTGCCCAATCACAAGTTAAAAAAATTGCGCACTCTTCCGTTACTACAATTTGTCGAAGGCCTCATTTCGAGATATTGAACCATCACGAACTACAGAGATTCTTAAGCGACTCATCGTGTATAGCTCGTGGTTTTTCTCAGACACAAAGTGACGTTGGACTCTAAAAATTGTATAGGTGCGAGCAGGACTCACGCACTGAGATTTCCCTACAAACTTAATTATGTATGTAGACCGTTCATCCATTCCGAGAATCGAAGATCTTGACGATTTTTTCCTGTTATCGACATTAATACTGGCAAGATACCAGTCCCTCGCATTCCAAGCCTTTCCAAATTGTTTTAATTCCAAGTTTAAAGCCAGATAACAAATGACAAAGGAAATATTTTAGTAACTTCATATAAGTATAAATTAACAACTGCCTGACTTTTTCCTTGTTTAACTTTTCTTCTTCCCAAATTTCATGATTCTGCATCAAATGAAGTAGCATATAGGTTTTAATGAGTGAGTTCGCGAGTATCAAAGTATGTGACGTAAATGGCCGTACATTTCGATCGCATTGACTTAGAAGCGTAATATTTTTACAGCACCAAAGGACGATAAACCTCGGTGTGTGACACAACTTTCAACTTGATAGGACTAACGAGGGACAACAAAGTGATCCTATAAGACTTCCATTTTTTCCGATTGTATCATCGACCCCTAAGAATGTGTCGGCGTGCTATGATCTCGACCGGAGTAAGATTGGTACTATCGACAATTCTGTGCTACATACAGATGCAGGGATTTTGTATCTCAGGGCCTTACTGTGATGTCTGAGGGCGAGGTTCATCGCTTCGGAGGCAGCTGGTATCCCACTCGACAAGAAAATGCTGTTAAATACAGAAGCGACAGCGGACGCGGGTGTTGCTCGCAGGTCGCTGTCGACCGCCGCTATCGGTCGGGAGCGACTCGACAACTCCTGGGCCGGTCTGCGGCCGCGGCGGCGACGGCAGTATCGATTGGAAAGTCGACGGCGCCGCCGACTCGCGGACTACCTGTTGACAAACAAGTGCCGACCTAGAAAGCTCGCGCCGGGATCGCCTAGCGAGGCGGCCCAGACCCTCGCTTGGCTACACGTAGCGGCAGCCCGTGTCGCTGCACTGCCCGGCTGTTGTGCCTAGGAATCCTGCATAATCGGTCGGCTAGACAAACAAGCAAACATCTCGTATTAAAGAGTTTTGTTACAATAAGACAACTACGATACTAACTTTGATAGATGTGTCGCAAGCAAAGGCCGCATACAAAATTATCAGTCTCCAGTAACTTCGTCTCGGAACTCTTCCATTTGGTCCGTAGTTGCATACAAAAACAACAGTATGATCTAAGAACGTAGCCTTCCGCGGCTGGTGTCATAGTGATTAAAATTCTTCTCGGTATTATGCCATGTCATTGCTAAAAACTGAAAAACTAACAACAATAAAAAACTAAAACCGACGTTTCGGCCGAATTGCAACGGCCTTCCTAAGGGCACGATTGGTTTTTCTTTTTTTTTCTTTTTATTTATTGTAATTTTAGCACCTCATACAGGCGGGCTGTCAGCAGCATAGTACGCCGCTCTTCAGCCTTAAGTGGTACAATCATATGACAAAGAGGCGACATAGACAATACAATGAAAATGGCGGGCAGAAACAGTAGAGACAGAAAACAATAAACATGAAGCCGTTCACGCTGGACGATAAAAACACTAACACTTGTTGACACAGCGCACAGAACACGGAGGACTGCGACGGCACATGTGAACAATGGAGTTGTAACTGCGAAAGAACGCGAAACACAAAACGAAGCACACACACGAGACACTGATAGCGATGATCTCCGGCGCGCGAATGTTCACTATGCGTGTGCGAGTCCGGGGACCTGCCAAGAGAGGAGGAGGAGGAAGGGGAGTGGGAGAGAGAGAGGGGAGCAGAGATGCCACGGGCAGGGGAGATAGGGGGGAGGGAGGAAGGGGGAGGGGAAGCCCAGGGGAAGAGGGGTGGAGGGGACAGGGGAAAAGGAAAGAGAAGGGAAGGGAAGAGAAGGGAGGGAGGGTGCCTAAAGGAAAGGACACCGGAAGTGGGGGTGGGGCAGGGTCAAAGTTGATAGGAGGGGTAGATGGAGGGGAGGAGGACATCATCAGGGAGGGGGAGCTGGCGGAAGCCACCTTGGGAGAGGGTAAGGAGGGTGGAGAGATGGAGACCGGGTGGGACGTGGGAATACAGGCACGGCAGCGGGCGGAGGTGGGAGAGGATCGGGGAGACGAGCGGGTGAGGAGGATCGAGTTTACGGGAGGTGTACAGGATCCATATCCTTTCAAGGAAAAGGAGGAGGTGGGGGAAGGGGATGAGATCGTACAGGATCCGCGTAGAGGAGGGGAGACGGATGCGATAGGTGAGGCGGAGAGCATGGCATTCAAGGATTTGGAGGGATTTGTAAAAAGTAGGGAGGGCGGAGATCCAGGCCAGATGGGCATAACAAAGGATAGTGCGGTTGAGGGATTTATAGGTGTGGAGAATGGTGGAGGGGTCCAGACCCCACGTACGGCCGGAAAGGAGCTTGAGGAGACTGAGTCGGGAGCGTGCCTTGGCTTGGATTGTCCAGAGGTGGGGAGTCCAGGAGAGGTGACGGTCAAGGGTGACGCCAAGGTACTTATGGGTGGGAGTGAGGGCGATAGGACGGCCATAGATGGTGATGTAGAAATCAAGGAGGCGGAAGGAAGGGGTGGTTTTGCCTACAATGATCGCTTGGGTCTTGGAGGGATTGACCTTGAGCAACCACTGGTTGCACCAAGCGGTGAACCAGTCAAGATGGGATTGGAGAAGGTGTTGGGAGCGCTGTAGGGTGGAGGCAAGGGTAAGGAAGGCGGTGTCATCGCCAAACTGGAGAAGGTGGGCGGGGGCTGACGGCGGCGGCATGTCCGCCGTGTACAAAAGGTACAGAAGGGGGGAGAGAACGGAGCCTTGGGGCACACCAGCAGAGGGGAAAAAGGTGTAGGAATCTGTGTTATGGATGGTGACATAGGATTGTTTTTGCATGGGGATAGGTGTTTCTATTTATTACAGACTATCAATGTCTGACGTCACCGTTTTAAAACTTTTAATTGGCCTTATAATATGATTGGCTAGTCATGACGTAAGGGAAGATGGAAGGAAAGAGGCTATTCGTGGATGCCATGTCGTCAACGATTGGTAGCTGTCGGCCAATCAGCGTTCGGCTTCTGGTCGGCAAGTTTTCCTCCTGGTGTGCGCGGAAGTGGACTGACAGTTGCTCTACAGTTGTTTGTGCAGACACGTCCGTGTCCCGTGTAGCTTCTGCCCCGCGACCGCTCGCGGCCCGTTGGACTGGGATGGCCGGCAGCCAGGACACCGGGAGTTTGTAGCCATCTTCTCTGTTTATGTTGTCAGGCTGCTTAATAATTTCGATCGCCTCCCGTATTTTGCGCTCTCGTATCCACGATTCTTTCGCCAGTACTCGGGCTTCCTGGACCCTGATAGATTTTCCACAGTCACGGTCGTGTTCCGCTACCGCCCATTTATTATGTTGTTGTAATCGTACATGGCGTTCGTGTTCTGCTACTCGTAAGCTGACAGGTCTCCCTGTTTCACGTATGTAGGCAGCTCCGCACTCACACCGTAGTTCGTAAACACCTGCAGTGTTAAGATTGTTGACTACATCCTTGGTGGAACCTATCATTTCGTGGATCCTGTGACTGCTTCAAAAAATCGGTCTGAAACCTCGTCGGCGGAGGACGTTTCCTAGCCGTTCAGTGACGCCTTTTACACATGGTAAGTGTACCAGTGGAAGCTTCTCTTCTTTGTATTCTTCTCGTGTTCTGCTCCCTTTGGTTTTAGCTACTTTCTTATAATGTTGTCATCATAGCCGTTGGCACGAAACGTGTGTTGTAGCTCCTTTAATTCTTCTTTGATGTTATATTCATCGCTTATCCGGTAGGCTCGGGCAGTTAACGATGCAAAACAGAATACTTTTGAGCTGGGTGGTGGTGGCTCTCCGTGTGCAGGTACCGATTAGTGTGCGTTGGTTTCCAGTACATTTTGTGTACCAGTTTACCTTCGTCAGCTCTGTATACTTCCTCATCCAGAAATGGCAAGGTACCATTGTTTTCAGTCTCATGTGTGAACTTTATATTTTTGTTGCAGGCTATTTAAGTACTGGAGGAAGTTTCCCAATTCCGCTTCATCGTGAGGCTAGATAAGGAATGTGTCGTCCACATATCGTAGCCAACAACTGGGACGTAACGGAGCAGATGCTAGGGCCGTTTGCTCAAAGGCTTCCATGATGTCCGCAGCTACAGGGGAGAGCGGGGAACCCATTGCCACTCCATCTAACTGTTCGTAATATTTTCCCCGCCAGTTGAAGTACGTAGATGACAGGCATAAGCGCACCAGATCGCAGATATCTGGTGGGATCCGATCCTGTAGAATGCACATAGTCTTCTCAATAGGTGCGTTAGTGAAGAAAGACTTGATGTCAAAACTGACCAACTGTAGAGCAACTGTCAGTCCACTTCCGCGCACACCAGGAGGAAAACTTGCCGACCAGAAGTCGAACGCTGATTGGCGGACAGCTACCAATCGTTAACGACATGGACATCCACGAATAGCCTCTTTCCTTCCGTCTTCCCTTACGTCATGACTAGCCAATCATATTATAAGGCCAATTAAGAGTTTTACAACAGTGACGTCAGACATCGATAGTCTGTAATAAATAGAAGCACCTATCCCCATGAAAAACCAGTCGTGCCCTGAGGAAGGCCGTTGCAATTCGGCCGAAACGTCGGTTTTAGTTTATTATTGTTATTAATTTTTAGCAATGACGCGGCAT
This sequence comes from Schistocerca serialis cubense, assembly GCF_023864345.2. NCBI lineage: Eukaryota > Metazoa > Arthropoda > Insecta > Orthoptera > Acrididae > Schistocerca > Schistocerca serialis. The sequence goes on along the minus strand of NC_064641.1, from coordinate 109,248,209 downwards.
AATACCCAGAAGAATTTTAATCACAACAATATGATATTTGTGAGTACGCCTTGACGCAAAACACCTTGTTATTTGCTTACTTATTTATTCCCGTAACTAGTTTCGGCGAAAAATATCACCATTATCGATGGGTTCTTTAAATCTAAAACATGCAGAAAAAAGCATAGTATACAAACACAGTAACACATTATGACTTTTTTACTGTTAGTTTTTTGAAATACAGTTTTCTGTGGATACTTTCAATACCACCTTATTTGTTGTAAGTTATGGAACGTTTTTAAATTGTTATCTCTATTTGCGGCATATTTTCTGTGGTTTTTCTGTTGCCGTCATCTGCAACTATGTAAGTGGCAATTAGTGACTAAACAGTAAAAGGTGAACTTACGTATGTCAGCGTTATACACTTGGGTTGCGGTAGTGGTGTGGGATACAGTTGTGGCGTGTACTGGGCTGTTTCTTAGTTATTCGTGTACTCACGTTCGTTGGACGGTATGCAGCCAATTCTGTACACAGAAAAAAAGAACTACGTTATATTTCATTTTGAAAGTGTTATCACTATCTAGAGAATAGTGTTTGGAAGTGGCACTGTGGTGTGTGCTTAATTCAAATGAATGAAGTGCACTTTCGTCCTGTCGTAAAGTTCATTGTTATGGTAGGTTTGGTACCAAAGGAAATAGATCAAAAGGGTTATCAACGTTTATGGGGTTGTACAGCTAAGCTCAAAAGGCGTAGAACATTCTGGAAGTGCAAAAACGGCGAACACAGATGAAAACATTGAGATACAAATATTTGGACCGTTTCAGAACGAATCCAATGGATGCGAATGCCCAACGTACCGACTAAATCAAGATTTTAAACATGGCTTAAACAGCAACTGTTGAAATTGTTCACGGTAAATGATAACAGCCAAACAGTTGCAGGGTAAAGATTAAGATACCTTCATCTGAAGTAAAATATACTAAAATCACAACCTGCAGTGGAGATACATAAAACAATCGTGCCAAAGGCGTTGTCAGTAGTTAAAACATCATCTCCATTTATGCAACATAATTATGGACAGAGGGTTGATGCGAACACAGCGTAGCATCATTACCTCGAGTTCACAGGCGAGGTAATGATGCCATGCTGTGTTCGCATCAACCCTCTGTCCATAATTATGTTGTATAAATGGAGATGATGTTTTAACTACTGACGACGCCTTTGGCACAATTGTTTTATGTATCTCCACTGTAGGATGCGATTTTATGTATTTTACTTCAGATGAAGGTATATTTAGATATACCGAAACCGTGGTCAAGAATTTTAATAAATCTTTATCCTGCAACTGTTTGGCTGTTATAATTTACCGTGAAGTACCGAGTAAATTAATTTAAAGTTCTTTCCGATTTATTTATATCATGCAGGAACAGAGACTACTGCATTCTTGCTTAATAAGGAACGACGGGGAGAGCAATGGGGAAGGAGGGGAGGGTGAGAGTGAGAGCTAATAGCGGAACTTAAACTTAATAGCAACTCTATCGTCCGTCGTAAGACCCATGCGTTACACCCACAATAGTATTTGAGTCAGATACTGGCGGAAGGTCTGTCGTGGAATTCTAAGATGTTCTCGTCTGACGTAAATTAACAATGGTTTCGAGCCTCCTATTCAATTTATCGAGGATAGGTATGGAGCTGAAACTGAAAACAGTAGACAGAAAGCGGAAATACTAAATAACGCATTACGCATTGCCTTACCGTCACACAAACTCCCAAATTGGAGTCAGTGGAATTAACAACCCCAGTATGAAACTACTAACGCGGAGTAATGAAAGCTAACAAGGCACCAGACCCTCAATGAATTCCAGTAAGATTTTACGTTGAGCTGCTGCTGCTGCTGATTAAGTGTGTGAAGGTCATCAGTCTCTTATTGAACCCCAACTGGGATATATACATAGCTCATCTGCCTGTATCTAGATTATATCCGACGTGCAACTGTGAGAATCTTTTCTATAAGTTTTCGCAGAATGTATCTGAGATGGGACGTGGAAACCAGCCCAGAACTCACCTAGCAGGATGGGGTAACAGCCTCAAAAGGTCATTCAGCCTGGCTAGCACACCAGATCGCGTCTTTAATCCTCGAAAGCGATACGACCTGATCGGTTTCACTTCCCCGTTTCCAGAAAGCGACGCGTTAACTTTCTCGGCTGCGCAGGAAGGCACTTTATTATACGTTCAATACTCGGCACAGTTACGACCTTCCCTGTCCAATAACTTTCAGGAATTTCTGGTGCAGCGCCTAGTGAAACTTTATACATACTTCGGCTCGGAAAGAATAGTAGTGCCCCTAAAATGTTTGATCTCTTAGGTATGGATATGAAATACTTGGCGAGTAAGGGATCTAAATTTGAAAGCAAGCTACTAAGTAATTCTTCTGGGCAACACCGTTATTCCACAAGATTTTTTTTTTTTTTGAAACTTACGGTTTATAAAGTGGGTTTTTTCCGCCCTTTTCTAGGGGTTGATCTATGAGAAGATACGAAACAAAAAATTCTAATGAACTTATATCTGTCAATGCATGGTTTCCATGCTAGAGACCATGTAATCAAACATACTGTGTTACAGAGACTGCTCTCTGCCGGCTGGAGTGGCCGTGCGGTTCTAGGCGCTACAGTCTGGAGCCGAGCGACCGCTACGGTCGTAGGTTCGAGTCCTGCCTCGGGCATGGATGTGTGTGATATCCTTAGGTTAGTTAGGTTTAATTAGTTCTAAGTTCTAGGCGACTGATGACCTCAGAAGTTAAGTCGCATAGTGCTCAGAGCCATTTGAACCATTTTTTTGAGACTGCGCTCTATTACGCGCTGTACCAGGCAGCCAAAGTTACAGTATGTATGGTTTCCTCCTAGAGGGTGGTATTGTTCCTCTTACGTCGTGCCCTAGCGCCCTCTCCTGCCGTGGTAATCGGTAATGTTGTCTCCGATTCACTTCCTTTGCTGACTCACCTTGTAGTGGATGTGGTATAGCGTTGTACACAATGGTTCCGTATTCGAATCGAGAGCTTTCCGACATTTATGGAAAGGAAAATGGCAACGGGCGGCGGGCAGCAAGGGTGTATGAGACCTATACCGGTCGACAACAACCGCAGCATTCAATATTTGCAACAGTATTTCGCCGTTTGTCTGAGATACGGTCGTTTCATGAAGCAGGAAATCACGAAGGACGTACCCGAGATGTTCGGACACCAGAGTTGGAGGAAAATGCGATTAACACTGTGGATGGCGACCGCCCAGTCAACAACAGGCATCTGGCCCTCCAGAACAGGGTAAGACAGACGACAGTGTGAAACATTCTCCATGACAGTTGTTACCACCCTTATCACTTACAGCGTGTTCATGGCTTACTAGAGACAGAGTTCTCACATCTGGAACAGTTTTGTCACTGGTTCCTTCACCAGGCATCCACAATTCCAGGATTTGTGTCGTTCGTCCTCTTCAAAGATGAGGCCACCTTTACCCGGAGTGGTATCTTCAGCTTTCATAACAGTCATCTGTGGGATAGTATGCAGAACCCCCATGGTATGGCGACAGCGAATCATCAGCATCGGTGCAACCGGAATGTGTGGGCAGGGATAATTGGCGACCATATTTTGGGACCAGTCTTCCTTCCACGTCGCCTAACAGGTTGGACCTGTCGGCGTTTCTTGCAGGTGACTTTGCCTTCACTGCTGGAAAAAGTGCAGCTGATGATCTGAAGGGTTAAGTGGCTGCTACATGATGCTGCTCCAGCGCACATCACCGTTAACGTCCGGATGCATCTCAATTGTTTCTTTCCTGGTCAATGGATCGGAAAAGAGATTCCTGTTGCATGGCCTTCTCGATCACTGGATCTCAACCCGTGTGATTCCTGGTTATGGGGCCATCTCAAAAGTATCGTGTATGTAGAGCCCGTTCCAGATGTGGAGACACTGGAGCAGCGTATTCATGCTGCCTTTGACTTTGTTCGGATGGAGCCTGGCCGACGTGAATGTGTGACAGAACGTGCTACGGTGCGTACACGCATGCGTTGAGGCCCATGGAAAGCATTTTCAGCACATACTATAACTGTGGCTGCATGGTACAAAGCGTATTAGACCGCAGTCTCTGTAACAGTGTTGACTGAATAAATGTTTCCTAGCATGGAAACCATACTCTTCCGGTCATAAGTTCATTAGACATTTTTTGTTCAGTATCCTCTCACTGATCAGTCCCTAAAATTTGTATACTGTGGAAAAAATCACCCTGTATAGAACAAGTTAATTACATACTACAACCAACTTTTGTCTGCAGATGACGATGTTTTAATGGGAATGATTAAAGTCGGACGCCTTTCTTTTATCCAATAGCGGATATCAGATTTAATGTTAATGATAATATTGATTAGGATAAACAATATGTTGGCAATTAATGAATGAAAATAAGCATATCTTAATCTTCATTTTTGTTCCACTTCGAGTACTGCAAATATACAATGTGAAAATATCGTTCCGTTGTTCCTTTCCACAATTTTTCCTCGCGCTATAAACTCTCATGTTTTCTCGCTACAGCGTTATTTAACGTCTGGCCATATACTAACGTTACCTTTCTTATTTCGTACATTTCTACAGATCGAAGCGAAATGCAGTGTTTCTTTAATTAACAGAGAGACTATTTGCAGTACACCAGTCAATCAGTCTTTTAACGTGGTATTTACATTTACTTCCGTTGCTGTGTATCCATTACGAAATTTAAATACTGCGACAGGTCGTGTAAAGCCTGCATCACTCTGCAGTAATTGGATTGTATCTCTATATCCGACTAAATAACAAACTTATTAAAGTGAGATGTTACACAATAACTGCACGTTGCGTCACCAGAGTTAATCTAATGTCAACGCGTGCTGCTCTAGAATTTTAAATAACATAATTGTTTCCCTCATGACCTGCTTAATTTAGCGACAGTCCGGTGAAATTCGTGATGCAGGCAGCAATCAATCTAGTGTGACGGAATTTTCGGATTGTCGCTTCGTGAATGTGGACGAGCGCAACAGCCCATTGCTTTCGAATCCCGCTTTTGCTGACAGAATACATCGTTTTGTCGTTGCATTAAAATAACATTAGTTTAGAGAATACTGCGTTCTCATTTGCTATAAACCTGGCATTCCCAATGGCCGAAAAAGTATTATGGACAGGAAATAAAAGAATCTTTCCCTCCATTCGTTCTGTGACGATTCGTTTTTTGCTTTCCGTGTCTGCATTGGTGCAACCTTCTACGTTACACACTTCGCGCTAACCGTGTTTTCTGCAGAGCGTTTGCGCCCTTAAACTATGGAAGGAACATATTTCATACTGTGTATTTAAATTAACGTACGTTCTAATCCCATACGGGGTGTTTTCTAAATGTTGACTACTACCGTAGTAATGCTGATCGGAGCTGTCTATGTGAATATTGTATAACAATAAAAACATTGCAATTTGCTAATAGCGTTTTAATTATACCAGACATTATACCAGAGACGTCAACTACCAGTAAAGGTTAAACGCCATCCGGAGTGGCCGAGCGGTTCTAGGCGCTACAGTCTGGGACCGCGCGACCGCTACGGTCGCAGGTTCGAATCCTGCTTCGGGCATGGATGTGTGTGATGTCCTTAGGTTAGTTAGGTTTAAGTAGTTCTAAGTTCTAGGGGACTGATGACCATAGAAGTTAAGTTCCATAGTGGTCAGAGCCATTTGAACCAACCAAAGGTTAAACAATGCTCATCGAGTACAGTGGAATTACATCAGGTGACTCTAGGAGAATTCGATTAGAAAATGCGACGCTAAAAATAGTAGTCAAGATTTACTATTCGAGCAGCAGAATGGCTGACAAGGACAGAAATTAAGAGGTGGTAACATGCAGATTCACAGTAACAAAGAGGTCTTTTTAGAAAAAGAGAAACAAAGTAAGAACGAATATAGCTTTTAAGTGTAAGAGAGGGTCTTTTAGAGTGTATATTAGGACAGTAGCCTCATAAGGAAATGAAAGGTGATCGATAAACAATAAAAATATGAAGATAATAGGAGCTTCTTCAATATGGTATCGCAGTAGAATGGAGAAGGTTAGATGCATAAGTCAGATGAGTAGTAAAGGGCACTGCATCAAATTGGGAAGAAAAAAAAATCATACATAAAAATAAAATAGTACATCCTTGTAGATATATATTCTTCGAATAATTTATATCTTTGTTACGTACACAAGCACCACTTTCCAAACTTTAACGTGTAAAAATTATTTCTGTACAATTTTTTTTTCTTTAATCACAATTGTCCCATCACACATTCTGCATTTTTGTAATGGGCCCTGTTGAAATTGATACATTTTTTGACTCAAGGGGATCATTTCGTATTTTACGAATGCAGATCGAGTGCAATTCCGACAATAACCATACTGGATAAAAATAAATCCCTTCACTCACAAATATATGATGATGTACAACCACATAGAACGCCTTACAAATGTAGTGATAGCGTCTATATGTTTAGCGATACAATATGATCATCTATTACACCAATGTTTTTCTTTGCAGGCTTCCTTTTGAACCTGTCTGCGAGAAGTAAAAACTGCAAGGTGAGTAAGAGGCAGCAGTGTTTCAAAATCTCTGTCTCTCCTTCTAGTGGGTGGGTGTGCGTATTCACAGTGTTGTTTGAATGCATACATTTGTCGCCTGCACTTATACCTCAAAAGAAAAAACATGATGAAATTCCATTACTCTGTTGTCATTCATATGGTTTATTATTACACCAGTTTCTAGCAGTCTGAAAAAAAAAGAACATACTCGATACGGACTCTGTACTATGCTGAATCAGTTAGACGAGTGGATATTTTTCTTTGAACATTATAACAATCGATATACTGTCACGTGTAGTTGCAAGATCACTAGCGAAGCCATTTCGGTTTCATTTATATCGGCTTCTGTCGTAATTGATATACAGCAAGCTGCCATATCTCCCTGCGCAATTCGAGACGATTATGCACACTGATTGTAAATTATCCTTTTCATCCACGTAAGCACTGCCTTTTGAAACAGGTGATTAATTTATGCAAAACTCTCCTGACTACTTTATACTCTCCTGTTTGTTTCATTTGTTGTCTAAATGGCTGTTCCCTTCATCCACCTTGAACTGAAAAACACACCATCTGGTTTTACGATATATTGACTACCGGCATAGTTATCGTTTCGGAGTGTAGCTCATACGTTATTATAGTATTATTGCAATTTTTGGCCTATTTTGAAACTTACTTCAATAATTTCAGCAGATAAAAGGTGACGTAAAGTAAAACGAGAGAATCAAGAAACGGCAATTTTGTACCATCCGTGAACAATTAAGCAACCACCGTCATGGAACATTTTAGCCGTTTTAGTAAGTAATAGAAAACTCAATGCCCGTTACAAACAGTTCTAAGTAAATCGGCACTATATGAGGACATGTAATGCAGGAAAACAAGCTACTGACCAGCTGCCATTATTCTGCAGTAGTTTAACGAAAGGGTGGGACGACTTCAGGGAACAAATAATTACTAAAATAGGACGATGGACCATCAATAAATCTGACTTTGTTCATAAATATACAACACTTTAATAATACAACTTTTGTAACTGAACAACATTTTCCGACATATGGCCATCTGCTTCTTTTATCTACAAATTCATACAAATTTTGAAAATCATGGATATATGCTGAAGGCTTAGAGATTTCTCGTCATAACTCATACAGCGAATGAGACAATTTTTACATTCTACCTGAGAAAAGCACATTACGATTTTCAATGTTTATTTAAGCAGCGAATATCTTGTATTATTTTCTGGTAAACAAAGAGATTTTTATGTACTTGTGTATAACTACTGTGGTGTGTGCGAGTGCGTGCACGCAGAATCACTGTGTCGTCTGAATCCATTCTTTTGCCGCCGACACATATATCCCAAACCGAAAGTTTATGAAAAAAGTTCAACGTTTATGGGGTTGTACAGCTAAGCTCAAAAGGCGTAGCACATTCTGGAAGTGCAAAAACGGCGAACACTGATGAAAACATTGAGATACAAATATTTGGACCGTTTCAGAACGAATCCAATGGATGCGAATGTCCAACGTACCGAGTAAATCAAGATTTTAAACATGGCTGAAACAGCAACTGTTGAAATTGTTCACGGTAAATGATAACAGCCAAACAGTTGCAGGATAAAGATTTATTAAAATTCTTCACCACGGTTTCGGTATATCTAAATATACCTTCATCTGAAGTAAATTACACTAAAATCACATCCTGCAGTGGAGATACATAAAACAATTGTGCCAAAGGCGTCGTCAGTAGTTAAAACATCATCTCCATTTATACAACATAATTATGGACAGAGGGTTGATGCGAACACAGCGTAGCATCATTACCTCGAGTTCACAGGCGAGGTAACTGAAAAAAATTATATTTTGTAAATAGAAGTTACGTTAAACTGACACTTTCCGCATCGTTATGAGATGTCGTATTGATGTCTCTGCCAGGCACTTCATTGTGAACAGCAGAGTAATCACGTACATGTAGATAAGATGATCTCTGATGATGATGGGTTGGGTTGGGTAGTTTGGGAGAAGAGACCAAACAGCGAGGTCATCGGTCTCATCGGATTACGGAAGGACGGGGAAGGAAGTCGGCCTCGCCCTTTCAAAGGAACCATCCTGGCATTTGGCTGGAGCGATTTAGTGAAATCACGGAAAACCTAAATCAGGACGGCCGGACGCGGGATTGAACAGTCGTCCTCCCGAATGCGAGTCCAGTGTGCTAAGCACTGCGCGACCTCGCTCGGTGAGATGATCTGTGGAACAAATATTAATGTAATGTACTGTGTGTGAGCATGCGCGTGGGCTTGTGTGTGTGTGGTGGGGTTGTGTGCGCGCATTGCTTTTGTTTGTGTGTTCCAGTACAGCTCGGATGTGCCTGGAGCAGTGTGAGTGAAACTATATCCGTGTGTGAGACGAGAAGAAGACAACAAGTTCCATTACCCGATTTTTAAGAAACTTCGCTCACGGGAAGAGGGGTAAAAATAAGTGAAAATGAGTTTCGACTTATCCGTAGATACTCGACCGTTTCTGAGAAAACGACGGTCATAGTTTTCGGCACACTTTAGGTGTCTTTTATCACGTGATTAGTTCAGCTGCAGCGGTGCGCAGTTGGTAGCGTTGCGGCTTTCTTAGTTCTGAGTCTCGTGTTCGAAACCCGATTAATGTGTTTATTTTTGTTTTTCATTTATCTTCCCATGTCCCTAAAAGGTTACTACTCGTATATTTTCAATGTATGTTGAAACAACGCTGTCCTTATTCGTCTGCTGGTTGTCTGTCTGGTGAATGAATGTAAAATAAATGAATAAAAATTAAGGGCATTATTTAAGATTGTTTTCGGTGAAACTCCTGTAGAGCAGGAATCAGCTGGAAGCACCAGTTTTCGGAAAAATGATCCGTTATGCGTGATTTGCAGAGAAGTTATTGCCAACGCGTGAAATCTTCAGTAATGTTAAGTACTTTTCTTTCCCGAGTGAGATCATACGAAGTAATGTCACTATGGCAAACTTGCGTCGCACATCATGGTGCTCAGAATTTCTGATTCGAATCTTCCTACGGTCGGTACCTTGCAAACGATTTCACCAGATCTTCCTGAAGAATATGCATAATAATAAAATGTAAGAATAGTATAAGAATTGATACGGAATTAAATAAAAATGCTATAATTTTAAAATATTGTACTCCTTGAAAGTACCATGCACGTATACACTACTGGCCATTAAAATTGCTACACCACTAATCTCCTCCTCCATTCTCCGTCACTTATCTTTTTTCACTGGTAGCCTATCATAATCGCGTCAAATAATAAACTGCACTTATAATAATGTAATTCACGTCCTTTGATTTTGCAGGGGGGAAGGGACTGAAGACTTTATTTCAAGCAGTACAGTCACCACTTGTTCTCCAACACAGTCAGCACACACATCTGTGATATCGCAGTGCAGTCACCACGACGTCCGCACTCCAGCTGAATTAGTACAAATCATCGCCACCCCCTGGCCAGCGCGTGGAGACATTGCCTACACCTGTCACGTGAGGCGGAACGCTTGCTGGATCCCAACGGCCTCGTATCACTAGCAGTCGACATGACAGACATCATATCCCCATGGCTGTAACGGATCGTGCAGCCACGTCTCGATCTCTGAGTCAACAGATGGGGACGTTTGCAAGACAACAACCATCTGCACGCACAGTTCGACGACGTTTGCAGCAGCATGGACTATCAGCCTAGAGACCATGGCTGCGGTTAACCTTGACGCTGCATCACAGACAAGAGTGCCTGCGACGGTGTACTCAACGACGAACCTCGGTTCAAGAATGGCAAAACGTCATTTTTTCGGATGAATCCAGGTTCTGTTTACAGCATCATGATGGTCCAATCCGTGTTTGGCGACATCGCGGTGAACGCACATTGGAAGCGTGTATTTGTCATCGCCATACTGGTGTAGCAATTTTAATGGCCAGTAGTGTATATCATATAATAAATGTATGTCATTTATTGCGAAACTTTGTTGTAATTTTACAATTAATATAACGTGTTTGCATTCCCTAATTTGATAAAAAACATTGGTCTAGTAATCTTCTCCGGACATGGGTAGATAAATGAAAAATAAAATAAAATAAAAGCATTGATGGGGTTTCGAACACGGGGCGCGTAAGACAGAAGCCGCTACGCTAACCACCGTTGGTTCAGGAGGGTAATACGGAACGCCGTGCTGCATCCCTAGCAGTCGAGATGACAGGTATCTTATCCGCATGGCTGTAACCTGTCACGTGAGGCGGCCGGCCACTAGCGCGGGGGTCGAGCCCAGCGATCGCTCCAACGTCGTAAACATGTTTTCACTGGACACGCTGGAACTTGTCGAGTATGACGTCACAATGGCCCTTGTCCGCTAACTACGTGTATTTGTCGCCTCCACACGTTTCCCGCCAAAATTGTCTCCCTCAGAGAAGAATCGGACAACGGTCAGCCGTTTCCCTGCAACAGTTTCGGTGCCACGTTCAAACCTGTCGATGCCGACCGCCCACCATCCACCACGTGTCCCTGTGCGAGCAAGAACGCAGTGCTACACTTTTGGCAGCAAAGTTTGCCCGACAGTGGAATCCGCTGTGACTATATAACAGCACGTTTGGACCACACTAGAAAGCCCGCTAATTGACTCGCTCTCGCGCACACATAATGACTGCACAATTGCTGCGCCGCCGACCCACTTACGTCACACACCCTCCGTACACGCGACGGACATAGCCATCTGTAAATACCTGGAAAATGACTCTTTATTTCAGACATTACGGTCATGCAGGTGTGTCCCAACTAACTTCTCCATGCTCACACAGCGAAACTCCAGAGCGCAGCTGACATAAGTTCGGCCGGCTGAGCCCGCTCCATCGACAGCTCCCTGACCGGCTTACGTCAAGCACACCCCCACGGCCAGCGCGCCAGCTAGGCGGCGAGCGGTGCCTTAGGGCCCCGCCACAAACGGTCAGCCGCGTCCGCGAACACTTAACGCTGAACAGGATGGAACCTGTCGACCGCGTGCCGGACAAAGGATACGTTTGGCGCCAGAGTTTCACCGACAGTGGAATCCACCATGACCGTATAACAGCGCGTTTGCTCGTCACGAGAACGCTCGCTAATTCACTCTCACCACCCCGCTATATTAAATAATTCAATTTACGATTTCATATACGTATGCAAACGTGTTCGACTCCATAATTTCAACTACTATTCGAGAATCAGACCGCCACCTCCACCTCCTCCTCCTCCTCCTAGGAACCAGCGCCAAGTTTCAAATCTGCGCCTGCATCTCGTGGTCGTGCGGTAGCGTTCTCGCTTCCCACGCCCGGGTTCCCGGGTTCGATTCCCGGCGGGGTCTGGGATTTTCTCTGCCTCGTAATGGCTGGGTGTTGTGTGATGTCCTTAGGTTAGTTAGGTTTAAGTAGGTCTAAGTTCTAGGGGACTGATGACCATAGATGTTAAGTCCCATAGTGCTCAGAGCCATTTGAACCATTTCAAATCTGCCAGTAAACAAAGCTCACTTGCGCTTCCACCACCAACTAAGAAAATTGTTTCAAACTAAGCCACCAGCACTCAACCTCTCCCTACACGTTTCTGGTAAAACAGACTCACCCTCCAGTAAGTCCATGGATGGAGGAACGAATTTACTTTATTTAGGAATGGAATATATCTATCACACCGACATGTCCCACATCATACAGACCTGCGAAACACTCCTACATAACTCATTTATAATGTTCTACACACATGCTTGCTAATTGTAAACAGTTAAAAATAATTCATAGCACAGCCTACAGACATGCGAACCACTCGTAAATAATGCAAAATGTTTACCTCCAAATAGCCAAACAACAGCTAATTTTCGGAAATAATTTCTGTACATAGGCTGATGGAAGGAGGAACGAGTGTACTTTATTTATTTGCAACATATCTTTTTGAAACTTTTACTTCTCATAGGTACGATATGTAAGGCTGCCATAAGGCAGTTTCTGAACTCCAGTAGTGCACTACACTTGGCAACACAACCACACCCATCAAGATATTCGTTCCAGTCCAGACCTGTAACTCCTCTACAGATAAATTTGTCGAGTTATTTGTCTACTCACTCACATTCTCATCAGATTTGCCGTTATTGCGCAAAAACAGCTCAGACTGCGCTGTGCTGCTCGGTAAAGTAAGGAAGGGCTGCACTCTATTTATTTGGAGCCCTTTTATTTAGTCGCGGAGTATATTTGTCACAAAACACCCGCACTGATCCCACTGTGGTCATCTGACACAGGCCACAAACACGTAAACAACTCCTAATTTCACCACATAATACCAAACAGCTCTTAAATAATGCAGTATACAATATCAGCAGACGAGCTCTGTACTCTTAAATTCTCCAAATAAAGTACCACCCAGTGTACAGACATGCTCGCAAAATAGTGCAGCAGACGCGCCCAAACACCACCAGCTGCCAAACCGACCAAACGTCTGTGCTCGGCCACCCCCAAACATGACCTCAACACAGTCGCATTCGCACCTATCACCGGAGAAATTGATATCGCCTATGCGCCTTAGATTACGCTCGAAGGCAGGCCTCGCGCGCGTGCGGTCGGCGGGGAAGGGGATTCCAGAGTCTCCAGCCAAGTTCAGCTTCCGAGCGCTCGTGACAGCCGACACATGTGAAAGCTGCATCAGTCTTCTCATGTATACCGCCGGCGTCTCAGGTCTGGGCCTGCCTTCACGTCTATTCTCAGAATAGCTCATAGCTCGTTGACACACTCGATAACGTGGCCGGGAAAACATTTACTACTCGCATTCAACCGAGATGGTGATGGAAAACCAATCACTTTGATCTGCGCTGCAGGCGCGTGTAATCATTGAGAACACTCTATTTATTTTTTTGAACAACTTATTTAACCATACAGTGTATCTATCACACTATCACAAAACACCAATCCCAGATGTGCCCTGGGCCATGTTGCACAGCCCACAGACACACACCCAACCATAATTTCAGTACACACTATAGCAAACTGCTACTAAATAATACGTCACACAGATGTGTAGATAAGCTCAGTACTCGTAAACTATCCTAATAACGCATAGCAGAGCCTGCAGATCCGCTCGCAAAATATCTCAGCAGACGTCCGCAGGTACCCCCATTCTGCACCCTGCCCACAGGATCGTGAAGTCACCCATCCGTCTGATTTCAGACCTCGCACAGCCCCTGCTCGGCTACTGCAAGCGTGAGTTGGCGCGGTCAACGCACTCGTCAGCGGTCAAAGCACACACATACGTCTGTCCAGGTTCAAATGGCTCTGAGCACTATGGGACTTAACATCTGTGGTCATGAGTCCCCTAGAACCTAGAATTACTTAAACCTACCTAACCTAAGGACATCACACACATCCATGCCCGAGGCAGGATTCGAACCTGCGACCGTAGCGGTCACGCGGTTCCAGACTTAAGCGCCTTTAACTGCACGGCCACACCGGCCGGCGTCTGTCCAGGACCGCGATCCCGAGCCGCGACTACCGAACGCGGGTGAAAGTCAACTTTATATCAACGTAGCATAATTCGAAAGCGCAGCCTCCATACGCTACACACATCATAGCAGCACATGTCTTTACGTCCTATGATACTGTAGCACACTGCACATTGCTCCTCACACGACATTACACGGCCCTTTAACTAAACATAACTACACATCCCTAATCTCGCCTCGTCGCGTGACCAGCCATCTAAAAACCTTCTCAATATTATTCTTACTTTACAATATTTATTTTTTTTAAAAAATAAGATCTAATTTACACCTCCCACCACACCTAACCTCACACCCATCCCACCATCAACATACGCAAACCTCCTCAACCCTATCGTGACACTCATATATCACCCCACAAAGCATGCCTATCAATCAGTATACCATTCTCATCCCCTCTTTTTGAATTACAAACGTAGCCTCTATCTAAACACCAATCAACTCATCTTTCTCGCACTTTCAACAGTAAAATTAATTTTACACACACCCAGAAATACCAAACGCAATTAAAGACTCAAACTTTTATACATATCATCAAGCACATACCACAATATTCAAAGCCTGGTCCATATTTACCACCTCCACCTTCAATTAAATATTATTACCACTGCCCCAACATTCTGCCAGCTCTCGATTTGTACCTATTTTTCCGCTCTTAACTGTTGTCACTAGCGGTCGAATACCACTATCTATAGATTGCATAAATTTCCACATAAAAAAATCTCGTCCCGCTGTTTAGAGACTCCTATATCCGAACACATAGCATCATTCAACTATCACTTGCTCTTATCTAATAAGTCAACTATCAGGTCTGGGGGCAAGGTCATCCCTTTCTTTCTTTCTTTTCTTTCTTTCAGTAGCAGACAGCTATTTTTTTACATTGGTAGCTAAACTGAGCCATCAACTTAACATCACCATTCGCAAAACATATCTTCAAATACGTAAACACACTTACTCAATTACACAGCGGTCCCACTGAGGATGTTACCTTCAGTATTACAGTTCTTAATCCAATAACCACCCAAACAAGTACTAAATGCTCAAACTAATCCCATAGCGCCTTACCAAGCGAGTGTCTGAGTGCCGCCGGCGGCATGTCAAAGCCACATAGCTGTCCATCTAAACAGCCGCCCACTCAGCCCCAGCACCAGAATGCTGAAGTGGGCTCTCCCTATACCTGCTCTCCAGCTATTGTCTAACGACATACAGTGCACAAATGGATTCCTGAACAGCGCAGATCTCTATCTCCCCCTTGCATCTCCAACAGGACATGCAAACAGTGTCTCCCCCAGCCAGCAAACCCGACGTCATTCACCCTTTGCTCACAATTTCCACTCGCATATATAAAACCATATTCACTCCTGCCAAAACTCAATAATAAAAAAGCATTCTCCCTTTCCAAGCATATATGGGTATGCATTTATCTTCGCCCATCTGATCTCTGCAATTTAAGTTGGAGAAAGACATATCTATTACCTTCTGTAACCTGCCGATAAACAGAATGATCTCAGTTTCACAATACTCCCCCTGAATAACTCAGAGTGCAGCCACCCAAGAATTCCTAACAGCTCGCCAAATCCAACACCTCAAACTACAAATGCCTATATGAACAAGATCATATTAAATATACACACACGCTGCAGAGACCCCTTTAAAGTTTGATCACCCATACTCTAAGCGAATGAGAAGCTTCCTCTGGCCCTTGTTCAAACAGTGTTTTCTAACACGCTTTTGCACACTGCCGAGCATTTCGTCTTTCTGCCGTGACTTCGAAGTCATTGTCTGATTCTAAACAGACATTAACACGGACTGATGCACGGTCTCTCACAGGAAACTATACCATGCACCTTATAAATCATATTCTTACAGTCGATAGCATAACATTGAATGATTTTAAATAAAGGACACCCACAACACAAGGAAAATAGAAGAGCCTGCTGTCGTTGTAGCCACTTCCCTCGAAATTGATTGACCAGTTCTACATTTAAACTCATATGTCGCAGTGACCGAATAGTTTATAACTCCGCATTCAACTTCTAGTGATTGGTCATTTTTGCACACAAGTACAGGATCACCGTTTTCGGTGCTAGCAACCCTGGAAGTTGTGGCCCATCAACCAAAATTTCTCCCCCAACTGAAGCAAGCATTGTCAGTCAATCATTATGTCGTACCCAATGCACAGGTGCGATGGATGAGACACCACCGGTCTACTGTAATATTATCCATCACAGCTGATATCGTGAAAAATTTTACAGTAAGTCCAACACTGGCCAATCATGTGACAGCTTGCTTTTCTTAATTTCAGTATCATAGCTAAACCATACATCCTCTACTTAGCAAGTATCATTGCGACCATTCATAGGTGACTGCTCAGCACGTCCATTCACACTTAATTCTTGAACACATAAAGACGATCAAATTATACCAGACAACGCTATACATATGGGACGGGTGTGAGGTTAGGTGTGGTGGGAGGTGTAAATTAGATCTTTTTTTTTTAAATGTTGTAAAGTAAGAATAATATTAACAAGGTTTTACAATGGCTGGTCACGCGACGAGGCGAGAGCAGGGATGTGTAGTTATGTTTAGTTAAAGGGCCGTGTGATGTCGTGTGAGGAGCAATGTGCAGTGTGCTGCAGTATCATAGGACGTAAAGACATGTGCTGCTATGAAGTGTGTAGCGTATGGAGGCTGCGCTTTGGAATTATGGTACGCTGATATAAAGTTGACTTTCACCCGCGTTCGGTGGTTGCGGCTCGGGAACGCGGTCCTAATATAGCGGGGTGGTGAAAGTGATTTAGCGAGCGTTCTCGCGACGAGCAATAGAATGCAGCCCTTCCTTACTTCACCGAGCAGCACACTGCAGTGTGAGCTGTTATTGTGCAATAACGGCAATCTGGTCAGAATGTGAGTGAGTAGACAAATAACTCGACAAATTTATCTGTAGAGGAGTTACAGGTCTGGACTGGAATGAATATCTTGATGGGTGTGGTTGTGTTGCCAAGTGTAGTGCACTACTGGAGTTCAGAAACTGCCTTATGTCAGCCTTACATATCGAAACCTATGAGAAGTAAAAGTTTCAAAAAGATATGTTGCAAATAAATAAAGTACACTCGTTCCTCCTTCCATCAGCCTATGAACAGAAATTATTTCCGAAAATTAGCAGTTGTTTGGCTATTTGGAGGTAAATGTTTTGCTTTATTTATGAGCGGTTCGCATGTCTGTAGGCTGTGCTATGAATGTGTTTTGCAGGTCTGTATGATGTGGGACATGTCGGTGTGATAGACATACTCCATTCCTAAATAAAGTAAATTCGTTCCTCCATCCATGGACTTACTGCAGGGTGAGTCCGTTTTACCAGAAACTTGCAAGGAGAGGTTGAGTGCTGGTGGTTTAGTTTGAAACAATTTTCTTAGATTGGTGGCAGAAGCGCAAGTGAGCTTTGTTTACTGGCAGATTTGAAATTTGGCGCTGGTACCTAGGAGGAGGAGGAGGTGGCGGTCTGGTCCTCGAAAAGTAGTTGAAATTAGGGAGTCGAACACGTTTGCATACGTAAATGAAATTGTAAATTGAATTATTTAATATAGCGGGGTGGTGAGAGTGAATTAGCGAGCGTTCTCGTGATGAGCAAACGCGCTGTTATACGGTCATGGTGGATTCCATTGTTGGTGAAACTCTGGCGCCAAACGTATCCTTTGTCCGGCACGCAGTCGACAGGTTCCATTCTGTCCAGCGTCAAGTGCTCGCGGGCGCGGCTGACCGTTTGTGGCAGGGCCCTAAGGCGCCGCTCGCCGCCTAGCTGGCGCGCTGGCCGTTGGGGTGTGCTTGACGTAAGCCGGCCAGGGAGCTGTCGATGGAGCGGGCTCAGCCGGCCGCGTGTACGTTAGCTGCACTCTGGAGTTTCGCTGTGTGAGCATGGAGAAGTCAGTTGGGATAAACCTGCATGACCGTAATGTCTGAAATAAGAGTCATTTTCCAGGTATTTACAGAAGACTATGTCCGTTGCGTGTATGGAGGGCGGCGCAGCGATTGGACAGTTATTACGCGCGCGCGAGCGTGAGTCAATTAGCGGGCTTTCTAGTGCGGTCCAAACGTGCTGTTATATAGTCATGGCGGATTCCACTGTCGAGCAAACTTTGCCGCCAAAAGTGCAGCACTGCATTCTTGCTCGCACAGGGATACGTGGTGGATGGTGAGCGGTCGGCATCGACAGGTTTGAACGTGGCACCGAAAGTGTTGCAGGGAAACGGCCGACCATTGTGCAATTCAGCTCCGAGGGAGACAATTTTGGCGGGAAACGTGTGGAGGCGACGATAATGGTGAGCGGACAAGGGGCCACTGTGACGTCAAACTCGACAAGTTCCAGCGTGTCCAGCGAAAACATGTTTACGAGGTGTGAGCGATCGCTGGGCTCGCCCCCCGCGCTAGTGGCCGGCCGCCTCACGTGATAGGTGCAGGTAGTGTCTCCATGCGCTGGCCAGGGGTGGTGAGGGTTTGAACTAATTCAGCTGGAGTGCGGACGGCATGGTGACTGCACTGCGATATCACAGATGTGTGTGCTGACTGTGTTGGGGAACAAGTGATGACTGTACTGCTTGAAATAAAGTCTTCAGTCCCTTCCCCCCTGCAAAATAAAAGGACGTGAATTACGTTACTATAAGTACAGTTTATTATTTGACACAATTATGGTAGGCTACCAGTGAAAAAAGATAAGTGACGGAAAAAGCTCGTACATGTGATCAATTATGGTGTTTGGGATTTGTATTTATTATAGATTTTTGTTATGGATGTAAGGATAATGGCTTTCTCACCGAGAAAATCGGACATCTTGAATAAATAATGATAATGATAATAATACACAGAAGTACAGTTTTCGAAAGAATATCATGTTGGAATTAGAATTTGGAGCAATTTTCTAGTGGAGGTAGGCCTATAATAATAAATGATAATGAATGATAATAAATGATAATGAATGATAATAAATCACAATGAATGATAATGAATAATAATAAATGACAATGAATGATAATGAATGTTAATAAATGATAATGAATGATAATGAATAATAAACAAAAGTAAGGTTTTGTAGCCATTATCATGTTGGAATTTGAATTTGGAGGGAATTTTCTAGTGGAGGCAGGTCAATAATAATAAATGATAAAAAATGATAATGAATGTTAATAAATGATAATCAATAATAATCATAAAGAGAAGTACAGTTTTGCATGCATTATCCTGTTGGAATTCAAACTTCCGCCATTTTTTTTCTTCTGGAGGTTTAGGTTAGTGAACGTAGCACAACTGGACTATTTTCCCACCAAAATCCGCCATCTTGGATGACGTCATGCGATTTTGCCAAGTCTACATGCCGCCATCTTGAATAAATTTGGCAACAATGCAACGTGCACTGGCAAAAACCTTGTCCCTCTACTGATGAGAGCATATTTTACTTTTCAGATTGTAAACATCAATATACTGTCATAGGTAGTTGCAAGATCGTTAGTTAAACCATTCAGTTGCATTTCTACCAGCTGCTCTTCTAGGTAATCTGCAGTAACTTGCCCGTACTCGTAATAAATTTGCAAGGGAATAGAAAATCATGTGATTTATGCGGTCACTATTGCGGTGTTGCCACGTTTGCGGGATGGCCACACGGACACGATTTCTAGGACGACTTAAGTTCTGTGTAACAGTTTAGAGGGACAACCAAAATGCGTGTTGTTGGACAGGATATACCAACAACTTGCATACTAGGAATACAAAAAAGTTTGTAACAAAAAAAAATCTAAGGATCTTCAACATACCGATGCCAGAGATAAAGACCCACAGTGTTAAACGTCTGTTGGACGATCCTTCTTGGAAACAAGGATGACCTGTCTTGTTTTCCAGTCATCAGGAACACATCACTCCTCCAGAGACCTACAGTACACCGCTGCTGTAAGAAGGCGAAGTTCTTTTGCTTAGGCTAATATGGAATCCTACTGGCATCCCGTCAGGTCGAATTGCCTTCGCCTTGTCGAGCGATTTCAGTTTCTTTTCTGTCCCACGGTCACATATTTCGATATCAGCCATTTTGTCGTTCGTGCAACGATTCAGAGGAGGCACTGCTGCGTGATATTCATCTGTGAAACAGAGACTGCGCTACTGAATGAAGACAATTACCGCACACCTTGTAAAATGTCTGGGCTGTTATATTAGGTCGACTTCTCTTTCACCTTTCTCCATGAATTTTATAATTAGCTGACTCCAAGCGCTGATCATTCAGAGTAACGTGTGACGAAGAATGCTGAAAATTAGATGGACTGACAAGGTAAGGAATGAGGAGGTTCTGCGCAGAATGCCAGAGGAAAGGAATATGTGGTAAACACTGACAAGTACAAGGGAAACGATGATAGGACATCTGTTAAGACGTGATGGAATGACCTACATGGTACTAGACGGAGCTGCAGAGGGCAAAAATTGTAGACGAAGACAGAGATTTGAATACATCCAGCAAATAATTGAGGACGTAGGTTGCAAGTGCTACTCTGACATGGCACAGGAGTGGAATTCACAACGGGCTGCAACAAACCAGTCAGAAGACTGATGACTCAAAAAAAAAAAAAAAAAAAAAAAAAAAAAAAAGACAGAATAGATTGAGATCGTGATTGTTAAGAAGTCACAAACTGTATGTTTGATTATGAGTGCTCAAAAATTATGAACACTTTTAATTACTCACAGCTTAGCCACATTCCACATGCCACAATATGTTACCGATCGCGTTCGTACTGAAACTTATACAGTAACCTACAGCGGTGCGAAAAACTATTTTAAGCATTCAGCAGCAAAACAGCCAAACAGTGGTGCCTGGTGCACGACTTGTACTCAGTTCCCGGACTGTTACGCTGCAACTGCAACACCTGTGTTCGTGTCAAGCGACAACAATTAACGTCCCAATAGAAGCATTGTCTATGGTCACAGATTATTTCGTACCTTTGACATTAGCTAAACTGTAGGTAGCTGTAATACACACTCTATGGCTTGGCGGATTGATAACTCTGGCATATAAAATTAATAACTGACGTCGAATGTCTTGCCGTGTGATGGTACCGTACCCCTACCCTTACAACGTGATTATATTGTTGGACAGTTGCGTTTCTTTGGCGCCCATTTTCTACAGAAATTATGCATGCGACAAATCTTTGGTAGAGACGTTCTTATACTGTTAGTGTTGTAATCTTACCCTCGGACACATCACCATGAAATTCAATATTTTCAAAAGCTTCGGGAGGCATAGAAATACAAAAGAAAAACATTTTACTTATCTTCATTTTCTCTTCTTGTTGTCATAAAAAAAAAATACGTCTGTCTCCATCAGAGACATGCCCACTACTCCTTATATTCTGTGGTACTCACAATATTCCAAAGAGTTAAAAAAAATGTTTACAAACTTTCTTGACAAAAGAAGAATCATCACCAAGATATAACATTATTTTGCACATGAATCCAGAAATAAATTTAATAATTAGCGTTAGATTGTGCAATTAATAATATGAGTTTTAAGTACACCACAAATTTCGTAATTTCAAGTATTTTTAAACGAACAGTAATTTTAATCGTAATTACATATATATTGTAACAACTTAATTTCTTTTTATAAGTTTTAGCCTGAAATATAGTACAGCATATGCAAAATATATGAATTCTTTCAGTGGAACAGCCGAGAACGTTCACCTATACCAAATTCGGGATTAATCCTGGTATCGGCTACTTCTATAAAAAGTTAAGTTAGAAAAGGGCGTGCCATTACAGTGTGCAAGTAGTATATCTGTAGCGTCAGAGTGAATGAAGTTTGGGGTTTGGAGGGTTGGGTTGTTTGGAAGAGGAGACCAGACAGTGAGGTCATCGGTCTCATCTGAAGGGAAGGATGGGGAAGGAAGTCGGCCGTATGCTTTCAAAGGAACCATCCCGGCATTTGCCTGGAGCTATTTAGGGAAATGACGGAAAACCTAAATCATGATGGCCGGACACGGGATTGAACCGTCGTCCTCCCGAACGAGAGTCCAGTGTGCTAGTCACTGCGCCACCTCGCTCGGTTATGAATTTTGGTTCACCCAGTATGTACAGGGTGTAACAGAAATATAGCTACAAACTTCAAGGGATTGCAGAGGGTGGTCATGAGGATTAGAGCGAGGGGAGGAACCCCTGTCCGGAAATGTCGTCCAAGTTACAAGGGAGAAGTCGCCCTGCCACAGGTTAAGCTCTTCTGCAGCAGGCGAGGAATGTAACACTGACGTCCTGCACTTGGCATTCCTTACAAAGTGTCATGCGTGGACACATTAGACGCCAGCCAACGGCATGAATGCTTTCAGGGACATTGTGAGAAGTTCGGCCTGTGGGTCGTCGCCATTACAATTCACGTTTGTGGTGGGGCGCCTTCTGCCCTGCAGCTTAGACGCTCTGTGTCGTTGTTGAGTGGGCAGGGGTTTGTCTTCTCGCTGTGTTCATCATGACCATCATGTAAAACTTCTTGAAGTTCATTGGTTTCATTCCGCACACCATGTTTCACCAAAAATGTAGGAAGTAGGAGATAAGTTCTGTAGGAAGGTAGTACCCATGTAAGAGGTGTGGGTGAAGCAGAAAACAGTATAGACATGGATCAGGGCTATAATATTGAGTGTGACCTGATAAAAATAGCATTTGCAACGAGCCATACAAATGTTAGCTTGGTTCCTGCTTCCATGCAGTATGATCGGGCCCAGTTGAACAGCTCTGTCAGTGGGGTCAATATGGAGCTAGATCAGCTGCTTCGGGCGGATACTGTATCAGGAATAGGTTTGGTTGCTGTTGATGGTATTGGTAGGTAGGAGTTCACAAGGTATGGCCTGCATCTCAGTAGGAAATGGAAGGGTAAATTGGCTGGGATGATAGCAGAATCTTTAAGGAGGGGCACTGACACTCATGGGAATATCTCTTTTCTAGGCTATGTGATCTGACATTCAATGAAATTAAGTTTACTGAGAAGCTCAGACAGGCAGGTACGAGAAATATTAAAACATCACAAGATCCATTTAAAAGTACAGTGAAAAAAAATGTTAGTATGTCACAAGATTCTCAAAAAAGCAAAGTGAAAAATAATGTTAGTATATTGCAACAGATATCAGGGGATTCAAAAACAAAGTAGATGAGCTTCTTCTTGGTTAGAAAATTTAGAAAATGAGAGAGAAATAGATGTACTGTGCCTGTCTGAACATCCTATAGTCACGTATGTAAATGGTAAATGTAGGTGGATATAAGCTTTCAGCACATGTAAGTAGAGACACATGGAGAGGGGAGGAGTTGCCATTTATGTTAAAATTTATCATCATGTGCGAAATTTAGAAACTAAAAAATTTTATGTAGAGCAACGTGTAGAAGCATGTGGTTCTGAGCTTAAACTAAATAATGGTACTTTTATAACTGTTGCTGCCAATCGGTCCCCATTGGAAAATTTTCAGCTATTTTTGAAAAACTTGGATTCTTTGTTGTGCTATCTGTCAGACAGAGGGAAGAAAATTATTGTTTGTAGTGATTTCAATGTAGATCTTCTGAAAGAGTCTAATAGAAAGCTTGACCTTGAAGTATTACTTAGTTCTCTCAACTTGACGTCAGTTATTGGTTTTGCCGGCCGCGGTGGTCTCGCGGTTAAGGCGCTCAGTCCGGAACCGTGCGACTGCTATGGTTGCAGGTTCGAATCCTGCCTCGGGCATGGATGTGTGTGATGTCCTTAGGTTAGTTAGGTTTAAGTAGTTCTAAGTTCTAGGGGACTGATAACCACAGAAGTTAAGTCCCATTGTGCTCAGAGCCATTTGAACCAGTTATTGGTTTTCTTACTAGGGCAGTACAGAAAAGCAGCACTTTGATAGATAATGTTTTTATAGACCAATATAAGTTTAATTAAATAAAATCTTTTTGTATTAAGAATAGTCTGTCTGATTATGATGCATAGCTAGTTAAAGTGTGTGCCATAGCTCCATACAGTAATGCAAAACAGTCCTCCAAAACAGTGCATTCAGTTAACGATTTACAACTGCTAATTTTAGGGAAATCTTGCAAAAGTTAGACTGGGAAGAGATGTCCAGGGAACCAGTTGCTAATTTAAAATTTAACTTATTTCATGAGTATATATGGAAACAGTTTACCAAAAAAAACAGTGAAACATGATTTTAAGAAGCCATGTAAAACGCCATAGCTTACTAAAGGGATGAAAATATTTGGCAAATAGAAAACGGAAATGTATCTTATAGCTAGAAGGCGTAATGATCCAGAAAAGTCAAATGTTATAAAAACTACTGCACTACAATAAGTAAAGTTGTTAAAAAGTCCAGAAGTATGTACATTATGTCTCAGGTTAGCATCTCTGATAATAAAATTAAAACAATTTCGAATATTGTTAAAAGGGAACAGGGCAACCTAGAGCATGAGAAGATTATTTCTATCAAACACAATGTTAACAAAAAGTCAGAGGTAAAAAATATTTTAATGATAATTTTTAAGAATTGCAGAGAAAAAGGGATCCAGTTATTCACTAGAAAATGCAATGTTGTATATGGAAGAGGCTGTACCTATGCAATTTAATAAAATTTAAATTCAACCGACCACTCCCACTGAAATTGGGAAAATAATGAATTCATTCAGCAGTAAAAACTCACATGGAACTGATGGCTTTTTCAACAGAGAACTAAAAGCTTATTCCCAACAGATAAGTAAGATTCTCAACCCAATGTGTAGTAGCTCACTGAAACAGGGCATTTTTCCAGATAGACTGAAATAAGCTATTGTTAAACCACTGCATAAAGGGGGGATAGGTCCGGTGCTAACAACTACCGCCCAATCTCACTTCTGACAGCTTTATCCAAAACTGTTGAAAAAGAAGAGTAGATTCACATATTTGAGAAAATGATGTACTAACAAAATGTTAATTTGGTTTTCCTAAAGGCTTTTCAACA
The DNA here is from genome assembly GCF_023864345.2 of Schistocerca serialis cubense. NCBI lineage: Eukaryota > Metazoa > Arthropoda > Insecta > Orthoptera > Acrididae > Schistocerca > Schistocerca serialis. Next base: position 109,223,115 of record NC_064641.1, on the reverse strand, counting down.
AAAAATGCTATAAATGCTTTCACTGATCAAATATTAAATGCTCCGAATAACCGAACATTACCCACTGTGATATTTTGTTCTCTCTGAAAGACTTATGATTGTGTGATCCGTGAAATTCCTTTAGATAAGCTTAATAATTGTGGTATGAGAGGGACAGTGCAGAAATGGTTTACTTCATATTTAACTGGAAGAATCCAGAAGATTGCAATTAACAGTACAAATAGACTGCAAAAATCAGTAGTGTCCTCTAACTGGGGAGGTGTCAAGAGTGGTGTCCCACAGGGTTCAGTCTTGGGTCCCTTATGGTTCTTAATATATGTCATGGTTCTTTATATATATCAGTGACTTGCCACTCTATATTCATGAAAATGCAAGGCTAGCTTTTTCTGATGATACAAGTATAGTTATCACATCCAAGTGACAAGAATTAGCTGAGGAAATTGTAACTAATGTCTTTATCAGAGAATTATGAAGTGCTTCTCTGCAAATGGACTCTCACTACATCTTCATCTCCGTGTTTACTCTGCTATTCACAATAAAGTGTCTGGCAAAGGGTCCAATGAACCACCTTCAAGCTGTCTCTCTACCATTCCATTCTCGAAAAGGCATGCAGGAAAAACGAGCACTTAAATTTTTCTTTGTGAGCTCTAATTTATCTTATTTTATCTTGATGAGCATTTCTTCCTATGTAGGTAGGTGCCAACACAATGCTTTCGCAATCGGAGGAGAAAACTGGTGACTGAAAATTCATGAGAAGATCCCGTCGCAATGAAAACGCATTTGTTTTATTGCTTGCCACTCCAATTCACTTATCATGTCTGTGGCACTGTCTCCCCTTTTTCTTGATAATAAAAAACGAGCTGGCGTTCTTTGAACTTTTTCGATGTCATCTGTCAATCCTACCCGATGCATATCCCACACTGCACAGCAGTACACCAGAATAGGGCGGACAAGCATGGCGTAAGCAGTCTCTCGAGTAGACCTGTTGCATCTTCTAAGTGTTCTGCCAACGAATCGGAATCTTTGGTTTACTCCACCCACAACATTATCTATGTGATCGTTCCAATTTAGGTTATTTGTAGTTAGTTGAATTTACAGCCTTCAGATTTGTGGGACTTAAAGCGTAATCGTAATTCAGTGAATTTCTTTTAGTACTCAGGTGAATAACTTCACACTTTTCTTTGTTCAGGGTAATTGCCACTTTCCGTACCATACAGATATTTTATCTCAATCATTTTGCAATTGGTTTTCGTTATCTGATAACTTGACAAGGCGGTAAATGACAGCATCATCTGCAAACAATCTAAGACGGCTACTAAGATTGTCTCCTATATCGTTAGTATGGATCAGGAACAATAGAGGGCCTATAACACTTCCTTGCGGAATGCCGGATATTACTTCTGTTTTACTCGATGACGTTCTGCCTGTTTCTATGAACTGTGACCTTTCTGACAGGAAACGACGAATCCAGTCGCACAACTGAGGCGATATTCCATAGGCAAGAAGTTTGGTTAGAAACGGTGTCGAAAGCTTTCTGGAAATCTAAATATATGAAATCAATTTGACATCTCCTGTCGATAGCCCTCATTACGTCATGAGTATAAAGTGCTAGTTATGTTTCTCAAGAACTATATTTTCTGAATCAGTGGTGACTATGTGTCAATAAATCGTTTTCTTCGAGGTACTTCATAATGTTCGAATACAGTATATGTTCCCAAACCCTACGGCAAATCGACGTTAGTGATATGATCCTGTAATTCAACGGATTACTCCTACTTCCCTTTTTGGGTATTGTGTGACTCGAGTAATTTTCCAGTCTTTAGGTATTGATCTTTCTATGAACGAGCAGTTGTATATAATTGCTAAATATGGAGCTACTGTATCAGTACACTCTGAGAGGAAACTGACTGGTACACAATCTGGACCGGAAGCCTTGCCTTTATTAAGTGGTTTTGAGGGGACACAGTATATACAATTCTGTTCAGTACATGCCATAACACCACTGATAAATATAGACTTTGAGCAGAAGTCTGTTGCTAAGGCAGAATATTCAAAATTTCTGGGTGTGCGAATTGGTCTGCTGAAAAGATTAGGTTCAGCTACTTACGCTATTAGTGTTGTAGCACATTTTGGTGATAAACATATCAGTAAATTAGCATATTGTGCCTATTTTCATTTACTGCTTTGATATTGCATCATATTTTGGGGTAATTTATCACTAAGAGAAAAAGTATTCATTGCACAAAAGCGTGTGGACAGATTAATAGTTGGAGGCCACTCAAGATTACCTTGCAGACATTTATTTAAGGAACTCGGGATATTCACAGTACCTTCGCAGTAAATATATTTACTTATGAAATTTGTTATTAATAACCCATCCCAATTCGAAAATAATAGCAAAGTGCATAGCTAAAACACTGGAACAAAGAATTATCTTCATTATCCTGGGTTAAATCTGACTTTGGCACAGAGAGGGGTGAATTATGCTGCCACAAAAATCTTTGGTCATTTGCAAAATAGCATTAAATGTCTGACAGACAGCCAACCAGCATTTGAAAAAAAAATTAAAAGAATTTCTGAATGACCACTCCTTATGAATTTTTATATACAAAGTAGTAACTGAAAAAAATTATATTTTGTAAATAGAAGTTACGTTAAACTGACACTTTCCGCATCGTTATGAGATGTCGTATTGATGTCTCTGCCAGGCACTTTATTGTGAACAGCAGAGTAATAACGTACATGTAGATGAGATGATCTGTGATGATGATGGGTTGGGTTGGGTAGTTTGGGAGAAGAGACCAAACAGCGAGGTCATCGGTCTCATCGGATTAGGGGAGGACGGGGAAGGAAGTCGGCAGTGCCTTTTCAAAGGAACCATCCTGGCATTTGGCTGGAGCGATTTAGTGAAATCACGGAAAACCTAAATCAGGACGGCCGGTCGCAGGATTGAACAGTCGTCCTCCCGAATGCGAGTCCAGTGTGCTAAGCACTGCGCGACCTCGCTCGGTGAGATGATCTGTGGAACAAATATTAATGTAATGTACTGTGTGTGAGCATGCGCGTGGGCTTGTGTATGTGTGGTGGGGTTGTGTGCGCGCATTGCTTTTGTTTGTGTGTTCCAGGACAGCTCGGAAGTGCCTGGAACAGTCTGAGTCAAACTATATCCATGTGTGAGACGAGAAGAAGACAGCAAGTTCCAATACCTGATTTTCCAGAAACTTCGCCCACTGGAAGAGGGGTAAAAATAAGTGAAAACGAGTTTCGACTTATCCGTAGATACTCGACCGTTTCTGAGAAAAAGACGGTCATAGTTTTCGGCACACTTTAGGTGTCTTTTATCACGTGATTAGTTCAGCTGCAGCGGTGAGCAGTTGGTAGCGTTGCGGCTTTTTTAGTTCTGAGTCCCGTGTTCGAAACCCGATTAATGTGTTTATTTTTGTTTTTCATTTATCTTCCCATGTCCCTAAAAGGTTACTACTCGTATATTTTCAATGTATGTTGAAACAACGCTGTCCTTATTCGTCTACTGGTGGTCTGTCTGGTGAATGAATGTAAAATAAATAAATAAAAATTAAGGGTATTATTTAAGATTGTTTTCGGTGAAATTCCTGTAGAGCAGGAATCAGCTGGAACCACCAGTTTTCGGAAAAATGATCCGTTATGTGTGATTTGCAGAGAAATTATTGCCAACGCATGAAATCTTCAGTAATGTTAAGTACTTTTTTTTCCCGAGTGAGGTCACACGAACAAATGTCACTATGGCAAACTTGCTTCGCACATCATGGTGCTCAGAATTTCTGATTCGAATATTCCTACGGTCGGTACCTTCCAAAGGATTTCACCAGATCTTCCTGAAGAATATGCATAATAATAGAATGTAAGAATAGTTTAAGAATTGATATGGGAATTAAATAAAAATGCTATAATTTTAAAATATTGTACTCCTTGACAGTACCATGCACGTGTACACTACTGGCCATTAAAATTGCTACACCACGACGATGACGTGCTACAGACGCGAAATTTAACCGACAGGAACAAGAAGCTGTGATATGCAAATGAATAGCTTTTTAAAGCATTCACACAAGATTGGCGCCGGTGGCGACACCTACAACGTGCTGGCATGAGGAAAGTTTCCAACCGATTTCTCAGTTGACCGACGTTGCCTGGTGAAAAGTTGTAGTGATGCCTCGTTTCCGACTTTGGTAAAGGCCGGATTGTAGCCTATCGCGAATGCGATTTATCGTATCGCGACATTGCTGCTCGCGTTGGTCGAGATCCAATGACTATCAGAAGAATATGGAATCGGTGGGTTCAGGAGGGTAATACGGAACGCCGTGCTGGATCCCAACGGCCTCGTATCACTAGCAGTCGACATGACATGCATCTTATCCCCATGGCTGTAACGGCTCGTGCAGCCACGTCTCGATCCCTGAGTCAACACATGGGGACGTTTGCAAGACAACAACCATCTGCACGAACAGTTCGACGACGTTTGCACCAGCATGGACTATCAGCTCAGAGACCATGGCTGCGGGTTACCCTTGACGCTGCATCACAGAGTGCCTGCGATGGTGTACTCAACGACGAACCTCGGTTCACAAATGGCAAAACGTCATTTTTTCGGATGAATCCAGGTTCTGTTTACAGCATCATGATGGTCGCATCCGTGTTTGGCGACATTGCGGTGAACGCACATTGGAAGCGTGTATTTGTCATCGGCATACTGGTGTATCACCCGGCGTGATGGTATGGCGTGTCATTGGTTACACGTCTCGGTCACCTCTTGTTCACATTGACGGCACTTTGAACAGTGGACGTGACATTTCAGATGTGTTACGACCCGTGGCTCTACCCTTCATTCGATCCCTGCGAAACCCTACATTTCAGCAGGATAACGCACGACCGCATGTTGCAGGTCCTGTACGGGCCTTTCTGGATACAGAAAATGTTCGACTGCTGCCCTGGCCAGCACATTCTCCAGATCTCTCACCAATTGAAAACGTCTGGTCAATGGTGGCCGAGCAACTTGATGAACTGTGGTATCGTGTTGAAGCTGGATGGGCAGCTGTACCTGTGGACGCCATCCAAGCTCTGTTTGACTCAATGCCCAGGCGTATCAAGGCTGTTATTACGGCCAGAGGTGGATGTTCTGGGTACTGATTTCTCATGATCTATGCACCCAAATTGCGTGAAAATGTAATCACATGTCATTTCTATTATAATATATTTGTCCAATGAATACCCGTTTATCATCTGCATTTCTTCTTGGTGTAACAATTTTAATGACCAGTAGTGTATATCATATAATATAAGTATGTCGTTTATTGCGAAACTTTGTTGTAATTTTACAATTAATATAACATGTTTGCATTCCATAATTTGATAAAAAACATTAGTCTAGTAATCTTCTCCGGATATTGGCAGATAAATGAAAAATAAAATAAAATAAAAGTATTAATGGGGTTTCGAACACGGGGCGCGTAAGACAGAAGCCGCGACGCTAACCACCGTGCCACCCATGCGGCTGAACTTATCGCGTGATAAAAGGCATATAAATTACAGCAGAATATTTGCCCGTGGTTTTCTCAGAAATGGTCTTTCACTGAGCGAAGTTTCTGGGAAATCGTGTTATGGCACTTGCCGTGTTCTTCTCGTTGGTAGTGGGAGACAATTACTGTAGGTCTGAGGCAGCCCCGTTGTGACGAAGGGGATGAGGAAGTGGTGATGAGTATGCATGATTCAGGAATGCCTGGAACAATGACAGCCAGACTCGGTACATACGGGACCTACTATCTGAAAGAGCGAACTGCTGGTGTAAAATACCCCTAGCACTCACACGGAAGGGGCGTTGATGTCAATACGACAACTAAGGAACGGAGTTTTAAGATTCTATAAAACAGATTTTAGCCTTTCGTTTTCTTGGAATAGCCATGTTTCGGTTTAAACAAACTATTTTAGCCTTTTTAAATCTTTGTATGGAACATATAAGGAACAATATAAAATTTTATTATATTTTTGATGCAGTTATTCTAGTTCTTTTAGTAAGATAAACAATTAATCATTCCTTGTAACGGCACTCCAAAAAGTGCCTAAACAATCGAGTATTTACCGATGCTACAGTTATTTTCTCTTTTTATAGTATTTCAATGTAAATCTTTCACCGAAAAGTTCTTTTTATGTGTTACTCACATAAAAACACGCACTTGAGATGTGTACCTATGTATGACCACATTCTGTGGCCTAACGCGACAGCTCACACGAAATTTTACATTACATTTTGGTATTTCAGTACACAATTAACCACATTTCTATGTTTTGTAAAGCGAAACTTTTTCTTTTTTCTATTAGTATATTTTTGTAGGCTGAGAAAGGTCTCGAGACAGCACAATAGGCCAATGGTGCGTATTTCATCGACGCAATTGCTCATGGTCCCCCGTAAATCCACCTTCGAACTTCTCCCCCTCAATAATGGCGGACATTTTCTTTGTATAATCCTATTCAGGATTCCTCAGAAGAATGATCCTTAATTTAGTGATGCATGCTGTACGCACTGAACCAGGTGTTTCCTCAAGATACATTTCAGGGTCCACGTCTACAGCATCTTTCAGTGCTAGAGATATGGATTCCGGGTGTTGAATTGCAACAGGGCCGTGTTGAAAGTGAGCTCTTAAAATGCCAGGAATGCAACATTTTCCCTATTCTTAACGGCCTTCTTGGCTTTTTCAGTAAAAGCTGATTCTTTAGAGTCGAAAAGTCTTCCACCACTCTGAGTCTTTGATTCTGTTCGGCATAATACGAAACCGCCAAGAGCCAGGTGCACCAGCGTGTAAGTAAGAGCTCAGGTGGAATGGGAATGTTGGGATTTCTTTCCTTAAAGATCAAAATGTAGTTAGAAGCTTCGATAAATATTTTCCTCACAGAGGAGATGATACTGTTAACCTCACGAAAAGTATTTCTGACTTCCCCTGCTTGACGGTGTAGGCCGAGAGCAAAGTGTGTGTAGTGGGTCATACTGGGATAGAATTCTTTCAGTGTTGCTCCAGCTTTTAACATATAGGCGACACAGTTCGTCACCAACAGCAAAACTGTCTCCTCCCTTTCCTCTCCTGGCCATAGAATGCGTAGGGCATACCTGACAGCGCCGGCTACAGTACTGTGATTCGTCTTCAGTTCTTTATACAGGAGGAGCTGGGGTTTTTCCTTGTGCCGTGCAATCTACACTGCGCAACAGAATTAAGTGTTAACTTTTTCGCAACCCCGTAATTGCCTCCTACTGCAAAGCATAAATTTGAAATTTGATTCAAAGGTGCCCAGAACCATCCTGCGAAAGCTTAGTGCCCTGTGACGTCACACCCGGCCTCGGCGACGCATCCCACAGCAAGGTGTCGACACGTGCGAAAGAAATGCCACAGCTCAGAAGTTCGCGTGTGCTGTTAGGTGTGTTATTGACTTCACAGTGGCAGCAAATTTCACCTCAATGCTGCCCAACACCACCACGAACGTATCACGCGATGAGAAGTTCGTCACAGCCCCTCTTACCCACATTTCGCCCTTTCTTTTGACACCTCTGCGATGGTGGTCAGAACGGGGACGCCCCACGTTGAAATCATGCGGTTTTCTTATGGGTTGCCGACTAAAACATTTCAGACGTGAGGGCCTGACATAAATAGCGTCAATAACTCCACTTCTTTAACAGGGCGTCGATTCCCACACATTTCGCCGTTCAAACCTTTCGCACTGGTGACACCCTCGGACGCAGTGTTTGCTATAGTGTACAGGTTGTAACTGCTAGGGACCGTTCAAAATCATTCGAAAAAGTCTTGGTTCAAATGGCTCTGAGCACTATGGGACTTAACATCTGAGGTCATCAGTCCCGTAGACTTAGAACTTCTTAAACCTAACTAACCTAAGGACATCACACACATCCATGCCCGAGGCAGGATTCGAACCTGCGACCGTAGCAGCAACGCGCTTCCAAGCGCCTAGAACCACTCGGCCACAGCGGTCGGCCCGACTAAGTCTGAACGTGACCCGCAGCAATAAAGGGCAATTATAATTTTTCAACCGTCCTGGTTTCTGCACTCCTGTGGCGTGATCACGCGTGATTGCAACATTAACATAGGCGTGAAAAAAACGGCAAAGTCCCTCTAAGACCCCTTACTACCCACCTTCCCCCCATCCCAGTTCGTCAACACCCTCGGTGCCACTCACGCATCTTTGTTCAGCACTTTAGAAATCTACCTTCTCAAATCTCGATACCAAATCTGCCTGGAGGCTGCTCTAGCACTTGAAGGTTGACAACCCCTTCGACGCTCCTATTATGCAGTTTGCCTACCTTCAGGCGCTAGAGCAGCCGACAGGTTGTATACGCCTCGAAGTTTCTGACTGGTACAGTGTTTTAATTGAAGCCATTTACGACACCCCCTCGGGCCTTTTTGTGTCAGTTCTGAGCGGCGATATGTCTGAAATGTTTTCGTCGGCCACCCATAAGAAAACCATTTGAGTTCAACTCCAGGCTGCGCTGTTCTGACCTGCATCGCAGGGACGTCAAAAGAAGGACTTAAATACAGAGAAGAGGGGCTGTGACGGCCTTCCCATAGTGTGACACGTCCACGGTGGCAATGGGTATAGTTGTAGTGAAATTTGGTGCAACTGTGACGTCATTAACTCACCTTACAGCTCACATGAACTTCTGAGCTATGGCCTTTTTTCCGCATGTATCAACACATCGCTATTTGAAGTGTCTACGAGCCTGAGGGTGACGTCACATGGCGCCCTGCTTTTTGCGCCGTTACTTAGGAAGTTTGTAGGCACCTTTGAGCGAAATTTCAAACTTAAGCGCTGCAATGGAAAGCAACTACGTGATTTCGAAATAGTGATCCCCTAATCCTGTTGCTCAGTGTAATTTCCCCACCACGGCATTAGCTACGAATCTGCCACACAAATAGCTCTTTATTCCCATGAAGTAATGAGTGCTGTCGACAAGGAATCTCAGATCGATTCAATATTCCTAGATTTCCAGAGGGCTTTTGACACCGTTCCTCACAAAAAAAAATGTTCAAACGTGTGTGAAATCTTATGGGACTTAACTGCTAAGGTCATCAGCCCCTAAGCTTACACACTACTGAACCTAAGTTATCCTAAGGCCAAACACATGCACCCATGCCCGAGGGCAGACTCGAACCTCCGCCGGGACCAGCCGCATAGTCCATGACCGCAGCGCCTTAGACCCGTTCCTCACAAGCGAGTATTAATCAAATTGCGTACATATGGAGTATCGTCTCAGTTGTGCGACTGGATTTGTGATTTCCTCTCAGAGGTCACAGTTCGTAGTGATAGACGGTAAATCATCGAGTAGAACAGTAGTGATATCTGGCGTTCCGCAAGGTAGTGTCATAGGCCCTCTGCTGTTCCTGATTTATAAAATGATCTGGGTGATAATCTGAGCAGCCCCTTGGATTGTTTGCAGATGACGCTGTAATTTATCTTCTATTATAATCATCAGACGATCAATTCCAATTACAAAATGATCTAGAGAGAACTTCTGTATGGTGCGAAAAGTGGCAATTGGAACTAAACAAAGAAAAGTGCGAGGTCATCCACATCGGTACTAAAGGAAATCCGATAAATTTTGGGTAAACGATAAATCGTACAAATCTAAGGGCTGTCAATTCGACTAAATACCTAGGAATTACAAATACGAGCAACTTAAATTGGAAAGACCACGTAGATAATATTGTGGGGAAGGCAAAACAGAGACTGCACGTTGTTGGCAGCAGAACACTTACATCTACATCTACATGACTACTCTGCAATTCACATTTAAGTGCTTGGCAGAGGGTTCGTCGAACCACAATCATACGATCTCTCTACCATTCCACTCCCGAACAGCGCGCGGGAAAAACGAACACCTAAACCTTTCCGTTCGAGCTCTGATTTCTCTTATTTTATTTTGATGATCATTCCTACCTATGTAGGTTGGGCTCAACAAAATATTCTCGCATTCGGAAGAGAAAGTTGGTGACTGAAATTTCGTAAGTAGATCCCGCCGCGACGAAAAACGTCTTTGCTTTAATGACTTCCATCCCAATTCGCGTATCATATCTGCCACACTCTCTCCTCTACTACGTGATAATACAAAACGAGCTGCCCTTTTTTGCACCCTTTCAATGTCCTCCGTCAATCCCACCTGGTAAGGATCCCACACCGCGCTGCAATATTCTAACAGAGGACGAACGAGTGTAGTGTAAGCTGTCTCTTTAGTGGACTTGTTGCATCTTCTAAGTGTCCTGCCTATGAATCGCAACCTTTGGCTCGCCTTCCCCACAATATTATCTATGTGGTCTTTCCAACTGAAGTTGTTCGTAATTTTAACACCCAGGTACTTAGTTGAATTGACAGCTTTGAGAATTGTACTATTTATCAAGTAATCGAATTCCAACGGATTTCTTTTGGAACTCATGTGGATCACCTCACACTTTTCGTTATTTAGCGTCAACTGCCACCTGCTGCACCATACAGCAATCTTTTCTAAGTCGCTTTGCAACTGATACTGGTCTTCGGATGACCTTACTTGGCGGTAAATTACAGCATCATCTGTGAACGACCTAAGAGAACTGCTCAGATTGTCACCCAGGTCATTTATATAGATCAGGAACAGCAGAGGTCCCAGGAGGCTTCCCTGGGGAACACCTGATATCACTTCAGTTTTACTCAATGATTTGCTGTCTATTACTACGAACTGCGACCTTCCTGACAGGAAATCACGAATCCAGTCGCACAACTGAGACGATACCCCATAGGCCCGCAGCTTGATTAGAAGTCGCTTGTGAGGAGCGGTGTCAAAAGCTTTCCGGAAATCTAGAAATACGGAATCAACTTGAGATCCCCTGTCGATAACGGCCATTACTTCTTGCGAATAAAGAGCTAGCTGCGTTGCACAAGAACGATGTTTTCTGAAACCATGCTGTTTACGTATCAATAGATCGTTCCCTTCGAGGTGATTCATAATGTTTGAATACAGTATATGCTCCAAAACCCTACTGCAAACCGACGTCAATGATATAGGTCTGTAGTTAGATGGATTACTCCTACTACCCTTCTTAAACACTGGTGCGACCTGCGCAATTTTCCAATCTGTAGGTACAGATCTACCGGTGAGCGAGGGTTGTATATGAGTGCTAAGTAGGGAGCTATTGTATCAGCGTAATCTGAAAGGAACCTAATCGGTATACAATCTGGACCTGAAGACTTGCCCGTATCAAGCGATTTGAGTTGCTTCGCGACCCCTAATGTATCTACTTCTAAGAAACTCATGCTAGCAGCTGTTTGTGTTTCAAATTCTGGAATATTCCATTCATCTTTCCTGGTGAAGGAATTTCGGAAAACTGCGTTCAATAACTCCGCTTTAGCGGCACAGTCGTCGGTAACAGTACCATCGGCACTGCGCAGCGAAGGTATTGACAGCGTCTTGCCGCTTGTGTACTTTACATACGACCAGAATTTCTTCGGATTTTCTACTAAATTTCGAGACAACGTTTCGTTGTGGAACCTATTAAAGGCATCTCGCATTGAAGTCCGTGCCAAATTTCGCGCGTCTGTAAATTTTAGCCAATCTTCGGGATTTCGCGTTCTTCTGAACTTCGCATGCTTTTTCCGTTGCCTCTGCAACAGCGTTCGGACCTGTTTTGTGTACCATGGGGGATCAATTCCATCTCTTACCAATTTATGAGGTATGAATCTCTCAATTGTTGTTGCTACAATATCTTTGAATTTGAGCCACATCTCGTCTACATTTGCATAGTCAGTTCGGAAGGAATGGAGATTATCTCTTAGGAAGGCTTCTAGTGACACTTTATCCGCTTTTTTAAATAAAATTATTTTGCGTTTGTTTCTGGTGGATTTGGAAGAAACGGTATTGAGCCTAGCTACAACGACCTTGTGGTCACTAATCCCTGTATCAGTCATGATGCTCTCTATCAGCTCTGGATTTTTTGTGGCTAAGAGGTCAAGTGTGTTTTCGCAACCATTTACAATTCGCGTGGGTTCGTGGACTAACTGCTCGAAATAATTTTCGGAGATAGCATTTAGGACAATCTCGGAAGATGTTGTCTGCCTACCACCGGTTTTGAACAAGTATTTTTGCCAACATATCGAGGGAAGGTTGAAGTCCCCACCAACTATAACCGTATGAGTGGGGTATTTATTTGTTACAAGACTCAAATTTTCTCTGAACTGTTCCGCAACTATATTACCGGAGTCTGGGGGTCGGTAGAAGGAGCCAGTTATTAACTTAGTTCGGCTATTAAGTACAACCTCCACCCATACCAATTCGCACGGAGTATCTACTTCGACTTCACTACAAGATAAACCACTACTGACAGATACAAACACTCCACCACCAATTCTGCCTAATTTATCTTTCCTGAACACCGTCTGAGACTTCGTAAAAACTTCTGCAGTACTTATTTCAGGCTTTAGCCAGCTTTCTGTACCTATAACGATTTCAGCTTCTGTGCTTTCTATTAGCGCTTGAAGCTCAGGGACTTTCCCAGCACAACTACAACAATTTACAACTACAATTCCGACTGTTCCTTGATTCAAGCACGTCCTGTATTTGCCATGCACCCTTTGAGATTGCAGCCCACGCAGTACTTTCCCGAGGCCTTCTAACCTAAAAAACAACCCAGTCCATGGCACACAGCCTCCGCTACCCGTGTAGCCGCCAGCTGAGTGTAGTGAACTCCTGACCTATTCAGCGGAACCCGAAACCCCACCACCCTACGGCGCAAGTCAAGGAATCTGCAGCCAACACGGTCGCAAAACCGTCTGAGCCTCTGATTCAGACCCTCCACCCGGCTCTACACCAAGGGTCCGCAGTCGGTTCTGTCAACGATGCTGCAGATGGTGAGCTCTGGCTTCATCTCGTGAGCAAGACCGGCAGCCTTCACCAAATCAGATAGCCGCTGGAATCCAGAGAGAATTTCCTCAGATCCAAAGCGACACACGTCAGTAGTGCCGACATGTGCCACCACCTGCAGCTGGCTGCACCCTGTGCTCTTCATGGCATCCGGAAGGACCCTTTCCACATCAGGAATGACTCCACTCGGAATGCACACGGAGTGCAGACTGGATTTCTTCCCCTGAGCCGCCATATCCCTAAGGGGCCCCATTATGCGCCTAACATTGGAGCTCCCAACTACCAATAAGCCCACCCTCTGTGATTGCCCGGACCTTGAAGACTGAGAATCATCCTCTGAAACAGGGCAGGCAGCTGCATCTGGCTCAGCCAGAGACAGTGCCTGAAACCTGTTTATCAGACGCACCGGGGAGGCTTTCTGATCAGCCTCCGGGGATGTTTTTCGCTGCCTGCCACGCCTTGGAACGACCTCCCAATCAACCACAGGCGAGGGCTCAGCCCCACTGCGGGCAGCAACCGGGGCAACCACAGCGGCAGACCGATGTGGGGACAGACGGGACGAGGTTGATATCCCCGTGATACCCAAGTCCGGCTCCCCATAGTGGTGCCCATTGGCAACAGCCTCAAGCTGCGCGACCGAAGTCAGAGCCGCTTGCAGTTGTGAGCGAAGGGATGCCGACTCAGCCCTCATCCGAACACAGCAATCACAGTCCCTGTCCAGTCTAATCGATATTGAACAACAGCTACTGAAACACGAGTCAGTGCCTAGATAACGCAAGGGAAACACGCAAAGAATGTATTAACTAACCTGTACAAGTGCCTAACGACTGCGCTACAATCTGCCTGAATTTACGATTACAGTAACTAAAACTCGAAATTACACCTCCTATACGAAACTCACACGCAATTTAAGTAAGAATCTACGAAGTAAACACTAAAGCGCGATGCTACAACTCTCAAATACTATAATACGCCCGAAATTTATGAATTAAACAATGCAAGTACCCAAAAACACGCGAAGAAATTAAGAATTAAACTATGTAACAAATAAGTAAGCTAGGGGTATGCGACTTGCTGCTGCAGCTGCTTATCCAACGGCGGCAGGGAGCACAGGGAGAAGATGCGAAGAAACCCACTAAAGAGACAGCCTACATTACACTTGTCCGTCCTCAGCTGGAATATTGCTGCGCGGTGTGGGATCCTTACCAGGTAGGATTGACGGAGGAGATCGAAAAAGTGCAAAGAAGGGCAGCTCGTTTCGTGTTATCGCGCAATAAGGGTGAGAGTATCACTGATATGATACGTGAGTTGGGGTGGCAATCACTGAAACAAAGGCGGCTTTCTTTGCGTGGAGATCTATTTACGAAATTTCAATCACCAACTTTCTCTTCCGAATGCGAAAATATTTTGTTGACACCCACCTACGTAGGGAGAAATGATCATCATAATAAAATAAGAGAAATCAGAGCTCGAACGGAAAGATTTGTTGTCGTTGTTGTGGTCTTCAGTCCTGAGACTGGTTTGATGCAGCTCTCCATGCACGGAAAGATTTAGGTGTTCCTTTTTCCCAAGCATCATTTGAGTGTGGAATGGTAGAGAAGTAATATGAAAATGGTTCGATGAACCATCTGCCTGGCCCTTAAGTGTGAATTGGAGAGTAACCATGTAGATGTAGATGTAGAATACCGGGTCATCTGGTCTATTACGGCAGCTGATACTTTCCAGGGAACCCTTAAAAGCAACGGTCTTTAACGCGTTCCATCCCGCATTAGCTGATATTAACGGCTCACAAACGTGTAGATTACAGCTGTCCACTGCACTGTTTGTCACAGAGGAAGTTCATGGTCGAATCTGTTGTTTGTTCTTCTGCCTAGTGATGCTTGTAATGTGAGCTGCGGGATCTTTGTGTTGAAGGAAATGTGATTTCTTATCATGACGGATCTAAAATTAGAAGGAATGAACACAAAGAAGATGGCAGTAATTAAAAAATAATAGAGTTATCATGTACATTTAATCGCGTTTACATGTCAGTAAAATAAGTTTAAATTTCGATGTGAAAGCACGAGGGTAGAAGACTAGCGAGAAGACTGATAGATAAAATAAATGGTTAAAATAACCTATATTCATTTACTTGTTTTTCACAAGTGTGGCAAAAAATCACTCGGCCGTCAGTTGTGTAATTGGTGTCTTTCTCAACGTGCTGCCCGCAATGACCAGTTTTTGACGATTTGTATTTGGGCGTCACAAAATTACACTTAACACTGCCCCACTCAACACGAGTCAACACAACACACAACTTTTCTTCGTAACTACGAAAATAAAGTCAAGTATCTACTTTTCCCTTTAGTGTACCTCTGTATTGTCGGATGTCATTTAAGTAACTGGTGGCTGGGTATGTCCCAATGCAGCGGCGTGTGGACATATGCATAACCGAGCGAGGTGGCACAGTGCTTAGCACAAAGGACTCGCATTCGGGAGTGCGACGGTGCAAACCCGAGTCCGGTCATCCTGATTTAGGTTTTCCGTGATTTCCCTAAATCGATTCAGGCAAATGCCGGAATGGTTCCTTTGAAACGGCACGGCCCACTTCCTTCCCCATCCTTCCATAACCCGATGGGACCGATCAACTCGCTGCTTGGTCCTCTCTGCCAAAATCAACCAACCAGCCAACGAACGCATTCACAAAGCGAAACTGTAGCGATAGTCACACAGTCACACACAGTGCTCATTCCAGTGCGAACTATGTTTCTTATACCTTCCGACCTGCAAAAATATGTGGACCCAAGTGTCACCGAAGAGGCAGTGTGTTGACTCATGATCAAGGTATACAGACGTGCGACATAGTACCATAGATATTCTTGATTTCAGTACAAGGTATGAATTTATTTATTGTGTGTTTTCTTAAAATGTGCAAATTCACAGTATTGATTTTTACCTAGTATTAATTAAGAAAACCTATTTAAACCCCGTGTTTGTCTGCAAAAGTCTCTTTAGCCACAAGTTTTCTGTGCAGGTCCTATTAAGCCCGTTTTAGGCCCCTGAGTACGATTTAGGCCTGTTTAGGTTCTATAAGATTAAAACCTTCAAATATGGGCCCTGACAATGACGTGTTAACACAAAAAACGAACTACATCATACTCTCGACGGTCACTGAGCTGTTCAGTGAGAGAACTGAACGCATTCGTCGGTTTTGCTATCTAGCACAATACTGAGATAAATTATTAAACAGGTAATGGACCAGTTCACTAGAAAGATGTGTATATGTAAATATGTTTGTTCCGTCGCAACGCTGGATTCACGACTGCAAATTTAGTCAAATAAGGGGAGTTGGAACGCCCTATCCCGACAACGTTAAATTTAGTGACTTGGCTTCCCTGTATTTCAGGAACCACTGTAGCCATAGACATGAAACTTTTACAAGACACTAAACTGTATGTTATGCGTCTCCTAAACTACAGTAATTGCATTCCAGCCACTGCTTTCGGAAATAAAATTTTTTAATTACACGGTTAAAATTTTGTGTACTTTTTTAGACGTCATCCTAAATAATTTTAATTATGCATGACACTACATTCTTAGTTTAGTTCAGTAGACTCTGGCTATGTATGTTATTACTCCCTGAAAATTTTAATACTCTGCTCGAAATGGTTTCTGAGAATTACGGAAAAATACAACAGAAAATGTAAATTTTCAGGAACGGCTTCTAAAGTTTCAAAAACCTGTAACTCACTTAGTATACGCTTAAGTTTTAATTTTTAGTCACTCAGAGCACCCTGTACTATACTGTATGTCATTCTCTTGATATTTTTTTAAGTTTTTTCTTTTGTCCCTGTTTCTGGACTCCTTAGTGGACAATTGTGCTGCATACTCTGCTGTATCAATGCGAATCTTGTGCATCCGTTCAAGTTCTCTGTTTCAGTTTGCTCCAGGATTAATTCCCATATGCTGTAGCACTTTCACCCTACCAATATTGTCATCATTAAAAGCAATAACAGCATCATTGACCCCCACTTTAGTGTCTTCATTCCAACAAAAACATTTTTTGCCAAGCGAGTCCATATAAGAACGTCTCATTGGGATTTTGACTGACCATGCAGACGTCTTCAGTAATTCAGGATTTGCCGGGTCTCTGTAAATAGGTTTTATGACATTCATGACTGCTGCTATGATGGAATGCTTATGGCTGTATGTACTGACCATTGTGGTAATTGCACAATGAACCAGGTCCAGGAACGCAAAGGTGATGTACTGGTTTTTCATCAGTTGACAGTCTATGGAAGAGGGTAGCCCATACTGCCTCTTCCTTTTGAACAAATGCTCAGTAGTATTTCTAATTGCCATCCCATAATACTGCTGTAGTCAATCATGTTGTCTGTCAGCCTGCCTCTTATGGTTTTACCATCAGAAAGTTTCTTATGTCTCAAAATTTGTTTCAACTTCCTCAACCTGGTGCCCATCCTCTTCTGGACATGACCAACATGTAGTACAGCAATCCACAGCGTTCTATATAAAAAAATTACCGATTTTATTAGATCTTGAAGTAATATACGTAAAAATTTTGACATTTTCGACCGGTGTAGATTATATTTAAAAAATAAAATAAAATGCTTCCCATGTGAGTTTATAAGTGATATATATATATATATATATATATATATATATATATATATATATATATATATATCATTTTATTCGGAAAATTGCAAATTTTATAACGAGATAAAAATCCTAAAATGTGAAAAAGCTTTTTCCCGTTCTAACTCCACGTATCTCTCTACGTGGTACGAACACCGTGTGTTTGAATCAGCTCCTGGCGCTCGTAGACGACAGGAGACTGAGAACCCGAACGCAGTCATTTCAACCAAATCTCTTTCATACCTACGGGGTGACCCAAAACTCCGTTAAGATTTTAAAATTCGGCACTTCACACAATAATGTAGGTATCAAGGTAAAAATTGACATGGGGTTTAATTGAAACCAAAAAAGTGCAAAAATGACCAACAAATGGCTCTTCATATGACACAAAAGCAATAATTAGCATAACAACTGATTTTAGCAAAGACGGTGTTCTGCATAACAATTGCTCAACATGTGAGCCATCATTCATGAACATCATCTGTAGTTGAGGGACAATATTGTGAATAGTACTGCACAGCATTTCTGTACGGTGAGATACTCCCGTCGGGTGTTGTCTTTCAGCGTCCTTAATGAGGTCGGACGATTGCGGTCGGCTGGCGACTTCAGGTAACCCCATGACCAATATCCACAGGGATTGAGGTCTGGGGACGTGGGAGGTCAGGCATGACGGAAGTGACAGCTCAGTACGCGATTCTCTCCAAACGATGTGCCCAAGAGATCTACCACACGTGTGGCAGCACAGGCTGGAGCGCCATCCTGCGTAAATATCGTACCTCCAAGCACGTGTTCATCAGCTGGGCTAGGGATGATGAAATTCTGTAACATACCGATTTACTTCGCACTGGTCACGCTGACAGTCTGAAGAGCAGCACTCCGCATTTACTTGAAGAAAAAGGACCCGATCATGACTGATGTCGTAAATCCATACCACATCATTAGTTTCTCGTCGTGCAGTGGAGTTTCCACGATAGTTCTAAGATTTTCGGTAGCCCAGGTTTGCAGTTGTGGGTGTTGACTGACCCTAGGAGTGTGAAATCAGCGTCATCGGTCCACTACACGTTAGACAACTAATCTCATCATCTCCAATTTTTTGAAGTGCCCACACGGAAAATGTTCTCCTTGCCACAAAATCGGTGCTAACAGTTCATGGCGACGCTGGATTCTGTACGGATATCATTGTAGAGTATGTCTTAGTGCTCTCCAAACGGGAGTGTATGGAACGGCGGTGCGATGTGCGACTTCACTAGCGCTGACTTCACCATGTGGACACAAAGCCGCTAGAGCCTCCATTTCCTCCTTAACAAATGAAAAAAAAATGGCTCTGAGCACTATGGGACTTAACATCTGAGGTCATCAGTCTCCTAGAACTTAGAACTACTTAAACCTGACTAACTTAAGGACATTACACACATCCATGCCCGAGGCAGGATTCGAACCTGTTACCGTAGCGGCCGCGCGGTTCCGAAGCCCCTAGAACCTCTCGGACACAGCGGCCGACCTTCCTTAGCAGTCCAGACGGCAGCAGCACGTGTGTCTGGTCACCCACTATGGGGCCCATCGTCTAAACAGCCCGTGGCTTCAAACATCGTAATCATTTTCTTCACAGCGACATCTGTCACAGGACCTTCAGTCATTCTAATAGCCTTCGTATGGCGATAGGACCATAAAGCGGCGGTGGCGGATTCTCCATTCTGATAATAAAACTTCACTAACGGTGCCACTTGTCGTAAAGTCAACACGCCGTGATTTCTGACGCATCTGATTTCCTCTCTCACTACAGCTCATTTTATACACAATTCCCGTGTCGCGTCACTGACATCGTGCTGTCCAGTGCCATCTGTTGGCCGGTTTTTTCTCTTTTTGGTTTCAGAAAAAAACCCCATGTCATTTCAGGCATGTGTGTCAAGGTTTACTTCCCCACCTACATTATTCCATGAATTAGTGCGTTATCAAATGTTAACGGATTTTTGACTGGAATACTCCCTTTCAAATTCCAAACGTGGCAGGGGTAAAATACAGGGAGCGAAGGGCTATTTACAATTTGTACAGAAACCAGATGTTACTTATAAGAGTCGAGGGGCAGGAAAGGGAAAGAGTGGTTGTGAAGGAAGTGAGACAGGTTTGTAGACTAATGAGACAGGTTTGTAGACTATCTCCAATGTTATTCAATCTGTACACTGAGCAAGAATTAACGAAAACAAAAGAAAAATTTAGAGTAGGAATTAAAGTTCAGGGAGAAAAAATAAAAACTTTGAGGTTGCCGATGACATTGTAATTCTGTGAGAGACGGCAGAGGACTTGGAAGAGCAGTTTAACAGAGTGAACTGTGTTTTGAAAGGTGGTTATAAGATGAACATCAGCAAAATCAAAACAAGGATAAAGGAATGTAGTTCAATTAAATCAGGTGAAGCTGAGTGAATTAGATTAGGAAACGAGACACTTAAAGTAGTAGATGAGGTTTGCTATTTGGGAATAGGGAGGATATAGAATCCAGGCTAGTAATGGCAAGAAAAGCATTTCTGAGTAAGAGAAATTTGTTAACATCGAGTATAGAGTTGTTTCAGGAAGTCCTTTCCGAAAGTATTTATATGGAGTGTAGATATGTATGGAAGCGAAACATGGAAGATAAACAGTTTAGACAAGAAGAGAATAAAAGCTTTTGAAATGTCGTGCTACAGAATAATGCTGAAGATTAAACGAGAGGTAGTGAATAGAATTGGGGAGAAGAGAGATTTGTGGTACAACCTGACTAGAAGAAAGGATCGGTTGGTAGGACACGTTCTGAGGCATCACGGGATCAGCAATTTAGCACTGGAGGGAAACGTCGGGGGTAAAAATAGTAGAGGGAGACGAAGAAATGAATACACTAAGCAGATTTAGAACGGTGTAGGTTGCAGTAGTTGCTCGGAGATGATGAGACTTGCGCAGGATAGAGTAGCATTTAGAGCTGCATCCAACCAGTCTCTGGACTGAAGATCACAACAACAAGAACGGACTTTTGGCTCACCATGAATTTAAAACTGGCCTCAAGTGTCTCAAAGGAATGACTGCTCAGATTGACAATTATAACAGATATTGCGGGCAAAATTAACACGGTCTGTGGTAAAGATGGAGAAAACCAAGACGCGCAAATGGAGATCCTTGGAGGGAAGAAAACGACGTTTTCGCGAAACGCTACGGACTAAGTTTTCAGAACCAGCATTTGCGACAGACTGCAGGAAGGTTCTACTGCTTCCAATATTCGTCTCGCATAAAGGATGTAGGTAAAATGTAAGGGACTCTGTGGCTCGGTAGGAGGCATACAGGCGCTGATACAATAATTCCCTCCCTGAATTTGCCAGTGGTACGAGAAAGGAAATGTCTAGAGCGGTAAAAGTACCCTCCGTCATTTATTTTGCAAGGGTTTGAAGAATGTATACGTACATTAAGATTTCTAGTATTTATTGTAACCTGTCTGCTGTCGGTGGATCGGTTTCTATAAACTATGTGCGTACTTGGGGAATGGTGGTATCGCTATGTTCGTATAACAGAAAGTATCGTCAGGCAGGACACACTGCCATGAATAGGTAAGAGGGGGCGCACTGTGGCTCCACCTGAATTTAAATTTCATGTAAAGCATTTTTTTACTAAAAATGAAAGGGACGGCTACTTTAACTAGCTATTGAGGATAGGGATTTGATTGAAGGCCTACAACGCAAACGACTTTGCTTTTAATTCCTCAGAGCTCCCGAAGATAGTCCTCTGGTAATTTACCTGAATGATCATCGGTATGCATATACCAAATTCACTGTACGAAATTAACCATATAACAACTTGGAATTCGGTATTCAAATTACTTCTCTGGGGTAGCGACTGGACTGTGAAACAGCGTTCAGAGGTTTCATGGACTGCCACGTGGGGTTTATTCATCCTTAAGTCGACGCGATATATTAGACCATTAGGAGACTTATTAAACAAAACATATCTGGTTCCTGCTATTAACCAATAGTAATACAACTTAAGGTATAGGAAATGGAGTTTTCTCCAGTGACGAGCCCCTCTTCGTACTGAGACCCAGTGACCAGCGAATAAATGTCTGGAGACGGCCCGGACAGATGTGGAATGCCAACCTGACTGTCACCCGTAATACGTCCGGCATCCACGAGTGATGGTCTAGGGCGCCACAGCAGGACTCCTTTGGTTGGCATCCGCGGTACGCTTACAGCACAGCGCTACGTCGAAGATATTCAGCGCCCCGTTTTGTTGCCCTTCACGTCAGGCTGTCCTGAGATATTTTAGCAAGATAACGGCCGCCCACAACGGCGAGAGTTCCTACTGCTTGCCA
This sequence comes from Schistocerca serialis cubense, assembly GCF_023864345.2. Taxonomy (NCBI): domain Eukaryota; kingdom Metazoa; phylum Arthropoda; class Insecta; order Orthoptera; family Acrididae; genus Schistocerca; species Schistocerca serialis. The sequence goes on along the minus strand of NC_064641.1, from coordinate 109,201,228 downwards.
GACCCTACCTTAGCCAACAACGTCGTCAGGTCTCTCCGGAGTTGATAACGTTTCGAGCTTTATGGGCAGCACCCTCCAACCATTCGGGATTTTGATGATCCAACGCGCCGGTTTGACAGAATTGGCACAATATCCCACGGAAGGAAACTCTGTCGATCAGTGCCAAGCCGAATAACTGCTTGCGTAAGTGCCAGAGGTTGACCAACGCGTTGTTGACTCAATTTGTGAAGTTGTTTCCCTTGAATAAATCAACGATTTTTTCTGAAATAGTGATCGTTTGTTTGTCTGTACATAGACATGAGATCTACCCATTTCCGTCGCATTCGGATAATTCCTTCGTGGTGTGTCGTTGTTCTTGTTTTTTTCTTACAGTGTATGTTGTTCCCGTTACAAAGACTATGTTGTCGTTCGTCGAGTAATTACACTGTTAAAACTGAAACAACATTTTGTTTTAAAGAAAAAAAAACACGTACTACATTAGAGTCTTTTTCAATAATTGCGTGCACCTTTCCTCGCTGCACGATTATGAAATATTGTGGTGGTGATGACACATGATACTGGAATTTGGTGATGCTGTGTTGAAAATAATGTCTCCGGATCGGTTGTACATCTGTTGCAGCTAATGAAAAGAATCCTGTCATTCAGAACATGATGCCCAGTGATTGCAGATGCAGGTTTTGCCCAGTTTGAAATACGCGACATTGGCATAATTGCGGAGAATAATAACAACGTCCTACTCCGTGGCGCCCGCGAAGCAATTCCAGTTGAGTGACTGATGACTGAACTAGTCATCAGGGACGATGAAACTACGGTGGAGAAAGTGTCTGTTCTGCAGAAGTGTGTACCATGTGTATTACGTGAAATCGATAAGCGGACTTCTTGCTAAAGGCCAAGCAATGTATTTACTCACTAGTGGTATAACTTATCTGTTTCATAATAGGAAAAGAAATGGCTCTGAGCACTATGGGACTTAACTTCTGAGGTCATCATTCCCTTAGAACTTAAAACTACTTAAACCTTACTAACCTAAGGACACCACACACATCCATGCCTCGAGGCAGGAGTCGAACCTGCGACCGTAGCGGTCGCGCGGTTCCAGACTGTAGCGCCTAGAACCGTGCGGCCACTCCACCTGTCCTACGAGACAATTGTGCTGTTCACAAACAGAATACAAGAAGACAAAGTAATTTTCACATGCAGTATGCGTTGCTATGTAGCGTTCAGAAAAGAAGCAGGAATTTCAAAATCAATAGAGTTTAAAAACAAAGTAAAGCAGTGCATTGTCAGCCACTCGTCTCACAATTATTTATAGTTTATTTTCACATTCTACACTACTGGCCATTAAAATTGCTAAATCACGAAGATGACGTGCTACAGACGCGAAAGTTAACCGACAAGAAGAAAATGCTGTGATATGCAAATGACTGGATTTTCAGAGCATTCACACAAGATTGGCGCCGGTAGCGACACCTACAACGTGCTGACAATGAGGAAAGTTTCCAACAGATTTTTCATACACAAACAGCAGTTGACCGGCGTTGCCTGGTGAAACGTTTTTGTGATGCCTCGTGTAAGGAGCAGAAATGCGTACCATCCCGTTTCCGACCTTGATAAAGGTCGGATTGTAGCCTATCGCGATTGCGGTTTATCGTATCGCGACATTGCTGCTCGCGTTGATCGAGATCCAATGACTCTTAGCAGAATATGGAATCGGTGGGTTCAGGAGGGTAATACGGCATGCCGTGCTGGATCCCAAAGGTCTCGTATCACTAGCAGTCGAGATGACAGGCATTTTATTCGCATGGCTGTAACGGATCGTGCAGCCACGTCTCGATCCCTGACTCAACAGATGGGGACGTTTGAATGACAACAACCATCTGCACGAACAGTTCGACGACGTTTGCAGCAGCATGGACTATCAGCTCGGAGACCACGGCTGCGGTTACCCTTGACGCTGCATCACAGACAGGAGCGCCTGCGATGGTGTACTCAACGACGAATCTGGCTGCACGAATGGCATAACGTCATTTTTTCGGATGAATCCAGGTTCTGTTTACAGCAACATGATTGTCGCATCCATGTTTGGCGATATCGCTGTGAACGCACATTGGAAGCGTGTATTCGTCATCGCCTTACTGGCGTATCACCCGCCGGGATGGTATGGGGTGCCATTGGTTACACGTCTCGGTCACGTCTTGTTCGCATTGACGGCACTCTGAACAGTGGACGTTATATTTCAGATGTGTTACGACCCGTGGCTCTACCTACATTTCATCAGGATAATACACGGCCGCATGTTGCTGGTCCTGTACGGGACTGTCTGGATACAGAAAATGTTCAACTGCTGCCCTGGACAGCACATTCTCCGGATCTCTCACCAACTGAAAACGTCTCGTCAATTGTGGCCGAACAACTGGCACGTCACAATACGCCAGTCACTATTCTTGATGAACTGTGGTATCGTGTTGAAGCTGCATTGGCAGCTGTAACTGTACACGCCATCCAAGCTCTGTTTGACTCAATGCCCAGGCGTATCAAGGCCGTTATTACGGCCAGAGGTGGTTGTTCTGGGTCATGATTTCTCAGGATCTATGCACCCAAACTGCGTGAAAATGTAATCACATGTCATTTCTAGTATAATATATTTGTCCAATGAATAGCCGTTTATCATCTTTATTTCTTCTCGGTATATCAATTTTAATGTCCAGTAATGTAAGTACCATGCACCTTGCCGTTGGTGGGGAGGCTTGCGTGCCTCAGCGATACAGATGGCCGTACCGTAGGTGCAACCACAACGGAGGGGTTTCTGTTGAGAGGCCAGACAAGCATGTGGTTCCTGAAGAGGGGCAGCAGCCTTTTCAGAAGTTGCAGGGGCAACAGTCTGGATGATTGACTGATCTGGCCTTGTAACATTAACCAAAACGGCCTTGCTGTGCTGGTACTGCGAACGGCTCAAAGCAAGGGGAAACTTCAGCCGTAATTTTTCCCGAGGACATGCAGCTTTACTGTATGATTAAATGATGATGGCGTCCTCTTGGGTAAAATATTCCGGAGGTAAAATAGTCCCCCATTCGGATCTCCGTGCGAGGACTACTCAAGAGGACGTCTTAATCAGGAGAAAGAATACTGGCATTCTACGGATCGGAGCGTGGAATGTCAGATCCCTTAATCAGGAAGGTAGGTTAGAAAATTTAAAAAGGGAAATGGATAGGATAAAGTTTGATATAGTGGGAATTAGTGAAGTTCGGTGGCAGGAGTAACAAGACTTTTGGTCAGGTGATTACAGGGTTATAAATACAAAACCAAATAAGGGTAATGCAGGAGTAGGTTTAATAATGAATAAAAAAAATAGGAGTCCGGGTTAGCTACTACAAACAGCATAGTGAACGCATTATTGTGGCCAAGATAGACACAAAGCCCATGCCTACTACAGTAGTACAAGTTTATATGCCAACTAGCTCTGCAGATGATGAAGAAATTGATGAAATGTATGACGAGATAGAAATTATTCAGGTAGTGAAGGGAGACGAAACTTTAATAGTCATGGGTGACTGGAATTCGTCAGTAGGAAAAGGGAGAGAAGGAAACATAGTAGGTGAGTATGGATTGGGGGGGAAGAAATGAAAAAGGAAGCCGCCTTGTAGAATTTTGCACAGAGCATAACTTAATCATAGCTAACACTTGGTTCAAGAATCATGAAAGAAGGTTGTATACCTGGAAGAATCCTGGAGATACTAAAAGGTATCAGATAGATTACATAATGGTAAGAGAGAGATTTAGGAACCAGGTTTTAAATTGTAAGACATTTTCAGAGGCAGATGTGAATTCTGACCACAATCTATTGGTTATGAACTGCAGATTGAAACTGAAGAAACTGCAAAGAGGCGGGAATTTAAGGAGATGGGACTTGGATAAACTGAAAGAACCAGAGGTTGTACAGAGTTTCAGGGAGAGCATAAGGGAACAATTGACAGGAATGGGGGAAAGAAATACAGTAGAAGAAGAATGGGTAGCTCTGAGGGATGAAGTAGTGAAGGCAGCAGAGGATCAAGTAGGTAAAAAGACGAGGGCTAATAGAAATCCTTGGGTAACAGAAGAAATATTGAATTTAATTGATGAAAGGAGAAAATATAAAAATGCAGTAAATGAAGCAGGCAAAAAGGAATACAAACGTCTCAAAAATGAGATTGACAGGAAGTGCAAAATGGCTAAGCAGGGATGGCTAGGGTACAAATGTAAGTATGTAGCGGCTTGTCTCACTAGGGGTAAGATAGATACTGCCTACAGGAAAATTAAAGAGGCCTTTGGAGAGAAGAGAACCACTTGTATGAATATCAAGAGCTCAGAAGGCAACCCAGTTCTAAGCAAAGAAAGGACGGCAGAAAGGTGGAAGGAGTATATAGAGGGTTTATACAAGGGCGATGTACTTGAGGACAATATTATGGAAATGGAAGAGGATGTAGATGAAGATGAAATGGGAGATAAGATACTGCGTGAAGAGTTTGACAGAGCACTGAAAGACCCAAGTCGAAACAAGGCCCCGGGAGTAGACAACATTCCATTAGAACTACTGATAGCCTTGGGAGAGCCAGTCATGACAAAACTCTACCACCTGGTGAGCAAGATGTATGAAACAGGCGAAATACCCACAGACTTCAAGAAGAATATAATAATTCCAATCCCAAAGAAAGCAGGTATTGACAGATGTGAAAATTACCGAACTATCAGTTTAATAAGCCACGCCTGCAAAATACTAATACCAATTCTTTACAGACGAATGGAAAAACTGGTAGAAGCGGACCTCGGTGAGGATCAGTTTGGATTCCGTAGAAATGTTGGAACACGTGAGGCAATACTAACCTTACGACTTATCTTAGAAGAAAGATTAAGAAAAGGCAAACCTACGTTTCTAGCATTTGTAGACTTAGAGAAAGCTTTTGACAACGTTAACTGGAATACTCTCTTTCAAATTCTGAAGGTGGCAGGGGTAAAATACAGGGAGCTAAAGGCTATTTACAATTTGTACAGAAACCAGATGGCAGTTATAAGAGTCGAGGGGCATGAAAGGGAAGCAGTGGTTGGGAAAGGAGTGAGACAGGGTTGTAGCCTCTCCCTGATGTTATTCAATCTGTATATTGAGCAAGCAGTAAAGGAAACAAAAGAAAAATTCGGAGTAGGTATTAAAATTCATGGAGAAGAAGTAAAAACTTTGAGGTTCGCCGATGACATTGTAATTCTGTCAGAGACAGCAAAGGACTTGGAAGAGCAGTTGAACGGAATGGACAGTGTCTTGAAAGGAGGATATAAGATGAATATCAACAAAAGCAAAACGAGGATAATGGAATGTAGTCAAATTAAATCGGGTGATGCTGAGGGGATTAGATTAGAAAATGAGACACTTAAAGTAGTAAAGGAGTTTTGCTATTTAGGGAGTAAAATAACTGACGATGGTCGAAGTAGAGAGGATATAAAATGTAGACTGACAATGGCAAGGAAATCGTTTCTGAAGAAGAGAAATTTGTTAACATCGAGTATAGATTTAAGTGTCAGGAAGTCGTTTCTGAAAGTATTTGTATGGAGTGTAGCCATGTATGGAAGTGAAACATGGACAATAACCAGTTTGGACAAGAAGAGAATAGAAGCTTTCGAAATGTGGTGCTACAGAAGAATGCTGAAGATAAGGTGGGTAGATCACGTAACTAATGAGGAGGTATTGAATAGGATTGGGGAGAAGAGAAGTTTGTGGCACAACTTGACTAGAAGAAGGGATCGGTTGGTAGGACATGTTTTGAGGCATCAAGGGATCACAAATTTAGCATTGGAGGGCAGCGTGGAGGGTAAAAATCGTAGAGGGAGACCAAGAGATCAATACACTAAGCAGATTCAGAAGGATGTAGGTTGTAGTAAGTACTGGAAGATGAAGAAGCTTGCACAGGATAGAGTAGCATGGAGAGCTGCATCAAACCAGTCTCAGGACTGAAGACCACAACAACATGTAAGTAGTTATTGCTCTATCAATAATATAACTTTACTTGCTACGTCGTGACTGTGGATAAAAATTATCTAGGTAAAAGAGCAAAATACTCAACTCCTCGTGTATTATTAGTTGCCCAGCGCCAGGGACGTTGACGACATGCTGGACGTGAAGTAAGTGTTGAACTGTGCCTCGTTTCCCATACCAGGCAGAACACTGGCGCAGGCATGAGGTGTTGTGCGGCCTGTGTTGAGTGGCTCCTCATGACAACGGCGTCGAGCAGTTTACGACAAATCCGTGCTGTGTTTACAGCACCGTAAACTATGGGCGCAGTTAACCGCGTCAAAACGACAATCTACAGAAGACTTTTGATCACAAAGCCGAAGATAACAGCCTCTTTTGGATGCACTTTATAGTCACATAAAACACGGCCTCCATAAAACACTCTATTCGGAATGACTGTAAACATTTACATCTCGACCCTTCTCCGACTGAGGCTCACAGCTTCAATAAACGTCCATTCATCGATACATTACCATTTCCCCAGGCTCTATTGGTTCCCGCACTCAGTAACAATCGTCTCGTTACATATTAACCCTCAAAGTGACATACTTCTTGTCCACATGACAGCATACTCCCTCCACAATAAAATACATGTAACTGTGTCCTCTTTGGGGATAGTAACCAGTAAAAACTGCTCAATTTACTATGCCTTTCCAGGTCTACCATGAGCTAAGCGGTGGTAAATATTGATGCCAAAATATCGGGAGCACATAATCAGTGCTCAGAAAGTTAGAGAAATCTGTTGGCTATGTCAACTTGTATCAGTAAATATATGCCATCAGCAAGAAGACGTTTCCTAAAGGAATGGAGTTCCCAACCTGCCTTAAACCTTGTTGTTAAATCCACATTTTCAGCCGCTTCAGTATCAGAGTCAGTTTCACGGCATGCATGAAATGCTTTTCGAAGAACAGGAAAAAGGCCTACCCCACCTGCAGCATCCGTATCGCACGTTTCATCCACAGGTACACTCGACAATGTGTTACTCAGGCTAGCATCGGTTACTGCGGTAGTATCTGAAACTGCAGAAGTAGTAGCTACATCGTCTGCATCAGAGTCACCACCAAATTCTGATCCTACTTCGACCTCTTCTGTAACCTGCTACCACCTCGATGAAGTCATTCTTATAGATATAGAGGAAATATCACGAATGGCAGCATGATCCCTCTAATTGTAATATGTCTATTACTTTCAAGTGTATGTGCAAACTGTTTTAGTCGTCTTGGGTATTTTCAGTAATCGTGCTACATGTGCAACGTCAACGAGAAATAATTAATATTATCTCAGCTGCTAACGTTTACGAGATAGTTCGTGGAATAATATTATCTGTAGTGTCCATTGTTCACGAGAAGAAGCATTTCACAGCGTATATTATGTAAAATTGCATGTAACTAGGAACTGAATGCATAATAACTATTTTCTTATATGAACGACGCTGAAGAAAACTAGTTGTTAACATGCTTAAAAACGACTTCCTTGTTTCCAGAATGAGATTTTCACTCTGCAGCGGCATGTGCACTGATATGAAACTTCCTGGCACATTAAAACTGTGTGCCGGACCGAGACTCGAACTCGAGACCTTTGCCTTTCGCGGGCAAGTGCTCTTTGACTTCCATGTTGATTTTATACTGTATAACCTAGGAAATATTATTGTGAACTGAACTTACAGTCCTTTATATCAGAATAGTAATACCACAGGTGACAAATGCCAGCTGATGACGGAACCAGCTCTGAAGAGGAGTGCCTCAAAGGTTGTCGGAAAATACTCATACCATTACTCACTTGTTCGCTGATATCTCTCAAGCCTACCACCTTAAAAACACAAAAATGGTGTTCATATTTATCAGAAAAACTGTTGTGAATGTAATAATACAATCGATTCTTTCTAGTAAGTAAACTAATAAACAGAATATATGTACAGACACGATCAAATGGTTCAAATAGATCTGAGCACTGTGGGACTTAACATCTGAGGTCATCAGTCCCCTAGAACTTAGAACTACTTAAACCTAACTAACCTAAGGACATCACACACATCCATGCCCGAGGCAGGATTCTAACCTGCGACCGTAGCGGTCACATGGTTCCAGATTGTAGCGCCTAGAACCGGTTGGCCACACCGGGCCGGCTGTACAGACACGAGAGTCACTTCTAGAGTTAACGCTGTCTAAGGGTACGACCTGTAAGCTTACTTTGTTCTCACCTAACAATACAGATATGGCACTGAATGCCTTTTATCCCAGTCGACTGATGTGATGGTGTAATGCATAGAATACCAAATGGATGAGAACAATAATTTTTTGTTACTCACGTAGTGCCTATTACGTAAATTGAAGGTGGAGGAGGAGAAACGAAAGGGAAGGCAGATGCAACGCTACTTTATGCAGAAATAGCGGCGACGAGCGAAAATGTGTGCTAGACCAGGTTCGAAACCAGGATCTACATGTAAAGCTACATCTACATGAATACTCTGCAAATCACATTTAATTGCCTGGCAGAGGGTTCATCGAACCACCTTCACAATTCTCTGTTATTCCAATCTCGTATAGCGCGCGGGAAGAATGAACACCTATATCTTTCCGTACGAGCTCTGATTTCCCTTATTTTACCATGTTGATCGTTCCTCCCTATGTAGGTCGGTGTCAACAAAATATTTTCGCATTCGGAGGAGGAAGTTAATGATTGGAATTTCGTGAGAAGATCCCGTCGCAACGAAAAACGCCTTTCTTTTAATGATGTCCAACCCAACTCGCGTATCATTTCAGTGACACTCTCTCCCATATTTCGCGATAATACAAAACGTGCTGCCTTTGTTTGAACTGTTTCGATGTACTTCGTCAGTCCTATCTGGTTGGGATCCCACACCACGCAGCAGTATTCTAAAACTGGACGGACAAGCGTAGTGTAGGCAGTCTCCGTAGTAGGTCTGTTACATTTTCTAAGTGTCCTGCCAATAAAACTCAGTCTTTGGTTAGCCTTACCCACAACATTTTGTATGTGTTCCTTCCAAATTAATTTGTTCGTAATTGTAATACCTAGGTATTTAGCTCAATTTACGGCTTTTAGATCCGACTGCTTTAACGTGTACCGAAGTTTGAGTTCCTTGTAGCACTCATGTGGATGACTTCACACTTTTCGTTATTTACGGTCAATTGCCACTTTTCGCACCCTTCAGATATCTTTTCTAAATCGTTTTTCACTTTGTTTTGATCTTCTGATGGCTTTATTAGTCGATAAGCGACAGCGCCATCTGCAAACAACCGAAGACGGCTGCTCAGATTGTCTCCCAAATCGTTTATACAGATAAGGAACAGCAAAGGGCCTATAACACTACCTTGGGGAACGCCAGAAATCACTTCTGTTTTACTCGATGACTTTCCGTCAATTACTGCGACCTATGACCTCTCTGACAGGAATTCACAAATCCAGTCACATAACTGAGACGATATTCCATAAGCACGCAATTTCACTACAAGCCGCTTGTGTGGTACAGTGTTCGGAAATCCAGAAATACGGAATCGATCTGAGATCCCTTGTCAATAGCACTCAACGCTTCATGTTAATAAAGAGCTAGTTGTGTTTCACAGGAACGATGTTTTCTAAACTCATGTCGACTGTGTGTCAATAGACCGTTTTCTGCGTACAAGGCAGTTTGCATTAACCACTGCGCTACCTGGGCACAGTGTTAATTACAACTGCGCTGACTATCGTGGCACGCCTCTAGCCTGCCCCAGATTCCCACTCAGCGCCGCCTCTCCACTGTTTTGATTCCTGCAGGAGGTCTAACGTAACCAAGCTTCACCACTGAAGGTGGTGATTCACTGCCCACTGAGGCGAATCAATTATATAAATGCGTGGTGCCGCGCGGGATCAGCCGAGCGGTCTTAGGCGCTATAGTCATGGACTGAGCGGCTGGTCCCGGCGGAGGTTCGAGTCCTCCCTCGGGCATGGGTGTGTGTGTTTGTCCTTAGGATAATTTAGGTTAAGTAGTGTGTAAGCTTAGGAACTGATGACCTTAGCAGTTAAGTCCCATAAGATTTCGCACAAAAATGCGTGGTGTCTGTTCTTTTGGAAAGAAACACTGTCATTTTCATCACTGATTGAGTCATGCAGTTTTTTTATTAGTGAGAGAGCTAGCCCTCTGACCGAAGACGCTGAGCTACTGTGCCGGCGCGACTGAGGTACCCAAGAACGACTCTCGACCCGTCTTCCCTGCTTTAATTCCACCAGCACCTCGTCTCCTACCTTCCAAACATCACAGAATCTCTTTTGCTGACCTTGCAGAACTAGCACTCCTGGAAGAAAGGATATTGCGGAGACATGGCTTTGCCGCAGCCTGGGGGATGTTTCCATAATGAAAATTTCATTCTGCAGTGGAGTGTATGAAACTTCTTGGTAGGTTAAAACTCTATGTCTCCGCAATATCCTTTCTTTCAGGAGTGCTAGTTCTAGAATTTTCCTAGCAGAGTTTCTATGAAGTTCGGAAGATAGGAGACGAGGTACTGGTGGAACTGAAGCTGTGAGGAGGAGTTGCGAATCGTGCTTCGGTAGCTCAGTTGGTAGAATACTTGCCAGCAAAAGACAAAGGTCGCGAGTTTGAGTCTCGGTCTGGGACACAGTTTTAATCTGCCACAAAGTTTCACATCAAGGCACACTCCACTGCAAAGTGAAAATTTCATTCTAGATTGCTTATTTCCTTATCGTGATTTAGCCAAAGACTTCATGTTTTCATTCCTTTCTAAAAACAAAAAACAAAAATTGACCGACTCCAAAAAAATTCACGATCTCGACAAAGATGACGTAGTTATGAAAGACATATGGTGTAGTCACATAAAATTAATATTGTTAAACAAGCAGCTGGTTTTCGTTTTCAATTTTAATACGAATGTTTCAAGAGTTCAGATTTACGTGCAAGGATTTTTAAAAAATTAAATAGCTATTTTAAGACATTACAATCTTACAATACGATCAATAAAATATAACATTGTTTCATTGCTGATCTGGGTGTGACAGAACAACACACACAGTTCATAGATCAAAATGTTTGAAGAAAGGAATACGAAAGGTCAAACTGGATCTGTAAAACGAATGTACAGAAACCATCTCCGTTTTCGAGAACAGTTAGTTAGTTTCATGTTCCATGGGTCATTTTGCGCAATAAATCGTAATGATGTGGAATGAATTATTTTACATTCAAATTGCAAATTAATTTGTAAATGTGGCTAATTGCTGAACATTTATATCTTTTTATAGTTAGTTATTACTAAACAGCATATTTTACACATCACAATAACATAAACGTTTCTAAGGATTAGAACGACTTGTCAAGGAGAAACTTTTTCAGTTTGTTTTCAAATTATTTTTGTTGTCTGTCAGACATTCTGTATCCCCAGGTAAGCGACCAAAAATTTTAGTTGCAGCACTGACCACTCTGTACCGCCTTTTTGTGCTAAATACAACCTTACTGTGCAGTAATGGCCGTAATTTCTCCTTCTGGTAATGTAATTATGTACATCATCGTTCCTTGTGAACTGCAACAAACTTCATGAGGGCATAAAAACGCCGTGAAGCAATAGTCTGAACGCCCAGTTCCTTAAACAGATGTCTAGAAGATGATCGTAGGTGAGCACCAACACACAACACTTTCCTCAGTAAAGCAAATGGATTATATTTCTTGTGTATGATTAACATGTGTGCTGTCTAACAAGGCGCGAAACATCGATCATGCTGTTACCCCCACAGCACCAGAGGCCAGAGCTGGGCAGCACTACGCCTTTGTTCTTACCCTTCTGCTGGGCCCTACCCCCTCCCCCCTCCACGTGTAACTAGGCTAAGCACCCTGAGTGTAACGCGACGCATCTTGCCACTCCCCCGCCCCCCCCCCCCCTACTCCACACCCACCCCTAAGACCGTGGCCTGCGTTATTAAACGGCACCCCATGACGCCTGGTCCTTTTCATTTATTCACCTCGGGGCTTAAAGCCAGCTTCCTGCGTGTGAATAAACTTCGTTCCGCAACCGACAGTTCTCGCCGCGGCTACCTCTTCTGGTCTGCCACCCTAGAGTGAGCAGAGAAATCGTTTCGAGCCCACAGCCTCCTGACACGGAACTTGGGGGAAACTTGCAGGTAGCAGTTAAGAACTGCCGCTACAGCAGTGCTGGCTGCTGCGAGAATTCTTCACAACTTGCTCTTTTCAAGAAAAGGTGGCGTGCCATTGGTAGCAATCTTCCTGCCAAATTTACTCAGCACCAGTGAGCACAAGGATTTAAGTCGAGTCGTATTTTCGCTTGGATTTTTATATCTGTTAAATAGATTTTTCTGCGTAGTGAAAGTCTCATATGAGACGATTTTTTTCCTTTTTCTTTTTTATTAGATTGAGCTCACCCCTGTGTTTCCCGATTTCCTAGAGCATTCACCTTAATGCTTAACCCATCTTAGCAGTAGACTAGATCCCACTCAGACTTTCATTATCACTGTCATTTCCACCTATGATTTCAGAACACTACTTTCGGGGTTCTCCCACTGAGTATGTAGGGTTGGCATGCCAGGGGTCACGGATTTGTGGGGAACGGGGAACGGGGGGGGGGGGGGGGGGGGGGGGGTGAAGGTGGCGTATCTTGTCGCGAGGAGTATTTCTTTCATGAATTCAATTAAATTTACTGACATAACTGCGAGCGCCAGTTCTACATTTCTCCGACAGCTCTTAAAGTGCATTGAAGTTTCGTGTCAACAGCTGAGACAACTCTTCCTATGTTCCATTCCATGGTTGTGTCCCACAGCCCTGATGTTATCGAGGACAGAAACGACGTTAGCAACGGTCGCAGTTTCGTCTGTCTTTTTTATTGCATGACAAACCTACATTTGAATTGATGGTGCAACCATAAGTAGTCGCATAGACTGAACGTAATTATGACGCCACGCATTCCAATCTAGCTGAGGCATGTTAGACTAATGCTTGTACATTCCTGAATTAGATTGAAATACGTGTCGTTATAATTATGTTCAGTCTACCCGAATACTTATAACACACTAATGATAGCTGCACTGTAAGTTCAAAACCAGGCCTGCAGTGCAATAAAAAAATACAGACGACATTTACGGCCGATGCTGACCTTTCTCCTGTCCTGAGACAACTCTTCTGCCTACTCCCTTTCTTCTCACCCCTACCCCCACTCCCGCCCCTTCCCTCTTTTCGCTTGTCTCATAAAAAAGAAAGCATGGTTTAACATTTGCTTCTGGTCCTTTTAGGATTTTACTAATAATTTTATTTTTATATTTTTACCTTCATTAAAAGTTTCATTTTCACACCGCAGTTTCTCCTACGTTTTTCTGTCCATATTCCCTTAGATTTAATAATTGGTTCGTAGAATTTTGTTTGTAATGCTTCTTTACTGAAGATATTTTTCAGTTTCGAGTATCCAATATGTTTAATTTTCATTGAGAGGACAATATAGAGAATCCTTTTGGTCAGTCTAATATCATTCATTCTGGCAATGTGGCCATGAAGTTTGTACCTTCTTTGCCTGAAACTGTTTGAAATTTTCTCCAAATGTTGATATAACTTATTAGACTTCCTTCTCATCCAGGTTCCTTTAACGCAAACCGGACTAAAAATGTCTTTAGTTAATGATCCACCTCAAGTGATCACAGTTTCTGATGCGTATAGCGCTTCGGTTTTGACCTCTACATTGTAATGTTTTAGCTTTGCGTTGTGAGATGGCTCAAATGGTTCAAATGGCTCTAAGCACTACGGGACCTAACAGCTAAGGTCATCAGTCCCCTAAACTTAGAACTACTTAAACCTAACTAACCTAAGGACATCACACACATCCATGCCCGAGGCAGGATTCGAACCTGCGACCGTAGCGGTCTTGCGGTTCCAGACTGCAGCGCCTTTAACCGCACGGCCACTTCGGCCGGCTGCGTTGTGAGATATTGATTCTTTTTTTTTCACCTATTCCTTGTAATTCTTGTTGGGATCTAAGGATTATTTCTTAGTTTGCTTCAGGATTTACTCGAGACTGCTTGATGTTTCCTTCTAGGTATTTAAATTTGAATACTTCAGTTATTTTTCAGAATTGTGTAAACATGGGTTATCCATCTATGTATCGAAGAGAACATTCCAAGTATTGAGTTTTTCGTAATAAATGTTCAGTCCATTTTTAGCTGCTATTTCATAGAGACTTCCAACTGAATTAATTGCCTCTTCTCTGTTGTTTGAAAAGATAGTAAGATTGTTTACATAAGTCACACATCGTAAATGAATTTTAATTTCGCTTAACCTGCCTTTGGTTATTTCTTTGACTTCTTTCTCCCAGATCCTAATCTCTTTTCCTAGTACAAAAATGGACAGTAAGGGTGATAGTCCTTCTTCCTGTCGAACACGTGTTTTTACATCAAAAGGTTCAGACATTTCGCCTTGGAATTTAACCCTTGAGCTAGTATCAGTTAATGTCTTTGTATCCACTTTAAACTTTCCAATACAGTAAACAGTGTACATGTATCTATTGACCCACATGCTTTTTTGAAGACTGCAAAGGTAATCACCGTGGTCATCCTTTACGTATTTGTAAGATCATCCCGAGAATGAGAATATATTCCACACAGGGCCTACCATTCCTAAAACTTGTTTTATTTTCAGCAGCTAAATGTTCCGTTTGAGCTTCAACCTTTTTACTTCTGATTTTTGAAATAATTTTTCAAGTAACTGGAGGCAATGAAATTCCACTGGAGTTATGTACCACAGTTTCATCGACTTTCCTGTGGAATGGGTGGGTTATGGCATACTTCCATTCCTTAGGAATTCTTTCTACCAGCCAAATATCTGTAAGAACTTAATGAAGTTACTGCATGAATCTTTTACCACTATTTTACCCATTTCTGCTACACTCCCGACACCCTCTGGAATTTTATAGTTTTTAAGTTGATGATTGTCTTGTCAATTTCTTCTCTCGTTGGGGTTCTGATTATGTGTTTGACTCAGCTTTTACAAATGTGGATTATAAATCATGACATGTCCTATGGTAAAGAAGACCGATCATGAAGAACAGATTGGAAAGGAATGTAAGCAGCTATTTGGTTTTCATACACTGTCTGATCTAAAGTATCCGGACATCCTGAAAAACATACGTTTTTCATATTACGTGCATTGTGCTGCCACTTACTGCCAGGTACTCCATATCAGCGACCTCAGTAGTCATTAGACATCGTGAGAGGGCAGAATGGGGCGGTCAGGTGATTGGGTGCCACTTATGTCGTACATATATACGCCAGATTTTCACACTCATAGGCATCCCTAGGTCCACTGTTTCCCCTGTGATAGTGAAGTGGAAACGTGAAGTGACACGTACAGCACGAAAGTGTACAGACCGACCTCGTTTGTTGACACAGAGACCGCCGACAGTTGAAGAGGGTCGTAATGTGTAATAGGCAGACATCTATCCAGACTATCAAACAGGAATTCTACACTGCATCAGGATTCATTGCAAGTACTATGACAGTAAGGCGGGAGGTGAGAAAACTTGGATTTCATGGTCGAGCGGCTGCTCATAAGCCACGCATCACGCTGGTAAATGCCAAACGAAGCCTCGTTTGGTGTAAGTAGCATAAACATTCGACGATTAAACAGTGGAAAAACGTTGTGTGGGGTGGGTAAGGAGGGGGCTTGCACCCCTTGTTGTTTTGCGTGGCACTATCACAGCACTGGCCTGCATTGATGTTTTAAGCACATTCTTGCTTCCCACTGTCGAAGAACAATTCGGGGATGGCGACTGCATCTTTCAACACGATCGAGCACTTGTCCATAGTGCACGGCCTGTGGCGGAGTGGTTACATGTCAGTAACATCCCTGTAATGGACTGGCCTGCACAGAGTCCTGACCTAAATCCTATAGAACATCTTTGGGATGTTTTGGAAGGCCGATTTCGTGCCAGGCCTCACCGACCGACATCGATACCTCTCCTCAGTGCAGCACTCTGCTAAGAATGAGTTGTCATTTCCCAAGACACAGTCCAAAATTACTTTCAGCCAGGTGTGCGGATACTTTTGATCACATAGTGTAGATCTTGAGGTAGCATATGACCCAGTGCCACTAAAGCTGTTGTTAGAGGTGCTGTGGTCAGGAGAATCGTCAAAGCTTTACGTAAGTAGTATCGTAAAACTCTACAAGTCAGCAGAACGTGTCATAAAAGCAGGCAGAGGACTTTCTATAGAGACCTTCAAAATAAGTGAAGGATTGAAGAAAGAATGCTATCTGTCAACTCTCTAAGATGTATGCGCAGAAGGCCCTGGTTCCGTGGATTGAAGTGGGGAACCAGTGTGTGTAAGCACTTTTCCATGCTGATGATCAGGCCGTTGCAGCAAACTGTGAAGAGGATATACCTTAAGTGCTTAGGAAGTTGTTGGAGGAGTATAACAAAATATTTATGTTGCAGAAAAGGAACGTGGACATTGACGGGCCTCTTATTAAAGTGTATAAAGAGTTTAAGTAACTGGGTAGTATCCTGTCACGTGATGGAAGATGTGACAGAGATACAAAACGACGGATCAGATAAAAGGGCACCTAACCAAAACTGAAGCCCTTTACTTTGGTCCCGAAAAATGAGCGTAAAGGTTAAAATTCATTTATACATATCCATCGTTGAACCAATAACGAGGTATGGGAGTGACTCTGGGAACCGACAGAAAGAAGTAAAAAGAGATTTAGAGCCTTACAAAGGGACTACTTGAGAAGAGCCTGCAGAATTTCCCGACTTGACCACGTAAGAAATGAGGAAAAAGAGAAAGGACACAGACTCGTTATAGTACTGTGCATAGAATAGAAGGAAGCCACCTGGCTTGGTTTGGGCATGTCAAAAGAAAGGGTGAAAACAGATGGCCCAAGACAGTACTTTGCTGGCAACTTTCTGGATGGAGAAGAAGAGGAAAAGCACGGAAAGTATGGCTAAGTGGTATTCAAGAAGCGATGGAGAGAAGAGGAATGGAAGAGGACGAGGAAGATTGGTGAAATCGAGACATTAGGCGACGGAGATGATGGATGCGGTGACAGCTATAGGACTCCCGCTACTAGGAAAGGAATAAATGGTGAACTATACCTAATGTGTACTCCACAAGTACGTTGACTTTCTTTCAGATACGTTCATCAGACAAAACATTAGTGAATGCCCGAAAAGAGCTGGCAGGTCACTGTGGAGCAGTATAGAAGCTCCTCAACTGACACAAGACTGTCCTGTGGGGCTCTACCACTAACGAAATTTCTGGCACTGAAGTGATGTGTGTGTGCCACTCGATAGTATAGAATCAGTACGTAAGATGGATCGATGTGGGAATGTGACAGAATCGCAGAAAAGGAGCTGTCTCGTTTGGAAGTTCCCATGACCACACGATGGATGACGTTTTTGTACGTCCATCCTTTTGACTGGAGGTCTTGGAGACCACGGCCGTTCATTACTGTAAGAAAATAAAACCTCTACAGCCGTCCTTGTGATCTTATTTATTATGTAACTACCAGTTTCGGTGCTTCAATGCGCCATCTTCAGCCGTAGTTGATGCTAAAAAGGTTATCACGATCCACATATACACCGTATCAGTGGCCAACATAATTGGTTTACGTAGGCTATCTGTAAACGTTGGTGTCAGCACTCCAACCATCAACTGCCAACTCAATTTATGACACTACTTTACTTACAGAATGGATCCTTTGGTATCACACGACTTGAGTCATCAAGGAATCGTTAATTTGGTAATTGACGGCCGCGTGGTGGGTAAAAATAGAAGAGTGAAATCCAGGCATAAATACCACAGGCAGGTTAAGGTGGATGTAGGTTGCAGTAGTTATCCTGAAATGAAGAGGCTTGTGCAGGATGGTGCAGTGTGGAGAGATGCGTAAAAATTGTCTTTACACTGAAGACCACAAAAACAACAACACAATGGGGAAATAAATGTGGTGTTACGTCTTATGCAGTTCATCCTGCATATGTAATCACAAATACGCTAATAACTCGACAATGACGTCTATTTTCTGGCAGACTAGGTTTGGATGAAATTGTGTTGTTTTACAGATGGCTAAAGTTCACTTTGAAAGTGTAGAAATAACGAAATTATTACGACTTTTAACACTTTATATTTGTTTTACTTTTACTGATGATATTGAATTACTTTGAAGTCAGTCGGAGAGCGCAGCCATGCGGCATATGTGCGCTGTCCCTTTAGCAAGTGCTTTGTGACCACGGCTCCACTGTACGGCTGCGGCGTGCTATGTGTATACTGTGAAGCCGTCGGCAGCAGCAGCAGTGCAAGCAGCAGCCGCGGGAAAGGAAACCCCTGCAGGGCAGGCAACCAAACAAACTCTGCGACAAAGCGGGCGAATGGCGCACAGGCTGTCTTCGCTACCGCTGGGAGCTAGCAGCCACATTTCAAGATTGCGCGCTCGGATGCGTCTCCTCTGGGGATATGGGGCGATGTGGGACGGGGCGGAAAGAGACACTGCTCGCTTCCAGCTGCCGCGGTCGATGCCTCATGTGGCGCGGAAAACTCCCCACTGTGAACTACCGCGTCTGCGGTTCAGACCGCTCGTGTACGGGCATGTTTATCAAACCTCTGCGATGCATCACCTCGCAACAGAAACTTCAAATTAGGTCATACGAAAGTTGTACAGCTTACTAATTAGTTGCAACACGTTCTATTACTCACGTGGTAGATAGATATTAATGTCTGGGCCATGGCGTAACCAGAGTAACATGCAACCAGGACACAATTTGGCTTTTGCGACAAGCACCCTTTTCTGGTGACGTTCCAAATTATTTCGTTAGCCGACATCGATGCTTAGCTTGTTTACTCGTTTTTTGAGGTCGAAAAGAAGTGAACTGCATATATTTGAATAATTAATTTTTCGTATCTTTCAGTTCATAACGCAGAACAACACGCAGTGCAAACGTTATATTGATTTGATACACGACCTCGCTAAATCAATGAAAAAATGCAGCAACACGTTACCACTGTCATGTTCTCATGATCTGGCTGTCCAGTTGAATTAAAATAACTGATATCTGAGAGGAGGGTTTTTCCTCCAAATGGTTCTGTTTAATGCGTGCTGCTACGCATATTATACTACTAGCCATTAAAATTGCTACACCAGGAAGAAATGCAGATGATAAACAGGTATTCATTGGACAAATATATCATACTAGAACTGACATGTGATTACATTTTCACGCAGTTTCGGTGGATAGATCCTGAGAAATCAGTACCCAGAATAAACACCACTGGTCGTAATAACGGCCTTGATACGCCTGGGCATTGAGTCAAACAGAGCTTGGATGGCGTGTACAGGTACAGCTGTCCATGCAGCTTCAACACGATACCGCATTTAGTGCATTTTGACAGGCATTTTTTCTTACACAAATTTGAAACTAGCGCAGATGCTTTCTTGATTTTCTGCAGTCTGTTTTTGTGGTATTTTTTTCAAGTCCTGTTGGTTCAATAATTTCAAAAAATGGTTCAAATGGCTCTGAACACTAAGGGACTTAACATCTGTGGTCATCAGTCCCCTAGAACTTAGAACTACTTAAACCTAACCACCCTAAGGACATCACACACATCCATGCCCGAGGCAGGATTCGAACCTGCGACCGTAGCAGTCGCGCGGTTCCGGACTGAGCGCCTAGAACCGCTAGACCACCGCGGCCGGCTCAATAATTTCACAGAGGTACTCAAAGTCTTTGACTCTCTTGATTTCACCACAGTTTAAGTTTCGGAATATCTAACTTTGAACAGATGAATTCTGTCTTCCCAAACGAGGTTTGTAGGCCAACTTTCTCTGCACATTCTCTGAGGGTCTCAATTTGTTGCACTGCTGTTTCTTCACTGTCGGTTAAATTCGCCAAACGACAGGTATCTAACGTCCAGTTTTTCTTGACCTCTTCCTAGTTCGGTGGCTTCGAAAAGTTTTGTTTTCATAGTTCAATTTCGCATTCTTGGATTACTTCGTCTAAAACTGTGTTTAATAATGGTGGCGAGTTCTCATCTGCTAGTCTTACTCCTGTTTTAACTAAGAATGACTCCGAAATTTCACCTATGAATTTTTTTCTTCTTCTTCTTCGCGGATGGATCGCTTAGGACCACGCGTAATCAAGATTTGTTGACCTTCCTTTTCGTCCAGTATTCCTTCACAAACAACGAATGGGCCAGCTTTCAATTGCGTAGACCACGTATGTCGGTTAGTTTTTCTCTCTTCTTCCTCTTGTGATTTTTCTGATTTCATTTCTATCGTGTAGATTTGGAGACCCTAATTCTCTCAGGTGTTTTTCTGTCTGTTTGTACCAGTTCGGTCTTGTAGTTTTGTTCTTTAAAAATGTATGGATTTTGTGCTTTAACCTGTTTGCGTCCATTAATTCTAAATGCCCCATGAATTGGATTCTTCTCATGCGCATTGTGTCTGTTATTTTGGAGGTATTTTTATATATTTCTGCATTGGGCTTTGGATAATTCACACCATCTTTAGTTCTCAGTTCTAGGATTTTTCTCATTATTTTACGTTCTTTCACTTCCAATTCCTCTTTTAGTGTTCTGTGTTGAAGGTTTAGTGTCTTAAATGCGTAGAGAGCTTCGGGTTTAATTACTGTTGTGTAATGTCGTATTTTGCAATTCCACGAGAGACTCTTTTTGTTGTAGATGTTTTTTGTTAATTGAAACGCCGTCTCCATTTCATGGACTCTTGATCTGACAGATTTCTTTTCATTTCAATTTTCTGCAATCCATTCACCTAAATATTTAAATTCTTTTACTCGAGAGATGTAGTTATTTAATTTTAATCCTTTTTTATTTTTAATTTAATTATTATTATTGTTATTATTCTTATGACATATTGTCCACAAGGTTGTTGTTTTTGTTATGGTCTTCAGTCCTGAGACTAGTTTGATACAGCTCTCCATGCTACTCTATCCTGTGCAAGCTTCTTCATCTCCCAGTACCTACAGCAACCTACATCCTTCTGAATCTGTTTAGTGTATTCATCTCTTGGTCTCCCTCTACGACTTTTACCCTCCACGCTGCCCTCCAATACCAAATTGGTGATCCCTTGATGCCTCAGAACATGTCCTACCAACTGATCCCTTCTTCTAGTCAAGTTGTGTCACAAACTTCTCCCCAATCCTATTCAATACCACCTCATTAGTTATATGATCTACCCATCTAATCTTCAGCATTCTTCTGTAGCACCACATTTCGAAAGCTTCTATTCTCTTCTTGTCCAAACTAGTTATCGTCCATGTTTCACTTCCATACATGGCTACGCTCCATACAAATACTTTCCTTGCCATTGCCAGTCTACATTTTATATCCTCTCTACTTCGACCATCATAAGTTATTTTGCTCCCCAAATAGCAAAGCTCCTTTACTACTTTAAGTGTCTCATTTCCTAATCTAATTCCCTCAGCATCACCCCACTTAATTCGACTACATTCCATTATCCTCGTTTTGCTTTTGTTGATGTTCATCTTATATCCTCCTTTCATGACACTGTCCATTCCGTTCAATTGCTCTTCCAAGTCCTTTGCTGTCTCTGACAGAATTACAATATCATCGGCGAACCTCAAAGTTTTTATTTCTTCTCCATGGATTTTAATACCAACTCCGAATTTTTCTTTTGTTTCCTTCACTGCTTGCTGAATATACAGACTGAATAGCATCGGGGAGAGGCTACAACCCTGTCTCACTCCCTTCCCAACCACTGCTTCCCTTTCATACAAATTGTAATGTTGACTGACTAAGGATGTACCGTTAGGTGTAAAGGGGGGGGGGGGGGGGAGGGAGGGGAGCTTTAGCCACCAATCATGGCAGGTGAAACAAAAGAGTAAAGAAACAAAGTCAGATCCCGTTCGTAGGCAGATGTACAAGATGGGCGGCAAGTAGCTCTGCAATCCGTGGCTGTCCCAGATAGTAAGAGGTGGTACCAACCCAGTATGACGCCACTGAATTTGCACCGAAACAGCATTCCGGCCGTCGCCCCACATCACTCGCGGCACGGGTACTCGGGAACTGAGACGCGCCCCGATGGCGTACCGGCGCGGTGTTTGGGCATCGCCCGGCCCTCGCTGGTAATTGGGTTAACGAGCTGTTTGCGCCGCGTGCAGGAGGGGGCGTGGCTCGCCACGCTGCCGGTAACCGCATTTGCGCGCCGGCCGCCCTGCCCCCCTGCCCCCAGGGCTCCAGAATTGTGGTCCCCGGCCCTGTCCCTGGCCCTGATCGATACGACGCCAGACGCGGGGCTGCCCGTGTCTGTCTGACCAGCGCTGCCGCTATCCTCGCATCGCCTCGCGGCCTAATTGCCAGCGATCGTGCGCCAGACGGGCCATAATGGCCGCTCGCGCCCAACACGGCAAGTCAGGCCATCCGATACTGAGGCGCCGGCGAGAGCTCGTGTCCAACCTAGCCTATCCCACCCTACTGTACCCTACCCCATACCACTCCACTAGTGGTGCTCATGCCTGACTACAGGGTGGTCGGTCCGTGTTCTGCCCACTCGTCTGTAGGACCAGTACCAACGCCACCAACGGCAGTGTACAGGAGGCTCCTTATACTGTAAGTACTGTGATGGGGGGTGTCTCTGTCACACCGACTATTTCTCAACTCCCACCATACACATCGAGTTTTCAAAAACACTGTCACTTTTACTAAACACAGCTTTCCGAAGTGCCTTCACAGAAAAAAAAACGAACTAAATAGTTCAGAATTCGAATCAAGAACAGCTGCCAACATGAGTAGCGCAGGAGTTGATATCCTCGGAGTAGCGAAGCAACTTAAATCACTTCATAAAAGCAAGTCGTCTGGTCCAGACAGTATACCAATTAGGTTCCTTTCAGAGTATGCTGATGCATTAGCTCCATACTCCAATCATATACAAACGTTCGCTCGACGAAAGATCCGTACCCAAGGACTGGAAAGTTTCGCAGGTCACACCAACATTCCAGAAAGGTAGTAGAAGTAATCCACTAAATTACACGCCCGTATCATTAACGTCGATATGCAGTAGGATTTTGGAACATATATTTGTAATTACAATGAAATGAACGCCCTTAGCTGCTTATAGGCCTTGACATACGTCAACGGGGACAGATGAAAATGTGTGCCCCGACCGGGACTCCTGCTTACATGGTAGACGCTCTATCCATCTGGCACGCCTCCCGCGAAACCCACATTCTCAACGTATTGTTCCGCACTACATTCGTACTGTCCCCGCCCATTATACTCATTACTCGCGGCGCGTTGCCGATTCCCGTAAGAGTTCCGGCACTGTTTGTGCATTCGCACAGAAGAAAAAGATGGTCAAGTGGCCGGTGAGCCTTAACTATGTAATTACTAAAATGGTATCTGTTCTTTCGGACATGTCCGAAAGACGCAGTCAACACGGATTTAGAAAACATCGTTCTTGTGGACATGCCCCTTACTCGCACGAAGTGTTGAGTGCTATCGACAAGGGATTTCAGATTGATTCCCTTTTTCTGAATTTCCGGAAGGCTTTTGACGCTGTACCACACAAGCGGCTTGTAGTGAAATTGCGTCCCTATGGAATATCGCCTCAGTTATGTCACTGGATTCGTCGTTTCCTGTCAGAGATGTGACAGTTCGTAGTAACTGACGGAAAGTCATCGAGTAAAACAGAAGTGATTTCAAGCGTATCCCAAGTTACAGGCCCTTTGCTGTTCCATATCTAGGTAAACGTTTTAGGAGACAATCTGAGCAGCCGTGTTAGGTTGTTTAGAGATGACGTTGTCGTTTATCCACTAGTAAAGTGATCAGTAGATCAAAATAAATTGCGAAAGATTTACAAAAGATATATGTATGGTGTGAAAACTGGCAATTGACCCTAAATGACGAAAAGTTTGAGGTCATCCACATGAGTGCTAAAAGAAATTCGTTTAACTTCGGTTACACGATAAATCAGTCTAATCTAAAGACCTTAAATTCAACTAAATACCTAGGAATTACAGTTACGAACAACTTAATTTGGAAGGAACACATAAAAATGTGAAACTTCTGTGTTTAATATCTGAAATTGCTGAATTCAACTGGTGAAACTTCTACGTTTTTACTTAAACTGCTGAATGCATACTGAATGTTCCGAGTCTGCTAAGTGAAATTAAACGTACTGCATCTTTACTTGTTTTTGTCATTTCAACACTGATCTATCGAATTTTCCCTGACAAATAAGACTCAGACTTACTCTATTCATACACAAACGCAACGCAATCTGACTGCAAATAATTAACGCAAAAGAATGGCCCTGAATTAAAAGAAATCGTAACAATAATCCATACATTTCATAAGTCACTTACCTCACAGAAAATCCTCATGACACGAACTACAGCAAATACAGCAAGCAGCAACTACAGCCAGCTAAATAAAAAGATTCCAACTACTGTGAGTTCTAACTACTATCGTTAGCGAAAGAATGATTGTGTTGCAGAGCAAACAATGTATTTAGCAGATTTTGCCTTAATCATGTGACATCCAGTTCCAAAAATTATATAATCGTCAAAAATTCCATTATCCAAGCATTAGCAAATACTACCATCTAAATTTTACAATCCATTTCCAACCAACAATAAATCTCCATGACGGAAACACGTCCAGGTCGTCCGCTCGCGCTAACACTGCTAACCCCTATCACTGCTAATTATTGACACTCAACTGCAAGTCCGTCCAACCACAGAGTCTCTAACAGCGGGCGCACAGCGTTGTCAGCGATATTAATGCGCCGGCCGTGGTGGTCTAGTGGTTCTAGGCGCGCAGTCCGGAACCGCGGCACTGCTACGGTCGCAGGTTCGAATCCTGCCTCGGGCATGGATGGGTGTGATGTCCTTAGGTTAGTTAGGTTTAAGTAGTTCTAAGTTCTAGGGGACTGATGACCACAGAAGTTAAGTCCCATAGTGCTCAGAGCCATTTGAACCATTTTTTGATATTAATGCAGTCTATAGCGCTGCCAACATACAAACATATAAACAGGCTCCAGAATGAGATTTTCACTCTGCAGCGGAGTGTGCGCTGATATGAAACTTCCTGGCAGATTAAAACTGTGTGCCCGACCGAGACTCGAACTCGGGACCTTTGCCTTTCGCGGGCAAGTGCTCTACCAACTGAGCTACCGAAGCACGACTCCGGTACTCACAGCTTTACTTCTGCCAGTACCTCGTCTCCTACCTTCCAAACAGGCTACTTATATAACCCCCTGCTCCTCTCAAGAAATTTTACAAAGTTTTTAGGCTGTGGCCAAGACTAATCTGTTAAATTTTTTACATATTAACAATATCAAATAGATCAGAAGCACACAATTAATAATGTACTGTTGGTCAATAAAGCAAAAAATTCTCCTCATAGTCCCTAAAGACAGTCCTAATCATTCATCAGAAGAGAAGTCTATGACAGTTTTATCCCCAAAGGCTGAGCAGTAAAAGAAAATGCAAGTGTAAGTAGTGGACCACAATGCAGTCTTGAAGAAGTAGTGTTGTCCTCCCCACGGAAACACAGTTACGACTCTTGATATGAGGATTAGGTTGGTAATGGGCCACAACAGAGCAGACCCACAGCAGTTGCAGTCTAAGTCTTGAAGAATGTTGGTAGAATTGGTAGGTCATCACACAGGAGACCCACAGTATATCTTGTAGAAGTTATGGAAGTAATAGGCCATCAAAGGTGCAGACCGACTGTAGTCCTTGTAGAGACTGCAGTAGTAATGGGCCACCAAAGGCGCAGACTCACTGTAGTCCTTGAAAAGATGGCCATCCATTGTGACTGTGCATGTGCACAATCACAATTGAAGAGACTTAAGGGTAATGTAGCAAGTCCATGAACCACCACTTGTGCACTCACTATATTTTTGTAATATCCTTAGAACCAGCAATGCTGTTAACCAATCCCTAGCTGAATTATCAACATAAGTACTAACACAATCACTTAATATTTGAGATAATATGACCAGCAGACAAATGTGTGCAGTAACAAGAATCCCTGCTATTTAGCTAACTCAGAGAATTGGTGTCTAGACATCACCATTTCACAGAATTCCCCCACCATCTTGGATTACATCACAGAATGGACGATAGTGCCCTCTGGTGGCAGTAC
Source organism: Schistocerca serialis cubense (assembly GCF_023864345.2). Classification (NCBI taxonomy): domain Eukaryota; kingdom Metazoa; phylum Arthropoda; class Insecta; order Orthoptera; family Acrididae; genus Schistocerca; species Schistocerca serialis. The sequence goes on along the minus strand of NC_064641.1, from coordinate 109,175,076 downwards.
TGTGTACTAGGTCATTTGGACTGTGGGCCCCACGGCGACCGAACTGTTTGCTGCCATTTGCCCCCACCCCAGACCACCATCTTGGATTGTGTCATGGAACAGATGTCAGTGCCCTCTGATAGCAGGACTGTGTACTAGGTCAGTTGGACTCCAGACCCCATGGCGACTACACTTGATGGTCATACTGCCTTTAATTGTTTAAATAAATAGTGCATGCAAAATAAAGACTTATGTCCGGCACAGGTCGAGTCCTCTTCCTTCCATTTCCTAGGATGAGGTGGCAGTCAGATGACTTAGGTTAGTGGAGGTAGCCCAAGTGACCTATTTTCCCACCATTTCCTTAGGTTAGTAGAAATAGCCGTGGTGCGCTGCATTGTGCTGATGGATTTTGAACTTCGTGCCAGGTTACTTGAGGTAGCCTAGTTGACTTATCTTTCTGTCAAAATTCACCATCTTGATAGACGTCATTGCTGCCATCTTGGATGACATCATGCACTGTTGCCAAGTCCACAGGCTGCCATCTTGGATGATGTCATCGCCGTCATGTTGGATACATCTGGCAACAATGGACAGTGGGGTGACGCTCTCCTAGTCCCACTACTGTCAGTTCCCTCTGGTACTACTTGAGATATTAGTCAAGTCCATGCCACGTTGTATTCGGCACTTCTGCATGCTCGCAGGGGCCCTACAAGATATTACGCAGGTGTACCAGTTTCTTTGGCTCTTCAGTGTATATGTGAAGAGGATAACGGACTTTATTAATCTACCCTCCATTAACTTGCAGCAAAAACTGCATGACAGCTTCTTTACCATGAAATACATCCTGTCATTTACAATCAATTACCTGCGGTACTATATAGCCATGCTTTGTTACACCCTGTGGAAAGCTGGCTACGACATTGCTGGACCTGTAGAGAACTCCAAAAGTGTCACTGACGTGGCGTTCAACACTGATGTAATAGAGTGTGCTGTTATGACACGTGATCAGCCTGATTTTCGTGATATTGCTTTGAGCATTTTATTGGAAGTGCGCACTCGCTCTTACATGTAAGAAACCTGCATAGCGTTTGGCTTTTACAGTGATATTTGCAGTGACATCTTCAGGACGTTTTCCAGAGTCTTGCAGAAAATACAGATATGTTCGTTTCAATGTAAATACTTTCCTTCTTAGTAGCATCGTGCTGTTTCAATGTGATGTTCCCCAATGAAGTCTTCCACAATAATGTTGATAAGCCTATAGATCCACTCGGTCTGGAGACGAGAGTCCTCTGGTGGCGTGATGTGTGGCGCCACTGATCAGAGAACCGCCCCTCTCCCCCCCCCCCTCTCACTCTCTCTCTCTCTCTCTCTCTCTCTCTCTCTCTCTCTTCTCTTCTCTTCTCTTCTCTCTCTCTACCTCCCTCTCTCTCTAGCGTAACTGTGAGTGGCGCACAGATATGCTGCGGATACAGCAGTTACGACTTTAAAGAGTTCTCTCAAAGAACTAGCTTCCCTCAAAGAACTAGCACTGATTCAGGAAAGACACTCGCATGTAACACACGCCTTTCTTTACAGACACACGATAAAATGGAAGCCGAAGATGCAAGTGAACTGCTAGGTTTAATCTTCCTCGATTTCCGAAAGCCTTTCGACACTGTACCACAGCGACCTTAGATACGGTCACACTAAGTATTTTCACACAGGTGTCATTTGTTCCACCAATACCTGTGTAGCAGGGCCCAGTCCGTTGAACTGCATGACAAGTGCTCTGCTGGAAAGAAACTTAACATCGATTGTACCGCAAGCAAGCGTAAAAGTTCCTTTAATGTTTTGAGCATTCTCATAAGATTCATCAGGTACGGTCAGCGCTGGTTTAAAGGAACGTACCGTCATTGGACGATCGTCAGGAAATGGAGGCAGGCTTAGATAAAATTTCCACTTGGCGCAGTTAGTGTCAGCTCACTTTAAGGAACATTTATTTAAGAAGGATTGTAATTTTTGAGCTTATACCACGCCCTAAGCTGCTATCAATACTGGTCGCTAATACTGTGCACCCGATCTTTTACCATTTGCTTAGGGGTGACCTGCACTGATGGACCAATCGCTGAGCAAAAGATCGTCAGCAAATACGATCTAGTAAAGGTCCTAGCTCGTCGGCGACATTACATTCTACTCGGGAACAACAGAAAAGATAATCAGTCATGTCCTTCTCAAAGGAGCCGTTGCGGGATTCGCCTTAAGCGAGTTAAGAAGACCTGGAAAGTTATACAGATCAAGTCTGGATGAAGATCTGAACCGGCAACCTTCGGAACGCGCATCTGTTGTGTTGATTGTTGTGCCAAGTTGCTCAGCGGATACCTACTCTAATATCTTTCTCGGTTCGTCTGCCGCATTTAGAGTTTGAAACTAAAATAGAGAATTCGATGGGCGATCGGATGGGTGGTATCGATTCAGAGAGATTTCCCATATGACGAGATGACGACACTTAGGGCAGATTCAGTCGTTCTAAGAATGTGGTATGAAGAGGAATGTTCCCCTCCATGTCTGGCCGTCTGGCAGTCCCTCTATCAAAAAGTGTCGCGAATTTCACTCGACAACTGAAAATTTACGTCCGCATTGCGAGATATCTTCAAGAGTTGCACATTTATCCGTAAATTACAAGAAGGGAAGACAGCGAGCCACAGCAACCGCAATGCAAGGCAAAAGGGCACTAGCCTGCTGACGTCAGAAGAAGTCTATTCATGAGTTGATTATTTCTGTTCTAAGTGATAAATCATGCCTGCTATTACTTGTGTCTAACTAGCTAAAGCTTACTGCGAGAACCACACGGTAGTCAATCATGGACAGTCTGTGCCCAACATTGATATATTCACTTGTTTAAAAAAAGTAACACAGTCTCCATGGTAGTGTTATTCAGAAAGACAGTCTGTATGCCACGGCGGCAACAACGTCAGTTTTACGCCCACGCAACTGGGAGGGAAGATATTAAAAGCGTACAATCCAACATTCGTACAAGGGCGCTGTCACACAACGAAGTACTGACTGACACATTCGTTTGACAACACATCTGCATCTACATCTATATCTACGTGGCTACTCTGCAAATCACACTTAAGTGCCTGGCCGAGAATTCATCGACCCGCCTTATTTCTATTTCTATGTTATTCTATCTCTATTTCTAAATTATTCAATTTCTATATTATTTCTAAAGCCATTCAAGGACATGAACTGCAGGAACCTGTCTTGTTAGATCAGTACATGTGTGGCTTTTAAGAACTTGACCTCCTCAATGGACACATGTACTGTATCTTGGTAGGGGAGGTGATGGAGCATGAATGGCAGGGATAGTTTTCGAGTGTCTTTCTAAAAAAATCAAAACGTTTCCACGAACAAGTACAGGAATGTTGTTCTATCTACAAATCTCCGCGGTGTTAGGTGTACACTGTGTCACCAGTTGGAAGTTGTGCAGTGTGGCTCTGTTACGGACATTCACTGGATCTCGCTTCGCTGCCTCCCATGTGAAGAACAGCGGCTTTCTCAAATGTTACAGAATAATACCTAAGAAGAGGTATTAAATTAAATTGGTTGATGATAGAACTCTACTAAAAGGAGGAGTAGTTTCATAGGACACATTCGGAGGCATCAAGGATTATTTATTTTGATAATGGGAAGAAGTGATGTGATGGGAGAGGGGCAAAATTGTGTAGCAAGACCAACATTTAACTACAGTGAGGAGGTTGAAACAGACATCGCTTTCAGTGGCTACGAACAGCTGAAGGAGGCTTTCGCAGGATAGAATATCGTATGCGGCTGTATGAAAGCTCACTTCGGCCTGAAGACCACAACAACAACATTACCTCTTATGTTCTTGTTGAATAACAACAAAATTAATACGATAAGTATGGAGGCAAGGAACCAGCTATAACAAAAAGCAGCAGATCCTTTCCATCACGATATGTATCAGGATTATGGTAACGACACACACACGCACACACACACACACACACACACACACACACACACACACACACACACACAAGGAAAAAGAGCAAGACTCTTGAACCGCAAACTTTATCTGAGAAGCTACGGTCGCAGGTTCGAATCCTGCCTCGGGCATGGATGTGTGTGCTGTCCTTAGGACAGTTAGGTTTAAGTAGTTCTGGGTTCTAGGGGACTGATGACCTCAGATGTTGAGTCCCATAGTGCTCAGAGCCATTTGAACCATTTTTCGTATCTGAGCAGGCGGCTTCTAAGGGAAGCCCCTCACAAGTGGTGGGAAGCCGGAGTGCGACACGGCAACTGTTTGTTAAAAGTGCCTACGACACTCCTCAACTCTCAGAGAAAATCCCTTTCCTGCAAATTTTATTCCAGGACAACTCTGTTGACACTGCTTCTATGTACCAACATAGGCAGCATATAACTTTAGGTGCTGCTCCTGTGTCTTCATTAAATCTCTGATTCGTGCGAATATTGGAACACTTCTTCAGTGGGTGGCGATGTATATACCGTCAGTCACCACACTAACCGTTGACTTTAATTGGAGTTCCATGGGGATTTCGTTATGGTTGCTCGTCTTCCGGCTTTGCAGCTCCTGGAATCAACTCCAGAAGTGTTAAGGTCACTTTCCTCGACCGTTTTCGTCATTCTGTCCCTGCAGAAGATAGTGTCGATCGGCGTCAAGTACTTGAAATGTAGAAGTGCTCCATTTTGGACTAAAACCTAATTAAAATGATTTTAAAATACGTAAATGGTTTTGTTCTGCCACCGATCTGGACCATTTAAGATTCTGCATTTCTGTCAATCAGTGTTTGAAGGTTAGCGAAGCTAAACACTCTAGTAGCAGAAGTAACCGAGGAAACAATAGCGTGTACAAGACAGCTGTGATCAGCAAGTTCACAAGAGTCATAAATGAAGTGCTGCTGCTAAAAAGCTAAACGTTTGCTAGAAACAGTAGATGTTAACACATGTTTCATCATCTGTCTTCGTTTTTTTATCTATAAACAATTTTCTGCGCCGAGGTACAGACTTACACTATGCGTGGGAAAGATCTGGCTTCGAATTTGATATTCCTGTCGCATTTGATAATCCGATCACTGTGGCTTTTTACAGCGTTCTATCGCAGCGATGGTGCACCGAAACCGATGTTGTGTGTCCACGTGTCGCTCTTTACCGTCCAATCCGCTGTGTCCATTGTAACCACATTTACACGACGATGGCGAATAAGGGATGAACACCAACGTGGTAACTTACATTTTACAAAATGTGAGTCTCCAAGTACGGCACGAGTTAACATATATTGTTCCATGCAAATCTGATATCTTTTTGCTAATCATTACCTTGTTTATGTCTCTTGTAAAGCTACTGGTGATAACTGTCTGTTGCTGCGTGTTATTTCTTCAGGAACGTGTGCTCATTCACCTTCAAACATGGATTTGTGGGGAAGAAAGTGATCTTGTTCGCTCGCTACGTTTGCTACCTTGCAAGATCATAATAAGAAGTATAATGCAAATTGAAGCCTGCATAGTTAAAAATGTATAAAAATACTTTATCCTGAGTCTATCAGCGATTAATATCATAGTTTCCGTAAAAATCGATGTTCTAATAATATTTTAGTGGCGCAGACTCTTGAAGCTACAAATGGTTCAAATGGCTCTGAGCACTATGGGACTTAACATCTGAGGTCATCAGTCCTTTTAGAACTTAGAACTACTTAAACCTAACTAACCTACGGACATCACACACATCCATGCCGGAGGCAGGATTCGAACCTGCGACCGTAGCAGTCGCTCGGTTTCGGACTGAAGCGCGTAGAACCGCTCGGCCACCGCGGCCGGCTCTTCAAGCTACAGACTTGTTATTTGGAAAGTAGATGTATTTTATCATAAAACCATCATCCTCAAGCCTTTGTTGTGCAATTTCTACTATTTATTGAGTTTTTAGTGAAGATGTAAAATTTGTTAGAGATAAGCTAGCAAATATACGAGTACATTTCAACACCATCTTCCAACTACAGATTAATAAAGCTGTACCAATATTCCTGAGAATTACTATGCCAAGTCCAGAGGACAAGTGTTAGGAGTAGTCAATTAAAAGTTTCTAGAGACTGTAATTCTTTAAAAATTTTGACAGAATATTATAGAAACCGTTGTCTGATACAGATAAGGCTGATACTGAAACATAATCCCAGTTTGGAAAGATAATTCAATTTGTGTGTGCGCAGGCGAACTTTTTTGCAGGCAGCTGGAGGCACCAGCTGTGAAAAGTCCAGTCTCTCCAGTGATTAGACTTTCCAGTTTATTGGCGAGGCATGTCTGACTATAACAGGCTGATGTTTATTGACAACAGTAACTGTGATTAATGGAACTTTAATAGAGATTTCGAATCTGAGCAGAGCAAAGTGCTGAAGATAGACTGGGCTGTTGGGTATGCTTTCACTTGCTGAGTGTTTTGATCAAAGGAACTTACAATACCTGGTCTTTCTATGGGTAAATTGTTAAATTAATTTCATTGAAAATTAGTATATTGCCAGTTAACCACATTAAGTAAGAGATTTCAGTTAGTGGACGTTAAGTCATCAAGAAACCATTTCCCGGTTACCTATCTGACTAACTTACAGCCCTTTGGTGGATTAAAGATTATTTTTTGTTTTTGCGATTTTCGTTCTTGTTCAGAGAAACGAATTTTTGGATTTAGTTTTGTATTGTGGGTGATGCAGGTTACCAGAAGAGGAATGTGCCCAGGTAACCGAAAAAATTAGAACTTTATTTCTCTTCCACTGAGAGTTGAGAATGACGCTTAGTCCAGGATAGCACCTGAAACAGCTTCGAAAAGAATACAACGAAAATATCGTCCTGATTTGATGAGAATCTGTACTAACACGATAACACTTCTTGGAGGTACGACTTGAGCACACAGTCTGTCACAGCAAGGAAACACTGACGTAGGCAAAAATCTGCATACGTGGCACTGGTGACGTCTTAGGTTCCTACTGGCATGCACTTCGCTCTGACGAACAAACTCTCTCCGGACGTTTAGGTAGAGACTAGATTTCACGCAGTCGCAGAATGGCTGGCGAACTGGTGGCGCCCTCTTATAAAGCTGTGCAGCGGAGGAATACTGGGAAGTCGCGCTCATATCACGTGGCCCGCGGAAGCTAACTAGTGCCAGCACCAGCTGCCTCTGCCCAGCTACTGCAATAGCTGTCACTCACAGGATGAGATAAGGTCGGGCAGCGGGCGCCTGGACAGTGGGCAAACCCGCGGTGCACCGTTGTGCGGGTGGTGGCTGCATCGTAAGGCGTCACGCGCTAGACTGAACACAATACGTGGTTTAACAGATGACTGGCCTTGATGGTTGGTAGAACAGGCACATTTCCCGATCTTCTAATTATTTTTGTTCGGTTTTAGTCATCCGAGCTGGTGTACCATCTTTGTGGCTGAATGCAACCTTCATGTAAGCACTGAAACTTGTTACGCTATTCGGTCTTGTCCATTGATTTTTTGGTAAAACAAAGTCCTCGCAATTGCTGCACGTTATAAACTTTATTTTCAAAAGAATAACAGAAATATCTGTCGGGAGAGCTAGTGACTCGATCCGAAAACTAGAAGTCGATTGCAACTTGGACCCGTTTAAAAGCTAAAAAGTGTTCTATCACCTCCATTCGGCAGCAATCCACCTACGTTCAGTGAACTATAGCTTCCTCAACTCTTTTATAAAATAATACGATTACTGCACTTGTAACTATGAAGACGGATTTTTCCTTCGGTTTGTCCACATCCATTGTTACCGAAGGCAAAAATAGTTTGAAAAGAATGGTAGCCTCGTTTGATAAAAGTCACGCAGTGACAAAGACACATCACAATATGAAACAACATCATTCGAAATCTATAACGCCGTGGAAATAGAATATCACTGGAAACGGTACGCCACATAGAATTTAGAGTGCTATAATTGATTACAAAGTCATTTATTCCAACACATTCGTCGAATTAAAAACAGAAGCAAAAGTTAAAACTGAGATCGTGGTTTTCGAAGATAGCCATGTACTTGCCCAGAATGGTGTATATTATTCCCAACGCACTTCTCTACTGCTCACTGATGCACCCCATATTTTCAATGTTTTTTTTATTTTTTACTTCCCGCCACAACTCGAAATTGCTATATACTCTGATAATAAACTTGTAATCTAACCTTTTCAGACACATAGTAAATTGCCTTTTGAAACTGTAATTAATGCATTAAAAAAACTTCTACTTACTTTATACTCTCCTGTTTATTTCTTTTATATTCAATACAGCTATTCTCTTCATCTTTCTTGATTACAAAACCACACCAACTGATTCTGTGATATACTGACTATTGTCGCAATTCGCCTTCCGATTTGATGCTTATACATTATTGTACAATTATTGCAAATTATTTTCGGGTCTATTTTAAAACTCACTTTGTTACCTTCAGCAGATTTAAGGTCGTTTTCAAGTGAAACCAAGTACGACGAGAGAATTATAAAACGCGAATTTCCTGCGATCCTGAACAATTGAGCAACCACCCTCACGGAACATTTCAGCCGCATTAACAAGTCACGGAAACCTAAAAGCCAGTTGCAAACAGTTCAAAGCAAATCGGCACTGGGTGTGCACATGTAACGCAGGGGAACAAGCTGCTGATCACCTGCTCATACTCTGCTGTAATTTAATAAAATGAGAGAGACAATTTCAGAGAACAAATAATTATTAAAATAGCAAGATGAGCCAAGGATAATTTTCGCTTTGTTCATAAATATACAACAGCTTTGTACAGATTTTGTAAATGAACAAAATTTTCTAATATATTGCCATCTGCTGATCTTAACTACAAATTCCTTCACATTTTGAGAAGCCTGGATATATGCTGCAAGACGTAGAGATTACTCGTCAACACACACAGCCATCGACACAGTTTTTCGATTGTATCTCAGAAAAGATGTACGTCACGTATTTCAGTGTTTATTTAAGTTGTAAATACGAGGGGTGTCCAGAAAGTTGATTCCGATCGGTAGCAAAATGGAAATAACCGTGAAAATCCGATGAAGCTATGCACGGATACATTGGGCAGTATGCCCGTCGATCGCATCACATTGCATTCTGCAGTTCTGAGCGCAGTGTGATTGCGTAAAGATGCCTGGAACAGTAGTGTCTCGCGCCATGTATGGGTGCCTGTCGAGATGTTTCTCCTGATTTCATGCAACCCTACATAACCTGCCTGTCAAACAGCTCCTTCTTCGTGACAGCTCTCGGTCGCACACTGCAGCGGCGATGAAGACGTTTCTGCAGTGTTTTCGATGGGAAGTGTTTGACCAACCTCCATACAGTCCGGACATGGCTCCCTCTGATGCTCATCTCTGCTCTCATGAACCACTGGCTACGAATGCAACATCTTGGCACATGCAACGAAGTGCAGACCAGCGTAGAGAAGTGGCTGAAAACACAGGAGGCTGTCTTCTATGACGAAGGTACTGGAAACTTGGTACAACGCTACGACAAATGTCTGAGTCTGAGCGGTGACTATGTAAAGAAGTAGGTGGAAAGTGTAGCTAACTGTTGCAAATAAAACATCTCTGACTTTCAATGTGGTTTCCATTTCGCGGCCGACAGAAAATTTATTTTCAGGACAACCCTTGTATCTTGTATTATTTTCTTGTAAACAAAGATTTATACGTGTATGTGTGTATGAGTACTCTCTCTCTCTCTCTCTCTCTCTCTCTCTCTCTCTCTTTTTGTGTGTGTGTGTGTGTGTGTGTGTGTGTGTGTGAACTGAATCATTTTTAATACTCGATCCATTATAACACAATCTAGTATTAGAAAAGTAAGGTATGTTATGTAAGCTCGTGATTCGTTTTATGGTTGTTTGCCCCAAGATACTGTAAAATGACTTTGAAACAGGTAATGTTATAACGTAATGAAGCACTGTAAATAAAAGTAAAATAAATTTGAAATATATGATCAGTCAAGTGTAAGACATGAAAATAGTCTTGTATGAGGCCAAAACCAGTCACATGTTTAATTAACTCATCCCGTTACTTGTGCTGCTATTACTCGTATCACAATGATCACACTTGTAATACACTGCGTAGTAGGTGTGTATATAAAACAGGGTAGTCCATTGATAGTGACCGGGCCATATACCTCACGAAATAAGCATCAAACGAAAAACCTACAAAGAACGAAACTCATCTAGCTTGAAAGCGAAAACCAGATGGCGCTTTGGTTGGCCCGCTAGATGGCGCTGACATAGGTCAAACGCATATCAACTGCTTCGTGATACATTACCCGTGTTAAAATGGACCGTTTTCCAATTGCGGAAAAGGTCGATATCGTGTTGATGATGGCTATTGTGATCAAAATGCCCAACGGGCGTGTGCTATGTATGCTGCTCGGTATCCTGGACGACATCACCCAAGTGTCCGGACCGTTCGCCGGATAGTAACGTTATTTAAGGAAAGAGGAAGTGTTCAGCCACATGTGAAACTTCAACCACGACCTGCAACAAATGACGATGCCCAAGTAGGTGTTTCAGCTGCTGTCGCGGGTAATCCACACATCAGTAGCAGACAAACTGGGCGAGAATCGGGAATCTCAAAAACTTCGGTGTTAAGAATGCTACATCAACATCGATTGCACCCGTACCATATTAATAAGCACCAGGAATTGCATGGTGACGGCTATACAGTTCTGCCACTGGGCACAAGAGAAATTACGGGACGATGACAGATTTTTTGCACGCGTTGTATTTAGCGACGAAGCGTCATTCGCCAACAGCGGAAACGTAAACCGACATAATATGCACTATTGGGCAACGGAAAATCCAGATGGCTGCGACAAGTGGAACATCAGCGACCTTGGCGGGTTAATCTATGGTGCGGCAATATGGGAGGAAGGATAATTGGCCCCTCGATGGCAGTCTAAATGGTGCAATGTATGCTGATTTCCTACGTAATGTTCTACCGATGTTGCTATAAGATGTTTCACTGCATGACAGAATGGCGATGTACTTCCAACATGATGGCTGTCCGGCGCATAGCTCGCGTGCGGTTGAAGCGGTATTGAATAGCATATTTCATTACAGGTGGATTGGTGGTCGAAGCACAATACCACTGGCCGCTCGTTCACCGGATCTGACGTCCCTGGGTTTCTTTCTGTGGGGAAAGTTGAAAGATATTTGCTGTCGTGATCCACCGACAACGCCTGACAACAAGCGTCACCTCATTGTCAATGCATGTGCGAACTTTACTGAAGGCGAATTACTCGCTGTTGAGAGGAATGTCGTTACACGTATTGTCAATTGCATTGAGGTTGACGGACATCATTTTGAGCATTTAATGCATTAATGTGGTATTTACAGGTAATCGCGCTGTAACAACATGCGTTCTCAGAATTGATGATGGTTCAAATGGCTCTGAGCACTATGCGACTTAACTTCTGAGGTTATCAGTCGCCTAGAACTTAGAACTAATTAAACCTAACTAACCTAAGGACAGCACACACATCCATGCCCGAGGCAGGATTCGAACCTGCGACCGTAGCGGTCGCTCGGTTCCAGACTGAAGCGCCTAGAATCGCACGGCTGTATTGATGATTTCACAAAGGTACATGTATCACGTAGGAACAACCGAAATAAAATGTTCGAACGTACCTAAGTTCTGTATTTTAATTTAAAAAACCTACCTGTTACCAAATGTTCGTCTAAAATTGTGAGCCATATGTTTGTGACTATTACAGCGCCATCTATCACAAAGAGAAAAAAGTGGTCCATGTAAAACATTCATATTTATTTACGTACTACAGCGGAATAAAAAATGGGGGTTCCTATTTAAAAAAACGCAGTTGATATTCGTTTGACCTATGGCAACGCCGTCTAGCGGGCCAACCATAGTGTCATCTGGTTTCTCCCTTCAAGGTAGACAAATTTCGTTCTTTGTAGTTTTTTCGTTTGATGCTTATTTCGTGAGATATTTGGCCCGGTCACGATCAATGGACCACCCGGCATATGTTTTTACTTTGGTAAGCGCCAGAGATTGCAATCTACTTATCGAAAGGTATTTTAATTAATTCCACTGTCGATTTCGGCGTAGACGGGCACTTTCTACAACTACATCTATAATACGCAAGGCACATGACATTTTCTGGTGTCGGGTACTTCTTGTACCAGTATCTCATACGCCTTTTCCTGTTCCATTTCCGAATGGTGAGTGAGCAAGGTGATTATCTGTAGAGAGTCGGGAGAGATTGTCACAAATATAATAAGCGAGTGCAGTGTCAGTAATTAAAACAAAGGCCTTTCTCGTTGCTGTGAGATATTTTCACAAAATTTTAATCACCAACATTCTCTTCTGAATGTGAAAATATTTTACTGTCGCCAACCTACATAGGAAAAAATGATCATTGCAACAAAACAAGAGAAATCAGGGCTCGTACGGAAAGATTTAAGTGTTCATTTTTGCCACGCGCTGTTAGAGAATGGGACGGCAGAGAGATATCCTGAAAGTGCTTCGAGGAATCCTTAGTCAGGTACTCAAGTGTGACTTGCAGAATAGTCATGTAGATGTAGAAATCTCCGTACATCTACATCTACATCTACATTTATACTCCGCAAGCCACCCAACGGTGTGTGGCTCTAATTTCTCTGATTTTCTCTTCGTGCTCATATCAGGAGGCGTATGTGGGAGGAAGCACTCTGTCGGAATTTAAGCGTTAAACTTCTTCGTGTTACACAACCACTTTCTTGCAGCGCCTGCCGCTGGAGGTTTTCAAGCATTTCCTTATGCTGCAGCGCCAACTTAACGAGCTCGTGACGAAACAAGTCTGTAGAATCTTTTGTGTTAATTCGACTATGTAAAGGTCGCAGACTGATAAGGTGCAGTTAATTGGTGAACAAGTGTTTTGTGAGACACTTCTTTCGTGGATGAACTGCATTTTCTTACGATTAGTACAACGAATCTCTGCCTGGCATCTGCTTCTCTTACAACTAGTTCCATATAGTCATTCCACTCAAGGTCGCTCCAGATGATTGCTCCTAGGTATTTTGTGGTAGTTACTATTTCAAATTATTTGTCGCGAGTAGTGTAATCAAACAGTAATGGATTTCGTCGCCTGTTTGTTACGTATATTTACGGCCAGAGCCAGCTATCAGTCCCCGCACCAAACATAGATCCTCTGAAGATCTTCCTCAATTTTGCTGCCTTTGGTACCTTCTTACAGACAAATACGTGAAATGTACCGAGTGGCTATACACAACGTCACGAGAATAGATGCGCTATCTCAACTGCAGATTTTTCAGCGCTCATTTAACTTTAGGACTCTGTATCTCAATATGAACAAAAATGGGCTTGTACCACTATTGAAATAAGCCCTTAACATGTAGTTATATGTGAAAAATCCTTTTGTGCATTACACCGCGACATTTTTGTAGTAAAGCCACTACTAAAACTCACGTTCTGACCGTCTTCACCGCGGCGCTCTTCAGGACCATCAAGAGTCAGTTTTAGTAGTAATTTTCTTATGAAAATGCGGCATAATGCACAAAAGGAATTTATACAACTTGACACCTGCAATCTCACCCCTGTCTCTCTTCATACACTTGTCCCAGAAGAGCTCAATGAAATATGTGGCTAGTTTCGAAGTCCGTGGTTCATTTATTTATTTACACGTCTAGTTCCGTAGGACCAAACTGAGGAGCAAATCTTCAAGGTCATGTAACGGTAGTCTGCGTTGGTGTCTAGTTGACGGCCAAACAGTAGTCGCAATGCACGATTAGTGTTCTACTAACTTCCAGATAACACATTAAGTTGCAGGCAGCATACTGTTAGCGAAATTAAAACGTACTTCACACACTATGGATTCTGCCTAATGAGTAAAAAAAAAATTATTTCACCTTACTTACTATTGCGAGCCCAACAACACATCGGTCCCCGAACTCGATCAACAATTGACTAAATCCTGAACACGATGCTGCTGTTCAAAGTAAAAGTCCTCCAGTTTCACTGTGTAAGACTTAACGAAGTTCACGAACTCGTGCTGAAATTTTGCGATTTTCATGGACTTGTCGCTTGAAAATATCAAATGTTTTTGATAGTGACTGTCACACTCACATCCATATAAATTTTGGCTCTACAAATTCATGCAGTCAAATTAAAGAGGCCGATATCCGCCGCCCTAAACTTCTATCTGCCGTTGCAAAACTGACAAAAATGGATTTACTGAACATTTCATTGCTAAAACTTTATATCGCATCATTTTTGCGCAGCTCTCCCTTGCATACTTTAGACAAATTGAATATGCCACCTTGATTGCGTTTTATACATAAATGTTCCATGATATCTCTCGAGAGTTACATGCGGACTTCGTAACGAATAAAAACCATATTAAATTCATCGCTGTGAGAAGCATTACACATCAAATTGAAGTTTTTTGTGATGAACTGGTACGTTTGTGAGTTTTTTGCATCTAATTATGATGAAGCGGTCAAAATTAGCATTATTCACCATTAATTATTCTAACCTAAAGAGAATCATACATCTACAAATAGTTCTTCAGACGTATTATCCCATACTGCCACAACACTTCAAAAGCGGGTGTTTTATTTGCGGTGCCTTTATTTGCTTCTCTAAGAGTGCTCCTCGATAGTAGTTACTTTTGAGACTATTCAGACCTCGGGGTCGTCTAGGATAGTATTTGCATCTGTCTACATCACATTCATAACCTTGCATGCTCATGAAGTTAATTAGGTTCCAGTCAGAAAAATGGGCTAATAATTAAGGTTATTCTATTACTATCATACACAAGGCATAACTTGGATAAAACTGACATATTCTGCCATAGGCTTGTGGAAGAGGAGGGAAATGATGTTATCGACGATACGTGATTTTCAAATTTACTGAATTGCATCTAAGATACTGACACTTTCTCGATTTCTGAAATTAAATTAAGTGTGGTGCATGTTAGGACTATGGGAGCGTTATATGTGGTGGACTAGGAAGTGAGGTGGTGCAATATGAGGTACATTTTGAATAGCACGATGTTCGATAATCACAATATGAATTTGTTAAACATGCTAATAACAAAGTCATTTCTCTACATATCGACGTCATATACACTCCTGGAAATGGAAAAAAGAACACATAGACACCGGTGTGTCAGACCCACCATACTTCCTCCGGACACTGCGAGAGGGCTGTACAAGCAATGATCACACGCACGGCACAGCGGACACACCAGGAACCGCGGTGTTGGCCGTCGAATGGCGCTAGCTGCGCAGCATTTGTGCACCGCCGCCGTCAGTGTCAGCCAGTTTGCCGTGGCATACGGAGCTCCATCGCAGTCTTTAACACTGGTAGCATGCCGCGACAGCGTGGACGTGAACCGTATGTGCAGTTGACGGACTTTGAGCGAGGGCGTATAGTGGGCATGCGGGAGGCCGGGTGGACGTACCGCCGAATTGCTCAACACGTGGGGCGTGAGGTCTCCACAGTACATCGATGTTGTCGCCAGTGGTCGGCGGAAGGTGCACGTGCCCGTCGACCTGGGACCGGACCGCAGCGACGCACGGATGCACGCCAAGACCGTAGGATCCTACGCAGTGCCGTAGGGGACCGCACCGCCACTTCCCAGCAAATTAGGGACACTGTTGCTCCTGGGGTATCGGCGAGGACCATTCGCGACCGTCTCCATGAAGCTGGGCTACGGTCCCGCACACCGTTAGGCCGTCTTCCGCTCACGCCCCAACATCGTGCAGCCCGCCTCCAGTGGTGTCGCGACAGGAGTGAATGGAGGGACGAATGGAGACGTGTCGTCTTCAGCGATGAGAGTCGCTTCTGCCTTGGTGCCAATGATGGTCGTATGCGTGTTTGGCGCCGTGCAGGTGAGCGCCACAATCAGGACTGCATACGACCGAGGCACACAGGGCCAACACCCGGCATCATGGTGTGGGGAGCGATCTCCTACACTGGCCGTACACCACTGGTGATCGTCGAGGGGACACTGAATAGTGCACGGTACATCCAAACCGTCATCGAACCCATCGTTCTACCATTCCTAGACCGGCAAGGGAACTTGCTGTTCCAACAGGACAATGAACGTCCGCATGTATCCCGTGCCACCCAACGTGCTCTAGAACGTGTAAGTCAACTACCCTGGCCAGCAAGATCTCCGGATCTGTCCCCCATTGAGCATGTTTGGGACTGGATGAAGCGTCGTCTCACGCGGTCTGCACGTCCAGTACGAACGCTGGTCCAACTGAGGCGCCAGGTGGAAATGGCATGGCAAGCCGTTCCACAGGACTACATCCAGCATCTCTACGATCGTCTCCATGGGAGAATAGCAGCCTGCATTGCTGCGAAAGGTGGATATACACTGTACTAGTGCCGACATTGTGCATGCTCTGTTGCCTGTGTCTATGTGCCTGTGGTTCTGTCAGTGTGATCATGTGATGTATCTGACTCCAGGAATGTGTCAATAAAGTTTCCCCTTCCTGGGACAATGAATTCACGGTGTTCTTATTTCACTTTCCAGGAGTGTATTTGGAGGAACAAGAGGCACATTATTCAATAGATACATTGACTCTACAGTCAAACATTACATAAATAATTAGAGCCTGGATAAGGTAAATCGGTAAAACATACACACAGGGAGAGCAGTAAGCACTCAGATCACTTACGTACATACACATGCAGAACCCCAGCATTATTTACTCCACAATTTGTTATTACTCATATGACCAGATAGCAATTGAGTGTTTCAGGGATGCACCTCAAGTGCCTTAACGTCCAGAGATCGCAGTGCCACAGCAAAGTTGCCAACGCGATTCGATACCACAGACATCAGGGCGAGCTCGCTGCAATCCGTCAGCAGTGCCCTCACGCTGAGGTCAATATAGTGTCGAGCATGCCAGAGCTCTGCCCCAGTTCGCGACCTCATCTGAAGGAGTCACCATCATATTATAGAACCCACGCGATAGTTAAAAGTTTCTGATGGACTTGTTCATCTAAATGTGAAACACTGTACTGCAACAGAATGGTTTTCAATCTCTTCATCAAGTGATGATTTGACAGCCAGAAACAACTGTAAGTGATCAATCAATGCTGTGGCAAAGATCTGTTCCAAAGTTAAGTCAACCTTTTATACATTTATGCAATAAAGTTAACTAATGTTTCATATGTTCTGGTTTAATGTGTCATCCTGGCGAGCAATCAAAGAAGCCACTGTGATGAATAGACGATTGTCGTTTCGTCTGGCTGCAACATCAGACCTGAGGAGGTGTCTACACAATGAACATGGAAACGGGGCTAAAAATACCTAAATCAGCAGCTGAAAGAATTTTTCCACGTAAATAGGAAGCCATTTTAGTCAGGGTGAAATGTCTTGTACAGTGATTTGGTAATGAATCCGAAAAGGTGGGACTCAAGATACGCAGTGGGTTTAAGGCCCAGATTTACACCATTCCAATACATTCAGAAATGGGAAAACTAAGGTAAATTCAGCCGCTGTGTAGGTATTTGTTAGATTCTATGCTTTATGATCGGCTATTTGAGCAACAACATTTAACCGCAGTAGCTACTTAGGAAGAACGAGGTCGGTTGGTGGACAAGATTTCCACTATCTCCAGTAAATTCGGAAATGGCAAAACACAGAAATTCACTGTTTGTTCGACTCTAGACATTATGATCTACAATTTGAGCAACAAAAAAATGTTCAAATGTGTGTAAAACCCTATGGGACTTAACTGCTAAGGTCATCAGTCCCTAAGCTTACACGCTACTTAACCTAAAGTATCCTAAGGAGAAACACACACACCCATGCCCGAGAGAGGACTCGAACCTCCGCCGGGACCAGCCGCACAGTCCATGACTGCAGCGCCTGAGACCGCTAGGCTAATCCCGCGCGGCTTTGAGCAACAGCAATTAAATATAGAAACTAACTTTTGAGCAGATGGAGAAGTTGACAGTGAACTGTCATCTCGCGAGGTACAAAGACAAGCACATGAAGATTTTCGAAAATCACATCTCACAAAAATAACACACGGTTTATGCAAAAATGAAATCCCATTAGCAACCAATAAGTTAGAGATACTTTAACACTATAAGGGAAAAATACACATCCAGCGGACTGTACTATCAGAACGAAGGGTATAACTCCATATACACGCAAAACTCACGAAATTACGCGCAAGTATGCAATAGCGAAACGCTTGCCTAACCACCACGACTAAAAGAAATGAAATTAACATCATTTAAAGATAGGTTTCCATGTACTGAGTTAGGTTAGTAGTACAAACGCACATCTCTATGATCTCTGGCCTCAATGGAGAAATATTCAAGATTCTCTCTCTCTATGTCCATTTCTCCCCTCCACCCCTCTCTCTCCCTCCCTCAAGAAAATGGCTATTATATTTTCCAAAGACTAATGTAGCTGTTGCCGAGTGAAACAGTAAACGAGCTAATCACTGCCAGCATGCTGGGTACAGACACGAAAAGGACTCACCTGAGCCGTTTGAACTTTCAGATTATTTCATAGGTTTTCTGCTTATGGGAATCAACATTCCTCCTGAATGATATTTTCACTCTGCAGCGGAGTGAGGGTTGATATCAAACTTCCAGGCAGATTAAAACTGTCTACCGGACCGAGACTCGAACTCGGGACCTTCGCCTTTCGCGGGCAAGTGCTCTACCATCTGAGCTATCATTACACAGCTTCTATGAAGCAATCTGAAATTGACCTTCCATGTTCACTGGAATTTTTTGTTGGTGTATTCTCTTAAGGCGTTTTGATGTTATTAATTCTTGGAGATAAAACTTACATCAACAGCTTCCTTCATCTATAGCTAACCTACTGTTCCACCTATACATGGGGATTTTACACGCGTTTTCTCAGCTCGTTTTTCGTGTAATCCCATGGTGTATTAGACAGCATTATTAACAATAACGCTTTTACTCATGCAACAGTTGTGAAATAAATGGTGACCTTTTGAGTTTGCATCATACCGTGTCCCTCGTGTCACTCAGTACTGAGAAAACCAGTAGCTCCTACGTGTTCCTGTCGCCCTTGTGAGAGCGGTGGCCTGCTTCACGCTCTGTACGCACCGTCCACATCAGGGAGACTCAGGTGGCGTCTGCTTTCCTGCGACAGCTCCAGCCCGCCACCTGCTGGGACCACGCCCACCTGCGCCCCTGCGTCCCATCTGTCAAGCCCACGCGCTATAATCACGCCTGTCTGTCAGCCCACACACTAGATGTGGAACCCTTCGCAAATAGACACGATTACTAGTAAGTGCCTCCGGAGTTTCAGGAGACGGCTGCACGCAAACTGCACGATATTCAGAAAAATGACACCAGACTGTCGATGGAGAGTCTCTCTAAGATTCTATTCCTAATACGTCCCGCGACGTACACGCATGCTCATAAATTAAGGATAATCGCAGAATGTGGTGCCACACAATGTGGCACTACACAAAACTGGCGCTAATAGCGTAGGCACATAGGGCACACACACGACACAGATCTGTAAGTCCACGGTATTGGTGATAAGTTGAGAAAACCATCCCGAAATACATGTGCTACAAAACGCCACTGTTTTCTGCACATGTACTCGGACATCGATATGGAATATGATCACCATGCACACGTACACAGGCCGCACAACGGGTTGGCATACTCTGGATCAGGTGGTCGAGCAGCTGCCGGGGTATAGCCTCCCATTCTTGCACCAGTGCCTGTGTCCTTAGGATAGTTAGGTTTAAGTAGTTCTAAGTTCTAGGGGACTGATGACCAAAGATGTTAAGTCCCATAGTGCTCAGAGCCATTTTTTGAACCAAGGACATTAAGGGGTTGGTATCTGGTTCCTGGTTTACGCCAGATGAAAACCCGGCGAGAATCACTGTTCAGACTATATCTGGACTCGTCCGTGAACATAACCTAGGACCACTGTTCCAATGACCATGTACTGTGTTCTTGACACCAGGCTTTACGGGCTCTCCTGTGACCAGGGGTCAGTGGAATGCACCTTGCAGGTCTCTGGGCGAATAAACGATGTCTGTTCAGTCGTCTGTCGACTGTGTGTCTGGAGATAACTGTTCCAGTGGCTGCAGTAAGGTCCCGAGCAAGGCTACCTGCAGTATTCCGTGGCCGTCTGTGGGCACTGATGGTGAAATATCGGTCTTCTTGTGGTGTTGTACACTGTGGACGCCCCGTACTGTAGCGCCTGGACACGTTTCCTGTCTGCTGGAGTCGTTGCCATAATCTTGAGATCACACTTTGTGGCACACGGAGGACCCGTGCTACGACCTGCTGTGTTTGACCAGCCTTCAGTCGCCCTAGTATTCTACCCCTCATAACATCATCAATATGTGTTCTTTGAGCCATTTTCAACACACAGTCACCATTAGCACGTCTGAAAACGTCTGAACACTTACTCGCTGCACCGTATTCTCACATGCACCAACACACCTCTGCGTATGTGAACTGCTGCCAGCGCCACCGTGCGACGACCGCAGGTCAAATGCACCGCTTGGTGATACCCCAAAGTGATTTAAACCCGCAAACCGCCCACCAGAGAGCTGTTTCACTATGTATCAGCATTATCCTTAATTTATGAGCATGTCTGTAGTTCCACCAGGGCACAGGTGTGTCAGGACATGTAAAGAAATTACAAGGGTTGGACGAAAATATGGGGACACCGCCAGAAACAGCAGATGTTTGTCGAGCCTGCAATGTTGCCCTGTTTTATTTGACCGCGAACGCCAACTGTACCAATGTCCTCAGTACGCTGGAAGTGTCAGCCGTGGCCTGAAACAGTGTCCTGTATGCTTCTGAGTGCACTACGCCACAGCTAACTGAATTCGAACGTGGCCAAACTGTTGGAGCTCGTATAGTGAGTGCTTCTGTAACCAAGAGAGGCGAAGTGTCTGGTGTTTCGAGAGGATTTATAGCGCTTACAGGGAAAGAGGGAAAGCATCATCACCCTAAGCTACATCGCGGAAGGAAGTTTGTGGTCGGTCATTGAAGTGGATTGTGGAGAAAAATAAGAAGACGAATGGTGCAAAAGTCACAGCAGAAGTCAACGTCGCACTAGCGAACTCTGTCACCACGATAACAACAAAAAGGGAGCTCCATAGGTAGGCAATTACAGGGCGAGCTGAAATTCCAAAACCACTGTTGGCGCAAATGCTCTTAACAAGAAAACGTGGTGCCAAAGCCGTAAAACCTGCGCTATGGAACAATGGAAGTAAATCATTTCGTCGGATATCTCTTGTTTCACACTGTTTCCAACGTCCGGACGAATTTACGTGCCGAGACTGAAACATAGCTGGGGCTCGATGATAATATGAGCTAGCACTTCGTTGTACTCCATGGGCTTCACAGTTACTCATCTATGTTGCATTAATGCCAAGAATTATGTGAGTATTTTGGCTTATCAAGTCAGTGCTTGTTTACCAATGGTGATTCTGTGTTCCAAGAAGACAGGGTCGCTGTTCACACAGACTGCATTGCCTGCAGACAAGCAGTCTAATGAACAACAATCCTAAACGGGCTGTCTTCGAAGCACCCTGGTTAATTCGTGTCAGCAGCTACAGTGGCGTGCCTGCATGTATTTAAATATTCTGCGCCGCAAACGGAGTCGATACCGAGCACCTGTAGAATGAGTCAGAAATGTGGAGAGATTTTGCAAAAACAGACATAATGTCTTATGGGATAACAGCAATCAGTGATTTTATAATGTTACTTAAAATCCGTCTTAATTGCAAATTTTTTATTCATATGCGGTTTCGGTTCATTCAGAACCATCTTCAGATCTGTAAAAATAATGATACTAATTTACTATTTCACGGAAGCAAATCTTTTTCACCCTATCTAATCAACATCAAATGTACCAGAACGTACCTGATATTTCACTTACAGGAGTTACCCGTCCAAATCCAGCAACTTTCACATGCTGCGTCACATAAAATTAATTGGCAGAGTGCACGTCATTTATATTAATTATAACACTATTACCGAAAGGTGGCGACTGGTACATTTGTTACATTTCATTTGCACATACTGTATTCAGTAGATCTTTTTTATATAAAAAATACTTAATTAAAATACGTAGATGTCAGGGTTAAAATCTGTACTTGTCAGAATTAAAAAACAGTAAAATTATCATTTTTATACGATCTAAAAAGCATAGGGCGAGTTATATATCTATGGTGCTGGTGTGAACTTGTTTTCCTCTACGGTCTGCTTCCGTGGTTGCCGCCATTTCGGTGTTGTGCCGCGGTCCGCTCGGTCGTCTGATGTCCATCGCCGCGGGCAAGAGGGCCGCGCAGGAGGGCCCCGTCAACGACGCCAGGCGCTGCACGCGTCTTCCGGCTTCTCCACCGCGCACCATCTCTCATCCCTCGGCCTGGATCTCCACACGCAACAGTTGTCATCTTAGTAGGTCGTCATAAATGCTAAAATAGGCGTTATGACTGAATTCGCTTTGCTCGTTGAGGATTAAATCCGGATCTTTATTTTTGTGGGTGTATATTTCAATCCCTTCCAAAATGTTAAGAAACCGTCCCTTATGAGCTCTATGCATGATGTCTAAATTGTGTTAAATGTTCGTGACTGAGTGCTTTGTCGCAGCCATATGCGCCCCAAAAGCTGTTTTGTTTTGAGAGTAGGTGTGCTCCCTGAATCTGGTTTCAAAGTTCCTACCAGTCCGCCCTATATATTGTTTACAGCAGTCATTGCATTTGATCTTGTATACACCTGAATCCTGAAATTTATTCCTACTATTACATATTCTATGCCGGAGCTTCAATTTTAACGTGTTATTTGTTCGGAACCCTATTTTAACGTCGGATTTACGAAAGCACCTTTCAATTCTGTCTGTAATTCTTCCATTGTAAGTGAAAGCTACATATTTTTTCTTGTTGTTCCTCTTAACTGCTACTTGACTTCCTTCTATTTGTTCCATTTGCCTCTTCTTTATCTTCCTATAAATATTCGTCACCTGCTTACACGTATATCCGTTCGCTACGGCCACTTGTTTTAATATACTTAACTCCTTTTCTACTTCCTGTTGGCTTAGTGGCAATCTTAGTAGCCTGTATACCATCGAAGTCAAATATGCCCATTTGTATCGCGGTGGGTGACAAGAGCGCTCATTGATAACTAGATCTGTACACGTAGGTTTTCTGAATATGCTAAATTCATGGTTCCCATCTTTCTTTATTAGTGTTAAATCTAAGTAATCTATACGGTTGTTTTCTTCAAATTCCATGGTGGATCTAATTTTCGGGTGTTGAGAGCTCATTTTTTGTGCTAAGTTTTCGATATCATTTTTATCTCCTTTGTATAATAAAATGGAGTCGTCAACATATCTCCTGTAATATACAATTTTCTCAGCGATATTAGGATTTTCATCAAAGAATTTGTTTTCTAAGTGATTTACAAAAATGTCAGCCAGCGCCCCAGCTAAACTGTTCCCCATTGCCAGCCCGTCTTCCTGTTGATAAATTTTACCATTGAAAGTAATGTAATTGAACGACAAGACTTGTTCCAACATTTCCACTAGTTCAATCACTTCCCCCAGTGCCAATTAACCATGAGTGAGGAGATTGTTCTTAATGATCTCAATCGTTTCTTTTACGGGAATGTTTGTGTACAGATTAGTGATATCCAATGAAGCTAGTGACGCATTCTGAGGTATAAGTACGTCTTTAATTTGCTCGGCAAATTCGTAGCTGTTGCTAATGTCGAAAGTCCGACGATATGTATATGCCTCCTTCAATCTGTTATTTAGCTCTTTATTTAATTTATAACTTGGGCTGCTGGTGTTATTAACGATTGGGCGAATCGATTTTTCAACTTTATGGATCTTTATTTGTGACCGTAATTCGGGGATTCGCGGATTCATTATTTTCAGTTTAAACTTTTCCTCCTCTGTGAATAGAAACACACTGTTATCTATTTGTTTCCTTATTTCTGTTTGAAATTTCTTGGTTGGATCTTTCTTGACTTCTAGTATTCCGTTTTCCATAGAGAACTTTTCAGTTTTCTCTATATAGTCTGTATCATGTATTAAAACCATAGTGCCGTCCTTATCTGCCTTTGTGACGATAGCCTTACGTGATCCTAACTTCTTATTCAAGCCCTTAAGAGTTAGTAGTTCGTTTCTATTCTTGTGAGCAGAGTGCATTTCATCTATAATCGACTTCTTTACTTTAACTGCCGTGTTTGTCTGTTCGTATCTATTCATATTTGCGATATCACATGCAATTTTCGCTTCTGCGACAGACTTTTGTATTGTATTTGAGTTAATTGCGGGATTTAGGTTATATTGCAGCCCTTTATTTAAAAGGTTCTGCTCATCCTTTGTTAATTCTATCTCAGTTAAGTTCACGACCCTCTCACAAAAACTATGCAACTTTTTATACGCCGTTTCGTTATCAATATTAAAATCTACACCTAGGTTAAAAAGCTTCTTCTGATGTCTGTTTAGAGTTAATTCTCGCTCCCTGTCAATTCTATTTTCAATCTCTCTGGTTACGTATGTGAACTGTAATGGAGATAAAATGTCACCTAAAATCAAGTGAAGATTAAAAGCTTCTCTATTTAACTTGTCTTTCATTTTATCAATCAAGTGAAGATTAAAAGCTTCTCTATTTAACTTGTCTTTCATTTTATCTCCATTACAGTTCACGTACGTAACCAGAGAGATTGAAAATAGAATTGACAGGGAGCGAGAATTAACTCTAAACAGACATCAGAAGAAGCTTTTTAACGTAGGTGTAGATTTTAATATTGATAACGAAACGGCGTATAAAAAGTTGCATAGTTTTTGTGAGAGGGTCGTGAACTTAACTGAGACAGAATTAACAAAGGATGAGCAGGACCTTTTAAATAAAGGGCTGCAATATAACCTAAATCCCGCAATTAACTCAAATACAATACAAAAGTCTGTCGCAGAAGCGAAAATTGCATGTGATATCGCAAATATGAATAGATACGAACAGACAAACACGGCAGTTAAAGTAAAGAAGTCGATTATAGATGAAATGCACTCTGCTCACAAGAACAGAAACGAACTACTAACTCTTAACATTTGATGTTGATTAGATAGGATGAAAACGATTTGCTTCCGTGAAATAGTAAATTAGTATCATTATTTTTACAGATCTGAAGATGGTTCTGAATGAACCGAAACCGGTCATATGAATAAAAAATTTACAATCAAGACGGATTTTAAGTAACATTATAATGTGGAGAGATGTTTTATCGACCGATACCTTTCAGTCTGCATGCAGTGCGCTTCTGAAACCCTAGAGGTACTTGTGAATAACGCTGTACAGTACCGTATGTCGTTTAGAATGGGTCTGCATGTGGACGGCCAGGTATAATTATAACAGGAACGGTGGGGCAATATTGTGAAGCGGCAGAGGTCTTCAAAGGGCGCCCCAAGACACAAAGTGTTCTAAATCCCAACATTTGTTCGGTCACATAACAGGTGGTTTTTCCTAATGTTTCAGCCATCCCATACCTTTCTGATGCACAGACAGCAGTCGCAGAGACTCTATAGTAACAGGGAAGTAACAGAATCTTCTACGTTCTCCTAACGACAAGTTTTCATCAAAGACAAGTGCAAGCCTACAGTAAGATGGAAAAAGTCATGGGACCGTGATAGCACATATACTGATGGCGGTAATTTCACGTACACAAATAATAAAAGGGTAATCAAGTGACACAGCTGTCGTTTGTACTCTAGTGATTCGTGTGAAAATGTGTTTGCCGTGATTATAGCCGCATGACAGGATTCAACAGACTTTGAAACCTGAATGATAGTTGGAGATAGACGCATGGAACATTCCATTTTGGAAATCGGTAGCGAATTCAATATTCTGAGATGTACACAGTCTAGCGTGTTCCGAAAATACCAAACTTCAGGCATTACCTCTCACCAAGAACAATGCAGAAGCCAACTCTTCACCTAACGACCGAGAGCAGTGGAGTTTGAGTCGAGTCGTCAGTCCTAACAGACAAGCAACACTGTGTGATAAAGACTGCCAGTCTTGCTTGCAAGATGACATCAGAGTTCACCATTTCCAGCATAGTCTACAAGACCGATTCAGCCCCCTGGTACAGAGCCGAGTTTAGGGTCTGAATCAGAGCCTCAGACGCTCCTGAATCCGTGTATGCTGGTACAGCAGCTCTATACTTAGCAATCTTCTACGTACAACCGCTCGTTCGATGAAATATCCGTACCAAGAGACTGGGTAGTTGCACAGGCCGAACCAATATTCAAAAAAGACAATATGAGTATTGAATAAATTACAAGGCCATATCATTAACGTCGATATGCAGCAGGATTTTGGAACATATATTGAGTTCGAACTTCATGAATTATCTCGAAGAGAACGGTCTATTGACAGTCAACACGAATTTAGAGCATTTTTCTTGTGAAATACAACTAGCTCTTTACTCACATGAAGTGCTGAGGGCAGTTGACAAGGATTTTCAAACGTATCCGTTAGCACAGTGCGGCGAAATCTGGAGTTAACGGGCTATGGCAGCAGAAGACCGACGTGACTGCCTTCGCTAACAGCACAACTTCATCTGCAGCGCCTAGCCTGGTCTCGTGACCATACTGTTTGGACCGTTGATGGCTTGAAAACCGTGGTCTGATCAGATGTGTCCGAATTTCAGTTGGTAAGAGCGGATGGTAGGGTTCGAGTGTGGCGCAGACCCCGCGAAGCCGTGGACCCAAGCTGTCAACAAGGTACTGTGCAAGCTGGTGCTGGCTCCATAATAGTATTGGCCGTGTGTACACGGAATGGATTGGTGCTCTGGTCCAACTGAAGTGGTCATTGATCAGTTGGAGCTGTTCATGGACTCCATATTCCAAAGAACGATGGAGTTTTTGTATATGACAATGCGTTAAGTCAACGGGCCACAATTGTTCGCGATTGGTTTGAAGAACATTCCTGACAATTCGGGCAAATAATGTGACCATTCAGATCGTCCGACATAAGACATAATCGA
The DNA here is from genome assembly GCF_023864345.2 of Schistocerca serialis cubense. Classification (NCBI taxonomy): domain Eukaryota; kingdom Metazoa; phylum Arthropoda; class Insecta; order Orthoptera; family Acrididae; genus Schistocerca; species Schistocerca serialis. Next base: position 109,148,063 of record NC_064641.1, on the reverse strand, counting down.
GAGGTCATGCACAAAGTCCTGCACCGGTAACACTTTCGCAATCATGGACGGCTATAAAGACAGCACGACTCAGTATTTCTTCAGGCAACTTTCAACAACTTATTGAATCTATGCCCCGCCGAACTGCTGTATTACGCCTAGCAAAAGGAAATCCGACATGGTATGAGGAGGTATCCCATGACTTTTATCACCTCAGTGTATCGTAGTGTCGCTGCGATCCCGCATGTCTGTATGGACAGTCGCCTCTCTCGTGAGTCATAGCTTCGCTTTCGTGATACTTGTATCATGCGTGTGTCGATGCCGCGGCTACAGAACATTAAATTTGCCGAAGTAAGAAATGATTGCCACGGAAGTTCTGAATTTCATATAAGAGGTGAGGATTTAGTATTGGTGATTTATTTGAAAATGATAATTCCGATTTCATTTGTCGTCTCACGATAACAACGAAGCACGTCGGGACGGTCACGGGACAGTTACAAGAGGGAAAGAGACACGTAATCGGTTTTACCAAACAGAAAGAAAGCAGATAATTTTCGTTCGTATCGAACCGCGAAATCATCGAACAGCCGCATCGCGATCGGTCTCGCGTACACCCGTGAAAGTAACTAATAACGGCAGTAGAACTGTGTTACTCGTCCAGACTAATAATGGCCTGCTTGAACAGCGGATTTGATGTGTTTGTACTGCAGGAATTTGAATTGCGTAATTGTTTCGACAGTAGACTTCAGGACATTCCAACGGATTACGTAGATGAAGTGCCAACGGTTGAATAGATACATAATCAAGCGCCAGAGAAACTGGTAAAGGCATGCCTATTCAAATACTCAGATATGTGAACCGGCAGAATACGGCGCCATTCGTCTAGCCTTAATCACTACACGACACAAAGCTTTATGTCTCGCCTGGGCCCATCAACGGCGACATTGGACTGTTCATGACTAGAAACATGTTGCTTGGTCGGAGGTGTATCGTTTCAAATTATATCATGCGAACGGAGACAACCTCGTGAATCCATGGATCCTGCATGTCTGCAGGTGACTGTTAAAGCTGGTGGAGGCTCTGTAATGTCGTGGAGCGTGTGCAATTGGAGTGATGTGGGACACCTGTTACGTCTAGATACGACTCTGACAGGTGACACGTACGTAAGCACCCTGTCTGATCAACTGCATCCATTCGCGACCATTGTGCATTTCGACAGACGCAATTCCAGCAGGACAATGCGACACCTCACACGTCCAGAATTGCTACAGAGTGGCTCCAGGAACACTCTTCTGAGTTTAAACACTTCCGCTGCCCACCAAACTCCCCAGACGAACATTATCGAGTATATCTGGGACGTCCTGAACGTGCTGTTTAGAAGAGATCTCCACCCTCTCGTACTCTAATGGATTCATGGGCAGCCGTGCCGGAATCACGGTGTCAGTTCCCTCCAGCACTACTTCAGACAATCGTCGAGTCCATGTCACGTCGTGATGTGGCACTTCTGCGTGCTCGCGGGAGTTCTACACGATATTAGGCAGATGTACCAGTTCCTTTGGCTCTTCAATGTATTATTTGATATGTTAGTTGTGAATGCAGCTCAGATTTAAAGTGGCCAGTTATCAGAATATACACTCCTGGAAATGGAAAAAAGAACACATTGACACCGGTGTGTCAGACCCACCATACTTGCTCCGGACACTGTGAGAGGGCTGTACAAGCAATGATCACACGCACGGCACAGCGGACACACCAGGAACCGCGGTGTTGGCCGTCGAATGGCGCTAGCTGCGCAGCATTTGTGCACCGCCGCCGTCAGTGTCAGCCAGTTTGCCGTGGCATACGGAGCTCCATCGCAGTCTTTAACACTGGTAGCATGCCGTGACAGCGTGGACGTGAACCGTATGTGCAGTTGACGGACTTTGAGCGAGGGCGTATAGTGGGCATGCGGGAGGCCGGGTGGACGTACCGCCGAGTTGCTCAACACGTGGGGCGTGAGGTCTCCACAGTACATCGATGTTGTCGCCAGTGGTCGGCGGAAGGTGCACGTGCCCGTCGACCTGGGACCGGACCGCAGCGACGCACGGATGCACGCCAAGACCGTAGGATCCTACGCAGTGCCGTAGGGGACCGCACCGCCACTTCCCAGCAAATTAGGGACACTGTTGCTCCTGGGGTATTGGCGAGGACCATTCGCAACCGTCTCCATGAAGCTGGGCTACGGTCCCGCACACCGTTAGGCCGTCTTCCGCTCACGCCCCAACATCGTGCAGCCCACCTCCAGTGGTGTCGCGACGGGCGTGAATGGAGGGACGAATGGAGACGTGTCGTCTTCAGCGATGAGAGTCGCTTCTGCCTTGGTGCCAATGATGGTCGTATGCGTGTTTGGCGCCGTGCAGGTGAGCGCCACAATCAGGACTGCATACGACCGAGGCACACAGGGCCAACACCCGGCATCATGGTGTGGGGAGCGATCTCCTACACTGGCCGTACACCACTGGTGATCGTCGAGGGGACACTGAATAGTGCACGGTACATCCAAGCCGTCATCGAACCCATCGTTCTACCATTCCTAGACCGGCAAGGGAACTTGCTGTTCCAACAGGACAATGCACGTCCGCATGTATCCCGTGCCACCCAACGTGCTCTAGAACGTGTAAGTCAACTACCCTGGCCAGCAAGATCTCCGGATCTGTCCCCCATTGAGCATGTTTGGGACTGGATGAAGCGTCGTCTCACGCGGTCTGCACGCCCAGCACGAACGCTGGTCCAACTGAGGAGCCAGGTGGAAATGGCATGGCAAGCCGTTCCACAGGACTACATCCAGCATCTCTACGATCGTCTCCATGGGAGAATAGCAGCCTGCATTGCTGCGAAAGGTGGATATACACTGTACTAGTGCCGACATTGTGCATGCTCTGTTGCCTGTGTCTATGTGCCTGTGGTTCTGTCAGTGTGATCATGTGATGTATCTGACCCCAGGAATGTGTCAATAAAGTTTCCCCTTCCTGGGACAATGAATTCACGGTGTTCTTATTTCAATTTCCAGGAGTGTATTTGGAGCTTTCCAAACGCACTTGGATATCATTGTGGGCATGTCTCCCTAATCTGTTAAATGATAAACTCTCAAACTCTGCAAGATTCTTTGTTTAGCTGGCAGTGGGAGGAGCAAGAGGACAGTCGCAGCGGTACCAGATGCGTGCGGTTCAGAGACGTGGTCGTGCCTGTGTTTATGTGACTTGCGCGGTATTCTAAGTGAGGAAGGCCAGATAATATTGATTTGTTTATTTCCCGGATGTGTTACAAAAAGGTACAGTCAGGAGGGCCCAAAGGACTGGTGTTACGATTGCTCTTGGTCGCTATGCACGAGGTGCGACAGTAAAGTAATGAGACTGATTTTCGTTGCAAGATGTGGCAACCCTGTAGGCTTGCGTAGGCACAATATCTTTGACCTTGGTCTATAAGCTGCTTCCAGTCCAAGCGGTACATCAATGCAACTGCTTAGTAGTGAGTTGTGCCGTATTAAGTTAACACGTGTTTTTGTCCGTCGTGACGGAAATGGAACCGCATAATATCGGGCAACAGTATGCCATTTTTTTGCGTTAAATTGGGTGAAAAAGCGACGACAACTTACGGTAAGCTTCAGAAGGCTTTTGGAGAGGAGGTTATGTCAAGAGCTCCAGTTTTTCGTTGGAATAAAATGTTTAGTGAAGGCATAACGAATGTTGAAGTTGAAGACCGTAGTGGACAACCTCAACATCACGGACGGATGTCAACTTGGCCAGGGTGCGTGAACTCGTACGATCTGATCGAAGATTATCCATGAAAATGATTGCAGAAGAACTGAACATCAATCGAGAATCGTAAAAGAGTTCTTTGTGCCCGTGCCAACATTGCTGATAATTGGATTCTGCATCACGATAATGCGCCATCCCATACTTCTCTGCCAGTACAGCAATTTTTAACCTCAAAACAAATTTCAGTACTACCACAGCCACCTTATTCACCAGATATCGCTCCATGCGACTTTTTTCTATTTCCAAGGGTCATAACGGTGGTCAAGGGACATCATTTTCAAACAACACAAGATGTCCAAGAAGCTGTGACAAGAGTCTTGGAGGATATTACAGAAGATGAGTTCCAGAAATGTTACCATCAATGGGAGAAGCGCTGGAAAAAGTGTGTGATATCAGAAGGGAACCACTTTGAAGGAGACAACACTAAACTTGACTAAAACGGTAAGCAACATTTTTTTCACATCAGTCGCATTACTTTGTTGTCGCACCTCGTATATGAACAATGTGACGGACTGTGTGAGCAGCAGTCTGAGATTGATTGCTGTTGATTCTGTGGTCTTCGGGAAAGTGTCACTGTTGAGTGACTGTAGGAGAACACAGGGTGTCTTAGACCAATTTGTATTGGGCATCATGAATAACAGCTTGCTTAAATGTAGGCAAATATAAGTTAATGCAGGTGAGTAGTAAAAACAATCCTGTAATGCTTGGCGTTCTTTTCGAAAAACACTACTGAGGAAGTTTAGAGAACCAGCATTTCCGGCAGACTGCAGCACGACCGTACTGCTGCCAACATTCATCTCGATAATGATTGCGATGACAATGCGAGGCAAGTAAGGAAGAGCTGTATACACAGTTATATGTCCCTCGCCCCGCTTGGAAGTGGAACAAAAAAGGGAATACTTAGTGGCAGTAAGAGGTACCCTCCACCATGTGCCCTGTGATGACTTAGGGAACCTGTGTGTAGTTGTGGACCTGGGGACAGCAAGAAGCGCCGGTAGTGGTGCACAGACGCTGGCAGAGACGCCAGGCGTCGCGACGGCAGGGGCGGCCGCACAAAGGCGTCGGGGGCGGCGGCGGCGGCGGCGGCGGCGTCTGCAGGGCAGGCAGGCAGGCCGGGCCCGGCCCACAACGCAGCGGAGCGCCGAGCGTCCCGGCGCTGGGCTGCCGACGCCGCCCCCACGCCCCCGCCGCCCCGCGCCGGTATCGACCCGCCGCCGTCGCCGCCGCCGGAGCTGCCCAGCCAGGCGCCGCCCCACCCCTCCGCCCTAGGCCACCCGCACACCAGAGGCTGCGTCCAGGGAACCCCCGAGCAGCGTGTGGGCCCGCTCAGATCGCCCCAGGCCACGGTACACCCTGCTCCACTGCCCCTCTCGTAATCGTAGGCGACGGCAACAGGGGTGCTGGAATCTGGACGTATAGACTTCTTATTCGTTATAAAATTTAGGTTGACTCTTACACAGAAGATTACAGCAACCAGCAAACTGAGTTCGCCAATGCAGCCTTTCTTCAAAATTTCATTCACCTACTTTCCAATAACAAGTAAAAAAATACAAAGTTCACTCTTGTAATATTTATATATTCACATCCATTCCAACCTATTTACTGTGCATTCACATATGCAACAATATGTCCGTAGTTGTAATATTTATTTATTTACATGGGCCCTTAACATTTACTTTTGTTCCAATGTATACCATAATATTTATGTACTGTCACTCCAGTAACACTTTATAACTGACTGCTTTATTTGTTTATCTTAATTTTAATTAGATCTCTTTCAGTGTAAATAGTAAATAATGTAAAAAGGCATACCTAAACCAAAGAAACTGATTAGCGTTTCGTTTCACTGTTGATTATAATTAATTCTGCATGTTCTTCTCAATTAGTTTCCTTTCACTTAGCATATCCCTGGAGCAAACAAAGAAATAAAAGAACATAAGAAAAGCATTAAAGACATGCAAATATAAGCGAAATAGTAGAGTCGAGATTTTTAACATTGGCTGTTTTACAGCTGTTTGTATGCTAGATTAAGCAATCTCAAACACAAATACCAGGTACAGTATGCAAGTCAAAACAGTCATTGCTATCACTCATGGAACTTAAGCAAAATTAAAAGTTATTGTGTCAAGCCAGGTGCACCTTTGGCCAATAGTAAATCATTCCAAACTTTGGAAACTTTCGAGGTCATTTCTGGAAAACAGCAGTGAGCTTTTGCAGCGAAATTGCTATTTCCCTTAGGAATGACTACAATTTTGTGTGGTTAACAAGGACCATTGTACCTCATGCTTTTTAATTCCTTATGCAAACTGATTGTTCTAGATGGACTGCCACCGGCTCAGGTGTGATTCCTGCCTCTGGTTTCATGGGATTTTATACAGCCACCGTTCCCAGTGTTCGAAGGTCCATATTCGTCAGTACGTGAGGTTTGCCTGAAATTGTTTTCCCTGTGATTGTTCCTTCGCGTGTACACGTCTCTGTCGCATCACCAACAGTCGATTTGGGCAGCTTCAGAAGGGTTGAAATGATCTGATGGATTTGTTACTCATATGAGATCCAACGACTAGTCCACATTCGAACCCTCTAAGCTCTCCTGAATGATCCCTTCTGCTGTCCACTGCTTATTTCTTGACAACACAATATGCCTGCCTCCTTTTATACTGGCGAGTCCATCTGTCATCACTAGTCATCAGTTCGGTGTTACATAGAGGTGGACGGATACTTCTGATCGTATAGTGAATCTTTCACGTATTCAGCCCCCTTTCCCGACTTTTAAACCAAAGTGTAAGTCTGCCAAGCATCTTCCTCTTTCGTTCTCGTTCCCCAGTCCATGTTCCGCTAATGTTTTTCCTTCCTTTTCCTAGTACTGAGTCTCAGTCACCCATCACAATTAAATTTTAATCTCTCTTAACTATCTCAATAATTTCATGTACCTCACACACATTTTTTTTTTCAACCTCTTCATCATCTGCGGTGCTAGCTGGCATATAACCTTGTACTGCTGTGATGGATGTTCACTTGGGTCTGTCTCGACCTTTATAATGCTTCAGAATAATGGCCATAGTAGGTTACCTGATTTCCTATTTTCCTTTTCATTATTAAGCCCACTCCTGCATTATCCTAATTTGTATTTGTATTTATAACTCTTGTATTCACCTGACCATAAGTGCTGCTTTCTGGCCACCGAAATTCACTAATTACCGCTATATCTAACTTCAAACTACCCATTTTCCTTTAAACTAACCCGATCAAGAGATATAACAGCCCACTCGCCGACCCGGAGAATGCCAGTTTTGTTTCTCCAGGCGACAATATTCTCTTGAGTAGGTCCCACCCAGAAAATCCGAATGAGGGACTTCTTTACCTCCGGAATATTTTACCCAAGTGGAAGCCATCATCATTTAATCACACACAAGAGCTGCATGTGCACGGGATAAATGACAACTGCAGTTTTTCCTTGCTTCCAGCTGGTCCCACTACCAGCACAGCAAAGCCATGTTGCCTGAAGTTACAAGAACAGATCCTTCAATCATCCAGACTGTTGTTCCTGCCACCACTGAAGAGCCTACTGTCCCTCTTCAGGAAGCATACGTTTGTCTGGCCTTTCACAGATACCCCATTATTGTGGGTTCATCTTGAGTATGGCTAACTGTATCATTGAGGCACACAAGCTTCTCCACAGTGGGAAGGTGTTGGTTAGTGGATAGTACGCTAGCAACAAGCATTTACAGTTTATTGTCTGTATAATTTACAAAAGTATCAGGCAGTGGCTGCCTCAGTCTGTCAGTGTGAAACTTGACACATCCTACACACATCAAAACTCTCCTTCCTGCTCGCCGGGGCTTACAAACCCCGATGTATGAGTGAAGGTGGTGGCAGTGTTCACAGACTGACAGGGCAACCGTTCGAGTGTTTACGACTGCTGACGGGAGGTTCCCAGAATGAGCCCGCTGCCCCCACAACACCACCCTGGGGCGCAGCGCCTAGCGCCGCCCCACCTGCGGCCATTGTGCTCGCCAGACAATGGCGCCACTTGCCGCCTCATTATCGCAGCGGCGCCCGCCGTGACGTCATGGCAGGTCAAGGCCGCCCCTGGGGACTCGGCTTTTCTTGTCCTGAGTGTCGCCTGGGTGAGACTCAGCACCTCTGTCCCACCCCCTGTGACCGCTTTCATCAACGCCGAAACTCCATTCTCACCTCCTATACTCCCGTCTCAAGTTTTCCACTCTCCGTTTTAATGAAACTTGTACTGAATAACATCTTCAGGGAGATCTAGCCGCATCGAACGATTATACACTGAAGAGCCAAAGAAACTGATACACCTGAATAACATCGTGTAGGCTCCCCTGGAGCATGCAGAAGTGCCACAACACGACGTGGCATGAACTCGACTAATGTCTGAAGCATTGCTGGACGAAATTGACACCATGAAGTCTCCAGGGCTGTCCATAAAAACGTAAGAGTACGAGGGGGTGGAATCTCTTTTGAACAGCACGTTGAAAGGCATCCCAGGTATGCTCAACAATGTTCATGTATGGGGAGTTTGGTGGCCAGTAGGAGTGTTTAAACTCAGATGAGTGTTCCTGGAGCCACTCTGTAATAACTGTGGACGTGTGCAGTGTCACGTTGTCCTCCTGGAATTGCGTCTGTTGAAATGCACAATGGACGTGAATGGATGCAGGTGATCAGACAGGATGCTTACATACGTGTCACCTGTCAGAGTAGACGTATCTGGGGTCCGATATCACTACAGCTGCGCAAGCCCCACGCCGTTACAGAGCCTCCACCAACTTGAAAAGTCCCCTTTGACATGCAGGGTCCATGACGTTGTTTCCATACCCGTACGCGCCCTTCCACTCGATATAGTTTTAAACGAGACTCGTCCGACCAGGCGACGTCTTTCCAGTCATCAACAATCCAATGTCGGCATTGTCGCGCCCAAGAAAGGCGTAAAGCTTTGTTTCGTGCAGTCATCAAGAGTACACGAGTGGGTCTTTGGTTCCGAATGCCCATATCTATGATGTTTCGTTGAATGGTTCGCATGCTGACACGTGTTGGTGACCCAGCATTGAAATCTGCAGCAATTTGCAGAAGGGTTCCACTTCTGTCACGTTGAACGGTTCTCTTCAGTCGTCGTTGGTCCCGTTCTTGCAGGATTTTTTTCCAGTCGTAGCGATGTCGGAGATTTTATGTTTTACGGGATTTCTGATATTCATGGCACACTCGTGAAACGGTCGTAGAGGAAAATATCCACTTCATCGCTACCTCGGAGATGCTGTGTCCCATCGCTCGTGCGCCGGCTATAGCACCACATTCAAATTCCCTTAAATCTCGATAACCTATCATTGTAGTAGCAGTAACTGCACGAGACACTTGTTGTCTCATATAGGTGTTGCCGACCGCAGCGGTGTATTCAACCTGTTTACATATGTATGTATTTGAATATTCATGCTTATGCCAGTTTCTTTGGTGCTTCAGTGTACTTTTTACTCCGAATGAAACTCAGGCAATGTCAACTTACGAGCTACCTCTGTCATTGGTCATACAACCTCTGCCCAGAAAGTCTGGTTTCTAAATTGCTAATGGATTGTTGTCTTACGTGAAACAGCAGTTACTTTCCTTGAAGTAATCCCCATCGATAGTAATCCGCTTCTGGGAAAGGCTGTGCGAGCACTGGAAAGTCCAGGCATGGCCGTCTTTGGGGATAGCATTCAGTTGGGTCGTAAAATTACGCCAGAAAAAACTCTTTCCAACTCAGGGCTGATATTTTTGTAATTTGGGGAACAAAAAATGTCCAGGTTAGACAAGCCTGGAGAGTGGGACCGCTGTCTGAGTGACACGACTGTCCTGTTGCTCAGGATCTGCTGCACCAGGAAGGCAGTGAGCAGTCGGGCACTGTCGTGGTGCAGGGACCAGTCCGACCTGTTTGGCGTACTGGGGGTGTACCCACCTGATCTCTCGCATGACCAGTTCCCAATTCTCTGTTACCATTTGCTCTGTCACATGACGATCCTGGGACAGAAGTTCTTTCACTTTCTGTACGTCCTCTGGGGTGCTTGCAGGTGCAGCTGAAAGCCAGCCAGTTCCAGTTGGGGGGGGGGGGGGGAGGGGAGGGGAGGGAGGGAGGGAGGGAGGGGGGTCTTCCACGGTGTTCTGCCCTTCTCAAAAGCGTTTAAATGCTCATAAACATTCTTCAAGCTGACAGCACGTTATTTATAAGCTTCTGTCAGAAATTCATGAGTCTCTTTCGCTGATTTGGCAAGTTTGAAAAAGAACAGTAGATTCATTCATTTAACTAGTATTTGCTTCGACCACGCGTAAAGCGCCTTCACTCGGCATTACAACGCTCTCGACATAGAAATTTTCTTGGTGTGGTACTGCGTCATAACGTATAAAACTACTACTGCGGGAGAAAAACCAACGTTTCGGCCACGGATGCAGCGGGCTTCTTCTGGGTCTACTGGTCAAGTAGCAACCGTGGCCGAAAGGTTGGTTTTCTCCAGTAGCAGTAGTTTTATACATTATGACGCGGTACCACACCCAGAGAACTTCTATGTCGGCTGACTGGCCGCGGAAGCCTACGCTATCACATTACAACACACTCGCCGCGCCACCTCTGGGGAACTTGTTCAGACATATCTCGACATGTTCGGCAGGAGATTCGGCGATGGCGGCACTCTTACGACAGCGAGCGCTACGACGTCATCCGCCAAACTCAGCACAGACGTTTTATACTGCCACACCATAGTATTCGTGTATTGTATTGACGTTCCCGTAGAGTTTCCGTGATGGATATGTCACACAGGAAACTGCTGGTCGTATCTTTGTGTCCTAAAACCTGAGATGACGTCAGTTACGTCTCGTACAACTAAGCTAATCACGGTTGTCCGTTGGCAGCGTAGCGTGTTTTGCCTGAAAACAACATCCTATGCTTCTAGCTGCCAATATCACAGGTGGGTTATAGTGAGATAGTCCTAAGTAATAATATTAAGGGATGTCATTAATCGATATCTATTCTAGGCAGCCAGTTATACTTTCTTCTTGAACTGAAAAACGTGTACCTACACTTCTCATCAGTCCAGCTAGACGTGTTATGTAAACACCACTCGTGATGCGCCGTATCTACAGGGTAGGTATGAAAAGGTTGTAGTGATGGTGCACGGTAGATTGTGATGAGAAATGATCGTCAAGAAAACCGTTGGATACGTTCTGCTGTTTCCGACTTAAATAAAACTGAAGTTCGCCAGTCAGGCCATCGTGAACGCATATTAGAGCGATCTGCCAAATATAATTAGTGCCAGTTCTTGTCATAGCACAGATGATAGCTCATGAGGTTTCTCAGTCTTTGGCCCAGGTTAGATACTTACAACCGTCCCATGCCCAAATTTTGTATCGCTTTCTTCTTCCGTTTCAGGAAATAAACGAAGAACACGTGTCTCGCGGGCCGCTTGAAATTGCGCGCTGAATGCCCTGACTAGCTAACTTAAATGCAACTTAACTCGTAAACGGCGCAACGTATCGAATATTTTACTAACAATTGCTTCTCAGCATAACCTATCGTGCAACACCCTTACAACTTTTTCAAACTACTTCTGACCACCCTCTATATCAAGCACGTTTTAATTCAGCAGCAGATAAAATGAAATTGTTAAGGACTGGTTAAAATAATTAGAAGATTCCATCACGTTGATACGACTACATATAGAACATTTAATACAAGGTGAGGAAAAACCAATAAAATTTCTACGAAATATGGTAATACTATGCGTATTTCATGGAGTGAGAGACATGGAAATGACAACTTAAAATGAACAAAGAATACAAGCTGCAGATATTAGGTTTTTAAGACGAGCACCTGGCCATAGACAGTCTTATATGAGAAGTGCGACGGTATCTAACGGTTACTGCTGCTGAGTGTAGTTGCTCCTCCATACAGCTGTCCATACGAACAAACCATTTGCGTCTTTACTTGAGGTTACTCGTACTATAGGCACTGGGGCTGGGCACGGCTCTGTTTTAAAAAGAACAGCTCGTCGTAGTCATAGGGTCAAAAAATGGTTCAAATGGCTCTGAGCACTATGGGACTTAACTGCTGTGGTCATCAGTCCCCTAGAACTTAGGACTACTTAAACCTAACTAACCTAAGGACATCACACACATCCATGCCCGAGGCAGGATTCGAACCTGCGACCGTAGCGGTCACGCAGTTCCAGACTGAAGCGCCTTTAACCGCACGGCCACACCGGCCGGCCTCATAGGGTCCAACCGTGCACGTCTGCTTTCATGCCCCGCAGCTAATTCGCTGTCAATAATAACTTGTGTCTGTGATCCTGCACCCTAATGAACTACGTATTGCTTAGAATTGCGAGTCAGAAAAATACAAGAAATACAAATAAAGTTAAATGAATAATTTAATAAAAAAGCCTGTAATTACTGTAGACGACACAGACTTACGTTGAATAATGTTTATTCAAGAATGGATATCTCAAATAAACGGGAAGTGGTCCTATGATATTTAGTTAGGGTACAGATAAAACTACCCTTATTAAATGCAGTTAAGTTCCGTTGTGAGCGTTACGAGAATGGCAGCAGAATCAAAACACTGAATTGTTATCAAAGATACGCGTAAACTAAGCCCATTCCGTAGTCACAATACACGAAGTATTCACCAACTAAAAACAGTTCAGAGCTGAACATGATGTTTCGCAAATTAACACAGGCGATACAAAGAGCAACTCATACTTTGCCTGTCCTCAGTTCCGTGATACGAGCGGAAGAAGTTAGCGTCCTACTCTGGAACACTTTCAGACCTCTCGAAACATAAAGTCCCTTCAGAAGTATGACAGCATTCTTTCACTGCCCAGATCCAAACACCTCCATGACCGAATCAAGCATGTTACAGCATCCAAGTCTACCTTCTTCACGAAATCGCCATTAAAGTGTCCGGAACGGCTCCCTTGAGCTCTTCCCTCGAAAAGTTCCAGTCTCCACTTGACTCCAGCAGCGTTTCGCCACTGGCCAACTCTCACTGTCTGAAGACCATCCCTTCCAAAAATGTATGTCGTTCTCACGCCCTACAGACATGATTTGAGTCAGTTGACCACTTTCCTGCACTAACCTAATACAGTATAGCAGTATTTAAATAAAATAAATGTTGCAAACATTCTGTTACATTCAGACCATTTACAACAAAAACACAAGTTAGTTGGTTCGTAAATAAATAAGCCAGCAACCTTGCGCAAGTTGGTTCGTAAATAAATAAGCCAGCAACCTTGCGCAAGTTGGTTTGTAAATAAGTAAGCCAGCAACCTTGCGCAAGTTGGTTCGTAAATAAATAAGCCAGCAACCTTGCGCAAGTGCGCTCAAGTCAAATCACAACGAACTGTCGCTAAACATAGTTTAAACAATTATTTAGACCTGATTGTCAGAAATATCTTTTGGCATTCTTTTATAAACATGGTGTCTGCTAACACATGCGATTGACAACTTTCAAATTATCACAATTTTTAATAGCACTTGCAACCAACATTTAAATAAAGTTACTGGCACAATGGTAAACTATTCATTAAATAAAACTACAAATACAACAAAATATGAGGTATTCATGCTGCACTCATTTGATGTGTAAATGTGGAGAATACTATGTTCTGACAACATTTGCGTGGTGAAAAATATGCAAAAGACGTCTTAAATCAATAAATAAAATAGATGCAAATGGGTAACTTTCAGGAATGGTAGCTATACTACAATGCTATCATCTGAGATAACGTTTGTTGAAATCACGTGGATTCCAGATACACAAAATTTACTGTTGTATTTGGTGATACAAATTAACGCTCAAGTTCCAAGTCTACATTCCGATAGAAATGTAATATTACACTTCAGTTTTTCTGTTATATGAAATATCTCTATGCACATTAATTACCGATTGGTACACTTAACATATGCAACATCAAATATTTTTTTTAAAGAAACATTGTGAAAAGTTGCTTGAATAAGTTAACCACCCACAAGATAAATACGAGGCCTGTTCAGAAAGTAAGCTCCGATTGATTGCCAAATTGAAACCACAGTGAACATCAGAAATGTTTTACTTGTAACAATTAGCTACACCTTTCAGCTACTTCTCTACGTAGTCGCCGTTCTGACTTAGACTTTTGTCATTGCGTTGTACCAACTTTTCAATAGCCTCATCATAGAAGGCAGCCGCCAGTGCTTTCCGCCAATTCTCCACGCTGGCCTACACCTCGTTGTCTGTGTCAAAATGTTGTCTTCAAAGACAGCGGTTCATGTGACCAGAGATGAAACTCAGGGGGAGACAATTGCGGACTGTATTGTGGGTAATCTCACATTTCCATTTGAAAACGATGCAGGAGCATCTTCATTGCCCCTGCAGAATGCGGCTGAGAATTGTCTTGAAGAAGAAACAGCACGACAGTTATGTAATGTTAGCTGCATAGCTTCAGGCGAAATTTCTCACCAGGCCCTCGTACTTGGCGGCAGACACTATTTTCTAGACATCTTTACGCACTCACTGCGAGCTCAGAAATGAGAAGAGCGACTTGATGCTAACTGGGGTTATACTAGAGACACTACCCAATACATCTGTGCAAAGCTTTATAGGATTTTCATAGTTGTTTCCATTTCGCGACCGACCGGAGCTTACTTTCTGAACGCCCCTCGTATTTCCGAATTCTCTGAGTTGTGATGACGAACGTTTCAGCCTATTTATTATATACGAGCTATACCCTGGACAAGGTGACAACTTAGTGGGCTGCAACTCCCTCCCACCCTCACCTATCAAGCACTGGATCTCATCGCCCCAACCCCATCCGTGCACGACCTTGAGTAAACTACACCTAACTATGGAAGTCCGGAACGCAAACTGCGTCCAATTTCTCAGTCTACATATACACCGTGTAGCCACTTTACAGCACGTTCCGAGATGTTCTTTATACCCACATGAATTAATTTGTGTGCCATTTCATTGACATATTTAGCAAGGCAACAATGAATGGCTGTTTTTTTTTTCGCTGAAATCTCTCGTATTTTCTTCTCATGATACCCGTGTGAGGTATGTAGTGGAACCAGCAGAACTGTTGCCCAGATTTCGAACACAGCGTACTTGAATTCAATTAACATTGTTTTGCGACAAGAACGTTCCAGCTTACATACTTGTTTACGGTCCTCAGTACCTCTGTTGAACTATAGCGTGTGCTATGCAGATGGCGGCCGCTGTGGAAGAGCGATTATAGGCGCTTCACTCCGGAACCGCGCTGCTGCTACGGTCGCAAGGTCGAATCCTACCTCGGGCATGGATGTGTGTGATGTCCTTAGGTTAGTTAGATTTAAGTAGTTCTAAGTCTAGGGGACTGATGACCTCAGATGTTAAGTCCCATAGTGCTTAGATCCATTTGAACCATTTGCTATGCAGACCTGTTATGATCATAGCTACGCGTCTGTGGTTTCGGTTGATGTCAGGGGTCGTGTTTACTTCAGAACATTTCCGAATGCTGCAGATATGGTCTGTAGTGGGCTACACTAGCGTCTTCTGCGCCGTTCTCAGCCTTACAGAAACAATGCCCTTTCTTCTAATTCTTTCATTCGTCTTCCCCACAATTGATTCAATTGATTTTACGTGTTGATCCTGTTTCATATCACTTATTAGTATTGAATCTACATATGTTTACAGCGTGTCAGACTTCAGAAGCTTAGCGCTGATTTCGGAATCGAATATTGTTTCTGTCTTTTACGGGCATTGTCATAACATTTATCCATAAGAGGACGTGCTGAAAAGTAATGCCTTCAAATATTTCATTCTGTTTTCGATATCAGTTAAGGTACTGCACATCATGCATATTACCCGGCCGACTTTCCCGCTTCGCTGATGCCAGCTGCGATCCTCTGCCGTAAGAGGGGACCGAATAGTAGCATGTAACATGGTGGTGTGTACCGTAACTACACTGCGCAACGGAACTGAACGAGCACTTTTTCGAAAGCCCGTAATTTCCAACCACTGAGACGCTTAAGTTTGAGATTTGGCTCAAAGGTGCGTACAACCTTCATTTCTGTCCCTCATGATCACGCCACAGGAGGACACAAAACAGGAGCACTGAAAACGTTTTCACGGTGAATGATAAAGCCAAAGAGATGCAGGATAAAGATTTATTGAAATCCTTGACCACGGTTTCGCTATATCTAAATATACCTTCATCAGAAGCAAAAATACACCTGAACAGGAATACACCTTCATTACAAAAAGACATAGTGTGGTGTCACCGCCAGACACCACACTTGCTAGGTGGTAGCCTTTAAATCGGCCGCGGTCCATTAGTATACGTCGGACCCGCGTGTCGCCACTGTCAGTGATAGCAGACCGAGCGCCACCACACGGCAGGTCGAGAGAGACGTACTAGCACTCGCCCCAGTTGTACAGCCAACGTACATAGAAATGGTTCACTGACAAATACGCTCTCATTAGCCGAGACGATAGTTAGCATAGCCTTCAGCTACGTCAATTGCTACGACCTAGCAAGGCGCCATTTATCTTTTGCTGGTTATCTTATAAAGTCCGTACCGTCAGACCAATGTTCTACCATTATGGATTAAAGTTAAGTATTCCAAGAGCTTCGTACTTTATTTATTAAACTTAACTCCTTTAACTGATCCAGACTTCACGCCAGTCTGCGTGAGCTTAACGCGTGCATTTCGGCCTCCTCTAGGAACACGGTGTTGGCACTTTTGCCAACACTTCACATAGCAACATAACTGAGATAGAAGAAAAAAACAAACACTTATGGCTTTAAGCAACCAAGAAAATTACCAAAGTATTACAAGCACAAAAACTTTTAGTCACTTACTAAAATCACATCCTGCAGTGGAGATGCATAAAACAATCATGCCAAAGGCGTCGTCAGTAGTTAAAATTAAAATACAACCTCCATCTGTACAGCATAATTATGAAGAGATGGTCGACGCGAATTCTCGCACGTAGCACTAGTGCCCTCTCTCGTTGGATATGTTCCTTAACGCAAGCTTCACCTGCTTGACACTAGGACACAGGCAAACTGGTGTTCATATTTTCTATTGTATGTAAATGTTTTAAATGCTTCTGATATGGGTTATTTATTAAGACAGAGGGTTTGAATCAGCACAACTTTTAAAATTTTGAAGCGCATAAGCGGGTTGTAATGTGTGGGTTTTAATATGCGCGAGTGTCTCGCGCATACCACAAGTGCCCTCTCTCGGTGAAACTGTCTGCCCTGATACTTCCACACCCTCTTCACGCCAGTTCACAGGTTAAGTACTGATAATATGCCGTGTTCGCGTCGACCATCTCTTCATAATTATGCTGTACAGATGGAGGTTGTATTTTAATTTTAAGTACTGACGACGACTTTGGCACGATTGTTTTATACATGTCCACTGCAGGATGTGATCTTAGTAAGTGACTAAAAGTTTTTGTGCTTGTAATACTTTGGTAATTTTCATGGGTACTTAAAGCCGTGAGTGTTTGTTTCTTTTTCTTCTATCTCAGTTATGTTGCTATGTCTTTTTGCTAATGAAGGTGTCTTCCCGTTCAGGTGTATTTTTGCTTCTGATGAAGGTATATTTAGATATAACGAAACAGTGGTCAAAGATTTCAATGAATCTTTATCCTGCAACTGTTTGGCTGTTATCTTATACCATCAAGATTTTCAACTGTTTCTGCTTAAGCCATGTTTTAAATTTTGAAACAGTGAAAAAGCAGAATCACTCACTGCTGTTTCGGATCACGCTCAGATTTCACCATGTGGTTTTGAATGGTCCCTAGCAGTTTCAGCCTGTAGACTACAGCCAACATTACTGCCAAATTGCGTTCCAAGCGGGCGCGACCATGTTCGGTGGGGATGCAGCCCCACAGTGTCCTCAGAGAGTGGTTGAAACGCCCGACAGTGTCAGCAGTGGCGAAGATTATGAAGAACGTCTTCTTGTTGCTCATTGTACTGCGACCTGTCGTTTTTCCATTGCGAAATGTGTGGAAATCAACGCACCAACGAAAGGGGTGGTTTCGTTGACGTCCTTTATGCCACCTCCTGCGGCCTTTCCTTGCCGATTCTTAGCTACGATATGTCTGGTATGTTTTCGTCGGCGACTCAAACGCTCTGCGTCGTCGTTCTAACCTCCGTCGCAGAGACGTCAAAAGAAGGGGTGAAATGTGGGTAAGAGGGGCTGTGACGACCTTCCCATCATTTGGTATGTCCTCGGTGGCATTGGGCAGAATTGCGGTGAAGTTTGATGCCAATGTGATGTCATTAGCCCTCATACGAACTTCTGAGCTGGAGCCTTTTTTCCCCATGTGTCGACACCTCGCTGTTTGGAGCATCAGTGACGTCACAGGACACCACGCTTTTGCACCACTAGAGAGGAAGTTTGTAGGCACCTTTGAACCAAATTTCAAACTTATGCATTCAAATGGGTGGTAATGACGAGATTTAGAGAAAGTCATACGAGGGTGAGTCAACTGAAAACCTTAAATATTTTTTCAAATATTATTTATTGTGCAGAAGTGGTACAAAGCTGTATCACTTTCCAACATAATCTCCCCCACGCTCAATGCAAGTCCTCCAGCGCTTACAAAGTGCATAAATTCCTTTAGAAATTCCTGCGCAACCACTCATCCACCGCGTGGTGTACCTCTTCATCTGAACGGAACTTCTTTCCTCCCATTGCGTCTTTGAGTGGTCCAAACATATGGAAATCACTTGGGACAAGGTCTGGTGAGTATGATGGATGAGGAAGACACTCAAAATGTAGGTCTGTGGTTCTTGCAACTGTTTTACCGACAGTGTGGGGCCATGCATTGTCATGTTGCAAAAGAATACTTGCTGACAGCATTCCACGTCGCTTTGATTTGATTGCAGGCCGCAGATGATTTTTTAGGAGATCTGTGTATGATGCACTGGCGACAGTGGTCCCTCTAGGCATGTAATGCTCCAAGATGACGCCTTTTTCGTCCCAAAAGAGTCAGCATAACCTTCCCTGCTGATGGTTCTGTTCGAAACGTCTTTGGTTTTAGTGATGAGGAATGGCGCCATTCCTTGCTCGCTCTCTTCGTTTCCGGTTGGTGGAAGTGATCCCAGGTTTCGTCCCCAGTAACGATTCTTGCAAGGAAGCCATCACCTTCTCGTTCAAAGCACCGAAGAAGTTCTTCACAACCATCATCACGTCGTTCTCTCATTTCAGGAGTCAGCTGCCGTGCACCCATCTTGCAGACACTTTGTGAAACTGGAGCATATAGAGCACAATGTGGTGTGCTGACCCATGACTAATCTGTAAACATGCTGCACTGTCATTCACTGTCACTTGGCGATTTTCCTTCACTATGGCTTCAACTGCTGCTCAAATGGTTCGAATGGCTCTGAGCACTATGGGACTCAACTGCTGAGGTCATTAGTCCTCTAGAACTTAGAACTAGTTAAACCTAACTAACCTAAGGACATCACAAACATCCATGCCCGAGGCAGGATTCGAACCTGCGACCGTAGCGGTCTTGCGGTTCCAGACTGCAGCGCCTTTAACCGCACGGCCACTTCGGCCGGCCTTCAACTGCTGCCCGACCTGGACGAGGAGCATCTTCCACTGGAGTTAACCATTTGCGAACTTCCTACTCCATTCGTAGATTTGGTGCTGTGACAAACATGCATCACCGTACTGAACCTTCATTCGTCGATGAATTTCAATAGGCTTCACACCTTCACTACAGAACGCTGCTCTTCCCTGGAGCAAGTCGCAAGTGGGGCGGCCATCTTTATACTGATACTGCGACGGTATGTGTACATCTGCACTACGCTGCCACCTACAGGCCATTCTGAACGCTGTTTGTAGCACGCTTACCAACTTACAGGATAACGGCGCGAAATTTCGATTTGTTATTACAAATTTAAGGTTTTCATTTGACTCACCCTCGTACTTTAATTCTGTTACGCAGTGTATGTGGGAGAGTGAGAAACAGCTCAGAAAACTGATAGCACGAATTCGAAGAGTTCTTCCACACATGTAGTACCCTCTCGTTCAGCATGATAATGCTAGGTCACACACGAGTGCTGCGACGCCTGCCTTGGGTTCTGTCATCGACCATCCTCCATACATCTCCATCCGATGTTCAACTGTTTCCAAAACTTAAAGAACGCCTTAAAGGACTTCACCTCGACAGTGATTAAGCGTTGCAAGCGGAGCTCAGGTTGCCGTCCCGTCAACAAAGTCAAAGATTTTGTAGTGACGATATCTACGAACTGGTCTCACATTGGGAGAAATGGATTCATCGCTAGGGCGAGATACAAATACGTATAAACGAAGAATAAAGATGTACACTGTTAATAAAGTTTGTTCTATTTCAAATACTTTAAGAGTTTTCACATAAATAATTAGGAGGCACTACTTTTCATCACGACCTTGTATTTACAATGAACGTCCACTAATCAGACGAAGTGGAAATGCTGAATAAGACGTTCTCCATTTGCTTATCATCATTCAGGAACTACTCTTCCAGTACATCTAATATTTATGCACACCATATCTGCAAATCGTTTATAGAGATTGTTTCAAAGTCTTTGCGACAACTACCTAAGGATGACAGAGCACGTCATGGGGAATAAATTTTGTTAGAGACAAAACAATCGCTGACGCTTCCCAGCTATGCGAAGCGTCTTTCATACATGTTTATGTATCCCTTAGGGGCAGCAGGGCATGGGCAGTCTGTGGCGTTTGCATGCACTGTGTGTTGCCTGTAAGCCAGTTATCTGCTGTGCCTGAAAGATATTCGGCTTGTCAGCCCATTTTCTAAAATACCAGGTGGCTGTAATTAAAGTGTGGCTACTCAGTGTGGGCTGTAATTGTCGTATGGCAGCGAAACTTGGTAGATATTCTAACGCCTTATGCAGATCTGATTTACGCTCGAAAAAAAAATTAGTTCAATTTTGGCCACCAGGTGCAAATTTGGAGCCATGAATGTAAGAAAAACGTGTAGAAAAGTTTCCATATGTAATGGATTAGGAACGAGATGTGTACAGTGAAGGTCAAACGAATGTGAAAGGCATAATGGTGATCTTATTATTGACACTTCCACATTTTGTTCAATATGAGCACTGCAGGCGTCGACGAGGTGCTGCACCCGTAAAACGGCGTGATCAACACTTCTTTGCAGCAGCTCCGGTAGAATCTGAGCAACGTGTTCCAGTATACTGTCCTTCAGATCAGGTACAGACGGAAAGCGTTCCTAACAAACACGTTCTTTTAGGTACCCCAGAACCAAATGTCAAATCGATTCGGATCAGGTGATCTTGCAGGCAATGCAACTGGAAAACCTCTGGAGATAATACGTTCGTGGAAGGTTGCATTAAGCAGATCGTTCTCTGAGGTTCTGCCCCATCTTGCACGTAAACGCTGGTTTCACACAGTTATCGTCTTCCAAAGCACACATGCCACACAAAAGGAGGTCTCTAAAGTGCAAACGTCACGGTAAACCTGGTAGGCCCTCTGGTCATATTCTCTTCAAATAAGAACAGACCGAAAATTCGCTTGTGAATACACACCGCACAGTCACGTACGGCGAGTGCAGTGGCTCTTCGTGAACAATACGCGGTTCAACAATATCCCAAATTAGGCAGTTCTGTGCATTCACTGCGTCAAACGTGCCTCGTCACTCCATAGAATATTACGTGGCCCCATTTCATAAACTTCGATCCATACCGGAAACTGAGGACCAAATTCAGAACGTTGGTGTGGATAATAAGGTTTCAGTTGCCGCACCGCCTCGGTCTTGTGCGGGCACAAGTGCAATATAGACCGTAAAACTTCCCGTTCTGTTGACCATAGGAAAGATAATTCTCGTGACACTGCACGAGCGCTATCGCCGCCTGGCGCACGCCGGTTAAAGCAACAGCAATTTCGTCAAGTACAGGAAGCCTTCCTCTTCCAGGAGCCACACCAACCCCACCCGTGTTTCCACCTTTCATCATTTAATCAGATCGTTCACTCTGCGATCTCGCTCAGTGTAGCCCTTGTAATTACTGCCGTTCACATAAAGCAGTTTCACTAACAGTGCACCATCTCTTTTCTAGGTAGCCATACTGTTCACTCTCATTATGGCTTGTCAAATTATAGCGTGGATGTCATACCGCAGTGTACAGTTCCAGGTTAACAAATGGTGGCCACAATCGGAACTTATTTTTTCCAGTGTAAATTGGTTCCACATTAACGTATTAGCGTACCTACCAAGTTTCGCTGCCATACGATAATTACAGCCCACGCTGGACCTCTGTGAGTCTCTGCACTTTAATTATAACCACCCGGTATCGTTCCCAGTCTAGAGTCAGTAATTTTTTCTGGTTTGCTTGTTGTAAATCACTCTGCACAGTACTTGCCCTAGTAAACTGACAAATGTAACACACCTGGTTAGTGGCCGCTGCTGGAGCGGTGAAGTGTCGTCACCCTGGGACTGGCGGATTCAATAAAACTACGCCTAGCATCAGCGAACATTTCGTCTGTCACAGAAGTTTCTCTACGTTATGTAATTTTTCACTCCCAGACTTTGTCGCAAAGACTTGAAAAAAAAATACCCTGTACATACTAGGAGCATTATGGACCCATTTTCTTTCCCTTGTAGGACACAAGCCGCCCGCAGTGGCCGAGCGGTTCTAAGCGCTTCAGTCTGGAACCGCGCGACCGATACGGTCGCAGGTTCGAATCCTGCCTCGGGCATGGATGTGTGTGATGTTATGTTAAGGCCCATAATGCTTAGAGCCATTTGAACCATTTTTTTGTAGGACTCAAGATGTTACCTTTCCTCCTGTTGAATATTCACTGTCCAGTATAACAGTCTGCGCAAGGTTAGCCAAAAGTTCTTCGAATCCATATTTGTATTGATAGTGGTGGCAGAGGGAGGGAAAAACGTGTAGTGCTCTAGTGGTCAGTTGTGTAGGAGGGCTAAGCCTGATGTAACACCTGCCTTTGTCTGAAAATTACAGACAACCATCAACGTGGGAAGTAAAAATATACTTTTACATCACTTACTGTTGGACACGATTCCAGTAGTACACCCATAATATGTGGAAATTATGACTCGTGACTTTGTAGTTTCTCTTAATGACAAAGAGGGAGGAAGAAGACAGAGACAAAGCAAAGTTGTAATTTTAGTTTGCTGTGTTGCCTATGCTTTAGCCTAACAGTTGGTGCCATGTGTAATGTTTACAGAAATTCTGCGGCTAGAGCTGTTTAATACAACAATCTGTCCCTAATTAATTTCTACCCGTTGCAGGAAAATGAATTAAAGCTGTGGATCTGTAATAAGCGAAGTATCTGAATAAGTGTCCTACTGGACGGTGTAATTATTCTTATACGTTTATGATATGAAGATATGAGTAATGAAAATTAGAACTTTGTCTTGCGACATCTATTTATAAATAATGGCATGGAGAAAATTGTTTCAAACCAAAGAAAGTTAGTCTACCACGTGGTAGTCGGACTTCGAAATTGACCAAATTGGATATTCAAGCAATATGGGTTTATTTAGTGGTTCTGGAATCTCACGAGAGATATAACGACCAATGTCATGACTCAGGGAAGGGTTATGTGCAGTGCCAGATGGTTACTGTCTGGTCTGCTGGCTACGCCACGTTAAGCTGCAAAGCGCCTCACCAGAGCTGTGGGTCATCTCATGTCTGTCCTACAATGCGGCACATTTTTACACTGAAGCGCCAAAGAAACTGGCATAGGCATGCGTATCCAAATACAAGAGATACGCAAACAAACAGAATACGGCGCTCCGGTCGGCAACGCCTATGAAAGACAAGTGTCTGCGCATTTGTTAGACCTGTTACTGCTGACACAATTCAAATGGTTCAAATGGCCCTGAGCACTATGGGACTCAACATCTTAGGTCATAAGTCCCCTAGAACTTAGAACTACTTAAACCTAACTAACCTAAGCACATCACACACACCCATGCCCGAGGCAGGATTCGAACCTGCGACCGTAGCGGTCACGCGGTTCCAGACTGCAGCGCCAGAACCGCACGGCCACCGCGGCCGGCCTGCCACAATTGCAGGTTATCAAGATTTAAGTAAGTTTGAACGTGGTCTTGTAGCCAGCGCACGAGCGATGGAACACAGGATCTCCAAGGCAGTGATGAACTGGGGATTTTCAGTACGACCATTCCACGAGTGTACCGTGAATATCAGGAATCCGATAAATACCAAATCTCAGACATCGCTACGGCAGGAAAAGATCTTGCAAGAACGGGACGACTGAAGAGAGCCGTTCAACGTGACAGAAGTGCAACCCTTCCGCAATTTGCTGTGGATTTCAATGTTGGGCCATCAGCAACTGTCAGCGTTAACCAAACATCATCGATATGGGCTTTCGGAGCCGAAAGTCCACTCGTGTACCCTTGATGACTGCACGACACAAAGCTTTATGCCTCGCCTGGGCCCTTCAACACCTACATTGGACTGTTGATGACTGGAGACATGTTGCCTAGTCGGGCAACTCTCATTATAAATTTTATCGAGCTGATGAACGTCTACGGGTATGGAGTCAACCTCATGATTCCGTGGGCCGTGCATGTCAACAGGGATCTGTTCAAGCTTGTGCAGCCTCTGTAATGGTGTGGGGCGTGTGCAGTTGGAGTAATATGGGACCACTGATACGTCTAGATACGACTCTGACAGGTGACACGAACGTAAGCATCCTATCTCATCACCTGCATCCATTCATGTCCATTGTGCTTTCCGATGGACTTGGGCAATTCCAGCAGGACAACGCGACACCCCAGACGTACAGAATTGCTACAGAGTGGCTCCAGGAACACTCTTCTGAGTTTAAACACTTCCGCTGGCCACCAGACTCCCCAGATATGAACATTATTGAGCATATCTGGGATGCCTTGCAACGTGCATTTCAGAACAGATCTCCACCCCCGGGTACTCTTACGGATTTGTGGATAGCCCTGCAGGATTCATGGTGTCGGTCCCCTTCAGTACTATTTCAAACATTAGTGGAGCTCATGCCACGTCCTGTTGCGGCACTTCTGCGTGTTCACGGGGGCCCTACACGATATTAGGCAGGCGTACCATTTTCTTTGGCTCTTCAGTGTATATCGCTATCGAAGCCAACGAAACCGATGGAAGTGTTTCAAAAACTGTACGCTGTGCTACGTCATCACGCCACAAGACGAAAAATGTTGCGTAGGTAAAACGCCAGGAGCTGCTTCCTAGTGATGTGTGTCGATTTTTACTTTTGCTGACCACATTTACAGTAACTACTGCAAAATCTGACTTCGGCGTCGTTATATTCTGTTTGCAGTATCGTGTGGAGCCTCCCAGCTGCTGTCAAAAGGCAGGTATTGCTATGCCCATAAAAGCAACAAAAGCTTCTGAATTGATATTATGTAACTAGCTGCATAAATAGGCAATTGAATCTTCCCGTGCGTAGCAACTACGCCTGTGAATACCTCGCGGACGGTGCTCGCACTCTCAGCACATCACTAAACCCGCCAGCAGCTGCGCCCACGACAGGCGCCCGTGCAACGCTGCCGTGTGACGTCACCCGCTCCTCGTTTCGCAATCCTAACAAGACGCTAGCTCCACCCTGCACCCGTATCAACTGTTTTACTACTTACGGTTCCCGCCATTTGCCCATCATCACTGCTTGTTCCACACTTCCTCGCCAGCGCTGTTGCATCTGCTGCATCTGCCAAGTTCCCCCTCTGCAGTGCTCAAAGACGCGAGCCCTGCAGCTGCGGCACAGTCCCTGAGAACAGCGCTAACACTACGCTACAGACACAGGATGGCTGACACCTCTCCCCACTATCCACTTCTGTTTAGCTCTCCCTACTGCCCCTTCTGCTTTGTTTGGCCTTGTAAGACGTTATTTTCTATAGAAACTGCAACGTCAGAAGCCTATAGTGAAATCCACGAAGACTTGCAGGGACTCGATGACCGTGTGGGGCGGCGGGTGGAATTATGTTAATTTTATGTTTTTTCTATAAATGTTAGGTTTGTATAATGTTAAACCAGTTCCTATTATTTAGAATGTTATTTATGCTGTCTTTCGCCGTTCTCAACACTGGCTCTCTAACTACAATATTGGCAACCAGAAAGTGAGTAGCAAAACGTGAAGCCTGTAATTAGCATTCCTAGTGCCCACTTCATCTGAGAATACACTTATAGTTACAGCTTATAGCTCTGATGAATTAGGAGATTGTCTGGGATTTATAATCAAAAACGGTCGTGAAAAAACGTTCTGTATTCTGAAAGTCACAGACGAAAACAAAAGAATCCACACAGTCTAACTAACAGAGCAGTTCAGAGTCTAATGCGCTGATGCAACTATAAATGTCCAAATTAAATGTTTAAATGAATGTTCGCCATAATTTAATGATTAGGTTCATCAAACGCCACGCTAAGTAATGGTAGAATGTTTGTCCCGCGGCGGCACGTGAAAATACGACAATACGCAAACTGAAGATCGATAAATAAAGTCATCCCAGAATTAACACTTCACTCGAAAATGATTTCATGGTTACGCGTATCCCGAGTAACTTAATACGGCACCCGAGGCTGTTTGTAGCAATGATACCGACGCGACGCGACTCCCGACACAGATGGCGTGCTATTCAGCGTCTGGAGAGAACTGGGGCCTTGCTTCCTCGCGCAGCGTTCTTGTATATAAAGCCGCGGTGAGGACGGCTAAGGGAACGCCTGATCAAATCGGCTCTCCCAACTAGCCGCTGGGCTAGTAATGCACCACTTTAAGTCATTGAATAAATCATAGCTCCTTTTGCTGATGGCCGATTAAGCTCTCAATTTAAATGTACATTAAGCACACAGGTAAGTAATCATAATAAAAGTTTGACGTGGATAAGTTAAATATTTTGGCGAGAGAATTAATTTAATTACACTGCACGCAGTAGACGAGCTCTGAACTTGCCCTTTTGAGATACGCTATCGCTATAGTTTTATAGTTATTTAAATGAAACTTCTCACATCTTTATGATTATAGCGGATCTCCATTCTACTTAAATATAAACATCCTAGCCTTATTTATTAGCCTACTTAATCTATCTTGCTTCCTTAAGTTTTAAGACAAAAACCAGAAAATTATGAATTTCAACTAAAATCTTAATTTGTGGGATCCAAAGTACTGTTTCTATTAAATTATTATTGAAAAGGAATCTAAGTATAAATTTTTAAATCTCTAGCTCTTTTCTGTTGCGCCAATGATTTTTACAGAAAAATGTCCAAATTTCGAAAATGGTTAAAGTTATTGAACTGATATTCAACACATATTAATTTAGTATTACTCCTGACATGCTAGAAACATTTTAGGTTATTTACTTGATTTTAAAAGTATTGCGCAACATTTATGACGTCAGAGCTAGTTACAGCGGACTGGCTGGCACACAATGGAAAGACTGATGTGCATTTATTACGGCGTGAGTAGGCTGCTTCCCTACATCACCCTCTACTTAAATTTTTTTTTTTGAATGTTAATGACCGAAGAAAAAAAATTTATTACAAAAAGGGAAGCAAGAGTACAGCTTAACTCCCTATAAAAAATTAAAATTGAAATGTAAACATATAGAAATATCAAAAGAAAACTGATTACCTACCTCAATTATTTAAATTACAGGCATGTTCACTGCCTCTTACGCAATATTATCCCTCAAAATTTAAGCAAAATCAATGAAACACTTTGGCATACATATTGCCTTAGACAAACAAACACATAAAAATATGTAAAATTATGAAAATCTTAAATACATTAAATACATGCTTACATACACCAATTCAAAGAAATTAAGTTATTCATGATACATAAACAGATGATTATATCTTAGCAGTCTTTTCTAAACCTGAAAGAGAATTTTACAAATCATTTTTACACACGTGGTTGTAGCCGCTTTGGCTGGCGTTCTACACTTCCATTCACAAGGGTAGAGGAGGGGAAGTTGCTATGGTGTGCGTCCTTCACGTTCACTCTAAATTACATGGGGAAAGGGGAGGGGTCACTGTGAGTTGTGTCCTAGTCACTCCACGCTTTCATGCAGCTACCAGGCTGCCATTATCTGGTTTGTCCTGTAGAACAAACAAAAAGAGTGCCTCAGACTCTGTTCACTTAATATCTAAGGGTGGGTCACAATGAAATGGGGATATATACATTTTATCTTCCAATATGTTACTGGAGCAAAGTTAATAGAACCTTTTTAATTTTACTCTCATGGTTACTTAATAGTCATAAAATTGATAAACAAATGGCTCAAAACGCCGTTAGTCACGTACTAGAGAAAATTTATGCTCAAGGCACACAATCATGAATCCTATTTAATTTCAATTTATTGTTTCTGGGCCGGAACACTGAACCAATGCTCGGTACATTCCTGATAAATCTGTATTTTACTCACTTAGCTGACTCATCTTTGATTACTTTATTCTTAGAGATAGTATGAGTATATTTGATTAGTAGTTGTATTCTCAGCTTCTTTGTACATGTGAGTAACTTGTGGTAATAGTACAGTTCTGAGTGTTCAAAACACACTACGTTTAGTTGACTACTAAATCCACTTATTGGTCCACTGCTGCTGTGTCAGTTCCAGATTTGCAATTATGTACTTACTTTATCGAAGTGTATTTATGCTGAGCTATCAATAATGTTTCACGTCTGTCATTATGTTACTTATTTACTTTGCTAGTGTATGAACTTAAGTAATACTCACTCCATTAACATTTTAAAGCATAGGACAGCACATTTATTTCATATCTATAGTGTATTGCAGTTGATTAGTTTGCTCACGTGGCAATCCATTTCCACTCGATCGGACGCTGAAACCACAGGTAGTCTCTCTCGACCTACCACTAAAGTGCATTAAGTAATTATGGACGAGCGTAATGCTAAATTCCTTAAACCTATAGGACACCATGAGCTGCTCTGTCTCATCTAACATAAGGGTACCTATAGTCGCATTCACGCCTCCAACTCATAACCTCAATACATGTAGGTGTGTCCTGTCACACACTACACCAAATAACGGCCAGCTCCAACCTTATAAATACTTCAGGGACGTGTCCTTCACGTCTCAACCACAAACACTGCTCAATTCTATTACACTGCCATTCCTTGCTACACAAGGTGAGTTTATTCTTACAAATTATCTGCCTATTTTTCATAACACTAAGCAACCTCTTTTACTATTAATTAGTTAGCTCTACAGCATACAATAGGTTTCACTGCCACTTCAGATCCTGCTTGAACACGAATTTGTACATCTTTTTAAAACATTATTGTGGGACCATTTCCAGTAAAACAACACTTTGTACTCACAATATTACCAGGGTTCTATACATAATTGTTACTGAAATACATTTATATCTTAATTACATCATACTTCTCTGTTCTTTATGTCGTAGTTAGATTTGTCGCATTAGGTTTTTTTTTTCACTAATCGGTGGATAGAATGGTTCCAGAACTCATGGCTTCATAGTCATGACGGAAAATTTTTGTATTAGAAAGAAGAGGTCGAAATTTTTGTGGATAGGAAAGATGAAGAGAGTGAGTGAGATCTGAAATGGGAAAGAAGATCTCACACAGCTGGGACTGCACAGCTGCCACACTGTGTAGAGGTTACAGAACAACCTCCTCCCTACAGAATTCATTCACTACCTATGAATTTCTTTAGGTCGATCACGTTCCTGGGACCTAATAGCTTTTTGCTTTTAGGGTACTCTAGCCTATATGCATTGGCATGTGCTTTTCCTATGATCCTGAAAGGTCCTTGGTATACGAACATGAATTTCTTTGTTTCTGCATTTATTTTCTTTGATTTTTCCTTGGTTTTGACAAGGACTAACTGACCTATTTCAAAACTAGTAGGTACAGCTTTTGCGTCATGACGCTTCTTCCTTTCCAATGCTCTTTTTCTTATATTTGCCCTAGCCTTTAATTTCTTCTCGTCTGTGGATATTTGCGTTAGAATAGGGAATTCTACCATATCTGCAATCACATTGTGCGGTTCTTGGCCAAACATCAATTCGCAAGGCGCAAAACCAGTTGCATCATGCCTTAAGTTGTTAATTACATTCTCAAAATACTTAATGTGCTCTGCCCAACTTGAGTGTTTCCGAGCACAATAAGTTCTGCAAAGCCTATTCAATTCTCTCATAATACGTTCACTCATATTTCCTTGGGGGAAATACGCAGATATTTTCAGATGTTTACGCCGGCTTTATCTAGACATTCCTTAAATCTATCAGAAGTAAATTGAGGCCCATTGTCTGACAGCAAATTCTTCGGAACGCCAACGTTCATGAAGAAATGTTTTTCCAACTTTTCAACCAATGTTTTTGCATTTGCTCTTTTAATTGGGTACAGCTTAACATATTTACTGAATCCATCCACAACAACAAAAGCATGGGTGCAACCACCTCTCGAAACAGGAAGAGGGCCAAACAAATCACAAGCCAGTAATTCTAGGGTTTCAGTTGGCTCTACTGAATGCATATCCCCTTGTATTCTGGTGTTAGCAGCACGGACTTTCTGGCACACTACACAAGATGCTAGACGCTTGGCCACACGGCGGTACATGTTGTCAAACACAACCTTCTCTTTTAATTTTGCAATGCACTTCTTTGCACCGTAGTGCCCATACCTCAGGTGTACGTAGTCGATTAGTAAGTCTACATGTTGTGAGGGAAAGCATAGCTTCCACTCAGAAACACCTACCTTTTTTCTCCTAAACAGAATACCTTTATGCAGACAATAGTATTGCGAAACCTTTGGATAGTTCGCATCTCATAAATAGCTCTTCACTAATTTCAGCTGGTCATCTGCATTCTGCTCACGTCTCAAGTTCTTAATCACCCTCTTTAATGCACTTTCTTCCTTTACTTCGTGCAACGCAAACATTCGTACTTCACTTAGGTCTGTTGCTGTAATTCCCGCGTCATCACAGAGCTCCGCACTTCCAGATAACCCATCAGCTACCAGATTGTCTTTCCCTTGAATATATCTAACCTCAAGGTCAAACTGCTGGAGACACAATGACCATCTTACCAAACGAGCATTCCTCAATTTACAGGTCTTTAAAAAGGTCAACGCCTTATGGTCACTGTAAACAATTATCTTGTGACCTAATAGATACTGCTCAAACTTCTGTATCCCAAATACAATTGCCAATGCTTCCAGTTCTGAGATGCCATAATTTCTTTCTGCTGCCTGTAAAGATCGACTTGCGAAAGCTATAATCTTGTGCACTTCTTGTTCGTTCTCTGTTTCTACTTGGAATATCTCCACAGCTATACCATAGCCACTAGCATCAACAGACATACAGAATGGTTTTTCAAAATCAGGATGATGTAAAATAGGACTATTAATTAAAGATTGTTTAAGCACCTCAAACGCCTGTTGACATTCTGCTGTCCAAACCCAAGGGGTATTCTTTTTCAGCAGGAGGTGAAGACAGGGTGCATTAAAAGCCTGATCACTAACAAAACGCCTATAGAAGCCGAAAAGACCGAACATCGATCTCAACTGCTTCTTGTTTGCAATGACTGCTAGCTTGCCTGGGTCAGGCAGAATACCTTTTCCACTTATCATATATCCCAAGAAACCTATTTCCTCTTTAACGCACTCTGTCTTTTCAATCTTTAGTTTCATGCCACCTCTCTCAATAGCCTCTAACACTCCCTCTAATAAAGCTATGTGTTCTTCCCAGGTAGGAGTTGCTATTAACAGATCATCTACGTAGACTGTTATTTTATTACTTAAAGCTGGTCCTAAAACATGGCATATCACACGTACGAAGCCACAAACAGAGATATTAAGTCCGAAAGGTACCACGCGGTATTGGTAACAAACTCCTTCGTACAGGAAAGCTGTGTACTTCCTTGAACTTTCCGCCAGTGGCAAATTCCAATATCCACACGTGATGTCCATAGAAGTTAAGAATTTTATTCCCCGGAACTTTTGCAATAACTCGTCCATGTTCTGCGGTCTATCACTTTCCCTAACCACTATTTCATTCAACCAACGAGCGTCCAAGACCAATCTGACACTCCCGTCTCTTTTTGGTACAACAACAAGAGGATTATTGTACTCACTGACCGCTTTTTCAATCACACCCCACTCTAGCATTCTCTGTATCTCCTTTCGAACTGCCTCCTTCCTAGCTACATGTATTTGGTATGGCTTCCTGAAAAACACTTGGCCAGGTTTCACCTTTAATTGACATTCATAACCTTTGACCACGCCAGGTCGATCTGAAAAATACCTTATGATGCCTTTTTAAAACCTGTCTCAGTTCTTCCTTCTGATTAGCTGAAATTTTATCGATTTCCTGCAATTTAGCTTCTATTTTGTCCAAAATAATTGCTTCTTCTTCTTCTGTGTTTAGCTTACTTGTATTAAGATTAACACCTTCGTCCCAATATCTCCTATTTTTCAGAACTCGTATAGGCAGCTCCCAAATGTCATCATTAGTTACTACATGTTTATCAATAAAAGGTACCGTAATTACTCCAGTTATTGGCAAGACCATTTTTAACTGGCTTCTTTCAAAGTCAACAACACTCTGATATTTTGACAAGATATCGATGCCAATTAAAACTTCAATACTTAGATTGTTTACAATTAAGCATGGATGATCAATTAAATTACCATTAATGTTAAAGGGCAACACAGCTTCTTGCTATACCGTTTTTGACACCTTGCCAGTAGCACCAATTATTCTTAGTCCTGATACCCTCATCACTGTAAGTTTGTCTTTACCAGGTAATGCATCAAAAATGGACTGAGATATCGCACTCACCTCACTTCCACTGTCTAAGAGACAACGTGCATTGATACCCAACATATTCACTATTATTACAGGGTGGCTTATTCTAGGTTGTACAGGTGGTTCCTCAAACTCATCCAATAGTTCCTTTTGGATTTGTCTCCAACTAAAGTGATCGACATCTGTCTTCATAACATTTAGGTCAAAGTGTGTAGGGGGTTCCTGAATTACATTTTCAGCTGCCTTTCCCAGTCGGTCTATTAATTTCAAATCGAAACACCGCACGACTTCATTACATTTAGTTTGCTGAACATGACCCAAATTACTGTAGTCTGAGCGATTCTGCGCCTCCAGACCGGGCATAACACTAGTTACAGCTAAACCACTTTCACCATTATCGTTGTGTTCCTTCTCAAGTGACAACTGGTCACAGCTACTGGGTTCATCGACCCCCAACAGGCTACCCTCTACATTCTCACTTATCTCCTGTCCTAAATCTATTAGTACATTATCAACAACCTGCACAGGCACTTTAGATAAGAACACATCATCCTCATCGTAAATATAAGCATGAATTTCTTCTGCTTCTCCACCTGACAATTCAGTATTTTGTAGCTCCTCCCTATCGTTACATTGCTGCGCCTTCTCTTTCTGTTCCCACTTAGAAAGCGTCTCTAACACGGTATCTATCAAATACTGTGAGTGATCTAGTATTTCTGCTGTATTCTTAGATGCTACCGACTCTTCATCCACATGTTCAGTCTGAGTATTCTGATCTGTCTTACCAATTCCCGTAACTACTGGCTTAGGAAAAGTAACCGCCTGGTGAGCGCCAGTGTACTCATAGACGGGAACTAGTTTTCCTGCCTCGGCCTACTACAGTTTTCTTTATTTTCATTATAGTTAACTGGCATAGCATTGCTTTCCATACTGTTGTTTGCATGCATAATTCTGTTTGGAACAAAATTATTATCATTTGGATGCCATTGTTGGTTCTGATAATTATTTCTCCAATTCCTACCTCTCTTAGGATGGCGAACACCTACTGTTCTGATGTTTACGTTGCCATTCTGCTCGTTCTTAAAATTACTACTATTGCTATTAGCATTTCTGTTATTACGTGCTTGCTCCTCATTGGCAGCAACACGTTCTACACGTTCCAGATACTCAATGAAATGATCCAGATTGTCTCTAGGGGCAGATATAATTCTAGTTTGCCAATACCATGGCAGTTTGGCTTCAAGACCTAGTATTATCATTTCAGGTTTTAGTTTTTCGCCCAAATGTGACAAACGTGAGATCCATGAGCTAGAAAACTCTTTAATAGATTCCTTGCCTGCATTGAAGCGTTTTCCACTCCAAAATTCTCTCAACACTTCATTTTGTTTATTACTAGACCAATACTCATTAATGAAAGCAGTTTTAAACTCCGCTAATGTTTTACACTTCAACATAACATCAGCTGACCACCGCATGGCGTCACCTGCTAAATGGCTTCTAATAAATGAGATTTTCTCTCGTTCAGAGCAAGTTGGTGGAATCACATCTCAAAAATCGTACCAGAAATCTAGCGGGTGGATATTTTTATCTGGATCGAACCGCAGGAACTGCCGACACCCGATAAAAGCGTCGTTTGCAGCTACAACTTGTTGTATACTACCATTACCAGAAGTTACTGAAGCTACTTTACTCTCAATGTTAGCAATGTTAGTACTGATATTTTCTACTCTCATTTCAACATTATCTACTCTTTGCACAATATGAGTAGTATCAGTTTTGATTGCATCTACTTCTGCTTGACATATGTTTACTTTTATATTAACATCTTTAAACCTATCTGAGCACAGTTCAGATTCCGCCTCGATCTTTTCTGTTAACTTGTGCTCCAGCTTCGCATCTTCCATTTGGAAGTCTCTGCGAACCTCAGCAACTTCAGATTTTACTGTTTTATACATTTCAGAAAATTGTTGAGCAACCTTTTTCTTAATATCCTCATGATTGTAATCAATTTTATAATTCAAACTGTCCAGATCCTCCTTCAACTTATTGCAACCAGCCTTGAAGGTATCGTCCATTACCTCCAATCGTTTATTAAAATTTGTTTGGCTGGCCACAATATCAGACTTTAATTCAGCATTACTGCTTTTGACCTGTTCACTTATTTCAGACTTTAATTCAGCATTACTGGCAGCTATTGCTTGTAATATAACATTTAAATCAATAGCCCCGGCATCTTTGGGTTGCTCACTAGCTGGCTTTTTATCACACTCAGGTGACGAAAAACTAGCTCCAAGTCCAGAATCATCAAAACTAAACGAAACTTCTTATTGGTTAGTCATATCTAGCTTCTCCTTCTTAAACTCTACCACCTCTGTTGACTGATTCATTTTTAATTCAACAGAGAAACTATCATCCAATAAATTAACAATTTCTGCTTTCTGCTTTACTACAGGGGTCGCTATTATTGAATCATTGCCCGTTCCCACACTATTGTCAAAAGACAATACTTCATATTTCACTTTAACATTACTATTTTCATGCATATTTACACTTGAACCGTTGTCTGGATTTACAGTTCCTTCAATAGACATAGGTTCTGATTTAAGTTTAACCTCAGTTTCTTTTGGCGGTTCCATCGCCGACAGTCTTTTAGTGCAGGTTGGTAAAATTTTTAACAGCTTTTCACTTAACTTAGTTCCTTCTGCACGACGTATGGCGTTGCCGGCGTGGTTTACCAGGATTACTGATGCGACGCAGCTCGCTGAATTACAGACGGAACTCCGACGGCTGTTGTGTGGCCCGCAACTGCAGGTGCGGCTCCGGCTGCTCCGGCGGACGACTGCGGTGTGGCGAAGCTGGCTTCTCGCGATGCCAGCAGCGCCGCTAGACTAAGTGCCAGCTCCGTCAATCCAGATACGTCGTTGATCCAATTGCGTCGTCCACATACACACGTAACACTTTCACTGTTCTATTACTCAGTTGTGTGTCGCATTTCACTCGCGAATCCCAATATTTAAAAATCACTTTCACTTTACTCAGTTTTTTCCCAGCCGATGCACCATATGTGGGGCGGCAGGTGGAATTATGTTAATTTTATGTTTTTTCTATAAATGTTAGGTTTGTAGAATGTTAAACCAGTTCCTATTATTTAGAATGTTATTTATGCTGTCTTTCGCCATTCTCAACACTGGCTCTCTAACTGCAATATTGGCAACCAGAAAGTGATTAGCAAAACGTGAAGCCTGTAATTAGAATTCCTAGTGCCCACTTCATCTGAGAATACACTTATAGTTACAGCTTATAACTCTGATGAATTAGGAGATTGTCTGGGATTTATAATCAAAAACGGTCGTGAAAAAACGTTCTGTATGCTGAAAGTCACAGATGAAAACAAAAGAATCCACACAGAGTAACTAACAGAGCAGTTCAGAGTCTAATGCGCTGATGCAACTATAAATGTCCAAATTAAATGTTTAAATGAATGCTCGCCATAATTTGATGATTAGGTTCATGAAACGCCACGCTAAATAATGGTAGAATGTTTGTCCCGCGGCGGCACGTGAAAATACGACAATACGCAAACTGAAGATCGATAAATAAAGTCATCCCAGAATTAACACTTCACTCGAAAATGATTTCATGGTTACGCGTATCCCGAGTAACTTAATACGGCATCCGAGGCTGTTTGTAGCAATGATACCGACGCGACGCGACTCCCGACACAGATGGCGTGCTATTCAGCGTCTGGAGAGAACTGGGGCCTTGCTTCCTCGCGCAGCGTTCTTATATATAAAGCCGCGGTGAGGACGGCTAAGGGAACGCCTGATCAAATCGGCTCTCCCGACTAGCCGCTGGGCTAGTAATGCACCACTTTAAGTCATTGAATAAATCATAGCTCCTTTTGCTGATGGCCGATTAAGCTCTCAATTTAAATGTGCATTCAGCACACAGGTAAGTAACCATAATAAAAGTTTGACGTGGCTAAGTTAAATATTTTGGCGAGAGAATTAATTTAATTACACTGCACGCAGTAGACGAGCTCTGAACTTGCCCTTTTGAGATACGCTATCGCTATAGTTTTATAGTTATTTAAATGAAACTTCTCACATCTTTATGATTATAGCGGATCTCCATTCTACTTAAATATAAACATCCTAGCCTTATTTATTAGCCTACTTAATCTATCTTGCTTCCTTAAGTTTTAAGACAAAAACCAGAAAATTATGAATTTCAACTAAAATCTTAATTTGTGAGATCCAAAGTACTGTTTCTATTAAATTATTATTGAAAAGGAATCTAAGTATAAATTTTTAAATCTCTAGCTCTTTTCTGTTGCGCCAATGATTTTTACAGAAAAATGTCCAAATTTCGAAAATGGTTAAAGTTATTGAACTGATATTCAACACATATTAATTTAGTATTACTCCTGACATGCTAGAAACATTTTAGGTTATTTACTTGATTTTAAAAGTATTGCGCAACATTTATGACGTCAGAGCTAGTTACAGCGGACTGGCTGGCACACAATGGAAAGACTGATGTGCATTTATTACAGCGTGAGTAAGCTGCTTCCCTACAACCGCTGCAGCGAATCATAGTTGATCCTGAATATAATAAAATGCAGTGTGTCGCATATGTATATGTGAATAGATCCATTACTGTTTAATTGCCCTATTTGTGGTAAATCATTGGCAACACTGTAACAACCACAAAATACGTAGGTGCAACTGTCCAGAATGACTGAAATTGGAATGATCACATTAAACTAATTCTAGGCTAAGCATATGCAAGGCTGAGATTCGTTGGAAGAATAAACAAAAGAAGTGCTCTAGAAAAACTTAGTCTACCGATTCTTCCATAAGGCTCACCACTCTCGGACCATCCTAAGGTTGGTTTGAGAGGAGAGGGACAGAATCACGAACGAATAGTAGTGCGACTTGTCGTGACATCGTTTAGTAAGCATAAGAGTGCTACGAAAATGTTTAATAAACCTCACTGGCTGATGCTACGAGAGATGCATCGTGTATCATGGAAGTTCAAAAATGGTTCAAATGGCTCTGAGCACTATGGGACTTAATATCTGAGGTCATCAGTCTCCTAGAACTTAGAACTACTTAAACGTAACTAACCTAAGGACATCACACACATCCATGACCGAGGCAGGATTCGAACCTGCGACCGTAGCGGTCGCGCGGTTCCAGACTGTAGCGCCTAGAACCGCTCGGCCACCCCGGCCGGCTATCATGGAAGTTAACTGTCAATATTCTAACGTGTGGGTCACAGAATTGAACTGCAACAGCCAGTCAACAGAGGAGGACTGAAGCAACGGACTCCTTAGACCACCAGGTCGTTACAAACTCGCTGACTGGATAATGAACAGAAATTAGAAATGATATCGGCATCAAAGGCGTACTTAAGAAAATGGAGGAGTACAGAAAGAAATGGCTGAACCCAATCAGATGTGATGTGAAAGAATACCTAAATTTGTTTACGAGAAGTGAAAAGAGATGTTGATCGTCCTAAGAAGACTCAGAAAGATCAGTTGGAGTCTACCTGAAATAAGGAACAGACAAGGACACCCAAATCAAACTGGATGTGATGACGGTGACGACTTCTAGGAACGCACGTACGAAGATGAGTCAGGCGAAACGACCACGATGAGAAGAGTCAGAGACACTGGAGCCCATGCAGTAGTTTGCCGGCAAATTTCTTCCCAATCAATACTCATAAATGTAACAGGTAATTTCGAAGCGATAGCTCACGTACAGGTAAACGTTAGACAAATAAATGCTGTAACCATAAAACCAAAGTTCATATTTCTGTTCAACCGCAGTTTAATCATTACCCATTTAATTAAAACTATTTCACCCAAGCGAATAATTCGCTCTCTATACTGATCAGTCCCTGACAGATGTATATCAATGGGGAAATAACTAAATGCAAGTAGTAATTAATAAAAACGTATTATAGTTTAAAATTAGATATATTCTGAGCTACATCTTTTATGTATTTAAACAACCATGCATAAGGATTACCTGCACCAAGTATTCCTTGCACTGTAACAGTTATCATCATGCAACATGTTCTGTTCGCTTTGTTCTCTATACGGCGTTGTGATCCAGTAACAAAATCTATAACAAAGAGACCATCGTAAGGTGGTGCAACTCCTGCAGGAGATTGGAAACTTCCTATCATATGATACACCTGTGTATGTATTTTAAAACAACTGGACCTCTGCCAGGAATATCAACATAGTTTAACAGAGCTGCAGCAAATGTCACAGGATGGTTAAATTGTCTAATATCTTCTAGGTAGGTCTTAGTATAGTCATTATTCTGCTCAATGAGATTTTGAAGCTCTTCACAAACTTTAATGGGCACTTAGTTAGCCTTTCCTTTGTGACAACACGTAGTAGATGAACTGTCACTGAAATCCACTGCAGACAACCTTGCAGAGCAACGTACGCACATTTGCTCCATATTACCACGATTGTGCGTTTGCACTTCATTGTTTTCAAGGAAACGAGGGGCAGAACAACAAGTTTTTGGTAATTTATGTAGCTGTCTTCTTGCACTGATATTTTGATGGAGGTGAGGTAGGCAAGTTTGTAACATAAAATAGTTGTCTTGCACCCAACTTTTGCCGTTGAGCCTTGAATGGGTCTCGTCTGCGGTTGCGCTGAGCTTCTCTGCCTTGCTGAAGTCGAAGTTTTCTTTGTTCGTCACTTTGTCCTGTATTCCTTCTTTTGCAATCTGTGACGCTTTCCAATGTTGTGGAACGATCTCTGGTTCGAGGTTTCCGTCTCGTTCTCCATGTACTGCTTAGTGGAATCGCGGAAATCTGAAATACAGAAGATAAATGTTATAAGATATGTGACAGCTCCTGCTTTTTTTGTAATTTTTCTTTTTTTTTAAGAAAAATTAATAAGAAGTAAATCTTCCCGCCAGCAAATGTTTCTTCTACCTTTGTTTTGATGCAAATTAATGGTACTGAGACTAGGAGAAGTGTAAAATAAAGATCCAAACAGTGTAAAGTAATGACAAATTAAAGTTAAACGAGCTATAAATCAAGTTATAAAAGTGAAAAGTACTTACCTGTAATGATGAGCGTTGATGTAATACAGCTTATTCGCGCAGTGCACAACGAACCCTTGCTTAAAGAAAGAAAACAGCTCCAATCGCTGTTGTGTATAGTAGTAAAATCAGACTGTCTATAGATGGCACCTTCTAAATTCTTTACACAGACGTATATCACCGAAATAACATGACAGAAGTACTTTTGCGTAAAGAATCTAAACACCACCACAACAGCTGTCGTGAATGTTAGTTAAATAGATTGTGAGTAAACGACACATTCTCGATTGTTTTTATAAAAATGCTTTGAAAATAAAGCTTTCTAACGAAAACAGTAACTTTAAATTATTTGTGAGTTTTGTCATTAGTGACGAATGAGATCTTGAAAATGATGTCTCGGTCATTAATATAGGTTAAGTAATGCAGGGAATACGGCAGTCTGACAAAAAAACACCGTTAGAAATAATGAATATGATTAACAACAGTGTACTCTGTAGTTCAGAATGAATGACTTATACAGTGACGTGACAGTTCTTTGTCAAGTATGAAATCTCAAGTGTAATAGTTCAAATTGACACTCACACGCCCTAGTGTAATTAACATACAATTTGACTGTGGTCAGTCTGGGTTGTCCGCTAATGATTTTTTAAAAAAATAGCTTATGGCTTTTCTTGATTTAAACACATACCATTAAAACCACAAAATTTAATTCAAACATCATCGACGAAAAATTATTGTTTCTTATTAAGCATACATTATTGTTAACCTGAACTATACATCATCAATGAAAAGTTTTTGTTTCTTATTATGCATACATTACTGTTAACCTTTACTATTCTACTCGTTCATAATCAGAATTCTAGTCCCTAATAATTCCGTACCACACTTTGTTCATGCACACGACGATTCAGCTAGTCCTACCTATGAGTTTTATGTAACCTGCAACGCCTTCAAAATCCATCTGCGAGATTTTCATATTCTTTCACTCACTACACGCATATATTAGTCCCACAGGAAAGATGAACAGAAACGGTTTGTGGGAAATTTGATGTAGTTAAATTTTATACTAACATACATATTCGCTAGAAGCCGTAGCTTTCGAATTATGCAAGCAAATGTATGAAAGTGGCCGTCAAAAGTGTTTTTCTCGAATAACTCGAAAATTGTGGTCTCTGGCAAAGATGCATACAGTACCAAATTTAACTACATTAAACTTACAACAAAAAAAATCTTGTTTATTTTTTATGAAGAGCAAACAGTTTGCTTGAAACGAACGAGAGAATATGAAAATCTGACGCACAATTTTTGAAAGTGTTGTGGATTGCATAAAACCCGTAGATAAGGGCATCTGAATCACCCCGTACACTACAAATTAATTTTGTTTTTCATTTCAGCAGATTATTTATCTCATCAACCTACATTATGTGATCAGAAGTATCCAAACACCTGACTGAAAATGACTTATAAGTTCGTGGCGCCCTCCATCGGTAACGCTGGAATTCAATATGGTGTTGGCGCGCCCTTGGCCTTGATGACAGCTTCCACCCTCGCAAGGATACGTTCAATCAGATGCTGGTAGGTTTCTTGGGGAATGGCAGCCCATTCTTCACGGAGTATTGCACTGAGGAGAGGTATCGATGTCGGTCGGTGAGGCCTGGCACGAAGTCGGCGTTCCAAAACATCCGAAAAGTGTTCTATAGGATTCAGGTCAGGACTCTGTGGAGTCCAGTCCATTACAGGGATGATATTGTCGTGTAACCACTCTGCCACAGGCCGTGCATTATGAACAGGTGCTCCATCGTGTTGAAAGATACAGTCGCCATCTCCGAATTGCTCTTCAACAGTGGGAAGCAAGAAGGTGCTTAAAACATCAATGTCGGTCTGTGCTGTGATATTGCCACGCAAAACAAAAAGGGTTACAAGCCGCCTTTATGAAAAACTCGACCACACCACAACACCACCGTCTCCGAATTTTACTGTTGGCACTACACACGCTGACAGATGACGTTCATCGGGCATCCACCAGACCCACACCCTGTTATCGGATCGCCACACTGTGTACCTTGATTCGTCACTCCACACAACGTTTTTCCACTGTTCGATCGTCCAATCTTTTCACTCCTTACACCAAGCGAGGCGTCGTTTGGCATTTACCAGCTTTATGTGTGGCTTATGAGCAGCCGCTCGATCATGAAATCCAAGTTTTCTCACCTTCCGCCTAACTGTCGTAGCACTTGCTGTGGATCCTGATGCAGTTTTGAATTCCTGTGTGATGGTCTGGATAGATGTCTGCCTATTACACATTACGACCCTCTTCAACTGTCGTCGGCCTCTGTCAGTCAACAGACGAGGTCGGCCTGTATGATTTTGTGCTGTACGTCTCCCTTCACTTTTCCACTTCACCATCACTTCAGAAACCGTGAACCTAGGGATGTTCAGGAGTGCGGAAATCTCGCGTACAGACGTATGACACAAGTGAGACCCAGTCACCTCACCACGTGAGTTCTGCGGAGCGCCCCATTCTGCTCTCTCACGATATGTAGTGACTGCTGAGGTCGCTGATATGGAGTACCTGGCAGTAGTTGGCAGCACAATGCACCTAATAGGAAAAACGTATGTTTTTGGAGGTGTCCGGGTACTTTCTATCACATAGTGTATGTTACTGTGACATTTCGCATTAATTATGCACAATAACGTATGCCAAAAAAAGGCGCATTGTTGAAGCTGTCCAATGAATGTCGATTTCGCATCCAAAGAAAATGTTCCAGTAAATGTGATATACCAACAAGTGGTCCGTGGAGACAGAATGTAAAGCTGTGTTCACGAGACGCACGCGTTTTGAAATAGTCCCCCTGAATCAGGCAGACTAAACGGCTGCGCCCTTTTACCTCTGGCCTCTGTGCGCCGGGATAGCAACAGCGCCGCTGATCGGATGAGCGGGCCCAGTAATCAGTGTGTTCCATTTCATCCACTCTGGCCGGCTGCCGAGTCTTTATGGCCGCGGGCACTGGCCCGCGAGTTGACCGACGGCCCGCGGCGCGTTATGAGCGCCTCGCTGGACGATAATTAAATCTTCCCCAACCCTCGGCAGCGGCCAGACTGGTCTGTAGCTGCCAGCTCTCAGCGTCAGCTGCCAGCTCTCGCCGTCAGCCGCCAGCTCTCATCACCGTTAGCCACCAGCTCTCACCGGCCGGCGCTGTATTAATCCCCGCACTAGGGGCCAGTGCTGCGGCCTTTGTGCTTCCGCTCTGCTGCAATTACAGCAGCTAGGGCCTAGGCGCCGTTTCCGCCACTGACTGCACGCTCTCCCACGCAGTACTTTGTTACTGCTTTTATCTGTACAGCACCTGCTAGGCGACTAATGGATCTTCAGTGCATAGACTGTGCTATAATCACATTTATTCTCCGGCCATTTTGTCAATCCAGCATCGATTCCTTCAGAAGAAAAGGGCTTTGTCCATCATAATCTAATTTTCACGTCGTGAAATATGGCTACAGCATATGTTGCTTGAAATTACCTGTCCATTTTCGTATTCCAAATTTTACTTATATTTCCTCTACCAGCTCTCATCATGTGATAGAAGTTTTCGTTCCCAGTCCATGTTTTACGAGTTATTCGTAATCTAACTAATTTTTTTTTCCATGGTGCTCAGCCAAAGTCATACAGTATTTTTTGAAGGAAGACACCGCCATATGTATGTATATTTTCTGTGTACAATGTATGATACTACTGCTTTTGATGTGTCAGTTCTCCTAGAGTGTACATTCTTTGATATCACATTCACAGTTATGTCTTAAAGGCACTTGCTAAACTTGTGTTTCCTGTTTTGGGCGGATTTTTCCAGATACGACGCACTTTTATGATAATGTGCTGCATTCCTACATTACGTTAATTTTGTGCGATTTACAACAGGTTAAGAAAATGTGGTTAACTTTGTAAATGTCATACTGCACACTACACAGCAAAAAGATTTTAATGATCTAAGAACTGAGTGCAGTCTCCTAATTCCATACCAGCTTGAATCTAACATTTTTTACTTTATAGCAAAGAATATGTTATCCTGCACAGTACACAGCAAAATACGTTAATGGTCTAAAACGGAAGTGCGTATCTCGTAATTTTATACCATCCTGCAAATAATATTTTTAAAATTTTTCAGTTTTTTACTTTATGACTTACTATTTACATATTCTTGTTTTCAGAATTGTGCTAAATAATGGCATGAAAGCCTAAATCTAGTTTGGCGACGTATTTCTTCAAAAAAGGATACTGAAATTGATCGCAAAAATAACTGTTCGCAGAGAGACGGTTTTCTGCTTGTATATTATTTGGAGCCCATCCTTGTACTGCTTTAGTTTTTCTCATGTTCGACAATGGTGACTAATACCGGTTAACTATACTAAACTTTTATGTGGTTACATAAATGAAAATATTAAACTTACAACAGTTACTAGCGTTTACGGGAAATCAGAAGCTAGTGGCGTAATATGTTTAGTGCCGAGTGGCTTCAGTGAATTAATTCCACCGAGCCTGATGCGACAACTCTTCTCAGTTTACTTTTTGTTACCTCATTAAGCCAACCCTTTTAGTAGCATTTTGAACCACTCAAGGCATCTTAGTCGAAACAGAAATTAAAAATATCAACATTCAGCTTAACAGTATCACCTAAAAGACAATGACTTATAAGAAAAACAGCTTTTAAATGCTGCGGATGAAGTTTTTTTATGTAACTTGTGCACCCACATATGTTTCGCCTTATTTACAAGGTGTCTTCAGTGGTTGTCCTGAAATATTACACGATTTTTTCGTTTGCACATATAGGTTGTCGTTTACACATACGTTGTTTTAACGTACTGCAGTTTATATACAGCTGCTGCGAAAATGGCCATTACAAGAAACGTAAATTAATATTTATTATTTAAGACATCAGTAAAACGTAATGATAACTTCCAAAATTTTTTGCGTTGATGAAATTCAATTTCAGATCCATAATGTCCTATAACTGGTAAAACGTAATCTTTTGATATACACTCCTGGAAATTGAAATAAGAACACCGTGAATTCATTGTCCCAGGAAGGGGAATCTTTATTGACACATTCCTGGGGTCAGATACATCACATGATCACACTGACAGAACCACAGGCACATAGACACAGGCAACAGAGCATGCACAATGTCGGCACTAGTACAGTGTATATCCACCTTTCGCAGCAATGCAGGCTGCTATTCTCCCA
Source organism: Schistocerca serialis cubense (assembly GCF_023864345.2). Classification (NCBI taxonomy): domain Eukaryota; kingdom Metazoa; phylum Arthropoda; class Insecta; order Orthoptera; family Acrididae; genus Schistocerca; species Schistocerca serialis. Next base: position 109,103,174 of record NC_064641.1, on the reverse strand, counting down.
TGGAGACGATCGTAGAGATGCTGGATGTAGTCCTGTGGAACGGCTTGCCATGCCATTTCCACCTGGCGCCTCAGTTGGACCAACGTTCGTGCTGGACGTGCAGACCGCGTGAGACGACGCTTCATTCAGTCCCAAACATGCTCAATGGAGGACAGATCCGGAGATCTTGCTGGCCAGGGTAGTTGACTTACACCTTCTAGAGCACGTTGGGTGGCACGGGATACATGCGGACGTGCATTGTCCTGTTGGAACAGCAAGTTCCCTTGCCGGTCTAGGAATGGTAGAACGATGGGTTCGATGACGGTTTGGATGTACCGTGCACTATTCAGTGTCCCCTCGACGATCACCAGTGGTGTACGGCCAGTGTAGGAGATCGCTCCCCACACCATGATGCCGGGTGTTGGCCCTGTGTGCCTCGGTCGTACGCAGTCCTGATTGTGGCGCTCACCTGCACGGCGCCAAACACGCATACGACCATCATTGGCACCAAGGCAGAAGCGACTCTCATCGCTGAAGACGACACGTCTCCATTCGTCCCTCCATTCACGCCTGTCGCGACACCACTGGAGGCGGGCTGCACGATGTTGGGGCGTGAGCGGAAGACGGCCTAACGGTGTGCGGGACCGTAGCCCAGCTTCATGGAGACGGTTGCGAATGGTCCTCGCCGATACCCCAGGAGCAACAGTGTCCCTAATTTGCTGGGAAGTGGCGGTGCGGTCCCCTACGGCACTGCGTATGATCCTACGGTCTTGGCGTGCATCCGTGCGTCGCTGCGGTCCGGTCCCAGGTCGACGGGCACGTGCACCTTCCGCCGACCACTGGCGACAACATCGATGTACTGTGGAGACCTCACGCCCCACGTGTTGAGCAATTCGGTGGTACGTCCACCCGGCCTCCCGCATGCCCACTATACACCCTCGCTCAAAGTCCGTCAACTGCACATACGGTTCACGTCCACGCTGTCGCGGCATGCTACCAGTGTTAAAGACTGCGATGGAGCTCCGTATGCCACGGCAAACTGGCTGACACTGACGGCGGCGGTGCACAAATGCTGCGCAGCTAGCGCCATTCGACGGCCAACACCGCGGTTCCTGGTGTGTCCGCTGTGCCGTGCGTGTGATCATTGCTTGTACAGCCCTCTCGCAGTGTCCGGAGCAAGTATGGTGGGTCTGACACACCGGTGTCAATGTGTTCTTTTTTCCATTTCCAGGAGTGTACATAGCACAAGCATTCGCCACTGTTTCTATATTGGCAGGCTTCTAATTTTTTATACGCTTCTAGGCCTACCAACCTCATTCCATTTGACTTCAGTTAAGACATTATATACATTATATAGTTGACTTGTAACTGAACAAAACTTATGATCTATGGGGGACTACTATTTTACCATCAAGTTCTCAATTCTACCTGCAGTTCTCGTGTTGCTGAATAAATTGTATAAAATATGATTTGAATGAAAAGGCGTTATAATTATTATGTACGGCTGGAATGATGCCACAACACTGACGTTACAGTCCACCATTACAACAGAAACGGCTTCATCTGATGAAGGGCACTAGCAGACAGTGGATAGGTCTGAGAGCAGCAGAGGAGGTCAGTACACGCAGTGTGTGTGTGTGTGGTTGTGTGTGTGGCACGTGAGGTATCATATGTCTCTATTTGTGCTGAAAGTCAACAAGATAAACGGATATCTAGCGATTTCCCTTGTTGTCCAAACCACAACATCACCACCGATCTCTAGTACGTAGAAGCCTGCAACTTTGTACTCAAAAAACTTAATCTGGATTTGTATTGCACAGCTGCGTCTGAAGAAGCATGCAACTATATGTGTTGTTATTCGTGTTACAATATGGTTAGAAGCGAACGCTCCACTACTGTCCTTGGTTTGCCTGTCTGGTGTTAAAATATGCCGTAGTCCACAGCGATTCCTGTGACGAACACAATGTTTCGCGTTTTCCAAAAAAAAAAAAACAGTAACTTATGGTACGCCCTTGAGACGGAGACACGTGAAAATCTATCCTCGTCAGAAATGAAGCAGTCGATGCATCGGAAACCCACAGTATGGCCTCCGAGAGGTGATGCTGACATAGACCACTCTTCGTCACTGACCATCTTCACGCTAGTGGGCATCACAAGCTCTGGTTACAGTCCAGACAACGTGACAGGTCGGGTCTTCCCGATCGTCATGACGCACTCTAATCAATACAACAACTCGTGGATGCAAGGTGTAATGGGTGTGGCATGTCAGACTGAGCGGTGCTGAACACCTAGAATATTATGACACACCCACCCATAGGCTGAGGCCGGTACGCAGACGATATGAGAGTCAAACGGATCAGTGAAGCGGAAAAGACACGTAGCACACCACCAAATGCTGGCCTCTGTGATATCTGGCTACAGTGTCTGCCTTGTAAAGATGAACAGTAGTGCGCCTTGATCTTTGGTAGCGATTTAAATGTACCCTTCACTGTGTACTTGTAGAATGTAGTGATTAAAGTAAATTAGACATTTGAGTACATACATGAGTTGTTTGCATAATATCTGTCCTTGCAGAAATGTCTGACGTTGCTAAATACTAATGAAAAGTAGAGGCCAGCATTTTTGCATCATGGATTTGGAGTAAATATCGCTTCCAGATCTCTAAAAATAAGATTTACTGCTCTTTTCAGCATTTCTCTGGAGGTTTCGCACTGTTTAAGAAATCTTTTTCTGTACTGAGTAACGGCCAGTGACTGAAACTAGATGACGTACCACTTTGCTCTGCGAGTGGAGAGCAAATGAAGGAACATTAGGATTCGATGACCCATCGATGGAGTGGTGATTTGAGACACAGCGTAAGTTAATGATGGTGGAGGAATGTAACAGAAAGTTGGCCTTTTCTTTGTAAGCGAACCATCCCACCATTTTCCGAAAGCGTATTACGGAAACCACAGAAAACTTAACCCCTTCACTGCGCATTTAATATGAGCCGCCGCCTGCCGTGTGAGCGTAATTTTCAAATGGAGAGTATATATAAGAATCTAGCAGTCTATCGCTATGATTGAGAAAAAATTAAGAAGCAAAATGCAGTGTTATCTTGTTAAGTTCTTCCCTTTTTTAAGCTTTATAGAGAAATACATTAAAAAATACATAAGTTATTACGTTAGTCAAAATTCGAAGTAGCCTATGTGACCTTTCGAAACAAAAATTCGAAGATAGAGGTGCATTATATTTTGTACAAGCGTATCTGGCGTCACTACGTTTTTCACGTTTTCCGTGTACCATGCACTTTCTCTGGGCGGTCTTCTTCTTTTATGTTCCTGGCTTTAACGAGATAAATTGGCGCTCGCTTAGGCGTAAGGGATTCTCACTATCATCCGATATCCTTCCACGAAAACTCTCTGTCTATGAACGGTCGTGAATCTTCAACACCTCCTTGATGACTTTCTGCTGAATATCAGATACTGAAAAATTTATTCCAGATTCAGTTTCATATAACGCATAGGCGTTCATCGGAGTCAGGCCCGCCAACGGAGAAATAAATTTTTGTAGAATTCTTACAGTCTTTCGTACACATTTCACTGAACTTAGTATCATGTTGCTACTGTCGACGGCCCCCTTATTTTCAGCGTAGCTTACGATGAAAGTTGGTTTTCTTTTTGCTACATTTGTGCTTCTGTCGAGTTTGTCAGCCGCTATAATTTCGCTTTTATGAAGGCCTGAAAGCAACCTCAGTTCGTGCTTATCCTGCCACTAGAGATCAAGAAAGTCGTCTGTTGACATAAACTCGATCTCACCTGTTTTAAGTTTTTTCATTAAGCAGACGTGCCTATACGGTTTTTCCTTACAGTCGCACCTGCATTAGTCACTCTGTCATCCAGATACCAAAATACCGCCGGACTACTGTGCTACTGTACCAATTGTCAACATATAGCGTATGAAATTTGTCAAAGTATAGTTCTGGTAAAGTAAGAATCCCATAGTGCTCAGAGCCATTTGACCCCCATTTTTTTTAAAGTAAGAAAATTGATTCCAGGTAGCCCAACATTTACACCAAAATCAGTTTCTTTCTTTACGCCCGTTGCTGAAAGCCTAGTTTTACAATCACACGACACAAAAACTTCATCCCAAATCTATAGCGTTTGGATGTAATGTACTGTTTGAAGAAGTCACAACCTATGCGGAGAACTAAATTTCGGCAATGCATGAAGGATACCTACTGAAAATGCTTTTTTTAGATGATCCACAACTCGTCTAATTTTTCCAGATTTTTGTCATTTCGAGGGTCCTCATTGTTATCAACAAAGTGTGACATTCTTAGTAACAGAAGACACCTATCTCTTGGCATGACATGCGCAAACATTGGAGTAGACGGTAACGGATCCATGGTCCAATAGCTGTTTATTTCAATATTCTCATTTGAGCAATCATAAAAATTGCGGCAAGGACACGGTAAATTTCATCACTGTTCGTGTTTTTTCCACGTCGGAGTCTTGACTTCTTACTGGCGTCGTTGAAACGTCGCGCATAATATAAACTAAATTGCTCACCTGAGTGGGTTACAATCGGAAGCAGTGATATATAGTAGATGAATCATCTAAATTAACGATTTTACAATCGGAATGACTGTTACTGAAATTATGCACCTTAAGCTGCAAACCAGAGACACTTATTTCGTGTCTTTTAGCAGATTTGTCGGGCGTTTCATCGAGCTCTTCTTCGGAATAGGAAATGGTTCAAATGGCTCTGAGTACTATGGGACTTAACATCTGTGGTCATCAGTCCCCTAGAACTTAGAACTACTTAAACCTAACTAACCTAAGGACATCACACACATCCATGCCCGAGGCAGGATTCGAACCTGCGACCGTAGCAGTCGCGCGGTTCCGGACTGCGCGCCTAGAACCGCTAGACCACCGCGGCCGGCTCGGAATAGGAGGAAGGAGTGATGGCAATATCAGTATCTGAACTTCCATTTACTGGTTCGGCGTTTGCTGGTTCACTAATGTCTCAAACATTTCTGGTGACGGATTGACGTACAATCTCTTTGGCCTCATTATCTGTCCAACGATAATCATCTGGACTGCGCACGATGAAGCCCTCATCGTCACTTCGATTCAGAAGACCCAGTAGCTCGTCTTCTGTAAACGGACGGATAATCAGGTCATTTTCTTCAATAACAAGGAAAGTGCAGCACTGAAGTTAGGTAATGTTACGATAACAATGACCACTAAAGACAATTCGGCATTCAGTAAGCCTTTCGGCTAATTCCCAGCATTCCAGCAATTAGATCGCACATTTGTGCTACAGTCATCTCCGGCTCAGTGACTGGATAGTAAATATTATACTTATCTACACGATTATAACAAAGAATGGGCGTAAAATTTTTTGTAGCAAGTCATATACACTGAAGCACCAAATAAACTGGTGTAGGTATGCGTATTTAAATACAAAGATATGTATATAAGACAAGTGTCTGCCGCATTTGTTAGATCGGTTACAGATGCTACAATGGCAGGTTATCTAGTTTTAAGTGAGTTTGAACGTGGTGTTATAGTCGGCGCACGAGCGATGGGACACAGCATCTCCGAAGGAGCGCTGAAATGGGGATTTTTCCCGTGCGACAACTACACGAGTGCGCCGTGAATATCAGGAATCCGGTAAAACATCAAATCTCCGGCCTCCCTCCGGTCGGACAAAGATCCTGCAAGGACGGGACCAACGACGACTGAATAGAATCGTTCAACGTCACAGAAATGCAACCCTTCTGCAAATTGCTTCATATTTCAGTGCTGGGTCATCAACAAGTGTCAAAATGCGAACCATTCAACGAAACATCATCGATATGGGCTTTCGGAGCCGAAGGGCCACTCGTGTACCCTTGATGACTGCACGACACAAAGCTTTACGCCTCGCCTGGGCGCGTCAACACCGAGATGTACTGTTGTTGACTGGAAAAAATGTTGCCTGGTCGGATGAATCTGGTTTCAAACTGTATCGAGCTGATGGACGTGTACGGATACGGAAACAGCCTCATGAATCCTGGACCCTGCAAATCAGCAGGGGATTGTTCAATCTGGAGGAGGCTCTGTAATGGTGTGGTGTGTGTGCTGTTGTAGTGATACGGGATCCCTGATACGTCTAGATACGACTGTGACAGGTGATACGTACGTAAGCATCATGTCCGATCACCTGGATCCCTTCATGTTCACTATGCATTCCGATGGACTTGGGCAATTACAGCAGGACAATGCGACACCCCATACATCCAGAATTACTACAGAGTGGCTACAGGAACACTATTCTGAGTTTAAACACTTCCGCTGGCTACCAACCTCCCCATACATGAACATTATTGAGCATCTTTGGGATGCTTTACAACGTGGTGTTCAGAAGAGGTCACCACCTCCTCCTACTCTCACGGATTCATGGTGTCAGTTACCTCCAGCACTACTTCAGACATCAGTCGAGTCCACGTCTTGTTGTGGTACTTCAGCGTGCTCGCGGGGGCCCTACACGATAGTACACGACAAGTGTACCAGATTCTTTGGCTCTTTTGTGTATATACGCCTGGAGTACTGAAACGGTTATCATAAATTTACGTCTGGAGCAGTGAAAGGGTTTAATCTCCTTGACGAGGTGGACATTTGGACCGTTGTTCTCTGGTATACACGTTTCAAGATTATGTCACAATGTAGATTCGAGGAATCGTTTGCAAATCCACCCCCAAGCCATAGAATCGTTTTTATTTACCAAGTTATACGTCTTCCCTACACAGCATTTCAATGTCATAACTTTAAATTTATTTTATAGGTACCATGCGACCACGTTGGCCAAAGACACTTGGTCATGGAATACGATAACTCGTTCTTAAGAATGCTGACTACAAAATCTGTACACAAAAGACATGAGGAATAAATAAAATTATCAAATCCTGGGCAGTACAGAAGAGAATGCCACAAAGGAACATTTCATCTGGAATTAGAATAGTTTTATTCGTTTCGTCCTGATCTCCTATATGCTTCCTCTTTCACTGTCGGGTAGTTTGTGGGGTAGGTTTGGAAGCACCATCTACCATTCAGTTCACAGCGCTTTACGTAGTGTTAATGTAGATATGGGTGAGTATACAAAGTAAAGTTCACCGTGTTTTACTTAGTGTTAATGTAGATATAGGTAAGTATACAAAGTGAAGTGCCCCCTCCCCCCTCATGAACCATGGACCTTAACGTTGGTGGGGAGGCTTGCGTGCCTCAGCGATACAGATAGCCGTAACGTAGGTGCAACCACAACGAAGGGGTATCTGTTGAGAGGCCAGACAAACGTGTGGTTCCTGAAGAGGGACAGCAGCCTTTTCAGTAGTTGCAGGGGCAACGGTCTGGATGATTGACTAATCTGGTCTTGTAACACTAACCAAAACAGCCTTGCTGTGGTAGTACTGCGAAGGGGAAACTACAGCCGTAATTTTTCCAGAGGGCATGCAGCCTTACTGTATGGTTACATGATGATGGCGTCCTGTTGGGTAAAATATTCCGAAAGTAAAATAGTCCCTCATTCGGACTCCGGACGGAGACTACTCAGGAGGACGTAGTTATCAGGAGAAAGAAAACTGGCGTTCTACGGGTCGGAGCGTGGAATGTCAGATCCCTTAATCGGGCAGGTAGACTAGAAAATTTAAAAAGGGAAATGGATAGGTTAAAGTTAGATATAGTGGGAATTAGTGAAGTTGGGTGGCAGGGGGAACAAGACTTCTGGTTAGGTGACTACAGGGTTATAAATACAAAATCGAATAGGGGTAATGCAGGAGTAGGTTTAATAATGAATAAAAAAATAGGAGTGCGCGAAAGCTACTACAAACAGCATAGTGAACGCCTTATTGTGGCCAAGATAGACACGAAACCCACGCCTACCACAATAGTACAAGTTTGTATGCCAACTAGCTCCGCAGATGACGAAGAGATTGATGAAATGTACGATGAGATAAAAGAAATTATTCAGATAGTGGAGGGAGACAAAAATTTAATTGTCATTGGTGACTGGAATTCGATAGTAGGAAAAGGAAGAGAAGGAAACGTTGTAGGTGAATATGGAATGGCAGTAAGGAATGAAAGAGGAAGCCGCCTGGTAGAATTTTGCACAGAACATAACTTAATAAAAGCTAACACTTGGTTCAAGAATCATGAAAGAAGGCTGTATACATGGAAGAGGCATGGAGATACTGGAAGGTTCCAGATAGATTATATAATGGTAAGACAGAGATTTTAGGAACCAGGTTTTAAATTGTAAGACATTTCCAGGGCAGATGTGGGCTCTGATCACAATCTATTGGTTATGAGCTGTAGAATAAAACTGAAGAAACTGCAAAAAGGTGGGAATTTAAGGAGATGGGACCTGGATAAACTGACAGAATCAGAGCTTGTGGAGAGTTTCAAGGAGAGCATTATGGAACGACTGACAAGAATGGGGGAAAGAAATGCAGTATACGAAGAATGGGTAGCTTTGAGAGATGAAATAGTGAAGGCAGCAGAGGGTCAAGTAGGTAAAAAGACGAGGGCTAGTAGAAATCCTTGGGTAACTGAAGAAATATTGAATTTAATTGATAAAAGAAGAAAATATAAAAATGCAATAAATGAAGCAGGCAAAAAGGAATACAAACGTCTCAAAAATGAGATCGACAGGAAGCGCAAAATGACTAAGCAGGGATGGCTAGAGTGAAACATGTTTGGGATAAAAAAACAAAATTGTGTTTTGCTGAAGATGGCCTGCATCCAAAAACATATATATTGTTGAGGCAAACACGGAAAAAAGAGCTTCAGCCTCGAGATGATTATGTATCGCTTTTGTTGCTACTTTTTACTCAACAATACGGTCTTAATCACGATGAAAGACAAGAGTTTCCTGTTATTACTGATACAAGCGGAAGTTGTTTACGAATAACAGAAACGTGTTTCAGATAAGTTCGACGAAGTATTGAGGCGATTCTTGATATATTTTGTTTTTCGTTTTATTTTTATTTTACGGTTTTGTTGAGTAAATTGCGTTTTCTAGCGCTATACGATAAATCGATACTATTTCATTAATTTTTACTACTACATCCCTCCGTTTCACTCACAAATCAAAAACTCTGTAACAAAACCTGAATAAAACATTGGCAATTTCTCGTTTTCTGTAGGCGCTGTTTATTTTTAAGTAACAGATAGGAGGATAACTGTATAGAATAAAAATGTTCCATAGCTTACGCAGCCCTTTATGTGTCCTCACTCAGCTTCTAGATGGTTCGCCGGTTGCAGTTCATAAGGGTATCTACTAAGACACTGATCGCATACGTAAAGAAAGCGCCGGTTATGTGGTAACGCCCTATGCTTATGCAACTCGCCTAACGTATAGGTAACGCGGGTACCACCTCAATTGACCAAAGCTGCTAGGAAAACTACCGTAGTCTCATGATAGTCCACAGTAGCCTATGGTACCTTTACAACACTAGTTGTAAGACAACAGGATTCTCTGTTCAGCACTGGTGCGCGTAGCGACCCTTTGACCCTTGTGTGCGTGCGTTGAATCCACCCTCCGCCGTCGTCCGCCGGCCATCTGTGCCGGGTGGAGGGGACCCCGGGTAACGGCCCACCGCACTTTATCTGCGGGCAGTCCAGGGTTACGAGACACTAGCGGCGCTTAATTCCGCGCCAGGCGGCAGCCAGAGGACTCAGGTCCCGGCACGCCTCCCCTGTTTATGACGGACGTTCGCTGCCGCCGCCGTTCAATTACTAGCGGCCTTTCCTGCCCCCGGCATCAAACAGCCATACAGCTCCCAACTTCTCCGTTAGGCGGCCTGTAAGCAGACCTAAGGGCGCCTATACGAGGTGAGCGGACGAGCCACTTGCTGCTAAGCCCGTGTCGAGAGCAGCCCATCACTAGAATGGTCCATTAGCGAGTCCCGCGCTCGGTAAGCTTCCCGCACTTCCCATCAGTGGAAAGCACGGCGATGCAGACGGGTAATGGTTTCCGAGTCTTCCTAAACTCAGCCCGTCACCACACCCAGGGGAAGTGGGGAAAGTTCAAGCAGGTCGTAAGTCGTGGTCTGGAACAGTTATGTGTTCAATAAGTGGATAATGGATGGAAAACACCCACCATGGTTTAATAACGAAATTCAGAAAATACTGAGGAAGCAGAGGCTGTTGCACTCTCGGTTCAAAAGAGAACGCACAAGTAACGACAAGCATAGATTAGTAGAGCTTCGTGCCTCTGTGAAAATAGCTATGCGCGAAACTACAACTGTCATACCTTAGTGAAAGATCTGCCAGAGAAGCCGAGAAAATTCTGATTCTATGTAAAATCGCTAAATGGGTCTAAGGCTTCCATCCGGACCCTTCCTGACCCGTCTGGTGTGGCAGCTGAAGATAGCAAAACGAAAGCCTAAGTTTTAAATTTCATGTTCAAGAATTTGTTCACGCAATAAAATCGTACAAACATACCTCATTTGACCATCGAACGGACTCCCGTATGAACCACATAGTAATAAGCATTCCTAGCCTAGAGAGACAACTGAAGGAGTTGAAAACAGGTAAGTCGCCAGATCCGGATGGAATCCCAGTTCGGTTTCTGAAAGAGTACTTTACAGAATCGGCCCCTTACTTATCTATCGCGAACCTCTCGCCCAGCGCAAAGTCCCAAGCGACTGTAAAAAAGCGCAGATGACTCGTGTGTATATGAAGCGCAAAAGGACAGACCCGCAGAATTACAGTCCGATATTCCTAACATCGGTTTGTTGCAGAATCCTCGAACATATTCTCAGTTCAAATGTAATAAATGTCCTTCAGACCGAGAAGCTTATGTCTACGGATCAGCATGATTTTAGAAAGCATCGCTCATGCGAAACTCATCTTGCCTGTTCTCACACGATGTACAACGAACTATGATGAAGGACAACACATTTCCCGATAGCATACGACATGGAGACCCACTGGAGGCTACTAACAAACGTACGAGCATAAGGAATAGGTTCACAGATATGTGAGTGGCTCGAAGACTTCTTAAGTAATAGAACCCAGTATGATGCCCTCGACGGCGAGAGTTCGTCAGAGATAAGGGTGTCGCCACGACTGCACCAGGGAAGTGTGAGACGACCGCTATCACTCTCTATATACATAAATGACAGGGTGGGCAGCAGTCTGCGGTTGTTTGCTGATGATGCTGTCGTGTTCGGTACTGTGTAGAAATCGAGCGGCTGTAGGAGAGTACAAGATGACCTAGACAACATTTCTAGCTCGTGTGATGAATGACAGCTAGCTCTAAATGTCGATGACTGTAAATTAATGCCGATAAGTAGAAAAAACAAACCAATTATGTTCGGATACAGCATTAGTGGTGTACTACTTGACACAGTCACATCGTTTAAACATCCGAGCGTAACGTTTCAAAGCGATATGAGATGGAAGGAACATATGGAGACTGTGGGAAGGCGAATGGTCAACTTTGGTTTATCGGGAGGATTTTAGGAAAGTGTTGTTACCTGTAAAGAAGACCGCATATAGGACGCTGGTGCTAGGTATTCCTGAATACTGCTAGAGTGTTTGGGATCCCTACCAGGTCTGACTGAAAGAAGACGTCGAAGCAATTCAGAGGAGGCTGCTAGTTTTGCTACCGGTAGATTCGAACAACACGTGTTACGGACATGCTTCAGGAGTTCAAATGGGAATTGTTGGAGGGAAGGTAGCGTTCTTTTCGAAGAACGATATTGGGAAAATTTGGAGAACCGGAATTCGAAGCTGACTGAAGAATGATTGTAGTGCCACCAATGTACATTGCGCGAAAGGACCATGAAGATAAGATAAGAAAAACCAAATGGTCATACGAAGGCATGTAAGTAGTCGTTTTTCCTTCGCTCTATTTGCGAGTGGAACGGGAAGGGAAATGACTAGTGATAGTACAGGGTGAGCAAGATGCATGAAACAGGCGAAATACCCTCAGACTTCAAGAAGAATATAATAATTCCAATCCTAAAGAAAGCAGGTGTTGACAGATGTGACGTACAGTCAGTTTAATAAGCCACAGCTGCAAAATAGTAACACGAATTCTTTACAGACGAATGGAAAAACTAGTAGAAGCCGACCTCGGGGAAGATCAGTTTGGATTCCGTAGAACTACTGGAACACGTGAGGCAATACTGACCTTACGATTTATCTTAGAAGAAAGATTAAGGAAAGGCAAACCTACGTTTCTAGCATTTGTAGACTTAGAGAAAGCTTTTGACAATGTTGACTGGAATATACTGTTTACAATTCTGAAGGTGGCAGGGGTAAAATACAGGGAGCGAAAGGCTATTTACAATTTGTACAGAAACCAGATGGCACTTATAAAGGTCGAGGGACATGAAAGGGAAGCAGTGGTTGGGAAGGGAGTAAGACAGGGTTGTAGCCTCTCCCCGATGTTATTCAATCAGTATATTGAGCAAGCAGTAAAGGAAACAAAAGAAAAATTCGGAGTAGGTATTAAAATCCATGGAGAAGAAATAAAAACTTTGAGGTTCGCCGATGACATTGTAATTCTGTCAGAGACAGCAAAGGACTTGGAAGAGCAGTTGAACGGAATGGACAGTGTCTTGACAGGAGGGTATAAGATGAACATCAACAAAAGCAAAACGAGGATAATGGAATGTAGTCGAATTAAGTCGTGTGATGCTGAGGGAATTAGATTAGGAAATGAGACACTTAAAGTAGTAAAGGAGTTTTGCTACTTGGGGAGCAAAATAACTGATGATGGTCGAAGTAGTGAGGATATAAAATGTAGACTGGCAATGGCAAGGAAAGCTTTTCTGAAGAAGAGAAATTTGTTAACATCGAGTATAGATTTAAGTGTCAGGAAGTCATTTCTGAAAGTATTTGTATGGAGTGTAGCCATGTATGGAAGTGAAACATGGACGATAAATAGTTTGGACAAGAAGAGCATAGTAGCATTCGAAATGTGGTGCTACAGAAGAATGCTGAAGATTAGATGGGTAGATCACATAACTAATGAGGAAGTATTGAATAGGATTTGGGAGAAGAGAAGTTTGTGGCACAACTTGACTAGAAGAAGGGATCGGTTGGTAGGACATGTTCTGAGGCATCAAGGGATCACCAATTTAGTATTGGAGGGCAGCGTGGAGGGTAAAAGTCGTAGAGGGAGACCAAGAGATGAATACACTAAGCAGATTCAGAAGGATGTAGAGAAGCAGTAAGTAATGGGAGATGAAGAAGCTTGCACAGGATAGAGTACAGTACAGTACAGTACTGTTAGTTTTGAACTAGGAGAAGAAATAGAGTGATAGGACAGATTCTGAGGCATCGAAGAATAATTATCTTTGGTAACTGAGGGAAATGTCTCGGCTAAAAATTGTAGAGATGGGCCAAGGTTGGATCATAGTAAGCATATTCAAATGGCTGTAGAATATAGTACTTATAGAGAAAAACGAAGAAGCTGTCATAGAATAGAGTAGCGTTGAAAGATGTAACAAAACTATCAATTTGATAGGTCTAGCAACAGAGTATGAACTAACAGGTAATTTCCTATCCGGGAATTGTGAAACGGTGGAGAGAAAGAAAATTAGGGTTTAAACTGCCGGCAGTGATATCGTCATTACAGCACAACCTAGGATTTCATCTACATCTACATGGATAATTTGCAAATTAAATTTAGGTGGCTGGAAGAGTGCTTATCTAATCACCTTCGCAACAATTCTCTCTTATTCCAATCATGTACAGAGCGCGGAAAAAAATAACACTTATATCTTTCCGTGCAAGTTGTGATTTCCATTATTTTGTTATGATGATCATTTCTCCCTATATAGGTCGGGGTCAACCAAACATTTTCGCATTCGGAGGAGAAAGTTGGTGATTGAAATTTCTTGACAAGATTCCGCCACAAACGAAAAACGCCTTTGTTTTAATGATGTCCACCCCAAATCCTGTAATATTTTAGTGAAACTCTCTCCACTATTTCGCGATAATACAAAACGTGCTGCCCTTCTTTGAACTTTCTCAATGTACTCCCGTCAGTCCTATCTGGTAAGGATCCCACACTGAGTAGCAGTACTCTAAAAGTGGACGGACAAGTGTAGTGTAGGCAGTCTCCTTAGTAGAACTGTTACAGTATCTAAGCGTCCTGCCAATAAAACACAGTCTTTGCGTGGCCTTCCTCACAAAATTTTCTACGTGTTCCTTCCAATTTAAGTTGTTCGTAATTGTAAATCCTAGGTATTTATTTGAATTTACGGCCTTTAAATTAGGCTGATTTATCGCGTAATCGAAGTTTAACGGATTCCAATTAGCAACCACGTGGATAACCTCGCACTTTTCATTATTTAGGGTCAACTGTCAATTTTTGCACCCTAGAGATATCGTCTCTAAATCTTTTTGCAATTTGTTTTGATCTTCTGATAACTTTAGTAGCCGATAAATGACAGTATCATCTGCAAACAACCTAAGACGCCTGCTCAGATTGTCACCTAAATCGTTTATATAGACAATTAACAGCAGATGGCCCATAACATAACGTTCATTAACGTCTTTATGCGGCAGGAGTTCTGAAACATAACTAGCTCTTTACTCACACGATGTGTTGAGTGCTAGGAATTTTAAATTGATTCCGTATTTCTAGCTTTCCAGAAGGCTTTTGACACTGTACCACGCAAGCGGCTTGTACTGAAATTGCGTGCTTATGGAATATCGTCTTAGTTGAGTGACTGTATTCGTGATTTCCTGTCAGAGAGGTCACAGTTCGTATTAGTTGATGTAAATTCATCGAGTAAAACACAAAGATTTCTGGCGTTCCCCAACGTAGTGTTATGGTTCATCTGCTGTTCCTTGTCTATATAAACGATTTAGGTGACATGTAATTCAGTGGGTTACTCCTACTACCTTTCTTGAATATCGGTGTAACCTGTGCAACTTTGCAGTCTTTAGGTACAGATCTTTAGTCAAAATGGTTCAAATGGCTCTGAGCACTATGGGACTTAACATCTTTGGTCATCAGTCCCCTAGAACTTAGAACTACTTAAACCTAACTAATCTAAGAACATCACACACATCCATGCCCGAGGCAAATTCGAACCTGCGACCGTAGCAGTCCCGCGGTTCCAGACTGCAGCGTCTAGAACCGCACGGCCACCGCGGCCGGCGATCTTTAGTCAAGCGAACGGTTGTACGTGATTGTTAAGTATGGCACTATTGTATCAGCATACTCTGAAACCAATCTGATTGGTGTACAGTATGGACCAGAATACTTGCTTTTGTTGAGTGATTTAAGTTGCTTCACCACTCCGAGGATACATATTTCTACGTTCCTCATGTTTGCAGCTGTTTCCGCAAGGATGGAGAAAGAAATTAGGAATGTCTTTTTCGAAGAAACTCTCCTGGTATTAACCTTAATCTAGTAATGAGAACAACTGGTAAACAACGTCTGAATGGCAAGAAGGGGATTTCATCCGTCGTCCCTCAGAACCGTACCCAGTGCGCGAAGTCGATCGGTTTGGTCTGTGAGTAAGTGCTGTGGCTGTATGAGAGACTTTCAGCTCACTCGACATTTTACTGAACTTGGCATAGTTCTTCAGGAGCTGAAGGTCCCAATGGAATTTACTGAAAGAGCTTCGTATTCGGTTTCGTCGCTCCGGATGGTCGGTAAAAGCTGTTGCAGTTCGGCCTGTCACTGAAATCATGAATTGTCGCCTGTCACATGCGTATGAATAATTGTAGCCACGTTGCGCTATGCGTCGCGATGCGGTTGATATGTATCCGTCGTACAAACAGTATATTTCACGATTAACGGTACGCAACATTACACTGCGATGCGTAAGCCGGCAATGGTTTAAACGAATGCGCCCGTCACTCGCAAACACAATCGGCGGAAACAGAAAGAGTAAACAATATGAATTAACTGGTATTAGTTGTTCTTTCCGTTTATATGTTTTCCAGAGTTGCGTAAATGTACACGTATTTTGTGACTGAACGCGACAGTTAAGCTTTGTGTAATGTTGGGTACTGCAGACCTGAAGTGGAATTTATAAACTAGAAACAAATTTTTTCGAAAAAATATTGTGTTTCATCATTAAAAGCTTCAGATCATCTTATGCCCAGATAATGGCGATGGTAACATTTTTTCCATACAAAAGTACAGGGTGATCATAATTAAAATTATCCTTTAAAAACGGTGTAGAAATAGCACCACTGGTCAGAATGACGTCAAATTGCATTGGAATATTATTGAAGAATGGAGAAAATGTATGGCAGAAGGGAAAAATAGTACGAAAATTGATCAATCGATGGCGCTGTATGTGTCAGAATACGTAAATGAAAACACCTGTCATGCGCATGACCCACTGAAGTTGGTATAAACACGCCGGGTTATAAATTACATGTTGTTCTGTTCGAAGTCGGATCTGGAAGCTGTAGAGAGACCTGTAGTGATTGAATAAGAGTCCCTAACCGTTCTTTCCACCAACCTGTCGTCTTCTAAAGTTGTGTCACCTGCGCAGAAGACAGCTCGTCGGCCGTGGGACCTTCTTCAGCGGAGGCTGCTATACTATCATCTCGAACTTGAACCTGTGGTTATGCTTTTTTATGTGGGATGCCACTTGCCCAGGTTAGTCTCTGTATCTGCAAAGGGCAAGATCTGTAGTGCTGACAATGATGGTAGGCAATGCATTTCATGAATGTATCCTGTTTGTTTATATTTTAAAATATCGCTTTTTACTCTGTCTTCTGGAACACTCGATATAGCTTTCTTAATAGTACGATAACTTTTCTGACAACTTCCGATATGTAGTTCAGTACAACTGGCGGACTCTCCCACTGGAATAGTACATACTGTACCATCTGTCGCTTGTACCTCACCGCCCTTTTGTACCATATGGTACTTCACGTGTATCAAACTGCATCAAGGAGAGCTTCTAGTCAGATGAAATACTGGCAGACACAGCCAGGAATATCATAAGGTACACAGCTTTTTCTCCTTTTGCCTCTGCGACGTTCGCCATGACCGTCTCAATGCAGGATCGCGCTCTGCTTGTAAAGCTGTATTAGAAGAATAATGACTGTGCACACATCCCTCTGCAAAAGTTCCGGACACTGAATGATTTGAAAAAAGGCGTTGGTCCGATGACTGCCGTGAGTCTGGAGAAAATGGTTCGGAAATTCGAAAATACGGGTTCTTTTGGCGTGCAGCCATGTAGAGGGGGGAAACGTATTGATTTTACGTCAGTGGAAGCAGTGGCCACAGCAATGCAGGAGGAGACGAGTGATGGTGTGCAAACGTTTAGTGCACGGCGATTTGCCCCAACATTGGACAGCCGGCCGCGGTGGTCTAGCGGTTCTAGGCGCGCAGTCCGGAACCGCGCGACTGCTACGGTCGCAGGTTCGAATCCTGCCTCGGGCATGGATGTGTGTGATGTCCTTGGTTAGTTACGTTTAAATAGTTCTAAGTTCTAGGGGACTGATGGCCTCAGATGTTAAGTCCCATAGTGCTCAGAGCCATTTGAACCAACATTGGACATACCCGTGAGCACGGTGTGTAAAATCCTACGAAAGATCTTTCTTTGCTATCCATTCAAAATTACCCATGTGCACGAGTTGCTTCTTGTTGACCTGCCAGCAAGAGAGACCTTTGATTTATAATTTCTTCCTCGGATGGAACTGGACAACGATTGGCCGTAGAAGATTTTCCGTCTGGATATGTCAATACACAGAATTGTTGAATATGGACAACGGAAAATCTGCACTCAAATCAGCGAGTACCACTTCATCCTGATAAGGTCACTTTGTGGTGCGGGTTTACGGTATCATTTACCATAGGGCCACATTTTTTCGAAGAGAGTGGTGCTTCCAGTCCTTTTACCTGTACCATCACTGCCGGCCGGAGTGGCCGAGCGGTTCTAGGCGCTACAGTCTGGAACCGCGCGACCGCTACCGTCGCAGGTTCGAATCCTGTCTCGGGCATGGATGTGTGTGATATCCTTAGCTTAGTTAGGTTTAAGTAGTTCTGAGTTCTAGGGGACTGTTGACCTCAGCTGTTAAGTCCCACAGTGCTCAGAGCCATTTGAATTTGTACCGTCACTGGTAAGCGGTATGAGTGTCTTTAGCACAACCACATCATTCCAGCTCTCCAACAACGTGGATGTGTGGATGGGATCATTTTAATGAAAGATGGCGCACCTCCGCACATCGCAAATCCAGTTAAGCAGCTGCTGGAGCGCCATTTCAGAAATGCTAGAATTGTAAGCCGCCATTTCCGTACAGCCTGGTCATCCCGATCACCAGATCTTAATCCGTTTGACTTCTGGCTGCGGGACTATCTGAAAGATGTTGTGTTCAGTGTTCCGACTGAAAACTTAACTGCATTGAAGGCACGCATTGCGCAACACATTCTGAACGTGACCACGGAAATAACTCGATTAGCTGTGGAACATGCTGTTTCTCGATTTCAACTTGTTGCAGAAAATGGTGGTCAGATGTTTTTTATGTGGTTCTTGGCCTCAGGACAATTAAAAACCGGTTTTTGCCATACGATGTGATATGACATTACCGTGGTGGATGGGCTTACGCCGCATCTCGTGGTCGTGCGGTAGCGTTCTCGCTTCCCACGCCCGGGTTCCCGGGTTCGATTCCCGGCGGGGTCAGGGATTTTCTCTGCCTCGTGATGGCTGGGTGTTGTGTGCTGTCCTTAGGTTAGATAGGTTTAATTAGTTCTAAGTTCTAGGCGACTGATGACCTCAGCAGTTGAGTCGCATAGTGCTCAGAGCCATTTGAACCATTTTTGATGGGCTTGCGTAACTAACAATATCACACCTGAGTAGTACAGTTTGTTTAACATTGTACGTATAGCTTAGGCATTGTTGTATGATTCATTTGTCATTCGTATTCGACTACTATTAAATTATGATGCTTAGAGAACCATCTAGTGCTACATTTTGTAACTATTTATTTTTCTTCTGCCATACGTTTTCCCCTTCTGCGATATTATTCCGTTGCAATTTGAAGTCATTCTGACCAGTGGCGGTGTTTCTACAGCGGTCTGAAAGTTTAAATTTAATTATAATCACCCTGTATATCGTACCTTTTTTCTTGGCATCCGTGATCCGGCAAAATACACAGGAGAATTACTGTGTAGCTTCGAAAGTTGGAGAGAGGTATTGACAGCATTATAGGTTTTGAGCGGTTGGAGGGGGGAAAGGATGGTTAGCTGTACCCGGATAGCTCAGCGAAAAAGGGTCCCTGCCCGGCACACAGTTTTCAGTTGTATAGCGGTCGTCCCTCATCGTTCCAGTTAGGTAGTTACCGACGATTTTCTGTTCTTAGCCCATAAGGGCCGCTGGGACCTGGGTAATGCTATAACTATGGGAACATTGGACATTGGAGAGTATGTGAAGCATCAGACTAACCAATATGCTAAAAGAAGTTTTGTTGTAAGTACAATTACACTACCTAATCAAAAGTATCCGCACGCCCTGTATTGAGCGGAACTGAGCGCTATATGTCGCGAGAGACGGACCCGCAAGTGTGAAAGGAGGTGGGGAGTATTGAGCAGTGTGCAGGAAAACACTAACAGCTCAGTGTCTCGGCGTACGATTGTGCGACAGTGGTCTCGTTGACGGCTGCAGCAGACGAATCCGGATTTCAGCGCTCTCTGTGGTGGCAGACGGAACAGCTGGCTGATGTTCTCGTATGGAACGTCGTATGGAATGTCCTTTAACCGTGGCATAAAGTAGTTCCTGGTATGGGCACCATGTAGGAGGCAACTCACAGTACTAACCTGGTGTGCAAAACGTAAGGATGGAAGTTAACTTTCGCATGCTGTGTCACTAACAAGTAACATAGCTCGATGAAACTTGGACAGTACAAAGAAAAAACTGCTACGGTAGCACTATGGAAGCACATTGCAGAGCATGCATCGCTGTCCGTGGCGATCACGCGCTGTATTAACAATCACATCTCGCCTTTTGTAACGTCCAGTGGACCATCATGAGTCACGGGGACTTCACTGTGATGATTATGTATCAATAAAAGTGTCATTTCTGTTCGCTTCATTGCGCATTTCTTTCAGTTACCCTCTGTGCTATACTGTAGCAATTGTTTCCATGTATCCAAGCTTCATCGAAATATGTTACATGCCAGTTACACACCATGCAAAAGATAACTTTCGTCATTACGTTTCGCACACCACTGGACAAACTATCGGTAGCAACAACTGGACAGTAGGTACCCCAGTCAGAACCTCCTCCCAGCAGGGTGTCACAGGACACAGAAATCAACGTGGCCGCATGCTCACTGCCATTGTGTTGAAAAGTTTGGGGTGATGGACAGCGGCAGACATTAGTGTTTTTTACTCCGTTAGGTGCCCACCTAATGACGATAATTGAACTCATTTATTGCTTTTCTTGTCTTCACTAGGCATTTCTCATATATTCGTTGTGTCTAACACTTTCTTCGTGCGACTTATTGTCTCGGAACGTCCGCTGTGCTACTACCACTGTTCTGAAGATGTACTGATTTTAGTTCTGTACCCTTTTTCTGTAGAAATTTTTTTCACTTTGGAAGTCTAATTACTTAGTTACATGTTCCATAAGTCATTTGAAAGATTCTTTTACAAAAATGAAATGGAACAAGTCAGGTCATAGGATATGTGTACACGTATAGTGCTATCATCAATGGTGGGACATAGTTCACACAAACGCGTTTTGTTAGAGTGAGATGCTACATCAGGGGCAGGTATGCACTCAGGGGCAAAACTATTGTTCTCCTTTGATTTACAGGTCAATAACCTATTGTTCTCCTTTGACTGACAGGTCCTTAACCTTTTGTTGTGCCAAAAGTATCCTTCCTTTTGATTGACAGGTCCTTCACGTAGTGTTCCTCCACCCCCTCCCCTTCCCCCCCCACCACATCAGGAAACCTCCAACCCACTCCCTCTCCTTCGCTGTTACAGGTACACTTTCAGGTCTCACTTATTGGAATAGCCTCTCTCACTCTCACCAATTTGATTGACTACTTAATTAAATTGATTACTTAATTAATTTCTCCCATCTGGTTAGCCCCCTCCCCTCCCATTCTCCCTCCCAGAAATTGGCGGGAAAAAGACTCAGTTGATGGGTCATTTGGAGGGAATTCGATTGCAGTATATGGAATATTGTTCAAACAATTTAGACAATGTATAGAATATTGTTTAATTATTTATGGCAGTGTGTGGAATATAGTTTATTTATTTAGTTAAGGAATTTGTCTGAAAATCGGTTGCAGTGTATGGGATATTGCTTAAACTATTTAGACAATGTGTGCAATATTGCTTATTTAAACAGTTTATGGCATTCAAGGCAGTGTATAGAATATAGTTTAATTATTTATTTAAAGAATTTTTCAGGAAATCGATCCCAATCCCCACCACACCATCCCCCCTTCCCTCATATCCCCCTCCACTCTCCCCCTCCCCTCGTCTACCTCCAAATTGGCGGCTCTGCAATGGAGAGGGGGGTCTCACGAACGTCTTACTCTGAATGTGCTATAGAAATGTGTTGCAATGCTACCCAGAATAGCACAGGGTGCATTCTACCTAGCAATCCTCATGTATACACGACATGCGTTGGCCGCATGCATGTGTTTACCTGCCCAGCGAGGCTCACGCATCGCCACGAGATTTGTGCATAGTGTGGCTGGAATTTTCGGTGTCTTACAGTCCCCCCCCCCCCCCCCAATCTTGTTCGAACCAGTCTGTAGAGGCTCCTATGTCCCAGCACAAAGTATCGCTTGTGAATGAATGCGGCATTCTGATTGGCTCTTACCGAATTGACCAACCAAATTACTAATGCCGTCGGCGTGGAAGCACTGTCCGCCTTTTTTTTCTGCAGATGAGACTTTCAGTGACAAAACAGTTTTCTACAGTTTATCAAAACTAGACATGATTGTCATAATGGGAATTCCGCGATCGTTCGTTAAATAAAATATGGCGTTTCCTTCTTCGATCGCTATTCTTTATTTTTAATTACCGGTTTCGGGCTGGCTGCCCATCTTCAGATCATGTATTGTAGTTACAGAGTAACTTGTCTGTACAGAATACTCGGTTCGCTGTCATAAGTCATGATGATACTGAAACTGGGAAACATGCTGTCACATCATTGGTTGGTGTTGAAATTACTGTAAAATTGCTAAAATCGTTAGCACTATCAACTGTGATTAAAGTACATCGATGGTGTCTTTTCCTTCCCATCCATCCACAGCTATGCTGTTGGTTACTGTATAATGATTGACTGACATTGTTTGTTTGAGATGGAAAAGTAGTTTTGGTGGAGGGGCAACACCTTCTGGGGATGGCTAGCACTGAAACAGTGATGACGTACATGACTGCAATATGACGAATCAGTCGGAATAGAATGCAAAGCCGTCAGCTATTCCGTCGCTGTGACAGATGAGTTTAAATGTAGAGGTCGTCAATCACCTTTAGACTGCAGTTTGTAAATGCTCCACAACTCCACCAATTTCTTCCAGTTTCCTTATGTTGTAACTGTCTTTTATTTAAAATCACGAGGGGGTGTGGTGTGTTATGGTAGCAGCAGTAACAGCATGATTTATACCAGGCGACATCTAGTTTTCTGCGAGAGGCTATGGATAATAATGTGTTAATGTCTGTTTAGAACCTGACATAGACCTCGAAGTTGTGGTGGAAAAACAAAATGTATGGCAGTGTATAACGGATGTTACAGTTGGAAAAAAAATGTTTCAAACAACGTCACAGGGTCATGGGGAACGTCTCCTGCGACTTACAGTACAGTCTGTGGGATACGGTCATCCTCCTCCAGTACAGGTGATGAAGCTTTTGTGCAGTGGATCAATACCTCTATATTTAGTACGATCGTCACATGTGCTCGATGCCAGTATGCATGCAGTATTTGTTTTCGATATATGGGAGGAGAGAGATGCAGTAAAAATCTTAACGAGTTCTCCACTGGATGAAGTTCGTAATTTTCTCTGCTGGATGATACAGAATAACGATGATAGAATGTTGGGGTGATAGACGTGACTAGGTCCTGAGGGGCACAAATCTGCTTAGGACTGAAGTATCTGTATGTAATTTGGAACAGCACCACAATGCAGTAGCAAAATCCTCGTCCTTCTCCCAGTTCCCGTACTGTCTTTTATACTGCCTCGTGTTGCAGGAGTGGGCTTCATTTGGCACTGACCTTACACATCCTGGACAGCTGGCGGAACTACGACAACATGTTCCTGTTTCCATCAAATGGTCAAAACACAGTCTTATCGCACCAAACTTAACCTGTTTCTACACGGGTTGCAGAATGTGTTAGATATAGCTTTCATCGACTTCTACTCAGTTCTGACTTAAATTGGAGCGATCACATGCACACAGCTGCAGAAATGCAAGCGGTTGCAAGCGCCATAGGAACAATCTAAAATTTTACTGTAGCGTATATTTTCGAAAAAGGTGACTCGTTTCGAGATATGAGAGTGCCTGAAATATGTTTCACTAGTGGCTGTTTTTGTCATTAAAGGACTTCTCCATAGGATACAACACAGGTATGTGGTCGAATGCAAAGACTTGATTCCAAATCCCAGACAGCATTTCTACCAGAAAGTGTAGCACTAGAGATCTGAAAAGCTAGTGTACATTTCTTACGACCTCAGTCAGCACACCATCTACTGTTTGTGACCCTTCTCAATCAACCATCGCCTATAGCCCAGTAGATATACTACCGAACCTCTGACATGGTATCAAAACAGAATGTGTTACAAATACTGGAGAGAAATTCAGGGGCGGCATGAGGGAGTTGCAAATACTGGTTTCACACCACGTTCCTTAGCTGAATCACTTTCTAAATTCGGTAACTTATTCCGAGGTTGCACCGTCGGCGACGTGTAACTGCACTGTTGGTCTGATAATATACACTCCAGGGATCACCCTCTATGTTCAGTGTCACGGTATTTGTCTGGTAAAAACCGCTTCATTAGAAGTTAATGCCATACCTCGATTTATAACACCAGTATAGCTTTTAACATGTATACTTGTATGCACCTGACAGAACCAAGACCACTTGCGACAGTATCATACAGTAGTCACAGCAATCATGTTTTTTAACATCTGGCGGCTTGTAGGACAATTACACCTCTCTTTCTAAGACACAGTTGTACACTCACAGGAAAAACTTATGAGACATGTCAACCCATCGCTGGTTTTTGGTGAGTATTATTTCGTACCGCCGGCAATCAGTTATTGGCGAAATATTATAACTGGTAGTTGGGGTTGCGTGATAGGTTTGCCGTGAGCAACAGGCTTGTAAAGTGTGTGTATGTGTGTTCTCACATGTGCAAAGGAAATGACTATGTCCAGTTGTAAGAAAGGTATGGATTTGACGTGGAATACTATGATAGCAAAGGGAAAAGTATGTCAGGTCATAAGAATTGTATAGATATTTCTATTTCCATGGCCACAGCCGTCAATAGGGTGTATTTCCGATACTTCGCTCATTGTCGAATGTTGTCCAATTGAGACTGCGATCTTAATATTTAATTGTAAGTACAGTGATAAAATATGTATGTGGCTCGTTGCCTAGGACGATTCAGTCTGAGGGTGTGTAGCGCGAATGATTCACATTTCTCGCTAACGGCAGGAGCTGTCCGAATGGAAAGGCCTGTTGGCTTGCAGGAATGTATCTGACTTAACCATGTCCTCCTCTAGATGGTCAAACAGCGAACTAATACTTAGTATGTGTTGGACAGCTTTCGTGATCGCATGGAAATTTGAGAAGATTCAATATGGACGCATATTGCACTAGACCATTATTCTCTCCCATGTAAATTGGCAGGTTGACTGATTCTGCACATTTCGCGCCTTTATTTAGTTGATAGAACATCGATTGTGGTGTGTGCATCTAGCAGGTGAAAGACGGGTGGAAGACGTGATTGCTGGTTCTCTAGACATGAGAAACACCTTATACCACTTTATAAATTATAGAGACAATTTGGAATCTCTTACATCACACTCATCGGTATTCATAAGTGGAAATATAAGTTCCCTCTATTTTTTTCGAGTTTTCACATAAAGGTCTCTGCAGATGGGATAAGTTTCCAGTTACTCAATGCTTTACAGCACACTCCACCTAACTAAAGTTTCGGGTTTCTAGAGAAATAATTTCCAGTCTGTATCTTTGGAATTATGTTGCATGAGCGATCGATAGCATACTGCAATGTGCTTGATATCGAGAAGTATCGCGTAAATGGTATAATACTCTGGCAAAACATGTGAAAATACATGTGTTCTTGTAATCCCAGCATCTGGAGATGGGTGTAGAAAGCATGCAAGCAATCAAATAGGTCGGGGCCAGAAACAGTGACACCTTTGTTCTGAGGGAAACCGATACAGCCTTTGTACAACAGTCTTCACGGTATATGTATGAATGTCTGGTGGTCGCTACTGCATGTCCAATCATGAGGGAGGTATAGATTCAGGACATTGATAGCTGTGAGGGGAATGAAAGATTTTTTTACATGGAAAATTATGTGCACTATAGATACTGAGACTCATTCCAGAACCACAGTCATAAAGAGGAGACTGATAAATATGTGTCCGGTTCCCAAAATTCTCGTGAGTCTGGAGATGGCCGTAGAAAGCACAGCAGAAAGCAAGCAGACCAGGACCAGAAACAGCATCTCAGCGGACTCCTTAGTTCAGAGCTGGGGCTTGCCCATCCTTTGTACACTGGTTCAGAGATGAGCTTCTGGCTTACGATGATTTGGCTCGTAGCTCTCCTTGATGGGTGAATAAGAACTAATACGCAGTTTGCATTCAGTAGGCTTCGGGAACATGTGTGTCACGTGTACTCTATGGAAATTTGAGAAGATTTAATATGTGTTTGCGCTGGAAGTACGTATTGATAGCGTTCGAACTCCTACCACTCAGGTACTCCTGGGGTGAGGGATCATTAACGGCTGGCTGGCCTCTCTCTGGTTGACACACTCTTCTGCGGCTGTGGTCATGGGCCGCGTTTACGGCGGCAGTTCCGTCTGCGGGAGCTGCACAGTGACACGTTGGCTATGTGGGATGTATTTGACGATGTGTAGACCACTTTTGCAGGGTTTAACTGTCAGTGCAATATGGCAATCTGTACAAAATAGTTTTGTCGTTGAAAGTCTGCAGAAAAAAAATGTACACAGTGCTTCCTCACTGGCGGCATTAGTAATTTGGCAGGTAAATTCAGTAAGGCATCCTTTGTGCTGGAACATAGGAGTCTCTACAGACTGGTTCAAGCAAGATGGGGGGCATGTTATCTATGGAAAGTTCTGAGTATAAGGTGATGTATTCTTTGTTCAGGTGTTCAAAGACAAGTTGGAGCAGACCATCTATCTCTGGTATGATGCTGTTCCTCATCTGACATTGTGGTATTGGGAAATCTAGGTACCAGTAGCTGTAGGACACCGAAAGTTCCAGCCACCCTACGCACACATCTTGTGGCGATGCATCAGCCTCGCTGGGCAGGTCAACACGTGCACACGGCCGACGTGTCTCGTGTGTCCTGTTAGGATTGCTAGGGAGAATGTACCTTGTACTATTCTGGAATGCGCTGCAACACATTTCTATAGCACATTCAGAGGAAGACCTTCGTGAGATCCCCCTGTCCACTGCAGAGCCGCCAATTGCAAGGTAAAGGAGGGGAGGGGGAGTGGGAAGGGGGAGAGTGGAGGGGGTGATGAGGGAGGGGAGAATGGGGTAGAGGGCAGGTGGATCGATTTCCTGAAAAATTCTTTAAATAAATAAACTGTCTTGAATCTTATAAATTGCTTAAATAAGCAATATAGCACACATTGTATAAATTATTTAAACAATGTTCCATACACCACAATCGTTTTCCAGACAAATTCCTTAACTAAATAAATAAACTATATTCTGTACACTGCCATAAGTAATTAAACAATATTCCATACATTGTGTAAATTGTTTAAACAATATTTCATATACTGCATTCGGATTCCCTCCAAATGACCTATCAACTGACTCTTTTTCCCGCCAACTTCTCGGAGGAAGGTTGGAAGAGGAGGGGATTTGCCAGATGGGGAGAGGTTAATTAGTTGATCAATTTAATTAAGTAGTCAATCAAATTACTGAGACTGAGAGGGGCTATTCCAATAAGTGAGACCTGAAAGTGTACCTGTAGCAGTGAGGGGGAGGGAGTGGGTTGGAGGTTACCTGAGGGGTCGGGGGGGGGGGGGGAGGGGACAGCGGAACAGTAGATTAATGTCCTGTCAATCAAAGGAGAAAAAAAGGTTTGCCCCTGAGTGCATACCTTCACCTTACGTAGGAAACCCACACTAACAAAACGCTCTGGTACATACTTTGTCCCACTAGTAACATTAATTAACCCATTATTTTTTAGTCCTACTCATGCAACTACACTTAAGAATGAGGGTTTCTCCCCTTACCCGCCATCGCTTACACATTATTATAACAGAAATTCTTCTATGTTACATGATTCATAGATCATTTGTACGATTCTTTTCTCAAAATGGTATGGAACGAGTCCGTTTATGGGATATGTATGCGTGATTAGTGTTCTCAGTAATGAACAGATTATTTTCTAGTCCCGCTCATGTAACAACACCTAAAAACAAGTAATCTTTTACGCACTACCACTTTTAAATAGAAACTGCTCCTTTGAATATCAGTCGTCAGAGGTAATTGGCTTCAGATTAGATTTAAAAGTTGCTTTGTCAGTCTCCACTCCTTCTGATCAGATCACATAAGCGTAGAAAAGATGTGGAATGATTTCAAAGAGATAGTATCGACGGCAATTGAGTGATGCACACCACATAAATTAATAAGTGATGGTACTGAACCCCCATAGTACACAAAACGGGTCAGATCGCTGTTGCAGAAGCAACGAAAAAAGCATGCCAAATTTAAAAGAACGCAAAATCCCGCAGATTGGGAAAGTTTTGCAGAAGTTCGAAATGTTGTGCGTGCTTCAATTCGGGATGCTTTTAATAATTTCCACAGAGAAACTCTGTCTCGGAACCTGGCAGAAAACCCAAAGAGATTCTGGTCACGTATTAAGCACACCAGTGGCAAGACGCAATCAATACCTTCACTGCGCGATAACAACGGTTAAGTCATTGATGACAGTGCCACCAAAGCAAAGTTATTAAACACGGTTTTCCGAAACTCCTTCACCAAAGAAGACGAAGTAAACATTCCCAAATTCGAATCAAGAACTGCGAAGGTGAGAAACATTGCTCGGTGTAGTAAAGCAGCTTAAATCACTTAATAAAAGCAAGGCTTCCGGTCCAGATGGTATACCAGTCAGGTTCCTTTCAGAGCATGCAGATGCAATAGCTCCATATTTGGCAATTATATAGAACCTCTCGCTCACAGAAAGCTACGTACCTAAAAACTAGAAAATTGACCAAGTCACACCAATACCCAAAAAGGGAAATATGAGTAATCCGCTGAATTAAAGGCCCATGTCACTTACGTCGATTTGCAGTAGGGGTTTGGAACATATACTATATTCGAACAATATGAAGCACTTCAAAGAAAACGATTTACGGACACATAGCACGGATTCAGAAAATATCGTTCTTGCGGAACCCAAATAGCTCTTTACACTCATAACGTAATGAGTGCTATCGACAAGGGATGTCAAATTGAGCCATATTTTTAGATTTTCAGAAGGCTTTCGACACCGTTCCTCACAAGCGTCTTGTAACCAAGCTTTGTGCCTATGGAATATCGCCTCAGTTGTGCGATTGGACTCGTGATTTCCTGTCAGAAAGGTCACAGTTCGTAGTAATAGACGGAAAGTTATCGAGTAAAATAGAAGTAATATCCGGCGTTCACCAAGAAAGTGTTATAGGCCCTCTATTGTTCCTGATCTATATTAACGACGTATGAGACAATCTGAGTAGCCCTCTTAAATTATTTGCTGATGATGCTGTCATTTACGGTCTTGTAAAGTCATCATATGACCAAAATGAATTTCATAATGATTTAGATATCTGTGTGGTGCGAAAAGTGGCAATTGACCCTGAATAAAGAAAAATGTGAAGTTATTCACATGAGTACTAAACGAAATCATCTAAATTTCGATTACGCGATAAGTCACACAAATCTGAAGGTTGTAAATTCAACTAAATACTTAGGGTTTACAATTACAAATAACCTAAATTGGAACGATCACATAGATAATGTAGTGTGTAAAGCAAACCAAAGACTGCGATTCATTGGTAGAACAGTTAGAAGGTGCCACCGGTCTACTAAAGAGACTGCTTACACCATGCTTGTCCGCCTTATTCTAGAGTATTGCCGTGCGTTGTAGGATCCGTGTCAGATGGGACTGACGGATGATATTGAAAAAGTTCAAAGAAGGGTGGCTTGTTTTGTATTATCGCGAAATAGGGGAGATAATGCCACGGACGTGTTACGTGAATTGGCGTGGCAATAATTAAAACAAAGGCGTTTTTCGTTGCGACGGGATCTTCTCGTGAAATTTCAATCACCAGTTTTCTCCTCCGATTGCGAAAACATTCTGTTGGCACCCACCTATAGGGGGAAATGATCATCACGATAAAATAAGAGAAATCAGGGCTCGCACAGAAAAATTTAAGTTCTCGTTTTTCCCGCGCACCGTACGAGAGTGGAATGGTAGAGAGACAGCTTGAAGGTGGTTCATTGAACCCTCTTCCAGGCACTTAATTATGAATAGCAGAGTAATCACGTATATGTAAATGTAGATGTGCTACCTGTCAAACATTTTATGTTGTCGGGGCAATGATGAAAAATTTTTTTGCTGCGTCCTGAAGCACTTATGAGGGACTGACAGCTTCAATAATGGGCAATAAAGGTCAGATTTTTATCTAGTGGTGTAAGTATGGATATCGTTATTCTTATCAGATTGTAATGGATTGCTTATGACGAATTTCAGTAGCAAATATTGTATTAGAATAGTGCAATTAAAATGCCTAGCTCCTTGAAGAGGTACCTACATGACGTCCGTGGGTAAACGCCACATATTATTCTTACTTCCCGCTTTTGTGCAACCAATACTTTATTTCTAAGTGATGAGTGTCCCAGAAAATTATTTCATAATATATTATTGACTGCAAATGTGCAAAATTTTTCAGGGGATTGATTCGTTTGTTTACAAGCCTAGCAATTATACGAAGAGCAAAAGTAGCTGAAAGTAATATTTTGAGAAACTTAGTGACAGGCTTTTTTCAGTTTAAGTTTTCATTAATAGCACACCCAAAATTAGGGCAGTCTGCTCTGTATACCGACTCCTGTTCATGTGCTACATCAGTTGTTGGTATACTTCTATTTGTTAAACAGAACTAAATATATTGTGTTTTCTTGGAACTGAGAGAGAGTCGATTTTCAGAGAACCACCTAATCATAATTAACAAACTCTTGTGTTGCTTTGTCTCTAATGGTATTTATTATAAAACTGTTATGATCTGTAAAATGTACTAATTCTGCTACGAAATTAAAAATTTCAGTTTCGAATTAAACATGATCTATCTGGGCTTTGTACATTTAGAGTAACAAGCCCTGAGTTTTCCTCATTGTACGCCTCAACTCTCTTCTTAGCTTTTTTGGATATATATCTTATTTAGACTTTTTACGTTTATTTCTCTTTTTAGTGATTGAGCCAGTATGTTGTGTAGCATCTTTCCTTTCGTTCTAATACCCTTAGTAAATTTCTCTCAGAGAGGAAAGACACTCAGATGCATTTAAGACACACCGCCTGTAAGACAAGAGTTTCTGCTGTAAATATTTCGTCTGGTCTGGAGTGCTCTTACAATTTCCTGACTCTTGTTTCCAAGGCATCTTTATCTAGCTCATCGGTTGCATTTCATTCACCCAGGCATATGAAACATTTTTCTTTCGCGAATGGTTCGCTTAGGATATTTGTTAGCCTTGGATATTTGTTAGTCTTCGTTTTACCTACTGAAAGCTATTATATTTATTAAATGGATTTAATTACTATTCACTTAATTATGTGAGCTCTTCCATTAGTGTATGACAATGTTACAGAAGTCCTACGGAAAAATATTAATCAAATAGGTTATGCTCTATTGAGGATGTTTGTTGTCGGCTGTGTAGAAGTACAGTGAGTGTTCCTCAAAACACTGATAATTGTAGAGTTATTACACTACTGCCGTTCAGAACAATTTATATGTTTATCGGAAATAGAATATGTACAACCCTCTGTAATGAATGAATCTGCAGTGGGTGCATTATACGTTGACGATTCGACAGACGTTTCAGCGTTACGATAAGTTCATTTTTCTTTGCCTGCGGTACCTAATGAATCACAATAAATTAAATATAGTGTGTTTTGTATCTTATATTGCAGCTGTACTGATTTTATGATGTCCGCAAACATCGTTTCACAGTAATTTGTTCTGTTGTTGAGTTTCGTAATTAATGAAGTGCAGTTTTGATCAGCAGGATGTTTTCAACTGAAATTGCTAAAGGAAATTATGATAAAAGAACACATAAATTTGCGACAGTGAAGGCATAGTTGTTTTTTTCGACAGCCTTGCAGTCTAACTTAACACATTTACATCAGTACTCCACAAGCGTCCTGCCAGTATGTGGCGAAGGATATTTCTGGTACCCGTAACTCATTCCCCTCTTGCCTGATCCACTCACGAGTGGCGAGTGCGAAGAATGATTGCCAGTAAGCCTCTGTATTGTCTCTAATTTCTAGAATTTTCCCGTCGTGGTCATTTAGTGAGATATGTGTGGGAGGAGTTAATATATTGTCCGGCTTTCCCCGGACTGTACTCTCTCGAAATTTCAATACTAAAATTCTCAATGATTCACAACGCCTCTCTTGTAACGTCTGCCACTGGAGTTTGTTGAGAATCTCCATAATTCTGTTGCGTTGACCAAACGATTATGTGACGAAACGCGCTGCTCTTCGTTGGATCTTCTCTGTCTCATCTATCAGTTATCAGTCCCGTCTGATAAGGATTCCATATTAATGAACAGTACTCAAGAAACGGACGCACTAGTCCCTGGTAAGCCACTTCTATCTTGGATGAGTTGCATTTCCTTAAGATTCTTGCTGTAAATCTCAGTCTGGCATCTGTTTTTCCTACTGTTTGTCTTATGTCGTCATTCCGCTTAAGGTCGCTCTGCGCTGGACAGTTACTGCCAGACATTTTACGGTAGTTACTGCTTCCAGCAATTTTTCATCAGTAGCGTAATTGTACAGTAGTGGACTTCTTTTGCCATGTGTGGGCAATGTTGTTGTTGTTGTGGTCTTCAGTCCTGAGACTGGTTTGATGCAGCTCTCCATGCTACTCTATCCTGTGCAAGCTTCTTCATCTCCCAGTACCTACTGCAGCCTACATCCTTCTGAATCTGCTTAGTGTATTCACCTCTTGATCTCCCTCTATGATTTTTACCCTCCACGCTACCCTCCAATACTAAATTGGTGATCCCTCGATGTCTTAGAACATGTCCTACCAACCGATCCCTTCTTCTAGTCAAGTTGTGCCACAAGCTCCTCTTCTCCCCAATTCTATTCAATACCTCCTCATTAGTTATGTGATCTACCCATCTAATCTTCAGCATTCTTCTGTAGCACCACATTTCGAAAGATTCTACTCTCTTCTTGTCTAAACTATTTATCGTCCACGTTTCACTTCCATACATGGCTACACTCCATACAAATACTTTCAAAAACGACTTCCTGACATTTAAATCTATACTCGATGTTAACAAATTTTTCTTCTTCAGAAACGCTTTCCTTGCCATTGCCAATCTACATTTTATATCCTCTCTACTTCGACCATCATCAGTTATTTTGCTCCCCAAATAGCAAAACTCCTTTACTACTTTAAGTATCTCATTTCCTAATCTAATTCCCTCAGCATCACCCGACTTAATTCGACTACATTCCATTATCCTCGTTTTGCTTTTGTTGATGTTCATCTTATACCCTCCTTTCAAGACACTATCCATTCCGCCGGCCGGTGTGGCCGTGCGGTTAAAGGCGCTTCAGTCTGGAACCGCGTGACCGCTACGGTCGCAGTTTCGAATCCTGCCTCGGGCATGGATGTGTGTGATGTCCTTAGGTTAGTTAGGTTTAAGTAGTTCTAAGTTCTAGGGGACTTATGACCACAGATGTTGAGTCCCATAGTGCTCAGAGCCATTTGAGCCACTATCCATTCCGTTCAACTGCTCTTCCAAGTCCTTTGCTGTCTCTGACAGAATTACAATGTCATCGGCGAACCTCAAAGTTTTTACTTTTGCCATGTGTGGGCAATATGTGACATTAATTGACGTTCAGGGTCAACTGCCAGAGCCTGCACCGTTCATCAATCCTCTGGAGGTCATTTTGAAAATAGATACTGTCTTGTGATGTTGCTACCTTCTTACAAAGCGATGAAGTCGATTCTTTTACAATATTTCAACATTTTATCAGCCATTTCGCAGTTCCCCAAACGACTAATAAAGTCCCGCACAATCCACTACAGCTCATATTAACTATAGCATTTCTACAGGCCTAAAGTAACGCGACGCAAGCTATAGTGTTAAAATCGCACTACAGTGTTCTCTCGCCAATGCTGATGGTCGGTTGTGACGACACGCCTTACGACATCAGAAGACCAGCTGTGTAAGAGCAACCAGCAAGATAAAGTCGGATTTTAGAGCGCAATACTTATGCAATGGCCGCCTGTTTTGGTCGTTACGTGTTTCAACGAGGCAATTCGTTGTTCAGTGCCTTGCCTTAACTGCAGTTTTAGAGATAATTATCGTCAGCTATGGAACATCAGTCTCCCGTGAATGTGCGTCAGTAATTCAAGAAGTGATGACCGTTTGAAAAGTCTAGAAGTATTACTGACTTTCTGAGGTTAGAAGCTCCTTTTGGCGCTTTTCGGTGTTTACGAATTAAATCTAGTTTCGAACATTTTACCTCCTGCAAAACACAATGTTTTCCTTTTTTTATTATTTTTTATTCGTACATGTTCCGAACTCGTGTGTATTATCCTCAATGGATGTCTTAAATTTCTCTAAAATATGGTACAACCTTGTTCGGTCCCAATTTTGTTTCTCAAAATTATAACATCTGCATTTCATTTTGTTTTATGGCACAAAAATGGTTCAAATGGCTCTGAGCGCTATGGGACTTAACATCTCAGGTCATCAGTACCCTAGAACTTAGAACTACTTAAACTTAACTAACCTAAAGACGTCACACACATCCATGCCCGAGGCAGGATTCGAACCTGCGACCGTGGCGGTCTTGCGGTTCCAGACTGACACGCCTAGAACCGCTTGGCCACACCGGCCGGCTTTATGGCACAACCGTACATATTTGCAACGTAGCCGGGAAAATATGATTTTCTCTTTTTCCACAAAAAGCCATTTCCTTTTTTTTACATTTTTCTCGAGAGTAACAACAGAAGTGGATGTTCTGGACAACAATTTTCCTTCGTATTGTGCACACTCTGCGTGTACTGTGAGGTGTAACAATGAACAACGTTCACATCATTCTTCATTTCGTTCTCACCTGGTGTCAAACGTTTTCACGCACAGAACATCGTCTCCACAAATAAATTTAACTATGTATCACCGAGCGAGATGGCGCAGTGGTTAGCACACCGGACTTGCATTCGGGAGGACAACGGTTCAAACCCGCGTCTGGCCACCCTTATTTAGGCTTTTCGTAATTTCCCTAAATCGCTTCGGGCACATGCCGGATGGTTCCTGTGAAAGGACACGGCCGACTTCCTTCCCCATTCTTCCCTGATTCGATGGGACCGATGACATCACTGTTTGGTCCCCTCTCCTGAATCACCAACCAAACAACTATGTATCAGTTAATTTTAAGTACATCCCAATCTGCTTCTACACATATCAATCAAGAATATTAAAACTAGGTACTGTAGAGCTTTAAAAAGTAATGCGAATAGTACACAGTCGATTTTTGTAGGACATCTGACAGGAAAACTGCCACCTTGGGCAACTGATCTGAAGGTCCTCGTACAAGTCATCATCCCTACAAAAAATTCGCAATTGAAGGTAACTTCCAGACACAAAAGGCACTAATGGAAGGAAATAATGTTTCGTACGAATACACAACACTATACAGTAATACACTATTTGGTACAATGTAACGATTATGAACAGAGTCTTTCTCAAAGAAGCATAGTATTCAAATATGCTCTGTTATCTAACAGTACTTGCTTTTAAACCCCCACCTTCCGGCCGACGCTTCCGCCATCTCCCCCCCCCCCCCCCCCTCTCTCTCTCTCTCTCTCTCTCTCTCTCTCTCTCTCTCTCTCACACACACACACACACACACACACAAATAAACCGCATATTTTTAGCTCACATCATGCAGCACACAAACTTGTGCTGCCCATTCCAAATCAGCGCCACACTAGACGAAACTAACACGATGAACAAGTGTCAAGTGACCAGCAACTAGAACGCAACATCTGTCGATAATGGTTCAAATGGTTCTGAGCACTATGCGACTTAACTTCTGTAGTCATCAGTCGCCTAGAACTTAGAACTAATTAAACCTAACTAACCTAAGGACATCACACACATCCATGCCTGAGGCAGGATTCGAACCTGCGACCGTAGTGGTTGCCCGGTTCCAGACTGTAGCGCCTAGAACCGCACGGCCACTCCGGCCGGCCTCTGTCGATAAGGTCGACGGATGTGTCGCCAAATTTCGTTTGTTGCACGAAAATGTGGAACACCACTTGAGAGTGAAGTGGAAAAGGCATAAAATATATTGTATACAACTATCAATCGACGAAGAAACACATCAAGGATACACGATAGGACGAAAAACAAAAACAGAACATTCACTGTAGGTACTCTCTGGAAAAGATACACAAACATAATGACTTATTAAAATTTTTTGCTACTATTTTGCTTGTGACATGCTGTTTTTATTTTATTTATTTAATCGTGTCTGAGCTACATCTGTAAATAATTAATAGGCTATATATACTAGGTTACAAATACAACTAAATGATAGTTATACATTCATATATACATTCATGATGTTCACATATCGTAAGTCGTTATTATTGTCTAAAGCAAGGCTCATATCTCTCTCCATTGTTCGACACACTTCACTGCAGCGTCATTGGCGAACCACAAGTCTTGGAAAGTGCATTGGGCCAGCAAAGATGGACAGGTCAACAGGTGTGTCATCGTTTGTTTTCCTCCACATTGGCAGGGCTCTTCTTCGGCGCATCCCCACTTGAACAAGTTATCCTCTAGTCTTCTCATTTGACACCTGAGTCTGTTTAAGCTCTTCCAGACTCTCTATTCCAATTGTGATCCAGGAGGAAGGTTTTCTTTAATGTTCCAACTTTTCAGACTGCCCTTATCCTATGCTGTTAGGCATAAAAGAAGGCCAACCTATACGATCCCATCTTTGAAACGAATGCGACTTCAAGTGAGCAAGCGCAATAAAACATAATGTTTACGAAATAGTGGTTAGGAATAAGACGGAGGATCGATCAAAAGTTTATACATTACGATAAAGAAACAGGGCGAGACCTACTCATGACTCATGGGCGTAGAAACACTTACAAATAAAGAAAAAAGAAGAAAAACGTTGTCTACTGCAGACACGACGTTTTTATTTTTTTAACAAAATTCCAATCTGCTGTCTCATTAGCAAAAAGGCCACCTGCAAAATTGAAGCTTACGTTATTCCTAATTGCGCCCCTTATTTTAGTCCACGATCCCGAAGTTCATGTGTTGTGGTCCGCTGGCGCCAGTACATAAAGCCGGTCGCTCACTACACACAGCACCATGCTGTCACTTGTAACACTAGCGCCTGGTCACATTACCAAGGGACAAAATGTCACAACAACTGTCTCCTTACTGTGGTCGTGACACCAATTCGGCACTTAGATTTCGTTTAGGTCATGGCATTGTGTCAACTTGAGTAACATTACACTTTCATAATGAACAGATGTTTGTGTATTGTTAAACGCCACATCGCACTTCATCTTTGTTTTCGTTCATTAGTGTATCGCCATTCACTTCCAACAGCAGACAGTAAGTTTCTGTATGTTTCAACAACCTGACGTCGAAAGGCCATTGTATTGCACATTTTATTTTGGAAAGTCGTGTAAAGCACAGTAACAACTTGTTTAGAGTGGTAGTTACACAACCCTGTGACAAGACGTGCAGGAAGCTATTCCACTTCGGATACAAGTCCGATATAAGTCTGTGATTTCACTTTCACGTTAGAGAATACATCTGCCTTTTTAAATATGTTGTTATTATTCGTGTTATGCCTTCGAAGAGCGCATTTAGACTAAACTTCATGTCCATTTCCATTGTTTTCTCTGCCCAAACTTCCCTCATTCGTGTGCTGTGTTTCTTCTTCCGTTCTTCGGTCCACTTTAGGTCCTGTGTTCTCTTCGGCTTCTCTTTTTTCCAGTTCGTCCATTGTTCCTTCATCCTCTGGCTGCGTTCTTGTAGTCCTTGTTCGGTACATTGCGTTTGTTTGTTGTGTGGTGTCTCTTGTAGTTTGTTTGTTCTGATCAGGTTCCTAAGGAGTGTTTTGTTTTGTATTGTTTCCTGTATGATATTGAGTTTTTCCATGTCATTTCTTACTTCATTCATCCATTTGTTGTTTTTCCTTGTGCTAACCCAGTCCAAGATCAGTCTCATTATCCTATGTGGCGCCATTCTGCTGAGGTGTCTGTAAACTATAGTCTTCGTTTCCTGTTTTGGTCTGTTATTTTCTCTGTGTGTTCGTATAGTTCTTCAGCTAGCCTCATTATCCATACCCCGTCGCCCCGAATTTTTTCCTGAGTATTTTTCGTTCCGTCTTCTCTATCTGTTTGATTCGTGTCTGTCATTGTACTAACATCTGTTCAGAGCACGACCTGTGTTTACGAAACCCAGCCTGGTATTTGCCAATCAGGTGGTCTGTTTGCTTCTCTAATCTATTTAGCAGTGCTTTCGAAAGTATCTTATATGTGACAGGTAACAGTGAGATACCCCTATAGTTGTTTGGGTCCGACTCATCCCCTTTCTTATGTGGAGGGTATAGCAGAGCTGTGCGCCACTCTTTCGGTATCCCTTCTGTTTCCCATATCTGTTTCATGATGTTGTGTATGTGCTCTGTGAGATCCGGGTCTTGTAGCTTCCAGAATTCCACAATGACTCCATCCTCTCCTGATACGCTATTGTTCTTGCGGTTCTTGATGATTTCTCTTGCTTATTCCACCAGTAGCGGTTCGCTATCTGGGTTTGGTGCGGGTCCCTCTGTGTCCAGTTTGTCTGTTGGTGATTCTGCGTTTAGGAGTTTCTCGAAGTACTTTGCTGGGAGGTTACAGTTGTTCTTGGCTCTGAGCACTATGGGACTTAACATCTAAGGTCATCAGTCCCCTAGAACTTAGAACTACTTAAACCTAACTAACCTAAGGACATCACACACATCCATGCCCGAGGCAGGTTTCGAACCTGCGACCGTAGCGGTCGCGCGGTTCCAAACTGAAGCGCCTAGAACCGCTCGGCCACATCGGCCGGCAGTTGTTCTTGGTATTGATCTCTAGTGTGCCGTCCAGTCTCCTAAAGTAGAGGTTCGGTGCTTGGTATTTCATCATGTTTTCTCTGAATGTCCTGCAGAAGTTCCTCGTGTTGTTCCTTGTGAAGTCTGCTTCTATCTCTTCTAGTTTCTGTTTGTCGTAGTTTTGTTTTTCTTTACGGATAATTTTACTTGTCTGTTTCGGTGTTTTAATAACATCTTGCCAGTTTTCTGGTATCTTGTTGCTATTAAACTTCTTCTATGTGTTGATTCGTCTTTCGATTGTTTGGTCACATATGTGGTTCCACCAGCGGTGTTTCCTGGTTCTCGGTGCTATTGATAATTTCATGGCTTCCTGAAGCTTTCATGATAGCTGTTCCCAGTTTTGCGTTATTCCTA
This sequence comes from Schistocerca serialis cubense, assembly GCF_023864345.2. Classification (NCBI taxonomy): domain Eukaryota; kingdom Metazoa; phylum Arthropoda; class Insecta; order Orthoptera; family Acrididae; genus Schistocerca; species Schistocerca serialis. Next base: position 109,064,248 of record NC_064641.1, on the reverse strand, counting down.
CCTTAATTTTCTCCAGTATTTTCTCTTGGTTGAGTGTTACATATTCTGAGTCTGGTCTAATGATCTTAGTTTTCTGTTATTTCCTCTTAGGGATTAGGCGTGTCTTTATCTTTAGTAGACGATGATCCGAGTCAAAGAAGCCCTTTCGTGTGTTAATTTTCTGGACTTCCCTCTGTGCTTCTCTTTGCTTTATGACGTGGTCGATCTGTAATTCTCTCTTGTCATTTGGGAGTTTCCATGTGGTTAACTTTTGTGTGGGTTTCTTGAAATTCATTGACATGACTTTGAGGTCATGGGTCTCGCATAATTCTATCAGGTGTCTCCTGCTTAGATCTGTGTCACGGTGTAGTGTGTATCTTCGTTTAATGTGTCTGTATTCCTGTTCTTTTGCTAATTTTGCGTTAAAGTCTCCTACAATAATTTTAGTTCGATGTGTAAATATTTTCTTGATTGTCTCCTCAATTAATATCCAAAAGTCATCAATGGCGTCTGGGTCCTTCCTGTTGTGGTCATTTGTTGGTGCGTGTGGTTGGTTGGTTGGTTTGGGGAAGGAGACCAGACAGCGTGGTCATCGGTCACGTGCGTGTGCGTTGCGTTTATAATCGTGTATGCCCTGTTTTCCGATTTAATTGTCAGTGTGTTGATTATTTCGTTAGGCGATTTGAAACCCATTACTGTGTCTGTGATTGAGCTGTGTACTGCGAATCCTGCGCCATAGAGCCTGAGGTTCTTTCTGTGTACCTTACGGTTTTCCCTTGTATATTCTGTAGTTCCCTGTGTTGAAATGGTATCCTTGGGGATCTTGTTTCTTGTACTGCGCATATTTTAATCTTGAACCTGTCTAAACGATGTGTGAGCTGTTTCATCCTGCCTGTTTGAGTAGTGTGTTCACGTTGAGTGTTGCGATGTAGCGTTTCTGTTTTTTTGTCTGGAGGGAGTTTAAGAAGCGCTCCGATTCTTCTCGTGATGTCTGTGAGCCCCCGGAATCCGATCCTCACGACCGTTCCAGTCTATTGACTGGGGCCTGGGGTAGTGAGATTTTCCTCGTTGTTCCAAAGACTGCAGGTTGCTGAACATTCGTTGGAACTTACGCATTCCACTCAGGGCGGTGGAAGCAAATACGTACCTCGCGTGTCCTGCAGTCTTAGTACAAATGAGATCAGTGACACGCCATCTGTCGAAACACAGAGGAAGTACGAAGGAGGGAAATATTTTGAGGGAAAGGGTTTATCGTACGCTCGTATACATCTTCTCTCTAACACTGTGTTTTTCAGCTTGCCCGTAGTTTCCATGTTTTTGTCCAACACCTGTACATCACCCAACGAGAATGTCAGTATCGTAACTCTCACTTCATGCTGCTGCGTACACAGCTCAAGAGATACACATTAATGGGGCACGAGAAGCCGCCAGCACACAGACACATTACCCGCCAATTGGGATTAGGTAGCCCCACTCCCCCCTCCACGCTTCCGCCCCTACCGGCCCACACGTCCACCGGTGCGTCCCTTCCACCCGCTGATAATGCTGCCACAGAGACCGTCGTCAATGGCGTACTGCTTCGCTTACGTCAAGTACGGGCGTGACGTGGAGACGCACCCGCCGTGAGGAACAAAAGACGACGAGCCACCGGCACTCCAGTCGCTCAGTTCCGTCACAGTTCCACCACAGTTCCAGTAGTTACGCACGGAACGGGGTTCTGGCAGTTTTGTTCCGAAGCTACTACAGTTCCGTCTTTTCTACAGACAGCTGCGAAGTTCTACAGTGATTACAGTTCCATCACAGCAGTCGTTATTTACGGAGCAACAGGAGCTGTTAACTACGAGTGTCTGCACGTTAATGTCAGTCGAATTATAAGCTGCCAGAGGCATAAAATTTAAATGAACTTGTTTCTCAGTTGTATTGGGTATAGAACTTGAATCACCACGCATGAAGCCACCAGAAAATTAGGTAACATATTTTAAATATTCTGTCCTAATAAATGATACTTACGCTTTTAAATTGTGTAGCCACATTTGTATTCTAGCGTCGCCCTGTCACAATAGTGTATGAATAGATACTGATAGCGTACATATACTGTCACCTTGGAGAGAACAATAGCAGGAATTTCATTTTGTTATACAATGCTTGTTCGAAATGAATCGTTAGTAACATTCAATTACAACAACCCAATACTGTACTTTTTATTTTTACGTGTGTTCTATAACTGGAGAGTGGAACTACAAAGGAGTAGGGACTCGTTACGTGAACACTCCGTCTTCAGGCCACGAGTGGCCTACCGGTACCATCCGACCGCCGTGTCATCCTCAGTGGAGGATGCGGATAGGAGGGGCGTGGGGTCAGCACACTGCTCTCCCGGTCGTTATGATGGTATTCTTGACCGGAGCCGCTACTATTCGGTCGAGTATCTCCTCAATTGGCATCACGAGGCTGAGTTCACCCCGAAAAATGGCAACAACGCTTGGCGGCCTGGATGGTCACCCATCCAAGTGCCGACCACGCCCGACAGCGCTGAACTTCGCTGACCTCACGGGAACCGGTGTATCTACTGCTGCAAGACCGTTCGTTATGTGAGCAGGAGCATGAATTGTCTCATCTGCCCTGGACACCACAGCCGCCCGACCTCAATATTACTGAGCCTTCGTGGTCTGCTCTACAGAGAAGGGTGCGTGATTGCTGACGACCCATATAGTCGTTATCTGAACTTGACGCCATTTTGCCTTAAGAATTATGCAAGATTTCCCTGTAAACCAAACACGATCTGCATTTATCCTTTCAGATATGACTGGAAGCTGTTTTGAATGCTAACAGCTTTCCTGTACAGTGTTAAGCGCGGTAATGTGTTTTATTTTTTATGTTTCCATTTTTTTTTCCAGCCTCGCTGTAAACTCTTTCATGAAGTAGGGTAATGTAATATAAGTGACTAAATTAAAATTTCTTATCTTTTCAATCAGAATTTTGATAAACTCTTTCGTTTCAAATGCTCAACTCTTTCGAAGTCCTAGTTTCCTTTTCAGCAACAAACTGATGTGGAATTTAATCTTTTGTTACCTGATTCTCTTCATACTATTTATGTGGTGTTAAACTTATATCTCTGTAGAACTTAGGCCGGCCGGAGTGGCCGAGCGGTTCTAGGCGATTCAGTCTGGAACTGCGAGACCGCTACGGTCGCAGGTTCGAATCCTGCCTCGGGCATGGATGTGTGCGATGTCCTTAGGTTAGTCAGGTTTAAGTAGTTCTAAGTTGTAGGGGACTGATGACCTCAGATGTTAAGTCCCATAGTGCTCAGAGCAATTTGAACCATTTCTTTGTAGAACTTAGTACTACTTCTGCCACCTTTTACTAAAAATGGATATCATGTCAAATTCTTTCTAGTCATCAGCAATTTTGAGACGTTGCAAGCATTTTTCAACCATATCCTGGAAGAACCCAATGTACTGTTTATTTCTTTAGTGTTTGCTGTTAGAGCTTAGTGCAGTTATTATTATAAATCTATTTCTTTGGGATTGCTGATTCTGTACGTGTTATTATACTATACGGAAGTTACAGCAATAAAACCTCTGAAACTATGTAATAGGATGAATGATTGTGGGACTCGCAAGTTAGGTAATCTGCAGTAACACTTTGTGAACCATAGATAAAAGAGAGGAATGCGTATTCTCCTCTCTGCATGCGAGTATTTCAGTGAGTATGCAGTCCAGTTTCATAATTGGTTATATTTTTATTATACATACTAGACTTTTAGACTGTAAAAGTACGAAAAAATTAAATACGAGAAACACGTAAACCAATTCAAGATAATCAAGAATCGTCTGCATATTCTGAAAGCTACAGGTGAGCAAGATCTCAAATAAGTAAAATTCAATGATTCCAGACTCTATCTTCATCATTTAGTTCGCTATTATTTATTTACACTGTTGCAACTACTATAAGCTGATTCATAATTATGTCTGATACCATGGACTCACTACGAATTACTACCTGGTGCCTCCGCAAAGTGTGCCTTTAGCAATCTATGGTACTGACTGTATCAACTGAGTTAGCTTAACATTATTATTCGTTTTCTCTTTTCTTTTTTTTTAATTTCACTGGCATTTCAACTAATATCGACTTCGTATGAAAACAAACACTTTCATTCTTCAGTAACGTCTGTTGATTGCCTTTAGATGTTAGGAATTGTAGCTTATTTGCATCTTAATTTGATTAATGATAACATAGTGCCTCTTTCTACTTACTGCTTATAATCTGCGATAAATATTTAGGAAACACTGAACATCTTGTATTACTGGTAGATTAAATTATTCTCATTCTCAACGGTTGGATGGAAACACATACTGAGGTGACTAAAATTATGCAATAGCAATATGCACGTGTACTGAGGGCGGTGTTATCGCGTACACAAAGTATAAAAGAGTAGCGCATTGGCGGAACTGTCACCTGTACTCAGGTGATCCAAATGAAAAGGTTTCCGACGTGATTATGCCCGTACGACTTGAACACGGAAATGTAGTTGGAGCTCGACGCATGGGACAATCCATTTCGGAAATCGTTACGGAATTCAGTACTCCGAGATCCACAGTGTCAAGAGTCTGCCTATGATACCAAATTTCAGGCATTACCTCTCACCATGGACAACGAAGTGGCCGAGGGTCTTCACTTAACGATCGAGAGCAGCGGCGTTTGCGTAGACTTGTCAGCGCTAACAGACAAGTGACACTGCGCGAAATAACCGCAGTAATCGATGTGGCGCATACGATTAACGTGTCCGTTAGGACAGTGAGGCGAAATCTAGCGTCAGTGGGTTATGCCAGCAGACGACTGGCGCGAGTGGAATTTGTAGCAGCACGACATCTCCTGCAGCGCCACTCCTCCGCTCGTGACCATATCGGTTGGACACTAGACGACTGAAAACCGCGGCCTGGTCAGATGAGTCCTGATTTCAGTTGCTAAGAGTCGATAGTAGGGTTCGAGTGTAGCACAGACCCCACGAAGCCATGGATCAAAGTTTTCAACAACGCACTATGTAAGCTGGTGGTGGCTTCTTAATGGTGTGGGCTGTGTTTACATGCAATGGGCTGGGTTCTCTGGTCCAAATGAACCGTACATTGACCGGAAATGGTCCTGTTCAGCTACTTGGAGACTATTTGCAGCCATTCGGAAACACGTCAGTGGGCCACAGTTGTTCACAGTTTGTTTGAAGAACATTCTGGACAATTCAAGCTAATGATTTGGCCACACAGATTGTTCGACATGAATCCCATCTACACTACTGGGCAGTAAAATTGCTACACCAAGAATAAATACAGATGATGAAAGGGTATTCATTGCACAAACATATTACACTAGTACAGACATGTGATTACATTTTCACGCAATTTGGGTGCACAGATCCTGAGAAATCAGTACCCAGAACAACCACCTCTGGCCGTAATAACGGTCTTGATACGCCTGGGCATTGAGTCAAATAGAGCTTGGATGGCGTGTACAGGTACAGCTGCCCATGCAGCTCCAACACGATACCACAGTTCATCAAGAGTGGTGACGCGTTTTGTGACAAGCCAGTTGCTCGGCCACCATTGACCAGACGTTTTCAGTTGGTGAGAGATCTGGAGAATGTGCTGGCCAGGCCAGCAGTCGAACATTTCCTGTATCCAGACAGTCCCGTACAGGACCTCCAACATGTGGTCGTGCATTATCCTGCTGAAATGTAGGGTGTCGCAGGAATCTAATGAAGGGTAGAGCCACGGGTCGTAACACATCTGAAATGTAACGTCCCCTGTTCATAGTGGCGTCAGTGCGAACAAAAGGTGACCGAGCGTGTAACCAATGGCACCCTATACCATCACGCCGGGTGATACGCCAGTATAGTGATAACGAATACACGCTTCCAATGTCCGTTCACCGCGATGTCGCCAAACACGGATGCGACCATCATGATTCTGTAAACAGAACCTGGATACATCCGAAAAAATGACGTTTTGCTATTCGTGCACCCAGGTTCGTCGTCGAGTACACCATCGCATGCGCTCCTGCCAGTGATGCAGCGTCAAGGGTAACTACAGCCATGGTCTCCGAGCTGATAGTCCATGCAGCTGCAAACGTCTGCGAACTGTTCGTGCAGAGGGTTGTTGTCTTACAAACGTCCCCATCTGTTGACTCAGGGATCAAGACGTGGCTGCACGATTCGTTACAGCCATGCGGATAAGATGCCTGTCATCTCGACTGCTAGTGATACGCGGCCGTTCGGATCCAGCACGGCGTTCCGAGTTACCCTCCTGAACCCACCGATTGCATATTCTGCTAATCGCAACGCGAGCAGCAATGTCGCGATACGATAAACCGCAATCGCGATAGACTACAATCCGACCTTTATCAAAGTCGGAAACGTGATGGTACGCATTTCTCCTCGTTACACGAGGCATCACAACAACGTTTCACCAGGCAACGCCGGTCAACTGCTGTGTGTGTATGAGAAATCGGTTGGAAACTTTCCTCATGTCAACATTTTGTAGGTGACGCCACCGGCGCCAACCTTGTGTGAATGCTCTGAAAAGCTAATCATTTGTATATCACAGCATCTACTTCGTGTCGGTTAAATTTCACGTCTGTAGCACGTCATCTTCGTGGTGTAGCAATTTTAATGGCCAGAAGTATATCATTTATGGAACACATCACTATTATGGAGAACTATAATTGCAACATGACTGAATATTTCTGCAGGGGACTTCCAATGACTTCTTAAATCGGCGCTATGTCACATTGTTGCACTACGCCGGGCAGAAGGGGGTCCGAGATGATATTTGGAGATGTGCCATGAATTTTGTCATCTCAGTGTAAATTATCGACAAAGCTGTCTACTCCTTAGCGTTACTTAATACTGATTACATCGATACACTGATTACTCTATTATCCTCCACAAAACCCGTTATTACATATCAGTTCCTTTTTCATCTAGTCCCGTAACACAAGTTAGCAAAGCTGACAGAATTTTCCTATACGTGATTTACTGAACAGACATAATTACAGTAACGAATTCAATTGACATTGGGCTGTTTCAGAGTGTTAGGAGAATTACATCCATCACAGCCGTGAGCAGGCGGCAGTCGAGATGCTCCAGCAGTGAGATTTGGCTCTACAGCAGCCCGCCAGTGTGCTGATGGTTCCCGTGAGATATGCGCGTCCTGAGAGTCTCATTTTTACGTTTAATTTATCGCGCGCCCTGAGAGCCAGTCCGCGGGATTAAGCGAGATCCACGCCCCTCCTCTCGCCTCGGCAGTCGGAGCCGCATTAGTAGTCGCGCGGGGTTGCGGCCATTATGCGCTAATTAATGGCCGTTAAAGGAATTTATCGGCGCTCTGTTTCCCCAGGTCCCGCGAACAGTTCTTTGTCCTTCAGTCCTTCCTCCCCCCACCTCCCCTCTCCCTTCCCACCCACCCACCCACGCCGTTCTGTGTAAATCGCACGGACTCCCTCACTGTCGGGAAAATGAACGCAGTAAATTGTCAAGATATCTTGCGCCTTCCCCATTTGTCCTCGATCGAAAGTAAGATGTGAGTCTAGTAGCTGACGCAATCAGGCTCAGTCGTCGGCCTTTGCTCGTGATTGCTGTTGAGTTCCCCAAAGATGCACTCAACATGTTTATGACTAGGTCTTAAATTAAATCGAATCACTCAAGATTTTCTAAGATGGCTGCATGGGGGTACATCGTCACGAACACCATTTTACCGCAGTGTCGTACTGTTCTTGCAGTGAAGTCACTTCGACGCTCTTAGACCGGAATTTTGTCTGTGCCTACGTGCTTTGAGTTATTGCGAACAGGCAACGTGACTGCAAAAGAGCGCTATCCACTCTAATTTACAGGAGGGGTATAAGATTCGACTCACAGATTTACAGACCAGTGTCACTGATGTCTGTCTTTTCTAGGGTCCTAAATCATATTCTAAGCCCAAACAACGTTTCCTTCACGGAGTAAAACGTGCTTCTTTCAGTGAATCACCGCAGGCTCATGGAAACTCACTGGTATGCACCGCAGTTTGTTTTATTCATACATCTTGCAAACAAGGATCCATCTTTCCTAAAGGCTTTCAACACTGCATCGCATCGTGTACTACTAAACCAACATAAAGTCTTGGTATGTTTCTTCGCAAATATGTTAAAGGCTCTATGAACGTGTGACTAATAGTGCCCAGTACTTCCTAACTGACAGCCATTGTTCAGCTGGAACGGAAGTATAAGGGGCAGTCAAGTGAAACTGACACAATTGGGGAAAAATGTAAGTAAACTGTTTATTATTTCAAAGGTAATCTTCATAGCTGTTAATACACTTACCCCACTGTGAGACAAGGCGTTCAGTGCCTGCATGGAAAAACGTTTGTGGTTGTCTGCGGAACTATGATACTACCCAGGCATGCACTTCTTCGTCCAGAGTAAACCGACTGCCTCGAATGTTGTCAGGCTGACATGTTTTCAAGACTGTTTCGAGTAGCTCCAGAAGTTTCACTGGGAAGCCCTTACTCACCCTCCATAGTCGCGATCTCTCCCCATGCGACTTCCAAGTTTTTGGAGATCTGAGGAAAGACATTCGTGGACGTAGATTTCCTCCGGACCAAGAGGTGCACGTGTCGGTCCGACCAGAGTTCTGTAGCCAACCGCAAATATTTGTCCACGAAGGTACTGACCGTCTTTTCCCACAGTGCGTTAAGTCTATTAACAGCTACAGCGATTACCTTTAAAATAATTTACAGCTTTTCAATTTGTCTCGTTTCAGTTTGACTGCCCCTCATATATTGAAGCGTCAAAGAAACTGGTATAGGCATGCCTATTCAAATACAGAGATATGTAAACAGGCAGAATACCGCACTGCGCTCGGCAACGCCTATATAAGACAACAAGGGTCTGGTGCAGTTGTTAGGTAGGTTACTGCTGCTGCAGTGACCGTTTATCGAGATTTGAGTGAGTTTGAACGTGATGTCATAGTCGGCGCAAGAGCGATGGGACACAGCGCCTCCGAGTTAGCGATGGGGTGGGGATTTTCCCGTATGACTATTTCACGAGTGTACCGTGAACATCAGGAATCCGGTGAAACATCAGATCTCCGACATCGCTGCGGTCGGAAAAAGATCCTGCGAGAACAGGACCAACGACAACTGAAGAGAATCGTTCAACGTGACAGGAGTGTAGCCCTTCCGCAAACTGCTATACATTTCAGTGCTGGGCCATCAACAAGTGTCAGCTTGCGAAGCATTCAACAAAATATCATCGATATGGGATTTCGGAGCTGAGGGCTCACTCCTGTACCCTTGATGACTGCACGACACAAAGCTTTACGCCTCCCCTGGGCCCGTCAACACCGACATTGGACTATTGATGACTGGAAACATGTTGCCTGGTCGGACGAGTCTCGTTTCAAAGAGTATCGAGCTGATGGATGTGTACAGGTCTGGAGACAACCTCATGAATCCATGGACCCTGTATGTCAGTAGGGGAATGCTCAAGCTGGTAAAGACTCTGTAATGATGTGGGACCCCTGATCCGTTCAGATACGACTCTGTCATAGCACCTGCATCCATTTATACCCATTGTGCATTCCAACGCACGGGGCAATTCCAACTGGACAATGCAGCCCCCCACACGTCCAAATTTGCTACAGAGTGGCTCCACTCTTCTGAGTTTAAGCACTTCCGTTGGCCACCAAACTCACCAGTCATGAACATTATTGAGCAGCTCTGGGATGCCTTGCAACGCGCAGTAAAGAAGAGACCTCCACCTCCTCGTACTGTCACGGATTTCTGGACAGCCCTGCAGGATTCATGGCCTCAGTTCCCTCCAGCACTGCTTCAGACATTAATCGAGTCCATGCCAAGTCGTGTTGGGGCAGTTCTGCGTGCTCGCGGGCGCCATACACAATATTAGGCAGGTGTACCAGTTTCTTTGGCCCTTCAGAGTAACATGAGCTGTTCTCCAAGAAAGCGTATAACAGCAACCTCCGTTGTTCTCATTCTAGATAAACGAGTTATAAGCAGACTGTTCTATGCTGTTGTGCACAGGAAACTAAATTTGCTGCAGCGATAAACACCATCAGCTGTGTGTATTAGTTTCATTGAATTGTAACCGACTTAGATGATACAATCCACTATCTTTAGGCCCTTACACAGATACAGCAAACGTTTCACTATCACACAAATCGGTAGATGAATTATGCTGAACCAATCTAAATTATACGTGTGTATGGGGCTATCATAGTATTAAGACTTTAACAGACAACAGCTACATATAGAGCTCCACTGTAACGTATGTGTAATACCTAACAATATGAAGTAAACCTATGTGCAGCCTCTCATTTATGTGTATGTAGTGCTCTCACTGAGTAATGCACATGTTGCGTAGATTATTTAGATTTCAGTAGCTGTTACACGTATTTTCCAGTGAAGCTCTATCAGTAGCTGATGTCTGTTACTGTTTTAATAGCAATGTAGTCACATGCATTTATAGAATGTAAACTGATTCAGTATAATTCAACTTAAGAAAGTGTGCTGTATCTATCTTGGGGCGTGTAGATAGTGGATTCTTTTAAAGAAACCTGTTGCAATTACATAAAAGTAAATCACACAGCTGATGGTGTTTATTATTGCTATACATAAACAGAACATCTGCTGTCCAATTTTCCATCAGAAATTGGTTGTGTGAAAATTGGGAGCTATAATCTTTGAGCGGTCGTAAACCAATACAAAATCACTTGGACAGAATTTACACTTAGTGTAATCAGTGCCAGCTGTCTTCATATGTCGATGGATGCAAGGCAGTGCACAACAAACAGAAAAGATCCGATGGTATTCAATTACGAGTTAGTGGTGACCATTTAATATTTACAGATAATTCAAAGAAATTGTTTAAGATTGGACGATCACGTAAAAACCACTGACAATGAAGGTGGATGGAAGATTGGATTCGTTGGAAGGGCGCTGCATATATGCAGTGCACCTCTAAAGAAAATCACGTACGAGGCGCCGGTGCAACAAAATCTACAGTATTGTTCCAGCGTTTGGAGTCTGCATCAAGCACGTTCGACAACAGACTTTTTACGAGTTGAGAGCGTTGCTACCAGGATTGTAGAATTTCAGTTCCTAGACGATTCCACCCCCCCCCCCCCCCCCCCCATGAACCATGGACCTTGCCGTTGGTGGGGAGGCTTGCGTGCCTCAGCGATACAGGTAGCCGTACAGTAGGTGCAACCACAACGGAGTGGTATCTGTTGAGAGGCCAGACAAACGTGTGGTTCCTGACGAGGGGCAGCAGTCTTTTCAGTAGTTGCAAGGACAACAGTCTGGATGATTGACTGATCTGGCCTTGTAACAATAACCAAAACGGCCTTGCTGTGCTGGTACTGCGAACGGCTGAAAGCAAGGGGAAACTACAGCCGTAATTTTTCCCGAGGGCATGCAGCTTTACTGTATGATTAAATGATGATGGCGTCCTCATGGGTAAAATATTCCGGAGGTAAAATAGTCCCCCATTCGGATCTCCGGGCGGGGACTACTCAAGAGGATGTCGTTATCAGGAGAAAGAAAACTGACGTTCTACGGATCGGAGCGTGGAATGTCAGATCCCTTAATCGGGCAGGTAGGTTAGAACATTTAAAAAGGGAAATGGATAGGTTAAAGTTAGATATAGTGGGAATCTGTGAAGTTCGGTGGCAGGAGGAACAAGACTTCTGGTCAGGTGACTACAGGGTTACAAACACAAAATCAAATAGGGGTAATGCAGGAGTAGGTTTAATAATGAATAGGAAAATAGGAATGCGGGTAAGCTACTACAAATAGCATAGTGAACGCATTATTGTGGCCAAGATAGATACGAAGCCCACACCTACTACAGTAGTACAAGTTTATATGCCAACTAGCTCTGCAGATGACGAAGAAATTGAAGAAATGTATGATGAAATAAAATAAATTATTCAGATAGTGAAGCGAGACGAAACTTTAATAGTCATGGGTGACTGGAATTCGAGTGTAGGAAAAGGGCGAGAAGGAAACGTAGTAGGTGAATATGGATTGGGGCTAAGAAATGAAAGAGGAAGCCGCCTGGTAGAATTTTGCACAGAGCACAACATAATCATAGCTAACACTTGGTTTAAGAACCATGAAAGAAGGTTGTATACATGGAAGAACCCTGGAGATACTAAAAGGTATCAGATAGATTATATAATGGTAAGACAGAGATTTAGGAACCAGGTTTTAAATTGTAAGACATTTCCAGGGGCAGATGTGGACTCTGACCACAATCTATTGGTTATGACCTGTAGATTAAAACTGAAGAAACTGCAAAAAGGTGGGAATTTAAGGAGATGGGACCTGGATAAACTGAAAGAACCAGAGGTTGTACAGAGTTTCAGGGAGAGCATAAGGGAACAATTGACAGGAATGGGGGAAAGAAATACAGTAGAAGAAGAATGGGTAGCTTTGAGGGATGAAGTAGTGAAGGCAGCAGAGGATCAAGTAGGTAAAAAGACGAGGACTAGTAGAAATCCTTGGGTAAAAGAAGTAATATTGAATTTAATTGATGAAAGGAGAAAATATAAAAATGCAGTAAATGAAGCAGGCAAAAAGGAATACAAACGTCTCAAAAATGAGATCGACAGGAAGTGCAAAATGGCTAAGCAGGGATGGCTAGAGGACAAATGTAAGGATGTAGAGACTTATCTCACTAGGGGTAAGATAGATACTGCCTACAGGAAAATTAAAGAGACCTTTGGAGATAAGAGAACGACTTGTATGAATATCAAGAGCTCAGATGGAAACCCATTTCTAAGCAAAGAAGGGAAAGCAGAAAAGTGGAAGAAGTATATAGAGGGTCTATACAAGGGCGATGTACTTGAGGACAATTTTATGGAAATGGAAGAGGATGTAGATGAAGATCAAATGGGAGATACAATACTGCGTGAAAAGTTTGACAGAGCTCTGAAAGACATGAGTCGAAACAAGGCCCCTGGAGTAGACAACATTCCATTGGAACTACTCACGGCCTTGGGAGAGCCAGTCCTGACAAAACTCTACCATATGGTGAGCAAGATGTATGAAACAGGTGAAATACCCTCAGACTTCAAGAAGAATATAATAATTCCAATCCCAAAGCAAGCAGGTGTTGACAGATGTGAAAATTACCGAACAATCAGTTTAATAAGCCACAGCTGCAAAATACTAACACGAATTCTTTACAGACGATTGGAAAAACTAGTAGAAGCCGACCTCGGGGAAGATCAGTTTGGATTCCGTAGAAACACTGGAACACGTGAGGCAATACTGACCTTACAACTTATCTTAGAAGAAAGATTAAGGAAAGGCAAACCTACGTTTCTAGCATTTGTAGACTTAGAGAAAGTTTTTGACAATGTTGACTGGAATACTCTCTTTCAAACTCTAAAGGTGGCAGGGGCAAAATACAGAGAGCGGCAGGCTATTTACAATTTGTACAGAAACCAGATGGCAGTTAGAAGAGTCGAGGGACATGAAAGGGAAGCTGTGGTTGGGAAGGGAGTAAGACAGGGTTGTAGTCTCTCCCCGATGTTATTCAATCTGTATATTGAGCAAGCAGTAAAGGAAACAAAAGAAAAATTCGGAGTAGGTATTAAAATCCATGGAGAAGAAATAAAAACTTTGAGGTTCGCCGATGACATTGTAATTCTGTCAGAGACAGCAAAGGACTTGGAAGAGCAGTTGAATGGAATGGACAGTGTCTTGAAAGGAGGATATAAGATGAACATCAACAAAAGCAAAACGAGGATAATGGAATGTAGTCGAATTAAGTCGGGTGATGCTGAGGGAATTAGATTAGGAAATGAGACACTTAATGTAGTAAAGGAGTTTTGCTATTTGGGGAGCAAAATAACTGAAGATGGTCGAAGTAGAGAGGATATAAAATGTAGACTGGCAATGGCAAGGAAAGCGTTTCTGAAGAAGAGAAATTTGTTAACATCGAGTATAGATTTAAGTGTTAGGACGTCATTTCTGAAAGTATTTGTATGGAGTGTAGCTATGTATGGAAGTGAAACATGGACGATAAATGGTTTGGACAAGAAGAGAATAGAAGCTTTCGAAATGTGGTGCTACAGAAGAATGATGAAGATTAGATAGGTAGACCACATAACTAATGAGGAAGTATTGAATAGGATTGGGGAGAAGAGAAGTTTGTGGCACAACTTGACCAGAAGAAGGGATAGGTTGGTAGGACATGTTCTGAGGCATCAAGGGATCACCAATTTAGCATTGGAGGGCAGCGTGGAGGGTAAAAATCGTAGAGGGAGACCAAGAGATGAACACACTAAGCAGGTCCAGAAGGATGTAGGTTGCAGTAGGTACTGGGAGATGAAGAGGCTTGCACAGGATAGAGTAGCATGGAGAGCTGCATCAAACCAGTCTCAGGACTGAAGACCACAACAACAACAGACGATTCCACGGAAAATATCCTTGTTCCTTTTCATATCTGTGCACCTAATTTTCAGTATTCGTCTGTAGCAACACATTTCAATCGTTTTGATTCTCCTATGTTCCGGTTTTCCCACAATCCATGTTTCGCTACCACACAAGACTGTGCTCGATACTTTCAGTCCCAGAAATTTATTCCTCAAATTAAGGCTTATGTTTGATACTAATAGACATCTCTTGGCCAAGAACTCCCTCTTTGTCTGTGATGGTCTGCTTTTTGTGTCCTCCTTGCTTCGTCGGTCATTGGTTGTTTTGCTGCCAAGGTGGGAGAATTTCTTAACTTTGTCAAATTCATGATCACCAATTTAAATGTTAAAGTTCTCATTTCTGCTACGTATCATATTTCTTCGGTTTACTAGTCCACGTATATTTGGCCACGCGGGATTAGCCGAGCGGTCTAGGGCGCTGCAGTCAGGGACTGTGCGGCTGGTCCCGGCGGAGGTTCGAGTCCTCCCCCGGGCATGGGTGTGTGTGTTTGTCCTTACGATAATTTAGATTAAGTAGTGTGTAAGCTTAGAGACTGATGACCTTAGCAGTTAATTCCCATAAGATTTCATACACATTTGAACATCTTTTTGAACGTATATTTGTTTCACATACAACTATAAACGCCGTATCTACGTGCAGTAGTCACTCTGGATATCTCATGTTGGATAAATTCCGAAACGCTTCATGTGAGCTGTATAGTCATTCTTTGCCTGATATTTGACTTTTATCATTGCAATTCAGTCAGCCTGAATGGAGAACTACTGGTTGTAATAACAATGGTCGCCTTCATCCTGCATGACTTTATGTTACGTTTATATCATTCACATTAAAAGTTCACGAAAATCTTGCAATCCCTGGGACCAACGTCTTGCCAGTATCAGCGTCGATAACAGGCAAAAATGGTCGAGATTCTCCATTCACGGAATGGATGAACTCCGTGTATATAACTAATTAGATCTGTACGGAGCCCTCAATGCGCGAGTCGTACTGGAAACTGGCCAGTTTCTTTAATTTGGGAATGAAATTCAAAATTTACTTTGTTAGTCTATTTCCATTCATTCTGAAAATATGAAAATGAAACTGAAGTCTGCTTTTCCTTGCAGTGTCTGTGATTGTTTCTGTGCTACTGTACAGATCTTCATTTCTCTTCTTTGTCCAGAAATAGTCGTGGTCCTAGCACTGACCCCTGAGACAGTCCCCCACTAAAATCTGTCCTAATCAGAAGCCACCGCTCATCCGTGCTCATTACTGTGGAGAACGGCCAATTGCTGTCTTTCAGTTGCATTAGTGCACAACCTGTAGAGTCCTCAGTCCACGTCGAGCCCCGACTCCAAAACTGTGGATGGCGGAGGGAATTCCGGGCGTCTTTCACTCCTCTCCACCCCCCATCCCCCTCCCCCCGCGTAGCCCTAAGATGAAGCCCCGGCTGACAGTATTCGGTTTACTCAGGAAGTCTGGCTACATAAGCCGACCTCTGCACGTCTACAGCGACATCTGGCGAACAAAGCTCAGCCTTGTAATAACTTCTCTTGAGACCTATCGACTCGTCTTTTACTGTCTGTCTCCAGCTGTGCAGATCTTCAACGAACAGCCAACATCTCTCGTCTTCTGCCACTGAGGCTGCCTCTGGCTTTCAAAAGTGAGTGACCACTCTGTAATTTAATTTTAAAAGTTTTCTGATTGTAAATGCCATGGACACCCACTAACGTGTAGCACACATGTGCATATTCTGTTCCAAAACTGATCTACATCTACATATACAGTACACTCCAGAAACGACTGTAAAGTGCATGCCATAGGCTGCTTCACATTGTAGCACATATTAGGTGTCCTCCCGTGCCATTTGGAGCCCAGGAAGATTGGTTGCTTCAATGTGTGAGCACGCTGTAATTGGTCTAACTTTTACAGTCAGGCTCTACAAGAGAGAGCGGTTATCCGTAATTGTACTATTCCTGCGTTCATCACCTAATACTGATTTCTGAAACTTGGAAAGTACGCCGAAAATTCTGTATAGGATCTGGTGTTGCACATTTGCAGTAGTTGTTTCTTGCACAGTTTTTTTGTGTGGTACCAGAAGTGCAGTGTGTAAGCTGACGCCCACCCCGTATCACTGTAACATTTCCGTTGTTCCTCTTTGGACGGTCGTATAGCTGGTACGAGTCTTTGTCATAATGAGTGGTATATTCAAACAACCGAGTCAGCGATTTGCCCTCATACTGCACAGGCACCATTCGAGACACGCAAGTAATTCCAACGGTGAGTACTGTGTAAAGATTTGCATTTTGGTGAAGATTTATTTTCTGCTGATGGTATTTGTATTGCAAAGTGTTAAGGATTGCAAGATATTAAAGAGAAACACATTTTATTTTAATTATTTGAAATTTTGTTTAGGCTCTTGTACATAACGCTATTAAACCAGTTATTATGCGTGGTCTGAACACTCGCAACACAATTTTGCGATCATGAAAAATTTATTTGATATACCGCACGCTAAATAAAATAATGGGAACGAAAGGCTAAATTTTGTCTCCAGTAATGTACAAAACTGTGTGAAAGAGCACTGTAACTCCTAAGTCCAATGTGCGTGATGTGGACCTTATCAATAAACGGAGCTCACGCTTGAAAAATAAAAAACAGTGAAATTATATTTACAAACGTATTCTGATTTGCAGTCCCCTTGTATTTTAGTAGAGTGTTTATTCTGGCTTTTTAACACTAATTTTTTGTTAGGGCACAAGGAACTGTTAGCAATAATTACAGCTGCCCTCCCTAAAACTGAATAGTCTGACACCTCATAACGTAATTTTTGCGAGGGAGCTTACAGTAAGCTGTCTGTGATTAGCTTAGCTAATACGAACATCTGAAGTACCAGAGATAAAAAGAAAAACAATCAGTGTTTGCAGTCCTGTCGACGATGTGGTCACTAGACACAGACGACAAGACAGGATTGGGGAAAGATGGGGAACGAAATAGGCTTTGCCTTTCTCAGAGGAACCATCCCAGCGTTTTATTATTAATGCGATTTAGGGTGAGGACGGCCGTACAGAATTGCAAGCACCGTCCAGAGACTCGCAACCCCGCCACCTAGCTGTGTATCGTCTGATGTGATGTTCTTGTGTTAACTAGTTGTCTTACCGTCGAAACGTGCCACTGAGTCGATACAAACTTCACTGCTGCTTACTAGTTAGTTGTACGTTTCGTATATCATTTGAGCGATTTTTTTTTTTTTTTTTTTTTTATCGACACGATGTGGAGCGAGGCAGTTTACACGATACGTGTATGTTATTAGTTCAAACATTAAGAAGTACATTTTTTTTTAGTTCTACTCATGCAACAACATTTAAAAACTACGGTTTTTTTACAGACTACCGGTTTGAAAATAAAAATTCGTCCATGGAACAGAAATTGTTGGGACGATTAAATGATTTTAAGTTAGATTTGAAACTTCCTCTGGTTCCTATCAGACATTTTATGTTATTGGGCAAATGCTCAAAAATTTTTGTTGTTTCGTATTAAACTCCTTTCTGACCCACCGACAGCTTTAATAATG
The DNA here is from genome assembly GCF_023864345.2 of Schistocerca serialis cubense. Lineage (NCBI taxonomy): Eukaryota > Metazoa > Arthropoda > Insecta > Orthoptera > Acrididae > Schistocerca > Schistocerca serialis. The sequence goes on along the minus strand of NC_064641.1, from coordinate 109,046,233 downwards.
GACAATAAAGATCACTTCTTTCTCTAGTGCTGTAGATATGGACATCCCTGTTCTTCTCAAAGTGCAATGGATTACTTGTGACGAATTTCATTAGCGAGTATATGTAGTGTGACGGCGCGACTGAAATGTCTGGCTTCGTGAAGAGGTGCCTTCATGACGGCCATGGGTGAACACAATATATTATTCTTAATATTTTGTGCAACGAGTACATTTTTTCTAAGTGTCCAGTTACCTCAGAAAACTATTTCATAAAACATTATTGAGTAGAAAAATGAAAAATATGTCAGGAGGTTGATCCGTTTGCTTCCAAGGTTAACAGTTATACAAAGAGCAAAAGTAGTTGAACCTAATTGTTTCAGCAGCTTAATAATGTACGTCTTCTAGTTCAAGTTTTCATCAATAGGTACTCTGAACACTTCGGAACATTCTACTTTATTTACTGACTCCTGCTCATATGCTACATAAATTTTTGCTATGAGTCTATTTGTTGTACAGAACTGAATATAGCTTTTTTTTTTAAATGTGGGGAGAGTACATCTTGAGAGAACCATTTCATAATTATCGTCAAGAATCCCTTGTGTTGCTTTCCCTCTAATGGGATTTATTATAACACTAGTATCGTCTGCAAAAAGTACCAATTCTGCTTCATAAATGTTAAGATCATTGACATATATAAAGAATTGGAGTGAAACCGAAACTGAACCCAGCCCGACTCCGTTTCTGATTTCTCCACAGTCACTAAAATTTTCTGTCTGTAAAACGCTGCTCGAATTACTCAACACAAATTTTTTCATTCAATTTGTTAAGTATGATTCTAGCCAGTTATTATTGTGACTGAGGCCATCAGTTGCACAGAACTTAAGTTTTTCTAACGGAGTATCATCATCTACGCAATCAAGCGACCTGCGAAGACCACGCAAAATACCAAATGGCGATATTTTATTACTTAAGGCTTGTAACATCTGGTGAATGGATTTATAATTAGCATTCTCAGTCTAGAAACACTTCTGGAATCCCAACTGTAATGTGCAAAGTAAATAGTTTCTACTTAAATTTGAGACTACTCTTATGTACAATAATTTTTCAAATATTTTGGAAAAACAGGTCTGTAAGGAACCTGTATGATAACCGTCTTTCTTATCACCTTTCCTATAAAGAGCTTTTAATTGTATATTTCAATCTGTCTGCAAAAGTTCCCTGTGCCAGAGATGCATTACATATCGCTAAGAACATTACTTATTAAGTTAGAACAACTTTTCATAATACTGCTTCAGATTTCATCAACAGAAAATGAACTTTTTTCTATTTTTGAATTTTTTAATTGTATTGCTACTATTTCCAGTTGCTTAAAGGTTTTTGGAATGACATTTTTAATATATTCTCTCATTTCTTCAGATGAATTACTTGATCCTATTGTTGCTGCTATATTTATGAAGTAATAGTTAAAAGAACTCACATCTTGTGAATTTTCAGTTCCAAAATCGTCACTTAGTTTCATTTTTATGATATCTTGTACACCCATTGGCTGTCCATTTGACAATATCTCAAATAGTTCTAATCGTACTACCTCTATTATAAATTTCTGCCAGAACGTGCATATTCCTGGACATTTTAATGACTCCAGATAGTATGCCTGAGTATTCATGACAAAAGAAAACCAAAGAGTCGTCATTGTCTGGAGAATTACTGGAAAGAAACTCGGTTCGTGTACCAACAGCGTTTGAGCATCAAGTGACTGGACATTACAATGTGATGTTCACAGTCAACAAGACGGATTGTGTTTCGCTAAGATTTTGACACAGTATAGGGGGCCGGTTCAAGAACATTTTTCCACATAAGCAACTTATTGTTTGGCTCCCCTCCCTCCCCCACTCCCCCCTTTTTCCGTCGTATGCATTTGTGTCAGTTTTCGCTACAAACTGTGATATGCACCGTATACAAAATTTGGTATACATGGGCGCCAATGACGCTGCTCTCAACTTTGTGCCCTAAGCGGCCACCTGTATTTAGAAATCGTCCAGTGTAACAATCTTTAAATCTTACAAGTTGTGATGCCATTGGCGGTCCTCTCAGGTTGGCGCCATGGTAGTATACTACATAGTCTTGAAGACCAGCTGTACCATTGGACAATATTCTATGGAGATTTCTAGTAACACTGTCCGAAACGTTTTAGACAGGCAGTAACTTGTGTCATCATCGCACATCTACGCCTAAATCTATATGCGTACTCTGGAAACCACTGCGAAGAGCATGGCACGGCGTAGTTTCCATTCTACTACGCACAGGGTTTCTTACCGTCCCACTCGCGTATGGAAAGCAGGAAGAGTGACTACGTAAATTCCTCCATACACGCTGTTCAAAATGGTTCAAATGGCTCTGAGCACTAACTTCTAAGGTCATCAGTCCCCTAGAACTTTGAACTACTAAAACCTTACTAACCTAAGGACATCACACACATCCATGCCCGAGGCAGGAGTCGAACCTCCGACCGTAGCAGCAGCACGGTTCCGGACTGAAGAGCCTAGATCCGCTCGGCCACTCCGGCCGGCATACACGCTGTAGTTGATCTAATCTCGTCTTCGCAGTCACTACGGAAGTGGCGCGTTGTAGTGTACTCCTATACCGCTTCGTGAAACTTTGTACGTAGGCTCTGGAGGGGGAAGGGGGGGCGGGAGGGGATAATTGGCGTCTGTCTTGCAACGTCTGCCACTTGACTTTTTCCAACAATACCGTGAAGCACTCCTGTGGATCAGACAAGCCTGTCACTATTCGGTTTGGCTTTCTTTGTATATATTCAATATCTCCTGTTGCACTATTCGGTACGGGGCTCACATAGTGGGGAAATATCCTAGACAGGGTCAAACGAGTTAACTATTTGCATTTTCCTGGTACTACCAATGATGCGAACCTGCTTTAGCTGCCACTACGCCTCTGACCTCATCCATTTCGTATCGCGACGAACAGTTTGCACCCAGGTATTTGCGTGAGTTGAGTAATTCCAGATACCACGCTCCTAATGTCGTACTCATAGCATAGCTACCACGTTTCAGCGTTTTACACGGTCCAGTCCCAATAATGTAACCACTGCATAAGATCGAGTGAGCGTGCAGTAACACAAGCGGCACGTGGCAGCACTTCATCTACAACTATATCTACGTGATTACTCTACTATTCCAATAAAGTGCCTGGCAAAGAGTTCAATGAACCACCTTCAAGCTGTCTCTCTACCGTTCCACCTTCAAACGGCGCGCGGGAAAAACGTGAACTTAAATTTTTCTGTGCGAGCCCTGATTTCTCTTATTTTATCGTGATGATCATTTCTCCTTATGTAGGTGGGTGCTAAAAGAATGGTTTTGCAATCGGAGGAGAAAACTGGTGATTGAAACTTCATGAGAAAATCCCGTCGCAACGAAAAACGCCTTTGTTTTAACGATTGCCACTCCAATTCACGTATCATGTCTGTGGCACTATCTACCCTATTTCGCGATAATACAAAACGAGCTGCCATTCTTTGAACTTTTTCGATGTCATCCTGCAGTTCTACCTGATGCGGATCTCCCACCGCACAGCAATAGTCCAGGATAGGGCGGACAAGCGTGGTGTAAGCAGTCTCTTTAGGAGACCTGTGGCACCTTCTAAGTGTTCTGCCAATGAGTCGCATTCTTTGGTTTGCTCTACCCACAACATTATCTGTGTGATCGTTCCAGTTTAGGTTATTTGTTATTGTAATCCCTAAGTATTTAGTTGAATTACAGTCTTCAGGTTTGTGTGACTTATTGCGTAATCTATATTTAGCGGATTTCTTTTAGTACTCTTGTGAATAACATCACACTTTCCTTTATGCAGGCTCAATCGCCACTCACCATCATGTTGCAATTTGTTTTGATCATCTGATGACTTTACAAGACGGTAAATGACCTCATCATCTGCAAACAATCTAAGAGGGCTACTCAGATTGCCTCCTATGTCGTTAATATATGTCAGGAACAATAGAGTGCCTATTACACTTTCTCGGAGAACGTCGGATATTAGTTCTGTTTTACTCGATGACTTTCTGTCTGTTACTATGAACTGTGACCTTTCTGACAGGAAATCACGAATCCAGTCGCACAACTGAGGCGATATTCCATGTGGAGTGTGGGTTATATAAAGCGTGTCCGAGAAACGTGGAAAACACTTAAGTTGTTGCATTGCCGAAACAAAGCGATTTATGTGACGACCAAAACTGATTGGTCATTGGCTTTCGGGCCCATGGATGAAAACATTTCCTAAACGGCCAACTTTGTACTCTGTTTGTGCACGGCCATGGTTAAAGTATATCGTGCATATCAAAATGGCGCTATCTGTAACTGAAGCCGGGGCAAGTGTAGTGCATCACAGGCTATAGAGACGGGAATAAACGACGACTGAGGAGCTGTGTACGTGCAATTCTTGAGCAACTGACCGCCCAGATCAACCAACGGGCTACCAGAGTGTCTCCCCAACGACTGTTCTGCATATGTTGCTGCGTATGGGGCCCCCTCAGTTGGCCTTTCCAATTGAATCATCTTTTGGCGTGAAACGTCTGAAAGCAATCACTCTGCAACACTCGTCGGATGGATACAGGCCGGAGGTGGGTGTGTTACGGTCTGAGGAATGTTTTCGTGTCATTCCCTGGTTAATTTCGACATTCTACAAAGCACGATAGATCAACACAAGTATTAGGGACCGTGTTCATCGCTACATGCAGTTTGTTTTTCTCGGAACGATGGCATCTACCAACAGGACAAAGCAACGTGTCACACAGGTCACAGTGTACTTGTGTGGTTTGAAGACCACCAGGATGGGTTCACCTTCTTTCCCTGGCCACCAACCTAATGGAGGGTCTGTGGGACCACCTCGATTGGGCTGTTTGCGCCATGGAGCCTCGACCGAGAAATCCAGCGCAGATTGTCACAGCTTCAAGTCGGCACGGCTCCACACCCCTGTCCGTACTTTCCAGAACCTCACTCACTCTCTTCCTGTACGTCTCACAGCAGTGCGCCCTGCAAGAGGTGATTGTTCAGACTTTCAACAAGTGGTCACATTAATCCGTCTGAAAAGCGTATAATCTCCACAGTTTTATAGTTACGAACATTTTAAGCAATTTGCTAAGCATTGCATCTTATCAAGATCTGCCAGTTTTTTTTTTTTTTTTTTTTTTGTTTTTTGTTGCAGTTTGTTCTTTGACAGTACAAGAATACGGGTGCCCGCATCGCCTCCAAACCTCTGAAGTCACTTCTACAGAGCTTACCGATTTTGACGTTAAGGATCGCATTTCTTCCAGTGGAGGCAATGGAAGCAAGTGGATTGTTAGTGACCGGGCTAAGGACATGCATGTTCATGCTCTCGAAGTTCACATTGAAATAAAACGTTTTGTGTCGTGAATTTAAACAGAATGCTTGTCAGTTAGATACTAATCTCACTTGAACAAGACATTGCCCGAATGCTCTGAGTGTATACACTGGTGAACAGATTTTTAACTTTTTTCTTTAATACGTATTTGCTGATAGACGTATGTCCTGAAATTGAAAATCTTCTTGTTTGATCTTTGAACATTCACAGCGGACAATATGTGCTCTTTGTGTCCTGTATCTCGTAAACCCGTATATTGACGAACGTAGCTGGTTGGCAGACAGACAAACATTTATATCGCCTTAAATTCATCCGTGTTATATGGGATCATTTGAGATCTGCGACTGTATCATGAATTTATGAAACAATCTTTGCCGTTTCAATCACTTCTTTACTAATATTTATTAGCACGACTTGTTTCGGCAGGATGGAACCATCAACAGTGCCTTACAGTTAATGTACATTGCATTAATCTGAAACATGATTATTTGCAAGTAGTGCTCATCATACTTCAGGCTAATGTTATGTGCTTTTAACTGCAATGCACCTGATGATGGCAGCATCCTGCCGAAACTCGGCGTGCTAATAAATACACTCCTGGAAATTGAAATAAGAACACCGTGAATTCATTGTCCCAGGAAGGGGAAACTTTATTGACACATTCCTGGGGTCAGATACATCACATGATCACAATAGAACCACAGGCACATAGACACAGGCAACAGAGCATGCACAATGTCGGCACTAGTACAGTGTATATCCACCTTTCGCAGCAATGCAGGCTGCTATTCTTCCATGGAGACGATCGTAGAGATGCTGGATGTAGTCCTGTGGAACGGCTTGCCATGCCATTTCCACCTGGCGCCTCAGTTGGACCAGCGTTCGTGCTGGACGTGCAGACCGCGTGAGACGACGCTTCATCCAGTCCCAAACATGCTCAATGGGGGACAGATCCGGAGATCTTGCTGGCCAGGGTAGTTGACTTACACCTTCTAGAGCACGTTGGGTGGCACGGGATACATGCGGACGTGCATTGTCCTGTTGGAACAGCAAGTTCCCTTGCCGGTCTGGGAATGGTAGAACGATGGGTTCGATGACGGTTTGGATGTACCGTGCACTATTCAGTGTCCCCTCGACGATCACCAGTGGTGTACGGTCAGTGTAGGAGATCGCTCCCCACACCATGATGCCAGGTGTTGGCCCTGTGTGCCTCGGTCGTATGCAGTCCTGATTGTGGCGCTCACCTGCACGGCGCCAAACACGCATACGACCATCATTGGCACCAAGGCAGAAGCGACTCTCATCGCTGAAGACGACACGTCTCCATTCGTCCCTCCATTCACGCCTGTCGCGACACCACTGGAGGCGGGCTGCACGATGTTGGGGCGTGAGCGGAAGACGGCCTAACGGTGTGCGGGACCGTAGCCCAGCTTCATGGAGACGGTTGCGAATGGTCCTCGCCGATACCCCAGGAGCAACAGTGTCCCTAATTTTCTGGGAAGTGGCGGTGCGGTCCCCTACGGCACTGCGTAGGATCCTACGGTCTTGGCGTGCATCCGTGCGTCGCTGCGGTCCGGTCCCAGGTCGACGAACACGTGCACCTTCCGCCGACCACTGGCGACAACATCGATGTACTGTGGAGACCTCACGCCCCACGTGTTGAGCAATTCGGCGGTACGTCCACCCGGCCTCCCGCATGCCCACTATACGCCCTCGCTCAAAGTCCGTCAAATGCACATACGGTTCACGTCCACGCTGTCGCGGCATGCTACCAGTGTTTAAGACTGCGATGGAGCTCCGTATGCCACAGCAAACTGGCTGACACTGACGGCGGCGGTGCACAAATGCTGCGCAGCTAGCGCCATTCGACGGCCAACACCGCGGTTCCTGGTGTGTCCGCTGTGCCGTGCGTGTGATCATTGCTTGTACAGCCCTCTCGCAGTGTCCGGAGCAAGTATGGTGGGTCTGACACACCGGTGTCAATGTGTTCTTTTTTCCATTTCCAGGAGTGTATTAGCAAAAAGTGACTGAAGCAACATAAATTGTTTCAAAAATTTTAATCTCCATTCACTATGTGCTTAGTATTAGCTGCCGCAAGCATTTGTAATTAAAAGTTTGGCGTACCAAGAGGGGAAAGACAAGGAAAATTATTGGCTACAGAAACCGCAAAACGTTCTGGTATAAATTACTACACTGTAAGTAGGATCAGCAAAATCTACGGAAGTCCGACTACTTACAGTGGATATACAGGGTATTCAATAAGATATGCAAAAATTTTAACATGTTATTCTACAAGTAATACTAAAGAAAAAATGCCGTATAAACATAGGCCAGCAAATTTTTAGTTACGGACTTACGGCTAATAAAAGATTTTGCCTGAAATTTAGCAACTTCGCTAATATGAAGACATCGCAAAACTGTGCCAGGTTAAAGTAAAGCACGATTTCCATTTATTTTGTTGTTATTGGTCTGGTGAATCTAATAAAACATGTCTCAGACGTGTATCTGCAGTAGTTTTCCAAAATATCCATGGAAGCAAATATTATTGTACAAGTAAATTTGTTTACTTTCAATTAATTATGTAGAAACGTTTATGTCATTGTTGGCAACCGTTAATGAGTTGTTGCAGTCGTTTCATAACCTTGAAGTGAGTTAGTTTTCTGTGCTGTTCAGTGAAAGAACATAATAACAACATTTTATGAGGACAAAGTCAATACACGTGAGGCATTACTTGCTCGCATTATGAACGCAACAGACGAAATTAAGTACAGTTTCAGTTAACGTTACTACCATGATTTTTCCAAAATTAAATTCTGAACAACTTCTGTTGGAAACTTTGTGCAATTGTCTGCAATTTAAAAAACAAACCGGGCAAAGTAATTTATAAATTAAAAATTTTACGAAATTACTTCTTTGCTTCTCTGGATGTTCTGGAAAACTACTGCAGATATGCGTCTGGGACATGTTTTACTAGATTCACTAGATCAGTTACAACAAAATAAATGGAAATCGTGCTTTACTTGAACCTCGCATAGTTTTGCGATGGCTTCATATTAGCGAAGTTGCTAAATTTCAGGCAAAATCTCTTATCAGCCGTAGTTCCATAACTAACTCCATAAGCTATATTTATACGAACTTTTTTCTGTAGTTTTACTTGTAGAATAACATATTAAAATATTTTCATATCTTTGTGAACCTCCCTGTATATTCAGCCAGAAGCAGGAGGCACACACAAGGTGTGATCACTTGCCGTTCAGAAGCCCGCTACACAAAATTACGCATTAAACGTGACTACAAAAGCACTGGGAAAACACACTCACAAACAAGATGTTATGAAGAAAGTTCACAAGTAGCAAGTCTACAAATATGGGCCAGAGCACTCTTTAAATTACGAGTAGGCCATTAAACAAGTTATAATTGAGGTTCAGGACTTGCAAACGCCAGCTAATTCTGTTTCCGTAAGCCTAATGTGAAGAAAATATAGGCTTTAGATTTAATTGGTAATTTATGCAAAGTACAGAGGTAGTTACACAAGATATAGGACCCACAAACAGTTGTAAGTTTCGGAATATACGTCCACGTTCTTGGTAGAGTGACTCGTTCGAAAGTGCACTATTTGATTCTCTCACTAGATGAGAGGCTGGCTCTAGGCCGTTAGGAACAAAGTAATGAACAATGAAGATTTTTTGTTAGCAGAAGGAGAGATTGTCTTAGGTGTACCGATAGTATGACGACGATCCTGTAGCAACAGACATAGCTGAAGCAGTAACAGGGCAGTAATGACAGTTCATCCTCGTATACACAGTCACCTTTCACAGTTCAAGGCTGCGAAAATGCCAGTGGAGTCAGCGTCTGTGTTTGTCCAGACAAAGCCGGTGAAATGATCATGGAGAAACTTCGTACGCCCCTAATCACTCTTTGTACAAATTGATATTTGCTTATATTTGCCCAAATACATATACCGTAGCACTCTATTAAAGAGTATAACTTTCCTTTCAAATCAATATTAACTTGACAGCTCACTCGTACGTGAACGTTCGTAGGTCATTCCGACAGGGTTATCTACATCTACATAATTACTCTGCAATTCACAACTGAGTGCCTGCCACCTTTAACTACTTCTCTTCCGTTCCATTCTCTAAAAACGGACAAGAAAAAAAAACACTTACATCTTTTCGTGCGAGCTCTGCTTTCTGTTATTTTATTATGGTGTTTGAAATTTCGTGAGAATGTCCTGCCACAGCGAGAATGTTTGAAAGGCTGCCACCCCAATTCGTGTACGGTATCATATCCGTGGCTCGCTCTCCCCTATTTCGCGATAATGCAAAACTGAACTGCCCTTGTTTGAACTTTTTCGATGTCATCCGTCAATCCTATCTGACGTGGGTCCCACACCGCATACAAATACTTCAGAAATAGGCGGACAAGCGTAGCGTAAGCAGTCTCAGTTAGTATACCTGCTACGTTATCTGAATGTTCTGCCAATAAATCGCAATCTTTGGTGTTCTTTCCCCACAACGTTATCTATATGAGCGTTCCTGCTTAGGTTATTGGTAATTGCAATCCCTAAGTGTTTAGTTGAGTTTACGGCCCTTAGGTTTGTGATTTAATGTGTAACTGATATTTAGAAGATTCTTTTCGGTGCTCATGTGCGTGACTTCAGACTTTTCGTGATTTTAAGTGAATTGCCACTTTTTGTACGACACGGGTAACTTATCTATATCATTTTGCAGTTCATTTTGATCTTCTGATGACATTACATGACGATAATGACAGCATCATTTGCAAACAGACTGAGAGAACTGATCAGATTTTCTCCTAGATCGCTTATGCCTATAACACTACCTTTTGAAACGTCAGATATTAGTTCTGTTTCACTCGATGACTTTCCGACAGTTATTACGAACTGCGACATTTTTGACAGGATATCACGAATTAAGTCACACAACTGATACGATGCTCCATAGACACGCAATTTAATTAGAAATCACTTTCCAGGAACGTGTCGAAAGCCTTCTGGAAATCTAAAAATATTGCAAGCCGTCGCTCGCTTTAAATCATAAATATATGTCTAAATAATGCTAAACGTTATTATTTTTACAGAAAGAAAAGTGATATCTTCTCAATAACCTTCAAATCGTGAGCTACATCCTTAATTATATACATATGAGTTACTGAATTAACTGAAGGTACTTTTTTTGCATCCTTAATTATATACATATGAATTACTGAATTAACTGAAGGTACTTTTTTGCCTACGCCTATGATCAGTTTCGGAACTCGAATTCATAATCAAATGAATTAATTTAAAAATATTGAACCTTTAATTGCTGGTGTAGCCATATACCATCACAATAAAATAGAAACAGTGAATAGTTGAGGGAGTGTTAATGAGAACATTGCCGTATTTAAGTTTACAAAATAATGATAAGTTTTATTGATCCTTTTGTAACTACAACTAGTTGATAAATCTTACACAAAAATAATGGACCAAAATCAGAAAAGGAATGATGTTTTATTGGCAAACCATACATTGTGCTGTAAGCTATACAAACTCTCCCCTGAATCAATCCTTTCTACAACACAACACAATCTGACTTTGTTGAACTGAATTCTCCGTGAGGTGCAGTTCTATTCAAATGGAATCAACTACCACCAAGTACACCACAAACTTTGGTTCACGGACAACAGGGAGCTGTGATTATTATTTAACAACCCTAAGCGGGTACAGCAGCATTTTATCATTTCACTTTGAGTCAGGCGGCAGCAGAAAACGGCGAGCTTTGGGCGAGAAACAATGTGCCGCGCCAAATGGAACGAAAATTTGCAGACTACTCGGTCTAGCGTTCTGATTATCGGAACGCTGGATACTTCCCTATCAGAGCCCTGAAATCCTGCCAGATTTTACCCGTTCGCTGGTCTGGCCAAACCAGTTTGACTCACAGGCAGACGGTGCACTCTGGAATAGTCAAACATCAAACGGCCGACTGAGGACAAATCAGTTCACCCTCGTGACACACAAAAAATATGTCCGAGATGATAACGCAGTTCCACTGTCGGTACAGCTGGAAACTGCCACTCGCTCTTAGTCCATCACACGTTGCAGATAACTAGGGAAAGATCCGAAGTTCTCCACCAGGGAAGGACCAGAAGACGAAGAAGGCAAAGAATCGCCAGCACTTTTCACCAAGCCTAAGTATGAAGCGAAACAAGCGCTGTTTCACGTGTGAGGTACAGAGGCGAGCGAGTGTGCCGGGACTTACCCCAGTTCACTGCTAGTAGCGTCACGTCACCACAACGCATCTGTGCGTAGCACACAAGTATTGCACCATAATTAAGTATAAAATTAAAAGTCAAAATTTCCATTTCAAAATTTGTCAACACATATTTCTATGTAATAACGTTTTAGACGTCAGGCCTTAAGGTAATTAAATCAATAGTTTTCGTAAAAATACAGTTTTAGGAAATGTATAAGTGGCGCTAAATAATAAAGCTAGAAAGCCAGAATTTGGTCAGAATGTGCCCATTCAGGTCATGAATGAGTGGTGCAAGTTTCAAAGCAAAAGAATAAATATTACAGTCAGAATCCACGCTATTATGAACAATTGAAGGCCCTCAATATTGGACGTAGAAACATAAAAATTTGTAAGATGCTTCAGATTTACATAAAAATAACCAAGAGACCACGTTAAGTTACCTCTTACAGTTATTGAGTAATTTAAGGAAAACCAAATTTGTAACTAAAATATACCCATTTGTACTAGATTAAGTCCCTGTAATTTTAATAGTAGAAAATTTTTGTTACAGACCATGATAAAAGCAATAATAGAGCTATAGCAAATTTTAGAACAATAATAGCAATAACATCCAATACAAGTTCTAGTAAAGGTATAGTTCAGAGGTAATTATCTACCGTTAGTTCCACTATAAAAATTCTAGAAGACAAAGTTTTTATTCAAGCAAGCTGAAATACAGAACACATGTAATACTTAAGAAGATTCTAAATTGATTCATAACTTTGTTATTAAAGACTATGTGCCTGAGAAAGCGGTCATTCAGAGGCTGCTGCTCTATGCATAAGGCAGATGACAACAGATGTTTCCTCGGCCGTCCGCTGCGGCACACATATATAGCCCGAGAGGCAGGAAGAAGGTTCACTTCTCATTCAGCCACTGTAAGATCCACTTCTGTTAAACGTCGGATCGCGCTCTGCCTCGGATGACGTCAGAGACGAACTGTGACAAATCGCGTATTTTATGATATGAACGCACAAGGACTGTACACCGTCCTGGATCGCTTTGATTACGTTAAAGTAACTGTTAGTGTGCAGTCCATGATAATTATAAACCCATGTGGCAAGTAGAAACTATTATTTCCGCTTTTGTGGCGAGCATTTATTTTGCGTATTAGTGGTCAGTCCGCAGCCCGTGGTCTCGCGGTAGCGTTCTCGCTTCCCGAGCACGGGGTCAGGGAGTTTCATCTGCCCCGAGATGACTGGGTGTTGTTGTGTCGCTTCATCATCATCATCATTCATCCCCATTACGGTGCCGTCCGCAGTGGCCGTGCGGTTCTAGGCACTTCAGTCCGGAACCGCGTGACTGCTGCAGTCGCAGGTTCGAATCCTGCCTCGGGCATGGATGTGTGTGATGTCCTTAGGTTAGTTGGGTTTAAGCAGTTCTAAGTTCTGGGGGACTGATGACCTCAGATGTTGAGTCCCATAGTGCTCAGAGCCATTTGAACCATTACGGTCGGAGGAAGGCAACGACAAACCACCTCCTTAGGACCTTGCCGTATATGGCAGTGCAGGTCTTCCGCATCGTTCCCCTACGCTCTCAATCGTCGATCTGATCCAATTAACTGTTTGACTTGCTCTACGATTTCTTAGTTTCTGGAGGTTGATGGTCTTCACTGCGGTGCTTGTCTGCCATTGATTCCTGTCCATCCGCTGCACAGCGGGTTTATCAACAACAATATCCTAATCGCCGTATCCCGGATCGTACGAACTTTGCTGCTGTGTACCAACCTCTGCGTGAGACCGGGTCATTTAGCAGATTATCTGGAGAGGGACACCGTCGCACGGTAAGAACGCTGCAATTTGAGGAAGCTGTCTTGCAGCATGTGGAGCGGGATCCTTCAACCAGCACTCGTACAACTGCACGTAACATGGAGATGAATCAGACGACTGTAAGAACAGTCCTTCGAGAGCAATTGTTACGTCCATTTCACTTACAGTGTGTCCACAACCTGGAACCAGTTGGTTATCCACCCAGAGCACAGTTCCTCTACCGGTTTAAACACTCCTCATACGAAAAAATGACATTAGGGAAAAATATTTGTTCTGATGTCCACTACAACCTCCCAGAGTTTATAGGCTAAAGAGGGGTAGGACGTCAAACGGGCCGACTTGGAGCAGGAGAGGCGCCACAGGACATTACAATTTCCACTGTCTATACTTTTACAAATAAATTTATAAAACTTTGTCAGCATGACCAGGAACGATTCAGAATTCACACTTTTAGCAGAGAAAGTTGTAAAACGTAACGAAATATTTTTTTTTACATGTGAAATTTCATCAATTTTTTCACTTACTAATGGCGGCATTTGTTGCTATAAGAACACTTTTCTTCGTAAGTAAGAGAGATTCTTCGATGAATTTTGCACAGCATACAAACCATACTTAAAGGTGTATGAAACTCTAGAATTTTCCAAATCTATTAAAAACTGTGGTAAAAATTGAGGTAATTAACTACAAAATTTGTGTTTTTTTTTTTTCTAAACATGAAGTTTAAAATACAACAGCTCATTCGTTTCTTCATAAATTAAATAAATTCTAGAGTTTCATACACCTGTAAGTATGGTATGTATGCTGTGCAAAATTCATAGAAGAATCTCTCTAACTTATGAAGAAAAATGTACATATAGCAACAAATGCAGCCATTAGTAAGTGAAAAAAATGATGAAATTTCACACATAAAAAAAATTATTTTGTTATGTTTTCGAACTTCCACTGCAATGAATGTGAATCCTGAATCCTTCCTGGCCATGCTGACAAAGCTTTATGGATTTATTTGTAAAAGTATAGACACTGGAAATTAAAATGTCCTGTGGTGCCTCTCCTGCTCCAAGTCGGCCCGTTTGACGTCCTACCCTCCTTAAATACTTTTCACCCTGTAGAAGCAGTAATCTCATAATGGGTCGATCAGGAAAATTCACTGACTTCCAATATGGACTAGTCACTGGGTGTCGCCTGGGTAACAAATACATCCGGAAAAGTTCAACCCTTGTAAAAGCTGCCCAAATTGACTGTCGATTATGCGGCTGTAAAGTAGCAACGCGAAAGGATAACCACAGCTAAACTAAGACGACGAAGACAGTGGTTGTAAAAAGTAGCAAACAGTCAGCGAAACCAAATCACTCGAGTGTCCGAAAGTGGAACCAACAGCCCAGATAACACAAGGATGAGGGAATTAAAACGAATGAGTTACAATGGTGTGGAACTCGTCATAAGTGACTCATTTCTGTAATCAATGCCAGGTGCTGGTTGAGGTGACATTAACAGCGAGGCAACTGCGCAATGGATGACTGGAAAGTGATGGATCGCGCAACATCCTGTAGCAATACAATGGGAGAGTTTGGGTAGGCGAATGCCTGCAGAACATCACTTGCCATCATGTGTAGTGCCGACAGAGAAGTATAGCTGAGGTCGTGTTACAGTATGCGAGTGTTTCCCTTGGTCGGGTGTGGTCTTGTTATTGCGCTTGAGAACGCACTGAATGTGGACACATTTCGCAGCATTTTCTACTGTGCACAGTAGAGGAACATTTTGGACATGATTATTTGTGTCAGCATGACAAAACAGCATCTCTAAGGCAATGGAAGCCGCGCGGGGTAGCCGCGCGGTCTCAGGCATCTTGTCGCGGCCCGCGTGCCCCCTCCCCCCCCCCCCCCCCCCCGTCGGACGTTCGAGTCCTCCCTCGGGCATGGGTGTGTGTGTCGTCCTTAGCGTAAGTTAGTTTAAGTTAGATTAAGTAGTGCGTAAGCTTAGGGACCGATGACCTCAGCAGTTTGGTCCCATAAGACATTACTACAATTTTCCAATTCTGAGGCAACCGATTGTGGACAATAACATTCCTGATATAGCCTCACCTGGCTGAAAGCCCCGACCTGAACCCAATGGAACTAATTTGAGATGTGTGATTCTTCAATTTCTCCCGGCGTACCTCATGACGAAAGAGTTCACGGGTGAACAGCCTGGTGTTAGTGTCCAACGGGCACAGTATTTCAGCAAGTGACCACGTTTCCATCATCACGATTCCATCCCCGCTCCAGGTGTTCCATACGCGATCCGCGCCCAGGTGCGGAGCGTCCTTCATTCGTTCGGTTCGAGGTACGCACCCACGGGCGTAGGCTTCTTAGTATCTCTGCCTGTTCTCGAAGTCAGTTCGTGGTGCGATGTCTTCTTCCTCCTTTTAATCAGATTCAAACTGGGTTCCCAGGCCTTACTAAGGGCATAATCCACTATCTTGGTTGATCAGCGGTTCCCGTACTTGAATCCCGCTAGATTCTTTAATGACACACTCTCAGTATTTGGACGTCTGTGTCAGAACCTTGGTCGTAATTCATTCTGTGTGTTTCCGAGAGGCAATGTTCAGCAACCGTCGACTTGTTAAGCTGCTGCAGTCTGGTGTGGCGTTGATGTTCTTGGCAAAGATCTTCGATAGTACGCACCGTTTGACCTGTGTAAGTCATGCCACATTCGCAGGGGATCTGGTAGACTCCGTACGTCCGTAGTCCTGGATCGTGCTTGACATTACCAAGCAGTGCCTGTGTCTTAATTGGTGTGCAGAAGCCAGTATTCACTTGATGTTTTTGAAGAATTCGACCTATCTTTCCCGGTAAAGCGCCACAGAACAGAACAAATGCTATACCCCATCCTGGTGAGGTTCCTCTTCTGTTACCTCCGCTAGTACAGTCGGTGTGGGACCTAGAGTTCTCCCAATATGTTTCTCTGTGAAGTCTTTTTTCCGGAAAACCGATCTCAGATGGTTCAAAAATGGTTCAAATGGCGCTAAGCACTACGGGGCTTAATATCTGAGGTCATCAGTCGCCTAAACTGAGAACTACCTAAACCTAACTAACCTAAGGACATCACACACATCCATGCCCGAGGCAGGATTCGAACCTGAAACCGTAGCAGCAGCGCGGTTCCAGACTGAAGCGCCTGGAAACGCTCGGCCACAGCGTCCGGCGACCTCAGATTTTCAAGTTCTTGGTTAAGGCTCTCATTGTCAGACAGGGTACAGCCCTGTAAACCAGTTTTGAGAACTCCGTTCCTCTGCGCTGGATGGTGGCAGCTGTTTGCATGTAAGTAAAGGTGTGCGTCTTCCTGCGGTACACCCTGTGGCCCAGTGTGCCTTCTGCTCTTCTTTTAACCAGGACATCCAGAAAGGGAAGCATTCCATCCACTTCGGGTTCCATGGTAAACTTGATGTTCAGGTGTATGGAAGTTGGATATATGAGGAAACCATTGAGTTTGTCTGTACCATGTGGCCATATGACAAAGGTGTTGTCAACAGCCGGCTGGTGTGGCCGAGCGGATCTAGGCGCTACAGTCTGGAACCGCGCGACCGCTACGGTTGCAGATTCGAATCCGGCCTCTGGCATGAATGTGTGTGATGTCCTTAGGTTATTTAGGTTTAAGTAGTTCTTAGTTCTAGGGTACTGATGACCTCAGAAGTTAAGTCCCATAGTCCTCAGAGCCATTTGAACCATTTTTTGTTGTCAACATAGCGGAAGAAACAGGTAGGTTTTCACTGCGCTGAATCCAGGGCTTCCGCCTCGAAACGTTCCATGAAAAAGTTGGCGAAGACTGGTGAAAGTGGACTCCCCATGGCTAATCCATCCGTCTGTTCGTATTATCCACCGTCGAAGAGAAAATATGCCGACGTCAGGACGTGCTTATAAAGGTTGGTCATCTCTGCCGCAAATTTCTGACTAATAAATTCTAAGGATTCATGCAAAGACACTCCTGCAAAGAGAGAGACAACACCGAAACTCACAAGGATGTCCAAAGCACAAAGTCCGAAGTTGTTAAGGCGCCCATCAAAGTCCACAGAGTTGCTAATACGATGTGGACATTTTCCGACGTCAGGGATAAGCATATCCTTCAGGTGTTTTAAAAGTGAGCACATCAGAGCACCAATGTTGCTGACAATCGGGCGTAAAGGCCTTTTGGCCTTTGAAAGTCCGTAAAGCCTCGGTAGAACACATGCTCTCTGTCGTGGCTTCTTCACAACATCGTGTTGTAAGCCGGATTCCCTGAGAAGAGCCATGGTTTTCCTCTCCACTCTCTTGGTAGGATCACTGTTGATCTTCCGATATACGCTGTCTTCTACCAAGTCCCGCACTTCCTCATTGTATTCTTCATGAGATAAGATCACAGTTGCGCTGTTTTTGTCGACTGGTTGCTCCCGTATGGCTGCCCTCTCCCTAGTAGAGATGTTTGGTCTCACAGGTTTAGTTTGCGTGAGACCACAACAGGTCTCGCGACGTACTTCTTCAGCTGCTTCAGGTGGAAGTCGTGCAACTGGCTGTTCCACTGTACTAATGATATCCGTAATAGGTGCGGATTTAGGAGTTGGTGCAAAGTTGAGTCCTCTCTCAAGAACTGAGAGAGGGTCCCCATGCAGCTGCCTAGCCATTAGATCTAAGACTACAGAAACTTGGAGTCTACCAGATCCCCTGCGACTTTGGCATGACTTACATGGGTCAGACGGTGTGTACTTTCGTAGATCGTTGCCAAGAACGTCAACGGCACACCAGGCTGCAGCAGGCTAACAAGTCGGCGGTTGCTGAACGCTAACTCTCGGAACTACACAGAATGAATTACGACCAGACCAAGGTTCTGACACAGACGTCCAAATACTGGAACTGTGTCATTAAAGAACCTATAGAGATTCATGTACCGGAACCGCTAATCATCTGAGATAGCGGTTACATTCTTAGTAAGGCCTGGGAACCTGTGTTGTATTTGATTAAAAGGAGAAAGAACACATCCCACCACGGACTTGTAACGTTAACACGGTCATCTCAAATGAGAAACGATACTAACGTTCTACCTCTGCGATGAATTTTTGAGAGGTTGTGAAATAACCTATTGGACACAGAACAATCAAACTGGGTTTCGTTTCCGAAACACTCCGGCAGAGTATAAACAATAGTAAACGAGTGGGTCAGGAACAGACGTTCTCCCAGCACAAATGCAAGTTGTAGCATTACATATCAATATTGGTCGCCAGTGTAATTAGGCATTCCTGTGTCAAGCAATATAAGAAAGTAGAGGGCAGAGCCGAGGCTAACCTTGACACACACAATTAACTCTTTCTTTATATCTGTTCACGCTATAACGCAGCAGTCTAACATTGGAGATAAATGTACTGCTAACTTGGAAGTCAGACAAACAAATGGCCAATGAGATAGCAAACAGTAACATATGCCTCTCAACAACACATGCTTTAAATGAACTAGATGCAGCAGTTTATAAAACCAGTCAACAACACACATGAAAGTAGTAGCAATACTAAACAGGGATGAGCATGAAATGGTTCTGATTTAAATCAAGGGGTCTGTTAATTATCATACCCCGTAACTTCATTCCTTAGTACATGGTCTCTATGCCAGCGCATTAACCAGCTTCCAGAAGAATATCTGTTGTTGTTGTGGTCTCCATGCTACTCTATCCTGTGCAAGTTTCTTCATCTCTCAATACCTACTGCAATCTACATCCTTCTGAATCTGCTTAGTGTATTCATCTCTTGGTCTCCCTCTACGATTTTTACCCTCCACGCTGCCCTCCAATACTAAATTGGTGATCCCTTGAGCCGGCCGAAGTGGCCGAGCGGTTCTAAGCGCTTCAGTCTGGAACCGCGAGACCGCTACGGTCGCAGGTTCGAATCCTGACTCGGGCATGGATGTGTGTGATGCCCTTAGGTTAGTTAGGTTTAAGTAGTTCTAAGTTCTAAGGGACTGATGACCTTAGATGTTAAGTCCCATAGTGCTCAGAGCCATTTGAACCATTTGGTCCCTTGATGCCTCAGAACATGTCCTACCAACCGATCCCTTCTTCTAGTCAAGTTGTGCCACAAACTTCTCTTCTCCCCAATCCTTTTCAATACCTCCTCATTAGTTATGTGATCTACCCATCTAATCTTCAGCATTCATCTGTAACACCACATTTCGAAAGCTTCTATTCTCTTCTTGTCCAAACTATTTATCGTCCATGTTTCACATCCATACATGGCTACACTCCATACAAATACTTTCAGAAACGACACTTAAATCTATACTCGATGATAACAAATTTCCCTTTTTCAGAAACGCTTTCCTTGCCATTGCCAGTCTACATTTTATATCCTCTCCACTTCGATTCTTTCTTAAGATCGGTTTGAAGGAATTAACAGAATGCAAATCTAACTACACTGGCTCTGAAGGAGCCTTTGCATTGATTCATTAACTAACTAGCCTAGTACATGAAGGCCTTAAACTTTCATGGATTGAAGAACCATGTTCATTAACAAAACAACACCAGTATGTGTGAGAAATGGTAACTATTCGTGTCTTTAATTATTAATTAAATAAAGCACAAAAAATGATCCATTTTCAAATAACAAATGTGCTTTGATAAGCAGTCTTTTAACCTACTCAAATTGTAATTGGCTTTGCAAATGCCAAAACAACATTAAATTCAAGTTCAACCACTTTCTCATGAGATGACCACTGATAAAACTTCGTAATTCGGATCAAAGTGCTAAATGCAACAATTAATAATCTTTTTCATTTTAAATTAACATACTACCTTTAGGCAGCTTTTCAAATAAGGCAAATTATTTACGGCAATTTAAAATTGCACTGGAAATGGAGTCTTAATCAAACTATAAAACTGAACATCGAACAGTATAACTCCACAAGTTATAAAGCAATCGTAACTACGGTGCCAAATACACTCCTGGAAATGGAAAAAAGAACACATTGACACCGGTGTGTCAGACCCACCATACTTACTCCGGACACTGCGAGAGGGCTGTACAAGCAATGATCACACGCACGGCACAGCGGACACACCAGGAACCGCGGTGTTGGCCGTCGAATGGCGCTAGCTGCGCAGCATTTGTGCACCGCCGCCGTCAGTGTCAGCCAGTTTGCCGTGGCATACGGAGCTCCATCGCAGTCTTTAACACTGGTAGCATGCCGCGACAGCGTGGACGTGAACCGTATGTGCAGTTGACGGACTTTGAGCGAGGGCGTATAGTGGCCATGTGGGAGGCCGGGTGGACGTACCGCCGAATTGCTCAACATGTGTGGCGTGAGGTCTCCACAGTACATCGATGTTGTCGCCAGTGGTCGGCGGAGGGTGCACGTGCCCGTCGACCTGGGACCGGACCGCAGCGACGCACGGATGCACGCCAAGACCGTAGGATCCTACGCAGTGCCGTAGGGGACCGCACCGCCACTTCCCAGCAAATTAGGGACACTGTTGCTCCTGGGGTATCGGCGAGGACCATTCGCAACCGTCTCCATGAAGCTGGGCTACCGTCCCGCACACCGTTAGGCCGTCTTCCGCTCACGCCCCAACATCGTGCAGCCCGCCTCCAGTGGTGTCGCGACAGGCGTGAATGGAGGGACGAATGGAGACGTGTCGTCTTCAGCGATGAGAGTCGCTTCTGCCTTGGTGCCAATGATGGTCGTATGCGTGTTTGGCGCCGTGCAGGTGAGCGCCACAATCAGGACTGCATACGACCGAGGCACACAGGGCCAACACTCGGCATCATGGTGTGGGGAGCGATCTCCTACACTGGCCGTACACCACTGGTGATCGTCGAGGGGACATTGAATAGTGCACGGTACATCCAAACCGTCATCGAACCCATCGTTCTACCATTCCTAGACCGGCAAGGGAACTTGCTGTTCCAACAGGACAATGCACGTCCGCATGTATCCCGTGCCACCCAACGTGCTCTAGAAGGTGTAAGTTAACTACCCTGGCCAGCAAGATCTCCGGATCTGTCCCCCATTGAGCATGTTTGGGACTGGATGAAGCGTCGTCTCACGCGGTCTGCACGTCCAGCACGAACGCTGGTCCAGCTGAGGCGCCAGGTGGAAATGGCGTGGCAAGCCGTTCCACAGGACTACATCCAGCATCTCTACGATCGTCTCCATGGGAGAATAGCAGCCTGCATTGCTGCGAAAGGTGGATATACACTGTACTAGTGCCGACATTGTGCATGCTCTGTTGCCTGTGTCTATGTGCCTGTGGTTCTGTCAGTGTGATCATGTGATGTATCTGACCCCAGGAATGTGTCAATAAAGTTTCCCCTTCCTGGGACAATGAATTCACGGTGTTCTTATTTCAATTTCCAGGAGTGTATGTATTACCACAATAAATAAGCACAATCGGAATTAAATTCACTGGGATAGTATTCTTGACCAAGTTTGTAATTTGGGATAACCATTGGTGTAAGTTTTTAGCAACACCACAATTATTATTAAAATCAACCAAATTTCACATATACCTGGTCGATTTACGGAGTGTCAAATATAAATAATTTGCTGGAAGGCTGATGTTACTGGTGGCGAAATTAGCCGTGGCTGTTAACCTGGCGGTGATGCAGTCACGGCAGTACTGTTAGCCTCGCCCTTTTACTGATCTTATTGGTGTCGGAATTATATTTTTATAGGGCCAGAAACCACGCCATGATAATATCGTATTATCACCAAATATAGCATCCGAGGCCCATAAATAGTTCTCTTAAGCTCTTCTGGCCTCAAAACTCCAAGAAGACGGGTCACAATGATCCGCTACTGCTAGCGAGGTGTTAGCCACACCACTGCTTGGCCCAGACTCTTTAACCATCACTTGCACACCAACCACACCTTTCCCACTCATCCAGGCTACTTCCATAGCTGTGGGGCTTCCCCACAATTAACATAGAAATATCGATTCCGATACCAAATAGGTCGGAAATAGGTGTTACAAACTGACTTCGAGAACTGGCAGGGATACAAAGACTACACCGGCACGTGCCCCTGGGCGCGGTCGAGAACGAAACGTATGCTGGAAGTTCCGTGCCTGGGCGTGGACTGCGTTCGGAATAACTGGAGGGGGGAAGAGATAAAAACCCAACGCCGGCGCCTCGGCGGTCAGTTCTTCAGAGCACATGATGTTGGCAGCGTGGTCGATTGCCGAAATATTGTGCCCACTGGACACTAACACCAGGCTGTTCACCTGTGAACTCTTTCCTCACGCCGGCCGCTGTGACCGAGCGGTTCTAGGCGCGTCAGTCCGGAACCGCGCTGCTGCTACGGTGGCAGATTCGAATCCTGCCTCGGGTATTGATGTGTGTGCTGTCCTCAGGTTAGTTAGGTTTAAGTAGTTCTAAGTCTAGGGGACTGATGTCCTCAGATGTTAAGTCCCATAGTGCTCAGAGCCATTTGAACCAGTTTTTTCTTTCTTTGGGATGTTGTAACGTATTACTATCTTTACGACGTTTCTCATCGAGCCGTATACGTTAACTCGCATTTCTAGCTGCTTCTCTCACACAAATAATGATAAAAATTCAGAAATTCAGGGTCGCCACCAGCCCAAGCCCTTCCTAACCATTTAGAAAAAAACGGAGCTGGAAAATTATTAGATTAATTACTTTAATAATTTAATTACATGTATGCAAATTTCTTTAAGTAACCAGATAAATAGCACTCCATGCCGTGCATGAAGCAACTTGATTAATTCAGGATTGTAAATCGGAGTACGTGGGTAAGATCACCACAGAATTTGTCTTTCACGTAGATTATTTATTGTAACTAAGTATTTGGTTGCACACCCTAACTACACATAACTGGTGCCTGACTAGAAATATTTAAGTAAGAATTACGCGAGAATGTAACAGAGCACAATTTAACTACAGCAAGAAGAAACACAGAAAACGGGGGTGGGAGACAATGATACTATCATCTCCTTTGCATTACGATTCTACGCATCCACTATTCTGGACAGAGGTTTAAGCAATGCACGAGGTTGTGCGATAATTATTCAACATACTAACTGCGTCTGCTGCTTGCAAACGGCCGAACTAGAGCACGTAGTGCATTCCGAATCAAACTTTTGTGCTGCTTTGTAGAAAGCGCACTGAATAACAGATATTGTTGCATAAATTATAGCTCATTAAACAAGCAAACTGTTAAAATAAAGCCTATTGCGGTGCCGTGGTGGACCAGAAGGCTCATTGATTACCAAACACGTGGCACAAAACCGACACACAAAGACAAAAGCAACTTCCTCAAAATATAAGATTAAAATCATTAAAAATCATACTCGCTTCGACACAGTATTACACTCACGTACGGTTGAGGTGATCCTAACCAGCTTTTCCTTCAGATTTACTGTTTGAAATTCTACTTCATCGATGTCCAAAATGAACAAAGTAACTTCAACACTTTTAACTCCAACACCCAAAAATCGCCTATTTAAAGCAATATAATTATGGCACATTCGGGAAAATAACTCGCTTCACACGCTTCAGTTACGCTGAAGTTCTTAACTATTTCAACAGTTAAACATGACGAAGTCCTAACTCAACCTGCTTCCTATCGCCTGAAACCCCCCCTTAAGAGCTACGATCCGTACTCACCAAGCGTTCACCGAAGAGTGCCGCTTTCTCTTTCGAGATTACCTAGCTCGCCGTGCAGCGGAAGCTACCAGAGGGGTAGCCCACCGTCACCAACCTCACACACAAAAACAGCCTTCGACTAAGATGGGTAAACCTCTCTGTTCAGGTATTGGAAACCTGAGTTGGTCATCCCGTGCTCTCCTTCGAACGAGAAACAACATCGTCTGCTCCCAGCAGACGATGATCAACTCAGCGTTTCCCACAAAACAAAACCGAAACCCCACATTAAAAAACACATATAATATTCAATAGGCCTTATCTGAGTGCTCAGTCTTTCTGGAAGAGTTCATGAATTGAGCTAAAATCAGGTAGTAAAATGAATAAGTTGTGCCGAATTCGACAAGCGTCTTATGAAAAGACTTCACAGAGACGTTTCAATGTGTTAGAATACGCACCAGAATCCAGCGTCCAACACAACTACCTTCTGTGGTTTCGGCTCTTGGGAAAGAATGGGCTACAGTTCCTCCACAGACATTCGACTCTTCACTGAAAGCGTCACCAGCAGACTTCAAGCCATCATAAACGCGAAGGGCGGTCACAACCAGATTTGTGTCCAGTAGTAGGTGTCCGTATTGAAACGTCTCTGTCGAGTTCAAAAATGGTTCAAATGGCTCTGAGCACTATGGGACTCAATGTCTTAGGTCATAAGTCCCCTAGAACTTAGAACTACTTAAACCTAACTAACCTAAGGACATCACACACACCCATGCCCGAGGCAGGATTCGAACCTGCGACAGTAGCAGTCCCGCGGTTCCGGACTGCAGCGCCAGAACCGCACGGCCACCGCGGCCGGCTCTCTGTCGAGTCTTTTCATACTTGTTTGCCTCATATGATTCAGTTACGTCTCATTTGATCCACTGCGTAATTGCGATTTTGCTTATTAACTCTCTCATAAAGACTGAGCAGTGGAACTGAAAGTAATTCACTATATATCCAATGTAAAATGCAAGCAAATTCTGCCTTGTACTAGTAGTTCAATGTATTGTATTCTAATTTTATGTTCTACGTGAAATCATGAGTCATATTTATCATGCGCCTCCGTTATGTTACCTTATGTGTGGTTGAATGTGAGTGAATGGGTGTTTTACGTATCTTTTCGGGCTTATTTTGTGGTGGAAGCTAGTTGGTTGTCGTCTGCTGGGAGTAGAAGATGAGTGCCTGTCGTTTGGCAGGGTTCACAGGCTCACCAACTTGGAATTGTTTACCTGAGCAAAGAGGTTCATCCGAGGTTCATCCCTTTTGTCCCGAGATTTGTGTGTTTGTCAGGCTGGTGGCGGAAACGATCCCTCTGGTCGCTTCCGTTTCAGCCAGGGGTTGCTAGGAGCTTTGTGCAGAGCAGGCACTCATCTCCAGGCTGTTGGTAGGTACGGTTCGCAGCTCCTAAGTAAGGCTTCTAGTACTAATGACAAAGTAGGAGGTAGTGTTAATCGCGATTTTCCTATGTTAAATTCGTTGGAATATTTAAGTTACTTAAGTCGTTCAGCCTAACTGAAACCTTACGAATTTCCGCTCGGACTGTGGTACAATTGGTTAATAATAGGTCATGATCGTGTTTAAAAATAGTTGTGGAGGAAATTGGCTTTGTTCCTTTGGGACATCGTCGTGTGGAGCATCCACTATTGAACATGATTAGGAAAAGCTAGTCAACTTATATCTCGTGCCAATGTGAGACTAATTGTGTGTTTTGCGTGAGTGGTTTTTATTTTTTATTTTTTGTGGTTTCTTGATGATAGTATATGCTTGTGTTCGTATTGTACTATAGGTTTGGTAAACCATGTACGTTTCCGCTTCCTACTGCATACCGATGCGTTTTTACAGTGCTAATTTAATCTGTTTTGTGCGGGATAAATTCGTTGAAACATCGGATTTTCGTGAATTAAGGCAAACTTTTGTAATGGTTTAATTCTTAACGGACCACGTGTACCTTGAATCATTGGAAGGTTTCTGCAATGGTGATTTAGTTTTCCGTTGTAGTGACAAATTGATTTTATAGTCGTTCCCTAAGAAAAGAAACGCTTCTTGTATTTGTGCTTTCCACTCAAATTCTGCCTTGAAACCATAAATGTGTGACCCAATTCACCACGTGGCGAACTGCGTTCTTTGCACGTGGGCACTCGGCTTCTCATCTCATGTACTTACGCAGACCAAATCTTGCAACGGAAATAAACCTCTTTGCAAATCAGTGCATGTTTGTAAAGGTGGTCGGTTGTTTCTGTGATCTTTCTCTGTCGTGTGAATCTAGATTAAATGATTGAGAGGATGTTTCCAGTTTCCCCTTCCTCACCTTTTCCATTAATCACAACAGTTAAATTGTACAATATAATTTCACTTATCGAAAATAGATTAATCTAGTTCATGTTCAAGACCAGCTAAGTGTACCCATACAATGTGCACGCTATTTCAAATTCTTTATTAACGAATAAATATGCTGTAAAAGATAATACTGTGTGTCCTGCTACTTCATTTGTTTCCATTGAATACCAAATTTGAATTAATTCCAGTTCAGTCATTCTTGTATGTTAGGAAGGGCTTCGGCTGGTGGCGACCCTGTAAATTTTATTGTAAGGAATTGTCTTTTGATGGTAGCTTAACCGCAGATATTTGCCAAGTGTGGATGCAATTCGGTACTTAATATGGTTCGATTCAGTCCATTATCATTGATAAGGTTACGACGTGTAGCTTACACCTACAAATAGAAATAGCTCCCACTGTAGACCAGCGAACTAGCGGTTTACATAAGTAGCTTACAGTATACTTCTGACCAAATACTGTACCTTTCTGAAAACGTCTCCTAGTCCACAACAAGACACTGAGTTGTGAAATAAAACTGTCAGTACTGTATTCTATTAACGTAGATGTTGTATTTCCTCGATTACCTGTCAGATGCTGTCACAGTGGTCTATTGTCGTGTGTTGGCAGAAGGGCAGATCATGGCGGCTGACGACTGGGCGCTGAGCGGCGGTCCAGAGCGGCCGGGCGACCCCAACCGTCTCCTGGGGGCGGCGTCTTTGTCGGCGTCGGCGGCGTCTCGGCGCCCTGCCTGTGCCCTGTGAGCGTCCGCTCTGCCCTGGACGCCGAGTGGCGCTGGCTGGCCCAGGCGACACCGCACCCTACGACTGGACCGCGGCCGCTTCCAACAGCAGCAGACGCCACCACCGACTCCACTCCGCTCTGCGCTGCCCGCGTGATGTCCTCCGAAGATGTTGATCCGCACCTTCATGTACAAGCTCGTGCGCCGGGTGAGGAAACACAGACGCTTCCGCGGTGTAAACGGCCGAACAAAGCAGTGAAGGCGATTGCTCCTTCTGGGGCAGACACGCGTTAAGTTTTACAATGTTCACTTAACATCTGGAACAATGAGAAACTCTGATGTTGGGTGATGGACTATACTGAAAAAAAACCTAGACAGTTGGTCTCTACGCGTAAATACTATTGCAAACCAAAGAAGACTACATTAGTTCAACTGTGATTTTACTAGTGGTGAAGTGGTGAAAAAATATTGACTGCGAGAAGTTTAAAAATAATATCAATTTTGGTTAAGTCATTGTAGGATCCGAATATTCTTTTTTGTTTGATTTAATTTAGCACAGTAGTGAAAGTAACACCATCACTGTGCAGCTCACAGGCAAAACTAGCTGATGTATTCAGCAATAAAAAGTAGTTTTATTTCCAGACAAGTGGTATTCATTCTTTGGTGAAGAATTTTGTTTATATATCAGGTGTAAGGAAATACAAGGCTCTGTCGAGACATAGACTTTTAATCTGATTCCGGTGCATAATTCTCATAAGTGTACACACATTTTTTCGCCTAACTTGTGGGGTAGTAAGACCTAGGAGAGAAGGAGCTGCAGAAAGCCTGAGGTTAGCACACAGGCTCGAGGCCTGTGTAGTGACGTCAAACTCCGCGGTGGCTGCCGAAAGCCGTTCGCCGGACGAGCGCACGCCGTCCGCGGAAGCCTGCACGGCGCCAGATATGGCGGCAACGGCGGTAGCGTCGGGGGCGGCGTCGGAGGCGGCTGGATCCGCCGCGACGCCCCCCGACGCAGACGCCGAGCTGTGGGCGCTGCTGGACCGGAACCCAGGGGCGGTGGAGCGGTGGCTGGCGGCGCGCGCCGACCCGGCGCTCCTGCAACGACTCGCCTTCAGGGCCGCCCCCGGCGCCGCCAACGCCCCCGACGCCGCCCCCGGCTCCACGCCCATCGCCGGCGGCAGCCCCAGTGGCAGCGGCTGCGTGCCAGACACGCTGCCGCCGATGCTGGCCGCGGCGGTGGCGGAGGCGGCGGCGGCGGGGGCGGAGCTGTCGGTGGAGACGCGCAGCCCGTCGACGGCGTCGCTGGAGGCGGCGCCGCACGCGGGGTCCGGGGGCAGTAGCGGAGGCGGCGGTGGCGACGGCGTCATCCCGCGTAGCAAGCGAAACTCTGTCACGTCGGAGCTCTTCCAGATGTGGCTTGCCTCCTCGCCCGTCAAGAAGGCTAAGTCGCCCAGCAGGTAAGACGAGAGACCAGCCACCACAGGTGAGGGGGGACAGCGGGAAAACGTGTTATTGTCGTCTCTCCCCCCCCCCCCCCGACCAACAACGACTGTCAGACCTATTTATTTTATTTATTTAGCGTATGGCTCATAACATCACAGTAAAAATTACAGAAACAACACGGTTTTTTAAAAAAAAATATCACGTATGTATAAACAGAGCAATAAATAACGGTTTTTATACAAGGACACCACCAACTGTAACTTTACACTCCCAGAAGAGCAATCACAAACAAACGTCCAACTTAGATAATATATAGTCGATTGCCTCTTGAGTCGCCATTAGGAAATCCTGTGGGGTCACCCTCATATGCCCTTAGTGGGCATTCCTGCACGATGTGTTTGACCGTCTGTCTCTCAGTGCCACAGTCGCAAGCGGGCGAAGGAAGTTTACCCCATCTGTGTAAGGAGTCGGCGCATCTCCCACAGTTGGATCTGATGCGATTAAGAGTTGACCAAAGTTTTCGAGGGCAATCAAATCCTTTTGATTTACTAAAGATGCATGGCATACTGTGGCAGTTTACTGCTGTTCTGCTCTCCCATTCATCTTTCCATTGGTCATTTATTTTAAAGTTGGTTTGGTGCAGCGCCTGTGCGGTCTTTAGTGGAGGATGCCTAGACCGGAGTCGGTTTCCTTGGATGTGGTATCTTCATGGATTTGTAATTGAGGGTTGGTCATGATTT